>NC_136470.1:80001451-81313718 GCF_902686455.1 Sciurus vulgaris | reverse complement strand
TCATCAAAAGGATGCTTATAGTTTTATTTATATTTCTGACTTCCAGTCAAACAAATACAACATGACAGTCTTAATCATCTCCATATATTAACAGGAAAACCCAGAGAACATTTCGTTGTCTTTTGCTTATTCATAGGCCAAGTCTTCCAACCCCAGAATCTAACATATTGGGATTATTTCACAAATCCCATTTAAACATGTATTGAGCACACATTGCATCCAGGATCCTGTGTCAGTTAGCAAGGGGAACTCTACACACCTTTGTATTCTCTTTGCCTTCAACAAGCTCTGAGTTCATACAATTAAGATCATTTTGACTCCTGTCTTAATCACCCACTATCTGTATACTATTGGACAAATTAGTCAGCCTTGAAACTACAACTTAAAATAAATAAATAAATGATTATGATACTAGCAATGTCTACCTAACTGGGATCTTGTAATATTCAAGAATATGTGACAAGAATGTCAAGTATGAGAATGAGCACGCTGTCATTATGATATCCATTTAAATCAATTCCCTGCTATGAAATATAGACTTCTCAAAACAGGAAAACATACTTTGTGAATCATATTCATCATCATTCACTCCTGGACTTAATGTATTTAATGAAGGCAGGAAATCTACCTGAAATGAATGATTAACCTTGACATTGTAACGGCAAACAGAATTTTCATTAGTGGAATGTTGTCAATGTCCTTGTCTGTTGGAAACACAAAGAGGCTTAGCTCTGCTCATACATCATCCTGCTCTGAGATCAGGTCCCTGACTCAAAGTTTGGTGGATATGGGTTCAGTGGAGTCAGCCACAGCTGGCTTGAGGATTAGAGGACCATGAATACTATCCTATATAAAAGCTGTACTCCCACTTGCTTTTCTCTATGAAACTGTCAGTTAAAATCGGCTGGAAAAAGCAATATAAGCAATTGCTTTCTAATAATTTTTGAATTCCTTTCTACATCAAATTCATTTATTATTCAGCTTTTCAACGATTCAATTACTATAAATGTCCAGTTTTGGTCATCCCTCAAAACAGGAAAGAGGACAGACTTACGTACTCTTTATGAAAAGACAAAAGGTCTTATTGCCCAAAAGGAGAGATTCTCAATGTTTTGGAGAAGGTCTGCTTTGATGTGAAACACAAGATAGAGGCAATGTCACCAATGCTAAATGTCCTACATCTTTTAAAACGCATTACAATTATTGGCTCAGTGAATCCTTAAAACAACCCTATGAGATAAGTTCTGTCATATCCCTAGTTTTTAAATGAGAAAACTGAGGCATGGAGAGGGTAAGTTCTTAAACTTAGGACACATATCTAAGAATTTTATAGAGTAAATCATGCTATTTGTTTCAGAGGTTCCCTTTCATCATCTATGTTATATTGTACGTCAATAAAAATATAATGCCATGACAATTATAATCATGTAATAAAATTCATACGAATATCATTACCAGCTATATTTACATTACCGTCTATTGTTTAAAAACAACCTTTCCCTGTGTTATCTCACTAGGACTCAACAAACCTGTCATGAAAGATAAGGAGATAAAAATAACCCAATTATACAAGCTGAGACTTATTGATGTCTGATGTCACACATTCAGTGAATAAAGATCTGTAAGTTAATTCACACCTTCTGACCTCTGTGTTTCTACTCTCCCAACTAAGGTTACAGAGAGAAAAAAAAATGGGAACATCAAATGTCCTTCCATTCACTAGCCTTGGGGGGCATCACACAAATGATCCTGAAGGATCATTCTGTAATTTAGAGGAGGGGATACAAATCTCCTAAATCTCTCCTGCTGTTGCAGCTTTTACCTCTTTCTGAGTCACGAGTAAAGATAGTCAGTAACTTAAGTTCACCTTCAGAACAAAACTACAGGAAACTAAATCAAAGGAGATGAATTTACATTTTCTTCTCGCTAATTCCTAAAAACCATGCACTGGTTTTACACATACCCCTTCAGGAATAGTTGACACTTGATTATTTTCCTTCCCAGCTGGATGAGGGTGTTAGAAAATCTACCAGAACAGGCTCCCTATCATTTTAACCCTCCTCTAATTTCCATTTTCACCATCTAGTGACAGTCCTTCCCTCTAGAAATGTGGCTAGAAGATCTCTATTAGAATTTAAAGCCCATAAGGACAGGGACCTTGTCTGTTTTGCTTGCTTACTTTATTCCAGTACTTAAAATGGTGTTAAGTACATAGAAGATATTCAGTTAATACTTGAATAAGAGAATTAATCCATCCAGCCAATGGCTTGGGTTAACACAGTGGTAGAGAGCATGTTTAGCATGGTCAATCCCTATCTTCAATCCCTAGCACCAAAAAAATAAAATTTACTCATACATATACCAATCTTTTTAAGTCAAATAAATGCATAAGTCATCCCCAAGAAAAGAATGGAACATTTGCTCCTTGTATCGGGAAACAAACTCAGCTAACTCAAGGATATCCTCCACATTCCTAAGTAGATTATTTTACTTTATCAAGTGACCCTAAAATTCTCTATGTTTAATCTATCTATTAAAATCTGGTATCCTAAAAGGGTATAGGTATCTAGATTTCTGTTCTGATCAACCCTCGCCCCCAATAGGTAGGCCTAAATTTTTAGTTCTAATGTATCTGCCCATCACACACACACATACACATACACACATGCAACACACACACACACATTCACAGAAGAAAAGCAAGATACTAAACAAGGCATATACACAGATATCAAACAAAATGAGTAGCCAATTTTTAAAGTCTTAGAATATGATTAAAATGACCTTAAAATGGTTTGACGATAATAACATTCATATTGTCACCCATCTTTTTCCATGAGCTGCTTTTTCCATGGGCCATTCCAGTTGTTCTCATTTCTAATTTTAGATTCCAAATTTTCTGGGAATGGATCTTGTTGAAATAGCAATCTCTTACAGCACATGACTAACACTCAAAATATACTACTAAAATCATAATAAATTCATTTTTTTGGTATTCTGTATGTACACAACACTGGACACTATGAAAGTAACACTTAGTGAGAAATCCTACTGATCCTGTGCTCACTAGTATTTGTTACTGAATAAAATTTTTATTGTAAATCACTGAAATACACAAACTAGTCAGGAAAAACTGTCAAAGAAGAAAGTGACAGTTTATACAAGGTGAAGAATAAGGTCATTTCTTGACCTAAGTTTTTAGAATCCTCTAAAAATAAAATGTACGATAGAAATAACATGTGATTTAGAGTAAATAATTTATTCTTGCATAAAATTACTTAGTCTACCTAAGCTTAAGTTTATTCATGTGTAAAATGACTATTATGTAGGACCCAAATTATTTTAAATAATATATTGAAAACATAGCACTGGCTTTTGAATTGAGAAAAAGCATTAATAAAGGCATGAGAGAATGAATAAATGAATGAATGAATGAATGAATGAATGAATGAATGAATGAATAAAACAAGTGGTCTGATAGGTGGATGAAATACAGCATCTTCTAAAAACACCAAATGAGCCTTGTTAAGCAAAGTAAAATAGCTCACAATAAAAATCAATCATAATTGACAATCTTCATGTCAGAGCACTGGAGATGCAAAAAAAGAAAACTTTCAATAAGTCTAGATGGTAAAAGAAAATATCAACTAAAATGCCTAGAAATTCACTTAACTGTCACTTTAACATAAAACCACAATTCCCTGTGCTTATTTGTGCCTACTAATCTAGCATATGCAACATGACATCAATGGGACTGTGGTTTGGAAAATTCAAATGCTAACACCAGGATAGATGTACAGATAGATGGATAGGAAGGAACGAAGGAAGGAAGGAAGGAAGGAAGGAAGGAAGGAAGAAAGGGAGATACATTTAAGTGCTTGAATATTAAAAAAGGGAGAGATAAGATAATTACATATGCATATTTCTTTAAGCAGTATTTGGAGAGGGAAATGACATGCTTGCAACATTTTCAGTAAGATAGTAGTATTCCAACTTGTAGTATTAACTAAAGGGGATATCATGAGGTCATCAGCCCATTCCAGATGATTTATAAATATTGTAGTCAGCCGGAGAAGATAAAAGACATTTTACAAATAAGCTAGAAGATTATTTCCTAGTTAGTTGAGTATGCTAAGATTACAGCAATGGAGATGCACTATTCATTCTCTTTGTTTTTTGGTAGTTCCTCCTTTCCTTCCTAAAAAGGGCCAAGTCAAGGAAATACCTATAGTTGGCCTTTAAAAGACAAGTGACTGGAAGCATTTATTACTTGCTAAGGAAAAAAGTTAAGGAAAGAGATTTGACTTTAGGATAAGTGGAATTCATTACAAAAACAAAAACAAAAATAAAATCCTTCTAAAAATGATCATTGTATAAGGTTAGACATAAAATTTGGAGGTAAGAATCTTAACAGAATTTTGTATACTATAGAATACAAATTTTATAAAATATAGTATTTTGAATATAGTATGTACTCTGTAAAAGTGTGCTAATTTAACTTTGCCTTAAAACTAATACATGTTCAGGGTATGTAAGGATAACCTGAAGTTTCAATTTAAACAAAACCTTAGGCATGCTTTTATTCTAATAGCATTGTTTAAGTAGTGGCTATAATAAAAAGAAGAGGAGGAAGGGGAAGGGGAGGAGGAGGAGGAGGAGAAAAAGCAAATGTCTGATAAATATGGTCTTAATCTGGGAGGGGTATTCCTTTATTCCTTCTGTATATTTACCTCAAATATGGAACTCATGTTTTCTGACAATGCTATCCTGATAGACCCCAGGATAAAGATCATCATTCTATAAGTGAAAGCTTATTCCCTGAGTAGAAAGTCACTGTTTCAAACAATCACATTAAAATGGGGTCCGAGCCTAGGAATATGTGTTGAATACTTAAGGAAGAGAGTGTTCCTTGCTCTCTTGTACCTGGATTATGAGAGATTCATCCATTGCTTGTGGTCGCTCTGACTGTCAAGGGAAGAGATCCTCTATGAAACAGAATCAGGCCAGAAACTGCAAGAAAACAATCTCAGAGGGACTCCTGAGAAGCTGGTCTGGAGCTGTGGAACCCACAGAATGAACCATGTCAAGTTATACAGATCTTAATTGCAGATGACTCTCCCTGTTATAGTTTCTTTCTTTGCACAATGGCCTTCAGGAAAGTCTTATATTAGTGTTCCTGCACAGTCTCTCTTGTGCTGCCTATAATTAATGGAAAAGTGTTATGCCAATGCTTAGGCCCACAGCCACATAATCTGTGGCACCATGGAAATAACAAACATAATTAGTGGGGAGCTCCCCAGGTGTAGCTCTGGGATGACTCAGTCCTCACTGTGAGATATTTTCCTGCATTACCAACTACAGAGGATTAACAGTTTGATTTCAGGCAAGGAGTCATTGGGTTTTCCTCATGAGTCCTTACATAATTTCAGGAAAATCTTATGCTTCTTACTTTGAAATTCACAAAAATAACACAAAAATAACAAAAATCTCTGTTCAAAGCAAAGGTTAAGGGGCTGTGGCTCAGTGGCAGAGCACTTGCCTAGCATATGTGAAGCCCTGGGTTTGATCCTCAGCACCACATACATCTACAACTACATTTTTTTTTTTTAAGCATAGGTTAAAAGTGTTAGAGGGAAAGGAAGGGGATAGGAAATAAAAGGGAAACAGAGGTTGATTAGGCTCCTGCATGCACCAAGCATCACACTAAACTCTAAACCAGTTATTTTACCTAATCATCACAAGAACGCCATAAGGCTAACACTGTCATCCACATCTCATAAGGAAACTGAAAGTCAGAAGATTAATTGTCTGAAATACTACTCTGGTTCAGATTTCAAGGCCGGTTGGGCTTTCTTCCAACCTGAAGCTCATTTCATGACCCTTTGTAGAGGAGGAATTCATAAAAAGAAGTTATAAGGGTACAAATTATTACTGAAGTGATAAAAAATGTTAAGATAACCCATAAGTTAAGGCCACTCAACATCAGAGTCAGAGATATCCCTGCTTTTGTTCTTCAGGATCACAGAACCAACTGAAATATTTTTTAATGGAGTCAGGAAAGAAAATTGAGGAAAGTGGTATTTACTTTTAGGGGTTTGAAGAGTTCTTATTGAAACTATCCTGTGTGGCCAGAGGCAAACTTACATATGGTGAAGCAGTTATCTCTAAGGAGGTACAGGCCACTAACAAAATAGACTGCTTTGCAAAACAGGGCTGAGATGCCCATCATTAGAGACCAGCAAGTCAAAGTCAGGAGCTGCACCACAGGAGGAGAATCATGTGGCCAGAATGGTTCCTCTATAAACTGAACGGAGTCAGTGTTGCTGGGGATGGACAAAGCATTGGAATCATCATAGGGTGATCGCAAGGCAATTCTTGAGAAAACATTTCTTATTTGTAAAGAAAGTAGTATGGAAGACTAGGTAAGGATTGATGAATGGTGAAACATTTCATGCTTTATTTCTCTGGGGGATAGTCAAGTAAAGCATGTCAAGACTAACCTGTGAAAAAATCACACAGCCAAATATTTCTTTTATGTGGCATCTAAAGTGTGTTGCTAAAGCTAGTATAGCTGATTAGAGAAGATAGTTGAAAGGATCCAGATAGTGTTCCTCGGAGTTGTGGCACTGAAGAGTAAGGAAAAGAAAACATGTAAACCTTTAAAACATCAGGAAGGAAAACTTCCCAGGAAAGGCCATTATAAAAGCCCAAGGGTGTTAGTCCAAACCACAGTGGATTCTGTGGAAGAGGTTCGTTGACCCTCTGGAGCTCTGTGTTGGAAAGATTCTACATTAAGGTGAGAGACCTCAAAGTAACCACAAGGTGAAGAACTTGAAGGTGAATGCAGAGCTAAAGGAAAATGGTCAGAAGGGCCAAGAATGGTTTCATGAGCTCTGTTATGGTTTTCTGCACACCAGGCCTTACATAGGTACAGTATCAGGCTTCCAAGAGCATGCAAAGTAAATACTTTGGCCTGAAGTTGTGGTTGTTTGCTGCAAGATCTACCATTTCTACTACCAGTAATCGCAGCAAAATCTGGAGACTCAATTCATGGTGGAAAGAAGGAAATATGTAAATCTTCAAAAAGCACTCATGACTTTTAATGTAGTGTCCTTGATTTCATTTTTTTTTAGAAAGAAAATGGAGAATTATCACTCTGAAAAATCTCAAAACCAATTTGAAAAAACTTTCTATACCCTCGGAAAATAACTCACAAAATGATGCCTCAACTAAATGTTACACAGAACATGAGGAAATGGAGAGATGCTGGACAATGAATCAATGGTTGTCACACTCATGAAGTTAGGAGTTTTGACAGGCAACCATTCCATTTCCTGTTTGACGCTTTTTTAGCTTACTACCTACACTCTGTCATCTTCAGATCTGGAGAGTAAACATGTGTGTCCCTGGTAGGCAAGAAAGTCTTGTGACCACAGGGAAATCCATAAGTCAGTCTTTACATTTTAAATCCCCTAAGGCAAGGTCACTTTTGGAAAGATCTGGGAACCAGAAGTGACATTCAGTTTTAAGGGTTCTAAACAAGAAAGTGTGTATACTGTAAGTACCTTTTCAGTGTGACTGCTTATTTGAAAAAGAAAGGGCAATAGTGGCTATAGCAAAAACTGTCATGAGAATAAATGACTCTAATCTCAACAAAACTCTCTGAAGCTGCTAAATTCTCCCAATTTTAATTCAAACTGGGTCCCTCCATCTCTGAGTAAGTGGTGGTTGTGACAGAGGATGAATAAGAAGTAATGCAGTGGTCCGTACCTTGCAGAGATGACACAAAACAGAAAAATAAAGCTGTTTCCATCATAGGTGGATGTCAAAGATTTTTGTGTTGGGTTTGGTGGTGGTGGTTTGTTTTTTCCTGATCGTGATCTCTATATAGATCAGAAAATCTTAGATAACTGTTCGTTAACAGTTATCTAATAACTATGATAAAAGGAAGAGAGAATTCTACTGTGAGGAGAGTCAATGGAGGAAGGGCATCCTAACAAACTCATTCCTAGTTTGAGCTGAATTTTCATTCTAATGCTACTTTCTCAATATGGAACCTTAAAGAAAATTTTCCTGTAGTCTGGCAGTTCATTTCCTCATTTTAAAACGAGATTAACCAGTTGATTGCTGGGAAATTCTGTTCCCACTCTAAAATCCTGACTCTACCTATAATGTCCACCAGTATCACATTGCTTACATAAAGCAAACTAGCATGTACTTCCTCTCATCTTGCCAAGTTAACACTAGGTTACTTAAAGTGAAAAGAGTGTAATCTTCGACCCTGGTCAATGACCTTCAGTCCCCACAAGAACTAAACCTGATTGGTTATCATTTACCACAAAACATTTCTCTGTAACTCTATATAAAGGGATTCATTTTAAAAAGCAAATTTTTGAGTGCTTATTTACCAGGAACTAGTCTATAAGCTTCCTATACATACATATAAATATATAAATTTATATAATTCACATAATAACTGTATGAAGTGGGCAATAATTAGTAAACAGAGAAACAAAAACCAACTTGGTTTAGATTATACCCCTAGGAAAGGGAAAGACTTGAACACACAGGTCTGGCTCTAGTCTCTGACTTACAGATCAGGTTCCTCCTGTGTACTTGGTGCTGGTAGTAGTGATAAGGACAGCTATTGTAGCTCTTTGTTATTGTCCTATATGGACAGAGAGGATGTAACAGGGTGGGAAAACCTGATGTAAAGAATTCCTTCAACTGAGAAAGATAGGGAGCAAGAGAGTATGCTTTCCCCTTCTCAGTACTTGACAATCTTGCGTAAGCCTCAGTACTAACATTCCTAAACATTTTAAATCTTAACTGAGCCCTATGATAGTATAATATCTCTCTTCTACTTCCTTGCAAAATGTCAAAAGAGTTATCCTGCTTCTGAAGTAGAATCAGGTCTCGGTGTCTTACCAATGTTTGTCTTATCAAAGAGCCCCCTGTTGCAGAATCAGTGTAAGTTAAATGAATATGGTTTTGCTAACCAGTTGTCCTAAAAGCAGAAAAATATGTGGACATTTTAAAAAGTTATATCAGGAAGATCTATAAAATGCCAAACTGAGATTGGATTTTCTCTCCAGAGTATTCAATCTCAGGAAGCCTCTGTATGAGATGAGCAACTTAACACAGCATTAAGTCACTGAGTCTGGAGGTTTTGCCTTTTAATGCTTAGCTGCTATTAGTTTATTGAGAGAGCCTAAGCAGTTTAAATTTTGTTCCTTATGATCATTTGTAAAATAAACCTAATAGATTTTCATGACAAATATTTAGATTTAAAATATCTAAACACAAAAACAAGAATGAAAGAATCCTACGAATCATTCAGGCCAATGCCTTTATTTTAAAGATTGTGAAATTGAAGACTGAGAAAGGCATGGCATGTTTCAGATCCCATAGTTCTCGGCAGCTTAAGCAAAAATATAGCTTAGGCTTCCTGATTTTAAGATCAGTGATCTCTCCAGTATAAGGTTTAATTTTTCAATGAAAAATCATATTTCAGGCTTCATTTAAAAAGATGACTAGGAAAAAAACTAGGATGTATAGCATGCCACCATTTATAGGAAAGATGCTTTCCATTCAGTCCTTACAAGCACCCAGTAAGAGAGTTGCTTATTAATATTATTAAATCCCTAATTTATAGATGCAGAAAGAGAAGTTCAGATAGCTGAAGGAGTAACCAAGCCACGTACTTGGTAAATGATGGCACTCTAGCTCTGATCTTCCAAATTGTACTTTTCCTCATCTTCATCTCTTTAAATCTAGCTATTTCAGATAAGACTAAGTGAATTATAAGATCTTCATAAAAGACTATTAAGGCTGTCCCCCAAAGTCCCAAAATAGCATATAAGGTAGACATTTCTTTAACATCCACTTTCCCTCATCCTGTTCATCCAACATCAGTTTTCAAATAAAACAGGACAGTTTAGTACAATAGGAGTTTCTCTCACTGGTTTATTCATAGGATATGATAGTCATGATTCTCTTTGAAACCAACAAAGTTATCACCAACCTACAGATTTCTTTGTGATGCTAATAAGAATTTTCATTCAGTACCAGGTAGTACTTCTTGGAAAACATCTGGCATTGCATACCAAGAATACAAGGGCTGAAAGGCAGTGACCTTGCCTCAGGATCTTCTCCACCAGGTAATTTCAAGACAGGCACTGCCTTTAATATATGTATTAGATGCTGCAGCATCTGATAGTCACATAAATAATTTCCTTAATTGGTTCACCCCTTGTACTTCTCTGGCTTCAAAGATTCAATTAACACAAAACTTGCAACTCATTGCAGGAGGATTCATTAGCCTGCAAGTGACTTTAAAAACAACTACAGCCTAGAGAAAATTTAGGGAAGAAATGAATTTGCCTTTGTCTGGTAGGTGTGCACTTTGAATCATATGCCACAGAGAATTCTATAAACAGTTGTCCTGTTTGTTCTTAACAATGGCTCACTATCTGTGATTATAACTTGCCGATTTATTATTTCCAGTAAAACTATTGTCAATAAAACTTGACAATGGACCATATTCCTTTCATCTCTTTACCAGTCTCCTTTCCTTAAACATGTAAACATACATATACAGTATACACACAAAATATACACATATTTACATACTTAAAATACATATTTATATGTATGAATTTTATATATACGTATTTGTTATACATGTATTAACATGTTTACATATGATTACATTTATATATACATATGATGTATATGTGTGTATACATGTGTGTATATATGTGTATATATATATATATGCATATACACACACATATATATATTTATACACCAAAGCATTTATTTTCCTTTCCTTTTATATCCATTCCGCCACCTTTCCTCAGTCACTAGGTGCTTACCATATGCCAAACTGCTTAGCATGTGGGAGACATAAAGAAATAAAAAAAATTTCTCCCTTTAAAGAACTTACTGTCTGTGGATGAACCTGACCTTTCCTGTGAGGATGGTCAGAATGAAACACACGGTCATGTGAGGTGGGCTCTTTGCTGGGATGTTCAGGCAGTTCTCAATTGAAAGGACCTTGCCAGGTTTCATCAGAGAGTAAATGACATGAGAATTGCCCACCCAAAGATAAGGGGGGGATGCAGCCTGCCAGAAACAAGGATATTCTTCTTAAAAAGAGAAGAAAACCACAGGTGCCCACATCACGATTATATCAGGCTGTGACGTTCTACAGGGTAGGGACCTTTGTGCCTTATTCCTGCATGTACCAAGGTCAGGATTAGTAAAACTGACCTGATCAATCAAAATAGGGAATGAAAGTTCAGAACGAGTGATGTAAGGCCTGGATTTGGATCTGCTTTGCACGCTAATTTACTTTCCTCTCCTTTCTGGGTCTCAGTACCCTCATCTTTAAAGCGCGGGAGTGAGTGGCAGCCTCCCTGGCCTGGGCTAGCTCTGCATGTCTAGGATTCCAGTGAAGTCTCTGGCATGGGAGCCTCAGCACACAGGCTCTGCTGGTTTCCACTCTTAGTCCAGCAGAGGTTCAGGGTATAATTTGCGGAGTGACGAACCCGTAGTGTCTCTTTTTCTTTGCTCATCTAAAAATGAACAAATAAAGGAATAAAGTTTGAAAAAGTGAGGCAGGAAGCTACCTAGGAATACCGCATTATGTTTAATGCTAATTTTAAAAATATATTAGGCGACAAGTTTGGAAATCTGTGTAGCTATTCAAACAGATGATTCCTTTTACCCCAGAGATTAACCCACTTCAGAAGATGGCAATCCCGTCTGTATAGTAAAATTCTTTGTTAACTTCCTAAATTACATTTAAATTGTAGGAGATAAAAAGGGTAGTATGAAAAATGATGACGACAACCCAGGAACTAAATTAAGAGCTAGAGAAACAGTACACACATATACTTTTATCCTTAGCTGTGTTTGAAAGAGAGACACTTATGCAAGAAGTATCAAGATTTTAAAGAACCAAATGACTTAAGAGTAGAATGTTTGACTTGTAATCAGAATCCCAATTTTGAATTTTAATCTTTTAATTAAATAGCAGTAGAACCTTAGGTTAGTTACTAATTTGTTTTTTTTTTTTCCTTAATTGTCATTGAGATAGGAAAAAAAATACTTACTCATAATTATTTTGAAGAAAAAGTGAGAAAAAAACATTCAAATAAATAATTAGTAATGCCACATAGTATGTGCCAAATAAATGACAGGTGTTTTTATTGTGATGCTCACCTGACACTTTTCAACATTGGTAGAGAGCTTTAAGAGGGGACGAGAGTTAGCGTAATGTGGGTGCATGATGTCTGCAATAGTGCCTAGAGGTGGAGGTTCTCAGTAAACATAAATACATGTTTTAAATCAGCATGGGAATTTCAATTTGTAATTTGTATCTGGATAGAAAAAGAAGCACAAAGTATAGGAAAATCTGAAGATAATTCTAATTGGTGTGGTTCCCTTCATTTGGGAAATAAATATGAGCAGTGGTAGCTTCTTTTCACATGCTCAGTAGTATGTGTTTATTGGAGGAGGTGTAAGGAAAAACTTTTTAAGACAATATACTGAGCAGCTTTTCAAGTGCTTACCCTGGTACAGTTCTAACAAAGCATCAATGTAACTAAAACTCAGCAGCAGGGAGCAGAACCCTTCTATATTATTTTCAAGAAGCAGAGAGAGACAGCCCACTTACTGCAGCCACCTGCAGAGAAGCAGATATAGGGACACAGCCTCTTATGCCTGCTGGCTTCTGAAAAAAATATCCCTCTTGATTTTGTATTTGCTTAGATCAGAGGGGAGACAACACAACTAAACCACAGAGAATGTCTCAAAACCTCAATTTTGCTTTTTCCAACTCAAACAAAAAGGATGTTCATATTGTAGAAAGTTGGGTCAGATGAACGAAGCTCTCCTTATTGGAGTCCCTCAGGATCCTTCTGGAATGCCACTTCACTTGTGAGGTCCACAGGACTGCCTCCCTTTTCAGAATATCTAAGGCACTTCCTGTCTTTGTCATAGCAAAGACAGCTTCCTACCTTGCATTAAATTGATTTATGTCTCTGTTATGTCTTATCTTCTCTACTATACTAGGATTCTTAGGAGGCAGGGACTCTAACTTCCTCGTTCCAGAAACTTCTTTCTAGAAGCAGCTATTCTCATTAAATGTTGGAAGGAAGAAGCAGGGGAGCAAGAGGGAGTGAAAAAAATTTCACGTGCATTAAAAGAAAGAAGAAAATATGGATACAACTAAAAACAACCACTCTCTGATGACAATGCTGATTTTTACACTTCTGCGTTGCCAAGAAATTAATGTAGAGAAGCTTCCCTTTGAAAGTTACAGAATAATCAGAGTAATATATTTGTCTTTTGGATGAAAGAAGGAAATCATGTCACAAACTACCATTTTTTAACTGAAAGTTTATCAAAGGGGCAAAGCTAGAAGGATCTATTTTTTGTTTGTTGCAATTTGTTGTACATGACAGTAGAATGCATTTATACATTTTGATAGATCTTAGCACAGGCAAAGAAAGATAAGATTCTCATTAATACAGAGTCTGTACTGGATCCAGCCTACCAGGGGGAGGGGAGACAGGGTGTCTGAATTTCTAAAAGCTAAGCTTTCAAACAACTGGGTTTTTATGCCCAGTATCACCAACTTTTAAATTCTACTGAACACTTCTCATTCCAGAGAAAAGTAAATCACAGTGGAGTGAAACCACTCTCCCAAGCACCAGATATTGAATGAAGATGATGATGACCAGAGTTATCTTAGGAACTCCAGCACAAAAGGAATCTGAACCAAGAAATCACCTGTATCATTCTAACAAAGGCAAAAACTGCCTTTACACCCACGATGAATCACAGACATAAGCTTGCTCTACTCACAGGAGCTGGGATCTAAACAGAGACCCTTCGGTGACACCTGGAAGCAGTAGCAGGTGAAACCTCACATTTTCAAGTTTGTGTCAGGCTGACTTTCTTGGAAACCAGAACAGGAAGAAGCTGATAAGATCTTAGCTAAAGGGGAAAAACCAAATAGCACGAACCCCTGATAGTAAAGCTGAATTAAAGAGAAAAGAAGTCAAAGAATAATTTTCAAAAATATATGTCACTATGTTCCTAAAGGCTTATTGCCAGTGCAACTAGGAAACTAATAAAAACCAAGAGGTTCCTTGTACACTATTTTTCTATTTTCCATAATCATGACAGGGAAAAATGACAAATCAGTTTAAAAATCAAAAAGAAAAAAGAAAAGAAAAGAAAAGAAACCTACTGTACAGAAGCTAATTCTGATAAATTCTGATATTTCTCACAAAATACTGAGAAGTCCGAGTTGCCCAACTCATCAAGTGCCAAGGGTTTCTTAAAAAGCTCCAGCAATGGCCAGTCATGCCCTCCTGAATCTCTCCTCCAGGTGTAGCCAGCTGTAACTATAAAAATGTACTTCCATGCACCCTTTCTGGTCCCAGTGCTACTCCTTGAGTATGTTCAGAATAATTCTAGCACCTTTTATTCAGGAAAGCCTTTCAGAATTTACAAAAAGCACTTGTATCCTTTGCATCTTTTTACTCTCTTAATAAAGCCTCTTTAGTTCCTCCATCATTCCTCTTGACCTCCTCCACCTGAAGGGGTTTGGTTTTTCATACCTTTCTGAATTGTTACTTACCTAAAATAGGTAAGTCCTAAGGCTTTGTCAATTTCAACTCTACTTAAAAATGGTTTTATACTTTTTGACTTAGTAAAGGCTGCAAATTACTTACATATGTACATTTTTGGTATATTAGTATTATAAAGTATAGCTTAGATTAATCTCCATATTTAGTGAAGGAATACTGAACTCAATATGTCAAAGCAGCTGAACTTGTCCTATTGCTTATCAGTTAACTGCATTAACGTCTACCTGGTCACCAGACAGAAAACACTGAGCACCCTCTTTGACTATAACCTCTCCTTCAAATACCCCAATCACAGCACACATGCATGTGCACACATGCACACGCACACATACACAGACACACACACACACACACACACACACTTTGCTCAGTGTTATCCCCACAATGTTAATTTGTTAGCTCCTTTCTGTCTCCAAAGGGCAGTGACCCTTTGATCCAGGGTCCCTATCAATGTTGCCTGGAGAGTATCACACAGTCTGCTTGCCTGTGGTCTCCCATCTATAACCCCCATTCCTCAAAGGACCTATTTCAACAACCAGGTTTCAGTGTTTCTTGATACCAGTTATGTTCAAGGCACTGTCCTATGTGCTAATACAGATACAAAACTGAATGGTGGTCTTTGCTTTCAAGTAGTTAAGAGTCACAGGGTTGACTAACCAAGTACAGCACAGGGTGGAATGAACCAAGCATGATCTCATTCAAAATGCTGTCAGTCTTGATTCTGATGCAAGAAGGGATGACAGGTCTTGCTGAGTAAGAGAAACTCTAAAAATTCATTTTTTAATAAGCTTTTCTTTAGACATGTTCTAAAAGTCAAGACCATCACTGGTTAGACACAGTGAGGAATAAGTGGTAGGTGAAAGGTAAGACAGATTCAACCTTTAGGGTACAATTTGGAGAATGGAACAAATTGTGAAACACTTTTTACAAAAAGCAGGAGAGGTACAAAATATGCCATTTTCATAAAGAAACATGGAACTATCTTTAAAAATCATATTGTCAAATCAAATAGGGAAATATCACACAATATTAAGAGAAAAAAGTGTAATGCCAAACTATATGATGTCAATTTATTTAAAACTGTGACCTGCACACATATGTGTGGATGAGAATTCCTGTGAGTACATCTAGGAAATATGTGTCTGTTATGCAAATGTCTCAGCCTCTGGAGTCTGAAGTCTTGTTTCTTGATCGTGAAAAACAGGATAATCACGACTATCTCAAAACATTTTTCTAAGAATTAATAATGGATATAAATAAAGTGCATATGGTTGGCACTTAAAATATACTGCCCCTCTGCAGTAAGCAGCATTCTAAGAGGGCTCCAGGATCCTGTTCACTGGCACACACACCCTGTATAATCTGCTGCCCTAGAGCATAGGTGAGACTGCCAATGTGATGGGATATCACTTCCTGAATTAGGTTAGGTTGTATAAGACTCCTCCTTTGCAGCCTGGAAAGAGAGACCCTCCTGCTGGTCTTGAAGAAGCAAACTGCCATGCTGTGAACTGCCTATGGAGACAGCCACATGGCAAGCTCCTAAAAGCAGCCTGTAGGAGCTGAGAGTGGTCACTGCGGACAGTTGGCAAGAAAACCAGGGCCTCGGTTCCACAACCCAACGGACTGCATTCTGCCACCAGCCTGAATGAACTTGGAAGAAGACCTTGAGCTTCACACTAGAATCACAACATAACCAACACCTTGAATAAAGCCTGGTGAGACCCTGCACAGAGCACCAGTTAAGCCGTCCCCACATTCCTGACCTACAGACATGGTGAGATAATGAGCTATGTTGTTTTAAGTCACTAAATTTGTGATAATTTGCCATGCAACATGAGAAGACTAATATACCCTCCAAATGAAATGACAACAAGCCAGAGCTCTCTACAGGATTGGTGAGTTTCTTGGGGGTGCCACCTCATTTGTTAGCAATACTCTGATCATCCACAAAATTCCCAAGAATGATGGCCTTCAGATCAACAAACATGATCCATCTGGGACTCCAACTGCCATCCATCTACCTTACCCTCTCCAATCCTCCATATATTCTACCACAGAATTCTTACAAAGTGTATTGATTCACCACTCTTAATAACATTAGTTATTTTAACTAATAACATTATTTATTTTCTTTTTTTAATGTTTTTTCTTACATTTTTATTGGTACATTATAGTTGTACATAATTATTGGAATCTGTTGTTACATATTCAAACATGCATGCAATATAACAATAAAATTTGACCAATATCACTCCCCAGCGCTTTCCTGCTCCCATCCCATCTCCCACCTCTTGGTTCTTTTCCTCTACTAACCTCCCTCTGATTTTCATATGATCACCCCCCCACCTTTCTTTTCCTTTTTCCTCTTAGCTTCCACATATGAGAGAAAACATAGGACACTTGACCTTCTAAGTTTGATTTATTTCACTTAACATAATCATCTCTAGTTCCATCCATTTTCCTACAAATAACACAATTTCATTTTTCCATTGTGTATGCATACCAGTCATTGTGGTGAAAAGAGAGAATCATAGATTCTTAAGACTAGAAGGACCTAAGAGATACTTCTGTGTAAACTGGTCTTATAGCCTCATTTATGGACAGAAACTGTGAGGCGCAGACAGCATCTTCTTTAGCCTCCCACAGGTAGTCATCTGCCGGCCTTCCATAAGTTTTATGTGACCTGAAGCTTATGTAATTTTGGGAACTGTCTTTAAATAAAATAATGCAAAACTGCAAATGCAAAATTACTTACCAAGAAACTAAATATAAGAAAAGAAATTGGACAAAATTAGTTTTTAAAAAAACTAAAAAAATAAAAAAACACAAACATCACAAAATTCAAGAGTGGCTTTAATAATTTTTCTTATCATTTATGTTTATATTTTTTTCTTTAGTCCTTCATGTAACAACAATGCTGCAATATTATTCAATTTTTCCTCTAACTTGATTGACATTTTTAAATATTTTAAAAGTTAAAGAATGTTCAATTTGGCTTTCCCACTCATTATCATTAATGTCATGTAACTATTTAGGATTAGTGACAAATTTTATTTTAAAACAAACTTGATTTCTATTACATATGAACTTAAAAATTTGGAAGTATATCCCGGAGACTGATTTCTGTACTTTTTTCCTCCACGTGGGAATGTTCATATCACAATATAATCTCTATCCATGTACTTTGTGCCATACCCCCGACAGAGCCAGCACATGGGCAATTGGACTATTTCTGGCCATTTTGACATCAGGAGGGCTGGCAGTGATTTACTGGGTAGTGACTGTAAACATAAGTGATAATCCTAATAAAACCCAAATTAAAGTTATTCTCAAACTCTTTCTTAACCAGATCCCCAAAATGGCCAGAGGCCACTCTACCACCCTTCAACAGGGAAAATAGGGCAGGGGATGGCTGAGTAGAAAATGATAGCAACCTTAACTAGTCACAGTCAAAATACCCTACTTTTGCAAATTCACAAAAAAAAACATATGAACATGAGAAGACATTGCTAGGGCCCCTGCTGGGACCTTGGAAGGGCCAGTGCATGTGAGGGAGCTGTGGAGACACCACTTGATTAGCCTCTGTGCATTGAAGGACATCAGTTTTGCCTTGAAAAGCTGTGAGACAATTCAAACTCTATTGGAATAAGGAAAATAAGGTAGGAAAAAATTAAATAATGTCTCAGTCACATATCTAGTAAAAGGTCCAGTGGAATTGGGCCCAGGCAGCCCAGACACAGCCTGCATTCATTTTATCAGTGTGCTACACATACTGCCCTAGGACTATGTATGCGTGTGTGTGTTTTTGACAGAAAGTAAAGAAACTAAGCATTCCCTTCTTTAATCTTAATGTGGAGTTGACTGTTTTATTTTTTGTTTGTTCTACTGGCTAACAGTGATAGCCCACAGGACTGGAGAATGAGTTGTGAAGTTGATTTTTAGGTACTAAAGACTGGTCACCGCTACCTGAAATTCAGTTTAATTTGCAGTGATTAGAAAGCCCATCTCAAGGCTTTCTCCCCCAGAGCACTGTATGCTGTTTAAAACCCACGCAATCAAGACATCACAAGAAAGATGAACTAACTCATGATGGCCTCACCCTCCTAGTGGGGCAGCCCCACTTTTATCCAGTTCCTTTTTAGATCTATGAACAGCTTTCCCACCAGTGATGTCTTAGCCACTGGCAAAGAGATGAGGAGATGGCTTGAGTCCTGGTCTCTGTTTTTCTGTCTTTGACATTGTGGATAACTCCCATCATCCTGCTTGGCCTCAGTGTCCTCAAAGGGATAAATGACTGCAGAGCTGTTCCAATGTTCTATCACACATAAAGTAAAAAGTTTTCCTCTTTACACCGTAAATCAAAAGATACAACATTCAAGGATGTGAAGTGGGATGAATATTCTGGATTTATCTCAAATCTCTTTTTCATTTAGAGCAACATTGGTTTTAAGAAAGATCCAACTTGATTTCTTTGAATGCTAAATGAAGTGTGAGCCTTTAATTATTGTTAAAGGAAATACAGTGAGGATTTCAATTTGGAAATTGAAAGCCACTTATAAGAGACGGGAGTTCTTAGCAAAAATCTTTAAAAGAGCCTTTCATTATTACTCATTTCTTATTCAATACCAACATTTTTCCAGTGAGGAGAAAATCCTGACATCAAAGTAGAAAAACGTTCAGGCGGATTTCATGTCAGAAAAGCCAAACCATAAGAAAATTCTAAAGTGCCATTAAGCATATGACTCACCCAAAATTCAGAACTTTGGCCAAAATCCTAATACTGAAAACATATAGAATAAATTACATAATTCTATTGTGATCTGGTAGTGTTGAAAGCAGAAATGTACAAGAAGTAATAAAAAATAAGATCGCATTTGATTAATACTGTCATAAACACACGCAGTTACAGTGTTGTTGCTGAATAAAGTGCTGGCCGAGTTCTAGGTTTTTATGCATTTTTAAACATAGATTTGGGTCATTAGAAAATATCATTGAATGGAACTTGTATATGTAGAACACAAAATTCTATGTACTAAGATAATAAAAGTGGTATGTGTGTAAAGGCTTGAGGGGAGGGGGAAGAGCCCTAGCTATCTGGCTTCCTACTTCCAGGGCTTCTCACTGTGATAATCCTGGGCCCAGTGATCCTCCTGCAACTTCCAGGAAGTTGGAGATTCATTCTGGCCATGTGGCATGACAGATGAAGTACTGGGAACCCAAGATCTGGTCCCAGAACAGCACTGCTAGGTGTGGACAAGCTTCCTGAGCTCAATTCCCTTAGCTGTGAGGGAAGGAAACTCACCCAGTGACTTGCTTCCTTAGGTCTTTCCATCTCAGAAGTCGCTGTTTTCTAAAAGGCAAGTTACTCTGAAGAATGAAATAAGCCATTCTTTTTGCTAATGAAGTATGCCAAACCTTAATCAAAATAAGCACTCCTTCTCCTTGTTCTTCTGTTTGGGCTCTGAGGATGCAATCTGCTCTGTAGTTTTTCCTAGGCAGAGTAATTTTCAATGTGTCACCATGTTAAGCCTCCTAATCACATTTTCAGAAGCACAAATGATAAATAACAGTTGCTTAACCAGATTTTACAATACCCTGGCATTTTAAAAAGAATATTTATTTTAAGGAATATTTTTAAAACAATAAAATTTAAGGAAAACACCACACTGTAACTAATTCATCTACTTCTTTGAGTAAGCCTGAGTTGTTTTCAAAGTTTCCTACTTTGTCGTTACTGAACACTCACTTCACTCCCAGCCCTGGGCTAGATTTGGGGTTCTGAATGGAAGAGAAGAATGTACCCCAGATGGCATGTTCATACTCCCCATCTTTAAGAGGCTCCCTCCTGCTCTAGATGGCAATACTTGGACTGATAAGAAGTAGAAGCCTCCCGGGTTTCCAAAATTAATTTACTTTGTTGTAGGGAAGTGCCAGAGAGAAAAGTCTTCTTTTTTTGTTCCTAGATTTGCCCCCTTGTGATACACAAATACTAAGAGTCAGAGTTGAGTGCTATAAATCAATGGCTCTCTGACATTATACACATCAGAATAAAGTGAAGGAATGTTTTTAACTCAAACACAGAAGCAAGAGAGAGGGAGGAATAAAGGAATAAAAAAGGGGATCTCATAGAAACAGAGGGAAGACCAATGGAATAGAGGAAGGAGATCAAAAGGGAGGGAGGAGGGAAAGGGATAAGGAGGTACTGGGGAATGAAATCTACCAAATCATGCTATGTCCATGTTCAAATACACCACAATGAATCCTACAATAATGGGTAGCGAGCTAATAATAATAATAAATAATAATGCTAGGAGGGATATCAGTAGAGTACAGCAAGTAAATTGGAGGAGAGAGGAGGGGAGAAGAGAAGGTCCTGGGGAAGAAGATGAACCAAAGTATGTGATGGGCATATACCAATAGGGCATAATGAATCCCAATGTACCAATAAAAAATAAATTACATAAAATTAAATAAAAACAGGTTGCTGGGCCTTGCTTCCAGATCTCCAATTCAGAAGGTCTGGGGTATGGTTGAGAGTTTTAAAGCTAATAAATCCCCAGGGGATGCTGATGGTGCCCATGGGGACCCACCCTTAGAACACTTGTGTTGTAACCCACCAGGGACTGAGCCAATGTCTGGAATGGGACCCAACTTTGACGGTTTTAAAATAATCCCTAGGTGTTTCTAGGGTACAACCAGGCTGAGAGCCACAGGATTAGATTACGTGATGTCACTTTCCTAAAATAATGGCACTTTACAAAATACTTTTAAGATGTGGACTCACTTCAAACTAGGTAGATACTAAAGAACACAAGATTCATTTATTAGCTTATTTGTTCAAAAACAAAATCCTTGGAAGTCCAATCTGTGCTGTTCCAAGTAGTTCAGACTTTTCTCTTTAAAAATTAAAGACTAAGGAGGTTTTTAAGGATGAGAGCAATAGAATTGGAATTGCATCTTAGTATTGCACATGATTCATCGGGTCTTAGAGAAAGAACAGCTCTAGAGAAATGTTCATAGTTAAGTGAGCAGAATGGAGGAGGGAGAATTCTCTGGGAAAATAACAGGTAAATAGAAGTTAAAATAGAAGTTATTAAAAGGACAGTGACAAGAGGATCCACAAAGATTATAATAAAACACTGGCAGTCCTCGTCCCAGCATCATCAGGAAAATAGAAATACTATCACCATTTTTATTTAAAATATTTTTAGTTGTCAGTGGATCTTTTATTTAGTCATATGTGGTGCTGAGTTTAGAACCCAGGGCCTCACACATGCCAGGCAAGCACTCTACCACTGAGCCACAACTCCAGCCCTACTATCATCAGTTTTAAAAAGAGTCCATCAGATACAACATGATAACAAAAGAGAAATATGTGATTTGTATAAAGAACCAGTCAGGGAGCAATTTGCTGTTTATCCAGAAGTTTTAAGGAAAAATTGACAGATGTGTAAGAAATGCTGACTGAATTATTTTCTAGTACTCCCCAGTTTCCAGTTGCAAATCTATATATTTCTTCAGCCTTTCCATGATTTGGAGACACTGAATAACCCTCCTGCTTCAAACCCCAGCTTCCTTAGTTTGGGTGGCTTGCCTTGTACTTTTTGCTCATTCTCTTGCTTGTAGAGCTCCATATTCTGCCTCCCCTTCCTTTTTTTTTTTTTTGTCTCTGAATAGGCATATTTTGAATTATACTCTTCTTTAACAGTCCTAGCTCCTGGAGTGACTAAAATTTTTTTAAAAATTAAAAATAAAATAACCTTTCTGTAGCAATGGATTCAAATTTTTTTTCTCAAATAGCTACAAAATCCTGAGTTTGAGTCTCTCATTGCCAATTGCCTTCTGGATGTATTTTCCAAGTTATTCCATCAGTACCTCAAACTGGAGGATATTATTTTTCTCATTTTCATCTCTTGATGAGACCCTGTCATTGTTTTTAAAAGTCTCAATTGTGCTATGAACGCACCTATGAGTCTAACTAAATTTGATTACCAAATTTAAACATTTATTTTTTCTCTAATGTTACAATGGTGGCCTAAGACCTTCAAAGTTTACCTCTTTTCCAGATGTAAAAATCATTGAATAGGAGGAGTCTGCTTTATTTGTCTTCATATCTGTAATCCAGGGCTTGCACAGTTTTCAAATAGATTTAGAAAGGTATCTGCTACAAAGATTTAATTTTAAGTGTTCCTGGAAACCTACAGAGAATCTAGAAGAAACTGTCCTCAGGAAAACAGGAAAATAGATTTTACTTTTCTTATCAGTCAAGAGGCATACCCAGGAATTTCTGGACTTTTTATGTCCTGATGCTAGGACAATCAGATCAGTAGGTAATGAGTCTCCAGCTTTAGCTTCAGAAGGGTAAAATCCAGAGCAGTGTCCCCAGAGAAGTGACCAGTTATGTTGCTATACCCAGAGAGAGAGAGCCCATTCATGCAAAAATACACAATTCAGCAGAATTCTACCAAAACAAACAAACAAGCAAACAAACATGACATGCATGGCCACTACATCATCAGGGTGGCATCTGTAGTGTGACCAAAGAATTGAGTCTGCATGTGCCTGGACATTTCATAGCCCCTGTTTCTCTGGTGTATAAATCCTCTGGTTTCAAAGGAACCAAGGCTGGACTGAGAGAAACACCTCCACAGGGCTAAAGTTTCCGTCCAGGAGTGGTGAAGTGTGGGAGCCCCCCACGACAGCCTGCACTGCAATCGTAAGTGTCCTGCTCTAGTCACAAGTTCTTCCAGAATCATCTAAGACACAGTATCACTTACATGGAATTGCATTCCCTTATTACAGTTTCAGGGAAGATTGACCAGGGCAATCAGATTCAGAGTTTAGGTCTAAGCTCAGCAGGAATTTTAAATTGCTGCAGGTGTTTGTTGAAATTAGAAACTTTGTTGACTATGCTAGCCCCCTCAGGGATCCGCTGATCCTGACTTCATTCTTTCTGGTCAACCTATTTTCTTCCACTATCTCAGTGTTCTTTATACAGATTTCAGAGGCTCCACTGGAAATTCCTCCAATATTTCTTAATCTCCAACACTATGTAGAGCTTTTGGACCCATCTTAGGAAAGCTGAAAAGAACTTCACACTTTCCTAGGGTAATGCACTTCCTATGAGACCCCTTGCAAACCACATCTTAATCTTCTCATTCTAGAATCAGAATATTTCCAATTTTCTTAGATCACTCACTGAACAAATATTTAATCTCCTTCTGTGTGCTGGGCATTGTGCTGTGCATGAGGATTCATGGAGTTGAAAATCAGCCTGCTTCTTACCACCACTGAGCTTACAGTCTCATGATGGGAGAGACAGATGGCAATCAAAAATTCACCCAAGGTTAATTGTGAAACTGCATCTGTGAAGGAGAATAAGAACATAAGATAAGGAGAGGACAGTTAGGGAAGATTTTACTAAGGAGATAAAAGATCAGCTGAGGTCCAAGGCCTGAGGATAGGCATACCTAAGTGAATACTTTTTTAAATGGGTAACAGCACGTAGGAAGATTTTGTAGTGTGAAAGGGTGTAGAGGAAGAAGAAACTATTTTTAAAATGCTAGGGGAAAAAATGTCTTTGTAGACCATTGGAAGATTCTTTGTTATAAAAGCAACAGGTAATTTATTTCATAGTTTTAAAGAGTTAATGGAATGAAATGAAAAAAAAAACTGCATTTTGAAAAAAATCATTCTGATGGTAGTGTGGTAAATGATCCAGTAGAAAGGGCATTTAGCAGAGGAGGATATATGGCTTCGGATGTTTTGCAACAGTCCAGGTTTTCAAAAAGTAAAATAAAAGTAGTAGCAAAGAGCAATGGATGATCAGTCAGATGGGATTTGAAGGCAGAAGCCACAAAATGTGTCAAAGGCAATCTCTAGGTTTCCAAAACCATGTGACAGTCTGAGTACCATCCTCTGAATGTTTCAACACTGCCAACAGATGCACTGTGAGGGGTAAGAGTGTAAGTTTACATTAGGATGTGTTGAGCTTTAAGATTTCCCTTCACCTGCCTTCTTCTTTTCTCTACCTTTTAAGTAGTTTTTACTTTCTTTTTTCTTGCGGAATCTCTGTAAGTCAAAGAGAAAGAGGGTGCAAAGATATAGGGCAGCATCTCTTCACATTTTCTGTTTTGCAGATGGTAAGAGGTTTTCAAACATCTGCCACATTTGAAAATTCAACTCTATTTACTCTTCTAATACATATTAATCACTCAACAAATTGCAAGTAAAACAAGCGATGCCTCACTCACCCGCCACAAGATTTCGGCCGTCGGCACTTCCCCACCCCATCACATGTAACAACCTGATCTGTTGATGGCGTTTTTACTTGAAGTTTTATGTTTGTAGCTTTTATCTCCAAATTAACTATAAGCTCGCTGATGGTAGGAGTCACATTTAATTTCTAAGGCATGGTAGAAAAAAATGCTCTAGGTTAAGTACTTCAACGAAGTACAATAAACGCATGTTCCAACCTCTAACACAGTTTGGGGCATTGGTTAATATATTACAGTATGTGGAATAAAAAAGGAGAGCTGTATTTGAGGACTTGAGTCCTCATGCCACTTTTGCCACTTAACTATCTATGTGAAGTGGGGATATTATTTCACTTACTGGGTTTCAACGGCCTCAGTTACAAGTCTCCAAGATTCAGCTACAGGAGACACTATACTCAAATTCCAAATATTTATCACAGAACTTAGGACAGCTTTGCTTATCTTTCTTGAGTAAATGCTGAATGAGTCAAGGTGTGACTGAATGAATATCTGACTGGGAGAAGCTGGGGGAGGAAGCAACCAGCAAAAGGGTGAGCTTGGAGTGAGGCAGGGCCGCAGCCCCAGTTCAGTCACACGTGCTCTCTGATCCCTGCTCAGTCTCTTTCCCTCATGTCCTCAGCCTCCTCCCCTGTGCCTCTTCTCCCACTAACTTGCACATTTTTCTGACACCCTATTGTCACTGTCTAGAGCCAGGGAGTCACAGAGAGAAGATCAATTATATCCCCTTGAGAATGAAGCAAGGGCCAATAAACTGAAAGCTTTGTTCCTTAGCAGGATGAAAAGACCTCCTCAAATGAGAAATGACTGCTCTTAGATTCACCCCTAAGATGCTGTCTGTATTATTTTCTTCTCCTTGTTCAAGAAATGGCAGGAGAAATTTTACTTTAGGAGACACAACTGTTTAACAAGTGAGTCCTTAGTAATTCTAAAGGCAGAATCCATGGGACAGAGATGGGCAGGCACCAAACATCTCACCAGGATCAGCCTGGCTTCCAGGTGAACAACTTCAAGGATTACAGAATTTCCCTAGTTACAGTTCACGAGTCCATAGTTATACTGGAATTTTGTTCTCTGAGTTAGATGATCTCAATGCAACTTAAGTTTCCCTGAGAAAGACTTTGCTGCCTAATCTTAGAAGACTAATTTTGATCTACAGTATGCCATACAGGTCAAAATTGAGTGATGTCTTCATTAGCCTACAGAATTAACAAATAGAGAGGACCATCATGCAAAATGAACTGTGAGATGTGGGTGATTCAGAGAAGTCTATGACATTGTCTCTACATTCAAGAACAAGGGGCAAGGAACATGGACACATGTCTCTTATTCACCCTCTGCTCCAAGCATGCATTTGGCTGATGTTTACCTAGTGTTTACTATGCTCTACTAAGTGCTGATTCTATAGAGAAAAAACAAGTGGAAGATGTCCTTGGACAAAAGCTGCTTCCACTTTAGCACTGTATGTGGCACAGCATAGATGCATGGTAATTATCTATTGAATAAATGCAGGAGGCAATTGAGTCAGCTACGTTATAAAAGAAAAAACATTGGTTCAGGGTAGACGGATGTGAGTTAAGTTGGATGCAATCAGTTTGAGTTGCTGAAGACAAAAGCATCTGAAGATGCCCAACAAGTAGTTACAGAGGAACTGCATATCTGTTACAGAGGAAAGAGGGTAGGATTATATATATAATGTTCTTTTTTGGAGAGAAAATAATAAAGAAGCCTTGATAGTATGCTGGCAAGCTATTAGCCCTCAGTGAACCCCAAATCTTAGTGTTTAATTAATTTATTCAGGTGGTGCCCAAAATAATGTCGCCAGGTAGTTGAGATGAGCCTTAAATTAAGAATCCTGTATCATTATCAGATGGAGAAACAGAAACCACATGCTTTCCATCTTCAGTAATGTGGTCTTTCATTAAGCTGAAAGAATGAGTTTTACTTGGGAAAACTGGATTTTAGTTAGACTTATGACAGAGAAATGAAGACAGGTGCAATGATAGCCACCCTCTTTGGAAGATGTGTAAACATCAGTCATCTGGGGATAACCAGAAGTGAGATTTTTGATGCTTTGTACAATTCTGTCACAATAGCTCCTAAACCCAGATTTGAGTTGACATTACTTTAAATGTAACAGAATGAAATAATCTTTGCTTCTCTTATATAAAAGTTTTCCCAAACTGTGAACAACCCTATATAAAATAGATATTTAATAAAAACATCAATAACTTGAAATACTATAGGTCAATAGTAATAAACAGTGCTGGAAAGGTTGAGGAAGAGCTTTTTAAATATTTTATTGTACTTTTTAGTTTTACAGACTGCATTTTGATTCATTGTACACAAATGGGGTACAACTTTTAATTTCTATGGTTGTGCACAATGTAGATTCACACCATTCGTGTAATCATACATGTACATAGGGTAATAATGTCTGTCTGAGTTCACTATCTTTCCTTTCCCTACCACCTCCCACCCCATTTCCCTCTACACAATCCAAAGTTTGAGGAAGAGCTTTGAATACTTAGGTTAGGTATTTAATTTTGTCTTTCAGACCACTGAAGATTTTTGCAAAGCAGATGTGACACTATCAGAATTCTGCTTTAGGAAATGCAGTTAATCATTTTATTTTAGCTTAATGTTTCAGATAACATTTTGCCCAAGACCTGAGTTCAAAATGTCTCATAATGTACCTCATAAGCTTTACAAAAAAAAAAACATTTTAAGATCAATGCTAGCTCAGTCAAATCAGCACTCTAGTTCAGACTTTGCTTCATTCTCACGCTTGTTTATTTCACATATAATAAGTCTGGATAGAAATTGCCCTTCTGGTCAAATGCTGTTCTGTGATGTACACGCAAGGCTCATGTTTATGGGAATCAGAAAAGCAGCACGTGGAGCAGGTAGCAATGAGAATGCTCAAACAGACGCTGAGAGGTTCTGGTCCTGCGAGGTGCAATGCTGGCTTGATGCCAGGTATTGGGCTCCCCTAAGCCCTCACAGACCTGCCCTCAAATTTAGGGACCACAGATTCCCAACAATTCCAGTATGTCTTATAAAATAATAAGGCTTTACTGGATCCCAGACGTTTGCATAAACTTTAATGAGTTGATCATGAGGAAAAAACTGTGAGAATAACCATCAATCTGGCTGCCTTATTGAGTTCTGAAGCCATGTACTAAAACCAGCATGACAGGGCTTGTAACCTGTTTTCTCCAGGGCTCTCCAGTCTGACCTTGAGAGCTGACCTTGGAAAAAGGAGAAAGATTTGAGTGTAATACACAATGCTAGAAGCTGAATTCATCCTCTGCCACAATTCCCTGATCTCCTCTCACCTCCAATGCTTCCCATCCACTAGGTTTATTAGAAGGATTGCAGGCATTTGATTCTCAGACCGCCTTTTTACCTTTGGTCTTTTTTCCCACTTGCCCTTTGTGGGAGGTTCGCTTTATTTCCTCTATTGAGCCAATTGATCCTAACATTGTTTCTGGAACAGGATAATGTGACCTTCAGCATTTAGACAAGACTAGAACAAGTTGGAAAAGAGCAGAGTATATTGTCATTCTGTGTTCTAAGAATAATTCAAACAAGGCTGTTCCATAATGCTGACAGGACCTCCCCAGATTCTCTGCCTTCAGACACCAGCTCAGCCTCCCAGCTCAGCTGGTGCTCAGGAGGCCAGGAGTGGTAGCACAGTGCCACCCCGTGGACTCGATGGAAAAGGCTGCACTGCTTTTTAGTTCTCAGAACACGTTTGAGAGAATTGTGTTTTAAAATGGCTTGAACACCGTCCAGTCACTGAAGCGAAGCCTGAATTTATGAATTCTCCATCCTAGGTATTCTCTGAGTAGCAGCAGAAATATCTGTATGATGAATCTGTCCTCAGATAAAGTTTAAGGTGAAGGACAACCCTGGCTTCCCTTCTCTAAATAAAGGATTTGGAACAGCCAGAAATTCAAAAGAAAAACAAAAAATCACTGATTATGCAGATTACATTCAAATTAAAATTTACATAGTATCTTGAGCAATAAATTCCATTCATGCTTTAAAGTAGAGCACTAATTACTACTTTTCCATTAAATCTTCCCTAGAAAAAATATCTTCTTTCCTTGGAACTATCACCCACTTTGCAAAAGCAAGTTACATTTTCATATTTAAACCAACTATTGTCAGAGGAGTGGTTTATAGGCTATTTGCATTGAAGTCACCTATAATATTTTCTTAAAGTGCAGCCCCACCCAAGATGAAGAATTTCTGGTCTGAGTAAGGATTTCTGGTCTAGAATACAGGAACAGGCATTTGAAGTTACTATCCTAGTTGATTCTCTTCCATACTGTATACTCCAGTTAGTGAGCCACTACTTTCTGCACGGGATCCAGAAATCAAGCATTTTAGGAATAGAATTGCTTTTGTTTCTGCATATTAAGTTATCAGTTTCTCATAGCTCATCTTCCTATATAGTACCTTATTCAGGAAGCTTTCCCAATTTATTTCAGAAAATTCAGATACTTCCTTCTCTGAATCCTTCATACAACTCATAAGCTTACACAATAATTTTATTCTTCCTTCCTATTTTAGTTCATCAGCATCTATTTCTTCACTGAAAAATCTGAGGGTGTGGGGGCTCTCACATATCTCTTTATGACCCCCTACAATACAGTATGTCCAACCTCTTACGACAAGGTTTAAAGAGTTCATCCAAACTCTTAGGAATTTGCACATGCAATCTTCTGGCTTCAAATAATTAGCTAAGCAAAAAAAAAAAAAAATTTGCAGTGCATTCACTAGAAAACAAATTTCCCACCCACCCTAAAAGCAGCAGAGCAACTGTCACCAGAAGGGAATTGTTCCTCTCCTCCACCACTCAAGCGTGGTGACTGCAGTTATTCAGACACACCAATCATGCTGCAACTGCTTGGCTTTCTGCAGTGCCCCAGGAATTCTGAGCAACAAAGGAGACAGTCATCTGTTCCACAGCCTAGCAATTGTGTCATTAAACAAATTGCTCCATAACGTCAAAAGAGGCACTCTTTGTGACAGCCAAGTGATATAATTTGTCTTGATTCCAGACATTGGAGGCATCTGTCTGGAATTTGTGCATGTCATTTGGTGTTGCAAGTTTATCTACAGAAAAGTGAGACCAGAGCTAGACATAGAACAGAAGTACAAACATTAAGTGACTACTTAAAATGCCATAGTTTTATCTTTTTAGTATATATGCATGCAAACTTTTTTCTAAAGCACATTGCTGTACCCAAAATGAAAAACTCAGATTATTATTCTCTAGACACACTGCTCTCAGAATAGGCAAATCAATTTACTGCTGGAATATAACAAGAGTTCCAGGTTAAACAGATAGATCATTCTGCTGAATGTGTCTGTTTCTAATAGTGATGTTGCAAGGAAGAATTAAATTAAGCAAATGTTCATTGAGCACCAACTCGTGTAACAAGCCATTAAATGCCATGGGATTAAAGGAATAAGAGCATGTATTGAGGTGGGTAATTCAGGGATGGTCTCAAAGAATGTTTTATGCTTTATGGGGCCTTAAAAGATGCACAGTATTGGTAGGTGAAGCAGAGGAAATACCATGAACAGAATCAGCAAAGGAAACATCCTTTCCCTTCTACCCTCCAATATCACGTTCTCCGGTGAGGACAGCACCCAGTCACCCAGCACTGACTCTCACATTGCAGGTATCCTCTCTTCCTCCATTGTACCTAGCAACCCACACCCAAGTTGCACGTGGACTTGTGCCACATGGCAAGTCTTTATCTGAAATGTGCAACTGATACACCCTTGTATCCTTCTAGCACTTCCCTCCACCATTCCCCAACAATTCCTCAGTCTTGCTGACATCTCTAATCCATTGTTCTCACCACTGTCCAGCATCACATCTGTTCTTTCACAACTGGTGGGCTGCCTCTCATCTGTGTGAACTGTGATTAAACAAAACTGTTCTACCAGCAATGATCCTTCCTTTGAGATCAGATATGGTCCCCCGGTTACCTGGACTTTCCTAGCACCCTGGTTTTTTTCCATGTTCAATCTAATCAACCTTCTCCGACAAAGAGAACAGAAACCAAGAGAACAGAAATCATTATCATTCTTACTTTTGCTGTGTGCCCAGAATTCCTGGAAAATAACTGCTGCTTGAAAATCTTTTGCTGAATTAATGAAGAAAATGATAAAGCCCAATTCAATAAAGTGTAGGGAATACTTGGAGAAGTGGGAAGAATTTAGGCTACAGAGTGATATTGGAGCCATTTTTTAGAGTACTTGAGCATTCAGAAAAGGAAGGTTTGTTTATTGTCTATTATTTGTTTTTGGTAACCTTGGGGTCTTTTCAGATGAAAGAAAAAAATCACCCATTTCTATAGCATTGCTAGCATTTGATGTATTTTTTGTAGTAATTTTCTACGCATTAGTTTTACATAGTGGGGATAATACAGTACACTGAAAGCGGGATAATTTGTTTCCTCCCAACATGTGGAGGAACCATTTTTTTCATTACCATTTAAAAAAACCTTTAGTATACTTCACATAATGACTACCTCACATTGTCATGTTACTATATTGTATTTTACTTCCATTGTTTCCATTTTTAAAAACTTAGGTTCTTATAATTTTTTAAACATATTTATTAAAAATACTACCTTTTCTGCTCCATGAAATTCCCAAATGTCTACTCCATACAGCTGCTACTTAGATCAAGGACTTGACGATAATTGCATCTCAAACCTCCTCTGTGTTCATTCCCAGGCAATACCATCAAAGGTTTATCATTCTGACTTAAAGCATCATAAATTGGCTTTTGCCTGTCTTTGAACTTCATAGCTTTTTACGCTTAACTTTTTTTGCTCAACATCGTGACTGTGAGCCCTGCTTCCAAGTGAAGCAGTTTGTTCATTTTCATTTTTTTAAATAGTTCCTCATGTAAATATATCATACTTTATCCAAGCCACTGTTTATGGACAGTTGGGTTATCTCTAGGATGGGGCTATGATTAACCACGTTTTAATCTAATCGTATTGCTAGCATAAAGCACTGCTGACTGAAATGGATTGCCAAAATCTGCCAATGGTGTGTAGGATGTTATTTTTTCCTGAATATGCCTCATTCTGTTGTGATGAACTCTGTAAATAAATCATTTTCTGATGTTAGAGCTAGACAGCCATCTCTAAATCTATTTCTGCTTAACTATTTACTTCTAGCACCAAATTTTAAGTTATTGAGAAGTAATTAAACACAAAAGAAAAATACACCTATAGAAGCAGAAGGATAAGCCACATGAGGAGGGTAAGCAGCATGTGGACATAAAAGGTCCAAAGTAAATACCCATTTTACCAAAATTACAGCACTTGGACATTATCCTGAGTTTGGGAGATACTACAGTTTGTTTTGAAGTTAAATGGACAGATAGTAGAATCAGAAAAATCTGAATCTGAACTCCCCTTTTGTGTATGGCCCTAGAAAATTACTTTACCTCATCTCCATATTTCAAAATTGGGGTAAAAAAATATTAATAGTATCAGGATTAAATGAATTTGTATGCCTGATATATAATAAGATTTCTATAAGTATCATTTTGATCATGAAAAATGACCACCAACATGCAATGTATTTTACCTTAGGAGCCCCAGATAAGTTTAAGTTCAGGTAAAACATTGCCCAAATATAATCTTAAAACAACATCTCTAAAAACAAGAACAGCAGATTAGTTGCAATACAGTCTGTCTAATCCAATTCTCATACTACAGATTTATATCAGTCTCATGTTTAATTATATAAATTATAAATATAGCAACAGTGAATTTCTGTATTTTGTTTCAGAATACCAGAGTACTTTTAAATTCAAATCTAACTCTATCTTTTGGGTATCTTCAGGGATATGTCTTCATGTGTGCAGTTATCAAATTATTGTACCTCAGCTCAAATCTATCCTTCATTACTACCTACCCTGTATTAAGAGACCCTTTAAATCTCTCTTCTTTGCATCACCCATGATATTACACTTTGTCAGTAGAGGATGCTGGAGGAAGTGGTACTTCCTTCTTTTTCCATAGTACTACTATATTGATTTTCTTACTAATCCTACTGCATGGCAGCCAACAGCTAGTTGGCAAGGGGAATTCAATAGTGCTCTGCCCCATTCACATATACAGAACATGCAGTCCCTTGGTGAGGTTGTGGCCCTAGTCCCAGCCCAGCACAGATCTCCTCATGTGGATATAACACATCCTATGCCTCACATCATCCTGAGCTAAGCAAGCACCTGCCGTGCCAACTCTGTCTGTGTATCTGATGGTGCTCAGCTCCTGCAATGCCTGTACTTTCTCCAGCATTAAACTCCTGCAAAGTGCAGTTTCTTCAATGCCCCATTCCTACAGAAGGTGGCTTCTCCATTCTCTGGTTTCTGCAGCATCTGGTGGCCAGCAATGCCCAGCAGCAAGAAGCTTCCTCCAGCACTGCTTTATCTCTGTAGTAAGTCTTGTGGTACAATATCTGCCTGTAGAATGCTCTTTCAGCACCTCAGAAAGATACTCCTGATACAGTATCTTTCAAGATGATGAAATTCCAGGACAGCCCAGACAAAGCCAAGACACAAACCCAGATTTTCTAAACCCCAAATATTATGATTTTTCCATGAAACCAAATTCATCTTAACATAAATAAAGGTATATTGGGGAAGAAAGGAATAAGCACTTAACTCATTGAAATAATTAATACCAGTTTCATTCTATTGCATCCCCCTTTCAACTCATTCCCTTAGACATTCAGAGACAAAAGCACCGCATGACAATACAAGTTGTATGGGAACTATCCACTACAAGTTTTCAGGTCCTCACTGAGGAGCAAAACATGAAACTCAATACTATCCATACAGAACTTTCATCACAAAGCAAATTCTGGAAGCCACAGGGGGTACTCAACCCAGATAAACTGAATGCAGATCATAGGTAAAACTGCATATATGATATGGGATAGATTGATACCCTAAGTTGTGATGAAGTAACTATACAATTATAAAAAAAAGGTATAATCAGATATTCATTTTATGACTTACTCAAATAGTAGTCAAGGGTCATTTACTTAGTATATAAAGAAAAGTTGGATCCTTAAATTAGGATCTAAACAAAGCTCAATCCAATACCATTGAGTGGATGAAGCCTCAGAGTTACCCAGCTGGCCCTGGTCCCATCTTCTGACAGTGAAGAGAACATTTCGCCTAGATAACCAATGATGGTAATGTCAAATGCAGTGAAAATGTCCAACACTGTATCAATTCTATACCTCTTCATCCAAAGCATTTCCCTTGGTTTTATCTGCCATATATATTCAGCACACTTCTGTACCTTTGTGCTATTCCTGGTTCAGGTATTACTTCCATTGTGAAACTTTTGCTAATATCTACCGACAAAATAAAATATGATCTCTCCATCATTGGAAGTACTATAGAATGACCTTTGTTTCTCCTGTGATGATCTGTGCCCTCTGATCTGCATGTTCACCATGGATGTATGTTCCTTAGTCTCTTGTAGAGCTGTAATTCACTCAAAGATAGAAAGTATTTTATTGATATGAGATATTGTCAAAATTACAAACAACAATTTCTGCATTGACAATGCTCAATGGTTAATATTTAGAGAGTTTCCCAAGTTCACATAATAGATATGAAGAATGACCAGGAACAGAATCTAAGTCCCTTGACCTTCTAAAAGCCCTCTTTGAGCTATACCATTTTAAGCATCAAGAGACAATATTTAAAGTTAATAACAGCAGACTTCTGTGAAAGACAGCCAAGAGAATTACCAATCTGATTGTATCATACTTGACAAGAGGGAAATTTAAAAGATTGGTATGGCCAAACTATAAGAATTGAAACCAGCCTACAGAACTTGGAATTTTCTTATGTCATTATGACTATTAATCAGGGGAGAATAATTAAAAGATACATTTATAATGATTATTAGACACAGGTATCTAATGAAATGAAGATCAATTGTATTGAGGGCTTAGGAGATTATAATTTAATAATTATAAGAGGTTGCTAAAAAATCCAGATACAATTAATGTGGTATGATATTACTGATATTCAGCATATTTTATTTAATCTTTTGCAATTTTCTTTTTTACTCAACCATCTGTTTCTTAGGTTCACCCATATAGTATCACCCATGTAGCTACAGTTTATTTATTTCATGACTATACAACATCCCATTGTGTGAATTTACCAAAATTTACTTAACCATTCCACTATTGATAAAACCTGGGTTTCTTCCAGCTAGTGTAAATAATTTTGCTATAAATATCTTGTATGTGATATGCAGATATGTAGATTTACCTAGAGAGTAACCATAATTATGGAGTATTCACATTTCCCACATTAATGAATTTCTGTTTCTTCCCTTGTCTTTTTACTTCAGCAAAGATCTCCAGTACAGTATTGAATAAAAACAGTAAAAATGGATATCCTTGTTTTACTCCCAATTATAGTAGGAAAACATTTAATACTTAATCATTCATTTTGAAGTAAGTAATCTAGTTTTTTTCTTGTTTTGGTTTACATATCTTTAGCAAATTGAGAAAGTTCCTTATATTTCTAGTTTGCTGGGAAATTGTTTGCATGTGTGTCATGAATGAGTGTTCACTTTTGCTAAATGTATTCTCTCTGTTGAGATAATCTTGTTTAAAGAATAAGGCTTAAGAACATTTATTCTGTTAACATGGCAAATTACTGTTGATAGATGAGTTTCAAATGATAAACTGACCCTGTTTTCAAGAATACAGACCACTTAACAATGATGTATTATTCTTTTTTGCATATTGCTAGACTTGATTTGTTGATGTTTTATTTAGGATTTTTTTTTTGGGGGGGTCTGTGTTATGTATTACAGTCTGAACTAATTTTAATATTTTTGCCAGGTTTTAGTAATGGGATTATATTGATCTCATTCAGGGAGACTGAAATTACTTCTTAGTTAACCAAATCTTCTTTGGGTCATTTTTTTTTCTGTTGTTTCTTTTTTTTTTTTTTTGTTTTATGTTTGTTTTTTCTTGCTCGGAATTGGTTAAGCTAAAGGCATGCTCTGCCACTGAGTTACACCCCCAGCTCTACTGGGGCATTTTTAAAAGATAGTGTCTGGGATCTAAAAGTTTACCTCATGCTGCCTTGGTCAAGTCCAGGAAACAGAAACACCACACACACTAAATCCTGTGTGAGTGGCATTCCAGGAATTGTTCAGTACACCACCCTTGTGGATATGTGTAGTTGTCTTGTGATAATTCTCAGAGGGCTGAAGGTATCGATCCATTAGCTTCCAGTTTCCATTTTTTAGGAATTTGTTCTTTTACCTAAATTACATAATTATTGTTCCTTCACAGTTGATCAGGTCTCTTCTCTCTGGCTGCTCCTAAGATATCTTTTTTGTTGTTGTTCTGTAACTACACTATAGTTTCTACAGATCCAATTATTTCATTACACATATATGTATAATTCTTTTCATTATTCTAATGTACATGTTCCTCTGAGAATCTATGATGTGCCTTTCTACAATTCAGACAATTTTCATTTAATTGTTTTCTCAATTAACTTTACCTTTTCCTCCTGGGACTCTGATTGGATGTATTTTATATATTTACTGTATCTTCCCTATTATTCAACCTTTCTTTCATATTTTCTATCTTCTTATCTCTGCATTATTATGATATTTGTAATCAATTTATGTCTCCCATTTCACTTTATTCTCCTTTTAGCTGTGTCTGATATGCTTCCAAACCATCATTTTATTTCAATTACAGTTTTTGTTTTTAAAAGTTGTATTTTATTCTTTTTAGAAACTAATTTGGTCATGATTGAAAAATCTCTTGTTTATTTCTCATACAAACTTTTAAAAATCTTAATTAAAAAATATTATAAACATAGTTCTCTAGTATTCTGAAACTGGTCATCTTAATATTTAAAGATTTTGGTTATTGGAGGGTCTAAATCTTTTTTTTTTTTTTTTTTTGTTCCTACTAACTCTCATTTATAAGAGTCTTTTAAAAAGGGAGTTTGGTAAGACTTCAAGCTCATATTTAATGAACTGTAACTTCTTTATATTCCAAGGAGGGAAAAGGTCAGAGGATACTCCAAAATCTAGTACCTAACCCACAATCAATTATAAAAGAGACACCACAGGCTCACAATTTTTAAATTACAGCTATTTTGCAAGTCTTTGGGCTTGAACACTGTTGTTCCTGAAACTATTTCTAGTACCAATTTCTCCAGAATTTATAAAAGTATTTATATTTAATTAATTGTTCTTCATCTGAAATGGAGAGAACATTTCTAAAACCTTCTCCTCAATCCTAATGTAATTTTTCTTTCTGGTGAGAAATTTACTTTGATTGAATTTCTAACATCAAGGATAAGCCATGAGACTATTTGCTTGGAAAGGACTGGGCAAGTAATTCCTAAAATTAAGTCTATACAATAAGAAAATGGGTATGATGTACAGAAAATTTCTACCAAGGGGATATAAAAGTATGTTGGATGGCACACACTTGTAATACCAGCAGTTCTGAGCCTGAGGCAGGAGGATTGAAAGTTCAAAGCCAGCCTCAGCAACTTAATGAGGCTCTTTTTATTTCAAGCATGTCTCAAAATAAAAAATAAAAAAGGCTGGGGATGTTGCTCAGTGGTTAAGTGCCCCAAAGTTTAATCCCTAGGAAGGAAGGAAGGAAGGAAGGAAGGAAGGAAGGAAGGAAGGAAGGAAGGAAGGAAGGAAGGAAAGAGAGAGAAGAAAGAAAGAGAAGAAAAGAAAAAGAAATGGAGGAAACTGCTGTGTTTCTTGGCAAGGACAAGAAGAGGGTCAAAAATGGTGTGGGCCTAACTGGAAATCCATATTAATAGAATGAATTTGAACCCCTATCTCTCATCCTGCACAAAATTCAACTCAAAATGGATCAAGGTCTTAGGCATTAAACCAGAGACCCTGTGCCTACTAGAAGAAAAAGTAGGCCCAACTCTCCATCATGTCAGCTTAGGAATCAATTTCCACAATAAGACTCTAAAGCACAAGAAGTAAAATCAAGAATCAGTAAATGAGATGGTATCAAAATGAAAAGTGTCTTCACAGTGAAGGAGATGATCAATAATGTGAAGGAAGAGCCTGCAGAATGGGAGAAAACTTTTGCCACCTGCACCTCAATAGAGCACTAATCTCCAGGTTATACAAGGAACTCAACACCAAAAAAAAAAAAAAAACCATCAATAAATGAATAAAGGAACTGAACAAGCACTTTACAGAAGAAATACAAATGGTCAAAAAATATGAAAAAATGTTCAACATCTCCAGCAATTAAAGAAATGCAAATTAAAACAACACTGATATTTCATCTCACTCTAGTCAGAATAGCAATTATAAAGAACACAAGTAGGGCTGGGGAGATAGCTCAGTCGGTAGAGTGCTTGCCGTGCAAGCACGAGGCCCTGGGTTCAATCCCCAGCACCGCCAAAAAAAAAAAAAAAAAACACAAGTAACAGTAAATGTTGGTGAGGATGTGGGGAGAAAGGTACTCTTGTACATTGTTGGTTGGACTGCAAATTGGTGCAACCACTATGGAAAGCAATACTGCAGGGGCATCTGGAATTCCATCCAGTGCTTGACCAACATCCTCTGGAGGATGTTTTCAAAGGCTCATCCTAAAGGGAATTGCCGGATGTTTTGCTCCAGAGCATGGTGTTTTTTCTGCTGTGTTTTTCTGATAATATATTACTCATTTCAGTCTGAACGAATTGCTTAAGGGGATGAGGGGAATATAACAAAAATTCCAGAAAATATTACCTATAATCTGAAAGACAATGGGTCTTTACCACTAACAAAGTCAAAAATAATTTTGCAACCGTGCAATGAGTCCCTGACAGCCTCTGGAGAAAATAGTTATAGATCTGCTTTGTCTCCAACAGGCTGGTTAAATCCTAATGATGGTTTTGTTTATGTGTGGTGGTGGGGTAAAAGAATAAGGTTTCACAACATTCCTTCCTTCCTACAAAGAATAGGTCACCCCTATAATAAATGTTGGTGCACAATGCTCTGTTCTGGAAAAAAGAGCTACATAAGAGAAGGTAATCTATTCAGTAAGAAAACTTGGCCACAAGAACCACTGCGACCGCTGTCCTCCTGTAGCCCTTTACTCAGCAATTTAGATATTAACCAGATGGACCTAGTAGAGATGGTCACATGAGATTACTTGTCTATCGCTTTAACTGCGAGAGTAATAAGAATAGTCTTAGGTCACATAGAGTTTAGATATTAAGGAAATAAACATTGTATTAGCTCATTGACGTAGTTAGATATTCTTAAAACAATTGTGATTAGGTAAGGATAATCTGTCAGGTTACTGTTTTCTCATAATCTTTCGGTTCCTTGTTAAAAACAATTTCTGCCTATGCTTTGGAAACTTCTTTAATTTCATTAACCACAAGACTGCCATTATAGCCTGAAGAAAAATGTATATAAACCCAGCCTTCCCCAGAATAAAGTGGGAGTGACTGCACCAGTCTGTGTCTTTTATTCTCCATCCATCGCCGACGCTGTCTCCCAGCGCCCCGTTACCTGTGTGGAACCCATGGACTCCTACTAGGGCTGGACCCCAGCACAATACAGAGATTTCTTAGAAAACTTGGAATGGAACAACCATTTGACTCAGTTATCCCACTCCTCTGTCTATATTCAAAAGACTTAAAATCAGCATACTACAGTGACACAGCAGCATCAATGTTTGTAGCAGCTCAACTCACAATAGCAAGCTGTGGAACCAACCTAGGTGTCCTTCAATGGTCTAATGGATAAAATGTGGTATATATACACAATGGAATATTACTCAGATATAAAGAAGAATGAAATTATGGCATTTGCCAGTAAATGGCTGAAACTGGAGAATATCATACTAAGTGAAGTAAGCCAATCCCCAAAAAAACTAAAGGCTGAATGTTCTCTCTGATATGTGGATGCTAACCAAAACCAAAGGAGGGTGAGGGGGAAGAACAGAAGTCCACTGAATTAGACAAAGGTGAATGAAGGGAAGGAAAGGGGTGGGCAAAAGAAAGGATGGTAGAATTAATCAGACATAACTTTCCTAGCCTTCTATTTGAATACAGGACCAGGGTAACTCCACATTATGTACGACCACAAGAATAAGATCCTAATTAGAATAAGTTATACTCTATATAGGTATAATTTGCCAAAATACATTCTACTGTTATTTATAACTAAAGAGAACAAGAAAAAAAAAAAAAAAGAAAAAGAAGAAAAAGGTGGTCAAAAGCTCTCTGAGACTCCTAAGCTCCTGATGCCTCTATCCCTCCAGCTCTTAGCTCACTTGAGGTAATGGCAAGAAGACTGAACCTCCTGCTGAGGAGGAAACTGAACATACACAGGACTTCAATCCCAGATCTTGTTTGGAATTCTAGAAAAGAAAGGCTTACAGAGAAGCTCCACATCCGCATGACGTACATACAGCAGAACAGAAATGACAACAATATGTTGAGATGGCTCCCTCCCCTCTTAGGATCTCTGCTAATCTCCACACAGTTCATTGTTTATAGCAATAGAGAAAATGATAATAGTTCATGACTATCATTTGACATTAAATAATACACAGGTTTCATTGTTCTAAGCTTTTTATGACTGTCAATTACTAAATATTCCAATAAGTTGTTCTAATGTAGTCTTTACACTGCTATTGCACATGTAGATTGTTTTCATTTCCCCTATCATAATTTTGATATTTCTCTTGTGAATGAATAAATGTAATTGAGAATACACTCAGATTGCCTACGTGCCTCTGTGATATGGTCAACAATTCCATTGGTTCCTCACATGCAATTCAATACAGATGCATTAAAACCACAAAGATGAAGACATACTTCACCCAGCTCAGGGGATCTCAACCTAGAAGCCAAGTGGTTACTAAGGTACAACTTGCACAGGTGGTCACCATAACCCAGTCTGCCTAGTCTTTGGGGTTCATGTCATTAATTCACCTGGCTCACATTGCCTAGTACTGAATAGATGGATTGATACATTGATAGCAATGTCTTCTTGTTCATAGAGACAAATATGACACAGATGATCTGACCAAAGCTCTTTCAGTTAATTCTGGGTACACAGCAAAATCTGGAAGATGTCAAAAATATGGCAAGCTCTATGAAATTTTCAGAGCATATGAGGCATAGTATTTTCAAAATTTAATTGTGCTCTTAGAAATCTCCTGTTATCATACCATAGACCTATTCAGATATCGGAAACGCATTTCTGCTTGTCCGGACTATGTGTAAAATAAACTGGAAAAACAAATTTATTAAGCCACTGAGAAAACATGAAATTAGGAAGTGGATATCTGAGCTGGAAGCCTGGCCCCAAGCAGAGCTGGTGGATAGAATCCCACTGTCATTAGAGAGTTCCACCTAATTAAATAAAGATATTTTGGAAGATAAATCTTTCTTATTATAAATGTGATACATGCTTATTGTAGAACAATTTCGTGGATATAATTTAAAAATTAAAGAATCACTTAAAATCACTTAAACCCCACTACCTGGAGATAATCAGGGTTAAAACTGAACATTTTATGTATATCCTTCTAGTTGGGCTAGGTCTCTTCCTCTCTCTCTCTCTCTCTCTCTCTCTCTCTCTCTCTCTCTCTCTCTCTCTCGCATGTGTGCGCACCATCTCTCTCTCCCTCTCTCATCACTAGGTATTTTAATCAACATCATTCTCTTTTTAAAAAATAATTGACTTATTAACAAGGTATTGTGAAATGCACATGCCTGGTGAGTTGTTCTTACTTCTAGTAAGAACACTGATGTTGCAAGATGAACTGCCATATTTCTTTGATCAAAGAAATAATTTTTATTATCAAAAAATTATTTTATTATCAAATAAATAATTTTTATTTTATTATCAAATTTTATTATCAAATAAATAATTTTTATTATCAAAAAATTAAACATAAAATAGTTACTCAGCTCTTATTCCTCACTAGGCATTCATCTATTTACTACAGTGAGACAAAGCCCCTTCCTCCTTGGAGTATCATTGCATACTCGTCCTGCATCCATGCTGGCCCGTTAGTAGACTTTGGGTTGTTATTAAAAGTCAGTTCATACTTCTGTCTCCCACACTAGTCTGTGAACTCTTTGCAAATAAGAACTACAATGCAAAAATCACACTGGCAGTGTTGAGCTCTGGATCTTCCCCACTGTAGATCTTTTACAAATATCTTGAAGAGTCAGTTAAACCATTTTCCAGTGAATAAAAATCTCTCTGTGGGGCTGCATGATCCCTGTACCTTCAAACTCAAGACGTTGTCCTATAGATTATAAGATGCAAGGTCATGCATGCAGTGGTTTCACCTTGTTTCCTTTTTAGCATAATTCTTGGCATCCCGTAAGAATTCAGAATTAAATTCTCAAATACTATATATGGCTGTTTGGTTTCACTAGCTCATTTAAGTTAGTGAACCTAAAAGAGTTTAAAAACTTTAGCCTCAATTTTTGCCACAAATGCTAAATGGTCAGGCTACAAAAGTTGATATTTTCTATGTCTGATTTTCTTCCATTTCAAAGGAATTGGCTGGCACATAGGAACCATAATTCGGTCAACATAAATTGTTTCACTCCTGCTGATTGTGAATGTTACATTTGAAATGAAAAGATCTAGAAAATTCTATGCAGTAGCAACAATCACCAAACCATGACTCTTATTTCATTTCTTTTATTTCTGTGGCTTGATTCCCATAGGAACCAGGCAATTTAAAATTGCTTGTTTAAAAAAGAAAAGGAAAAAGCGTCCTTCTGCATGAGCCTTTCATTTGGGCACACCATGTACATTGATCCAAGCTGTTGAAATGAAGTAACAATAAAAGCACTTTAGAATGGTTGCAAGGTTTCCAAAAGGAAACAAATAATTTTGAAGATGTACATGCTTAATTTTAGTGGTTAAAATACAGCAATGCATATATATGTACTTAAAAAAAATTCTTAGAAAGAGGGGAGAGGGAGGGAGGGAGAGTCAATATTATTAAAAAAAAAAAAAAAAAAAAAAAACACTTTTATTGAAGATGGGTGCAGTGGTGCATACCTGTAATACCTACAACCCAAGCAACTTATGAGGCCGAGGCAGAAGGATGGCAGGTTCGAGGCTATCCTGAGCAATTTAGTGAGGTCCTGTCTCAAAATTAAATGAAAAAAAAAAAAAAAAAAAAATTAGGGATGTAGCTCAGTGGTAGAGTGGCCCTGAGTTCAAATCCCTAGTACTGCGGGGGGAAGAAACCTTTATTGAGCACTTGAGATCTAGCTATACTAGCAACTTGGATCCCAGAGTGGTCACACCTATTCATGTTCAGATTGGGCAGGAAGAGGGAGTTCTTTCTAAATTCAGAAGCCTGCCCGGGTTCTCTGTCTGAGCTTTGCTGACAGCCTTAGAGCCAGAAGAATGACAGGGAAGCACCAAACGTCCACCGAGAAGCAGGCAGGCCTGCTCGGCCACCTGGCTATACAACCTGACCCCATGCCTTCACCAGAGCTGAGGTTTTCATCTAGAGATCCAGACACAAAATACACAGTATGGACTGAGGAAGTCTAGAGAAAGCCAGAGCTGACCTGAGCCATGTGTGAGGCTGTCTAGGTAATGTTCACTTACATCAAAGCTAAAACCCCAGTGTACTTGTCAGAACTAACCCTAAGCTTAACTAACAGGAGGTGGTTTAAGGAGTGGATGTTCTTCAAGTTCCTACATGAATTTAACTTTTGCTCTTAACTTTCAATTACCCTTGTAATTATAGGGACAGTCATGCTAATTTACCTAACCCAGACATGAGCTTCACCTTGGCTTAAATCTACCAATGCAATTCATTAAGTTTCCTGAAAAAGCATAAACCAGTGATGGTTGGTTCTGAGAGTGCAGTGTACTGGGAGAAAAACTAGTTTGAGAATATATGCGTGAGCAGTGTTGCTGTATCAGTAATAAACTGCATTTCCTGCTGCAGTAGCCACCCTCTCCTCTCCTCCGGTTAAACATGTCCTGCCTCCTGCAGATCTTGCATCATTCTCAGGATTCCCTTTCCCCAAGTGGCAAGTTCTGCATGGCAACCACAAAAGCCCTTGTTGACTGAAACCACACTCAGGGGAAAGCACACATCCTCTTTCCTTTCAACCTGTACACTATATAGTCTGTTTACAATGTTTTCTGTTTCCCATCCTGGGAAATGAGGATGAGGTTTTCTGCAAAGTTGATTGAGAAAACAAGTTTCAGCAGGAAATTGAGATTCCCCAATGGACTCAAGACACATCCCTATAGTACACGTTTCTACAGTTTTGTTTTGGAGCCAGCGAGAAACATAGGAAGAAAGGATTTTGAACCTGTAAGAATTAGCCAAGAATGTAAGAGTTCAATCCACTGAAGTAGCATCCATGAAAACCAGGTTACGCATGTTTCACAAGTAGATAATATGATTTTCAACTGGAATCCAAGGAAGTTTTCTAAATCAAAGCTGTTCTGTGCTTTAGGTCAGTAACAACTGACACATGAATACTGCATGGCCTGTGTGCCCACTTACAACTCAATGTGGGAAAGATAGAGCAGCGTGAGGCTTGGGCAGATCGTGTCTTTGGGGGTCCTTGACTTTCAAGGTTTGTGTAATTTTTCTCCCCATCAGTGACTAGAGCAACATTCAGTATATGTTTGTTGAAGCTAACATTAAAAGGCAGAGAAGCTAGGAAATAATTTCTTTTTATCTCCCCTGAATGTTTGAAAGTTACCATTTTTTTTTAAATCTTTGAAAAACATCCACCTTGCGTTCAAATAGTGCTTTACCATTGAAAACTTCTTTCCCATCTGTTCTTTTTTTTTTTTTTTTATTGTAAACAAATGGGATACGTGCTGTTTCTCTGTTTGTACATGGCGTAAAGGCATACCATTTGTGTAATCATAAATTTACATAGAGTAATGTTGTTTGATTCATTCTGTTATTTTTTCCCTTCCCCCCACCCCTCCCACCCCTCTTTTCCCTCTATACAGTCCTTCCTTCCCATCTGTTCTTTGACTTGACTCTTTCAAAAGTACTCTGAGTTCATTGTGGCAAGGAATATGGGCACCAGAGAGATGAAATGACTCTCGAGCCTTCACTTAATCCAAGTCAGAACAAAAAGCCAAACACTTTTAACTCTTATTTTGCATCCTAAAGTGGTGCTGCTAACCTATCCTTCTCAACCAAAGCACACATATATTTTAAGCACTTGGTATGTTTCAGAGTTCATGCTAAGTGGCACTGGGAGAAATTTGTAAATCAATAAGCCACAATCTCTGCTTTAAGGAACTTAAGATTTCCTCAGGATCATAAAATAAGTACCATAAATAATATACTTTTTACCAGGCAAAATTACCTGGAAATTGCAATCATATGAACACTGGGACATTGGTGGATGAACAATGTGAAAGCATTGTTTGAATAACAAATGCAGCTTGGCGGGGACATGCTTGAAAAGCTAAACGCATGCCAAAGGCATGACCCATTACATCTTTCCAGCTCAAAAACTTCTGACTTGAGATGGAGAAAAAAAAAATTAAACAATTTATCCAGTCTATAAAAACAATTTATAAAACAATTGAAGCACACTTCCATTTATAAAAACAATTGGAACTATTAGTACCATGATATCAGAACTGGTCAGCACTTGCTCTGTCACTGCAATTTGTTTTTTTTTTAAACGTTCTTTCTCTCCCTCTCTCCCTGCTCCTCCCTAGTCTCATCACCACCCTGATCTCAGAGGAAACAGGATTTTTCCTCCATTTTAGGCATGTTTATCTGTCCTTGAGTACACGCCCACCATAGGAAGGAAGGAAGTCAGACTTGGGGAAGAAATGACTATCTCCCAAATTAACAAGTAAATTACAACTCCAACAGAGAACATGTGGAATGTAGCCTTTGAATCACCTCTTTGAAAGCCCCCTGTTTTCTGTTGATGGACAGAATTACAGCCTCTGGGACAGGAGTCTCCTGTGTTTCTCCTTGGCTAGCAAAGCAGTAAACCTTCTTTTTCCTTTTTCTCAAAAAATAAAAATTAAAAAAAAAAAAGAAAGAAATAATCAGTACTGCCACTATGTCCAAATTCTCTTACATACTCTAGGGTAAAGACAAAGCAAAATGTTCCTATGAAGAATTAATAGTTGATTGGACTGCATTTTGTTTATGAAGGAAATTACAAACTTGGATCCACCAAAGCCTGTCAGCATTTTTATACCATGTGATGTTTCTTTCCTTAATTTAAAGATATTATGTTTTCATTCTTACAAACAATACCACTGAGATTATAGCTGAATTCCCAACTATCTGGGCCTAAATAGAATTGTGTATGTGTGTGTGTTTGTGGGGCGGGGGAGGGGGGAGTGTTTTAAAAGAACTATTATTTAACATTTATTGGATAAATAGGGAATAAATTAAATTAAAATATGGCTTATCTCACTCTAAAGTTAAAAAGATATGTCTTTAAAACTCACAAGTAACTGAGGAAGCATAAAGAATGATGTAATTAAAAATATTGGAAATTAATACAAATGCCTGATGTTAATAAAATGATGAGTGTATAAAGTGCTCTGGACAGAGGCCCCCAGGGAGCTGGCTTGTCAACAGCCATTATCAGGGTTCTGTAGGGTACGAATTCACTTAGAGGACACTAAGCATAAATGCCCCTAAATTTGATTTAGGAAGTCTACAGGAGAAGTAACTTTAAGTAAAGAAAAATAAAGAACCAAATTTACAAAGTTGTACTTAACAATGATATGTATTGATCATATGTATAATTGAAATTTAATATTTTGAATTATTTAAATGAAAGGTACTCTGTAGGACCTATATAACCATAATGGCATATGACAGTTTGCAGGGAAATTAAAAATAAGGTGAGAATCCATGAAGACACGAAAAGTTCCTGAAGACATGGAATGCTCACACTATTATGTCAAATGAAAAGGGCCAGATAAAAAATCACAACATAACAAATCCCAGGTATAAGGGGAGGGGAGACAACAACAAAGGACTAGAAATAAACAGAATAAACCTTGTGATGACAGGTGCTATTGCTGTTGACCTCTGGAATTACCAACATTTCCATAATGGAAAAGTAAAATTTGATTTCATTAACTGAAAATGTTGGCCATTGTTTTACCTTTGAGGAATGAACTCTTCAAGTTTATCTGGCCTTTGAGGAAAGTTACTGTCACATATCCCAGGAAATGCACACGTTGTGAACTGAGACCCCTTCTCAGGTCAACATGGTGGTTCTAACCTGAATGGTGTTTGGGTACTCTGTTTCCAGAAGCCCTAGGTACAATAGGGGACCACTCAAAAGGCCAATGGAAGAAGGAGAGGAACCTTGGGTAAATCATTAGCTCCTTGACTCACTTCAACCAGAGCAGCTACTCTCCATCTGTTTTGTTCTTTGGTTTCCTTTGGCAGAAAGTGTCTCTGCCTTATTTATCTGGATTACAATTTTCTCTCATGGGTTGAGGAAAGGTTGTGGAAATCCATTTGTATGTATTAAAGAAATAGAAGTGCAATGATGGAGACAGTGTGTACAGACACACTTCTGAGAGGCCTGGCTGTGAAGAAGAAAAACGCCCAAAAATTTAGAGTAAAGCTGAAGCACAAAATGAAGGAAAAAAAATTCTTCTGCTTCATTTCAGTAGTTTTGAAGTTAATGAGAAAAGGTTGATGTCTCCAGTGATTTCTTTCACCACGGTCTTCCTTATTAGGGACCAGATATGTTATAATTAATGTAACATAGTACGACTTCCTTTTCACATAATGTAATATTTCTCTGGGTGTCTATTAACATAAATGACCCTTTGAACCTAAATTAAAATAATTTAAGTCTCAATATTCTGCTAAAGGCTATGGAAGAATTTTTACATTGCAGATTTTTTTTCTTAATGTAAATTCAAATTAGTGGGTTAAGAAGGCAATATTATGAAAATTCTCTCATGTTTGAGTCCACTGAAAACTGGTGTCGAAGAAGTGCTCACCATTGCAGCAGTGACAGACCAAAATAACTTCCAAAAGACTCAGATTCTGAAATAGACATACAAATATACAACCAATCCAAATAAGAAGCTGAGAATTAACATGCACACATCATGTGAATACATAAAGTACCATGACAATCGATAAAAATAAACTCAAGACTTATACTGAATTCAGACTCTGTAAAAACCATGTTTACTAGGTTGCTTCAGTTTGGGGCACAGAAAAATATTTAATAAAGCAGGACTGAGACTATCTCCAGAAAGGGTGTTTTGCAAAATTAGCCCTTGGCTGGTATATGGAAACAGGGTTTTCAGATGGTTCCTTCTATTACCTTGCCAATAAAGGTGGTTCACTGCAAATACAGACTCTATGAACAACATGGAGGCTGAATATACACTTTCCTTCTAGGAGTTTCTAGTTTTGATTGACACAGAGTGTCAATGAGACTAGCCCCCAGTTAAGTCTTTGGTTGCTGGGTCTCTGACAAGCTTCCCTGAGAACCACTGCATTGTATTATTGCAATTATTACTACTACAGGGGAAAAGAGCACTCTTGGAGTGTTCTGTCAAAGGAGAGAGAACATTAGAAGCCTCTACATGGATTTCCTCCACCTGTCTCTTGACCCTATCACCTGTATCCTCTCCCTGCAATACACTGAAGAGGCAAGTGCAACCATAATCTGAGTCCTGTGTCTTTCTAGCAAAGCACAAAATGTGTGGTTGGTCTTCAGGATCTCCCAGACATTTATGCACACATGTACATACACACTCAGAGACTAAATTAAACATGTAATAAATTCACACATGGGCAGTGGCCAGCACCAGAGTTCCCAGGTCATATACCTCTCTATAGTAGGAGGCCAAATACATTTGTTATTTGTACTTACCAAAGACTCCTTCCTCAGCAGGAGAGGAAAGGGAGTCTGCAAGAACTTTCCATATCTTTGATGAATTTTTTAAAAATCTCATCTCAATTTGGTCCATAATAACAATAAAACAATAAGCATATTTCATGTGCTTAATAGCTTACAGCCAATTTTACCTTCATTTTCTTAATCTTCACACAATTCCCACAAGGAAGATATTCACTAGTACAGATGAGGGAAGGAGGATAAGAGGAGGGAAGTCTGGGCTGTGACCAAGGTTACGCTATCACATTAGTAGAATGTAGAGGACTTAAAATCAGACCTCAAAACCCTGACCCCTTTCCTTCTTCTTACCAGAAGTTCCCTCAAATGTGGTTTATGAACAGGCATTTATACCATAAAAATGACACATCGAAATGAGAAAAAATAAAGATGCTTCACAAATAGCTGCCATATAATCTTAGGGTTTAAAATATTCATACTGTTAGAAGCTTTTACAAATGATAGTGTCTGTCTCCATTTATACTTTTTAGTGTTTAGTTTCACTGTAACGTCTTCATGGAGTAAAATAAAAAACAATCTAGATTGACAGCATCCAAAATGGTTTTAGGATTTTTTGGTCAGTCAAATTTCAAGGATGTGGAATCTTCTTCCTCTTGTCATTTGTCTGAAAAATTAACTTCAACCTCACTGGACTGGGTTCTGCCCCTAGTCTATCACTGATTACTGAGTATCACAAGGTAGACAGCTCTACCTCTCTGGGGATCAATTTATTAACAGAGATGTCAACTTTGGTGCATTCTGGGGATCTTTCACATCTTAAGAGGTTTATGATTCCCTAATTCCTGGATTTGTATTCGCTTTGAAATCAGTTATTGGCCTGGTGCAACCATAGCTAGAAATGACCACACGATGGCAGCAGAATTCCACTTTAGCCAGATTATGAGCCAAGTCCAGGTATAGGACACCCACAGATGATACTGAAGGGGACACCAGAAAAGGTTATATTGTAATTACCTTAATTAAAAAAAAAATCAACTGTTGGCTGCCTCAGACATGCTGTATCAGGGAATAGGAATACCCACAGAGAAGCTCTCTCTCTCTCTCTCTCTCTCTCTCTCTCTCTCTCTCTCTCTCTCTCTCTCTCTCTCTCTCTCTCTCAGTTTAGGACTGTTTTAAAGATAGGAATGCTACACCTACAAAGAACTACTATATGTCCAATTCCTTGCTTTAGGGAATGGCAGAGCCCAAGATAGAAAAATAGATCTTTTGACTCCAGACCAATATCCTATTCTTCACACATACTAGAGCTTTTTCAGAAGAATGATTGTGCTGCAATGCTGAAGAGGTTCGCAGGGAAGTTGTGTGCCTCGGGCTACTAAACGTGGGGTCACTAGGGACACTGGCTACGATGGCCCCACTCTAGAGTGGGTAAACATAACAAAGACATTCAAATGGCTTCTTCTTATAGGAGAATGAGGTGACTTGGAGTTCTGTGGCTACAGGGTCAGGGCTTTCTGTTTGATGAGTGCAAGGACAATCTTTATTTTTTTTCTTTCAACTCTTTATTTTGAGTTAATTTTAGACAAAAATTTGAAGAATCAGTGTGGAGCGTTCCTGTATAACCTCCATCCAGCTTCCCCTAATAATAACTTACCCCACAATTATAGTCTGGTTACTAAAATGAGTGAATAAGCATTGGTGCCATATCCATTAAACTGCAGGTCTTAATTTCAGCAGTTTTCCCACTAAGGCCCTTTTTCTATTCCAGAATCTTATCCAGGACTTCAAAATACATTTGATTTTTTTATTTCTCCTTAACATTCTCCAGACCATAACACTTCTACAATTTTTAATTGTTCCTCAACATTTTAACATTTGACATTTGGAGAATACTGATCAGTTATTTTGTACACAGTCCCACGATTTCTGTTTTCACATTGGGTTGAGTCTAGGTGCGTTCATGCCCCAACCTGTCCTGCCCTTTTTTGAAAGAATGCTACAGAAATCAGATCACATCCTTCTCAGAGGATCTGATCAAGGAGTTAATGATGGCAGTACGTCTTATTATGAGTGTTGTTAACTTTGATCATTTGATTGTGCTGATATCTTCTGGGTTTCTTCACTGAAAATATTTCCATAGTGGGCTTGCCCACAGTGATGTCCTCTTTCCCCCTATGTTTATTAATAGGAATTCTTCTTTAAAGAAGGAGAATCCAGTCCCTTATCTTCGATTTATGTGCTTATTTATTTTAACACATACTTACACCAGCATGGTCTCAGGGATATTTGTTTTGTCATCTGAATTAAATCTAATACTATATCATCGCTATTTCTTTTCTTCCTCAAATTGTCCAAGCTTGAGATCGGCTCTCAAGTTCTTTTGACAAGTTTAAATCCTTTTTAGAGCATTTCCCTATTTTTAGCATAATAAGATTCTCCAGGTTCATCTTGTATTCTGCCTAAGCCAGCCCAGTAAGGTGTCTTGGCTCCTGTTATTGAAGAATGCCATTCAGAAACATAAGCTCTGGTTATTGAGTGTGTTTATTATATCTGGAACACCTTTGTTTCTAAAACTGGTCTAGGAAATATATGAATATTAACTAATGCATGTATATACATACTTAATTGTTTTTATGTCTACCTAATGCTAAATTCATACTGACACCTCTAAATTCAGTCAATCACAAGACTCGTGTTAGCCTTCCTTCTTTCTTTATTTGTAATATTTTTTCTCTAATGATGAGCAACCTGGCTCTTAGAGAGCAATCCACAGCAGAGCCTGGCTTTCACAATTACCTACTCAGCCAAGACAAAAGGGCATATGTTCAGCAAAGTAAGTAGAATTGGGTAAGATGGGAACTAAGTCAAATGAAATTATGTAGTTATATGTCTCAAAGATTAAAGAAACCATTCTGTGCCAAATACCCAAGGTCTATGGAAGAATGTGTAGAACAATGGTCACTGCAGTGTTGTCTATAGCTGTGGAAACCACAGACAAGCTAGATGTTTCAACCTTGGGGGAATGGAAAAGTAAACATTAATGGAGGTAAAATGTGGCCTACTGTAAAATAAAATAGACTTAGCTAAAACTCAAACAGTGCTAAACAAAAAATCAGGAGATAAACAGCAACACAATTTATGCAAATCAAAAGCACATACCTATGTAAATCATTTTCATTAACAAAGATAATGTGTACTTGGCATGTTTCAATAATGCATATCATACTGGGAAGGGAAATGAGAGTGGGGATTGGCTACAAAAGGAAAGAGTATTTTAGAATAAAATGAAATAGCAGAGATGCATTTTCATTGAGCCAAGGTGATATCATGTGATAAATCAAAAACTATAATTCAAATTTCCTCGCAAGGTAAAAATAAAAACAGGAAATGTATTCAAAGTCAGTGAAAAAATGAAAAGGCAAATAATAAAATAAGTAGTTAACTTAAAAATAAAACTTTTATTCTCTCTCTTTTTCTCCCCTAATTTTAGATCAACATCTGCATACCAGAGAAAATATTTGACCTTTGACTTTCTGAGCCCCACTTGTTTCACTTAGCATTGTAGTCTCCAGTTCCATCCATTTACCAGCAAATGACATAATTCATCCTTTTTATGAATCAATATAAAAATTAAAAAAATAAATTAGTCATTAAATTTGTCAAAGTCTTAAGAAGCTAAAAAGCAAGATTTTAAAAATTTAGCAGTGAAGATATTTTAATTTGAAATGTCATGTTTGAATTGTATAAATTTATTACAAAACTTTGAAAATCCAACATTGGATCTATTAAGTATATTGTTTTAATTTTGGAGTTTGATAACTAACATGAGCATTCATCATTATCAGAGCTATTATTTATTCTTCCTCTAGGTTCAAATGGTCAGTCTTTTTCACAAGTGAAAGGGGCTGGGGATGTAGTTAGTGGTAGAGTTCATGCTTGACAAGAAGACTTGGGTTTAATCCCCTCACCGCCCCTACCCCATGCCAAGAAAAAAACAAAGAAAAAGAAGACCTTCCACAGAAGGAAAAATAATCTCTTTATCCTCCATGTGCATTTTGTCCCAGCCACTGTGACCTTTGCTCTATCTTTTAGAAAGCTGAAGCCTATTTTCTTTGCAGCTTTTGCTACTGCTGACTTTCCACATTGGGTTCTCCTCCACATTTCACATCACTGACTCCCAACAAATGACACTTCCCTAAACATCTTATCTGACCACCAGTCTAATATACCTCTCCCTCCATCATGTATCCCATGCCATGCTATTTTATTTGTTTCCCAATTTAAGGTACTTTATTTTACATCGTTATTTTCACTAACTCCCTACTAGAAGATATGGCTCATTGCATTCAGGAATGGTGCCCAGCAAATACTGGACACTCCATCAATGTCATGCTATAGTTTCAGGGGTACATTTCATAGGGAAAGCCTCCCTCAAATGCCATCTTTATCCCAGGACAAAGCTGGCTCTGCATCCCTGCCTCTAATAATTTTAGAGATATTTATAGAAAAAAATTAGAAATTAAAAAATTAGTTTCACTGAATCCTATGTATTATCAGGTCAGTAACAATCTAAAACTATGACAAATACTACAAATAAAAAATAAAACACTATCATTAATGGACTTTTTTGAAAAGGGGAGAAAAGCACACCATGGTTTGTGTTTTACTCTACTGTTTTAAAGGTTAGACCAAAACTCTCTAAGTGATCACAGTAACTCAGAGGATTTCTTAATCTTCAGAAATCCTGATATTACTATTTCTTTCAAATCTATTTAATTTCAGGGATGGGTAGGTACAAACTGCACCCAAAGTGAATTGGGATATTGTGACTCATTACTAACTTATCCTTAAAATAAACATGTGCAGCTGTTTGCATGTATTGACAGCTGACTGTGTAACTGAAAGCCTCCAAGTTAAATTTCATGTAGTACAGTGCTTTAAAAGTAATTTTAAAATGTGCTAATTTTGAGATTTTATATATATATAGATTTTATATATATATATATACATACATATATATATTCTTAAAGCTGACAGTAAGCAATGCAGCAGAAGGATTTTAGAGAAGTATGTTATCGCTGACATTTAGAATTACTGCACATGCTGAAAATAAAAAGCATATGGATTTTATATCACTTTATTTATGTTTTTAAATCTTCTACAGACATCACATCCCCTTATTGCCACAACCAGGACAGGCCTCCCTAGTCATGCTTTCTGGCTGTGCCATTGTTCAAATACACAGAATGGAACTCAATGCTTCCCCTAATAGCCTTCCCTTTCACATAGTACCTGGATGCCAGTCCAAAATAAAATAAAAATAAAAGCCTGCAGACTTAAGACCACTCAGACTCCCAGTAGTTCATAAGGCGTCATCTTTGAAGAGCATCCAGCTGTTCCAAAGAGGAAGGATGAGAAGGAGAAGAAGGATAACAAGACTCTCTCCACTCTGGGAAGAGGAGTCTGATCTTCCTTCTCTTGTTCCTGTTTGGCTCCTCAGTCCTGTCTCCTCACCACCTTTCACCACATGTCCTTGATTCCTACCAGCAATGCTAAAAGAGCCTATGAACCTGTAATTTCGAGTTTATACTTGCTATTCCTGCTACTTGGTACTTCCTAAGCATAAAGGCAATTCACACCTAAATATTTCCTATTCTTTTATCCATTCACCCGATGCAGGACATCTGCCTGCCTTTTCGTGGCAGGTTCCAGAGATTTATTTTCTCTTCCATATCATTTCTGTACTTAAAAAAAAATTCTATAATCTACATGCTTTTAACTCTATTTATTCATAGGAGAGCCTATGAATTTACTCATCTTTATAATCCTTCTAGTGTGATTCAACATAGGCTTTTACAATAACTGCATGGTTCAGCTCCAAGATTTTTGCACCTGCACTCCACCGGGAGAATATCACATCTCAGGTAGTGGTTACTCCTCAGCACAGGTTCCATAATTAAAAGATATATAGACCAGAGCTATGCTGACCCCAATCCTCATGCCCTACAGTGATTGAGGTATGTGAGTGTGAATTAAACTTACTGTGGTAAGCCACTAAGTTTCATGCTTGGTTAATACATGAGACATAAAAGAAATCCCATACCTAGGATAAATTATTAAAAAGGTATTTTTAAATCTAGAAGTAGGGAACACATAATATTTGTCTTTTTATAATCTGGCATATAAAAACTACTAAATACATATTTTTGAATGAACATAATTACCATAAACTAAAACAGGTTTTGTTTAATTATGTAGAAATTAAAACTAAAAATTAGTTTGCCTTTGTGTATTGGACATCTGTTGTTTTTGTCAGTTCACAATCTCTTCTCCTACTTCCAGTAACAGCAGCCACCCCTTTTAAGGCATAAGGGATTCTTCTAAGGCTCTCAATCAAAAGACTCTAGCTTCCTAGGCCACAGAAGTAGGCATATAACCCATATTTGGCTAATTATAGCACCCCATTTTCTCAGTCACAGTAATTGGTGCATGGATAGGCATATGACCAGGGATGACAGAGTCCTTTCTTGAATTTTTATATACTGAAGTGGTTGGAGAAAACTCCCACTTTTTTTCCCCTGGGTTCACAGTTACAGCAGACTGCAGCCACGCTCAAACAGCATAAAGAAAAATGACTAAAAGCCAACCAAGAGACAGAATAGCAGAATTAAGAGGTTCTCATGAAGGTTCTTGAGTCCTTTGACCAGTTTGAAATTCCATATCTAACCTCTTTCTTTCTTCCACATAGTTCTTTCTTTATGTGAACAATCCTGGTACCCTTCTAAGAATTCTTTCATTGCTTAAGTAAATTCACATTAAGGTTCTGCATCTGTAACACAGAAATACTATTACATACAACTTTAATTACCATAAGTTCCAATCACTAATTTTATAAACAAATATAGAAAGAATATTAAATCAATCAATTCCAAAAATTTGGGTTTTAAAGCATAATGTTCTTGTAAGCACACCATAGAACCATAAGTCAATGGTGTTTCTAGCTCTAAATCAGTAAGCACTGAGGATGGGTTGCTTATGAACACTTCCAGAGCCTCCAACCACACCCAGAGAACTTCCCCTTAAGTCTGTAAATTAAATGAATGAGATGCAGAAAAAAATGATGCACTTATAAAACATGCAATTTGTATATGAAATCAGAGGGCACAACAAACATGACTGCAGACTTAAGAGGACCTGGAACATCTGCTTACTCCTGGATTCTCTTTACAGAAACATTAAAATAAATGCAGGCAATATAAAGAAAGCACAAATTCAAAAATGCTCCTATACGTTAAAAGGAAGGTTGTAAATCTTCTAAAAGGTTGTAAATCAAACAAACAAACAAAAAATTAGCCAGAGCCTGTTAAGTGATTATGCACTACAGCATCATTATGATAGTCCCAGTGCTTCTAGACTAAATCTCCTCATTTCATGATTTTTTTACTAACAAGGATACAGAAAAGGTTACAAATCACTGCAGAAGTTGTTTCTTTGATAGGGACATTTAGAGGTACAAAACACATTTCCTATATGTCTAAAATACAATTCCGACTTAATACCTAGAAAACATCCTTCCAAAAAATTACAACTTGCAACTCAAAGATCATTATAGAAGATAGATAGATGATAGATAGATAGAAAAAATCTTACTGAAAAATAGCCTTGGCAACTCAGCAAAAACAAGAGAAACTGAATCATTTGATTTTATCAGAGCCTATGGCTCCAGTTGAAGTGACACCTGGTGTAGAACCTTGAAATCGCCCCAAGGTCACCCAGCTGGACAAAGGACTTCCACAAGTGACCTAAACATTGACTTTAGGATCACATATGAGCTTTATTCTTTCAAAGAAAGGAAATTATAAAAATAATAGTGATAGCTACAATTTTGAAGCCTCTTTTTCTATATCCATTTATCTAAATGACTCAGCATGGTGATTATCTCAATTCATTCATCCCAGCAACCTGTGAGGAAAATATTATCTATCTTCAGAGAAGAGAAAATAAAGCTCAAAGATCTTCAGTCAATGAATGATACAATCCAGACTTAATCCCCAACTTTTGGCTCCAAATATGACTCTCACTACTTCACATTACTCCTAAAGAATTACTCAGCATTCTATCATAACACACAGGAAGTACTTGATAAATACTTGATGAACAAATGAATCAATGGTGTGAAGTCTAAAATCCTCAAAGACATCTATCTCTAATACATTCCCTGTTTATTGTTCTGGTATTAATTCCAACTGTGACTTCTCATGGAATTACCACCACACATACCACCATCATTCAAAAGTGCTGGAAAACAACTTAAAGTTTAGGATTGGAGAACAGAGAAGTAAAGTGACTTTCCCAAGACAAAATACTGAGGATTGGAGTAGTACTGGGCAGTCCAGTTTTGCTAGGAGTGTACTTAAAGGAGAATATTTGGGAATAAAAAAAGAAGCTCTAAGTATAGCCAAATTTTAAATAAGCTAGGATGATCTTTATACTGAAGCCATTGAATGGCTCCTGAATGAAGGTTAACATGATCACAGCCAAATGTGAGCAAGCATCTAATAACAGCTTTCATATAACTGCTGTTGGTATCAGACTGGATCCAGAAAAGGTGATACACAGCACTCCTAAATTAGGATTATTTGAAGAGGGTTTATATACAAAGGAACTAATTATAGAAAGGAGAGCAAGGGGGTAAAGAAACATCAAGGAGCATGTAGGGAGTCAGGAATGGTCCCAGCAGAGCTGTGCTGCTTTACAGCAACATGAACAGAGGAGAGTTACTCAAACCAGAAGAGAGAGTTGTGTTGTACAGGCTAGCCAGAAAAAAGCAGTCACATTTTGCCAGGGCCAGCTGGAGCTGGCTTCACAAAGAACAAAACAAAGAATAAAAACTCGGATCTGGATAAAGCCAACAGGGAGCCAGAATATACAGAAGGATGCTAAGAATTCAAACAGGCCAACCTGTCAGGAATAAAGTGGAGTCATGAAAGGGGAGAGGGGACCTAGAGGCTCAAGTAGAAGATAACTGGCTCAGGGTCTTCCAAATAATGAGGAAAATTTTATCACAGTGTAGTACACAGACAACTTTTCATTATTTGTATTAACAGAGATGAAGACTGCAGAGAGGCAATGTAAGCACAGATGAAATTTCTACTAGTATACAAGGTAATTCACTCCCAGTGCTTATGTAGCATAATTGTATTTGTTTCAAAACATCAGATTCATTTACATTGTAGTTCAAGTTTCTCCAAGTATACCAGCTACTGAGATGGACAGTGGGAGTGAGGAGAGTTAAGAATGGATCAGGAGTTTACACAGGGGAATTTGATCTAGTGTGAAAAATTAGCTCAGAATTATTCAGAGCAGACAACTGAGCATGGATAATTAAAAATTAACTTCACTTGAAGCTACATATTGATATTAATAGTTTAATAGGCCATTTGATCAATGATACTTTTCTAGTTCATGACATAATAGGAAGCTCCCATAAACAGGAATGTTGGTGCTTCCTATTCAGGACCTAAGTGATTATAACATTTAATTCAGCACTGGATTTGACTTCTGAGAAATTGTTTTGTGCTTGGGCACCCGTGGGTTGCATTTTTACACCAAGATAAGCACCCTGGCTTGTGAAAAATGTGGGCCAAAGTTCTGTGTTTAGTTCTGCTGAGAATTGATAAAATACCCTTGGTAGGTATCTGAGATTGGGTCCCATTTCAGCAAGTCTTTTGACCTTTTTAAAACAAATATCTTTGCCCTCTCTAATCACCCTTGGAAATACATATTGAGCAATTACTATTTTCCCAACATCATGTTTATCTCCCTAACTTATCATAACAACCTAAGAAGTAGATACGACAGTCAGTTTTTATAATTTTATTGATAATCATGGATAATTAAAAATTGTCACATTAACACAGGTTAAGTAAAGTAAATGATCAAGAAGGTTTTTTTTTTTTTTTTTAACATAGACCTGCCCTGGTTACAAACTATATACTGTAACACTATGCTTTCCTTCTGCCCCATAATAATCTTTTGGTGTTTGAATGAAGAATATATACACTAAAATACATCATGTTACATAAATGTAATGATTTTTATTTTATAAATTCTAGCAGTCAACACCACTTCCTAAGAATACCTTTTTCAAAGAGATTATTCTACTCATTCTTCACATAAATATTTTTGTCATATGTTAATGATCTCAGTCTTTCTGTGATTGAATTCTTCAATACTAGATTGTGGGACAGAAATCTTGAAGTAATTAAAAGGTGAAAACTGGCTGAAAAAAAATGAAGTTTAAAAATTTCAAGAAATACACTCTTTTTTACCATGATTATAGAATTTATTTGCACTTCAGAATTATGTTACTATTTCAGCATAGCTGTGACTTGAATCCCTCTATTCTAGTACGCATGGAACATATTATTAACATTGTCTTTACATTGTGCTATGGATCTTAATTCTTACTCTAAGTGTTCTCTACTCAGAACCTGCTCAGCGCACTTTTCTGTAGAAGAGACATTACAAAAACAAAACAAATCTCTAGTTGTTCATATCAATGAAAATACAGAAGCCTTTATTTAAGTGGCACATTGAAAAACGCTGTGAAACATCATGCTGATGTGTGTTATCAACTAAAGCTCAATTCTTCCCTCCTTCCAGTTCTTTTTCGGGATATGGGAAATACATTCCTTTTTAAACAGACAATATGGTTAAGACTTTCTCCTCAGCATTGTCCAAAGGGAATTCTCCCACTTAGAAGTCTCATTTGATACCATGGAGATACCATCAGGGCAGCCTATGTTTAGAATCTGACACCATCATCTCCCTAGCAGGCAGCAGCAGCTATTGTAAGAGAAAGCCAGCAGACAGTCCTCCAGCAGATGCCCACCTGCACAGAGTTCCAGTCTCCATCTTGGTCAGATGTTGCAACATATGGCCCAGTAAATGACACATGGAGACTCAGTAACATAGATTTAGCCCACTTCTTTATTTCCATTGTCCAATTCAATAAAACCTGTGGGAATTGTAAGAATTGCCTAGTTTTTGCTTCAACACACACACACACACACACACACACACACACACACACACAGGAAAAATAAAGATCTATGAATTCTCATTCCCACAGTAAACCAATACTATGATAGATATTCCTTGCTCCTAAATGGTAGATATGACTAAAATGGAGACAAAAAATAGAGGAATAAACCTATTAACCTAGTATATAGTTCAACAAAATCATGTTTTATTCTCTAATCACAATGTTGTCTGGATCTTTCCATCCATTTTAATCAGATGCCTCTTCTACACCCAGTTCTGGGGATTTGGGGATTGTAACATTTAAATTGTATTTCCCATCCTCCAGATTATTAAGATTCATAATACTTATAAAATGATTAAAGAGTAAGATGAGCTAGGCTAATACATAAAAAATTATGGGTGATGAAGACCCTAATCACTCCAGTTCATAAAATGAGGAATTTGCTATGATCTAGAGTATTGGAAGGGTTTGTGGCATAGGTACAAGCCACCCTGAATTTGAAAAACAGTATTTGAGAAGGATTTTCTGGTTTGCCATGCAGGTGGAAAAGAGATAATAGCAGAAAGAACATGAGTGCTCTGGGTATATGGGCTGGAACCAGTAAGGAAAATTACTTTCAGTGGGGATGGAGATGAAGAAAGGGGACCAAAGAAAACTACTGAGGACCCAACTGAAGTCACCTCAGTGCTAACTGTCAATAATGATAGAGACTGAATAATGGGAAAAGGAACACCATGAGACTTTGTAAATGCTCCTCACCAATCTTCCCACCCTTGAGAAACTCATTTTTCTCCACAAAGCCAGGATTGTGCAATCCTAACACTGCATTGGGTATATTCATCTTGAAATCTCAACATTAAATTCCTTCCATTCTCCTCTACATACAAGTAAGATATTGAATATCAGTAGAAGATCCCAAGGATAATTCTAGGAGGTCACTCTGTGTGGAAATGTGATTGTTGGGGAAAGGATATATAGATTATTACAGACTACATGCCTCTCTCCAAGAGAACTCTCACATAAATGGTGACATGAGGTAAAGAAACAATTAGAAGAGCAAGATATGTTACAAGTAAAGTTGTTGGTGGAAGGGAGTAATTTGTGCTAAAAGTACCTACAGAGGTGAAAATTTAAGAGATCTCTTACAATTCTCTCTAAACTAAAACAGCAGAAAAATCTGCTGTCCAAAGTCCTAATCATTAGCAATATGGGACACAGCAAGAATCATCATCTATATGAAAAATTAAAAGATAGCTCAGTGCATTTTGAAACTTAGAAGGGAATCCAAATTAACTTAACTGCATTATCTTTTGACAGTTACCCATTACTATTGATTGATCAAAGTGTTTTCTTTGTCTACATGCTGAACTAACAGAGATTAATTACTACTCCAATATCCATTTAAGAATCAAATCAAAGGAGACTGCATTTTGATTGTTTAGATCTAATTGTGGAGTCAGGAAAGGAGAGTAGCCCTGGTTAATGACCCAAATGTTTATTTTTCTAAAAAGTAAACATGCTAAACTTATCCCACCCCATAAATGAATTAACTATAATGCCGACAGATGAAATATTTGTTGCATATCTTGCTCAGAATACTGTTTATAACAGAAATTTCACTTCAAAGGCCTCTAGGGCTCTGTGACTTCATCAGTAGCCTTCAAAATAAATTTCACATAGAGGTATGTTCACATATTTTTAAGAAAATTTCTTGAAACTGGAAAAAGCAAAATGGTTTGATAGCTTAAATAAAATTGTTTATCCTGATTATTAACAGTGGGCATCAGTTTTCTTTTAGTATCCAATGAATGACAGCCACCTTGGATAGGAATCACCACAGTCCCCAGCTAGGGTCAGTCCTCATTAACCTACATCCATAAGATAATCATAGTCACTTTGTTTGCTTTAGGTAAATTACACCTATCCAATGAATAAATGATAATTCTTCAGCCACAGAAACTTCTTGAATGTTTTTTCAGTGACATTCACTGGGTCCCACTGTGTGTTTTATCAATTTGTTCCAGGCACCTCTTGTCTGTGCCCAAAAGGTGAACTAGCCTGAGTGAAGTCAACAACACTGTAGATGGCAGAACTAAAGGTGAGGAAAGATCAGGAAGAAACAGCTGTGCTACTTGACCAACCAACCCTAAAGTCCCATCTACCTGTCCACTCTCCTTAAAAATGAGCCAGTCATCATAGTGTTTAAGCCAGGTTGCAACATATTTTCTGTTGATTCTGCTCAAAACTATCTTTACCACTATGCCATGTGTGTTGCTCAAATCCTCACAGAGCCTATATTTAGTCAGAGATCAAGAAATTCCATCTTAAAGACTGCTGAGTATTCAGGCATATTTTTATGCCTAAATATGAAGAGGTAAAAAAGAGGCCATCTGAAGAAGGCAGAATGATTTTTAGAGGTTGCAACTAATGGGGACTCTTGGGTCCAGGGCTTAATGCTATGTCATTATCACATACTAATCTCATTGCTGCTGAGGGCAGTGAGAAGCTGCACCTCATTATAGGGCTCATTATGAGTTTCCAAATACAGGTCTTGAACCTCAGAGAAGAGACTACAGATTTAGAATCTGAAAGTAACTAAGCAAAATGTGCACAAGAAAAATAATGTTTATAAAACTATATTCATATGTTATTTAAAAGTCTTTCATAAAATAAGGATCTAAGTTTCATTGGAAAATTTAAAATTCAATTGAGGTGAGGTAACAGAGTAAAGAAGAGAAGCATAGAATGTGGCTGATATATGGTAATACTTTTACCTTCTAGCTGTGTGACCCTGTGAAGATCACTTAAACTTCCTAAGGCTTACTTCCCTCAGCAGTATAAAAAAAGGACAGTGCTATAATTTTCAAAGGATACTATGAGGATGATGTAAGATAATGTGAAAGAACTTAATAATTTTTGTGATTTATATAAGACTTCCTGATTATGAACAGAATTCAACTGACTTGGAAAATATAAGCAATGCATGCTGTATGCATGCATGTATGCAAATATCACAGTGAATATATTAATATGTAAAATTAATTTATATTAATAAAATAACATGTTTTTAAAGTGCATAGTAAAACACCAACTCATGTCCTTATGCAAAGCTTTGAGTTTTTCCTTGTCTAAACAATAATATCCAAATAGAATTCATAGTTTCTAAACCCTACAACTCACTTCAACGTATATCTCCATTCTCATCTCCCGGCAGTTGCTTACAAACTCTGCTTGCTGACAAACCTACAGTCCTGCCTCCTGGCCATGTTATTCTCTACATTCCTTACACCTGGCCACTTAAATGAACTGGCTTTTGTCATTTGTCATCTAAGAATATAATCTTTCTCTCTCTCTCTCTCTGCCTAAAAATCTACTCATGTCTTCATATAAATTGTTATTATTATTTATCATTATTTTAATTGACTACTAATGTCTTAAATTTCAGTTCAAATGCCACCTCTTTTATTTGCTTTCACATACTACCTATCACTAGTTGTGATCTCTTATACTACGTACTCTTATAGCCTTCTATTTGTAACTTGTTTGCCCTTAAAAGCACAAAAACAAAAATGAAAAACAACACAAAAATTATGTAATGGTCAAACCAAAAACATCCTATGTCTCTTACTTACTGTGAACCCCTTATAAGTAGAATTATCTCTAATATAGATCTGTTTCCTGAAGATGCTAAAATGAGACAATTCACAAATAAGTATCTTAGTACATATCAGCTTAATTAATAGACACAAGTAACAGAAGGAGAAAATGGCTATTATCATATAGGGATGAATTCACTTTATAAGGTGAAAATTGAAACAGAAGAGTGATCATTCCAGGGTGGATTAAGAGTGAGTCTAAGTGTGGCTGAAGCATAGTTAAAGCAAGGATAGAATCTGGCTTAACTGATAATAGGAACCTGAAAGGCATTCCAGGCTCTCTCTGTATATATGAAGTAACCTAGAAGAAAAACATGTTTCATTTGTGGCAAGGGGAGAGAAGCAACCCATTCAACAATCATGTGGACTATGACAGACAATGGTAGAAAATAAGAATTGATGAAAAGCCAACTCAAGTCTAATGAACTGGCTGGCCTTCATAGATATGAGGGAGTCATTACATTCTTGAGAAGTCACTTATTGCATAATATAAATTATAAAGAAAGTGTTAATTATATATAACTTATCAATAGCAAAGAAAATTAAAATAAGATCTTAAAAGTAAATCCAAGAATTTAAAACTAGAAGATTGGGGAAACTGAGAATGTCCCTGTATACCCACAGGTGTTCCAGTTAAGTAGATGAGACAAAAAAAAAAAACAAAACAAAACTATAAAAACTATTCTAGTGTTACTGAATGAAGAGGAAGGCACTGTGGGGAGACTGTTAAAGCAAGTGTTTCTCTGAGCAATCTTTCTACATTATCACAACCAGGGCTCAAAGGTTTCTTTTGCTCATGCAAGAGGGCACCCAACCATTTTTGCTCCTTTAATCTAAGAGCATCCCTTTCTCCTAATAAGATACAGAGAGATGTCTGTTTGAATTGATTTACAACTTTCTCTAAAACCTGGTACAGACCTAGACTTTGAAATGCCATAGAGTCCCTCAGCCTAGCCTGACATGTGATAGAAGTATAAGTGATATCAACCTCAGCTCACATCTTTCACAAAAGTAAAACAGTCTCTCCTTCTGCCTTATTACTCTATGACTGAAATATTCATCATATATAGGGATTAACTCAGCCTGAGTATCTCTGTGAGACTATCACCAAAGTAAGCAGTTGACTGGGAATGGGAAAAGTGCAGGTCCCCTGGGTGGAAGGAGAGGACAATTGCCACAGAGGTGGGGGAATGTTACACAAGGAATCTCAAAAGATAGCTCACATCACAAAACTGCAGGAAGCACTATTCCTACTGGATTTATGGGAAACAACATCCTGAAGCACCATCCCAGAAAGTCATAAGAATAGTGTCCCCAGAGCTGTGCAACAATACATCAGTAAGTCTTTCCCCTGACCAAAGTTCAGTTCAAAGATGTATTTTCTAGGGGAGTTTCATCTTATTTGCATTTCTTTGTAAGGCTACATGTTTCAACACTGATTTAGAGCCCTACCTTCCATCTAGACTTCTGAGAGTTGAAGCATAATGAATCTTCCAATCCACTCTTTTTCAATTAAAGTAGAGGAGGAAGGGTCCATGGAAATTTAAATTTAAAAATTTACATGTATTCACAGACAAAGATCATTCATTCATACACATTACACATAAAACTATTTGTTTATGGGTGCATATGTATGTTTATAATTTGCAAGTAGACATATTCTAGGGCATCTGGATGTTGACTTTATAATTACTGCCAAAAATACTGAAAACAATGTTTGTTTTTTATCATTCTCTGCTTCACTCCAAGTAAATGTCAGATTAAATCACTGTGCATTCAGTAAACAATTTGATGTAGTAGTTCAAATTGAGAAAATGGATAGATCATCCGACTTTTGAAAACTCAAAAGTATTTATGCTTAAGCAATAAAGAGACATTTCACTTTGAGTCAGCAGAAATTTCAGCTCTAAATATACCATTGTGTAACAATTCATTCTAGGAAGAATAAATAGCAAATATTAAGTGAGAAATTTCTGTCTCCATTTTCCCAACTAGTTCATATAATATTTAATATAGTTTTCATTAATGATGTCTTATTAACTTTATTTTCAAGTGAAAAAATAATTGAATTGATGTAATTAAATGTAGCATATTAGAATTTTTGGCAGACCATAATTTGGCTAAGGATGACGTCTAATTATTCTCAATTAAACTAAACCAAGAACAGATTAATACAATTCTGTTCAACATGCTTACTTTCTGCATAAGTATTATTTTAAAACACTAAATAAAAAACTGCATCTGATTAGATTCTAAAATGAGGCAATTTATGTTATTACACATATATAACATTAAATCAATATTGTGAATTCAACTGTCTTTGTATAGACTTGTTTATAATTTAATTTATAAATTATCTAGTTCATAATTTCACAAGCATTATAAATAAAATAATATTATGCAATCTATACAATATAAGATAAAATAATCTAAATTGACACTGGATATCCATTAACATGATTTTTCATTAAAAGAAGTGAGTACCTTTCTGAATCTGAGAAATACTGCTATAGAAAATCTAGATCCAAAGAATCTAGCAGCAAACTAACATACAAAAAGCACAAAACTTTCAAGTCCTCTTTTTCATTAATGCATATTCATCCATAGTTATTAAAAATCTACTGGTTGTTAGGAAAGTTATATTAATGATCAAGACAGACATGTTCCCAATCCTCAGGGAGCTTAGAATCAAATGAGCAAGCCTAATAATTTGCAGGGAAAATGTAATTTTCAAAAACCCCAATTGCATTCAGTGTGTGATCCTATAATGAACACAGTAACTGGGATGACCAGTTCAGATTAGCCCATCTATGGGAACCTCCTAGAGGGTACAGTGTATAAGATGATCCACAGAGGAAAAAAACATAACATGCCATGTAAATATAGAGTAGACTTGGGTGGTAAGGGTAATAATTCCAGAAGAAGGAATAAAAAATTATAAGCCTCTAATTTAGAAGTTTAGCAATAATAATAATAATAATAATGACTGTAAAACTGTGAGCAAGGAGACTAGCATGAGCTGAGTTTGCAGAAGTAGGCAATGAACATGATTCAGGCCCTCTGAAACCTATTGAGGAGTTTTTATTTTACTTTGAGTGGAATGGGAAGCCATTAAGGAACATTACCTCATTTATATTTTGAGAATATCAGGTTGAAGTGGGTAAAATAGCTAGACACGCCATTGATGCAAACATAGAACACTCATATATAGACAAATAAATATACAGCAACATTCCTTCCTTGCCAAAACTGCCTTAAAAATAGGCAAAGTCAAGGTAGTGTTTATAAGTTTATGTTTTAATTTGATTTGCCAACCTTATGAAAATAGTGAAATTTTTACCTAAAATATCTGGATTTCTTGCCTCTCTGGAGATGGTTTTAATTTTCTGGAAGATCCAGTGACCTTGAGCCTGAATTCCTACCTAGAACCAATGGACCAGAGCTGAGGAGTAACTGCTCCAGGTCCGCATTTGGAAACTGCTATTCACGTTTGTCCCAGTTCTTTAAACGTCTCTGCTTCCCCTTTGTCTAAGAAGTAGCCTACTTCTCACCTGATATATACATCTACATGCATTTATTTTGCTACCTCTTCAAAGGAACTACAGCAACAGTACCCTTGTGCCTCCTCAAAACCCTGGGATAGATGATGCCTAACATTACCTGACCTTGGGATGTACCTGACCTTTCTTTGCTAACCAACCCAGGATTCTTTTGTCCATTCGTCCCTCCAAGACCCCTAGAAGTGAAACATCACCTTGTCTCATCTTAGAGCTCATCCTACTAGATTGGTCCTAAGCTTCAGTTTTGGAATTATTCCCTGGGTTTCGAGCTCAACATCTGACCAGGCTTCTTGCTGAAGCCATTCACACTTGGACTATGCACTGTTGACATCTGCTATTCAAATCATTTCTGAGACCTTTGTACAATCAAGTGGTCTGAAGCAAAATATATGCTACTCTTAAAGTGCTTTATAACTTAACTGTAAACTTCAAAAGCAAGACAGAAGCAATTCTTACATTGAGTGCAATCTCTTGGGGTTGAGATTAACTGAAATCTGTTTCTGATTTTGTCCCTTTTCTCTCATCTTCTTAGAAAGCACATGATTTTGAGTCATGAATAATGCCATAAAAAATGGCTTCTAAAAGCATTCAAGAGCATTAATTTGATTACTGCTTCACCTACAGCCTCTAGAAGAGCTGAATATGATTAGCTTTTCACTAAATAATTTGTTGAATTTGGGAATGAATATCAAACCTTTGGACAAACAGCCCAGTATTGTGCTTTGGACATATGAAGCTACAAAACAGAAAACAAGGTTGTACTTTGTGACAAGGTCTCCAAAATAATAGGAACATAGTCTATACCATTCACTTCCCCAAATACCACTTTATTTTATGTGAGCTATGGCTCCTAGTTCACATGTTGTTTTCCTAAGCCTGTTTACATCTGAATCTGCAACATTCCACAGAATAAAAAAATTGTTCATTAATTCCCTCTTGAAAAAAGCAAGGTTCCTTCTGGTTCTATGCATACTGCTGAAACAGACCAATGGACATCATATTTTTAAAATTAGGAAACAATCTTATTAGGAAGCATTCCTGGTAAAGAAATACTATACTCATCACTAATAACCACATATGGAAACAGAATTATCCAAATACCAAACCCAGGTCTGAATCATGGCTTCCAACCACACTTACATCCCTTTCTTCCTCTTCACCCTAAGCAAAACTTCTTGGACAGAACAGATATTCATCATACTCAGTATGAAATTAAAATCTCAGTCTGTTAGTTCTAACTTTATTGATATTGCATTGGAGATGACACAGTTGTGATTCTGCTCTTCCTCTTTAGTTCCACTAAATACATAAGACTCTAACACTTGGCAAATTAATACCACCACTATATTATCTAACAAAATTACAAACAACCAATAATAAGGGACAGAAGTATGTTTTGTGAAGCATAATTGAATAATCATTTTATTTTTCTGCCTGTAGGAAATAAATCATCAAGAACCAAAATTTATAGACTGACCTGATTTCTGAGACTTGGAAACTCATATGACCATTTTTCTCTTTGCAAGGCAGTACACAGGAGTTTTCAAATACTATTTGAATCAATGTGCCGCCTTCAGTGCATTAACTCAAATTATACCAAATTAATTTGTCAGAAATCAACAACTGTAGGTTAGAGATAGAAATAATGTCACATGAAAAACCAATTGGGGCTATTTTGGATCTGTTAGCCTTATGATGGGATGTTTTAATTTATGCATCATAGAAATCTTTCTGCACCACTCTGCCTGTAATTACAACAGCTCGCAGTGCCTGCCTGCGCTTTGGTTTCATTTTATTCTGGAAAAGCTACTAAAAAATCACTTTATATGACTGTAGATTTTCTGGAACAAACTCACTTTAAGACATAATAGTTGATATTTTACTTTACATTGTGATAAATACAATAGAATAAAAAGGCTTGGTGAGTTTCAAATCATTAAATGGAATGACATATTAAGCTTCTCTATAAAAATTTTCATCCTTCCTCGCTCTGTATGTGAAGGTAAAATTGCACATTACATGGAATCCCTTCCCAGCCAGTCTTCTCTCTGAGGCCATATTGTAAAGGAACAGCTGTAGAATTGCCTATCTGATATTCAGTTCTTTTTGTTCTTTGCTAAGAGTCCCAGTTCTCTTTGGGACAAGGCTATGCTTAATCTCAGGAATGGATCATAATCAGTATGAGTCAAACTTACATATGCTGTGCACCGATCTCCATGTCTCACAGAGAGCTAGGGGTCACCCACTTTTGGTAATGAGAATTGGGAAGAAGTCATTGGAGGAATGTTTGGGAAACTTACTCCTGTGATGAAAGACTGATGTGGTTGGCATCATCTGCCACCCTCCTTGTCATTCTGAATTTATACTTGACATCTGAAACTGTAGCAACTATTTTGAGGCTATAAAGCAGCATGTAAGAATAAGAATGGCAGCCTGCTAGGAGGCCACAGTGGAAAGAGGGCCTCTTGATCCTGAGTGAGTTTACCAAAGTCAGTACTGAAACCATCCAGATGCCTACTTCCAGACTTGAGATCATGTGAGGAAAATCAATTCTCATCTGATTAAGACACTAACTGGAGTCTTCTGTAGCTTGCAACTGACTGTCTTTCTGTTACAATTAGCTTTCTGTAAAACAGCTAAGGGCTTCTCAAAAATCTTCACTTGTTCATTGTTTCTCTCTTCAAAGCCACACTCTGCCACAGCTCTCAAACACTATTTATTCCAGCCACTCGGATTGTCCATCACTCTCTGAACTTTCTCTGGGGCTCACTATGGGTCTTTGTGAATGGTTCTCCATCAGTGAAGTACTTTTGCCATCATTATCTTTTCCTCTTAAAAAATATTCTGTTAGTATATGCATATTCCATGACTCAGCAAATCCACTCCTAGGAATATTTCCATCATAAATGCATGTACAGCTTCACCAAAAACAGGTACAAGATTATTCATAGAAGCACCATTTAAAATAATTCCAAACTGGAAACTACCCAAATAACCATCAATGGTAGAACGGATGACTGATGTGTGGTATATTTGAACAAACTATAACTTCAGCCAAATGCAATGACATAGATATATCTCACAAACATAATGTTGAACAAAACATTCAGTCACAAAGGAAGATCTACTTTATGATTTCATTTAGAGTTTTAGAATAGGCAAACTAACCTGTTGTAAGAGCAAGATAATTGCTGCCCCACGGAATAGCAGGGACTGGAAGAAGGCACATGAAGAGCTACTGGGATGGTCCTGATATTTTGTTTTTCAGTCTCTGTGCTGGTTACATAGGTGTGTTTGATTTGTAAAATTTTATTAATCAGTGTATTTATAATTTGTGCTCTTCTCTGTAATATTTAAATATTTTTAAAAAGCAAAAAGTTCATCCATACTGAAAAGGATCAGCGTAATCACATTTCTTCCACCATCCTCTGATTTCTTCTTCGTTTCAGTTTAACCTTTTCTTTCTTCTTCCACCATAGAATTTTGTCTGTGCTCACCTTATAACACACATCCCAGCTGCCTCGTACTAAAACATTCACATGTGTAAATCCCCTGCCCTCCCCATACGACAACGACCTCCGTAAAGGTGAGGATCTCATATGCACGTCACAATGCAATGCATCAAACAGATCAAACAGATCAGTGAACATCTTTGAATGGAATCTTGTTTCAAAACAGCTTCCTATAAAATTTACATACCAAAGATCAGTTGTTTTAGGGAATGTATGTGTTTCTGTTTTCGTTGTCCAGTAATATGAAAATTCAAGATTCTAGAGGCAGCTATGTTGCTGTATGAGAGCAAAAAGTGCCTTGGATCAAACGTGTTATGACTACTTGCCAGTTTTCACCTGCCTCTACCTTATGTAGGCAAATACTGGCAAGTTCACCTCTCAGACCTTGATTTCTTCATCTGAAATATAAGAATAATAACCTTTGCCTCACAGAAACACTATGTCTTAAGAGAATTGAGGTTTCGTAAGCTCCAAAACATAAAAACTAGAAACACTATTCTTCACCACTTTACAGCAGTATTTCTTAGCCTTTTTCATGACATCACATACTTAGAAAATTATAATTATCATTAGACACACTAGAGTAAAATAGCAGGATTCCTCAGGGATAGAAAATAAGTTCCATCTATGCTGGTTACAAAACTCTGTTCTAAAAAACTACAAACTTAGTAGAATTAAAATGGGATCAAAGCATTTTGTCTCTCCTTCAAGAACACAGGTATGTCCAGGGGTATACTGAGTTCATACAGAAGACATAGGTTATGAGACAGATTTTTCCCAGCACCCTAGCACCGTCTAGAACTAAGTAGGAATGTCATCTCTCACAAAGGAAGCAGACTCTCATCCCAAAACCTGAATTTGGAATGCCATGTTTATTATGTTTTCATGGACATTTCACAGCATCACTGAAAGAAAAACTCCAAGTTGCCTTCATTTATACCTTTTTAAAGCATTTTTTTGGTTGTGGGGATTGAACCCAGGGGTACTTAACCACTGAACCACATCCCCAGCCTCTTTTTCATATATATATATATATATATATATATATATATATATATATTTATTTTGAGGCAGGGTCTCGCTAAGTTGCTTAGGTCCTTGCTCAGTTGCTGAGGTTGGCTTTGAACTTGTGATCCGCCTGCCTTAGCCTCCCAAGCTGCTGGGATTACAGGTATGTACCATGCTGCTTGGTTTCATTTATAGCCTTCATCTCTCATGAGAATAAGTTTGTAAACAAGTGGTCAATATTTGAGAAGGAAGAAAATACTTACTTTACTCCTTTCTTGATTAATTTTTAAAGCCAAGAGATCCTTATCATTAGTTAGTGTATAAATGTAACTTGATTCATTCACTTTCTAACAAAGTATTTTCGATCATTTCCTCCCTACTTCCTGTAACCCATGGAGAGAGAAATCACACACACATACACAAGCACAGAGAGAGAAAGAGAGAAAGAGAGAGAAATAGGAGTTGTTATTTCTCTGAGATTACTGAGATATTGATAGTGGGATGGAGAGGGAAGAAAGGAAAAAAATGATGAATATATATTACTTCAGCAAAGAGTTTGTTAAAATAGTCTCATTTATTTATTATTTCCCAAAGCATATTATGAGAAATGATGTTAAGTGACACCCAGATAAATCCTTTAAAATATTATGGTTATACTGAAGTAACTATTTTTTATATTAGAAAAAAGCAGCATATTCAACTTTGATTTTACAGATATTGTTGTGAGGAGTACAGAGATTATTGTGAGGAGTACAGAGATACAGTAAAATCATACAGGAGATGTGTGAATTTCTAGAAGTTTGGGTTGCTGGTCTAGCTGAAATTTGCTCTCTGCATGTCATTACCTATGGGAAATCTCCTTAAAGATGCTCTCTTCTAAGTCAAACTCAAAAGACTATTCCAATTTGTATTCATGACAGCAGAGATCAGAAGTGATGCTTTAGGATAAAATTAGTTCTAGGAAAACTAAAACAATTATTATCTCAACATGTAATCAAAGGAATATAAATTTAGGAGACCAATGCAAATGTGGAGAGTTAGAACATTCCTCCAGAAATGGGTGGCTTTAGTCTCTGTTCCAAGATGGAGAGCCTCTGGACAGATTTTTCCATGAACCTCAGCTTGTTATCTGCAAAAGGACTAAACTGTCTCTAAAGTTGCTTTCAGCAACATCAATCTGTGAGTTAATATACAAAACAACAACTCTGCATTAGGAGCATAGTTAACTATTGAGGATGTGGAATGAACTTCTGGTTAACTAAGCAGTCCCTAAATTAGATTCTGACTTTTATACTCAACTTATCTACTCATTCAGGACTATGTATTAAAGATTTTATTATTTTACAGTGTATTTTACCCCCTGAATGAAGATGTAGAAGAACAGAAAGTCTCATATGCTGACATATTTTTCTGTCATTTAGAAGAGATCCAGTTATACACCAAAGACACTATCCAGAACCACTGGATCAGAACAGAATGCACTCAGTGATTTAGCTAAAGCCTTGAGAATTGAAATGGCAAGTTTTATGTTCCCAGACACCTGAACTGAACTCAACATCCTTTCTACTGACTGCCAACACCACACACACCTTGCTTTTCTGTCTTCCCAGGTAGCCTACAATCCAACCTCCACTGGAGTTCAGAAAATTCACTAGCTCTTCCTTTCAAAGCATCTTAGATTTGACACAGAGTCATGGAGATAGAAGAGACTTCTTAGGCCATCTCTTTTCACTTTGTATCAGAGGTTTAAATTCCTCTGTAATATCCGGCATCTACTTGTATAATAACAGTAACTGGCAAGTGAGAGGCAGCCAAAACACACATTGTGACTTCACTACAATTGTAGTCATTATACTTCCTGTTGAGCCCAGAGTTGCTTTTCAAGCCCAATCTATGGAACCTCCTTCTATTTCCTTAAAATCACCTACCTTCACAGTCTTCACCTGCTCCCTCTGAGTCCTGATTTCAAACCCCACTAATACCCAACTCATCATTTCCTAAATGATTCTAGCATGATAATATCCCTTGGAAATTATGATACCCAAGACTGGATGCAATCACCTCCTTCCCACCTGCAACTGTTCTGTGATCATCTTGGAGTTCAATGGAACAACCTGCTGTATTATTTTCTCCCCGCTCTCATTTGTGAAATTTGTCCACAATTTGTGGAATGCAGATTGAAATCTACCTGCAGTACACAGAGAGACACCAGTGAAGCTCTAGGACTTGTCTCCAGATTTGAAAACACTGTTAGAAAAACTTGGGGGACACTACTAACACACACTTTCCACAGTCTTATTAACCATAATCCAAATGATCCTGATCTCTCAGAAGACCTAACAAAAATGCTGAACAAAGACAGACACCAATATATGTATGCATGTATGTCTATATATGCATCTATATATATACTTGTATTATGTATGTGAATATATAAAATGTGTGTACATATACATTTTAATCAGCCTTACTTTGCCTCACAAGTATATATACATACAAAATACATAAATATTTCTCAATCATGAAATGTTTTCCATGTATTTGCTTTTCACAATTCTAGCATGGAGACAAGGAATCAATGAGCACACACAATTTCATAAAAACACACAACTCTTGTCAAAATTCACAGTTTATAAATTCCAGAGCCAAAATGGTAAGCCAGGTTTTTGGACGCCAGATCCAATCTCCTTTCACAGCCTTATTTTCCGTAAATAATCAAGTGTCTGAACATCTAGTTTGGTCCTAAGACCTAATTTATCAGGTGTAAATCTTAACAGTTTCCTTTAACCCACTTACTCGAATGTGTTTGAGCTAGATTTGGCAGTCTCGTGGCCATTTCTATATATTTCTACATGAAGAGGAAGGCACTTTTTAAAGGGGGAAATACTTCTTTAAGTTACTGATCAAGGTTTTTCTAATCACTAACAGTAAGAGCTAGACAATTCAGTAAATTTCCCCCTTTAGAGCCCACATAAGCTCCCAAACCATTAGCAACCTCCAGTCACCAATGCTACTATCATTCTTAAGAGGGGAAATCCAAAAACTGGAAAATCCAAAACCAAGGGATTCAATATTTATAAAAAGTCAAACTCTCCAGCCCCATCTTCTGCCACCCATGCCTAAAGAACTCTCACACAACTGTAATACCTTATATTGCTTAAAACAAAAGTTTCCAAATCTGGTTCTACTTTATAATCATGGGCAGGGAGTTTTTCTGACACTTGGGAGGTCTAGTGGAGGAAAAGACAATCAGTTTCCTTAACAAGTCTGATGTGACTCTGATGTAGCTGCCCAAGCCTGGTATTTGTTAGTCATGCGATTTCTGCCCCACCTCCTGCAACTTCAGCTCTCCCTTGTCTAGTGAGTCATTGTCAATAAAATATGCTGTAATATTTCTCATAAAATGACTCTCCCCTAATATTACATTCCCTTATTTCTACATGGAACTTTACTGCAAGACATACAGAAATCCTTGTCTATACTTCCTGTCCTTCACTAGCTTACTCCGTAGTCTCCTGCCCACCTTCAAATCAAACTTTCATACCCACTTACCATTGAAACTGCTCACCCAGGCTGCCAATGACCTCCATAGTTCCCAATCTAAAGATCCATTCTCAGAAACTTGGAATGGAACCAGGATTTGACCCAATCATCCCACTCCTAGGTTTATACCCAAAGGACTTAAAACCAACATAGTACAGTGACACAGCCACATCAATGTTTATAGCAGCTCAATTCACAATAGCCAAGCTATGGAACCACGCGAGGTGCCCTTCAAAAGATGAATGGATAAAGAAATTGTGGTATATAGAAACAATGGAATATTACTCAACCTTAAAGAAGAATGAAATTATGGCATTTGCCAGTAAATGAATGGAACTGGAGAATATTATGCTAAGTGAAATAAGCCAATCCCAAAGAACCAATGGCAGAAGGTTTTCTCTGATATGTGGATGCAAATTCATAATGAGGGGAGGGGGGATAGAAGTATTCTAGACTAGACAGAGGGGAGTGAAGGGAGGGGAGGGGTTACAGGGGTAGGAATGATAATGGAATGAATTGGACATTATTACCCTATGTGTATACATGATTACATGACCTATGTAATTCCACATCATGTACAACAGACAAATGAGAAGTTAAACTCCATTTATGTATGATGTGTCAAAATGCTACTGTCAGGTATAACTAATTAGAACAAAATTTAAAAATACTTTTCAAAAAATCCATTCTCAACCTTCACATTTCTGATATTTCATCATCTTGTGAATCAGGTGTTAATTCCTTTTGGCCACTTTCTTCACTGCTGTGTTAACATACTCTCCTGAATTTCTTACAATTCTCAAGTTACTCCCTCTGGATCCCTTTGGTAGGATTTAACTTCAGAATTTTAAATATAGGAGTATGGAGGCTTAGTTCCTTAATATCTTCCATATCAACACTAACTCCTTACTTGAATACAGTTCTACAATCCTAAATACTATCTCTAGGTTGGTGAATCATACATTCATTTCCCCAGCCCTGGCCCCTTGTAAATTTTAAAATTTTATCATTGTATTCAATGCCTCTGCTCTGCTCTGTGTCAAATTCAACATACTTAAAACAGAATACTTCAGTTGTTTCTGCACAAAATCTCTCTATTATACTTTGTTTTTCAACTCAGTAAAAGATGTCACTCTTCAGCTAGCACTCAGGCCTAATTACTTGGGTCATATTTACCCGCCCCCTCAAGCCCTACTGTCAATTAGTAAATATCGTTAGCTCTGCCTTCAAATATATCCTGAATCAGATGATGTGTCACCACCTAACACAATATCTTTCTATTTCAGCCTTTCACCAAAAAATACTGTAATAACCTGCAAAATGGTCTCCCTGTTACAGTCTATTTTCATACCGCAGTCAGAATGATTCACTTAATATATAAATGATTTATCACAGCTTTCTTTAAAACCCTCCATAATTTCCCATAATTTCATAACTCCCAACATAAATTCAAAAATATATGCCATGGCCTATATAACCACTGTGTCAGTCAGTTTTTTTTTTTTTTTTTTTTTTTTTTTTTGTCACTCTGACAAATACCTGAGAAAAACAACTTGAAGAAGGGAATATTTATTTATTTATTTTGGCTCACCATTTCAGAGACTTTAATCCATGGGGGAATGGCTCCATTGCTTTGGGCCTGAGACAAGACAAGACATCATGGCAGAAGGGCATAGTCAAGGAAATGCTCAGTTCATGGCACTTGGGAAGAAGTAAGGGGCTGGGAGCAGGAGAGAGGAAGGGAACAGGGACAAGAAATACCCTGGCAGGGCACACTCCCCCAGTGACCTATTTCCTCCAACCATGGCCCTACTGCCGACATTTTCCACCACCTCCCAGTGGCCTATTCTGCTATCAATGGATTAATGCAATGATGAGGTCAGAGTCCTCGTGATTCAATCACTTCCCTAAAGCCCCACATCTCAACACCGCTGCGCTGGGAACCAAGCATTCCATACATGAGCCTTTGGGGGACATTCCAGACCCAAACCATAACAACTTTGATCCCTTATCCCACTGTCCTTCCTCACTTTACTCCTACCACACTGCCCTTCCCACCCCACTCTGCCTTTGCTGAGCTTATTCCTTCCTCAGGACCTCTGCACCTGTGGCTCCTTGCAGCTAGAGCAAGTTTTCCCAAGGCACTTGCAGGCTGGCTCCCTTGCTTCCTTTGGTCTCTCCTAAAAGGCCATTCCCTCAGTGAAGACTGTTCTGTCTTAAAAGTTCTTCCTCTCACTCTCCATCCCCTGAATGCATTTACTTCTCTTTAGAGCACTTACCACCATCTGACATTATATTATATGCATGCTAGTTGTTTATTTATTTATTGTTTTACTTCTGCACTAGAAAGTAAGTTCTCAAAATAGACATTGTCTTGCTCACCACTGAATTCATAGCAATTATAACAGTACCTGGCAAAGAGTAGGCCATCAATAAATGAATGAAGGAATGAATGAAAGAATAAGCAAATTCATTAGCCTGAAACACATGCTCTTTCTTGGCACAGTGCCTCAATGCATGTCTTTCCCTTTAACTAAAATGCTTTTTCTCATCATCTATATGGCAGGCAGACGACTACATATTTTATGAAGTGTAACTCAGGTGGCATCTTCCCCTGAAGTCTTCCCAGATAAGCCTCCCTGAGAATACACACACACACACACACCACTACCACCACCACCACCAGGCAGACAGAGATGCTCTCATCTCTCTTGGCTCCAGAGGTAAACTGTTCCTACTTTTAGTTTAACACCTATTTTTGAAGGTGTGTGTGTGTTTTTTTTTTTTCTTAGTTTTTACTCCCTTGCCACACTAAGAACTCTCTGGGGCAGGAGTTGAAGGCTCTAAGCCCAACAAATATCAGGAATTCAATAGTGTTTATATTTGATTGGTAGTGCTCACATGACTTTATACTGTTTCATTCTTTGCAGCTACTGTCCATTATTGTGGGTACCATACCTGAAAGTAGCTCATTTGTTCTCCCTGCCCCTTAGATAAAAGTGCCTGTAGGTCCTTGGCATTAAACCCCAACAGAGAAGAGTTTCAAGATGGCGGACTAGAGGGTGGCTGCATTTCATGTTGCTCCAGGACTCAGGATTCAAAAGAGGAGATATTGAGAGACTTGGGACCAACTCAAAGACGCCGGGTGAGTCTCTCCCATTGGGGAGGCATCTCAAATGGGGTGGTAGTCCCAGAACACAGGGAACTTTGTGAAGTAGAGCTGCCTGGCAAGACACCCCTCCCCCCACTGGAGCAGTGAACTCGGACAACTGGGAACATCGGAAAGGAGGCCGCTCAGCACAGCGCTTGGACTCGGAGCAACCCACTGGGGTTCAGGGCCGCTGCCCAGAGGAGGAGGCTCTTGGCGAGCTGTTTGGACTTGGAGCGATAGCACCGGAGGTTGGTAGCTGCCTGGAGGAAGAGGCGCATGGCGGGTCGCTTGGACTCAGAGCAACTGTACGGGGTTCCAGGTGGCTGCTCAGAGGAGGGGCCGCACAGCCAGGCGATTAGGTGCAGAGCAGGGTCCCAGGACCTAGGTGGCTTCTTGGTGGGAGAGCCGCACAGAGACAAGCTTGGGGGCGGAGCGAAGATTCCAGGTTCTCTGAGGAGGGGCAGCCTAAGGAGACTCTTCTGTGCAGGGCAAGGCTCCCAGACCCAGGAGGTAGGTCCGGGCCCCTGGGAACGTTGCAGAGGAAGGCTGCCCAGCCCAGGTGGTAGTTGTGGATTGAGGGGAACCTCTAGGAGGGGAACTGACCAGCAAGACCTCCCCACCGGGTAAGTCTTCCCTGCCAGGTGAGGTTTTCCCACAAGGAGGGTAAAACCATAGACACAGGCCCAAACAGGTCTTGCCTCATCCTACAGCCTAGTTCCCCTTTGGATGACCATTGGTCAACAAGTGGAGGCACCTCTGCCCACTAGCAGGGAATATACCCCACCTGAAGGCCACCACCCTAGAGAGGCAGCTTCCTTTTGGAGCACCACACTATCAACATTGTCCAAGACTTCAGGCTACTGAAGGCTAAGAGAGGATATACTAGAATCTTCAGGGCCACTATAAGTCAATAGAGGAAATCTGCAATATCTCAGCAATCCACTGATACCTGAACAATATGAGAAAACAAGGGAAGAAAATGCCCCAAACATATCTAGATGTTACATCAATAAAATCCAATGACACCATGGCAGAAGACATGACAGAAAGGGAGTTCAGAATGTACATAATTAAAATGATCAGGGAAGCAAATGATGAGATGAAAGAGCAAATACAGGCATTGAATGATGAGATGAAAGAGAAATGCAGGCATTGAATGATCACACCAATCGACAGTTAAAAGAGCAAATACAGGAAGCAAAAGATCATTTCAATAAAGAGTTAGAGATACTGAAAAAAAACAAACAAACAGAAATCCTTGAAATGAAGGAAACAATAAACCAAATTAAGAACTCCATAGAAAGCATAACCAATAGGATAGAATGCCTGGAATACAGAACCTCAGATATTGAAGAAAAAATATTTAATCTTGAAAACAAAGTTGACCAAACAGAGAAGATGGTAAGAAATCATGAACAGAATCTACAAGAATTATGAGATATCATGAAAAGGCCAAATTTAAGAATTATTGGGATTGAGGAAGGCCTAGATAAACAAACCAAAGGAATGAACAAACTATTCAATAAAATAATATCAGAAAATTTCCCAAATCTGAAGAAGGAAATGGAAAATCAAGTTCAAGAGGCTTATAGGACTCCAAATACACAAAATTACAACAGACCCACACCAAGGCACATTATTATGAAAATACCTAACATACAAAATAAAGACAAAATTTTAGAGGCTGTGAGAGAAAACAACCAAATTACATTCAGGGGGAAACCAATACGGATATCAGCAGATTTTTCAATCCAGACCCTAAAAGCTAGAAGGGCCTGGAATGACATTTTTCAGACCTAAAAGAAAATGGATGCCAACCAAGAATCTTATACCCAGCAAAACTTACCTTCAGATTTGACGATGAAATAAAATCCTTCCATGATAAACAAAAGCTAAAAGAATTTACAAAGGAAAGCCAGCATTACAGAATATTCTCAGCAAAATATTCCATAAGGAAAAGATGAAAAACAAAGAAGCAAATCAGCAAAGGGAGGAACTATCCTAAAGGAATTGTCAAATAAAGGAGAAACCAAGTTGTGTCAAAATAAAAAAAAAAAAGAGCCAAATGACCAGGAATACAAATCATATCTCAATAATAACCCTGAATATTAATGGCCTGGACTCATCAATCAAAAGACACAGACTGGCAGATTGGATTAAAAAGAAAGATCCAACAATATGTTGCCTGCAAGAGACTCACCTCATAGAAAGAGATACCCATAGACTAAAGATGAAAGGATGGGGAAAAACATACCATGCACATGGACTCAGCAAAAAAGCTGAGGTATCCATCCTCATTTTAGATAATGTGGACTTCAAGCCAAAGAAAGTAAGAAGGGATAAAGAAGGACATTTCACACTGCTTAAGGGAAGCATAAATCAGCAAGACATAAGAATCATAAATATCTATGCCCCAAACAGTGGCTCATCCATGTATGTCAAACAAATCCTTCTCAATTTCAGAAACCAAATAGACCATAACACAATAATACTAGGTGATTTTAACACGCCTCTCTCATCACTGGACAGATCTTCCAAACAAAAATTGAACAAAGAAACCATAGATCTCAATAACACAATCAATAATTTAGACTTAATGGACATTTATAGAATATACCATCCAACCAAGAGCAAATACACTTTCTTCTCAGCAGCACATGGATCCTTCTCTAAAACAGACCACGTTTTATGCCACAAAGCTACTGTTAGCAAATACAAGAAGATAGAGACACTACCTTGTATTCTATCAGATATAATGGATTGAAATTAGAAATAAATGAAAGAGTGAAAAACAGAAATTACTCCAACACCTGGAGACTAAACAATATGCTATTATATGATGAATGGATAACAGAAGATATCAGGAAGAAAATTTAAGAAATCTTAGAGGTAAATGAGAACAAAGAAACATCATATCAAAATCTCTGGGACACTATGAAAGCAGTACTTAGAGGAAGATTTATTGCATGGAGCGCATTCAATAAAAGAAGAAAAAATCAACAAATAAATGACCTAACAGTAGAGTTCAAAGCCCTAGAAAAAGAACAGACCAACACCAAAAGTAGTAGAAGACAGGAAATAGTTAAAATCAGAGGTGAAATCCACGAAATTGAAACAAAAGAAACAATTGAAAAAAATTGACAAAATAAATAGTTGGTTCTTTGAAAAAATAAACAAAATTGATAAACCCTTAGGCACACTAACAAAGAGAAGAAGAGAGAAAACCCAGATTACTAAAATTCAGAATGAACAAGGAAATATCACAACAGACACAATTGAAATACAAAACATAATTAGAAGCTATTTTGAAAATCTATACTCCAACAAAATAGAAAATTTCGAAGACATCAACAAGTTTCTAGAGACATATGAATTGCCTAACTGAGCGAGGAGGACATATACAATTTAACTAGACCAATTTCAAGTAATGAAATAGAAGAAGTCATCAAAAGCCTACCAACAAAGAAAAGTCCAGGACCAGATAGGTTCTCAGCCGAGTTCTACAAAACCTTTAAAGAAGAGCTCATTCCAATACTTCTCAAAGTATTCCAAGAAATAGAAGAGGAGGGAACCCTCCCAAACTCATTCTATGAAGCCAATATTACCCTAATACTTAAACCAGACAGAGACCCATCGAGGAGAGAAAATTTCAGACCAATATCCTTAATGAACATCGACACAAAAATTCTCAACAAAATTTTAGCAAATTGCATACAAAAACATATTAAAAAGATAGTGTACCATGATCAAGTGGGTTTCATCCCAGGGATGCAAGGTTGGCTTAACATCAGGAAATCAACAAACGTAATTCACCATATCAACAGACTTAAAATCAAGAATCACATAATTATTTCAATAGATGCAGAAAAAGCATTTGATAAAATACAGCACCCCTTCATGCTCAAAACACTAGAGAAAATTGGGGTAGTGGGAACATTCCTTAACATTGTAAAGGCTATCCACACAGCCTATGGTATCATTCTAAATGGTGAAAAACTGAAAGCATTCCCCCTAAAAACTGGAACAAGGCAGGGATGCCCTCTTTCACCACTTCTATTCAACACTGTCCTTGAAACTCTAGCCAGAGCAATTAGACAGACCAAAGAAATTAAAGGGATATGAATAGGAAAAGAGGAACTCAAACTATCCCTATTTGCTGATGACATGATTATATACTTAGAGGAACCAGGAATCAGGAAATTCCACCAGAAAACTTTTAGAACTCATAAGTGAATTCAGTAAAGTAGCAGGATATAAGATCAATGCTCATAAATCTAATGCATTTTTATACATAAGTAATGAATCTTTGGAAAGAAAAATTAGGAAAACTACCCCATTCACAATAGCTTTAAAGAAAACAAAATACTTGGGCATCAATCTAACAAAAGAGGTGAAAGACCTCTACAATGAGAACTACAGAACACTAAAGAAAGAAATTAAAGAAAATCTTAGAAGATGGAAAGATCTCCCCTGTTCTTGGATAGGCAGAATTAATTAATATTGTCAAAATGGCCATACTACCAAAAGTGCTATACAGATTCAATGCAATTCCAATTAAAATCCCAATGATGTACCTTACAGAAATAGAGCAAGCAATCATGAAATTCATCTGGACAAATAAGAAAGCCAGAATAGCTAAAGCAATCCTTCCCAGGAAAAATGAAGCTGGGGGTATCGCAATACCAGAACTTCAACTATACTACAAAGCAACTGTAACAAAAACGGCATGGTATTGGTACCAATATAGACAGGTAGATCAATGGTACAGAATAGAGGACACAGACACAAACTCAAATAAATAAAATTTTCTCATATTAGACAAATGTGCCAAAAATAAGCAATGAAGAAAAGATAGCCTCTTCAACAAATGGTGCTGGGAAAATTGGAAATCCATATGCAACAAAATGAAACTAAATCCATATCTCTCCCCTTGCATGAAACTCAACTCAAAACGGATTAAGGACCTCAGAATAAGATCAGAGACCCTGCAGATTATAGAAGAAAACATAGGTCAACATCTTCAACATGTCAGCTTAGGATGAGAATTCCTCAACAGGACTCCCATAGCACAAAAAATAAAAGCAAGAATCAATAACTGGGATAGATTCAAACTAAAAAGCTTTCTCTCAGCAAAGGAAACTATCAGCAATGCGAACAAAGAGCCTACAGAGTGGGAGAAAATCTTTGCCAATCATACTTCAGATAGAGCACTAATCTCCAGAATCTATAAAGAACTCAAAAAACTCTACACCAAGAATGCAAATAATCCAATTGACAAATGGGCTAAGGAAATGAATAGACACTTCACAGAAGAAGATCTACAATCAATCAACAAACATATGGAAAGATGTTCAACATCTCTAGTAATAAGAGAAATGCAAATCAAAACCACCCTAAGATACCATCTCACCCCAATTAGAAGGGCGATTATCAAGAATACAAGCAACAACAGGTGTTGGCGTGAATGTGGGGAGAAAGGTACACTCATACATTGCTGGTGGGGCTGCAAATTAGTGCAGCCACTCTGGAAAGCAGTGTGGAGGTTCCTTAGAAAACTTGGAATGGAACCACCATTTGACCCAGCTCCTTGGCCTATACCCAAAGGACTTAAAATCAGCATACTACAGAGATACAGCCACATCAATGTTCATAGCTGCTGAATTCACAATAGCCAGACTATGGAACCAACCTAGATGCCCTTCAACTGATGAATGGATAAAGAAACCGGGGCATATATACACAATGGAATATTACTCAGCCATAAAGAATGATAAATTATGGCATTTGCAGGCAAATGGATGAAACTGGAGAATATCATGCTAAGTGAGATATGCCAATCTCAAAAAACAAAAGGATGAATGATAAGCGGATGATTACACATAATGGGGGGTGGGAAGAGTTAGTATTAGGGTTAGGGTTAGGGTTAGGGAGGGGGGCAAGAATGGAGGAAGGACTGTATAGAGGGAAAAGAGGGGTGGGAGGGATGGAGGGGAAAGGGAAAAAAATAGAATTAATCAAATATCATTACCCTATGTAAATTTATGATTACACAAATGGTATGCCTTTACTCCATGTACAGAGAAACAACATTTATCCCATTTGTTTACAATAAAACAAAACCCAATAGAGCATATATTTGCTCACAATTCTCTGAGAACTAGAATGACAAAGGCTGTCAATTTAAAAAGTTAGCATAGACACTGGAGTTCATTACCACATGTTATAAAACTAGTCACCAATCACTTCATCCTGAGGATTTTGAAGCTCCCAGAGGTTAAAAAAAAACTTGCTTCAGGTCCTCACTGGTTGAATGATAAAAAAGCAGGTTCCAAACCAGGACATCAGTCTCCAAATAGCAAGTGCACTAAGAGCTAAAAGGCCTGGATTCAAAAATCCAGCCTGTTCACATGTATGGGGCTTTGAACAACCTTCTCAAGTTTACCACGCCTCAGTTTCTTCATCTGCTAAATGAAAGGGTTTCTCCAATTCCTACAATTGTTGCTAGCACCCCAATACTTTAATTTTTCATTTTGAATCACTTAAACTATGCATAATGTGATAACTTATGACAAGGTTACAATCTAGGTATCCTAACTTCTGTGCTATGATGACAGAATGGTGCATTAGAACTGTTGAAATTTGCTCATGCCAGAAAGATTCATGAGGTTGGGAGAGCAGTTGGAACAAGGTTGTAGCTTAGTTCTAATGACTGCCTTAGAATGCACTTCCAACCTTTTTGAGAAAGCTGGTTATTTTCAGTTATAAGGAACCTGCTAAGGAGGCCCCAGGTGGCCACAGATCTGAATGGACACAGATTTAGAGTCATTGGGCAGGCTCAGCTCCACCTCTTCTCTTTCATTTATTTTTCCTCTTAAATCCCTGGAGGAATTTGCTCTATCTCATGTGCTCACCCTAGTTCGAGTTTAACCAAGAACTACTCCCTCTCAATTTAAAAGGCGAGATGACGAAGTACACCTATTTACAATTTTGGCAAGGGGAAAGAGGAAAGCATAACATAAAATCGAAAGGAAATGGAAATGGACTTCAAACTCTTCTCAGTTGTCCTGGTGTTGCTGCTGATGCAATAAACCCAAACATTTATATAAATTTTAGAAACAAAATATTATGCACAAAGTGTGTTAAGAATATAATACATGATCTGGAAGGACAGGCACCAAAATTGCTATACCTGAGAGGAAAGAGATTCTAGACTCCAATTAGGGATGGTGTCTAATAATTTTAATTTTTCAGTGATGTTTGGCTACTTTATTTAAAATAAAACCTGAAGAAAATGACAAAAGTTAGCAATCTGTTCTGAGTCTTTGGGGCATATGTTCTCTGACCATATGTTAAACTCAAGAACAATATTGTGCCTTTGCTTCTGTCTTGTGTCTTTCCAGTTCCAATTCTATAAATACCATTTCTAGCTGAGGTCATGAAATCCATAAATGTTTTACTTCAGAAAGCAAAATCATAATGATAACTCAACTTGGCTAGTTAGTCTAATGTTCACTACAACAAGAATATTTCCAGTCAATAGTGATGACAACAAGCTAACCAAACCACTCAACTAACTGAACACAGGCAAGCACAGCAGCCAACAGAAATCATCAGAGAATAAATCTAAAAACAAATATTTTGGGAGAATTTATCTCTACTATTCTACAATTCTAGAACAATGACAAATCAAAGCTACATTCCAGATATTATTAATTAACATCTTATTTAGGGTTTGTTGTGTCCACAGACTGTCTTCCTTATCAAAACGTACATTCTTTAATAATGGGATGCATGCAGTCCTATTGCTTTGCTGTGGTTCTTAGAAATGTTGGTTGTGAAAAAAATAAAGCAATGTCTTTGCTTTACTAAACCTAAAATATTCAACTCTTCAAGTAACAAGATAACCAATGGAGGGTGAAGTTGAATGTCTTAAGACTAGATAGATAACCTTTTGGTGGATTATTAGTAATTTTTTATTCTTCTTGAGCTTAGAGATTATAATGTGCCCCTTGTCATGAAAATTGCTTTGTTTTGAGAGAGATCACCCTTTATAGCCATTCTAATTAAACGAATTCAAGTCCACTCCCTATTCTGTGATCTCAGAATGCCCCCACTACTACTATTGCAGCTGATGCTTCCATCTGAGATGTTAGGGATTTTGTTTAGTTATTTAAATTGTATATTTTTTGAGCTGAACCAAGTTCATGAAGAGTTAAATAATTTTCCCTAGCATTTAGACTGTCCTATTTGAAATCCTTTGTTTACAATCTTAAAAAGATTTGTCTTATTTGTCCCAAGAGCCTGTGAGAACAGATCATGCCAAGAAGACCATGCCAGACTCATCTGCTTTGCAATCTATCTTGAAAGAAAGATAGTTGGAGGGTTCCTAGGTACTAAAGCTGGACTCCTATAATCCTCAATGGGTACTGAAAGAGGAATTACCCAAACATTTAGAAATATACTGATAACTGAAGACCAGTGGAACAGATTAGAAGACACAGAGACATACCCACATAAGTACAGTTATCTCATACTAGACAAAGTTATAAACATACAATGGAGAAAAGATGGCCTCTTCAACAAATGGTGCTGGGAAAACTGGAAATTCATTATGTTATAAAATGAAATTAAACCCCTATCTCTCACCCCGCACAAAACTCAACTCAAACAGGATCAAAGACTTAGGCATTAGACCAGAGACTCTGTGCCTACTAAAAGAAAAAGTCGGCCCAACTCTCCATCATGTCAGCAAAGGAACCAGCTTTCTCAATAAGATTCCTAAAGGTGAACGAAGTAAAATCAAGAATCAATAAATGAGGATGGTATCAAACTTAAAACCTTCTTCACAGCAAAGGAAACAATCAAGAACATGAAGAGGGAGCCTATAGAATGGGGGAAAACCTTTACCACCAGCATCTCAGGCAGAGCATTAAGCTCCAGGTTATACAAAGAACTCAAGAACTTAACACCAACAAAATAAATAACTCAATCAGTAAATGGGCTAAAGAACTTAACAGGCACCTCACAGAAGAAGAAATATGAATGGTCAAAAAATATATAGCAATTAAAGAAATGCAAATCAAAACTACACTGCTATTCCATCTCACCCCAGTCAGAATCGTAATTATCAAGAATACAAGCAACAATAAATGTTGGTGAGGATGTGGGGAAAGAGGTTCACTCATACATTGCTGGTGGAATGGCAAATTGGTGCAGCCACTCCGGAAAGCAGTACAGAGATTCCTTAGAAAACTTGGAATGGAACCACCATTGACCCAGTTATCTCACTCCTTGGTTTGTACCCAAAGGACTTAAAATCAACATACTACAGTGACACAGCCACTTCAATATTTATATCAGCTCAATTCACAATAGCCAAGCTATGGAACCAAACTGTCTGCCCTAAAATAGACGAATGGATAAAGAAAATGTAGTATACATACACAATAGAATTACTCAGCCATAAAGAAGAATGAAATTATGGCATTTGCCAGTAAATGGATGGAACTGGAGACTATCATGCTAAGTGAAATAAGCCAATTGCCCCCAAAACAAAGGCCAAATGTTCTCTCTGATATGTGGATGCTAACACACAATAAGAGTGGAGGAGGAAAGAATAGAAGGTCTTTGAATTAGACAAAGAGGAATGAAGGGAAAGGGGGTGGGAACAGGAAAGACAGTAGAATGAATCTGACATATCTTTCCTATCCTCATATATAAATATACAGCCAATGTAACTTCACATTATGTTCAACAACAACGATAAGATATTAATTGGAACAAGTTATACCTATTCTAGGTATGTGAATATTTTGAAGTATACTCTACTATCATGTAAAATAAATAAATAAATAAATAAATGTACTGATAACTGCTGTGATTGCTCTTTCAAAAGAGTGTTCCTCCTAAAGAACAGAGATAAAAGCAATGACCGCTGGAACATAAGTAGGAATAACTTCATTGTCCCTCGGGCTGGAAATAGCGCCTAATTGCTAGTGGGAACAAACAATATTCATTATGTAAGATACTCTGGGAGTTACAGGGAAATGACGAAGAGGCTCTCCTAGGGAAGAATATGCCCTCTGGGCTATAAGAACAGTGATAGCTAACATCTGTCTTTAGATTTTCATCCAGTGCCCCATTATACACTTCTTCTTTCCTCAGCAAATTACTCAGAAGATCCAGGCTGGCTGTTCTTAGGAGTGAAAGAACAGAGCGGGAAAGTTCTTGCATCTCAGTAGTTCAGAGTGAAGAAGGTCGGTAGAAATGTCAACAAATACAGGACAAATTTGCAGAATGCGTAAACACCAATCAGTATGTCCTATAAATTACTTAGTGAGGAAAATCCAGCAAAGCAATGGAAAATCAGCAGTCTCCTGAAGGAGACTAACTGCCAGAACTTAAAAAAAAGTGAAAGTGAATTAACTTTCACAGGCTGATGAAGCCAAGAGTGATTTCATTTACACTCATTCAACAAAGTTAAAATGTAACAGGACTTTTGCTTGCCTCCAGTCCTGAGCCTCTAAATTATCTACAAAAACAAGAAAGACTTGAATATTGATTATCATGTAATATTAAAAACAAGTCAAACATGGACTATCTATTACTATGCTTAATTCCAAAAATTTTGTTATCCAAAATGACATAAAAGAGTATCACTCAAATCATCTGTATTGGACAAATTACTCCCCAATGCCATTTTAAATATATTTCTATCAAATTCAGAATTTTCCTTAATTATATTAATATTATGGTGATTATTAGTTTTATGGAAATAAACAGGAATCCTGGCAAATGAAGTTGGCTGGAAACAGATTCCAGAGGCTTATTTTTCAGCACAAAAACAGCAAAAAAGAAGTTAAAAATTTACATATTTATAGTAACCAATGTTTTATATAATCAAATATTTAAATATATTCAAAGAATTCATATGAGTATAAATTTTTGCACAATAAGACAAAGAATAAGTTATGATAGCTCATATACCAATGGCATGCATTTGGTACTTTATGATACCAGGAAGTATGAGAAGCAAGCACAGCAGAAAACACTAAGAACTATGTACCCAGGATTTCATAGGTTTTAACATCCTACAGACATTAATACTGTTAATCCTCAGAAACATCCTAAGTATAAGCACTGTCATTGTGCCCCATTTCCTATATGAGGCATAGAAACCCAAGGAACCAGGCCCAGATTCACAGTCAGTGAGTGCCCCAGCCAACAGGTAAATCCCCACTGTGTATCCAACACCTTTCCTCAGGTTGCACCTCCCACTGTAAAACAAGTGTATGCTGGGAGGACCATCTGGAGGCCTTGTGGCCTTAAACATGGAGCACACCCCATTAAGGACCAATTTAAGTCCCAGATTTCAAACATGATATATCTAATCTTCAGCCTTGAACTCTTATCCAAGTGCCAATGACATGACATCAGGAGGCTCTTCCATTCTTCCATCACTTCCACTCAGCATGTAGAAACCAAAAAACATATCTTCCTCCCTCAGTTTCTCTCATTATTATCACTTGCAAAATGCTTCATTTATGGTAGCTGATTTATGGAATAACTGGCCCTGAAAAACTGCTTTAGAAATTCTAGGGGATGTAGCTCAGTAATAGAGTACTTGCCTAGCATGCACAAGGCCTTAGTTCAAACCCCACCACTGAAAAATAGAAACAAAGAAGAACAGAAAGAGAGAAATTCTAATAATCCTTCAAACATCTCTCTTTGGGATTTCTTCTGCCCCTGCCCTACCTGTCCTTCTCACCCTATAGACCCTTCTACCATCTTTAGCCTCTCTCTGCCCTTAAAAATAGAACCCAAATAACTTACTGTAGAAGAAGAGGGTAGCAATTTGGAGAACTTTTTAAGTACCATATTGGTTTCTTATATATTCGAAATTGAAAATTTCAAATGTACTCTGTGCTGATTTCAATTCAAAGAGGAGAATGGAGAATCAATGTAAATGTATTCCCTTTTACTAGTGCGAGAGATGCTCTATGGTGAAGAGTAACAGCAAGTGGATGTGGATGGGGTAGCACTCTGCTTAGTATCCAGGGCCTTAGCAGCAGAAGAGAGGGTAGCCCAGGAGTTGGTCCAGACAAGGAAGTTTTAGCTCTCTGTACACTATGCTGTCCCTCCTCCTAATATATATCTAGAAAGTTGCTCATCCTCAGTGATTAGTTTTGGAAGCATCCAGTAACAGACTACGAAGTTAACAGCAAAATACTAGCACCCCAAGTTGAACCTTAAAAGAATTTTCCTGCAAAAACATAATTCAATCACTTAACACACAAATGCTTTTGTGCTCCTTTCAAGTGTCAGGCAACGTGCTAAATACTATGGTGTGTGGGGAAAAGGGAGCTGCTACCCATAAGGTGATAGATACAGAGGTAGACAATATATAGAGATTAATACACAAACACACACACATTAAATATGGCATACATATATGTGTACACAAGCCCACACATACATCTGAAGGATTTACAAAATTGATTATGCCATCCACACATAAGTGAATACAAAACAATCATTACAAATATTTTAAAAGTATTTTAACATGTAATACTGATGAAATAATGTTTTTTTAAAGTTTACAGACTATTATATGGTATAATACTATTTTATAAAACAAAAATTTATATCAAATGTAAATAACAGTTATTTGAGGCAAAGTCATCAATAATTTTTATTTTCTTTTTGTTTTTCTGTATATTTTCAGGCTACTAGATTAATTTATTGGGTTTTATAACTTAAAAGTACATAAATAAACACATACTTTTGGATAAAGGTGAAAGACTGACAGGATTCACAGATAAACTTTCAAAAGAGCAAGGCAGTTGGGGTATCTGTGCGAGGTAAGAACAGCATTATCCTTCAATCACATTATGGGAAAAATCAGGTTTCTTATGAATAGATAAACATTTAAAGCCAAGAAGAGGCTGGGAGCTTCTCTCCTGCCCCACTCCTCCCTCTCTCTCTCTTTCTCTTAGTACTGAACTAGAAAACTGTACATCCCATGCCATTTTCTCATATCATCCAACATGAACAAATAAAAGTTGTAAAGGAAAGACACAAGTTCTACTTTGTTAACAGCATAAAAAAGGTTGATGGGATAAAAATATACCTAGAAATTAACCTGAAAAAATAATCCAAAAATATTAAAATGTCTAGATATTTCCTTACATACCTTAACTAGCAAAAAGAAATTAAAAAGGTCAATAAATATATGAGACAAGATTTAACTCACATCAGTTATCAAAGACATGCAAAGGATATGGCCTTTTTATCACCTAATAACTATTTAAAAGGGGCACATATTGCATAATAGGAAAGGTACACCTAGTAGAAAGAGTGTCAGGAAGCAGTTACATAGTTGGCAGAATGTAATTCCCTGGAGGACAAATCAACACCCTTAAGAATGTTCACACCTTTGAAAGTTACACAATGCAGGAGCTAATATTCATTCTCCTATGTTCCACATTTATATCTTGGTCCACAAAAGAGGTGCTTTTGCCTTTTCAGAAGTACTTTTTCTGTCCTTCCACCTGCTCATCTCCTTCCAGAGGGAGAGGAAATTCTTACCTGATTGGGAGATGAGGGGAAAGAAATGGGGTGGTGAGGCTGGGCTGGCTGTGGATTCTCTCTTTGTACATCTACTTGCCTGCCTACAGGCTGGGCACACTCTAAGTTGTTAGGTGGGCACCTGGGGTGACCTGTACAGTATGGAATCCAACTCTCTCTGACTCTACCACAGGGGTTCAACAAGGAAGAGGAGGGCATTTTGAGCTGGCGGGTCTGTTTTGTATACACAAAACTTACTTCCGCTGAGTTGTGTATGACAAGATTTATTTTGAGGAGAAAGCTATCTGAGTTTAACCATTCTTCAATCCAGTATGGCAGCAATCCAGTAAGAAAGTAAATACACTTAATAGCCATCCATTTGGCAAAGCTTTGTCTATTTTCTCAATTGTTTTGAACTGAGGATTAAGGAAGGAGGAAGAGAAAAGGAGGAGAAAGAAAAGTTATTACTGATATCCTCCCCACAGCTCAGAGCATACAAAGATTTCTACAAAAGAAGATGTATCATGACAAAATCTAAAGGTACAGAAAAATGGGTATGAGCTAAACACTCCATGACAGCAGTTAGATTGATAATTATAATAGATACATGTGATATCATCCTCATAAGTAATTTAAACTTATGTTTGGGAGAATTTTATGTAAAATGATATGTTCATTAGTATTTTTAATATAAATTAAGTTTTAAAACCACAAATGATCCATAATTTCCTTGACTTATATGTAATTTAAAATCAATGTGGCAAACCAGGAAAAGACACATCAAGGAAAGAAAATTTTAGACCAATATCCTTGATGAATATAGATGCAAAGATCCTTAACAAAATATTGGCAAATTGTATCTAAAACCAATGTGCACAAATAATTAGAGCACCCCAGAAAGCAAAACCTAAAAATACAGGAAACCTCCTTTCCTCCACTAAAAAACATATGCCAAGAACCATTACTAATGACGTCTTCTCATTACTTTTGGGGAAAAAAAATATTTCCAAATATTTCAACATGGGTATCAAACTCCATATTTAGAGTAATTGCTTAATCCCATAGAAGGAAACAAATAAGACAATGTTTGTGTAGGAACTTCTGCTTAAAAATTCATATACATAGACTGAAAAGGGTTATACTTGGATCATGATTTTATATGCAATTTTCTTATTTTATAGAGTTTTTGAATTTTTCAAAGTTTTCTCCTATGAGCAGAAAAGCATATAATCCAAAATATACATCATTATTTTTGTTATAATTGGAAAGCATTTTCATAAAAATTCAAATAATATAGACATATAAAGTAAAAAACATATCTTTTATCTTTACTGTTGCTCTCTAAAGGTCATTGTTTTTAGCACCTTTGAACTCATTCAAACACACACACACACACACAGAGTCACATAAGCACAGACATTTTAGATAGCTATGGATGCAGTTATAATTTGAAATTGTTCAGGATTAAATAAATAAGTATATGTAGAAATATAAATATTTGCCTGAAGAAGTCTTAGTTTCCTAATTTTTATTATAAAACTATTAGGATATATGGTATCCTATAAATCTCATGAGATTTACACACCAAAAGACCAAAGATAGTGATCAATGTCCTCCACTTTCCATTTTGGTAGTTTGAGAAAATGCAGCAACAACTGTTTGCACTACATCTCACCACTTCCAGATAATTTTCATGCTGTTTATGAATGTAGTATTGTCACCAAGTTAGCACAGATCATTATTGTCCCAAATTCCTGATGCCAGTTAATCTTCTGACCTCAGCCTTTGGGTAGCTGGAACCCGAGGCACAGCCACTATTCCACATAACATGTTATTTATAGAATGCCAAAATGGGTTGGGGGCCAGGCAGTCATCATGATGGTTTTGAGAATGGCTTCATAAAGTCTGTAACTATGCTGCACACCCACAACTCCACAGTGTCAAGGTCAGACACTGAGCCAACATGGCAATTCACTGACTCTCAAGTTCCTCCAAGTTAAGCAAATAATTAGTGCCTTAGAAAATGATGCAGCTAGCAACAACCCCTCTCCCCTCAAAAAAGAGATCCATTTTGTGACACTAAGTTTTATTTAAAGACCATGCAATCGCATCCCAGCTGGCTTCATTGAAGCAGCAACGTGGGCAATCAGTGGCACCAACTGCAATGCTATCGTTTCTATAAACAGTAATGAGTGGAGGGGGTAGGATGGTACTAGAAGCTTATGTACAAACAAGAAAAATCATTTCAGCAAGAGAGATTGTCTTGACAGATTCACAGTCTCTTTCTGATTGGCATCCTAGGAGATTCATATGCCCTGCATTTAATGGCATTAGAAGAAATATTCAGACTTGACATTTGCATCATCATGCAATGTCACCATTGCAATAACATGGCGTAATGATAGCAACTGCATGCACTAAGTTGAACAAAGCAAAAGATTTTCATTGTTTTAAACATTCCATAGAAATTGAGAGAACAAATCCATGAGCACTCCCTGAATATCTTTTTTGTAACTCTGGCACCACAAAATAGGACTTACACCTTTTTAAGGAGCTGATGCATTACACCTGGCTGTGAATAAATGAACATGTGGAAGAAGAGGCAGAGAAGAGGTATAATATAGATAGCTAGGCAGAATATCTACATATGGGCGGTGTTAAGTAGGCTTCAAATGAGTAGTAGGGCAATTTTGTAAAAGAATTGCTTTTTTAATTTTATATCTTCATCTTGTTTTCATTCAAACATATTCTTCCAGTAAAATGTACAGAGATATTACTTACTTCCATTACAGCTCTCATCTGCCATCCCTCAGCAGTTACTTCCTAACACCTAGATGATTTTCATGCTCAGGAAAATTAAAAGGAATCCTAAGGTGAGTTCCTCACTCCTTCCTTCAGGAGATTCTTACCATCAAAATTAAATCAAGTCCAGTTTTGTTGAGCTATACAATCTGATGTTACCAAGTTCTTCACTTTGGGAATGTATTGTATTCTGCCTTGGATTAAACCTTTCACTTGTAAGTATATATGTCCTTTCAGGGTCTCTACTGCCTCACACAGAACCTAGCATGTAACCAGTCCTCAAGGATTACCTGCTGAATGGAAACAGCAACTCCTGCAGCTGGGATGTATTGTTTTAATTCCATACCATTGGAAGAAGAAGGGCAGAAGGAAGGGAGAACTACCCTTTAGGGAGGGTTCGCTGGCATACAGCAAGTATGGTAGGCGTTGGGGAAAATCTGGCTTCCTTTCCATCTTCTGCTGTATTAATGCAGAGCTGGGCAAGTACATTGCTGGTCCCTGACCCAGATGGAAGCACTGAGCCCAATCCCTTCACCATAAAGTGCTGCCCCGATTTTCTTCCCAATACATAAGTTTGGAGAAGAAAAGGAGTATTTTCTTACTTTTTTTTTTTTTTGGCTTGGAAAAAAGTGCAGTAGTGATGAGAAGTACACATTGTCACTGCTTTTCAGGCATCATAAATAATTCTTCCTTTCCCAGATATAATTGGGGGTATCAAAAGGTAATTTGTGCATTTCAGGTTAAGTACAAAGGAGTAACTGAATCCTTTAGAACTTTACCATTAAATCACAACTTTGAGAGAATAATCACATAGTATACAGAAAACACCAGTGGAGATTCATTTCATCCTTGGTAAAGAGGTAAGTATCTTTTGAGGAACAATGCAAACTAAGGACACATAATAAATTACTACAAGGATGATAACAAAATCTCATGATTTGTATGCTAAAATAATTATTAAAATACATGAGCAAAACCAACACATTTACTCATTGTATATATGACACTATCATAGAGAAATTGAAATGTTTTGAGTTGAAAGAATCATAAATGTAACTTGATAACCCTCCATTAAACATTACCATTTTTATCATTTTAAATAGCACAGGCTTATAGTAATCAGAATAGGCTGGATAACAAACTACTTTAAAAATTGAAGTTACTTACAAAAAGAGATTTGTACACATTTGTACTAAGTGTCCATCATGTGGTGGGGCTCTCCGCATTACAGACACCCAGGAACACAAGCTAAAGGAGTAATTACTACCTTGAACTTGAACAGCATCAGCAAAGAGCTTGAGATGAACTGTGCTCTGAGCTGTTAAAGCTTCCACAGGGAAGCATGTCACTTCTACTCACAGTTCACTTGCCAAGGCAAATCATGCAGCCACATCTAACTTCAAAGAAATAGAATAATGCTGCCTACAATGTGCCCAAAAGGAAAACCTAAAATACTGGCTGAAAAGTGTTCAATGTCAACTCTACAGTGAGGAAGTGAACAATCTGATTTTTAAAATGGTCAGAAGACACCTCATCGAAGAAAATACACAGATGGCAAACAAGAATATGAAAAGATGTTCAACATGATATGCTGCTAAGGAATCACAAATTAAAACAATCTGATACCACCACATACCTATTAGAACCTAAAATCCAAGACATTCACAACATCAAATTTTGGCAAGGATATGGGGCACCAAAAACTTACACTTATTGCTGGTAGAAAAGCAAGATGGTACAGTCACTTTGAAAGACTGTTTGACAGTTTTATATGAAACTAAACATACTTTTACTGTATAATTCAAAAATTATGCCCCTTGGTATTTACCCAATAGGTGAAAATTAATGTCCATGCAAAATCATGCAAATTGATTTTTTTGTATAATAACTTCATAATTTCCAAAATTGGAAACCACCAAAATGTCCTTTAGTAAGTGAATGGATACATAAGTTGCAGTATATTCAGACAAGGGAATATTATTCAATGCTAGAAATGAACTATCAAGTCATGAAGAGACATGGATGGAGCTTAAATGCATATTACCAAGCTAAAGAGGTCAGTATAAAAAAGACTAAGCACCTTATTATTCCCACTATATAGTGCTCTATAAAATGCAAAACTATGAAAACAAAAAAGAAAAATTAATGTTATTTTTAGGGTGGGGAGAGAGAGAAATTAACAGGTAGAATACAGAGGATTTCTAGGACAGTAAAAATATTCTATATGATACTATAATGGTAGATACATGACATTATGTATTTGTCAAAATCCGTAGAGTTCACCAACAGTAAATGCTAATATAAAATTAGAGACTTTGGGTAATAATGATGTGTCAATGTAGGCTCATTAATTTCAAAAACATACTACTCTGATAAAGGATAATGGTTGCTAGAGAGATACCAGGTTTATGGGTTATCTCTGTATTTTCCTTTCAATTTTGTTAAACTAAAAAGATTAAGTCTATATAGAAGTTCTGGTGATTATTACATCTATACATAGCAACAAAGTGCTTTTTAAAACTATTATAAGACAAAACAATAGTGAGTGCTAACCTCTTGAATTTTCTTTCATTTACATTGAAAATCTCATTGAAACAGCAAAAAATCTTGAAAATAAAACCTATATGAAAGTTATGAAAATTTTGCATATAATTAACTCATATTCATTTTAGCTATTGGAATATCATTGAAATAGTGAAGAATTTTAAGCTGATGACATAAAATCCAGCTCAAAAATTTCTACAACAAAGATAATTACCATTAATAAATCATCAATAATTTTTCAATAAAATTTTCTAAGACTGGATAACTGAAGACAGTTTTATACAAAAATTGGTCACGTTTCAAAATTAAAACAATATAAACAACTGAATACATGTCTTTGAAAGGTGGACTTTGTAATTTGTTTTTTGATTTGGTAGATTTCTGTAGCTTGCATTTGAATCTAAAACTACCCTCGATTAATAAATGTTATTTTCCTTTGCCCCAATTTTAGAAGGCATCTGCTAACTCTATCTTTGAAGAAAATTCAAAAAGGTTAAAAAGTGATATGGATACTTATAGATAATATCCTGTCTTGGAAAATAAGCTCACACACACAACATTTGTAAGCAAATATTCTTTCTTGAGTCATTTCACTGTCCTGTGAAATACTCAGGCATACACCCCTAATATATTCAAGTGTCGGGTCAACCTGGCTGCATGTGGGCAGTTTTCATCTGGATACCCACGCTACACTTGAAAACAGTGTTGTGGCTGAGTTTTTGTTATGTGTTTTCTGTAGAATTAATTCATGAGCTATTTCTGCCCAGAGTTTTAAAATTGCACATCCAGGAAACACCATGATTGTTTAGTTCTATCTGCAGGACATCTAAGACTTCTTCATGCTGCCAGTCAGGGAAGCCCCTACCTGAATATCACAGAAGAGTCACAACTATACACAGAACAGGGGAGATTTTTCTGAAGAAACTTGAAAGTGACAGCACAAGCAAGGAAGGACAAACACATGCGTGCACGAACACACACATCCACACACTTATGTTACTACTGTTAGAGGAACCTACTATCAAATTTGCTGCCCTCTCCTTTCAGGTAAAGAACTAACTCAGCTTTCTCAGGAGCTTTGTTGTTAGGCCAGGAAACCCTCTTCTACAACATTTGCATAATCTCTGTGCTGAAGTGATGAGAAACCTGCAACCTTAACCTCTTTGATAGACAGCTTCTGCTTTCCCCTGACTACAGCTCAAGAGTAATGGGAGCAGGCAAGAAAACTATTGCTTTAACCACTGATCTTCTGTGAGCCTGTTTCTTTGTAAAGGTCCCACCTCCACAGAAAAATTAACAGGCTTTATTGCCCCTTTGAATGAGAACTTAGTATTTTATAAGGTTAATAAATGTCACATGCCCTGAGCAGGACTGTGTAGAGTTTTAAATTTCTAATATGTCTTTTAATGGATGGGTTCTACATGATTTCAAAAAATTATTTCACTTGGAGAAATTAAAAAAAGAAAAAGGAAAAAGTGATCATGAGAGATTGGAATTTAGTCTTATACAATCAACTTAACCTTGTTTGAGCCTGTATTCTGTTTGATATCACATATTATCTTCATTCTACTGAAGGACAAAGGACTTATAAGCTAATAAAATGGATAAACAAGATAAGTCATTAATGTTTCACAATTCAGAGGATGGACAGGAAGAATAAAATATTTTAATTATACTAAAAGCTCAAAAGCAATGATTAATTTGTATTTTCTTAGTTCCATTTATTTGATAAAATCTAAAAAAAATTAAAATTTTTACAGTTCCAAAACTTGAGGCTCTGTTAGTATCATCTCTAAACTTACTTTAAAAATTACATTATCTCCTTCCTATGGCCCTCATTTACCTTAACTATAAAATAATGGGGAAGAAGTAGCTGTCATGAAACTCTGTTACTACATGCTGACATTGTTTAAAATATAGTGTATTCCTTTCAGACAAATTTTTTTAAGTTAAAATAATTCAGTTTAGCTCTATTTTTTAAAAATTGCTCTGTGAAAAGTTTCTGGTGTCTTTATTCCAATTTGCATGTGAACATGAGGCATACCAATGTTACATGAAGAACTGCTGTGAGGTCATGCCAATGGCATAAGTCACATGAAATAAATCAACTTAAAACAGAATACAATAATGACAATATCTAAAATATACTAAGCATGTTGTGCATAGTAGGCTTAAAGCCCTTAGAATAACTGAGAGCCTGATTAAATGTTTAGCTATTTTTGATTCATCAAATCTTTACAACCTATGAGCTAGGTACTATTCCTCATCATAATCTAGATTTACACATAAACTGAGAAACAGCAAAGTCATATTATGTATACACAATCATAAGCTAAAAATGACTACAGTTCAAACAAAGGTAGAATAATTACAAGACAATCTTTCAGTAAATAACTACATATTACCTGTCTGTGGAAAGGATGAGAAAGAATCCTCATTTTCTCTACTTGGGACTATATTATTTCACAAGAATTCCTCTAGAAAGATAGTTCCCCTAAACAAAATATCTACCCCACTAGTAAATATACATGTACAAAAAAGCACAACAGTTTTCATAGAATCACGTTAAATCCAAGGCAAAGTCAGATACAGGAACCAGGGGAGAGATATCATTATTTTCACTTTTTTGGGGGGGTGGGGGTGGTGAAAGTGGAGTTTCAAAGATTTGTGGTGACTTACTGAGACTGCCTTGTAACTAGACATCTCCACTCTAAAGTCTCAGGCCTGCTACAACCTGTGCTGTCCCATCATAGAAGGTTGCATTTTCTATTTGGATTTGTTACTATTTGGGAAACTAACCCTCCATATTAATTGAACATTTTACCTAATTTTACACAAGGAAGTGCCTGGTCTTTATTACACCCCATATACACTACATTTTTTCACATCTTAGAAACATGTTTACAAGTTATAATCTATTCACACTTCAGTTAATGTAAATCAGGAAAATTGAAACAATATCAACATACATCTCTGCCTGTCCCTGAAATATGTATTATCAAAATGTAACACTTCAACATAAAGCCTCTTACTTTAAAATGTAGTGGTATGATATGTTTTAGTATTTAGAAATAAGGTGGCAAAACAAAAAGAATACCTAAATGTCTGAATTACACAGAGGCAAGAACGTGAGATCTTACTGCTAATATCACTTTAAAGTGTGTTCTCAACTATCACATAGAGTTAAATTATCTTTTAAAATAGTTTTAGTTTTCATTCTGACTAGTGAGTAACCAGAAAGTCAAAGTTTGAGGAAGAATGAATGAAACCTACATGTATTCTAATCTTTCCAAATATAATTTTCATAGCTCCATTACAGAATGAAAATAGGAACCATTACCAAATGAATCAGATGTCCAAAAATAACATATGAAGTTTCAAACACAAAATCCATTATAATGCGTTTGAATTTTTGAATGTTAAAGTTATTTGGGATTTGTGAAGCAGAAATATACATCCTCTTAGAAAGGGAGGATTTTAAACATAATAGGATGCTTTTCCTCTTCCCTCGCACTTCACTTTTTTAAAAAGAAAATAATCTTTTAAAACACCGATAATGAATTAGCACTTCAAAATTAATACACGGTTGCTTTAAAGAGAACTTACTTACCTCTTTAAAACATAAAAACAATGGAAAAAGTGCTGTGAAACAACACAACCATTTGCAAGGCTTCAGCAGAATAGAATCACTTATTTGGTTTTAGTTTGGGGCTTTTAAAGTTAAATTTTTAAATGACTTTACTCGATATCAAAAGTCATTCAAGGGTCTAATTTTGTTTCTTCTCCTTCCTAAGCCATTCCTGAGGGACTCTGTTGGTTAAGCCCAGGGCTAATTGGGACTCTTCTGCTTCAGCACCAAGGACAGAAACCTCTTGATCTCCAGAGAAAAGTACCCCAAAGGACCATCAGACGTCTACTTTTCAGACACAGCAAGAAAAATGAAAAGATACCTGCCTCTCCAGCCACCTGTTTTCAAGTCCCCTCTCCTGTCTAACGCACCGGCAACTTAGTGGAGGAGGCATTGAACAACTCCAAGTCTCATGCTGCACTCGCAAACCACAAGGAAGGAGCCGCGAGAAGTGTGAAAGCAGGTCACTCAAGCAACCCTCGGAAAGGGACCCACGGGTTCCAGTTCAGGCGCTGGGCGACAGCTAGCGCGTTCTATGAGGCGCCGATGACTTCAGTGATGTTAAACGAGAGAGAGAGAGAGAGAGAGAGAGAGAGAGAGAGAGAGAGAGAGAGAGAGAGAGAGGAGAGAGAGGAGAGAGAGGAGAGAGGAGAGAGAAGAGGAGAGAGGAGAGAGAGGAGAGAGAGAGAGAGAAACACCGCACCCGCGGCGGGGTCGGTACCTCTCCCCTGCAAGGAAACGCCCTCCTTCCATCACTTACCGCGCTGAGTGAGGAGGGGAGGGAGGCGGAGGAGGACGGGGGTGTTTGCAGTGTTTTAGGGCTGGGGAAAGAACGTTTGCTCACCACTTGGGCTGTTGCTGGACCTCAGGCTCCTTCCACAGAGACACTGCAGCATATGCACTCCTTTCCTCAGAGAAAGCTCAAGAATCTTCATCGAGAAGCGCGTGTGTGGGGTTCGCCAACTCCCCGCCCACCTCCGCTAATTGTCCAACCAAAAAGCGGCCTCTCTTCGGAAGCCGGGTCCCGAGTCCATGGCGCGCGCGTCGCAGGTGCAGGGTAGCTTGCACATGGGTCGGGAAGGAGCCCCTGCGCGAGCAAGGAGCGCGGCGGGCGCCGCGACCGGGGCAGGAGGGGAGGAGGAAGTGCTGCTCCTCCCGGGAAAACCCTCCCGGGAGCTAGAGATACTGCCACACCTTAGTGAATCGAACGTGACACTGTGGGACTTTCCGAAAGAGGAGGCTCAACTGCGGGCGGGAGGGTGAGGGGACAGGTTCGGCGGACGACGTCTCTGTGGATGGGTGTCTCCTTTTAGGTGCCGACACCCGGAGAGACGAGGACCTGGTCCTGTGCTGGTTCCGGCCTTGAGGACCCGAGCTTGGGGCACCCTTTCGGCGCCTGCCCTCAGCCCTGGACCGAGACTCCTGGGCGCAGGCTTGCGCCAGTGTCCCCGCTGTCCGCGGCGCGGGTTGAGCGCAGAGAAGGGCTCGGCGGGGTCGAGGCTGCGGGGCGAATCGGGAAGGCAGGGCTCCGCGGGGCGCTGGTGGAACCAGCGCGGCTCCGGCGTGGGAAGCCGGCGGAAGGGAAGCGCCCGCAGGAAGAGCTGGACCCTGGAGGCTGCGGAGCGTCAGAAGCGACTCCAGGGAACTGGGGGTTGGGGTAGGGAAACCGGCTTGCACGATAGAGAAAGCTCTTGGGTGAGAGCGATGAGAAAGTAAGTGTGCCCAGGCGTGGGCGGAGCGCCGAGGGGGCGTCAGGACATCTGGATATTTTGCATGGGCTCTGTGACCTTGGGTAAAACGCTTACCTCCCTCGGCCTCTCTCCCTAAATCTGGGCTGAGAAGAGGGTGCGAAATAGAGGATTCACTGCTTCGTGATAGCTTGTCCCTTGTCTTCCAGTCTCCTGGAAAAGCTTAGTATAGGTGCAATGGGACGTGGGACCAGAAGGAATCGCCAAAGTTAGAGAAAGAGGCACTTGAGGCGGGAAATCTGAAAAGAAATGCGCTTCACTTCGGCGTGAACATTCTAATAGGCTCTGCCTCTGACAACCGACCCAAATAACCAACAAGTTTTTCCATGACCAAGACGCTTTTAAGGATCTCGATATTTCCCATAGTAGCCACCTTGGCTCTAGTCCCGAAAACGCATTCCCAGAGGCCACCAGTGCCGTTTTGGAAGTGGGATGACGGAAGCATCTAAAGCATGCTGGCATGTGACAGGATGCCAACCTATGTGGAATCTCAGTGTAAAAAGGCAATACAAAGTTAACAGCACAGACACTGGAGATAAGCAGCATAAATTCAAACTCCTACTAGCTGTGTGATCTTGAAAAAATTAACTTTTCTGTGTCTGAGGGCTTTTTTTAAATCTTTAAAAATTTTTAATGATAGCATCTATCTCACACACCCCTTTTGAGGGTTAAAAAATCTTGTCACAAGTGCTATAATAGTGTCATCAATTATTATTATTTAGCACCCTCTGGTAGGGGTTTGGATAACTTTACTTTCCAGTGAATGCCAGTGTCCATACCAGTGTCTGAATTTCTATTTCAACAATCCAGGTGATAAGGAATTCTGCAACTTCCCAGGTAGTTCATTGCACAAAACCTGTTATAAGGCTTACCCTGATATTGAGCCAAAACCTGACTTCGTCTTCTTTCCACCCAACCCTATGGGCTAACCCTCCACAGTTCCTCTGATGTTTTCTAAAAGTTGAATTATTGAAGTTGCCTGAAAAAAGTTTCTTCTCTTTTCCTTTCAAATGTGGTAGGAAAACCAAAGCATATGAAGCATCCCCCAAGTCCACAGCCACCATCCACTTAGCCCCTATCAGAACTGAGCTCTAGGCAGGTCTGTTGTGGATGATTCCAAGACTCAGGAAGCCATGTCCAGGCCTCCCTTCCAACCCTCTCTTATTCCCATTGTTCAGTGGGATCTCCAGACGTCTGTGGGCATTGTGATCCCTAAAGATCTGCTAAAGCCACCGTACTGTCATCACTGAGGAAGTGCTAAGGCCCCAGGGCAACTCAGCCATGGCCTTGTCTTTCCAGTCTCTGAGGGAATTAGTGAGAAATGGCTCATCTGGGATTCTACCCATAGAAATTCCCCAGGGAGTGAGAGACAATTAGTTAAAGGAAAACATCTAAAAATAGTTCTTTGTGCTGCAGCAGAAGACAGGGAGTCTTCTGTAAAGCTCTCTTGCTGGAACTCAGCTGGAACCCAGTGCCTACAGCTCTTGCTTTACTTTGAGGGAAAGGCTATTCCTTAAAAAGCAGTACGTGAATAGGACCTGGCCTTGGTTCCTTCAATGGAACTTGAGCTGAGCGAGCAGATCCATGTGTAATTAAAAAAAAAAAAAAAAAAAAAATGACCTCCTGAGTATCAATGTTCACATTTATGATGACCATCTCTGCCTAACTAGCAAAGCCGTTGCAAGAATTCAGTGAGGTGAAACACATGAAAGTGCTCTGAAGATTCTAATTATCTTTGCAAGATACTTAGTTATTACCAGCTTCCCTGGGTTTCAGGTACTGGACTATTAAGGTCTAACTCAGTGACTCTTCTACTTGATTGTATGTAAAAGTGGATCTTCTGAATTCTCTCAGAAGACAGAGCAGGAAAATCAACTCCATCACAATTAATATTCAGATAGACTATTGTCTTGTCACTGTCACAGTGATTCTTATGACCAAATATATTCAACTCAGAGAAAATCCATCATCACAGTCTTGAGAAAGAAAGTAAGAGATTATATTCAGAGGTTTTTGTTGTTGTTATTGAATTCTCAGATGAGGTCAGCTTAAACTAAAGACAGCACATCACAATTGAAGGCAAATTATTTCCTTACTATTCATTATGGATCTTTGGACAATGTGGGCCCAAAAGGGACATCATCACTGGATTTTTATTATGTAGACTTAACTCTAAAAGATTCCTTACACCTCTCAGGTCTCCAATGTATATTCTGCTAAAAGTAACCCCTCATGTGATTGTCATCTACCTCCACAATTAGGCATATAGAATTCAGTCTTTCTAAAGTAACTTGAGCAGGACTTCAGAAGAATCCATTTTTATTTGTACCATAATATTCCAAAGCAAGATGATACAAAACAAATGTAAATTATAGTAGGAAGGAATATAAAGATGGGAGGAAAGTGGCAGATTTTAGTTTGAGCAAAATCTCGGATTTCTGTTTTCTCTATATTATTTCCTAAGTCAAAATAAAATTTTACTGATACCAATACATTTTTGAATTAATTTTAAAGTATATTATTATCTTAATGACCAAATTTTAGACTATATTATCTGTCTCTAATTTTTTATGTTAACCATTCTTTGTTTTCTAATTGACTCAGACACCTTAGATCAATCCTAGCCAACAATTCATCAGTGTGGTCTCAAAATGAAATACTTTAGCACTATTTTAGAAGGGTTGAAAAGTCTCAGTACATAAGGATAGATAATTTCTAGTACCTAAATTTTTATCTTTAAATAACTGTGTGGAGTTTCTGAGATTTTTAAATGGTGACTTATCTAAGATACTTTTTGTTCCTATTAAACCTAGGAATCTATTGACTCTTGGCATCAGCTATGCAACTCACTGGTGCATTTATCTGCTTGGAAGCCTACATTGAATTGGTAATGACCTATTCAGAAAATTGCCTGGTCCCAGAACTTTTAATGAGTATGTTAATGACAAAATGCATATTGAATACACCAAGAAAACAAAACAACATATAAACTAAAAGATTGAAATCAGTATGTCATCTAGCATAGTATATTTGTTCTGCTCCATACATAACTCACTCACTCTGCAAGAATACAAACCATGCCTGTACCCCAGGTCTTAGAGAAATCCTCGAAGATGATTTTGATAGGCAACAATACCCTCTAGCTAATTCAACAAAACCACTCACCAGTAGCTAACTTAAAATTATTATGACATATGACCCATGTAACTTTAACTGTTTCTCAAAAAGCAAAGATAATTTTTGTTTGTTTTGTTGTACTGAGAATCCATCTCAGGGCCTTAGTATGTAATAGGCAAGTACTTCATCTCTGAACTACATTCCTAGACCACCTGGGGATGTTTTTATAGTTTGTCTTCTTCCTAACTGGGCATGGTAGTGCACATCTGTAATCCCAGTAACTCAGAAGGCTGAAGCAGGAGGATTGCAAGTTTAAGGCCAGCCTCAGTAAATTAATAAGGCTCTAAGCAACTTAGTGAGACCCTATCTCAAAATTAAAAATATAAAGAGCTAGATATGTAGCTCAGTGGTCTAGTGTCCCTGGGTCCAATCCCCAGTACGAAAAAAAAAAAATTATCTTTGTTCTCTTGTTCTTTTTCTTATCTGTTGTTGTTCTTCTTCTTCCTCAATCGTTTTGTTGTAAATAAGTTTCAACATATAGGAAAGTTGCAAAATAATACACAGTCCACATATACTCTTTGCCAACTTCTAGTGTTAACCACTTAGGTAATCAGTGTACAAATATCAAACCCAGAGCATTTACACTGGTACCTAGTGATTAAACTACAAACTTCATTTCGTTGTCATTGATTTCCCCCTCATTGTCGGTTTTCTGTTTCAGGATTCAACCAAGGCCCACACTGCACTTAGTTCTTATATCTCTTTCATGACCTTCAAAATGTTCTGGTCCCTCAGTCTCCTCTTGTCTTTCAGGAATTGACCCTCCTAATTAATATCAGTCAAATATTTCATGGAATGCCTTTCAATTTTCTAATTATTAGTCTAAGTTTACTTATTTTTTAAAAGAGTGTCATAGAAGTAATGTGTGTCTTCTCAGTACATCACTTTCATGGAACTGCATGTTGTCCACAAGTAATATTAACCTTCATCACTTGGTTAAGGTAGTGTCTGCTAGGTTTCTATTTTGTAAAGTTATGTTTTAAATTTACAATTGAAAAATATCTTGGGAAAGAAATTTTTATATTTTTCTCTATCAGCATCATAGATATATCTGAGATCTGTCAGACCAAGTTAAAGGTAAAGATAGCCAACACCTGTGATTCCAGTCCAAGACCACACATGTCAGTTTGGTCTTTGCCCTTTCCTTGTTTGTGACTTCTTTTTTTGTCATTGGAATATCTGACTTTTATTACTTGTAATGCATCTGCTTATTTACTGAATCCTAGTGTACATGTGGTTACAGAATTGCTCACTAAATCTCTCATGAGAAACAGATTTATTACTACAGTACAGTTATGCATAGTCATTTTTGTCTTTAGTTTAATAGAATCCAGTTAAAATATTATTTTCCAAGGTGACATGGTTAGTTCTTTATGTGCTCACCCACTTCAGTGTGGTTATTCATGTCATCCAGTTAGGTTCATTCATTACTCTTTGCATTCCACAGTTGTCGATTTTAATTATTTAATTAAATTACCTAACTGTGTTCATCCCTTGAGTATGTAAAACCTTGTTATGGTGCTAAGAGTGAAAGCTTTACAAACAGAATGCTCCAGTTAAGAGTCATGTCCTCTTTCTTCCTCCTGACCAGTCCCCCTTCCTATACCTTTCCACTCCTTTCCTAGGCATCTCCTCTAGTTAGGAAACTGGTCACTTTAGCTTATGTTTATCTTCCCTGTGTTTTGTTTACATACATGAACAGAGAGTCTCCATTAGTTTTAGTTGTGGCCTTCAGTTATTTCAATATCATGCTGTTACAAATACTGCTGCAATAAATAACCTCACGTGCAGTATTTTCGTATTGTTTCCGATGTGTCCTCAGGGTATATTGCTAGAAATGGGAATGCTGGTTCAAAAATAAGTGTATAGATAGCTTTGTTAAGTTGAATTTCCCTCTAGAAAGCATCTACAAATTGGGATTCAGGGAAGCAATACATGAGAGTGCCTACTTTCCCACAAGTCTTACCACTAAAATATATTTTTCCATCTGATTATAATATTGCCTCAACTTGCATGTTTGAACACTCTGATATTTATTTGAGAACTTACTTGGGAAGAAAATTATCTGTTCATGTCTTTTTACATCAGAACAAACACACTTGTTTCAACCCCACGTTTAAAAGACCAGTGCTTCCTACCAGGGAGAACATTGTAGTAGATGAGATGAAATGAGATACTTGCTTTACTTTTATTTTTTTAATTTGAGACAGGTGTTCAAAACAAGCCCACTGTTATCAGGAAACGCTTGTAGGTTTTCAAGTTAACTTTTAACCTATCCATCCATCTACCCATCCATCCTCCTGGGTTACAAATATTTAGAAACTATAACTGACTTTTTGCCCTAAAAAGCTGAAGAAATGTAAACAAAGTTTTCCATTACAGACAGCACTTCAGAGGTAAGTGAAATTACAAAGATGGGAATGCTTTATTCTATCTTTTGAGAGTGGGGAGTAAGCAGTGAGAAAGAACTTCATCTAGGTGAGGAAATTTGAGTGGAATTGAAGGAGATGCCCTGCATTTAAATACAGAATGCACGGTTCTCTGTCAATGCTTCCACCTTCCTCTCTAGCTACAGTTAATAGGTACTGTAGTTAATAGGTACTGTAGCTAATAGGTACTGTAGTTAATAGGTACTGTAGTTAATAGGTACTGCCTCCTCTGAAGAACAAACTCTGCCTCCGAACAGAACAGGGTCTGAAATTCAGATTCAGGTTTACCTCCACCCCTGCCCCATGATTCATCATAGTACCATTGGCTACAAAGCAGTAAGTTTCACCTACCATAGTATATAGGACCCTAATAGACTAAAAAATAAATAAATAGAATGGGCAGTGAATAACATAACTTTTATAGTTGTCCGATAAAACCTACCTTAATAAATAAGACTCCTAAAAAATAAATAAATAAATAAATAAATAAATAAAACTCCTCTTCATATTCCTTCAATCTCCCCACTCCTTCCCCGACTCTTCAAATAGATAATACTTCCAGGATTTGCTGCTATAGTGGGACAATTTCCTCTCATCTAACAATACTTTACCAAGTTGTTTAGAATAAGTGCAGAGCTTGTCCTCTGTAAGAACTTTAAAAATAAGCTGAGTCAATGGAATAATAGTGTTTTGGTATCATGAGCATAGCCAAATATGAATTTCTTTTCTTTCTTTCTTTCTTTCTTTCTTTCTTTCTTTTTCTTTTCTTTTCTTTCTTTCTTTTTCTTTTTTCTTTTTTTTTTTTTTTTTTTGCAGTGGTAGGGTAGCAAGGGCTATATTCAAAGTATAAAGGAAACCACTGTTACATTTCCCCACTGTCAATTTCTACATTCCATTTCTATGGAAAAATGGGTGATGATATCTCCAAGCTGCTTCCTACTAAAAGGGGGTGAAGTTAAGGGAAGTAACCTAAAATCCTTGCTCTCTATCAGGTGAGGCAAGAACAGTTAAGAGCATTCAGCATCAGAGCAGTCCTGAGGTCCACAGTGGCAGATATCAGATGACTGGACAAGGCGTACATAGGTCAGGGATCATGCTAAGACAACAATAAACAAGACAGCAAAGCATTACTTCTTTGTAAACAATCCGTCAGTCTCTGAAAACCTTGAAGACAGTAACTCATAACCATAACAGTGAAAAAAGATCAAGTTTATCAATGTAGGAGGTCAGGAAGATTTGTAGGTCCATGAGATCAGGCTCAGATTAACTCAGGACAAACTTGAAACTCTGGAGTCCTTTGTGATCTTTATTGTTAGGCACTCCCACCCAAGAACCCTTCCTCTATAGCTTCCAGCATTACTTACTTTTGGTAGGGCTGATACCAGAGTACATCTTAAGTTACATTTTAAAAAATTGTTTTTCCTGTAAATGTCCATGTAGGACTGTGCTTAGGCTATCCTCTCCTGCCGTATGTTTAAGACCAAGTTGGTCAAAACTAGCCTTATGATTTGTTTATTGTGAGAAATAGGAAGTCAATCAATCCAAGATCATTACACCTATGAATTTCAAGGAAAAAACATCTAAACATCAAAATTCATTCTGAAAATAAGGGAACAGTTCCAAACGGGTGTACCCAGCCCTCTCCCCTATCATCTGAACATTTCTCTGACCCTAAAAACCTCACACATTCTTTAAGACCTATCACAGAAGTCACAGTGATCTCCCTGGGACACTCCCTGATGTCTACTTGCCTCTACCCAAATAAATCACAATTTCCTCTAAGTCCCTTAGTTCACTAGATTTCCTACATCACAGGATTGATTATATTCTGTCTAACTCATATATCTTCCCCTAAGAGGTACTAAGTCATTTTACCTACAAATTTTGATATTTGTATACTTATCTGTCATTTTATATACTTTAGTACCTAGAATATGTAATAAATAATTTGCCTATTAAATACTAAGTATTGATGAGATGAATTAAATGCAGGCCATTTTGTGGCTTTTCCTTTTGGGGAAAATATTTGCATTAAATTTAAAAATTTAATGCAAAATTAAAAATTTACATTAAATTTAAAAGTGATAACCACAAAGAATTTAGAGTGAGCCTATGAGCTACATAGGAGATATAATTTACCTTTGAATATGCAAAAAGAAATCAGATTCACTCATAATAAGACAGAGACAAATTGTATACACAATGACATATCATTTCTTAATTATTCAGATTCCAAGGATAAAATTATTTGATGACTTAGTCTACTAGAATGAATGTAAAAGAAATGGGAACTCTCATGTATTCTTGGTAAGAGTAAATACTGATACCTTTTTAAACCTTTTTTATTATTATTTGTTCTATTTATTTATACATGACAGCAGAATGCATTTTGATTCATTGTACACAACTGTTCATTTCTCTGGTTGTACATGATGTAGATTCACACCATTCATGCAATCATACATGTATATAGGGTAATGATGTCTCTCATTCTACCATCGTTCTCACCCCTTACCCCTCCCCTCCCTTCATTCTTCTTTGCACAATCCAAAGTTCCTCCATTCTTCTCTCACCTCCCACTGTTACGTGTCAGCACCCACTTACCAAAGAAAACACTGGCCTTTGGTTTTTTGGGATTGGTTTATCTCACTTAGTGTGATATTCTCCAACTCCATCCATTTATCTGCAAATGCCATAATTTTATTCTTCTTTAAGACTGAGTAATATTCCATTGTGAATATATATCATTTTTTTTATCCATTCATCTACTGAAGGAACACTGATACCTTTTGGGTGGCAATTTTTCTGTTTCACAATTTAAAATGCCACTTCTCTCTTTAGAAATTCTTTTCCTTAGATATTAACTTCCAATATGGCTGCATAAACACATAACACAGCACAATATAGTCACATAACATGGTGATAATACTATTTTATACTAGCTATACCAATCCATCAATAGGGAACTAATTAAATTCGGGTAGAAAGGAATTGACTGCAATTTTAAAATAATTCCGTAATTGAGTGCATTGAGATGAACAGATCTACAAAATTTATTACTAAATTTAACAAGCATACAAGAGAATATAGTTAGTATGCTGTAAATTGTGTAACAAAGAAAAAAAGACTGCATACTTTTATTTTTGTGAACTTGTGGGCTCTGTGAAAGGGCACACAAGAAACTAGCATCAGGTGTGATCCTTGGGAGAAGGGTTAGGGAGCCAAACACAGCAGAGAGGAGACTTACTCGTGACTGCATTCCATTATGTACTTTCAAAATTTTGCACCATGTATACATATTGACTCTTCAAAATAAATAACATTAAAACAAAATTACATGTATAAACTTTGCTTTGGTTAAGAAAGATTTTATTACTAAACCTGATTAAAATGCAAAATTCCAGAAAGTGAAGGAGAAACACAAGATCTGGAAATATTATTTCTGATTAGCTAACGAGATATAGTCTTGATGCCCTGAGAGTCAGAAGACTTAAGTGAAAATAATGCCTTCTCAGTGCCTAACAGTAAAGTATTAGTATTGAAAAGAGCTCAGTATCAATGAGCCTTATCTTCCATTGTGAAGGGATATCTTGCTTTTTGAGCAAAAGATAAGAGAATTTTGAAGTGCCACAACTCTGATTTTGCTTTTAAGTTATACACTCATTTTAGTTACCACTTCATGATTGAAATCAGCTGCATTTGATTCTCATATGTCCTTGTGAATTTTCAATAATCTTGAGTATTAAAGATACAAAGACACTAATAGACTCCCATCATGTCCAATGGTCTCAGCTAATTCCTTTGTGCCTTCACATTATCCAACCTCTTTAAATAAAATTCTTATCAAATGTTAGAGTGTTAAGTCCACCTGCCAAGTGGATGGAGATGTGTGAATATTATTGTAAACTCAGATGAAGGAGCCATTCTGTTTGCCCAGGAGGGATGTAGAGCATGAAAAACCACATAGCAATGCCGTGACATTTCCAAGGTGTTCTTCCAAACTGCAGGTAGAAAAGGAAATTTATTTATGGAATAACTTCACTAAGGGTTTCAGGAGATAAAATTTCAACATAGGTCAAACCAGGCCAGGCATTTATTATTTAGATCATCCTTGAATAGAAAAGAAGACAAAAAGGGAACAGTGATTTCCCCTGACCTCGTGCATCTCCTAGGGGCGAAGTTGCAGCTCCATGACTCAGGACATGCTCTTTCAGTGCAATATTCTTAAAAGGCACCAGGCTCCTGTCTCTGGTTTTGATAGCATTCAAATCACACGCAACTGACAATATGCACAGAAATGAATTTAGGACTCTTTATCCTTTCTCTGGAAATAGAATTTTCTCTGCAAATTGTCTGCTTTCCAAAAGCAGAGGGCAGTCGTTCATTTAAAGACTATCATAGAAGCCAATAATTACTGCCTTTCCAGTAACTCGTGAGGTTTCTATTAGTGTCCAAAAGGAGAATGGAAGAGAGACTCAGTTTATGTCTGGGGCAAACTCTCAAAATGGTGAACTTTAATTGTCATAATATAAGTGCTTGTGGATTCATGGTCAGGGAAGTGGGGAGGGTGAGAGAAAGAGCTAACTGGAAACATTGATTAGAGTCATTTTGAATGCTTATTGACAATGTGGTAATTTGGAGTAAGAATAGCTTACCCTGTTTCAAGAGACTTGTTACACATTCAATTATATTCACAAATATATATAAGCACAAATCTGTGTGCCTGTGCAGAACACAGGTTAAGTTCAAGAATGCAACTTTTATGTACCAGGTAACTAGAAGTTAATAACTAACTGGAAGTTAATATCATGTGCAATTTCTCTCTCTCTCTCTCTCTCTCTCTCTCTGTACTGGGGATTGAACCCAGAGGTGTTTTACCACTGATCCATCTCCAGACCTTTTAATTTAATTTTTAAAAATTTGAGTCAGGATCTCACTGATTTGTTCAGGGCCTTGCTAAATTGCTGAGCCTAGCCTTGAACTTGCAATCCTCCTGCTCCAGCCTCCTGGGTCTGGGATTACAGGTGTATTCTGCCACGCCCCACTCTCCAGTACAGTTTTTGAAACCTTTCTTGATTTTCTTGTCCCCTTCTTTCCTCCTCCTCCTCTTCCTCTTACCTTTCTTCCCTCCCACAAACGTTAAAAAAAAAAAAAAAAAAAAAAAAAAAAACTTAGGAATCTATATGTACTATCCCCACTTTAGCACTTTTTTTTCTTTCCTAAACTTGTTGAATGCTGTCTTTTGCTCACACAATTCCACTGAAGTTCTTTTATAGAAAACCATCATAAATTTGGCTCTTCCAGATTGAACGGACACATTTTGTCCTAATGATGCAAAAAAAAAAAAAAAAAAAAAAAAAAAAAAAAAAAAACAGTAATTATATGTTTTAAGATTGCTGATCCTGGGCTGGGGTTGTGGCTCAGTGGTAGAGCGCTTGCCTAGCATGTGTGAGGCACTGGGTTCGATTCTCAGCACCACATAAAAATAAATACATGAAATAAAGGTTCAACTGAAAAATTAAAAAAAAAAATTTGCTGATGCCTATTTCATGAAATTCTTCCTCCTTAGCTCATAGACACTGCTTCTTTCATTTTATTCACATGATAGTTTTCTCTCTGCCCACCCTTCAAGTGTTACTATTTTCCAAGATTACAACCTCTAACATTTTCACTCTCTTATTTTTCTTGAGCTAAATTTAATTGACTATTGGTGACTACAGGGTCTGGGTTTGCTGAATAGATCTCTCCATAAAATTATCATACATATCCTGGCTTCCCTAGAAAGCTCCACTTAAATGTTCCCCTGGTACATCCAAATAGTATTTCAACATTGAAACACATCTATTTACCATAAATCTTAGTAAATGACTACATGTTCTACCCACTTTCCAAATTCAACATCCTGTGAGCTTTCCTAGACTCTTCTTGCTAATTCATCTCCAATAGTCAGAGTATTATAGATACAGTTTCCTTAACATCTCTAACATCTGTACCTTCATTCTTGTGTATTTTTAGATCTGCACTACTTCTTGCCTATTAGAGCATCTTTTTAAAAATTATTTATTTACTTATTTTTTAGAGACTGCATTTTGATTCATTGTACACAAATGGGGTACATCATTTCCTTTCTAGGGTTGTACACAATGTAGGTTCATACCATTTGTGTAATCATACATGTACATAGGGTAATGATGTCTGTCTCATTCCACCATTTTTCATACCCCCTCCCTCTCATTTCCTTCTACATAATCTAAAGTTCCTCCATTCTTCTTTCACTCCCCAACTCCCCCACCCCCATTATACATCATCATCCACTTATCAGGGAAGACATTCGGCCTTTGGTTTTGGGGGTTGGCTTATTTCACTTAGCATGATACTCTCCAATTCCATCCATTTATTTGCAAATGCCATAATATTATTCTTCTTTATGGCTGAATAGTATTCCATTGTGTTATATATACCACAGTTTCTTTATCCATTCATCTGTTGAAGGGCATCTAAGTTGGTTCCACAATCAACTATTGTGAATTGTGCTGCTATAAACATTGATGTGGCTGCATTACTGTAGTATGCTATCAAGAACACAAGCAATAATAGATGTTGGCATGGATGTTGTGAAAAAGGCACACTTTTACATTGCTGGTGGAGTTGCAAATTGGTGCAGCCACTCTAGAAAGCAATGTGGAGAATCCTCAGAAAACTTGGAATGGACCTGCCTTTTGACCCAGTTATTCCACTCTTGGTTTATACCCAAAGGACTTAAAATTAGCATACTACAGTATCTTTATAAGGAGCAGTCCAACTGCCTTAAGTTCAGCCTCCACACAACAATCATAATCAACCCCAAACTCAAATTCCTGAAGAATTGTTTTCTTCAAAAACTTTTCATATCATTCAAGATAAAGGTGCCAATTTAAGTTCAATAGATAATATCTCTGATGATTTTTCTCACCTTCTTTTATCTCAATACATGAACTTAACTCCATTTATATCCTTCTGTCATACTGCTTCATGTTCATGCCTATGTATCTTTGCACACGCTTGCTTGAAATATCCTGCCATCTCTCTTCCTCCAGTGAATACACATCCATTCTGCAAAATCTGGGTGCAGTGTCACTCCACCCAGAAACTTGCCCTTCCTTGGGAATATTAGCATAGAACTTTCACACTATAATCTCCGATTTGTTTTATTAATGGCTTTTAGGTCTGATATAGTAATCAAGGAATTAAAGTACTAGATGGAAATTAAATCAAATAATCATGCAAACTAATGTACAATTGCAAAACTATGACAGGTGCAAGAAAAGAGAAATTACTGCTTCTGTAGAGTCTAAAGAGGGGGTAAAGTTGTTGACTGAGATGGAAGAGTTATGAAAAACTGAGGAGATTTCCAGGTTATAGTTTGTTTCACAATTAATTGGGCATAAGTTCTATATATCTCAAATGAGCATGCACACACACACACATGCACACACATCTACACACAAACTTCTATTCTCGTTCATGACAAATTTGAAGTGCATCCATCATGAAATACCACAATCACCACCTTTCCCCATAAAGATATACTACCCAAAACATAATAAATGGTTAATAAATATCTACTGAACTGAACAAGAAATATCACCCAAAATTGTTTCTGTAATTGTTTCTGTAATTGTTTCTTTCAAGATTGAGTTATGCATACAATTCATACAACGATAGGGCTGTCATCAAATTTGTTATAAACCTTCATTTTGGTTTCATACAAAAGCAGTCTGTGTCATGCATTCTTTCCTCAAAATCAATGACCTAGTTAGTATATGGTTTCTCATATGGACCAAAATTAGGGAGATCATGAAAGGAGCAAAGAGAATCTCAAGTCAGAAGAATAGCAGACTTTGGAATCCTAAACTGACTGGTCTAACAAAATGGCCCTGGAAGACCAACAGTCAAAGACCTGGAAGTTTAATTTGAAAGGTTTCATACTTTCAGATTTTTCAATTGTTTCCATTTCAAACTTTATACATTATCAAGTAATGACAATGGAAGGACTAGAATATCTGTTTTCCATGGTCTCATTCAAGTACACAGTAGATATATAAACCACCAGGATAATTCTTGTAGGAGCCAGTATTTAAAAACTATCTTCAGCATCCTGGATTTGTACAAATATTCCATTGGGATTCAACTGTTATTTTTCTTTTGAGAAGTGTGTTTTCTTTTGCTCCATTTCCTGTCACTTGGTGGAGCTCAGAGGTTAAAGCTTTTGCTTTCAAACTGAACTGAACCTGGGTTTACTTCTCAACTCTGATGCTAGCTAGATGACTTCACTTCTCCAAGTTTCAGTTTTTCTTGTTTGTGTGATGGAGTGGATATAAATAACTATTTAACAGAACTGTTATCAGAATTAAGATAGAATATATTAATATAATGCCTGCAAGATAGTAGGAGGTGCTCAGTAGCTAGTAGTAATGATAATAGTGGTGGTGGTGGGATTTATTTATTGACATTTACAATGTTTAGGAAACTCTCCTATTAATATTCCTTTCATCCTTGAACAAATATATTCAAATAACACCACATCAATCGTGTTATTTGAAACTATTTTCATAACTTCTCTCATATCTAAAACAATAAGAACAATTTTATCTGAGGGAAGAATCTAAGAAAATTGGAGTTTTAGAAGAAAAGTTTTGAAAATTTTGCTTCATCAAAACTCATCATGGGTTTGAAGTTTCTTTGCAGGGTTATAAAAATGTTCTGGAATTAGATAATGATCATGTTTTCATAGCCTGGTGAATATACTAAAAACCACTGAACTTCATCTACACTTTAAAAGGGTATTTTTTTGGTATCTGAATTATATCTCAATCATTTAAAAAAATCTTTAAGAAAAGTAGTTAGACCTAGCAAGGAGATTTCTGACTACAAAATTGATTCAGGTAGTAATAGTTTTTCCTTTTTCTCATTGCATTCCACTTTTCCTATTAGATGCAAATCTACTCTAAATCCTAAAGATTATAATCCATTTGTTTTGAAACTTATACAACATTATATGAAAGGTTTGAAATTTGGGAGTTACATGTTGTCAATTTCAACTACCAGCATTACCATTTACAAGCTATGTGTTCATTGACAAGTTCCTAACTTATTTGAGCTTGATTACATTCATATGCAAAATGAAGCAAATAATCTGGTTGGAGGGTTGTGGTGGCAAAAAAAAAAAAAGAAAAAAGAAAAGAAAAGGAAAGGAAAAGAAAGGGAAGGGAGGAGAGGAAGAAAGAGACAAAGGGGGAGAGAGAGAGAGAGAGAAAGGATATACTTAATGAAGAGATGAAGAGTTTGGCACTTGTTTCCCTTTTCCCAATGTCTGCTTAACAAGGACTAATCCACTTTGAGAAAACAGATTTTTTTAAAGTCAGAACTTAGTATGAATTACACATTAGTCATTCTTGTGTTTTAAATATATCAGTTGTTAATGCAAATAAAAATAATTTTATTAAAGGTGAATTCTAAAGTTTTGGAGTCATTAACAAACATGTATTTTTATATTTGTAAAGGAAGGGATATGAAAATAAAATGTGGAAAATCAACCCCCTCTTCCATTTTCTCCCACATTTCTGATATCATAACTGACACTGGATCCAAGGAAGACAAGGAACTTTTGCTTGGACAGGGGTGTTAGTCTGATGGCAACTTGTTTGGATAGGGCTCTTTTTTTTTAAAATTTAAGATCTTACCTAGACAGTCAACATTAAGTCTACTTTTTGGATTAGTGTGTAGCAAGATTATGCTTTTGCCATTTTATTAGTCATTTGCCATTAAAACACCCGTATTGTGGGTGAAAAAAACAGCTTGCACTATGTTTATATATGTATATAATATATATTTATAGATATTTATTATATATTTTATATTTTATACTTTATGAATTTCTTCTATATTCTTACATATTTTATTTATAAGTACCCCTTTTGCATTTATCTACATATACTTATATAAAACATAATCGAAATAAATATATGTACACATAGAAATAAAACAGAGGTGATTCTGGTGGTGCCTGCTGCCTGTGGAAAGCTGCAGAATGGAGTGTCAGGTGGACTCCTACTTCTTGGGCTTACCTCTGCTCCACCTGTCACTGGCACAATGACTTTGTGCAAGTCACTTAACCCGTCTAGGCCTCCATTTCTAACTGTATAAAATGTGGACAGTAATACATCATGGGGCACTTTACTGGGCTGATTGTAAACATGAGGCATAGCACCTGAATAAGCTTTAAAAAACTCAGTAAGCATCAATATCATCAATTCTTAACTCCATTTTTGTGTTGTGAAGTTTTCTATTATTAATGTTAAATGTTTTAAAATCAGAAATAAATGTTTGTTTAAATAATACCACCATGTTTTTCACTTTTATAAGTATTTAAGAATGTTGGACGGGGGAGGTAGTTTAGTGGTAGAGGACTTGCCTCCCATACACATGGTTTTGTACTCAGGAACACACACACACACACATGAAGTGTCACATATTCAAATATTCAGAATATAACCATTGAGTAATTTATCAAAAAAATTCTTCTTTTATGGCCTAATACAAGGACTTCATCCTTAGACTCTAGTGAGAGCTATAGAATATTTATAAACATGTTATTACTATTCTGTTTTCCTGAAGTCAAATACAAAATTTTTCAGAAAACCCATAAGTCATAAATTGGGTGGAACTTTCTGATTCCCTGCAGAGACCTTTGGGGATTGGAATATTCTAGGAAGTAGATTTAGTAATGTCACTAAAATGGCTGAAAAGTACTTTTTTAAAAGAATATACCAATTCACAGTTGATATGTGCCTACTTCTACTTCCAGACCTTGAAGCATCATTTTTTAAAAATTAAAATAAAATTCATTTTTATTTCTGGGGTTCCACCTCCAATTAATACTAGCTTGGGAAAAGTAAGAAATCAGCACACTATGCAGACAGTCTAAGAATGAAAAAGTGAGGTGGGTTCATTTCTGAAGTAACTTTCTATATTCCAAAGTTTTGTTGCCTGTTTTTAAACTCTGACTTTTAAAGAATTACTCTGAGTAACATCCATACACCACAAAAACAACATCTTTATTCTTTCATCTAATTTTCTTAACCCAATCAGAGTCAAATTATCTTGATTTTGCCTTTAGGTATCTGTAGTAAGGGCATGTGAACAAAAAATGAAATAAATTACTATTTCTTATACATTTTGTTGGTTTGTTTTTTCTTCCAGAAAGCAATTCTTGCATTTTCAAAGCAAAGTCATTTGGGGACAACAAACTGACCATATTAATAGGCTCTGACTCTTAGCAAACTGCAAACACTCTGAAATTGCTTTTTCCAACCCAATTTCCACCCCCCTACACACACTTTTACCAGGAAACAAATGATGGATGTAAATATCTACTTTCAAAAGGCATTTTATCTGCCATGATTATTTTACTCAAATAAAAATACCACAGTTTTCATAATTAGGGAAAGAATTTTAAAATACTGTGTGCTCAGGACTAGCATTCAATTTTTATAGAATATTTTTGAATAGTTCACTCTCTGCTTCAAAAGCCAATAATGTTTCTTTATAGTCTAAAGTCAAATTTCCAACATCTGTAATTTGGCATTGGAAAGTCCCCAGAATCTTTGTCTAGTTTTTTGGTGGCATTCTACAACAAGCTCACAGTTACTACTCATGATTACTTCACATCCACAGTCATTAACTGAAACAGTTGGGGTTAGGTGTGTTTCTTTTAATTCACATCGTGGACTGGGTGATGTTTTAATTTTTTATTTTATTTATTTATTTGGTACCGGGGATGGAACCCAGGGGTGCTTAACCACTGAGCCACATCCCCAGCTCTTTTTACTATTTTTTTTTTTTTTTTTTTTTTTTTTTGAGACAAGTTCTTGCTAAGTTGTATAGGGTCTCACCAAGTTGCTAAGGCTAGCTTTACAAATGCAATCCTCCTGCCTCATTTTTAAAAAGTAATACAATAAGTGTATAAAGTATTATAAAATCCCTGTATGTGGAACTATACCTGCAACCAAATACATTGATATTTGTGCAATAATATTCACAAATATTCTCATAAGTGGGATGAATAAATATTATCTTAATCTTTCTGTCAATTCAGTTCAGGTGGTGCCACCAAGTAAGTTTTGTGCAAACTTAAAGGGTGAAAATGATTTTCAGAGATTCTTGGACTAAGGAAGTACATGCAATAGACTGTAAGGCTGTATTTACTTCACTTGGACACAGACTTGGAACTTTTGGGCATTTGTCCATTTTCTTTCCTTAGCCAAGAATGTTCTCTGTGTCTCTTCTAATCTGTTACATCTCTCACTGGCCAGCCCAAATGTCAACTCTTTCTTCTTATATAGCCACAATTCAGAAACACTCTGTCCTTTGTTGCTCTCAGCACGAGCATCTCTCCCTTTTCACTAGAAATCCTTAAGATATAGCTCTGTGCCTAATTTTCCAATGCATCTGCAACTCCTGGCAGTATCTTTTTCTTCAAAGAATCAGTGAGTGGAAGGATTCAAGCCTGATTAATATAATATTGACCAGACAAATCCAAAGCATTCTATTCAGCCATAGCTTGATTCATCTTTATAAATGTGGACTTTCACAAGATGACAGGTTTGGGGCGTTTTAAAACTAGTTTTACTCAGGAGCTATCTTTTTTGGTCAAATATTTGCTAGTGATTCTAAGAAAGATTATAAATAATATTGTTAGTAGCTTTCCTTCCAGTTTGATGCTCTGAGTAGCCTGAGAGTTTAGGTTAGGTTAGTGCAGTGCTCAGAAAATATGAGTTAAAATACTAATGTTCTCAGGCTCAATGGTAGAGTGCTTGCTTAGCGTGCGTGAGGTCTTGGGTTCAATCCTCAGAATCACATAAAAAATAAATAAATAATATAAAGGTATTGTGTCCATCTACAACAGAAAATATAAAAAACTAATGTTCTCATGTCATACTTTCTCATGTTATATTTTTTCTAATTTAATCATAACATATCATTTCCAGATGTGGGTGTTAGGGTGTTTGATGAATTAGAAGTGTGTCTTCCTGTTCTGTATTCTTTGTGATGCCCTTTGCAAACAATTAAGAGTTGCTAATGTATTTATGTTGAATAAATAATAATAATCATGGATAATGATAAAAACATTTTTATGTCAAACAGATGAGGTGGATGGAAGAACTAATTTTTCTAATATTAGAGATCTGGCAACATCTCTCCATTAGAAATACTACCCTATTATGTTAAGTTTGAATGGGTACAATGTAGTTTTGCTTGAGCTTAGGCCTAACTTTTATCATATGTTGTTTAAAATACTATTTCTATTTACAAAATTTGGTTGACTGTCATGAAATGATATTTGACTCTTTCTGTAAGAAAATCAGTATATTTTTAAAAACAAACAAGAAACGAATAAAATACTTTTTATGAGTAATAACAGAAATAGCATATTAGGCATGTTTTGGCTATGGGGGGATTAAAAAAGAGCCCTGAGTGATCCCTAGAAAACAAAAATCCACTATAATAAGCCAAATATGAGTTTTAGCATTATTATTCACATTACATAGTTATTCCAATATTTAGTACTGAATAACACCTGTCTGCCAGGCATCCATTCAATCACTTGTACATCCATAAAGGAAAAAATCCAAATTAAAACTTCCTTCTTAGAAAAATGATGCAACTCAGGGAGAAGAGGTCCTTTATGTTCAGTAGACCATCCTGGTGGGTTAAGAAATTCACACAGGAGTCAGAAAGAAATTTATAAATAAGGGAAGAAAAAAATGGTTAACACAGTGAGAAGAATTTGGAGCTTCCAGGGGTCATCTGAAAGGAGTGTGGAAAACTGAGAAAATGGTAAGAAACTGGACTCTGAGGTATAATAATGGCAAAGAGATATTTTAGAGAAAAGTGGTAGTCAGACAATTGCCAGACTGAACTAGATAGACAAAAGCAGAATTCAGGACCAGGGATAACCTCAAAAATATAACCTACTCTGAAAATTTACATAGAACTTAGTGCTGGTTGGAGTTGGGGTTCTTGAACTCTGCAAAGTTTATAGAACTAGGATAAACCAATATTATCTAAATATGAATTGGTGCAGTGACCTTAGCTACATCTGAGATACATAAACACATGCATGTACCAACTCACAAAGAACATGTACCTGGAGTTCATTTATTCAATAACCCAAATACCTGCAGAATAGATACAAATGTAAAAAAAAAAAAAACAAAGGTGCAAAGAAAAAAGAAAGAGGAGGAAAGATACCTAAGTACACAAGAATGCTATCATAACATTTGGCACAAAAATTCAAACATTTCATTTGTAAGGTCATATTAAATCCTTGTGCAACATTTATTTACATTTGTTAAAGATTCTATTCACATTTTTACATTACCCTGCATAGCTATTTACCGCACTCCACAGTTTAGAGCAGGGCTAATGAATTACAACCCAAAACCCAAATCCATCCAATTGCCTGTTTATGAAAAAAAAAACAGTTTGGTTGGAACTCAAGCTGAGCCCATTCATTCATGCAGAAGCTATGAGTGCAGAGGTCAGTGAGTGTGACAGAGATTGTGTGACCCACAAAGTCTGAGTTGTCACTGTTTGGCCCTTAACAGGAAATACTTGCTGAGCTTCCATTCAGAAATGGAACTAGAGATAGGTTTTTTTTTTTTTTTTTAAGTGAGAAATAATTTTAAGGTGAAAGAGTAATCAACCAACCAAACCAACAATATCACACCCTCCCCAAATCATAATACATGGTACGTTTTGGTGTGTTTACAAGTCTCTGAGAGGGAGTTGTGTACTTTTATAATGCAATACAGTTATTTATTTAAAACAACTATGCCTGGTTGCAACAGCTCCCCACGACAAGAGATATAAACTCTCCTTGGAGAATTTCTCCCCACAAAGTTAGGGTCCTCTCCCTCCATGAAGCAAAGATGGCAGATTGTCCATTCTTGATTCTCAGCTAATTGTACCATTTTGGTTACAATATAGTACACAGTACAGAGAATAGGCATGTCAGGTAGACCATCAGGACACATAGGTCTGACACTCACAGCTTTAAAATTTAAGAAATTCAACCTAACACAAAAGGAAAGTGGAAGCTAACAATGCTGCTGGCCTGTGTCCTGATCAACTTCTCCCATACCCATGATGCAAGTAATGAAGCTTGATCGAAAGAGAAACACAAAGCACCCCCCTGTGGTAGCTGACAAAAGTTTGGGAGAACAGACATAAATGACCCTTTTCCCACTACTGTGCAGAGGTCAATCAAGCACAGAGTGAGTGCAGATGAGTTGCCTAGCCAGCGCTATTCAGCATGGACCAGACAGTGCCCACTCTCCTGGTATGACCCAGCAAGAGGAAGACTTCAGAAATAAAAGGGAACCATTGCAATTTTGTAAGGACCTGAAAGTCTGTTTCTTTGTATGCTGACTTTAATAAAAATATGACTTGCAGAAAAAAATAATGATCCGGATGCAAATTCACCATAAGGCGGTGGGGGAGACTAGAGGTATTCTGGACTAGACAGAGGGGAGGGCCAGGAGGGAAAGGGGGCATGGGGGAAGGAATGATAGTAGAATGAATCAGACATTATTACCCTATGTGCATATATGATTACATGACCTGTTTATCTCCACATCATGTACAACCAGACAAATGAGAAATTGTACTCCATTTATGTATGATGTGTCAAAATGCATTCTACTGTCATGTATAACTAATTAGAATAATAATAATAATAAAATGATCTTGAGAAATTCACAAAGTTGTGAAATATAGTCACAATCTTCTAAGAGGAGACTTGAAAATTGCATTCAAAACTTATAAGCATTCAAATTGTTTGCATCTGTTATATTTTTATATTTTAGAAGATGCTTAATACTGAAAGGAACCAACTTTAATATCTGGAACATTCACTCTTGTAAATTGCTTCATGCTTTAGAAAATTTTACTAAGAATTTAACTGTCTCAGTATTAAAGTTCTCTAAAAGACTTTGAACAATATCAAAACATGTAGATGTCTCTCCACATATTCAAATTTTACAGGTTTTTTTTCTTTTGTGGAAGTAGGACATGGTGTCATACTTTTTTATTAATTGTATCAGCAGTGAAGCACTGTACTATAGAATTTATAACAGCTAGTTCTGAAGCCAGACTGCCTGAGTTCACATCTGGGTTCACTTACTAACTGTGTGACCTTGGACACGGAAATGGGCACAGTTGTGTATATCACACTAGCAGGCCTCTGCGGTCCCTTCTGTCTGTGAGTCAGTGTGTCCAGAAAAGAACTAAACATCCCTTCAGATGTCAATTCCTTGTCAGACTTGGGTTTCCCTGTTCCTGGAAGAGGGGCTGGAGGGAAAGTCAAGTTGAGATAGATAGCTCAAGGAGAAACTGAATCCTCGGTGAGCAGGTATGAAGACTCACAAGAGACCAACAGAAGCAGGTCCAAGGGAATCTCAACTATTAGGGAGAGCCCCACAGTGGTCAGGACCGCCTGTGACAAGCAGCAATTTCTAGTACAGCAGATGAGATTCCTGTGCCAACTACAGCTGCCCAAGAAATAAAATATGACAGGACACTTCCTCAGATAGGTTCTGACCTAATGCTTGTTCTCTGGTCCCAACTGCTCGTGTATGAGCTCTAATTGTCAAAATGAGTGTACTAATTCATCACGACAAACATTTTCCTTTGTGCTAAACCCCAGGAAGCATTTATCCCATGTGTCTACAGAAAAAATAGAGTGGGCATGATAAGGGACACAGCTTCAACTGCAATGTTTGGAATAAGGATGCTCTACTTTTTGTTCCTTTTTTGGTACCAGGGATTGAACCCAGGGCTGCTTCACCACTGAGTCATGTCCCCAGCCAATTTTATTTATTTATTTATTTAAATTTTGAGACAGGGTCTCACTAAGTTGCTGAGGCTAGATTCAAACCTGTGATCCTCCTGCCTCAGCTTCTTGAGTTGCTGAGATTACAGACGTGTGCCACCGTGCACAGCTTCTCACATTTCCTCTATTAGAAATAGAGGGAAAATCATCATTTCTCTAACTCTAAGCTGGATTTAATTATCGAGCTGTAAATACTCTTAGAAAAAACCTGCTAAATAGAGACAAAGTGGCAGAGTAGAAAGGAACTTGTTAGTTTTACTGACTTGGATTCAAATCCCAGTACTGTCATTTATTAGCTGTGTGGCTTTAAACAATTTACTTTACTTCTCTGAGTCTCAGCTCTTCATCATAGGATGGGTAGGAATGCCTCATTATGGAGAATTATGAGAAACGCATGAGACATTAAACATAAAGTGCCTAACACAATGGTAGACTTAGAAGCTAAATAAATTGTGCTTGTCTTCATTAATATTTTAAATGGAAACCACAGTGTTCTTAGCTTTTCAGGATCATTTGTGAAAAGAGCAATTTGAGATACATTCATAAATACAGTAGAAATTTAGAGTGGGTTGTAATTTTAGAATTTATATTTGTCATGGGAAATCACTGCTTTTAAAAAGCAAGGATATTATAACAGATAAAGAATATACCAAAGTTACAATTGTTGAATAAGGATCTGGTCACAGTCATCTAGTTCAATTCTTATCTTCCTGCACATAGAATACGAGCTATACAGGCAAGAACTCCCATTCACCAGTATATTTTTCAAGACCAGAACCATGTCTATCATATTGTATATACTCAATAAATTTATATTATAGTATAAATGAATAAATAAGTGCCTGGCATTTTCCACTATGAAAACCATGAGGATTTTCAGACTATAACCCAGATTACAGCTCTGCCTCAAGTAGTCCTTACTTGTAGCATATTCTTTATCTGTCATAAGATCCTTGTTTTTGAAAAGCATACTAACCTCTCTCTGTTCTAGTTTCACATATTCCAAGAAACAATGTGATGGTTATTTTTTTCTCCATGAACCATATTTGTATTTCTCTCTAGAAAACAAGCTGGCAGTTCCCAGTGGCACTCAGCAGATACCATTTTCCCAGTGCAGATGCACCCATTGGCATCTGACATTAAGTAAACATTGACTCCCTGTAATTAAGTCACCATGATCAGACCTCCTAAGTCTGTTCACAAGAATAAATTCCTAATCAGGGTTCCCAACTTACTCAAGTTCATCCATTTTTTAACAATATCCCTATGTCTCTAGTAACCCTGAGTCTCTCTCTTTTCATCAGCTCAATCAACTTATTTAAAGGAAAGTTGTTTTTAAATAGTCACAATTGTATTTCAAAATATGCTAATATCTTTGCAAAGGTACATTGTCATTGGCAAACTTTGATGATATACGATAATGGCTTATATTTGAGAAAAATTGGTCACGTAGAAATGATAATGGATTCTAAATAACTTGTTGAATAGAAATCAGAATTCAAAACTGATAGGAAATATTATCCGACCTGTAAGGTCTTCAGAATTTTTTATCTAGGTCCATAATACCAGAATTTACTAAAAAAACAAACGAGCAAACAAAAAACTAGTATTATCACTCACCATAGCACTGGCCTGAGTTACCTTTTGGTCAAAACTATCATTTTCTTCTCTATAGCTTCTGTCACTATTTTTTTCACCCTGTCCTAGGAGATAAAGCTATATTTCTTTGGAAATAGTTCCCAAGCATTCGTGTAGAGTTTATTGGAGGTGCTTGTGGGCTCAGAAGGTAGATGACTAGAACCAGAAGTGAAGTAAAACAATACACATATATATATGAACTGAGGTTAAAACACTCTTCTCATTATTACAGGACTGGAACATGACTCCCTTAGCTATACTTCCAAGTGAGTTATGTTGAATGAAATCCCAAAACACATACATTTCCTGTTTCTCAGGTTTCAGGCTGTGCTGAGGGACAGATGGGGGAGGTTTGTTATCAAATTCATAGAAAGACCTTGTCAAATGGACTGGTGACAATAGATAACATTAAGCAAGTGAAAGGCCTTAATTCTCAAAGCATTGATATGTATGATTAAAATATAAAGCATGAAGTCAACATATTTTTAAATTTCAAATTCAAGTTAAGAATATTAGAAATAATGGAGATTTCAGATATACATAGTGTAATACCTTCATTGCACAAATGGAAAAAAAAAAACTGATTCCTAGAGAAGGGAAATGAATCACTCAGGATAGTTAATAACATAGTTAACCCACCTAGAGTAGACTTCAGACCTTTTCACTTCTATCCCTTTCCAATGGATTTTGCTGGATTTCCTCCTACTTGCCAACTGTGTGGCTCCCACCTGCATTTTCTTTGGCAGTATAATGATTCATCTACTCTACTCATGACAGGGGTCAATTAGTTCATCCAAGTATGCAGCAGCCTGACTTTGAGCTTGATTATTAAGTCTGAGGTAGTTCTTCTCTATTAATGTCACATTATGTCCCAGGAGCAGACAGGTACATATTTACTGAGTTGCAATCCTATATCCCTCCCAACACAGGCACTGGTATTCTTCTCATCAATAACAACAGACAGTACTTTTTAAAAAGTGGCACTATTACTCTAAAAATTAGTATTCCCATAAGTAATCTATAATATGTTCCTGTGGCAACAACTCATTAAAATATGATTGTCATTCTGAATACCTGAAAACAAAAACAAACCTCACTTTTGATGGGTTGCTTCCATCAAAACTGTCTGTTGCAAATCTTTACATTACGTTCCCATGACAAACCACAGCTACTTGTCTAAATAGGTTATGCTTCCTAACTACATCATGCACAATAACTACACTTATGGTTAGGTTAGGTTTCACTTTTATCACAATAAAGGCATTGAAAGATTTTAATTCAGGAGTTTTTTTTAATCAAATATGAAATTCAAAAGGATTACTTTGGTAGGCAAATGCAATGGGGATAAAAATGTGAGAATGGATTTTGATGCCTTGGACACATCATCTTTAGGACTTGGTAAGGGATTGTGTGAGAGAGCAGGGGGAGAGGAAGACACAAAGCAGGTGAAGCTCCTATGCTAAGTAGAAAAGGAGTTCAAAGTAAAAAGGAGAGCTACATAGACATGTTTTTATTCAAGTCTGAGTGATGGTTATTCATATTTGGGCAACAAATGAAAAGAAAGGCAAAATCATGACTGAAAACAGATTTGAGGAAACTGATTATGAATTGTATGAGCTTGATTGGGCCCACAGGATGTCAGGATATTTGGTCAAATAGTGTCCAGGGTGTGTCCATAAGGGTGTGTCTGGGTGGGATTCACAGGTTGACTGGCAGAATGGGTAAAGCAGACTTCCTTCCTGGGATGAGTGGACCTCGTCCAATCAGCCAAAGACCTAAATAGAAAAAACAGCTGAGGAAGTGGGAACTCCTTCTGTCTGGCTGCATTGATCTTCACCAAGCTTCAGACTCAGTGAAACAACAGCTCTTCTAGGGTCTTGAGCCTGCCAACTTTCAAGCAAGAAATGACAACATCAATATTCCTGGCATTCAGGCCATGAGACTTGGACTGGAATTACATACAACCCTCCGTCCCCCTCCCTCTACCTGCAGATTGAGGGCCATGAAGTCTCTCGCTCCATCGTCATGTGCACCAATTCCTTCCAATAAATCTCCTCTCCATCCTTCCTCTCTCCACCCACCTCGTTCTCTCTCTCAAATGAAATGAAAAATTGTACAGTAAAATGTTTCAAATATCTTAAAGGACACAAACATTTCTCTCTCTCCCTTTTTTTTTTTTTTCTTTCTCTTAAAAAAAGGAAAAGTTTTTGCACTTAATCTCACTTCTTCTGCCTGAAATGCATGTAATTATCAGGTCTAGAGTCACTTGGTCAGGAGGCCTATTCCAGGTTAAATAAAAACACAGTGGATAAAGTTCTCAGATTTCTGTTTCTGGCCATGGAAGAGTAATTAGTATTGTACTTATCCTCACGCCATAATCAACTATAAAACTTGGTGGGAGGGATTCTATGAAGTAATCACTTCCATGCATTTGATAAAAGATGGTGCACAACTCTGATATTTGAGAGTAAGGAAACCATGGGGTAAGACCAACATTACATCCAACTTTCCTCCTGGGCCACTTTTCATGAGGCAATATAAGAAAGAGAAGCCAAATTGAGGCAAGAAGGCATAGACCACATTGGGGGAAAGGGGGTAAAGATGGCTGGAATTTGTGAGTCAGAGTACTGAAGACAGGGAGTTACAAATAATAAAGAAAGGGAAAAAAAAAATCTTCACAGAGTTTACCTTCAGGTCCTTGAGCAGAAGATGAACTATTTATGAACAAAGAGCAAAGATTCTGTGAGACTTGCCAGAGAACAACTGTTTCAGTGGTAAGTTCTTCAGTGTTCTTTTGGATGAAGATAAAAGATATTAATCAGTGTGCAGAGATGTTAGAGTTATAAACCAGTCAGAGAAGAAGAGCAGAAAAGCCTTACCGAACAACTCAGGTACTCATCTGAGAGCAGAAAGATCATGCCTATGAGTAAAAGCAGTGTTCTAGAATAAGGATCATGACACAGGACAAAGGATGACATTGAAATTACAAAAGAGCCCATAAACCAGGTTCCTTACATCATACCATCTCTAATGTCTATAGTTGAATATTATTAGACACGTAAAGCAGTAAGAAAAAATATGGCCCATTAAATGTTGATATAAACAAAATCCAAATTGGTACAGATGTTGGAATAAGGAGCAAAGACTTTAAAAACAGATTGATAGAAATATAAATATAATATTATCTGTATACATCTATATGTATAGATAAACGTAGAAAGAGAAAAACAACTTAATGGCAAATGCAGAAATAATGTACTCACAATGCTGAGTTAGTTAACTCTCAGCAGGGGAAAGGAAGTTATAAAAAGGAACTAAATGGAAATTATAGATTAAAAAATACAGTTCCTGAATAAATTTACGGAATAACTAAAAAGCAGTTAAGACACCATCAAAAAAGAAAGGATTAATGAGTTTGAAGACATACCAATAGGAATTAGCCAATCTGAAGACATTTTTTAAGAAAATTTTTTTAGTCGTAGGTGGACACAATATCTTTATTTAATTTTTTTTTATGTGGTGCTGAGGATGGAACCTAGTGCCTTACAAGTGACAGGCAAGCACTCTGCCACTGAGTTACAGCCCCAGCCCCCTGCAGACATTTTTTAAAAGATTGAAAAGAGTAAATAGTGTCCTATTACTTCAGATAATTTAAATCATTGTGAAAATCCAAAAGAGAAAGGAGAAGCAGGTAGGGGAGGGAAAGAATAAAGCTGAATAAATTCCAAATTTTTTTAATCATCCTAGAGATCCAAGAAGTTTGGCAAACCCTAAGCCAAGTAAATTGAAAGACGACTTCAACTGAACATGACTAAAGAGAACATGCACATAATGGAATACCAATTACACAATGGGATACAAATTAGCCACTAAAAAGGATGAAATTCTCTCATTTGCAACAACATGGATGGAACTAGAGGTTGTTTCGCTATATGAAGTAAGCCAGGCACAGAAAGATGAGTACCACACAATCTCATTCATGTGTGAAACCCAAATAACGCTGATCTCATAGGAGCTGAAAATAGAATGGTGGTTACCAGAGGCCAGGAAGAGCAGGGGGCAGAGGTGGATGGGGAAATGTTGATCGATGGGTATTTAGTAGAGTTAGGAGTAAGAAGTTCTGGTGCTGTTGCACAATGCACAATAGAGTGACAAGGTAACAGTTACGTATGACACATTCCAGAAAGGATTTAGATAGAATGCTTTTACCACAAACAGACGTTAAACATTTGAGGAGAGAAACATGTTTACCCTGATTTTAACATTACACAAAATATACATGCATTAAAATATCACACAGTGCACCATGAATATGGCATAATTTTTGTTTTTATAAATGCGTTAAAAACAAATTGAAATTTTAAAAATGTACTGGCATATAATCCAGTTATCTAACTTCTGGATATTTATTCACAAGAACAGAAAACAGAAATTTGAAGAACTATTTGTACTCCCCTATTGCACCATTTTTCATAATAGCCAACTGAGAAAAACAACCCAAATAAGTATCAGTGGATAAATGGATAAAGAAAACATGTTTCGCACAAAGGAATATTATCTCCTTATAAAGGAAAACCCTCTCATAAAAAACATAGATGAACCTTGAGGATATTATGCTAAGTGAAGTGAGTCACAGAGGGAGAAATCCTGAGTGATCACACTTATTTGAGGTAACTAAAGTAGTCAAGTTAATAGATACAGAACACAGAATGGTGGGTTCCAGGGACTGTGAGAAGGAGAAACAGAGTTGCTATTAAATAAGCATAAAGTTTCAGTTACTGAAGATAAGATGTCTGAATACCTATACACAATATGCATATATGTAGCAATACTATACTGTGCACCTTAAAAGTTATATGTTCTTTACCACACAAAAGCCAAAAAAGAAAAAGAGTACTAAAATATCAAGGTACCCAAAATAACCCAACAAAGGAGGAAAAATAAAGAACCAAAACAAATTACATAAATAGAAAACAAACAGAAAAATTGCAAATTAAATGTAAGAACAGATGAAATCTTAGGGTGATTTTAATTAGCATTTCTCTAATTACCAGGGATGATGAGTACTTTTTCATATATTTGTTGATCACTTATATATCTTCTTCTGTGAAGTGTCTGCCCATTTCCTTAGCCCATTTATTCATTGGGTTCTTTGTATTTTGGGTGTGAAATTTTTAAGTTCTTTATAAATTTTGGAGATGAGTGCTCTATCTGAAGTATGTGTGGAGAAGATTTTCTCCCACTCTCTAGGCTCTCTTTTCACATTATTGATTGTTTCCTGTGCTGAGAAAAAACTTTTTAGGTTTGATATATCCCATTTATTGATTCTTGCTTTTATTTCTTGCACTGTGGGGGACTTGTTAAGGAAGTCTGGTCCTAAGCCAACGTGATGGGGATTCAGGCCCACTTTTTCTTCTATTTGGTGAAGGGCCTCAGGTCTAATTCCTCGAAGATATATAGGTGATCAACAAATATATGAAAAAGTGGTCATCATCCCTGGTAATTAGAGAAATGCAAATTAAAGCCACACTAAGATTTCATCTAACTTCGATTAGAATGGCTATTATCAAGAACACAAGCAATAATAAATGTTGGCATGGATGGGGGGGAAAGGGACACTCATATATTACTGGTTTCAAATTGGTACAGCCACTCTGGAAAGCAGAATGGAGATTCCTCAAAAAGCTTGGAATGGATCCACCATTTGACCCAGCTATCCCACTCCTTGGTTTATGCCCAAAGAACTTAAAATCAACATACTACAGTGATGCAGCCACATCAATGTTCATAGCTGCTCAATTCACAATAGCTAGATTGTGGAACCAACCTAGATGCCCTTCAAGTGATGAATGGGTAAAGAAACTATGGTATATATACACAATGGAATATTACTCAGCCATAAAGAAGAATAAAATTATGGCATCTGCTGGTAAATGGGTGAAGTTGGAAAATATCATGCTAAGTGAAATAGGCCAAGGCCCAAAAACCAAAGGCCAAATGTTTTCTCTGATAAGTGCATGACAATATATAACGATGGGGGGTGGTGGGGGGAAGAGAAAAATGAAGGAACTTTGGATGGTGTAGAGGAAAAAGGGGTGGGAGAGGGTGGGAATGGAAAAACAGTAGAATGAAACAGACAGTATTACCCTACATATATATGTATGATTACATGAATGGTGTGAATCTACATTGTGTACAACCATAGAAATGAAAAGTTGTACCCCATTTGTGTACAATGAATCAAAATGTCTGTAAAAATAAAAATATTTTAATTAAAAAAAGATTTAGAAAAAAAATAAATGCAAGAATATCAGAAGTCACAGTAAATCTAAAAAAATTCAAATGAAGATTATTGAGAAGAAAAAATAAAAACTATATAGAGTCCTTAATAAATGCCCTTTAATCATAAATATAGGTTAAAAGCAAGTGCGTGAAAAGCATATGCCATGCAAGCAGTAAGTATGAGAACGTTTGAGTAACAAGTATTAGGTAACATACTAACATAATAGTCCTTTACAGTAAGGACTATTGCTAGAAATAAGAGACATTCTGTATTGATAAAAGGTTCAACAATCAAAATACATAATAATTAGAAATATGTATACACCTACTAACAAAGGTTCAAAGTACATAAAGCAAAAATAGAATGAAAGAGAAATACATAATTCCAAGTTTAGTATGCATTTTACACATACTCAGAACATGATTTAAAAAAAAAGAAAAAAAAAAAAACGTAAGTACATGTAATCACCAATAAAAAGAAGGCAGGGGCAGCTATATTAATTTCAGATAGAGCAGACATGGGAATGCTATCAGAGATAAAGAGGGCCATTACATAATAATAAAGGGGTCAATATTCTGAGAATAAATAGTTCTTAATGTACAATATCTGCCAGAAGAGCATCAAAATAGGTAAGGTACAAACTGAAAGTGCAAAACAAAATAGATGAATACACTACTGTTATTGGAATCTTTAATACTCCTCTAACAAAAGTGGACAGGCCTAGGAAGCAGAAAATCTGTAAGACCATAGTTGAACTCAATAGTTTCACCAATCTACTGGATGTGAGTCACTTCCATAGACCACCTCATCTAACAGGATAACACATTCTTTTTAGGCTGACACAGCACATTCTCTGAGATAGACCACAATTTGGCCCATAAAACACAATGGAACTAACAATGGAACTAAACTAGAAATCAGTAACAGAAAAAATGTCTGAAATCCCCAAATACTTGTACACTAAGGAACATGCTTCTATATAAAACAACATACTTTTATGTAATACACAGATCAAAGAAGAAATCTCAAGAGATTCCTTAGAAAACTTAGAATGGACCCACCTTTTGATCCAGTTATCCCACTTCTTGGTTTATACCAAAAGGACTTAAAATTGGCGAACTACATTAATGAAGCCACATCAATGTTTATAATAGCTCAATTCACAATAGCTAGATTGTGGAACCAACCTAGAGGCCCTTCGACAGATGAATGGATAAAGAAACTGTGGTATATATATACACAATGGAATATTATTCAGCCATAAAGAAGAATAATATTACGGCATTTGCAGATAAATGGATGGAATTGGAGAGTATCATGCTAAGTGAAATAAACCAATCCCCAAAAACCAAAAGCCAAATGTTTCCCCTGATAAGTGGATGATGTTATATAATGGGGGTGGGGGAGTGGAGGGGTAAAAGACGAATGGAGGAACCTTAGATTACATAGAGGGAAATGAGAGGGAGGAGGGGGTGGGGGTATGAAAGATGTTGAAACGTAACACACATCATTACCCTATGTACATGTATGATTGCATGAATGGTATGAATCTACATCATGCACAACCATAGAAATGAAAAGTTGTACCCCATTTGTGTACAATGAATCAAAATGCAGTCTGTAAAAATAAAAAAAATTAAATATATATATATATATATATTGAAGTAAATAAAAATGAAAACACAATTTATCAAAATGGGTAGAATGCAATGAAAGAAGCACTAAGATAAAATTTAGAGCACTGAATGCATGATAGAGAACAAGATTCAAGATTAATCATCTAAGTTTTGCTTTAGAAAACTAGAAAAAGGAGCAAATTAAACATAAAGTAAGCAGAGAAAAATAAAAATTAGAGTAGAAATAAATGAAATAAAAAACAGAAAATTAATGAGAAAAATCAATGTGCCAAAAGCTGATTATTTGAAAATATCAGTAAAATTAATTAACCTTTGGCCACATTATGTAAAAAAGGAGAAGATACAAATCAATAATTTTAGAAATGTAAGAGGGGACATCACTACAGATCCCAGGGACATTGCAAAGATAATAAAGGGAATATTAAGAACAAATCTATACCCCAAAATTTAATAACCTAGAGGAAATGGATTAAATTCTCAAAAGACACAAACTACTAAAACTCCTGTGAGAAGAAACAAATAACCAGATAGGCTCATATATATTAAATAAATTGAAACAATAATTAATACTCTTCAAAAATGAGAGGCACCAGACATTGATAGGTGCACTGGTTAATTTTACAAAACATTTAAGAAAGAATGGACAATCTCTTTCAGGAGATAGGAGCAGAGGAAATAAAGTTATTAAATTCCCTCTTACTAACTAATAATAATTTAGTCTACAAGGCCAGAATTATCCTGACATCGAAACCAGACAAAGATATTACAAATAAAGAAAACTACAGAATGATATTTCTTAAGAACATAGATGACAGTGGAATGAGACAGACATCGTTACCCTATGAACATGTATGATTACAGGAATGGTATGAATCTACATTGTGCACAACCATAGAAGCAAAAAGTTGTACCCCATTTGTGTATAATGAATCAAAATGCAATCTGTAAAAAAAATAAATAAAATTAAAGATTAAAAAATTAAAAAATAAAGAACAGATGTATGGGGGAGCGAGGAGGGAAGGAAAGGGAAGTACTGGGGAATGAAATGGAACAAATTACGTTATGTCATGTATAAATATGTCAATGAATTCCACTACTATGTATAATTACAATACATTGATAAAAGCATAAAAAGACCATAGATGTAAAAGAAAAACAACAAAAGAGTATTAGCAAACTAATCCAACGATGTATGAAAAGAATTATACACCATGACCAAATGGGATGTATGTGAAGTTGATTCACCACTGAAAAATCAATCCAAGCAATCCATCTCACCAGCAGGCTAATGAAAAATCACTTTATCGTATTGATAGATGCTGAAAAAGCATGTGGCAATATCCAACATCCACTCATGATAGGTTCTTTCAGCAAACTAGGGATAGAGGGGAACTTTCTCAACTGGAGAAAAAACATGTTCAAACAGCCTACAGCCAAAGTAACATCTAATGTAAATAACCCAAGGCAAAAAAGAAATTGCCAGGGAAGTTCCAAATAAAATATTTAGAAATGTATGTTAATGAAAGCAAAGCACTCAACATTTATGAAATCCAGTTTAACTTAGTCTTAGAAATAAATAAGATTTAAATTTTTATGTTGGAACATATGAAAAATTTTAAATCAGTAACTTAAGGATTAAGAAGATATAAAAAAGTAGAACAAATTAATTCCAACTGAAGAAAAAATGAGAAAAATCAATAAATATAAGGATACAGGAAACTAATAAAGCTAAAAGTTTTTATTTAATCATTAATTAAATTGCTAAACACTAGCACATCTAAAAGATTTGAAATGAGATAAAACACTTATTACCAATATTAGGAATAAAAGATGGTTTATCACTAGATGGTTTATCCCATAGGCATATAGAATTGGTAAGAAGAGAATGTTACAAATACCCTTGTGCCAATATACTCAAATTAGGTAAAATGGATGAATTTCTTGACAAGAATGACTTCAAAATTGACTAAACGAAGAGGAGAAAATGCTTACAATACCATTTCTAATGTAGTAATTTAATTTGTAAATAAAATGTTTCCCCACAGAGAAAGCTAAAGCCCCAATTATTTCATTGCTGACCTGTCAAGCATTAAGGAAGGGGAAATAGTAATTTTAATCACCATCATAAATCAGAGGGGGGGGAGAGAATCACCTCCAAATCTGAAAAGCCTCCTAATGAAAATAAACACAAATCAATATTCTCATACATATCAGTACCAAAAAGTCTTTAAAACTCTTCTAGTTAATCAAACCCATTAAAATATAAAGAATGAATGCACAAACAAAATGCAGTATAACCATACAACAAAATATCTAGCCACAAAAAGGAATGAAAAAATTGATTCATTGATCAATTTTTTTTTCAACATTGATAGACAAATGTTGAAAACATTATGTTAAGTGAAAGAAATTGGTTACAAAAGTTGTCATATTATATAAATCCATTTGTAGGACATGCCTAGAATGGGCAAATCTATAGGGGATGGAAAAGGGGAGTCATTTCTCTCTCTCTCTCTCTCTCTCTCTCTCTCTCACACACACACACACACACACTCTCTCTCTCTCTCTCTCTCTCACACACACACACACACTCTCTCTCTCTCTCTCTCTCTCTCACACACACACACTCTCTCTCTCTCTCTCTCTCTCTCTCTCTCCAATTTAATAATAAAATGTCAATCCAAAAATTTAAATAAACAAAAGATTTGGAGAGGCACTTCAAAAAAGAAGATATGCAAATGATGGATAAGTATATGAAAAGTTTTTCACATATTTGGTAATCAGGGAAATGCAAATTAAAATGATGATAAGAGACTTCATTTTTAAAAGGCTGAAAGCACCATATATCTGTGAGGGTGTGAACCAGCAACATACACTGTACTATGCTGCAAACGACTGGAAAATACCATTTTTGACAGTATCACTAAAAACTACCTTAGTTGTTTTTCAGAGTTGTTAGGCAAATCATTGTAAAGTTAAACAATGTATTTAAACTATGACCCCAAATTTCCTTTCCTAGGTTTCAAGAGAAGTGAAAAAAAACACAAGAAAATTCATATACGAATGTTTCTTGTAGCTTTACTCAAGATTATCTGGAGATAATCCAAGTGTCTACCAAAATTAAAATAGATACATTAAAGGATACTTATGCAACAGAATAATACCCAGTGGTTTAAAAAGAACTATTGAATAGATAACAACATGGGTGAATTTTAAAATTCTGTATTTAGTGGAAAACATCAGTTTTAAGGTAGTATATCCTGAAAGATTCTATTTATATAAAATTTAAGATCAGGCCAAACTATTTTATGATGACAAAAATTAGATGATTAGTAGTACATGATCGGAAAGGGGTGGGGGGAACTTCCTTAAGTTAAATGCTATGTGTCTTGATTGATGTGTTGGTTATATAGATTACATATGTCAAAATAAAATTTCTGTATCTTACTGGGTTTAAATTTTACCTTAATTCAAAAATAAAAACACAAAGTATATATGCATTTTTAATTGATAAAAAATTTATCAAAAGTAAAAACCCACAGTGAACTAGAATTATGCTTGCCATAGCTCTTATTGATAAATAAAATTTATTTAGACCTTTTTGTGAACATAGGATAAATGGTTACTTGGAATTATATATTATTTTGAATAAAATATATTAGTCATTATCAAATAGGCATACCATTCATGATGCCAACCAACTAGCACACAAAACTGGGAACAGGAGGTAAATTTGGGTGTTGTCAATCATACCTCTATGAGGCTTGCTATTTTCCAACCACTGATGCTCTCTTGCAAACAGCTCTCTCTCTTATGCATCTGGTGTCAGCACTCATCTTAAACATCGTCCATCAGACACTCGCAGAGTCCCATAATGAAATCAATATTGCTTGACTTACACTCTCATAGACACATTGTTTTCCACATGAGGAATCTCAAACTAAATGACCAGGATAACGAGGCCACTCAGGGTCCTGGAATTTCTATCCCCTGAATGAAGATTAGACTTACTGATGTGATCCCAAGAACTTTACACGAGGGACCTACTATGGAAGTTAAAAGTACAGAGACTGCAGTTCACAGTAGAAAAGTTAGATCTACTAAAGATAAATGGAATGTGTCAAGAGGTGGTATAAACTGAAAATGATCATAGACAAAACTCAAGCATCTGATGAATGGCTAGGCAATCTGAGGTTCAGGTCTCTCACATTCCAGGAGTAAATGATTCTAAGGCTTAGAGGTGCCACCAGGCTCTTTATTCCCTCAAGCTCGCAATCCATACATTTACCACTGGCTCATATGACAAGGACTTTGTCCACAAGATCCCACCTCCCTCTTTGCTCATCTCCAGCTGCTGCTCATGGTTTGATTCTGGAGACTGTGGAAAGGCAGAGGTGTTGCAATTTTATTACTTTCTCAAGAGATAAAAACAAGCTAAACCCAGAAAGGAAGAAAGGAAATGTTTCAGGAAAACGTTCTGATTAGGAGTTGACAAGTTTAAATGTGAACACAGTTAAATCCAAATAGTGGGCATAGTTCCTCTTCATCAGTTAGTTTGTGTCATTGGTGTGTTGGAACAGAGAGAAACTCCACATAATTGTTTGGTAATAATTCTGCTGCTACTATTGGATAAATACAATAATAGGTAGTACACTTTAGTAGTTACAGCTTGGACTTTGGAGCCAAACTTCCTGATTAGGAATTCCAACTTCTCTACCTCAGTTTTCTCATCAATGATAAGAGTAACTTATAGACCTGTTACAAGGATTAAGTAAATTAATTCATCTTAAACTTAAGAACAGTAATAACAAGACACATTTGTTTGTTAGTATGATCAAACAATGATTACCACATTGTATGCCTACATTTTTCAAAGTTTAAATTTCCTGATTTATAAGGACCAAATCTGAAAACTAGACCATTTATCATCTCATTGGAACACCCAGAAATTCAGGGTTTTCACTTACCCCAGGAATTTCATTTTTCCAGGTCCACTTTTGTGCCTTGGGGCAGAAATTCTCAGGAAGGCTTTCCAACATAAACCAGCAGTGAGAACACAGGCGTTTGGAGTTCGGTCTGACAGTATGCTCACTGGAATAGAATCACCACCTTACCTACTGTAAGAAGCTTAAAAATACTTGATTCTTATGGTCTCCAGACTGTCTCCACACTTGGAGCAATCCAAGTACAACAGAAACCAGTGATCACAGTTCATTATCGCATGGAGCGCTGCTCCCAAATTAGGCTATGGGAAGTTGAGGCCAGATGCAATGTGAATACGTGAACACGGCAGTGAGCTTGGCACTCTGCATCCCACTGGGTTTGGAATTTCAAAAATGATTCTGTTTTAATGTTCAGAAACCTCATCTCAAAATTGAAACTAGGACTTAGAAGAAAATGTCTTTATAGCTTGGAGGTGATTTAGGAATATCAACTCTTGGGACATAGTGCATTGGTTCTAATCTAGTCTCTGCTACTTGCTGTGGAATTTCCCTTCACACCTTTGTTAAGATAGCTCCAATTCCAAAGTTGTTGTGAGTATTAAATAAAGTGATGCATACAAAGCATTCTGAGCAGAGCTTATCTCATAGTAATTACTCAATAAATGTTGATCACTGTTTTTTTAACTGTAAATGTAATCAAGTTTTAACATTTTTGTACATTAACAAGCACTTTGGAAAGTGGTATGGAGACTCCTCAAAAGACTAGGAATGGAACCACCATAGGACTCAACTATCCCATTATCCCAAAGGGCTAAAATCAGTTTACTATGGTGATGCATGTGTACTAATGTTTACAGCAGCACAACTCACAATAGCCAAGTTATGGAACCAGCTGAAGTGTCTATCAACAGATGAATGGATGAAGAAAATGTGATGTGTATACACAATGAGGTTTCACTGAATCATAAAAAAGAAAGAAATTGTGGTATTTTCTGGTAAATGAATGGAACTGAAGAACATCATGCTAAGTGAGATAAGTCAGACTGCAAGATGTCAAAGGTCAAATATTTTCTCCCATTTGTGGCAGCTAGTATGTATAATTATAATGTACCATTAAAATTTTGAAAGACAATTTATTTTCTTTTCTGTACATTAGTGTATACACACACACATACATAATCATAGTGTGTAGGTACATTTTGATAACATAATGAGAGTTCCAAGAAATGAACTGAGTGTACCCATAAGACCTCAATGATTCTTATATATCCAAAAATTACTATCAAATTACTATTGTATAAATCCACAATAGCCAAATTATGGAACCAGCTGAGGTGTCTGTCAATGGATGAATAGATTTTTAAAAAATGTGGTATATGTGTGTGTGTGTGTGAGGGCATATATATATGTATATGTATATATACATATATATCAACTTATCAATTCATCCCTTGCCAGACACCTCAGCTGGTTCCTTAATATATAAATACAATGAAGTTCCATTCAAGCACAAAGAAGAATGAAGTTCCATCCATCCATAAAGAAGAATAAAGTTATGTCATTTGTTGGAAGAAGGATAGTATGTTAAAAGCATTGTGTTATGTGAAATAAGCCCAAATCAGAAAGTCAAGGGTCGTATGTTTTCTCTCATATATAGAAGCTAGACAGGAAAAAGGAAACAAAAATGTGGTGGGTAGAATCTTATGAAAATTGAAGGCAGACTGGAAGAGTAGAGGAAAGGGACCAGAGGGAGGAAAGAGGGAAGAAAAAGAAGAAATATGGGGGGATTATGTTAGCCAAGTTACATTGTCATATTGTGTGCATGAATGAACATGTAACAATGAATCCTACTATTCTGTACAATTATAATGTACCAATATAAATATGGGAAAATAATAATGAATTACTACTACATCCAAATGATAGTGAATTTGGGAGATACAAAGATAAATCAAAGACTTGTATTCAGAGTAATTCACAGTCTAACAGGAAGGACTGATACTAGCAAATATTAGTGGCACACTAACTTAATGCTAGGTAGTGTGAAATGAACTCACTTATTGTGTCTTTATCATAAATCTATGAAGAAGGCACTTATAGTATTCACCTTATACAGGTAAGGAAACTGAAACAATGTGTAAGTGACTTTCCCAGGTTACCTAGTTAAAAGCAAAGTGATGGATCTAGGATTCAGATTCTGGCCCCAGTTCTTACCTGCCCACCGCCACTCTTTTTTTCCCCCCTTTGGCAGTGCTGGGGATTGGACCCAGGACCTCATCACGCTAGGCAAGCACTCTAACCAATAAGCCATACTCTCAGCCCAGACCTTATTCTTGATCACTATATTGTACTATTTCTATATGGTACTTAATGAAAATCAATATGACCATTGGAGAAAGACAAAAAGAAGGAGATATTTTGAAGACAAGGGAACAAGATATTGAAAAGACTGACAAAAAAAATAACAAGATCCCCAAATACACACTGGCCATGAAGCAGAGAGCACAAAATAAATGTAAGAGACAATGGAGAAAATAAGCTAACAAGACTCATGACTGCACGTGATGAGCCCAGGAAAGTTTACAGGAAATGTTGAAACTATCATAATAGTAATAAGTGGATGTCCATTGGATAGGGCACGTGCTTTCATTTCTCTAAAACCTGCAATACTCTCCGTGGTCTCTCAGACCAGCCTGAGACTTTCAATGTACAGATCTAGCTGTAATTTTTCAAATGATGCTTCCAAACATATCGCTTAGTTTCCCTCAAATAAGAATAAAAATAGTGGATAATTTCAGAGTTGTATTTCTAGTGCTTCTTCTAACAGAAAAAAACATTTTTTAAACTCCCCAAGTGTTAAGCTATTCAAGAACTGATAACACGAACAACTACCAGAGCGGCCACACGATGGCAGCAAAGCATAGCGTAAAAGAAGCGAGAGCGGGAGACCCGGAGGGCGTCTTGCATCATGCACCCTTGGGTTCCAGGCGTTTTCAGTGCAGTTCATACATGTTAGTGAGCAACTGCAACATTAATCCCATCCTCTCCACATGCCACCTCACACCTTATAAATCTCCCATAGATACCTCTTTCATCGATTCATACCACGACTCTTGAAGTCCACTGGTACAGGACTTTGGGAGAACAGGAGCGAAAGTTTTTACTCCAGGTACCAGAAGCACCCCTGAGGCTCCAAGTTGAGACAAAGCTCAAAACAATGTCATTGTTTCTCTTAGAATGTGCTCCAGGGTAAAGGCACTCTAGATGGGGATACTATACCTTGAATTTCAGTGGAGGAAATCTAAAACAGTTGGATAGAATGGTCAATGTTTTAGGGGATTGATAGCTATAAGGAATTCCTCACCAAAATTAGAGACTAAAAGAACAAAAAAAAAAAAAAGCATTTTCACTTTTTAACAAGAAAGGGTTAATTTTTTTTCTTTTTTCAGAGATTATTATAAAAGCTTAACTGGAAAATATGCCCTGGGAGAAATGTATGTATTACCCAGCAATGATGTTTGCATTAGTTTCTTAGGGCTGTAACAAATGACTACAGGCTTCTGTTATGGAGGCCTGATATCCAGGATCAAGGTGTTCACAAAGCTGAGCTTCCAGCAACGGCTCTAGGGGAGCATCCTCTCTCACCTCTTTAGCTTCTGGGGGTTCCAGGCGGTCCTTGGTGTGTGCTGCATAACTCTAATCTCTGCCTCCAGCTTTATGTGGTCTTCTCTGTATGTCTCTTACAAGGATGTCTAACATTTGATTTAGGGACTACTCAGATAATCTGGAATGATCTCACCTGGAGAATTGCATCTGCAAAGATCCTTTTTCCAAGTAAGATCGGATTCACAGGACCAGGACTTAGGCTATGGGCATATCTTTTGGGAGTCTGCCTCTCAACTCACTGCAATGCTTTCTTGTCTTTCCTCCTGCCTGTGGGGAACTTATAAGTTTGCATATTACAATCCTTTGACAATCACGTTATCAGATATTCAGAAAAATGACATCTGGTTTCTGCTCCAGAGTCTGACGCCATCTTGTTGTGCCACCTGTGTCCTCTCCTTGAGTTCAGTGATCTCATCTGTGAAATCAGAAAGTCAGACCAGCCAATTGTGACAAAGGTAAAAGTATTTTGGGGTTGAAAGGGAATATAGAATTTGGTGGCTTTGGAGAAAGGAGAGCCTTTATACCTTGTGTCAATCACTTTTCCTGTTATAGTGGAATTGGTTTTATCTCCCTTACTAGTTCGGGGAGTACATTTGCTTATTTTTACATTTTATTAAACATGTACTTTGTGGAAGATATTGTTCCACATTCTGACACTAAAAAAAAATGGTCAAGACAGAATCTTCCTCTTAGGGAACTCACAACTCATCAGGAAAGACAGATCCATAATGTTGTCACTGTGATCTAGCATTGAAGTACTAAGGAGAACCTGCATACAGGATCATACAACTAACCCACCTGGGCTATGAATGGATGCAGATGTAAGGAAAACTTTCACAGAAGATGCACTTAAGTTGGTTTTCAAGGGTTGAATAATGTCAAAAGCTGAGCAAGATAGGAGAAAACAGTACCTGCAGAGTAATGATGGTTAAGGACATGGAGATGTAGAACAGCAACAACTTCCAAATCTCATTTGCTTCATCCAGTGAATTCTTACTTCTCATGCAAACCTGGCTTGCTGTGGATTGGGGTAGATCTCCAGGGCGGCTGTCTTCTGTGTGTGGTTGAGCACTGTCTCATTAATTCTTATGGAATCTTCAATATCAACACGTTTTCACATTCATCAAAGAGTACTGTTAACGGAATACTTCCACACAGAAATGACACATACCACCTCTGCTTACCTTTCTCTAGCTAAGCAAGTCACACCTAACTTCAAGAGCCAGGAGAATACAACGTTCACAAGTAGAGGGAAAGCAAGGAACTGCAGTAAGGCTGACCACAGGTAACCACCATTCTTAGTCTCCTTTTTTAACGAGATGAGGAAATCAAGACACAGAGAAGTTATCTAAGGCCACACAGCTGGTAAATGGCAGGATGAGAATTGGAGCTCAATCTTGTTTAATTTCAGATCCTATACTTTCTTTACTGAGAAATGCCTGGGTCATGCAAATGAGTTTGGGCTTCATCCCATAGGTGATGTGAGGTCATTGGAATGTGTAATAGAGAAAAAAACAACACGTTTGTATTTTAGAAATATGTGTGCAAAACATTGAATGGGACAAGACAGAGGGTTGGTGAATAGCAGAGCTGCTCTGAAAGTTTCAGAAGGGAAATGACAAGGCCTGAAACTTGGGTAATACCAGTGAGGAGCATGAGGAGGCAGTAGACACAAAGGCTGCTGAGAACCTGAATATATTGGTTTTAACAAATAAGCAGATATTGTCTGCATTACAGATATTGTCTGCATTACCTCTAGTAGGGTGCAGGTCCCCAAACTTCACAATCCTAGAAGTCAACACACACACACACACACATACACACATATCATTTTCATGTTTTTATAAAATATTTTATTGACTTTAGCTTATCAAAAGAATATGTGTTCACTGCAAGTAAGAATAATAATACACGCAAGAAAAAGAAAGTAAAACTGCTTTATATCCTAGCACAACCCTTCTCAACAACTATTCTGAACTGAAAACTCTTCTTGGCATTCCTCCTGGAAAGGCTAGGAGAGCAAATGACTTAGTGATGGAAAAGGGAGGAACGGACAAGGGAGTATCTATTCTTTTGGGTTCCATGATTCCATTAGCACGATCCTCCACCCAGCTTCTGAGCTTCTCCACATCCTTCAAACTAGTCCCCACTTTTATTTCTTTTATTTCTATAGTGAATAAGGAAAGAATGCAGCTTATTAACCACACACACACACATCTTCCATTAAACTGCTCTGAAGCTATTACTATCGTTAACACCATTAATGGACTGTCAATGTCAAATGTGAAATCTTTTCTGCTGGAGAGGCCACGACTTCGGGAGATGGTTTTCTGTGCTGTAGCAGAAAGAGAGGTATTCTGGAAAGTCACTCTTTCTGCAAACATCGCGGCCTGTGAAATCTGCCCAAAAAAGAGCTGATCATATGCCTGTTATCCCAAAATAGCACCTTCCTCCATTATGCCGAGGTTCAGCGCAAAACTGACTCATGCAGCTCCGGGATCGCTGCCAGAGCGGCGGAGCGCACCAGTAGTGCAGCCTCAACAGGCGGAAGGCGCCGCGGGACAGACTGCCCCGGGTCCCCACTCCCGGCCCGGTCGTCTTCCCACCCCAGGAAGAGAAAGCTCCTGGAGTCTTATTATCAGAGGCTAAACAACTTAATAGGGTTCTCGGGGCCTTGTTAAAAGAATTAGTCATATTCGGATTGTACTTTTGAATCCACACACCCCCCACCTCGTGTTTTGAGGTTCCTTTCCAGGGGAAGCAGTTTACCTTATTAACATTCCTGCTATTGTTCCTCCAAAATCAGAGCTGCAATACAATCAGTTCCTTTCGCGTCGAATGCCAGACTGCGACCTTCCTCAACACTGTCCCAGTAGCACTCTGGGTGCTTCTCTCCGATGTCCACACTCCTTTTGTCCTCACCCGTCCTCGGAGCGCCGGGAATCCTTGCCCCTTCTGGGAAACTTCTGCACACCCAGTTTTCTTTATACAGTGGTACTATGTGGTGCTGGCAACCGTCAACATTTTCGAGTTATCCATGGTGTGATGGACACATTTCTGAACAAATGAACAACTTGGCATACAGAGGATGAGTGAGGCAAGTAGGATTCATTATGAACCCTCAGGAGTAGTAATCCTGGTTCTGGAGGGAACAATGAATAGCACACCTCCTGTTTCCCTTCATTCTGGCTTATTTCTTCTTAATTAAAAGAGAGTCTTTAATTGCAAAAATTGAGTTCTTTCTTCATCCTCCCAGACCATAAAACTGACCATATTCTCTAAATAATTCTTGGTCTTCAACACTTATATTTTCTTCCAAGTACCCCAAGTCTTCTTCCTTAGGTTCCTTGGGGGTTGGGGGTACGGTGACACACATTCACAATGATCATACCCAGATTCAAGCAAGATCTATATACCTTTTGCTGTTTAACCAAGCTGATGCTGATGATTACGGATGATTAAAAAGAGCGAATGACCATTAAAACTAATCAAAAGGACATAATAAAGGAAAATGTGCCATAGAAGTTTTACAATAACCAAACAATTTCAAGGGTATTTTAGTCCCTTAGTAAAACCCAAAGATTCCATGCTAAAATTATCCACAACGAATACCACTTGTTAGGACCAAATGTGTAGTCGCTGTAATGCTACAATTGGCCTTTCAGGTTATTTTAGAATTTCTTCTAGCCTACCTTAGTAAGAGGTGTAAAAGAACACAGTGGCCCATTCACAACAACTCATGCCAACAATTCCAGTTTTATCACCAAAGTTAGAATGCACTGGGAGTTACTGTCATCATGATGCCACTTTGCAGAACGTTTCAAAGCGTATGGAGAAAAATTAGGGACCATTTCATAGTCATCCTTATAGTTTTCCCAACCCTTGTTAATAAATTGCATAAAATAGATACTTCATAAACGTGGAAGGGGGAGGAGAGGAGGATAATGACAGTGCTAGGAATAAAGGATTGGTAGTTAGGAAAAGTTTGTTTGGTCCTTAGGCCTCCCAAGGGCTGCGGGGATGAACAGAGGTTTCCATAATGGAGTCATTCTACATTTGGTGACCAAATCTAGGAAGGTGATTTGGAGAAGATACTCCCTTCTTACAGGGTGGGGATTCTCAAATACATGTGAAATATACCCCTGGAATGACCTTAAACAGAATCTTGGGAAGAGATGGTGGTGGCACCTTGTGTAGTTTAAAAACAAATGCATAGTCTATACATCTGTGGTGGTTAATTTTATGTAACAACGTGACTGGCCATAAAGTGCCTGATATTTGGGCAAACATTAGCCTAGGTGTTCGTGTGAGGAAATTTTTGGATGAGATTATTGTTTAAGTCAGTAGACTGAGTGAAAAAGATTGCCCTCTATAATGGGAGTGGGCCTTGTTCAAAGAGTTGAATGTCTGAATAAAATGAGTGAGGACCACTTTCCCCTTGAGTAAGATAGAATGTATTCCTTTTGGCCGTTGTACTGGGAAATTGGCTCTTCCTAGCCCTGCAGCAACCTGCCAGTCTTCAGACTGAATAGGAACACCAGCTCTGCACATTTTGGACTAGCCAATCTCCATAATCACATTAGCCAATTCAATCAATCAATCAATCAATAGATAGATAGATAATAAAAAATTCCCTATTCTTTTTCTCTGGAGAACCCTGGCTAACACAATACTTAATACTTTTAAAATCCATTAGAGAAAATAAAACTCAACCAAATTTGGGTACAACAAATAAATAGGGTAAGAATTGTACTATACAAATATACACAAAGTAGGCAGGGCAAGAAGATGTTTTAAAGGGTCTGAGTTTTTAAATGCCACACTGCTGTTATTTTAGTAACATTTAATCACCATCACATCAATATCCCTCATCTTACCTAGTCTATAAATGTCACTTAGTCTTTATTTGACTTAGGAGCAAAATATACAATGATAGTTTTAACCCACTTATCCACTCTTCCAGCCTCTCCACCCTAAGGTGCTTCTGAAGCCAGGTCCTCTTTCTAGCCACCTCTAATGGAGGACCAGGGAAGTGAAGGACAGTGTCTGTCCAATTTAAACATTATCTTGGCTCAGCAAAGCTAGTGGCTCCATCTTGCCTCTTTGGGAAGGGATCACATATAGGAGTCAGTTACATGGGACTCCCCTACAATTAACATGTCTACCCACTGCTCATACTACATAATATCAAAGTTCGAAAGGAGTGCAGACATCAGCCAATATTGCTTGTTTTGAACCTGGGGAAACCAAGCCTTAACAAATCTGTTAAGCCTGATATAATGAAGACTGAACTCTCAGCATAGCTTTAAGATTCCAGGGTAAAAAGCTGTGGTTGGATGCCTCTTGAAAATCCTCTTGTTCTGCTCGACAGGAGGGATTATAGTTCTGACCACTCATCTATGCTGCTCCCAAATGTCTGACCTGCAGAAACTGTAAGTAAACAAATGAGTTTTGGTCTAAAGCCATTACATTCTGGAATGATCTGTTATCTGACATTGGATAATTGAAACATTCATCAACAGATGAATGGATAAACAAACGGTGGTGTAACCAGAGGATGAAATATAACTGATTGATAAAAAAGTGGTGGTCCTTGGGTACTGGGTTACAGTTAGATAGTAAGTTCTGGTGTGCTAGTGCAAGGTAGGGTGACTGCAGATAAAGATAAGGTACTGTAGGTTTCAAAAAGCTGGGAGAAAGGATTTTGAATGTTTTCACTATAATGCATGATAACTGAGGACATAAATATGTTTACCCAGGTTTAAATGTTACAGAATACATACATACAATGAGACATCAGATGTTGTCCCATAAATATGTACAACTTTTATTTTTTATGTGTCAGTTAAAATATATTCAAATAAAAATATTTTAATCCTCAAAAAAGAAAAAAAAAAAAAAGGTGATCAAGGCATAGACATTGGCCCCATTCTAAAGCACTCAGGGTGAAACGGAGGACATTCACTTACCCAGCACCCACAGTGCAGTGAGTCAAGGGCAGCACCAGGGAGAAGGAGGGGGAGGGGGAGGAGGAGGGGAGGGGAGGGAGGGAAGGAGGAAGGAGAGGCCAGAGGAGGTCTCCTGCTGTCTGCTTCTCCTCCATACTGGAGTCTTTGTTTTTCTTTTGTTGAGTCTATATATCCATTAAGTTTGTTTTCTGTAGCCTCTTTTAAACCCAGTTTTCTCCTAATTAATACTTTTTTTTTTTTAACTACTCTGAATCTTTCCTAAATGATTTTGTTCCAATGATAGTCTTTTCACTCCAACTAATAAACTGCAGTGTTGCTAAGAGGATGTAAACTAGTATTTAAAGCCCCTTAGCTGTTACCTTTTGGGTAGGTAATCTATCGTAGTTATTATGTCTACACTTTGTTTCTAGCATAAATTTATAGTTTATGATAAGAAAGAAAGTTGGAAACAAATAACTAAGGTTTCCTATTGTCAATAGGTTTGTTTTCTCGTAATGGATATTTTAGAATTGTGCTTTCACCATCCAAAAAACCTTGTGTAAAATCGTCAGCTAAATCAGGTCACTGAGGAAAAGGGGGGAGTTAGGGTTAAACATTAACAAATCTTTTGGGAGATCAGGCAGTTGAATAATGTTCTATTTCAGCACCTTAATGCAGTCCTTTCTCGGCTTAAAAATTAAAAAGAAAAAATTTAAAGAAGAATTAATGTTGCCTTCAGGTTAGAAAAATAAAGCACAAGAAGAGAACAATCTTTCCTTTCATAATTTGTCGAGCAGTTTTACATGAACCATCTCATTGCATCTGCACAGGAACCACGCTGTAAGTCAGGCAGGGAAAGTCACCGGCTTACAGATGACCTGACCGTGAAGGAAAGGCAGAGAAAGGGACTGGCGGGCACCACACAACCCAGCCTTAGGATAACTGGGCCTAAATCTTGCTCATTTTCCATAATTCTTAAGTGTTTAACAAGAAAGACTGATTGCAAAAGAACACAAGATCAGGAAGCACTGTGTGACTCAAACTAGAGTAATGTCTTTTAAAAGCACTAAGGAGAAACGGGGTCAATGTTTTATTTGAATACTATGGCCTCTGCTCATAAAAAGAACTTGATTAAATAAATCATAATTAAATCCATCAAATGACTCCTTTAGGAATACTTAATGGCATGGGGAAATGCCCATATTTTAATAATGTTTGAAAAGCAGGAAAAGAATAGCAGTTTGGTCTCAAATCTGTTAGGCAGCAGAGGAAGGAAGAGAAATATATGAAAATACTAATGGTAGCTATGTTCTTCCTGATGTTGAGACTCTAAGTAGTTTTTTTTTTTTTTTAATTCTTTTCTATTTTGAACTATGAGCATATATCATTTCAGCATAAGAAAAAGAAATACTTAAAATAAAAAGTTCTGGAAGTCATTGTGCATAATTTCCTATTTGGCCCACTACACTGTTGTGTTTAATTCAGCAGCAAAACCTTCACAAAGGGTATTTGTGGCAAGATGGAAACATGATCCTGCCAGATTTACCTGGAATGCTGTGTGCATTTTGGCAGTGTTGGAGAGACGAAGCTGGGACAGGCTTAGAAAGAAGCTGGGACAGAGAACAAAGGAAGAGGAAATTTTGCCATATGGCAGAGAGGAACTCGCTAAAAAATTAGGAATCTGAAATGGAAATTGGTTAAGACTAAGAGGATACGATCAAGGTTTCTAAAATAATCTGTCATTATATATGTGAATGTCTACGTCCCATTGGATTTTAATCTATCTAATAACAATTGTTTTATTCATTTTTATAACCTCACAATGGTATGCATAGTTGGAGCCTGAACTGAAGTGTAGCTTATACCTTGAATAAACATGATTCATTCAACAAATCTTTCTCTTCTTTTTCTTCCTTCCTCCCCCCTCCCTCTCTAGTTCTCTCTCTCTCTCTCTCTTTCTCTCTCTCTCTCTCTTTCTTTCTCCCCTATCCCTTCCCCTTCCCCTATCTTTTCCTCTTCTCCCCCCCACCCTCTTTTTAATAGGAGGGACTGGGGATTGAACCCAGCATGCTCTACCACTGACCTACATCCCCAGCCTCTTCTCCCTTTTCTGAAACAGGTTCTTGCTAAATTGTCCAGGCAGGCCTCAGATTTCCAATCCTCCTGTCTCAGCCTCCTGGGTCACTGGTATTACAAGTGTGTGCCACCATGTCACGCACTCATTCAAAAAACCTTAAAATATTAATTTGGAGTTGTGAGGTGAACCCAAAAACAGATGTTCCAATTAAAAACAAGAAAAACGGGGGCTGCAGATACTTCTCTGTGATAGAGCATGTGCTTTGCATGCTTGAGGCCTTGGGTTCAATTCCCTGAAAACACACCACCCACAAAAACATATATATATATATATATATATATATATATATATATATATATAAAGTGAGAGAGAGAGAGAGAGAGAGAGAGAGAGAGAGAGAGAGAGACTATATATATATAGACTATTTACCTGTATCATATCAGAATAACAAAAAGTAATAAAAAGGGACAATTATGATCACATAGCATTTTATACGTGCTAGGCATTATTCTAAACACTTATATTAATTAATTTAATCTTCCTAAACTTCACTGTCAATGAATACTATTATCTTTTCCTATCCTTTCCTTTTTACTGGCAAGGGCTCTGATACACAGGAACGTTGAGTGATTTACCCAAGGTCACTCTACTAGGAAGTAGTAGAGACAGGATTTGAACTCAGGTCTTCTGTCTTCAGAGTCTTTACCTTCAATAGTTTCTCTTGAAAGCAAAGGGGAACAATAATGTGTATACCTATGCACATTGTCAACACTTATTAATTGTTCCTATTCTTTAATATCACAGTAGTTTTGCTTCTCATGCTAGATTTATAAGCAGGAAATGTGTCTTTACTCCCCTCTGCTTTAACTCCCATAATACCCAGGACTGTTAGGAGCACGTAACACTCTACTGCAGTGACACAGCTAAGCTTTATATGCCTGACACTCAAATTTCTTCTGGAAGTACTACCCTTTTCACTCAAATTGTCAACTGAAAAGAAAGAACAACTCTCTGGATAGTTAATAAGAAAACATGAAGAACTGGGTCACCATATGTGAAATGCTTTTGGGGTTTGATTTTAGCTTTCTTATCATTGCAAAGTGAGTAAGCTCATATCATTCCCACCTGCAAAGGAACAGCCTTCATGAACTACATTCCCATCACAGAGACACACACATCCACTTTCTATAAGAGTGCTCAGCCCATCTGCTCACATTTAAAAATACAAATTGAAGCCCTCCCACGTTGCCTTGGTTTGTAAAATGTCTATCACCAGATCTTCATTCCAACACTCCTTTAAGTCTATGGATTCTTTTCTTTCTCTTTTAATGATTTTTCACTAGTTCTCTTTCAGCACCTGATGTTCAGCATTAAGGTTCTCTGAAGTTGACAATGATCTTTAGAACACAGCATTTCAGTATTATTCCCCTCTATCATGTGTCTTCATTTTGAGGAAAAGTCTTGTTATTTGGGAAAAGGCAATTTTGTAGCCTGGTGCTAAGACTGTTTCCAAACTGGAAATTTATGAGCCACATTTCTTCTTAAAGTACAAAACTTGATTACAACCACCATGAAAAGTAACCATACTGGGCTGGGGTTGAGGCTCAGTGGTAGAGCACTCACTGGGCATGTGTGAAGCACTGGGTTCGATTCTATAGCATCGCATATAAATAAATGAATAAAATAAAGGTCTATCAACAACTAAAAAGTTTTTTTTAAAATAACCATACTATTTTCTGTAATGGACATAATAATTCACATTCCCACCAACAGAGCATAAGAGTTCCCCTTTCTTCACATCCTCACCAGCATGTGCTATTTTTCATCATTGGGGTAGTAGCCATTCTACCTGAGATGATATCTCACTGTGATTTTGGTTGAGTTGGTCATTTTGTTTTCTATGCATATATCAAATTATTGTACCCCATAAATATGTAAAAAGATTGTGTAATAACTTTTTAAAAATACTGCAGTGCAAGTGAAAGCTAAACATTAAAGGGAAAGCTTTGAAAAAATGCAAAATAGAAAAGATAATATCGTGCAGACAACTCATCTCTATTCAAAACTCATTCCTTCACTATGTGTTTGAGCTGTGGAGGCACTTGTTAGAGTAGTGCCCCCCCTATCTTCATGTACATGTCATCTCAAGGTCGGGCAGGCTCAGGACATGCTAACATGGGGTCCATGTTGCTTTGAATCACATTTTATTCTTCTAAGGGTGTTGGGGTTAATGTCCACTCATTTGTTCTTTCTTTCATCCATCTACTCATTCATTAATTCAATTTGCTTTTGCTGGTGCTACTTGCTGGGTAGTTTCACAGGCAATGTAGGAACAGAGATGACAGATGGTGCTTCCTGAGCTTGGGGAATGGATTATCTGGAGAGGGAGGAAGACCAGCACCGGTCTCTGATTTTCAATTCAGTACTTCCTCTTTTTCTTTTCAAAAATCTGAAATGTGATCTTGTAGGCGTGCTTATTGTTTATTTACTTTCTTACCTTTGTGAGACACTTTTTGCAAAGGCTTATGCAATGATCCATTTCTAATTCCAAACAGCATGCCACTTTCCTGGCTGCAGAGGTACGGCCAATTAGAACAAGGTACTGGAATTTATCCCAAGTCAAGATTTCTGTTTTCTGCTACTATTACTGAGACCCTTATTTAAAAATAAACATGGGGGATCAGAGATTAAAACTGCTTCAAGCTTTCTCTGACATCCAACTGGAGGATTTTAAAGGAACTAGCTAGTGATTGGTGGACCAAGGTGAGACTTTGCTAAGAGAATGAGCCAGAATATTCAGACATGAGACCTTTGGATAAGGCTCCAAATCAGTTTATGGTTTTGAAGTCAATTTGTGTATGTCCCACCTGTTATGCTTTTCCAAAAATGCTTCTTAATAAAGAGTTTGAAATGACACTAATTCATGTTGGTGAGTGTTTAATGTGAGCTAGGTTTATTTGATATTAAAATCGTATATATTCTGAATAATACATTAAGAAAACATTCAGAGATGTGTGTATAATACCTATTAAAATGCTTTTTTTATATTGAAGAAAAATAAAGTTATCCCATAAAAATGGAATGATTAGTTACGGGATTATTATTTCATAGATGTGTTGCCATAAAACATTACATAGAAGAATTTCAATGATGTGGACCAATAAACACAATTTATTACTAAATGAGTAATTTAGGTTGAAAATTATTTGATCTGAAGTGTGATAAAATATATTTCAACACAGCTTTAAAAATAGACAAGATCTATAAGTGCAAAAATGTCAAGAAAGTTCACTATGAATAATCAGACAGTTCCTCAGCTTTGCCAGTTCTTTTTAATCAAGATCTTCAAATGTTCTGGACTCTCAGTGGAAACCCTCTCAACTTCCACTACTCTTACATTTAAAGAAGTCTTGCTTCTTCCTCAGATGCATGCTTAGATTTCATTACCATCCCACAAGCCTCTGCCTCGTGAGGTGCCCTGTTGTTACCTTGACACCCTGTACCTTACCCATCCTATTCATTACTATCCCTGAACTTCAATTGTTACTTCACTTATTCAAGAGATAACTAAGTTCTTTGAAGACCTGCCCTGTGTCAGGCATGCTTAAATCTATGGTACTCATGTCAAAGATACTGTACTGACAAATGGTTTATATTTTTAAAAAATTTATGAGAAGAGTAAACAAATTGTTTCATTTTATTGTCATTGGTATTTTGGATTGTACATCTTTTCCTTGATAAACATTTACTTCTTTCACAAGTCAAAAAATGATGAATGTTGTTATTGCCTTGAAGATCTTCTTTGAAATGTAAATGAAAACATTTGAGAAGACTTCAAAATTTTCCATCCTTCAGAAGCATGATGGCTTCTTAATCCATCTAAACACACTTTAATTGAAAATTTCCCCACATCTTTCAGAATCTATGTTGTATGGAATTCTTAATCCATCAATGTGATAAGCATGTTTACCTCTAAAATACTATCACACTGAATTATGTTAAAAAAAATGGATTTGAAAATGCCAAAGCTATGAATACTTTTTTCTCTTTGATATATTCGAATGTTCTCAATTGACAATATTTCTGCAACAAAAAAATTCTTCAAGGTTCAGTAAAACAGTGTCTTTCCAGAACCTGGACTATTAGGAGCTATAGAAAATAACTCTGCTGATGTTAAGCTGAGTTCAAAATAATTCTTCTTCCCATTAAGCTTTTCCATTTTATTTTAGTATTACTAAAATTATGACAGCTTTAAAATAGCTGCAAACATTTAAAAATAATTATGGCTGTTTTTAGAATCCCTATAAAGTTATTTTTAGATTTCTAGAAGATCTGCCATTAAGTTAAAAAAAATGATTTCATATTCTTTTTTTTAAAATCTTGTCCCGAAGCATATGCCATAAATATAAATTGGAGCAGTTGTCATTCAAAGGGGCATGTTCACCTTCTTCAAGTGAGGGTTTGTGTCTTTATCACTTCCACCTATTTTTTTATTCCTGGATTACAATTTCCCAGGTTAACGTGGAGCTTAAGGAACTATGGGAAGACCATACTTCGACAATAGTGAAGCCTTTCTGCTACCGAGCACTATAAGATATGTACAGCACAAACAGACAAAAAGAAAACTTCAAATGCCGTGTGAGAAATGAGGACTATCTGGAGCGTCTGGAGCTTGAAGGGCTTTGAAGCAAGGTAGCAATCTCAGTTCTGGCGGTTGGTGATTAGTAGATGGAGCAGGAGATGCTTCCACAGCTAGTATGAGAAAATCCTCATCTTGTCTTTGAGCATAGAGAGGTCTAAGGACTCCTCAGAACAAGGGGAAGCAAATGAGGTCCATCAGAGGCCTCTGGCCTCTAAGCTTCCTCCGCTCCCAGTCTGCCACTCAGAAGGACTCTGCTGGCCAGTCCTTCACATTCTTCCCTTCTCTCCATCTTCAGACTCCTCAAACATGCAGTCTCTCCACTTTTCCTTTTTCTTCCCTCCCTCCCTCCCTCCCTCCCCCCCCCCCTCTCTCTCTCTCTCTCTCTCTCTCTCTCTCTCTCTCTCTCTCTCTCTCTCTCTTTCTTTCTTTCTTTCTTTTTCTCCTCTTCCCCTCCCCTGTCAGCACACATAGGCTGACTTCAATGTCACTTTATCTGCACCTCAATCTTTCCAAACCAACCTTGGCTTCAAGAACTGGCTTAGGTCACATCCACTCCATAAAGTGACCCTTGACTACTTGAGTTCTCATTAATTTCTTCCATTTCCAAATATTTATTTTACACATTTGACACTCAGTTTTTTATCTCATTATATACTACCTCAAATAATGTGCACCTTTAGTTTTGCCCCGACTCATGGGTGAGTACCAGTCTCACCTTGCCTTTATCCTGTTCTCTACAGTGCCTACTATGGGGGGGGAAACATAGGACGCACATGTGGTACTAGATGACATGTGTGCTATTTAATGACATTATTGCTTAAGATAATTTGTACTTTTCAAAACATCTTCACACTATGATGTTCCTTTTCTAGAGAAAACATTGTTGGTTCTAGGAGGACAATCTTGGCTGTGAGAGTGAGTCTATCTTTGATTTACTCTAGTGATAGTTTACCCTTGGGAAATGGTAAGAAAAGTTTCCAAAATTCAAGACTTGGATATTAAGTCACCTATAACAACAGAATCAGACAGAAGTAGTTTTGAGTTTGAAAATGTCACATTGGACGCTTTCTAAAATGATCAGGGAAAGAAAAACAAATCTTTTTAATTTTCAAACCCCCTGACTTCATTATACCTACAACTTAAGAGCCCAGTCACAGTCTTGACCCTGGGTGCCCCCACACTTGGACAAGTAACCAGGAAAGTCATTGCTAACTGGGTTTCCATTTCTCCAGACATCTCTTTACAAAGATGTCACCTCCTAACCCTGAATTTCAATTTAGCTTGGTTTATAAGCTTTAGGAACCTGCTTTCGAAATCATTGTTTTATCTTTTGCTCTCGCCATTTAAGTCCTGGGGAAGATTCAGTCTGACCAGCTTCGGAAATCCTGCTGAGCTGCTCTGAAGAATCAGGTTCTGCTGATTTAAAAGAAAAAAAAAAAAAAAAAAAACTGAGCTCATAATTTCCTTTAGAAATCTACAGAAACATCAAACTGATCTCCCACAGAATCAGAGTTGAATAATTCCGATGTTCCTGAATTTAATCAGAAGCCATTCAAGATATCTGGGACTAGTTTCAGTCCACATCGATATTTTCTCTGATATTTCCTATCTTCTTTTTCAGGAGGAATAAAAAAAAAATGAAAAATTACTGGCAGATCAGCCATTGTAATTGTTGTTTATCTGACATCCTCATTAACCCTGTAGGCACTGGGTATTTCCCCAGGGCGTGCCTTCTGATTCTCCCACCTGGGCACATAGAAAAGCTGACTCTTTTCTTGGTCTTCTGTCAATATTTTCTACTAATTTCACCAATCTGTACATAAGGAATACTACTTCCATTTATAATTTTTCCATCTATGAAGACACAATCATAAGAATTTTTATTTAGAAGGTGCATTAGAGATCCCTGATTACTTTAGTTCTCATCAACAGAGGCCCAGAGAATTCTAGAGATACACCGGAGTCTAATCTCAAATCAGAGACATCTCTGGGGTCCGAAGCAGACTCCAAGGGTTCAGAGTCTGAGATGCTCTCTGTCCTATGCACTACCTTGCTGTTGTCCCAGATTCTTTCAAAAGATTTACAAAGGGTTTGTGTGTGTGTGTGTGTGTGTGTGTGTGTGTGTGTGTGTGTGTGTGTGTGTAGCTTCTTTTTGTAGCACACCAAAATGGCAGCCACATCTCCTATCTCTTTATCCTCCATCCCTGGCCCCTTCACCAGACTATGTAGACAAAATTTAATCCTCCTGTCCCTCACCCAGTACGGTTGTGCCAGGCTGTTCTCACTCTGTTCCTCAAGCTATCTTGTAATCAACTTCAAGGATTCTTTCCTTACTCTGCTTTTTCTGCCTGGCCAAGGTACTTCTTTGGTCCCTGATCCTCTCTTGCCCTACTATTCAATGTTGCTTTTCTGCTATTGATGAAATCTTCTAAAGCTGCCAAGAAATCTCCATTCTTCCACAAAGAATGCCATTTTCATCTCCAGACATTTCTAGGATAGGACATCTGCTTTTCAGTGGTGTATACCAGTCCCAACTGGGTGACTTGGTGAAGCCAGTGGATTTAAAAGACAAATATGTGTTCAATTATTTACAGATAATTTCATTCTAGAAATAGTCTTACTCTGTTGGATTCAACACCAAATGAGAAAAGGTCACTCTGCTTCCAATACAGTAAGAGTACTATTAGCAAAAGTTAATTCAATATTTGAGGAACAAACTGCAGGCCACATCAGTTCTTTTCCAGGTTAGGTACAAATACACAAGCTGGGTCCTAGTGCTTTCTGCTTGCTTGCACCTAGGCTACTGTCTGGCTTTAGGCTGCACAGAAAACCTTGGAAGCATGAAGATATAACACATGTGCGTCCAACTCCAAATCTCTGAATTTTCTACAATATACAATGAATTCTTTTTGTGCCTCTTTCTAACTATGGACAGGCGTGGGCCGGGGCAGTTTCAGGCATCCAGGTAAGAATCAAATCCAACTCAGTTGTGGTTTGGCACCACCTGGTGGCCATTTTCTTGCGCCCACTTAAATGTCCATAAGGAATTCGAGGCTTGTGACAGCTTAGGACTTCTAAACACTAGCAGAAATTCTCATATCTGATTCACCAACCTAACCCAAAGGGATTGGGTAGAATTCTGGGGACTCCTGTACCCACTGTTTATGGTTTTATTAGTGCATTATAATTATACATCACAGTATCATCCATTATGATATAGTCATACATGCATATAACCTAATTTGATCAGTCTCATTCCCTAGTATCTCCTTGGCCTTCCCCTCTTCCCTCCCCCATCCCCTTCTTCTACTGTATATCTTCCTTTCACTTAAAAAAATTGAATCATTAGAATTCTCTCTGATATGTGAAGGCTAGCCCACAAGAAGGGAGGGAAAGAATAGAAGTTCATTGGATTAGAAAAAGGGGAATGAAGGGAAGGAAGGAAGGATAGGATAGGAAAGACAGTGGAATGAATTGGACATAACTTTCTCATCCTTATATATGAATATGTGACCAGTATAATCCCACAGCATGTTCAGTCACAAGAATGGGATCCTAACTGAAACAAGTTATATTTATTCTATGTATGTATAATGTGTCAAAATACACTCTACTGTCATGTATATCTAGAAAGAACAAATTTTAAAAAGAAGTTATTTAAAGAAAAAGAAAAAATGATGCATTACAATATACATAAAGGTGGGATTCATTGCGGTCTATTTGCACATCAACACAGTGTAATTTGGTTGTTTTCTCCCCCAGTACTCCCTAGCCTCCCCTCCCCCTCTCTCTTGATCTCCTTCCACAGCTCTACTGCTCTCCCTTCTATTTTCATGAAATTCCTTTTTCATTCCTTTTCTCTCTCTAGCATCCACATTTGAGAGAAAACATTTGGTCCTTGATTTTCTGAGTCTGGCTTACCTTCCCATTTCCTGAGGAGGGGTTTCCTGCCACTTCCCGCCCAGTCTTGCATGTGTCCTGTCCTTCTAGGCCCTCCATTCCCCCATCCCACAACCAGCCCACTAGTAACTGTAGATGGAAGACTCTGGAACCAACAGGCAATTATCTTATAAGAGATAGGAAAGGGGATTAGCTGAACTTGCAGATCTATAATATTATAGTTCAACTTTACCGATGAAAATTCATGATGACATATTCAAATATATTTACATATGTTTATTCAAAATCTAGAAACATTGTAAGACTAGGAAAGAGAGTATGTAGTAGCAGAAATAATAGAGGAGGAGAAAATATTGTAGCAAGTTAAATTATCAAAAGAAAAGAACAATATTGGAAAGTTGGGAGTAGCCTGAAAAAAAAGAAAATTGTCATAATGAACACATAAAAATTTACCAAGCACATACATGAAAAGGCACCATGCAAAAATTGAAGAGTCTTTGCCAATTATGCATTTGTGGAGGGGGTTTGGATAATCCAGATGAGAGAGGTATGGGTAACAAAACAAATAACTTTTAACATCCATTAAAATTGATCCATTCCCTAAAATTAAAAAGTAGATAGAGTGTATGATCTATCTAAGCCTAAATCTGATTACCTGGGTGAATTGGAATATCGAGGCAGACGACCTATTGCCTACATTGGATTCCTGGCTCTGTTACTTACCAGTTTTGGAAAATTAGAAAAGTTATTTTCTCTAAGCCCAAACTTCCTCATCTATATTTTGGGAATAATAGCATCCATCTCATTGGTTGTTTTGTAGATTAAATGAAATAATATTAATAAAGGGCTTGGTAAAGTATCCAGTAAATGGCACTTGAACAATTATTATTCATTAGTTGATTCAGAAATGGTGCTTGCAAATACCATGGCTTTAATACCACTGGTAAATACTTGATTATATGTAACACAGCCTCTGTTTCAATATTATTCACCTAAAATTGATAAGGGGCAGGAAGCCAGCAAGTAAGGCTCTATTTTCCTCCAAATTCCTGGATCATAAAATATATTTCATCTTCTTATTTTAGTAGAACTTAAGTAAATAGAAGTGCAAGTCTAGGTAACTCTATAGAGTTCTGTTGGAAATGTTCATATGTCCGGCTGCAGAGTAGACCAAATTAATTTCCACTTCTTTTTAAATCATGCAAGTCTCATTCCTGAATGATTTAATAGAAAAGTCTATTAAAATGTTGACAAATATTTCTTGTTTGTATGGTTTCCATCTATACATGTGTCCTATAAATCTAACAATTTATTACTTTAGAAAGAGTCTATGTATATGTATGATTGCATGAATGGTGTGAATCTACATTGTGTACAACCATAGAAATGAAGAGTTGTACCCCTTTGTGTACAATGAATCAAAATGCAGTCTATACAATTTTTAAAAACTTTAATTAAAAAAATAGAAAAGACAAAAAAAAAAAAAAACATGAGTTTCAATGTAACCTAAAAGAAAAAAAAAAAAAAAAAAGAGTCTAACAAATGTAGGAGAAATATTCGTAGACTTTTTGGAGTCACTGACCCTTAGGGGTACCCTTCAGAATGATACATATAAAAATTATAGGTTTGAATCAATTTTGGAACTGCATTAAATCTTTAGGATTAATGCCAGCAAGGCATTTGTAAAGAAAGAAGTGCTTCTGGTAGCCTCTCTGCTCAGCATGTCTCTTCATGAAAAGATACTACCTTCTAGGAGTAATGGAGTCACTCAATCTTCAACGTACAACTCAGGTAGAGATGGAATTCAGAATCCATCCATCAATCAGAATGGATGCTCTTGGTGCTAGAGAGTTTCTGGAGACTCACAGCTCTTCTAGCATTTAACCCATTTAGTTGTTGAATTATAAGGGTTGAAGGGGACACCCTGGGCAGAGAGGCTGAGGTGGTTGTGGTAGGAGGGTCCTGGACCAGCAGAATATGGACATTTTTCAATAGTGTTACAATCAGGATAGCAGTTATGGTAGGTACCACCTAAACATCAACTCTCTAATTGTATATAATGAAAAGAAATAATTTCATACTCAAAATCAACTCAATATACCTGTACAAATGTGAAGAAGGTGAAATAATTTTCACCTTCTAAAAACATAGGCACTAATGTCATGGTATTATTTTCCTCTCTTTTGGTTATTTTCCTCTCTTTTGGTTATTTAACTTAGTTATTAATAATCAGGGATTATTATACATTTTCTTATTATTTCCTCAGATTTTATAGCATTTATTAAAAACAGTGGGGAATTAAGGAATCTAGCACTTGGTCCTACATAATAAAAATGAAAACAAAAACAGCAATGGCTTTAATATGAACAAAAATAAAAGCTCTCTAATAAAAATGCTAACTTTCATGCTTCAAATCTTATGGTATTATCTTCCACATATCAATACTTTTAATTTAGGGAACATTCTAGGATACAGGGATTATCATACTCACTTTATGCAAAAGATATTAAAGCTCACAAATTTAAGTTGCTTGAGGTCACAGAGCTAGAAAGTGGGAGACAGCATCCATACCCCAGGTCCTCTGATCTGAGGTACTAGCCACTATAGCAGTGCACCCAGAAATGCTTAGAATTTTTCTTTATGAAGAAAGAGAATTAGTTACTCATAGTGTTTGTTCTAGAGATTGAAAGAATGAAGCATCAACATTATTATTATTATCATTATTATTACTGTCTTGGGCTCCCGAGCGGTTGGGATTACAGGGGTGCCCCCACTGCTTCAGCAGCATCGACATTTTACTGTATTAGAATTAGTTTGGATAAAGAAACTGTGGCATATATATACAATGGAATATTACTCCACCATAAAGAATGATAAAATTATGGCATTTGCAGGCAAATGGATGAAATTGGAGAATATCATGCTAAGTGAGATAAGCCAATCTCAAAAAACTAAAGGACGAATGATCTCGCTGATAAGCGGATGAGGACATATAAGGGGGGGTAGGAGGGGTTAGCATTAGGGTTAGGGTTAGGGATAAGGAGGGTGGTAAGAATGGAGGAAGGAAGGACTGTATAGAGGGAAAAGAGGGGTGGGAGGGGTGGGGGGGAAGGGAAAAAAATAACAATGAATCAAACAGGATTGCCCTATGTAAATTTATGAATTTTAATTAAAATAAATAAATAATTTTAAAAAAAGATGTAGTTGGAGGAAGAAGGGTACAATAACATGCCTAGAGCACAGGCAGTCATAGCACTGTACAAACCTTAGTTATGAAATATAAAATATCTGTTTTATCTCTCATATTTAAATAATTTCCTTTTCTGCAAGGCATGGTGTGAAATTATTTTTGTCATTCTTACTTCTAATGCCTCTGAGCATCATTATTCAACTCTTAAGAGCATCAACAGTCTGTATACCCTAGAAACAATCGGTATATAGTTAGTATGTAGTCAAGATAAGATATCCATTCATAGATAGGGTAGTGTATAATTTTGGAAAAAAAACGGGTTTTTGATGTGAGTGTGTGTGTGTGTGTGTGTGTGTGTGTGTGTGTATTTGGGATCTGATTTTTCTCCCAACCAATTCAGAAATGACAGCAATAGAATATCTTTCATAAGAGCTCATTCCAATACTTCTCAAAGTATTCCATAAAATAGAAGAGGAGGGAGCCCTCCCAAACTCATTCTATGAAGCCAATATCACCCTGATACCTAAACCAGACAGAGACTCATCAAGGAAAGAAAATTTCAGACCAATATCCTTAATGAACATCGACGCAAAAATTCTCAACAAAATTTTAGCAAATCGCATACAAAAACATATTAAAAAGATAGTGCACCATGATCAAGTGGGTTTCATCCCAGGGATGCAAGGTTGGTTCAACATCAGGAAATCAATAAATGTCATTCACCATATCAATAGACTTAAAGTCAAGAATCACATGATTATTTCAATAGATGCAGAAAAAGCATTTGATAAAATACAGCACCCCTTCAAGCTCAAAACACTAGAAAAAATAGGGATAGTGGGAACATTCCTTAACATTGTAAAGGCGATTTATGCTAAGCCCATGGCTAATATCATTCTAAATGGTGAAAAACTGAAAGCATTCCCCCTAAAAACTGGAACAAGGCAGGGATGCCCTCTTTCACCACTTCTATTCAACATCGTTCTTGAGACTCTGGCCAGAGCAATTAGACAAACCAAAGAAATTAAAGGGATACGAATTGGAAAAGAAGAACTCAAACTATCCCTGTTCGCTGATGACATGATTATATATTTAGAGGAACCTGGAAATTCCAACAGAAAACTCTTAGAACTCATAAGTGAATTCAGTAAAGTAGCAGGTTACAAGATCAATGCTCATAAATCCAATGCATTTTTATACATAAGTGATGAATCTTCAGAAAGAGAAATTAGGAAAACTACCCCATTCAAAATAGCCTCGAAAAAAATAAAATACTTGGGAATCAATCTCACAAAAGAGGTGAAAGACCTCTACAATGAGAACTATACAACACTAAAAAAAAAAAAAAAAAAAAAAAAAGAAAGAAAGAAATTAAAGAACACCTTAGAAGATGGAAAGATCTTCCATGTTCTTGGATAGGAAGAATTAATATTGTCAAAATGGCCATACTACCTAAAGTGCTATACAAATTCAATGCAATTCCAATTAAAATCCCAATGACGTACCTTCCAGAAATAGAGCAAGCAATTATGAAATTCATCTGGAAGAATAAGAAACCCAGAATAGCTAAAGCAATCCTTAGCAGGAAGAGTGAAAAAGGGGGTATTGCAATACCAGATATTCAACTCTACTACAAAGCAATAGTAACAAGAACAGCATGGTATTGGTACCAAAATAGAAAGGTAGATCAATGGTACAGAATAGAAGACACGGACACAAACCTAAATAAATACAATTTTCTCATACTAGACAAAGGGGCCAAAAATATGCAATGGAGAAAAGATAGCCTCTTCAACAAATGGTGCTGGGAGAATTGGAAATCCATATGCAACAGAATGAAACTAAACCCATATCTCTCACCATGCACGAAACTAAACTCAAAATGGATTAAGGACCTCGGAATCAGACCAGAGACCCTGCAGATTATAGAAGAAAAAGTAGGTCCAGATCTTCAACATGTCGGCTTAGGACCAGACTTCCTTAACAGGACTCCCATAGCACAAGAAATAAAAGCAAGAATCAATAACTGGGATAGATTCAAACTAAAAAGCTTTCTCTCAGCAAAGGAAACTATCAGCAATGTGAAGAAAGAGCCTACAGAGTGGGAGAATATCTTTGCCAATCATACTTCAGATAGAGCACTAATCTCCAGAATCTATAAAGAACTCAAAAAACTCTACTCCAAGAATTCAAATAATCCAGTCGACAAATGGGCTAAGGAAATGAATAGACACTTCACAGAAGAAGATGTACAAGCAATCAACAAACATATGGAAAAATGTTCAACATCTCTAGTAATAAGAGAAATGCAAATCAAAACCACCCTAAGATTCCATCTCACCCCAATTAGAATGGCGATTATCAAGAATACGAGCAACAACAGGTGTTGGCGTGAATGTGGGGAGAAAGGTACACTCATACATTGCTGGTGGGACTGCAAATTAGTTCAGCCACTCTGGAAAGCAGTGTGGAGATTCCTTAGAAAACTTGGAATGGACCCTCCATTTGACCCAGCTATCCCACTCCTTGGCCTATACCCAAAGGACTTAAAATCAGCATACTACAGAGATACAGCCACATCAATGTTCATAGCTGCTCAATTCACAATAGCCAGACTGTGGAACCAACCTAGATGCCCTTCAATTGATGAGTGGATAAAGAAGCTGTCGTATATATATACAATGGAATATTACTCAGCCATAAAGAATGATAAAATTATGGCATTTGCAGGCAAATGGATGAAATTGGAGAATATCATGCTAAGTGAGATAAGCCAATCTCAAAATGCCAAAGGAAGAATGATATCGCTAATAAGTGGATGATGACACATAATGGGGGGAGGGAAGGGTTAGTGTTAGGGTTAGAGTTAGGGTTAGGGAGGGAGGCAAGTATGGAGGAAGGAAGCACTGTATAGAGGGGAAAGAAGGGTGGGAGGGGCGGGGGGAAGGGAAAAATAACAGAATGAATATCTTTCATATTTTTCTCTTGACTTCGTGAACAACTCTTCAGCTTTAAGTTGGGGAAAGCCATTTTCTATGTCTTTTATCCAAAGAACCCTGAACTGATAACACCCAATGATAAGCAGTCTTTAAATAGATTGTTTGAAGAAGGAAAAGCCTCCATAAAAATGTTGACAAAAACTCCTGTAATCACCTAAACATGTAAATAATATGTAATATTTTCTCAAAAATGATCCAGAATTATCTTGATTATCAGGGTCTTACCAGTTCAGACCAAATTGGAGTAGAAATGTAGCCTAGGATGAGAGACATTCATATTAGACCTGATGAGAAGTTGTTCTGAGAGGAAAAATCAAATATTTAAACCAAAATTATCCTGTGCACATTTTATTGTTTTTGTTGTTGTTGTTGTTATTGTTGTTGTTTGTTTGTTTATTCAAGTGTAAAAGTTGTTCTGGGAAAAAAGTGTTTTATGTGTAAATCTCCACCGAATAGTGTTGGTTCTGTATTTAACTGTGATGCTTTGCTCTTTCAATAAAAATCCTAAGAAATCCACCCCCCCCCCCAAAAAAAAGATTTAGTATATACTTCTGATCACTTCTAGAGATCTGTCTGATATTAGAATTTTGGGTACCCAAGAACTGAGACTGACAAGTGTGTGTGTGTGTGTGTGTGTGTGTGTGTGTGTGTGTGTGTGACAGAGTCTTTGGAATTCTGTGTCAAACAACCTAATAAAGAATTCCAAGGACTGGGGAGATAGCTCAGTTGGTAGAGTGCTTGCCTTGCAAGCACAAGGGCCTGAATTCAATCCCCAGCACCACCAAAAAAAAAAAAAAAAAAAAAAAAATTCCATATTTCATTAGCTTATTTCCAAAACCTAGCTATACCACTTTTTTGTTTGAAACATATAAATAAGCCATAGTGGCCTTAGGAGATTACTACTTAAAACTAAAATAAATGCTAGTGGATTGGGTAGCAAATCCTTTATATAAGCAGGTTGTGCTAACTAGTCAGAAGATGTAAAATTCTTAAAGAACTGCAAATAGTAATGTTTTGAAAGGAAAAAGAAATTCAGCTAACAAGAGGAAAAACACTGATTGCCTCACAGGCAGCTCTTAGCAAATTCTATGAGTCTATTTCTAAGCTAAGGTCTTATCAACAGATCCGGTACATCAGACATACAGTTCTCATTATGTAAGTTACGTTGAACTGCAAGAGGATTCATGGGATGGAGAAGGGAATAGACAGCTGAGGAAATGCTGAGCCAGCAAGCAGGTGTGACCCCCAAACTTACTGAATGATAGTGATAGAAGTCAGCAATCACCATTAGTTCCTTCCTTTGTAGAAAGAGATGCCGAAGGACAGAAATGATTTCTTCAACAATCTTTGCACCCTAGGATGTTGCAAGAACCCCTTCCTCAAGGTCATACAGTGGATGAAGCTTTCAGTGAAAAAACCCGAAGCTTTTAGGGACAGGACTCTATTAGCTACTTTGTGGGGAAGGAAAAGAGTCAAGAAGAGGGAAGAGGGAAGAGGGAGTAGAAGGAGTCACGTTCAGCATCTACCATATATCAGGCACCCTAAAACAAACTCTCATTTCCCTACTCTACCACGCTGCAGGTTGGTATGGTTTTTAACTATTATACAAATGAGAAGAATCATCTATTTAGAAAACATTTTAAGTTTACATCCAGTAATTGCACATAATTATGGGGTAGAGTGAGGCATTTCAATAGCTGTATACAATATAAAACAATCAGACCAGGGTTATTGGCATATCTATCATCTCAAGAAATATATCATTTCTCTGCATTGGAAACATTCAAACTCTCTCTGCTAAATATCTGAAATATTGAATTAATTGTTGTCAACCATAATGGTCCTACTGTTGTAGGACATTAGGAGTTGCTCCTTCTACCCAACTACATCCCACACCCACTAGCCATCCTCTCTGCATCCCTCCTCCCCACGCCCTCTCCAGGCTTTGCCAAGTACAGTCTAGGCAACAATTATGTTGGGAGTTTTTTGTTTGTTTGTTTTCCCCAAAGGCCACTAGAGTATGAAATGGTCAGTGGGGACTTTGATTCTGGTTCTTTTATCTCTAAGGTTTTTTTTTTGTTTTTCCCACCCTACTACTGTACTCAATCTAAAACACAATCTGTAGATTTCCAATTCATGCATAAATTATGGGATAGTCTAGACACAAGTGATTTATTCTGAAATCAGTGTGTGAAGAACCAGGGAGATGTATAGAATCAGAACATTAACAGAAAATTCTGTTACCATGAAAAAAATTTTTGAAAAGCCTAAGCTGCTTTGCATACCATTGGTACTTCATAAATGAGTTAATTCATTCAGAAAACATATATACTTCTCAGAAAATCAAACCCCTTCAAATCTAATTCATTTATCCTAACCAAAATTTGTGTGGATATTGTCAATAGGATTGTCAGAGTTCAGACAGGTTCACAAACATTCGAAGGTTTTCCTTTCAGCAGAAAGACATTTTTTCCCCCCAGCAATACAAAGAAACTAGATAATGCAGAGGAGTATTCATTCTAAATCAGAAAGCCCACAGAAGTGAAAAACTGCTGGGAATTTGTCAGAAATCACTTACATGTCCATCTTTAAAAGGCAAAAGTAGAGGGAGGTTTCGGTCACAATTATTTGTGTGCCACTGCTTTCTGAATCACACATGCAGCAGATCATCACAGGTACCTTGCCACATTTCCTTGAATTATGGACCTTGTGAAATACAGACTCCTTGGCCTGAGATCGCAAACCCTCCTAGGGTGGCACCATCCATTAAGGTCCTGACCTGACAAGGATCACTGACTCCAGCCAAACTGATGCCTTGATGATGCTGTTGACCCTGGGAAACTTGCTCTCCCAGCCCTTCCTCACATTTGCCTTGACAGTTCTCTTCATCTCAGTCGCCCCAAGTATCTCCCCCTCCCAGAAACCAGCCGTCAACTGCCTGGGTCTTAAGGAGGCCTTGCCTTCTTTAGTCCAAGTGATCACCTCTCTCCATTTTCTAGGCACACCCATTCCTCCCGAGCATTAGACAATACTTGGTGTGAATCTGAGTTCTCCTCATCTGGGGAGAACATCCATGGGGAAGGCAGTGACCGGACAGAGCCGGCAGAGCCTGGTACCTTCACCAGCACATCAGACCATCATGGCTTCGCTCTAAGAAGAGTGCTGTCTGTCCTGTACTTGAGAGATGCTGGGGATTGGCAGTTTCTAGCGGGCCCTTTTAATGACTGGTTAGAGCGCTTTCACATACATTTAAGAAAAAATAGAAACCACCATCTGGGGAGTTTAGCATCTGGACATATTCAGCTCCCAGTTTTAATATCTTAGAGCAGCTGAGAGTGAAGGCAAGGAGAAGGAACAAAGAGTCCAAATGTGCCTATTGTATTTTATAAGGACTAAGTCGGAAAGTAGCTAGGTGAGCCACTCTGGAAAAGAGTTTAAAATAAGCTGGTCATGGCTCCCAGCTTAATCTGCTTTCCAACAGGGTTCAGGTCAAGGCCAGCCAAGTTCTTTACTTCAAGCAAGGCCCTACAATGGGCTCAGTACATGGGCACCCTTCCCAGTGTCATTCATTCATAGGGTAAGAATTATTTAGAACCTAACATAGGGTAACAATTATTTAGAAGGCAGCAAGGCACTGCGCCAGACACTGGTGAATGATGGAAAGGGATGCTGTGGCTGAAAGCACCTGAGTGGCAAAACAAAGTCAACCCAGTTCAGAGTTTAAGGAGCTGTAGGCTTCCTGCACAAGCTCTTCATTTTACAGATGGAGACTGACACCTCTGGAAGGGTGAGTGTATGGGTGTGGGTAGAGGGGATTCTGGGACTAGTCTGCTCTGACCAGAAGTAGAACTGCAAGCTATTAGTAATATTTTTTCATCCATATCCAATCTCAATTTTTAAGACAAACTGACTATCTTCATACTCTCCAGTTACTTAGACAATAAGAATAGATCAGACAGGGAACAAAAATCTCCATAAGAACAAATAACCCTAGATACTTCGATCCCCTCATCTAGTTCAAAATTCTAAAATTATAGTCATTCCTCTTTCTGCTCATCCCCACCCAATCAGGAACTTTATCTGCAGTTGTTGTCTTCTCAGTGTCGTCTTCTTGTTGAGACTGCATACTATTCAGAAAACTGTGTTAGGATGAGTTTTTCTTTTGGGAAAAGGAGATTCTGTCCCTATTCCCACGTCTTTGCTGGCATTGTCTGTAGCATCTTTCAGTCCACCTGGTCATGGGTATTAGAATCCAGTTCTTCCGCGTCTGCTGCCACCAGCATCTCTGGCTCTGGTGTGGACCCTGGACTTCGCACAGTATCCTCCTGATCCCCACAAGTCCTTGTAGTCTGGTGGTTTTCTTTCCTATTACCATTGTTTCCTTCTCAGGATATAGAAAACTTTCAGTTGCTCACATGCAGGAAAGTCCATGTTTGGAAAAAAAATCTCACAAGAAGCCTGCATTTGATTTCAAGACTATTTTCTCTATTGTGCACCTTTAAAATTCTACTTTGCAACCCAAATTTGAGCATTGATTTCTTTTTTCTGGGCTGTATCTGCCCTTCCTCTGAGGCTTGAAAGATACTGGCTCAAAGGGTAGGAGGCTCTAGAACAAGGGGAAAAGCAGGAAAAAAAAAATCTTCTTTTTATAAAAATCCTCAGATCACTTCCTCTGCCTAAGGATATTGTAATAAGGTTTTAAATGGCTTTGGTTTTACTTTGCCTAGACACCTCTTTCATTCTCAGTCTTGCCTTGAGTTCCTTAAATATTGATAAGGTAAACAGCTTGTGTCTGGGTTGAAGTTATGCAAGAAAGCAAATCTGCTAAAAATTTCTGAGGAACACAGGGGAGCTGATGCCTGAATTAGCTGGTAAAGGCATTTGAACAAGACTGCCCCGTTAGCTCTGCTTTCAGAAGTTGGATAATAGGCTTTAATAATGAAACACAGAGTGCTTAACTGGACATAATGGAGAAAATGAATAGAATGAGTGGCATCAAATGATGAACAGAATAATTTTGGAGTCTGCAAATTCAATAATGGTTTGTACCTGGATTGCAAGGTGCCAATCCAGTTATCAGTTCTCAAGTGAATTTTGTTTAGCCTATGGCTAGTTATTAATGGAAAATTTCCACACATAAATTCTGATTTCAGTTTTCTTTTAAAAATGGAAGTTCTGCCATACTTGCTTGTTAAGAAAAATTTGATCTCACCTTAGAAATAAGGCAAAAATGTACTTCCTGCCCCTTCAGTCATAATGAAGCATTGTCTAACAAGCTGCCTATGATTTATACAATTGTCTAGACCCTAGACCCTAGGGATACAATATTGTTTGATTTACTGTTTGCTATTAGGACTCAGACTCTGTAAATTTAGATGTTAGCCAATAGACTGATTGGTTGTAAGGTATTTTTGTACTGTAGAATGTAGAATAAATAACCCCATAGGTAACCAATTTATTTCCCTGTAGGGTATTAATCAGCTCTGGTACTAAAATTTATTTCAGTATCTTTCGTCTATCAACTATGTATATATGCCAGACTCTCATTTTCCTCTGAACCAGCCTTATCATATTGCCAATTTCTTACTAATGAATTAAACTAATCCTTGGTATGTGTTCATTATGTCACGTACAACAGACATGTTTTTATCCTTCAGAACATTTTATTTGGACCTTCTTTCCATTCCTAAATGGCCAGCAATATCTGGACTAATTGCTGATAGCTCCTCTTACGAAGGGGTGGCTAGTTTCTGCTTGCATCTTAGATCACAGGATGGGTCAAAGAATGTGCTCGGTCTATGAGGATTTGAACATTTGAGAAAGATGTTGGATGAAGATCTATTACTCACCAACTCGTGATGGTGTTGTTCCCAGTCTCCCCGTCCTTCTTGGTCTCCATAAGCCTGTGAGTTCTTATCTTCTGACATACATTTTGAGGTCTTAGCATAACAGGAGTTCTTACTCTTGAACATACATGAGAACCTCCAGGAGGCCTTATTAAAACACAGATCGCTGAGTCCCACCCTCAGACTCTGACTCAGTAAGCCTGGGGTGAGACTCAGATTGGCTTCTCTAACAGTTTTTCAGTCAATGGTAAGTCTGCTAGTACAGGACCATTCTCAGAGAATCATTGCTCTAGTAAGTGGTGGGGCTCGAACTTGAACTTGATGGATGAGAAATACTTTTGCACTGTAAAAATGTGGCAAGTTGACTATATGACATGATAAAGTAAGTTTTAATTTTTTTCAAAAACTTAAAAATGTAAGCTTTAAAATATCAGATACCTGCAGGTCTCCTCTTGATACTTCACTTGAGAATCAATAGCTAATGGCACTAAAGGAACAATAAGAGCAATTATTCTAACTTTGCTAAAAAGTGAAGACCCGGTTCAATTACTGTATTTTGATTTGTCTACATTTAAAGCTAACTGAAATATAGCCCTCAGAGACCCTTGGTTAATGCTTAACCACTCATAGGATGAGCGCAGCAAATACCAATGACTTACATTGATGCATTTCTGTTTTTATGTGTTCATATGATTTCCATACTCATTATCTCATTCAATAACCTCAAGAATCACGTGAGATAAGTAGAGTCTGTGTGCTATCCTGTTTTACAGATAAATAAGCTGAGTCGTAGAGGGGCCATGTATGACATGTGCAACAAAGCCAGGCTAGCACTTAATCTTTGGTCTTGCTCACTAGGATTATTTACTGACATGCAATGAAGACCATATTGAAAACACCATGAGGGCTCATGATTAACTAAAAGATTTTTAAAATGCATTTGGGCCCACATATATTGCCAACATATTGCAAAAAAATACCTCTTTTACCCACTCAAAAAAAAAAAAGAATTTTAATTCACACATAACAGTTTGGCAGTGATCAAGTTGAATAAGATAAAAAATAGACTCCACAGGACCCAGTTAATCAGCATCAGAGAGCAAAGGAACGTGCTGAACTTAAAGGAGTTAAAACTTTGCAAAGAGGAAGGAGTGTACAGGGAGTAGATGAAGGCTAGTATCAAACAAATCTCCATCCTATTATTGACCAGCTATGAAACCTTGAAAAATCACCTTACCTCCATGAATTTTTAACTTCCCTCACCCATAAAATAAATCATATGTATGTATTAAAATTTTAATCACTTGTAAGGATTAAGGAAAAATACATGTAAAAGACTATAAAGTACTCAGTCCAGGGCCTGAAGCATGGAGAATGCCCAGCGAGGGCAAGGTCCTACTTCCATCTTAGATCACAGGAAGGACCAAAAAACCTGCTGGGGCTATGAGGATTTAAACATTTAAGAAAGATGTTCAGTGAAGATCTATTACTCATTCTCACTGAATCCTTACAATTTTGTTGAACTATTCATGCAACAACCCACAGCACAATCCCAGAAAAAGCAAATGAAAGCACCCATTGCAGTACCAAGACAATTCATCATTGACTGCTATGCTAAGAAATTGGCACCTCTGAGCACCATGGCAGGCCATTTAAATGGATGTCAGGTGTGACATATCGTATTTCCATCTGACTGTGTTGTGGTGCAGGAATCAATGAGAAAGAATAAGGCAACAGCTTGAGTTATAAAGGATAAAAAGGGAGAAAATTGGATGAATTGCATTCATCCTGGATGCAGAAATGTTGTACAATTATAAGCAGCATGAAAAGAAATATACATAATTATAGTCTGCATGTAACTGGGGAACAATGGGAAGGGTGGCTGTGTTGAGTGAGAAAGAGAAGAGAAATCCGAGAAGCTGGCCACTCTGCATTCCAGGCATAGGAAGATTTTCTCTGCAAACAGCACCCTGGCTAGACGTGCCAGTTATGTGTATGACAAAGCAGAAAACAAATGAACTGATTAAAGTGCCGAATTCATCCTCAGACTCAAATACAACTTTACAACCAGGCAGTGCAGAGCCTCAGCTGTATGGCAACCTGGCATTTCGATGCAGACAACGCCTGGATAGTTAGCAAACCTACAGTAGCTCAATTCATTTTCCCTGGTGTTACTGCTCCTACACAGTAAAGCCGGTAACGAGGGTTGAGTTTGTTTGGAATAGATATATAAGAAAGTGGGCACTCTGTTCCCTACTGTAAGAACCCAGCAGCCTCAAGTTGTGCTGAAATTGACCACCCACAACCTCCCTGGTGGAAATGCGGTAGTACTTCTCTGATTTGTAGTCAAACATCAGCCTTCCCTGGCAATGCTCATTACCGCATGATTGCAGATGTGCTACAGTCTAAACTATATTACAGAAATCTGCCCAACTGTAGCTAGCTAAGCTGACATTACACCAGATACCCACACCACCACTGAATCACCTCAAGAGGAAAACTGAATTTTCTATGCATTATTGAAATAATATTTTATACTGTCAGGGAACTAGAGGCTGGCTTGTTCATACTCAGCTACATTTAGCCTTTTACCTGGGTCATCTATAAGAATGCTGAATGTTTATGAAGTGTTTATTAAGTGCTAGGGAATGTGAGAAGTACTTGACATGATGACCATTTCCCCCTCTAGAGTACAAACTACTCTGAAAGCTGAGACTCTGCTTTGCTCACTAGTTGGGTCTAGGGAGTTTAGGGTCTTGATATCCCTTACAGGACAGAATTTCTCAAACATACGTACCTTACACATACAAATCTCTTGGGGATTTTGTTCAAAATGCAGATTCTGCATCAGTAAGTTTGAAGTAAAGCTGAGAGTCTGCATTTCTAAGAATAGCCAGGCAATGCCCTAGAGTGCACTGAACTGCTACGAGTGGATGCTGTGTAATGTTAAATGGACCAGAGTAAGCACCACAGCACTTAGATTACTAACCGTGCTCCAAATCCAAGGTGTAGAATGGATTAACCATGAGGCTTCTTCCAGTCCTCAATATCTGGTTAGAGAACATCTGAATTTGAGCCTTAACTTTGCCACTTATTAATTCTGTGACCTTGAGTCACAAAATGCAAAATGGCTACACTATCTATATGCTACCTACCTCAAAAGCTGGTTATGAGGATTAAGTTAAATACTGCTCAGAGTATATACAGCATAGTGCCTGGCAGTTGGAAAATAAGAAAAATGACAGCCAGTCTTGTTATTATCATTCATGTAAGAATCTCTAATCACCAGTTTCAAAGGCGAGAAGGAAGAGGGTAATTTTGATAGAGGAAAGATTTATTCATTAACTTACCTACTCGATATTTATTGAGGGCTATTCTGAGCCATACATAGTCTAATACCGAGGACACTGCATTGTGAAAGCCAGAAAATGATCCTGATTTCATGCAGCTGACATTCTATTGGGAGGACTAAGAAATAAGTCATTAAACTTGTAAATAATAGAAATAGTAATAAGTCATTTTTAAAAAGGAAGGATTTAACTGTATGACATTCTAGAAAAAGCAAAACTTGGAGTCAGTATAAAGTTTAGCCAGGGGCTAAAGAGAAGGAAGAAATGAACAGATGGAACATAGAAGATATTTAGGGCAGTAAAGACAATCTATATGGTTCTGCAATCGTGGACATGTCATGAATTTGTAAAACCCATAGAACATACAATACCAAGAGTGAATCCTAATGTATGCCATGGACTTTGGGTGGTAATGATGTATCCCTATAGGCTCATCACTTGTAAGCCATGTACCACTTTTTGGGGGCATGTTGATGGTGGGAGGATGCATGGGTGCTTTCTGCTCAGTTTTTCTTTGAACCTAAAACTGCTGTAAAAATAATGTCTCTTATTTAAAGAAAATAAAACAGCATAAAGGCTACAGAGAGCAGCTGTCAGGATGATCGGCAGTATGAAGGTTTTTGAGAGAAAATGGTCAGGGAAGTTTCCTCTGAGAAGGGGATATTTGTGCAAAACCTCAGTGATAAGAAGTCAACTATTCAAGCTGTCATTCATCTCTTCCCTCACATTTTTCATTTTGAAGGTTACACATATCTTCAGGGGGTGAAATGGAGCTGAATGAGGCTAATGAGAAGAGTTCACTCTCAGGGGTATACATGTCCTGCCATAGCATGTTGAAACTTGGTTTCAAAAGAACAAAGTTGCAGGAGGTCCTTGCTGTGGAGCAGGTCTCTAAGACCACTGTGTGAATGGGGAAACATGAGGGCTTCTAAGTACTTGGCATTTCTAGTTAAATCAGTGCACATTCTCCTGGCACTTCATAATCTGTGTGTCATGCATGTGACTCTCTATCCTATTGATAAACAGGGAACCCTGTAGCACTGGTATGGTTATTCTCCTTCTACACAAGGACTAATGAGGCCTAAGAAGGTAAGAGAACTCTTCAAGATCATAAGTTTTTAAAAATTAGAGAAAGAATTTGAACCCAGGTCTGTGTTACTTTTAGGTCCAAGCTGACAAACATTCTCCTCAGGAATTTTTCCCAATGACTTCAGTCTTCCCTCTGGTTCAAGGGTATAAATCCCCCTGTTTCAAATTGTGTGATATATTTCAAAGCAATCCCACAGAAGCCTGTTGAGTAAAGCAGTGAATACAAATGTTTGTATTACTGGAGCACACAAATGCAGAGACATAGCTTCAAGGAGCACACACATACACACACATATGCTGTCACAATTTTACTGTTCATCTTCTGACAGCTTCTCCACAACTTTCTAAATGTTTTCATTGTTGTGGGACTACAAAGTGAGTCATTAGGAATTGACTGTTGGACATAAGAGGCCTGCTACTTGCTAAGTGGAGAAAAACCCAGACCAAGCTGCCACATCTTACAGCCGTTCCAGTGAGATCCAACTGTGTCCAGGAGACCTAACAGGGCATAAAGGGGCAGAGTCAGAAAAGCAGTTCTGCAAGAGAGAAAGAGAGGAGGGCTGAGACAGGTATCTCAGAACCACAGAAAAGGAATCAAGCTCAGAAGTGGAAGGAGGGAGGGATGGCATTTGCAATGAGTGGAACAAAAGCGTCTCCAAAGATGTGACACTTGAGTTTTCAGCCTGCTGATCACTAAGCTGCTGCTAACCAGAGCTTCAGTTTCTTTATTAAGTGAAGATAGCAGCAGCAGGGTAAGGGGAGGGCTGAATGTGATGTCATTGTCACTACAGATGCCCAACATAAACCACACTCCCAAAATATGCTAGTCTTTTTGCTGGAGTAAAAGGTTTTCTTCACTTTCAACCTACTATTTAAAAAACAGATTGATTATTACTCTTGTTACACCGGTGCATGCTTCATTAATTTTATTTAAGCTCTCCATCTATTTCAATAGAACTTTGACAATTTTATACAAAGACATGAAATGCTCATTGGTGGAAATTTTCTTGTTGGCTCTTTCCATTTCAACACCAGCGAATAAGAACAGCTAACATTCCCCAAGTTGTTCACCATCACAAAGAGGTTGAATTCAGCTTTGAACAACCCTACTACAGAGGTATAGATATCATCCCATTGTACAGATGAGGAGACAGCAGGGCTGGGAATTAAGCCACTAGTAACTTGCCCAAGTACAGAAGCAAGATTTGGAATTCGACTCCATACCTCCTCCACCACATGGAAGAATATTCATCAGAACTGGAGAAATATGTACCTGATTTGACACCTTATCTCTAGGAGGTGCCATCAACAAGATGTAGAGCCTGACATTTATATTTGTGCAGACTACTCTCCTATGAAAGAATCTTCTCACATTTTGGGTCAGATAAGCAGTTCATGTTGGTCAGAACCCTGAACACCCAGAAAACAGAAAAGACTGCAAACTCCTTCTGACCCATCAGGAAGATGCTGTTACATATAGAAACAGATAATTTCATCATTTCTACTTTACTGAGAACCTCAGAATTGCTAATGATTAAATAATTCAGCCCTCTGGGAAAATCTAGCTCCCAGTTTTAAGGCTCTAACCCTTATATGCCAATTTGAAAGGCAGTACAGACATAACATGGCTCTTTGGGTTGTTCTAAATTTACCAACTCTGAAAGATTCAATGCAGAAGAAGTCCATTATAGCATGGTCAGTGCCACATATTCTGGCCCTTAACCAGCTTAGTGAGGCAGTTTGAAAGAGAAGGATACTGAAAAAAGGCATTTGGCTGAGCTATTATGGGCATCCATCGTAAGGGGCAGGATATATAGTTAGCCTACTTTGGAAATTCTGTGCTCCTGCTGGATAAGGCTTTTACCACTCCCTTCTGCCTCTAATCTAATGATCAGGGTCCAGATAGGTAAGATAAACTAAAACTCTATAAACTAGAATGTCATATAGGCCAGATTTGTGGATGGCACATAATAGTCCTAATCTTGATGCAAACAACTGCTTCATGTGCTGAATGGATGATGCATATTTGTCCTTGATGCACTTGATCAGACCCTACATAACAAAGATTTTCCTGAAGCTAGTCATGAAGCTAGTCATGAATTGGAGGTGAAGCATGTAGAAAGGCTGCAGTTTTAGGGCTACTCCATCCCACTTTCTACATGGGCTTTGGCATATGATTGATGGTTCTTATAAAGGTGGGAAGCACCCAGACCAGGCGTGGAACAGGGATGTAGAGAAGGGATATCACTGTATACGACAGTTGCCTAAGTTAGCATGTTGATCACTGACTTGGGACACACACATCTGCTCCTGAGGTGCAAGGAAGTATCAGGAAGTCAATGACATTTCCTGAAATTTTCAAGTCAGCTTAGGTTCTTTTTCACTATGCTAACCTAAAATCTCTTTCAGGAAACAGCAACTTAGGTGTAGGGTGAAATGCTTAAAGTTCAATAATTGTTCTGACCTCACATGTTGCACTATTCTCAATTTTCTTTGACCGCAAACTGTCCTCTTCCAAACTAGATTAGAAGTCCTCAGGAGGTCACGACCATATTCTATACCTCTCTTATATTTCTCTCAAAATGCTAGGCACAAGCCTAGGCACAATTGATGTTCACTATACTTACTCAATTAAATTGGTTTAAAGAGACATGTGCCTTTGTCAAAGCATGTTTGCTACAGAATGATTTGATTCACACCCAACGATAAGCACAAGTGGTATTCATCCACACACAGCTGTACCTGTTGGCATCTGTTATTATTGGTCAGTGTCAGTGCTGGGCCAGTTGCAAAATATTTTGAATATTACCCATGATCATGAGAATTTACTTCTAACTCAGGTGACAATTAATGCCACTATCAATTATAATATAACTTTTCAGTCTATGTACCCCCAGACAGTTTTCAGAGTTACTAAGGATCACAGAATCATAGAATCTCTGTATTGGGAGAAACATTCAAACTCATCTATTGTCACTCTTTGCTGGGTACCAAAATTCCCTTTTAGATTCCTCCACAAACTGGTCAGTCAACAACCAAAAAGAGGAAGCTGAATACTTATTCAGCAAGAATTACATTCTTTTATTGTATTTCATTGTTCTTGATTGTTAAAAAGGGAGTCATTAGTTTGCACAGAGCTGTAAGGAAATCTGAAGACAAAGTTATTAGGGTGTATGTTCAGGGAGGGAATGTGTGTTCTTTCCTGTCTTGTTTCACTGGGCCATAGATCATCAAGGTGATTCACATAAATCCTGATCTTGGCTTATCTCACTTTGGCAATACCCTGGTCCAAACCACCAGTATCTCATCAGGATCATCGCAGTGGCTTCCTACTGCAGGTCTTTTCTTCCACCCATTACCTCTTCAGTCTGTTCAACATGACTAGAGAGATCCTATTAAAATATCAGGTCAGATCACTCCTTGTCCAAGACCTTTGAAGACATTTTATGTCTCTAAGAATTCAAAGCAAGGCCCCTGCTACAGTCTGCAAGATTCTACAAGGTCTGGACTTTTTCTATTTCTTTCCCTAAGCTCTTGGCTAGTCCTTGAATATACCAAATGTGTGCTCCTGTCTCAGGGACTCTGCTTTTGCTCTTCCCCTGGCCCGGGAAACTTGTCCCCCTGGTATCCCTTAACTTCTTTCCATTGTTTATTTACTCAAATAACACCTCCTCAGCAAGACCTAGACTCACCCCAATTCACTATACTCCTTCCAGCTTTATTTTCCGTGTGTGTGTGTGTGTGTGTGTGTGTGTGTGTGTGTGTGTCATTTTCCTCAACTATATTGAACTTCTGTGAGGAGAAAGACCTTCATCTGGTTTGCTCACTAGCCTATTCTTGAAGCCTAGAATAGTGTCCATCATGCAGTATATACTTAATAATCAGTTATGGAAAAAAGGAAGGAAATGTAGAGAATGGCAGGCAAGCTCCACAGTACTGATGGAGCTAGAAGTTTTAGGATTCTGCTTTCTGTTTCGCTTGTGGAAATAATTTAAAATTCCTCAGACCTCTGCAAAGATTAGAATATTCTCATAAAGCATTTATGGCTACTTGCAAAGATTTTTAGCTTTGAAACCTACACATCTAGCAGTAAGTAAAGGAAAGAGCTATCAGGGATTGGTCCCCTGCTCTTCAATTTAGATCTTGCTTGAATGCTATGTGCATTATGTTTTAGACCTGCTTTATTCATTCAGCAAATATTTATGGAGAACCTATTAACTACAAGGTCCCTGAATTAGTGTTAATCGGATCTGAAGCTATATTAAACACATTCTCTAAAATACATAAAGAATAAATATACAATCAGGCCGTAGCTCTCAACTCAATTGTAAAATAGAATTGCCCAGGAAACTCAAAAACAAACCAATGCTGGAGACTGGTTTCAGAAAATCCAAAGCTCAAGAGAAATTTTTAAAGTATTTCACAGGAGATGCTAGTGTCATTCCAGATTTTTCCATTGCTATAATATAAAAGGGACAGATATTGAAGGAGCAACAGAGTAAGTGCCAGGGAAGTACCAAAAAAAGAACAACTTCTAGCCACAGCAATACTCTTCAAACAGTGCTCCTAAGAACAGTAGTTACCTGTGAATGTTTACTAGCTGTTTGAGTGTCAGATGATGTCCAAAGAGCCCCATGCTCAAATTTGGGAAATTATACATTATTCCTTTTCCTTCTTGGAGATTTGATGTCCCATAGAATCTCTCTGCACTCGTATGAGTTTAGGAAAATGAGGAAGAGATTCTAGGAGAATTCTCTCATGGGTTCAAGTCCTATTAAGCAGTCAGCTACACAGAGTCTTTGAAATAGTAATCTTTCAGGAGCTTCTGCACTATATACCTCTCCACATATCATTTATCTTTAGCCAGATAGAGTTTACAACCAAAACCAGTTCTTTGCCATGAATTCTAACTAACCAGAGGAGAATAGTAATGACTACATTTTTCAAAATGTGTGTAGTGACAGAATGGAGTATGCTCCATTTGCCTTTCAGAACCCTTGACTTTGGGTACTTTGTATTGTCCTCACCCTTTTAACCATATTTTTTGCATTTCTTAATTTATCAAGTTTATACATGATTTTCTTTGTCAGTTTTTTGAAAGTAAATGAATCTTTTGGAAGAGAGAGAAATTGTTTTGCTTTATTATACTGTTAGGATCTGTAATGGACATTATCTGAATTTCAGAACCATGTTTTGTTTGTATGACATTATTATTCGATTGGTGCTATGCTTTTTCATTTAAAATAAATAAATAATAATTACTAAAAAGAAGACTGATTAAATAATTTATTTTGGATACATCTGATGGAATGCCCCACAGAATTAGAAATTCCATAGTAAAATGGTCATCCTATAATAAGGATACAATTGGGGGGATGGAGGATATAAAGTATTTGTACTATGCCATGAACAAAGACATAGAATTATATCTGTGGAATAAGATTATGAGGGCTATTTATTCTATTTTTATTTCACATTTCTTACATCTTCTGAATTGAGTTTATATAAATTTTAAAACAGGAAAAAGCCTAAGACAACTTAAGGATAATAATTTGTGATTTTAATGTAATCCAAATAAATAGAAATTAATTTTCCTTTACATTCCCTCCTCCAAGAAACATGGTACTTGTTGCCCATATTTTATTTTGAGATTTAAATTGGTATTACTGTTCCGAGCTAAATACTTCCAGACATATAAAGAGAAACCAATCAATGCTGATAAAATACTTTGGAAGCACAAACTATGAGATAGACAAATACTTCTGAAAACAAAACATGGTGACCTTTCCCTACTCATTTGTCTTGCTGGGAAGATGTAGGCATTACATCTTACTTATTGTTTTTTTGCTGATATTTTTAAATTTTGCTTTATTTTATTTTATTTTACTTCAAAGTAAAAATATTTCTGCTGATTAGTAAAATGTTTGTTGAAGTCAATTACTCCTTGAAGACTTTCTTTGCAAAATTTCCTTGTTGAAAACTTTCTCAGAAGAATTAGTGACTTCATGTGTAATTTGCGTCTTACTGGTTGCCCCCAATCTCTTTCTCATGTTACTTATAAATATTTTTAAATGAATGATTTTTAAAATAAAGGAAATATTGACAACCCCCTCAATGGTATCCCACAGACACCTTGATGTTTTATTTTTCTGGAACAGTGTGGGAAGAAGTGTTTTTGTCACAAATATGATGCTAAAGACTAAGAGAAAAACAATATAAGACCCTCTTTAATTCTCCTGATCTGAATAGATGATCATGTTTGGGTTCTGAATGCATAGAATGAATAAATAGTCCAGTAAAGGATCCTTCTGTGAAACAAAGGCTCTTTGACATTGTTGACATTCAATACATTTTTCCAGAAATTTACAAATATTTTCCAAGATTCATGGAATATTCAAAGAAAAAAAGAGGTATTGACATTTCCCCTCATCATCCTTCCAATTAAGAGAATTCGAGGATGAATGACCTCAAAAGCACTAAATAAGAAAACCACAAAGACACATTTTTAGTGATAATCATACTATTGGGGTCACACAAAATGAAATCTTTGATTAGTAAAATCCCAACACTGTATGCAAGCTTAAAAATGTAAATTTTTTCTCAGTAATTATGCATAACATCCAAAAACATCACCTATAAATTTACAATTGTAATAAGGCCTTGTAAACAAAGAATATAAATTAATTCATTTTTCAGTGACAAGGCTGATCAACCTCAGAACGACGGATGGATTTGCTCATTGGATCATCATCACAGTGGTATGAAATTCCTGGCATCCTAGCATTTCTTGTCCTTCTTCATTGCCCCCAATGAAGAAAGTGTCATTCATCTTTCCTGAATATACCAACTTCCTCTCAGGAATATCAGGGATAAGAAGGCATGCACAATATGCCATTCCATAAACCATATCCCAGATGATTTTATTTATAAATTTTCACTTCTTCACCCTTTATTTTTCTCTAATTGCATTATAAGGATTTCTGAGGGTCAGTGTTCACTGTGTTAAAGTTAAAATAATTTTCTTTAAATTCATCTTTTAAAAAGGATCTGCTCTTTTGTTCACCTGTCCTTGTATTTCTACATGTAAAGTAAAATGAAAATAACAAAATTAGGGTCTATGTATTCAGAATGCTGTCAACTAGTGACAGAAAGAAGTCTATTACCCCTCTGCATTTTTAAATGCCTAAAAATCTTCAGCAGTTGGTAGGAAAGGACTTGAGCCATTTCAGTAGAGACACTACTTAGTTTGAATAAACTCATTTACTCTTTTCTGTATTATTTCTTAAATTTGCTCATCACCTTATATACATGGACAGAGCAAAATATATGTTCTTCATATTGCTACAGGTGTTAGAATTTCTATGTTTTAACTAAAATTCACTTTATACTACTAGGCTAAGTTTTTTAAGAAAACACTTCTAAAACTGTTTTTGAATATTCTCTATGCTCTAACAAGGCAAAGAAAGAGCAAAAAGACAAGGTTTTGGGTACATTGCCTCTGAAAAGTGAGACAGAGATGTCTTTCGTGAATTTTCAGATGTTCTTGACTAAGAAATGGCCTCTTTCTACTCCAAACACTATACAGAGAAAGACTTCCAACCTTCAAAGAATCTAACTTCAAGTTGGTCTTTCAAGAACAACTTTTTTTTTTTGTTTGATTTGTTTATAGGGAATTTTTTTTCTGTTATTTCACACCATTTCTCTCCTATCATATAGCTCCCTAGTTAAGAATGTCTTAAGAAAATGAGATTATCTTGACCAATCTTGACCGAATCTACTTTAAACATCAGTAGTCACAAGAATTAGATTCTCTATAACGTGAGAATATCTACTGTGCCCTCTCTATGTGCCAACAGCTCTATGGGAGACTTTGACCCAGACCCCCTGGGACATCCACCATCTCTGCCCAGACAGAGGTCATGGTCTTATTTTTCTGTGTTTTCCTTTCTAGGGCATGAGGAAAACATTATAAGCCTTATTTAAAATTGATTCAAGATATAAATAGAGTGGTATGCAAAAAGAAACCACTAATTACACACTTAAATGTGTTTGTGATTTTTTTACCCATTGGAAAATGAAAAAATTAGAAATTCTATGTTTTGTATTATTATAGAATTAAGATTTCCCATTATAAAATAATACTTTTGGGATGTTTAAAATCAGTTAGCTGCTAGGGTCTTGAATCATTTACTAATAAATAATTTTGACTTTTGTTACTTAAGAATATGTAACTCTTATTCTCTGTCTCCTCACCACCCACCACCACCCAATTCACCTAAGGGGTATGTATGGGTCTTCATTAACAGACATTTTAACTAACAGACAAACTAAACACTCCATGCATTATGTAGATATGACTGCAATTTTTAACCGATCAATCCTGATTTATAGAATTCCATCATAATCCAATTATTACAGAAGTAGTCAATAATTACAAATAAGGATTTTTACCTAGTAAAAACAATGAAAAGTTTAAAGCAATCTATGTGATCAGCAATAAGGAAATGTGAAGATGAATTATGGTATATTCATGTGCTAGAATATTCTGCAATAATTAAAACCAATGATTATTTAAGAACACAAAAGTATATGAAAGGTCATAAAAGCATCATAAAAATTTCATGGCATCAATAATTATACCCATGCTATGTTCATTTCAATTTAAAAAATGAGAAAAATTCACCAAAATATTTTTTATCTAAAAATAGTGAGATTATAGATAATTACAATGTTAAAAGATGTATAATAGATCATTATTAGTTATATATTTAGAAAAATATATCTTAAAATATGACATATATAACCTCAAAGGTTATGTAATATGGTAACTACTGCATATTATAGTATCCACATATAATATATACCAATGGAGTAAATTTTGCTGAAAAGACTAACTTGTACTATGTTTGATTAGTTGAATCACAGGCAAAGAAAACAAGGTGTGCCACAATTCTCAGTCCCATAGAGATTTGAAACCACTGATGATTTATTTGTTTTCCTTTATTTTTGTCATTTCTAAAGCCTTAGAGTACCATCTGAGAAGCAGAAGAATACCATTAGGGTAACCTCCCACATGATGGTTTAGTGCTTACTTAGATTTGTACCTCATCAGCTGTAAGAGCTACAGCCATCACACCATCCCTCACATCAGATTTATGATGATCTGTAAGTCTATTGTTTCTATTATTCAATAACTTGAATGGCCTTGAACACAGTCTCTGAGGCATAGACTCCCTGAGTTTTATTGCTTAAAGAATTCCTAGAATGAGCTCTGAAGAAACTCAAATCTAGAATATAAAAAAAACTGACAGGGAAGTTGGCTCATGCTTATAATCCCTGCCACTCAGGAGGCTGAGGCAGGAGGATCACAAGTTCAAAGCCATTCTCAGCAACAGCAAGGCACTTAAGCAACTCAGTGAGATCCTGTCTCTAAATAAAATACAAAATAGGGCTGAGGATGTGGCTCAGTGGTTAAGTGCTCCTGAGTTCAATCCCCGGTATCTACCACCCCTCAACGACAACAACAAAAAATAACTGGCAGGGAAAAAAGTGAAATATTTTGTGGAAGAGAATACAGGTAGCTTATCTCCTTGTCACATGATAGGTAGTAAAGAAACAGGACGGTCTTCCAGTGTGGCTGCTGGTGGCAGTCTGCTGGTGCATTGGATACACTTCAGGATGAGAGTGTTTTCTGTTGTTGCTCCCCGTCTTCCTCTACCTCTCTCTTACTTATGCTCATTGATTTATTTTGTGATCAATTTTATCATCCATTCTTGGAGTGCTAAGTGAGAATCTGAGGAAAACAGCTTAAAAAAAAACTCCAAACAACCAAACATAAGAAAATGTGAGAGAAATAAGGTGTGGAAGACAGGGACATAAAGATGTTCTTCAAATACCTAAAAGCAATTATATGTAAGAGAGATTAAAAGTATAGTTCTCATGGCTCTAGAGGACAAAAATTAGAACATGGAGAAGTTTTTGGAAGATATATGTCATTTAGATAAAAGTAAATATGGCATGATCCAGTTAAATCCAAGATGCCTGTGTGTGTGTGTGTGTGTGTGTGTGAGAGAGAGAGAGAGAGAGAGAGAGAGAGAGAGAGAGAGAGAGAGAGAGAGAGAGAGAGAGAGAGAGACAGAGAGAGAGAGACAGAGAGAGAGAGACAGAGAGAGTTGTTGTTAACTGACAAGGCATAAGGGTCTACTGGCATAAACTGATTTCTAGAGAGCATTTTTATTTCTGAAGGAGAAAGGGGATATTAGGAGCCTGCTAAGAGGCTTGAAATAGTTATTATAAGACCATGTTGGTGAAGATAACTTCTTTGAGCTGCGTCAGGAAAAGGGATCTGGGGGAGAGTGGGGAATGCAAGAAGCAGTTTTATGAAAGGTTCCATAAGGGAAGAATTGTTTGGGAAATGGTTGCATAGAATTTCATTTAGGTGACAAAGTGAGTCATGAAGTTGAAGAAGTCATTCTCCCACTTTGCACAGAACTTACCTCAACCCAGCCTTTCTGAATTGGGAACCATCCAGCAGTATTGGATGACCATAGGCACTATCTACACAGTTCAATGCCCCTTCAACCTAACTATGAGTACTACTCACCTGAGGATCTAGTTAAAAGGCTGACCTGATTCAGAGGTCTGAGGTGGGACCAAGAGCCCAATTTTCACATGAGTTCTCAAATAGTTTTGATAGTGCTAGTCCAGAAAACAGGTGGCAACATTCTAGGAGAGATTTTGCCATAAGAAGAAACCAACAAGGAGAAGGCAGAGTGGGAGAGGAAGAAGTGGGTGCATACTAGACGCTAGTCCATAAGCTGGTGGTTTATGGGCACTCTGGAGTTACCCTCCACCCACAGACAGAAATTCCAGATACAAGGGGAGTACTGTAGTCATTATAAGTATTTTAAAAACGTGTATATGGGAAAGGACAATGAATTAGAGTTATATGACTCCATCCATAGACCCAGATAGCAAAGAAGAATCAAAGTCAACTAACAATGAAATGTTCTAACTTGGAAAACAACACATTGCTTTCAGCAGAGGGGTCCAAACTGAACGAAGTAACCTCTTACCATTGGAATTGAATAGGACTCATGGAATAATGGCTGAGATCCTTGCTTATTCTCTCCTTTTATGATCCTACAATGGAATCACTAAAGCAAAAAGAGTGCATTGTTTAAGAGCTCATGTTAAGGAACTAAAAATATTCTAAGGTGAGTGAAGTTAAGCAGACATGGTGCCAGAAAACTGGATTCCAAGCCAGTGGTGATCTCCAGACTCGGTGTGGATTGAGGACCTTAGATTCAACTCCATCCAATTTTTGACAGATAAATGGCATGTGATCTAAGGGAAGGTAATAAATGGATAGATTTCTGAAAATCAATGATTATTTTTAGGGGAAAGTAAAAGAAAAAGAGAGGGGAGGGAGAGACATAAACTGAAGGACTATGGGAAACGAGATGAGAAGAGTTTGTTAATGTGTAAGTACGGCAGCATGTTTATGATAAATTTGAATATTCTCTTCCCCAGAACTAGAGCCAAAAATATTCTCTCTATCCCTCTGGCCCAGAAATTGAAGACTTCAAAATCTTAGTTTCTGTCTCATTAGAAGCTGCTAAGTCTTTTAGATCAGATTCACAGATGAAAAAGAGAAAAGTAATAACCCTGTCCAATTATAAATGCTGCTTCTGCCTTCATAGATCAAAGCTTGATTCTCACAGTCCAAAAAAAAGTAAGATTACTTGCTCTTTGGCTGAGAACAGTTTCAAGAATTGTCCTCAAATTAGCAAGCATTTACCAAGTCCCTACAGAGTGTCAAACACTTGTAGGGAACTGGGGATGCAGACATAAGACCTTTACAGTCTGATAGGGGTTACAGATAATAATGTAACATGATAACAATCTAAAATAGGGCTACAAATATGCTCAAATCACAGATGAAGGAGAAAAGTACTCTTCCCTCCTCCTACAAAGAGACACAGAGTAGTTGAGCTGGGCCTCAAAGAAGGAGTAGGCTTGTCCAAAGATAGAAAAGAGTGCATACAAGGCAGAGAGAGGTGAGCAGGCAGGCAGGAACTGAGAAAGGTGGGCTTGGCCCGTGTGCATACCAGGGAGATGCAGGTGCAGGCTAAAGAAGTACTCGTGGGTCCCCCCACAGGTCACTCTTGCCCAGTTTCCTCTGAGAACTTCTAGCTGACATCTTTGAGGCATTTGCTGTCAAAGTCAAGGTCTTTATCTACCTCAGAGGTTTCATTGGCAACTTGGGCATGGTACAATTTGGGAACAATTACCTCTTCCTCCCACCCAGGCATGAGAGTTTAGCATACAAGTTCTGACATTCCCTATGACAAGTCCCTTAATTTTGCTGTTTGTTTTGCCTATAATGTGAGAAATTTGAGAGAATTTACACCTCCCCAAACTTACTGGATCATAAATTATTACTGCTTTGAAAAAGGAATTAGGAATATTAGAGCTAAGATTTCATTTGTCATGTTCCAAATTGGAAAACCACCTCCAGCTGAGTAAATTTTTAAAAAGAGCAGAGGGATAGAGTGTAGTATCACAGGGTAACCTGCCCTTGAGCTAAGTAGGCGAGGGCTTCTTCCTAGTTCTTGGGGAGAGGTATCTAGATAGATTCCAAGGACAAAAATATCTATTGAAAAGCCTATTGATTGTTTCAGACATAGATATCATATGGTCATTTGTGGTCACTGAGTGAGAAGAGCTTAATGGACTTTTATTCTGATCCCTTGATATGCATGCATTCACTCTGGCATGTGCTTCCTGTCACTCCTTTTTTTGCACCCCCCCCCCCTTGTCCCCATCCCTAGTTAAAGGAGATATGAAAATATATTCTTGCTTTAATTCAGAAAAAAATTATGCTCATGACTCAGTTCAATGAGGTCATTTACTTACACACACATACACTCAAAGCCACAAATATTTAAAGGTTTCAGTAAGTCAAAAAAAAAAAAAAAAAAAAAAAAGTCCATATTCTTCTTCCTTATAAACATTCCTTGCAAACTTTGTGAGTTTGCCAAAAAAGGCTTCCAGGATCAATACTTCATGCACCTCAATGGTTGTGATACACAAGAAATAATCTGCATCCTTCCCTGCTGAGAATCATTTGCTTGGTGTGTGCTCTGCATGAAAACCATACAGTAGGAAAAATGTCATTCTGCCTGAGCCAGCTGCTAACCTGCTGTCCAAGCTTCATGCCTGACAAGCTGCTAATCAGAGAATCCACATCGTTTAGCTCTGACATTTTGAATTCTAATGGACTCTGTCCATTCTAGGTGTATCATTTGCTAAGAACCTTATAAACCCCATTCTTGCATTTAATTTATAAGGCCTGTTTGTTCTCAGAATTTTCCCCAGAGCCATGTACCCAGCTTTGAGCCCCATATCGTTGCATTGGGCTCTGGGTTCACTTTGAGGCAAGCCAAAAGAGCTGGGGTGTCTGCTCTACTACCAAAGCATATCATGGCAGCCCACAGAAAGGATCAGGACTCCAGATCAGGAGGCCCAGCTCTTATCACACCAATATGGGTACTAAATCTCCTACTCTCTCAGGTGCCATCTGTAAAGCTGGGGCTGGACTCCCTGCAACATCTGATGCTAACATACTAATTTTATATTTCTGGTCAGTCAAGCTATGATAATAAGGTCATACACAACTTGAAATTTCAAATATTCTCTCCTCCTTAAACTTTTAAGCAATTCATTGTTGACTTTAATTCCAACAATCGCTTTTGTTTTCACTCACCCTCAAAATGATATGTGTATGTTTCCCTCATGCTTTATGCTTGCATTTTAGGTAGTTAATTTTTGTAGAGAAAAAGTTTGTCCTGAAAGGAAGAAATTTTTTTCTTTCTGTTATATAGGAATTTCTTTACATGCATAGTTTTCCCACAAAGATAGTAGGTTGGGTAAGAAATACTGTATGAAACTGAATTGAACTTTACCTTTTGGAAAACTAAGTTCCTGTTTAGTTCAGTTATGTAATATTACATGCGAAAAGAAAGTATGGGCTTTGAAACTTGGTAAGAATGGGGTTGGAATTCAAGTCTGATGCTGTGGTCTTAGAGAAATTATTGATTTCTTCTTTTCCCACCATATATAGGGAGTAACTCCTTCCCACTGCAAAACCATTTTAAACATTAGAAATAATGTACAGAATTCTTAGAGCAGAGTGTCTTTCACAAAGTATATATTCTTATAGATGAGAAAATTGTGTCTCAACTTTAGGAAAGTAGCAGGATAACATCAAATAAGTAGAGAAGATTTTAGACAAATAACAAATACAAACCAAAAAAGAAACACACACACACACACACACACACACACACACACACACACACACACACGGGCATATGTACACAAAACCTCCTGCTTCCAGTGGTAGGAATTGCTCTCAGAACTAGAAGGGACCTCCAGACATCTGGAAAGACACTTGGCACTTCTCTCCACTGCCAATAATAGAAATGATATGCATGCAAATTCTCTTTGAGGCAATAAGAGGGATGGGTACCTACCCCTAATATTTATCTTGTGCAGAGAAATCAAGTAATGCCAGATTTAATGTGAAGAAAGTTGCAGCTAGTCAGAACTAGAAACTAGATCTTCACAGTGGTTAGTATGTAGCCCAGTGAGGAAATGGCCTCCATTCCAATTCTTTTAAAAATGCAAGCCAAATACTAAATCTTTCTGTTGTCAAGTGGCATGGGCACAAATAAATACACACAGCATGGCTTCTCTGTGCCAACTGGCACGTAGATGTAATCATTTCACACAGCATGCCCTCCTTCAGCCCAAGAGCACCAAGCAAAATGCAGTAACCAAGAGACAGAAAGGCTGTGGAGCAATACAAGGAGAGGCAGAGGCAGGCTGGAACTGAGTCACCGAGCAGAGTGCTCCTTTCGGTCTCATCTGGAGTCATTCTTTAGAATGATTATTGCCTATGAGATGAGACAACAGGTGAGTCATTGGTAGAAAATGCCCTGGGCAGAAAGCATAAAACTAGAAACTCAATCAGTGGGCCAGAGGTTTGTAATCCTTAGTCTACTCTGAGACACCCAAGGGAAGCAACATCTCTCATGGAATCACTGACTGGGATGAGAGGAGGAAAGGATATATGTGCAAGTTAAAGAAGATTCCCCCGACAATTAGAAAATGACATTCTCCCCCTTTCTTGGGAGTAATAATTCCCAGTCTTGGTTTTGTACCTTCATAACTTAGGCAAATCATTTAACAACTTTATTAGTAACTAGAGAAAATATATCCAGCTGCTTCGAAAATCAATTATGATAATGGAAAAGCATATGTGTATATGTGTAAAAAGCATATATATATTGTATATATTTATATTCTCAAAAATAAACTGGTTGTCACTCTTTTGCAGCAGATGAGGGATACACCACACACGCACACACACGCATGCACGCACACACACACACACACACACACACTCACATGCACACACTCTGAAGTTGAAGATGTCAGGGCCTCACTGTTTTCTTAGGGTGACCTGCCACATCAACCTAAGAGGCTGGCAGGTGAATAAGTCTTTCAGGGAAACCAAACAATCTCTCTGGGTTATGACACCTGCAGCTAGAACTTAATATATTAGAAAGACAACCAATTCATATTTCATACCTAGTTTATCCTTCCCTGCCTTTCTCTTCTATTTGCATCCAAATAATCAAAGTGTCACTCATAATTCAGTTCAAATGAGCATTAAACAACTATGTGCCAGCTTCCCACTAGCAGCAACATTGGATGAGGAGAGAAATACACAGTGCTTGTCCTCAGTTTATTTACATTCAAGAGAGAAGGGGAGACTGGATAACTAATGATAACCAGGTAGAAGTGAAATAAGTACTAAATTGCCACAAAAGCAGAGGGAGATATCACCTTTGTATCTGATGAGACAAAAGAAAAGAAACAATTTAAATGAACCAAAAGAAAAGAAACAATTTAAATGAACCAAAAAAAAAAAAAGTTTTTTCTAACAGTGGTGGATCTGATTCCTGGTCAAGGAAATGAAAATGTTTGCTAAAGTTATGACTTGAATCTTTGTATCTGAATACAAGCAGAAAGTGCTATGAATACTGATTTGGGTGTGATGCTACAAGGTCAACTTATTTTCCTCAAAATTCCTCTAATCATTGTGCTCTAAAAATTGTCGTTGTGCTTTTGTTTTGGGCAAAAGTGACTGGTGTCTACTTTGTTTTGCATTCTGCTTTTATCCAGATGTGTTGGTATTTCAGAGAAAGAGCGTGCATGACTCATGAATGAAAGAAGCCACACCTCCTTTATGTTCTTTCCCATGTTTGCCCAGAGTACAGTGCTTGTCTCCTTAGGTGCAAAGAACACAAATGAGTCATGCCTCACAGTCTCTGCACTAGGATGAGAGGCTGCAGAGAAAGTAGCCAGCTCTCAGGGAGGTCCAATAACTCCACCAACTTTATCTCTCCCCACTACTGGTAGCTCTTGGGGGTTTTCAAGACACATGGGGATCTGGGCCCTTCTTTGATGTCCATGGACGGGAGGTTGAGAAGCTGTCATGACTGGTTGCCAACACTGCATTTCTGAAAATGAGTTATTTTAGGGAGCCTCCAAAAACATATTCAAGAGTGTATAATCAATTTTAAGATTGGGTTATCACAGTATTAGACAAAAGGTTAATTAAATGTGAAAATGCTTGCAATCTTGAGCCAGGCTGAGATGATAGTTGTAGGCCAAGTGGCTTAAACTCTTTTTTTCCTATCTTCCCCAATGTCAATAGCAAAAATTTGTTAAATGAGCTAATGTGTGTGTGTGTGTGTGTGTGTGTGTGTGTGTGTATTATCAAGGAGAATATATATGCATATATATATTCAGTGGCAAATGTAAAACATATCCCCTTGGCAAATATAAAACTATCTCTCTTCTTAAAAAAAATTCCCAAAGGAAACTATCTTAAGAACTAATGCAATTCTTACAAAAATAAAGCTGGTATATGCACAAAAGCGGTTCATCCTTCACAATGATCACCATATTTTGGTGAATATATTTTTAAAATTCTCCCTATTTCAGCCAGTGCTACAGAAAAGCTAGAAAGGGGGAAAAGGAGGAGGAAGAGAAAGAGAGAGATAGTCTTCACATATTTAGATGTTCATTTATAATATTTATGTTATAAATGATGCTAATAAAATGATGTTAATAAAAACAACAAACTGATTTCAATTTTGTAGTGTACAATTCTCTTTACATTTTAAAAACATTTCTGGTCATTATTTTAAAATAATTATATACTATCATTCATTTTTATTATCATTACTTTAAAATAATTGTATGCTGTCATTTGTATAAGGAGGAGATTGAAGGAAAATGAACAAGAAGAAAGCTAGTTTTAAGCATTTCAATCTGTTATGTGTTATATATGTATAAATTTATTATATATAAAGTTACTATATTTTCTGATTAGGTAATATATTCTCATAGTTTAAAATTTAAAAGGCACAGAAACTACAATGGTTTAAAAGTTTCATGTACTCCTGCCTTCTGCTGACAGTGCCCATCCATTGAACAGCCATTTTATCATGTTTTAAGAAAGCCTTTCAGAGATGTTTTATGCAAGGATAAGTAAACGGCAAGTAGGTTGCAAACTACTGTCACAGTTGTGTACCTTGCTTTGTCTACTTAACATTATAGCTTAAAGAATATCACATATAGCACATTGAAAGTTCTCAATGTTTCAGATACACAGATTTCAACTTTTAGAGGTACTATCATTTATGTATCTAGTGATTAGATTGCGTTCAATCTTTTGCAATTAGAGATGACACTATAATGAATGGATTTATGTATTTTTATTTCACACATTCAAGTGTATCTGGGATAAATTCCTAGAAGTGAAATTTCTGGATCAAAGGATCAAAATATGTGTATCTGTAATTTGGACAGATAGGGCCAAGTTGACTTTGATAAAGATCATGTCAATTCCCACACCAGGTATGTGTGAGTGCGTGATTCCCTCACAGCCCAGTCAGAAGTGTTATAAAACTTTCCTGTCTTTGAAATTCTGAGAATTTAAAAATGGTATATTAAATGATTAATTTTGAATTTGCTTTTTTCCTTGTTGTAAGACTGAAGCACACTTCCATAGTTTTGAGAACAATTTGAATCTTCTCTTGTTTGAAATGATAACTTTTCTGTATTAAAATAACAATGAGAACCTAGTGAGTTCAGACTCTTTGAATATCATTTTTTATTTTTTGCTTTTGTATTTATTCTTTTTTAAATTATTTTTTAATTTTTTACAGACTGCATTTTGATTCGTTGTACACAAATGGGGTATATCATTTCATTTCTATGCTTGTACATGATGTAGATTCATACCATTCATGTAATCATACGTGTATGACTATCTTTTTTAAAGTTGATAAGCAACATTACAAGTGAGCACTAATGGTTTGCAGAGAGAAATACAGATTCTAGAATCTGAGTGAATATGGAAAAGAAATAATCTCTATTTCTAGAAAACACATTTAAAAAGTCCTATTTTGCAAGTGTTTTGTGACTAAGTATCTAGATTATCCCAAGAAATGCTCAGATTATAAAAATACTAAAAATAAAACAAAAAAAAGCCCAAAACATATTAAAAAGGGAACACAGCATAAACAAAAAGAATGAGAATGAATAACAAGCAAAACAATGACTAAATATTACATTTTTAAACTTTAGAAACCTAATGCCATAAGTTGCATTTTATCATAAGATCTTGGGTTTGGGAATAAAGATAGATATAATCATAGCTTGCTGTATAAACTTAGATAAATCCGATTGCATAGAAGAGATTGTTCCTGTTGATTTGCATGCTATAACTTCTTGTTTCCCAATATTTTCTTTTCCTTGGACATGCTGTGGTGAATCAAATCTACAGACTTTGCTGATGGTTGCTAAATGGGGCCATTTTAAAAGCAAATTAAAAGTTCACCAAGGGTAAGTCAATGAGTAAATGCTTCATAATCTGACCCTATTAATGCTTTGAGTTCTCAATTCTAATCACCAATATGTCATATCAATCTCTTAGAAATAATTAGCATATGTTATTTATTAATGGTCTCATCAGTGATTAATTTTCCAGGAAGTTAATTAATTATCTACTGCCAAAATGATCAGTAAATATTTTTCAACACTTTGTTCCTGTTCTTCAAGATCAAATCATATTTCTTAACTATAATGCCTACACATGGACATAGTTAAATGCTCAGTTTAAAGATTCCCTCTCTATCCAAACAAATCTCTAAGGAAAATTTCAATTGGGTAGAATTTGTTAAGTCCTTCTCCCTCATAAATGGACTAGTTTCAGGCATTCTGTATGTGAACTAAGTATCAATAGAAATTAGTCCTGATTAGAGGAAGTGTAAGTTTAAATGTTCTATGTGTGTTTAACAATTATTTTTTAAACACAAAGAATCATATGCTAATGCTAATTATGGAAGATTTTCAAATTACAGAAGACTGTAATGTGGTAGTCTTACTACTACCCAAAGACAACTACTATTTAATATCAGTTTTAAAAATCTATATACTCAAAAGACCTTTAATCATTTAATTAAAATAAAAAAGGATGAATGTTTCTATTATATTCCCACTGTATAGAGAAGAGGTCTAAAGAGAGGTTAGTAATTTACCCAAACTCATAGTTACTGTTATGGTTAAGATATATGGTGTCCCCCAAAAGCTCATGTGTGAGACAATACAGGAAATTTCAGAGGTGAAATGATTGAGTTATGAGAGCTTTAACCTTATCAGTGCATTAATCCCCTGATAGGGATTAACTGACTGGTAACTGTAGGCAGGTAAGGTGTGGATGAAGGAGGTGGGTCACTGGGGCCATGCCTTTAGGTTTATATTTTGTCTCTGGAGAATGGAGCTGTCTGCTTTCTGGTGCCATGTCCTGAGCTGTTTTCCTCTATCAGCTTCCACCATGATGTTCTGCCTCACCTCCAGCCAGGGCAATGGAGCTAGCTCTCTATGGCCTGAGACCTCTGAAACTGTGACTGTCAAATAAACTTTTCCTCTTCCCAAATTGTTCTTGTCAGGTCATTTGGTCATAACAGCAAAAAGCTGACTAAAACAGTTACTAAGTATAGAAATAAGATAGGTATATTGATATATAGTTTGTGATATAATAAATAACAAGTTATATTTTGTATTTAACATTACCACATGAGCATCTGTCCAATTAATAAATATTTTTGGGAAAATACAATTTTAATGAAGTATGCAAAAATACTCATTATGAGGGATATTTTTTCTTTCACTTTTTTTTATTTGCAGTTGCAGGGCAGCATGGGTTATATTCAAAGCATAAAGTAGACAACTGATACATTTCCCCACTGTCAATTTCTACATTTCATTTCTAAGGAAAAATGGGTGATGACATCTCCAAACTGCTTCCTGCTCTAAGGGGGTGAAGTTGGGAGAAGTAACCCAAAGTCCTTGTTCCCTATCAGGTAGGGCATGGACAGTTAAGGGCATTCAGCATCAGAACAATCCAGAGGTCCACAGCGGCAGATGGCAGGTGACTGGACAATGTATACATAGGGCAGGGATAGTGCAAATGGCCAAAGTTGTCACATCTTTCCTGAGTTGTTTCCTTTTTCTCAAAGTGGACCATGATGGAGCAACCTGTCTCTTAACTCTCCTGCAGTTGGCTCTTAACAAGTTCACCTGCATCCTCAGCATGGAGGTAGGGTTCCTTAGAGAGCCAGGCCTGCCCAAGAAAGCTGGAGCAGGGATTGCCCTAAGGTCCCATCTGGAGTGCCAAGTTTATTGCCAAAAGTTTGGTCCTTGTCCCCAGTGCCAATCCAATAACAAACACATGGTTTTTGATTAAAAAAATAGAAGAAGGTTTATTGCTTTTCTAGCAAAGGAGAAACACAGGGGACTCCTATTTCAAGGACTATGATTCTCAATTTGTTTCACTGTTATCATAATGCTGCACCATAGTATATACTATATTAAAGACATATAAATTTTATTCATACATCTAATTATTTTCTTAGGACAAATTTTACCTGAAATAATAAGGTAAAATATTTGAATATATTAAATTATTTTTGATAGTATAGCAATTATTTTCAACAGTAGAGCAACTCCCAGTAGTACTGTACAAAAGTGTCTCTTTTACTGTATCCTCACCCCATATTGGATAGTGGTATAAAAACATTCTTTTATCCAATTTGACATAAGAAAAACACTGTTTTTTAAACTTATTAGTGGGACTTTCTTCTTTTTACTTGAATGGATTTACATAAAGTTGTAAGAAATAATACACAGAGATCCCATATACATGTTGTCCAATTTCAAAATAACTTTTAATATTTATAATTTTTAAACCATAAAAATATCACAGTCAAGATATTGACATTTATATAATCCACCCATCTCCCTAGTTTGACTTATATGGCATGCACATGTGTGTATGGGGTTGTGGGTATGTACTTAGTCTGGCAAATTTTATCACGTAGAGGTTCATGTGGAAATCACAACTGAAATACTGAACAGTGTCATCTCCACAAGGATCCTCAGGCTCTCCTTTTACAGTTCCACTCCCCTCTCATTTCCTTCACCAACCCATCTCTAATTCCTGGAAACCAGTAATTTGTTCTCTATTTCTGAATGACTGTTTTCATTTAAAAAGTGCTATAGAAACAGAATCACAGAGTATGCAACTTTTTGGCATTGGCTTTTCTCATTCAGAACAAACTCCTGGACATCCATCCAAGTTGTTGCATGTATTAATGGCTTGTTCTTTTTTATCACTGAGTAGTATTTCATGGTGTGGCTATAGCTCTCTTTGTTTGCTAAACCCTTCACCTGCTGAATGACATCTAGGTATTTCTATTTTGGGGGTACGATAGATCAAGCTGCTAAGAACATCACGATATAGGCTTTTGTGTTTGAGTTACATTTCTCTGAAATAAAATTCTAGAGTACAATTGCAGTGCTGTGTAATTTAATGTTTAGTTCTATAAAAACTGTCAAACTGTTTTCCAGAGCAGCTGTACTATTTTTCATTCTTACCAGAAATGAATGAGTGAGCTATGTTTTCTGACATGCTTGCCTATATTTTGTGTTGTTATGATATTTTATTTTGGTTATTCTGGTAGGTGTTGTGGTGATTAATTTTTTTGTGCCAACTTGATTGAATCACAAGGTGCCCAGATGTTCATCCAGATATTTTTCTGGGTGTCTGAGAAAGCATTTCTGGGAGAGATTAATCTTTGACTTAGGAAACTGAATGAAATAGGTTGTCCTTCATAAGGGACATAGGCCTCATCCAGGAATGAAAGACCAGAATAGAACAAGTAAAAGGAATCTCCTCCTACCTGACATCCTACAAGCTGGGAGAGCACATGGGTTTCCTTTCCTCAGACTCACACTGAAACACCAGCTCTTCCTGCATCTCAAGCCTGCTAGCATTTGGACTAGTTCTACATGGTTGATTGGCTCTCCTGGTTCCCAAGTCAGGGACTTGAATGGAAACTATTCCATCAGCTCTCCTGAGTCTTCAGTTTGCTGAATGCAAACCCTGGGGCTTGTCAACCTCTTTCATCATATGTTTCAAGTCATAATAATAAATATCTTCACATAAACACACAGACACACACACCCTACTGGATCTGTTTCTCTGGAAAGCCCTGAATAAGACAAGAGTGGAAGATATTTTATTATTTTTATGGGCCACTGAATGCCCATAAGAATCATAGGTTGTGATTGTCCTGCCACTAAGTTGATGTATGGTTTTGAGCAAGTTATTTCCTTCCCTGCAACATAGTTTCTACAAATTGAAAAATTCATAGTAATCCTTTTAATTTTAATTTTAAAGAACATAGGTACAGATTTCTATGTCTGATTATGATCATTTAGAATTTAGGGAGAGTTTTTAAATTGCATATAAAGAATCAATTTGCTTGCTGAATAGGAAATTAACTTTCTGGAGAACTAGATAGCATGTGGGATCAAGAATATATCATGTCCCCAACCTGTACATAGCAGATCAATTTACTTCATCTAAGAACTCCAAGGAACTCTTCCTTTTACCCTGCAGGGCAATAGAAATCACCTTATCACCACAATGATCTCATCCTATATATGTTTATGAAACTTCTTTTTCTTTAAAAAAATTAAAAATGCTGGGTAGGTGTTACTAATTAGACTTTTAAAAAGCCTCATGTAAACAGAAAAACACACTAGAGATCTCAAGAAAGCCAAATTTCCACATCTTCAAAAATGGGCTCAGAGCATGCATGAAAGCCCATTCTACATTAGACTTGTGTGGTTTATGCTACTCTTGGAGCTGAGGAGGTGATAAAACTAGCTTTCCTGAATCATTTGGCTCCCTAACTTCAAGTATTCATTGGAAATAGTGTGCCAATAAACTTCTTTATTAGGTCTTTGACATTATCCCTGCTCATGAATATAAAAAAGGTACAATGGAAAATGATGGAGAGAGAAAATAATAAAAAGACCTCAGAGTCTCTAATCTAATATGGTCTATCTAGATTTCTACTTTAGAATGACACGGAATGCCTGTCAGAAGAACAGATTTCTGGTACCCAACCATGACGATCTGAAGCATAATCTTAGAGGACAGAACCCAGGAACATGACTTTTTAATAAGCACCCTGAGTAGTTGTTTACTATCAACTTGGTGCCAGCCCATGGCACCTACATAGAGCAAAAATATGTTTCCATAGAAAAAAATATGTTTTTAAAGAAAAGTATGTATACTTACAGCTGAGGTTAGGGCTTAGTTTGATAACACAGACTCATTTTCAGTTCTTGTTTCATCCCCAAGTTTTGTATTCTGATCCAATTTACTCAAATGGTTCCAATCCTGCATTCTGGAGTTCCTAGGGTTTGGCCCTTCTTGTTAATACCCTGTCCTCATCTCTGTCCTCTCCTGAGAGCCCCCCATTCTTCCCACCTCTGTTCTCAGAGATCAGTTTCTGTTAACACACCTCACAGTCTAATGTTCCCCATTCATTTGTTGGCCATAATTTGTTTTTCGATCTCCCTTTCATAGAGAATTATTCCATCCTTAAGCCTCAGGACGACTCACTCCTACTATTCAGATGCTATGGTCCAGATGTTTGAGACTGATCTACCCCAGAGAATTCATCACCATGGTTGTCCCAACTATTAGGACATAATGTTACTTCAACCCCCAGGTCACTCTCAGATTTCCACAGCAACTACCTAATGATAACAGTAAATCTTGCTAACATCATCCATTTATCTCATTGAGACATGGATCATTTACACAGCTTCTAGCAAGTCTAGCAACAAAATGTGTTAGTGAACCCACTTCCACTGCATCCTCCTAAAAGCAAGTGGCCTTGTTTAGCTGAACTTGAACTCTGAAAAAATGCATGCCACTTCACACTGTGCTTTCACTACCTCTGTCCCCCAGTGGATATAGCACATGGAAGGAAGAAGGCAGAATAACACATATTTATCATTGAATTTGTAGATATAAGGCCATGGAATAGAAACTGGGAGACTTGGAGATAGCAAGTCCTCCAATGAATAATAAAACTCCAGTCTAGAAAAATCCTTTGGTTATTTGAAGGATGGTCAGAGGCATGGGAGTGCCTGGGTCTCCCCACCTTGGTATGGGGAGTAAGCAGTGAGTGGAATCCTAAAGTAGTGGGAGTCCAGCTCCAGTAGCAGCACCTGTTCCTTTTACTCATTTGATATATAAGTAAACTCACATATCAGGTTTTGTATTGCAAAGGAATACAACTCACAGTTCTCTCAGGAGAGCAATATGAACAAATTAACCAGTATTTACCAAATCACCTGAAAATGAACTAAGCCAAGTAACTTTACACATACACTTTCTCCTGGGACTCCAGATTACACTTACTGCATGGTACAAAGAGCTCCCTTCTCCATCTAATCCAGTTTGAGCAGGGAGGATTGTGATTTTCCTAGGAATAAGTGAGTAGCAATTGAAAAGCAGAGTACCACTCAGAGATTTATTTTAACTTGATGTATGCATTTTGCTTATTAAATCATAGCATAGCCACTTTTGCTTATCTGCAGGGAGAAAGAAAAGATTGCAAACAATGAAAAACTGCTGGAAAGTAGGAATGCTTTAACCATTTCATTTTGGCCAAAGCACTTGCTCTTCTTTCCAGACCTGTGAAACTTTGTTGCCATTAAGTTTCAAATGCCAAGAAGACAAAATGACATGAGATTAGGCAAATAAAATATTATTGATTCAGCTGTGAGATCACAGGCAAGAAGTGCCTAATGCTTTGGCTGATACATAGTTAATGCTCAGCAACTATTAGATAGACCTCACAATCCTAGAAAATTGACATTTAAATTTGCAAATATTTGTAGAGCACTTCATAATTGACCAATCTTTTCTTAGTTTAATTCTGGTTCATTTCATTCTTACCCAACTCTCAGAGGTAAAAATCATCATTCCCATTTACCATGAAGGAAATTAAGGTTGGAAGGCATATCAGTTTCCTCGGGCTACCATAAGAAATACCACAAAAGGGTACCTTGAAACCACAGAAATTTTAAAATATTTTACAATTATGGAAACCAAATATCAGGTCCTGAGGTGTTGGCAGGGTTGGTTTCTCCCAGAGGCTCCAAGGGAAACTGTACCGTGCCCTCTCTTACTGGTTCCTGGCAGTCCTTGGGGTTCTTTGGTTTATAGACACATCACCCCAATCTCTGCCTTCACTTTCACATGGTGCTTTCCTCTGTGTGTCCTTTGTCATCTTATAGGCATGTGAGTCATTGCATCCAGGGCCCACACCTGGCAAGCAGAACCTTGCCTTAACACCCTATTTCTAAATGAGGTCACTTTTTGGTTCTGAATGGATTCTGTGGGGACACTACTCACCACTACAGAAGGGCTAAGCAATTTTCAAAGATCCACAGAGTTCACAGGTTGTGCAGCTAAGACTCAGACTAAGGTTGATCCAGCCCAGTCCAAATAAGGTAGTTTTTCCATTAGGTTATGCCTCCCAGGTCACAGAGTCTGGATGTACTGCTATAGGGTTGGAGTCACTCTACATCACCTTGGGAAAGAGCCTCTTGTTCTAAATTACATTAATTAACACAAAATTAAGTGGTTGGCAGTGCCACGAGGAAACTCTAATAGTTGCCTTCAGCTCCGGCAGAAAGCTCAGGGTGTTCATCACACCCACAATACTTGAGTTGCGCCCCTGACCATCATTTTCAGTAACCTCTCCAGCATCCCAACATCCTTTATGCACTTTCATGTTCCGGCAAGATGGATTACATAAGTTCCCATGTTCTTCTATGCTAATAAAACTTTATATTCTTGTTTTTCCCCCTCTGGAAATGTCTTTCCCCTCAGTCCATATTTGCATGCTCAAAATTTAAGTTCAAATTCATCAGTAAAGGTCCAGGGCAGATTCAAATGTCCCATCCCTTAATTTCCATAGCACCAATTTTTCATTTAAAGATGGTACCAACCAAAATTTAATTTTTGTCATAGTTTATTCTTCCTTTTTCCATCTCTCCCCCTTCTTTCTTTTCCCCTTCCTCTCTCTGCTCTTTCCTTTCCTTCTATTTCTTCTTTTCTATAAACACATGTGTGTACATATATATGTTTGCACATACAATAAGCTTTTCATATTCACAGATTCTGCATTTGTGGATTCAACAAACTGCAAATGGAAAAATACTTGAAAATTATGAGTCTATACTAAACATGTATAGTTTTTTTCTTGTTATTATTCTCTAAACAGTATGGTATAACAACTAATTGCATGACATTTGGATTGTGTTAGGTATTCTAAGTAACCTAAAAACTATGTAAAATAAATAGAAGGCTATATGGTAGATTATATGCAAACATTATGCCATTTTATATAAGGTACTTCAGTATCCAAGGCTTTGGGTATCAACAAGGATCCTGGAACCAATCCTCCATGCATATTAAGGGACAAGCATACCTACATGCATAATACATGTGCTTGTATTCATACATGCACACATAGGCATAGGCATGCATGTGTACTTTCTTACACACACACACACACACACCCCTAGTTCTAAAAGTAGAAATCAAATTCTTAGAGAAGAAGACTCATACCTTACCATCTCTCAGATTTGTGGTAAACTTTGTACCAAGAAGATTGTAATGACTCACTAATAAATGAATAAATGGCTTTGTATGTTTAAATTAGTTGAAATTAATTATTTCAATATATCAACTAATTAATATATTTAAGAAGAAAAGAATTATGAGACTTTAGAAAGAATAACTGATTTTAAGAATAAGCTCATAATTAATAAGGAATGAGAATCATTTTAAAAATATTATGATCTAATACTATGGTCAAAAAAATCATTGAAAGATATTCTCATCAGTTTAAAGTCAGTGGCATAACATGAGTTCAGGAGCTGTCCAGATAACTGGGTCTCTATTTCTGTATTTAGAATGTTTAAACTTCTTTTCAAGTACCTCCAGACTTAGAGCTCTTTCTATGGGACAAGCCTAGCTGTGTTTGGGAACATCATGCTAACATTGATGATATACATATCATACAGCAATCCCATTTTATTTGACTATAAGCAGTAAAGCCCTGTTGATTTTGGTATGTCACTTTATAAGCCTTAATAACTTGGCATTGAGTCCTCTGAGTATACCAGCACCTAATGTTTCTTGACCTTAACACATGGACTTTAACACCTTTATATGTGGGCTAAGGCTGAGAACATAATAAATCAGAAACAAAAGGGTATTGTTTAAGTCAGTAAATTGAACTTTAAAATCCTTGTTGCACATTTTAAAATTTCTGTCCTTTTTACCACGTGGTGGGGAGGGAGATTACTGGAAGTAGAGGACCATCCTTTTAGCATCACTTAGTGCTACACAGATGGATTCTCTTCAGAACTTCTGTAAAGAAGTGTGGATAGGATGCCACTCTTTTAATGGATGGAACTACGCAAATTCATGCGAAGGCCTTAAAGATCATCTTATCATGGGTCTTAACTGGAGATGTCTATATCAGAGTGCACTATACATTTTGACCCTGGAACCTCAAAGATGGCAAACAGTCTTCCCCTTCTAGACAAATTCAAGGTCAATTGATGGTAGCTCCTTGGAACACTGAGATATAATGTAACTTTGATAAATATTCTAAGACTGAGGCTTGGATCTGGAAGATAAATGGCATATTCATGCTTTCACATGTTTGAACACCACAAGTGGCCAGTGGCTACTATGTTAGTGTCCTCAGAACATTTCCACCATGGTAGAAAAAGTTCTCTTGAACAGCACTGCAAATATTTCAGAAATCAAGATAAAACATAAACATTTCATCATATTTCAAGTCAACCCTTAACAAATATTCATAGATCCCTTTTGAGATGACATATCAATTCTTTATTTCTTCTCTCTTTCATAAGTCATGATAGATATGATATTGGCTGGTCTCCTGTAAACTAGTGTGGGTACATGTGGGTGTGACAGAATTGGCGTGGAAATGGGGAAAGAGTCATAATTATTGGCCCACTCTGAATGTTGAGTACTTCTCTGCCATGAGGTGACTTAGCCATACCAGTCAGCAGAGGAGACCTCAGGGGAATTTGCCTGATGACTCAGGCACCCAGCAGAATAACAAGGATGTTATTGGAGAGCCCTATTCTAAAATTCTACACTTGAAAAACCCTAATTAAAAGCAGTAACAGAAACTAGAATGTATTCAGGGTGGCCAGGTGTTAGGGAGGACAGAGAGAGGTGCAGAACAATGCAGAATGTTACTGATTAGCAAGGTGGGAGGGAGCCAAAGAATGATTGGCCAGCACAAAACCACCTTTGACCTGATTGCCATAGACTTCCAGCTCAATCAAGCAATGGATAACTGGGAACACAGCAGATAAATAGATGTTTCCTTTATTCTTCTTTTTATAGCTTCTCTCTCCTGCTCTTTTTCTTTGGATAAGGCAATGGAAATCTTGCTGAATGCTGACAATGCTTCTGGCTGGTTTTTTAATGACACTTCAGTGGTGCCAAGTTCCTACTGCCCTCTTCTCAGGACTCCCATAATAGCTATGCTCTGCACCTCTCCCCTGGCCTCCAATGTTCAGACTGCCTGGCATTCTCTTACTGCTGTCACTTACAGTTCCTTTCAGTATAAATACAACCGTGAGCTCCTGGAGGCCAAAAGCTCTGTCATATTTGTCTTTGTAGCATCTGACAATTCTTTGCATGGTGCCCTGAACATCTGGATGCACTGAGGCATTGACATTGCCTTGTGAGTTCTGGAGTCAGATTTTCTGGGTTTAAATTTCTCCTCTGTCACTTGCTAACCATGCCATTTTGAGGGTATACCTCCCTGCTTGGAGTCTCATTTATGTCCTCTGTTAAAATGGTGACAATATCCTCAGGAAGCCATGGTAAAGTTTAACGAGTTAATGCAAGTAAAACTTTTAGCCCAGTGTCAAACGCAAGGTAAACATTCATAAAAGTTGTCATTTGGGGTATTAAATAATACAGATTAAACCAAACTACTTAAATTTGCTCTGTGCCTGATGGGAGGGGTTTTAGAGTAAGACAAACATTAAACATATCCATAAACATTTCACAAATGAGGACACTGAGATACGTACATGGGACAGCACTTGCCCAAGTTCACAAACTGGTCAGTGGCATACCAGGGAATAGAGGCTGGACTCCTCAGTGGCAGGATTTTCCCTTCATCCCACTGCCTAAGATCTTCTGGATGTGCAGAGCCTGCTGTAGGCACTGTGTGATAGAAAATGTCAGGCCAAAGATTCTCTGTATTGTAGCAACAACCGAAAATTTAAGGCCTACTGATAGCAGCGGAGATAGACATGGCCCTGTCACACTGTCTGTGAATTCATCTTTCCAAATGGTATGACTGCTGCACACCCTGAAATGCCTGGCTTTCCGAAAGACAGCTTCATGTGTCACACAAAGTATTAAGGATGGTGTTATTTTTTCAAAGCAGAGGACCCAAGATAAATTATTATCATATCAACACGATTCAAAATACATTTCTAAGAAATATTCTTTTAAAATATTTTGTTTAAATAGCATGGTTAAACTGACAGTTAGCATTTATGGTCCCCACATGCCTACCATTTTATCTGTGTAGCAACTCAAAGATGCAAGCCTAGCTTTTAACGTGCTTTCAAAATGATTTCTGTGGGTCAGAACCATGAGATTTCCATAGGGGGAAGAGAAGTAGACATTGCAACTAGCATTTCAAAAGCCACTGCTTTGCAAAATGGGAAGTGCTAATAGAACACAAATGTTGAGCTCCATTCTGCTCCGTGCCTTAAGTCAGTCCCCAGGATGCTCGGCATTTAAGCAGGCTCTTTCCTAGTTGAGCCACACATGCATGACTACATGATTCCCAAGACCTCAGCAGTAAAAATTTGGCTACATGAAATACTTAGTAGGGAGTAAGAGGCTGAGAAAATTTATGGCAAATAATTTGCCAAGTATTCCAGCAGCAGTTTCAGAGTGTGTGCCTTCCAAATGCTATTTATTTATTTATTGGATGTTTTATTTATTTAACAGAGCTTCTTTAGTCCATAAGCTCAAGAATTAAACTTGTCTCAGGACCTACAACTGGAATCTTTAAAGATAATGGTTGTGTGTGTGTGTGTTTACCTTAATTTGAGACACATGATCACAGAGCTGGAAACAATCTTTTGATAAGAGAGTGGAATATTTCTCCTAAAGTAATAAAAATCTTTAGATGCAAATTTGAAAGGAACCTTAAAATACATGAGGAAGATATAATAAATGGGGTCCTTGAGCATAAAACTTTCCATATTTACTGCAATATACTTAGCTCTTGGTAGAAACCCAGAAGCATTTGTCCTAAGCATTAAATTCTAGGGAGCATAGATTGAAAATCAATAATACAATGTAATCTGATTGGGAACCTGAGACTCAGAGAACAAACATGATAAGAAGGGGAAGAGCTGAGTTTCTAGAGAGGTGGCTCATATCCAGCCCAGTATACTGTCTATGACAATGTGCTGCTGGCTTTCACATTTTTTGCACGTAGGCATCAGGTGGCATGACATCTAAAAAGCATACACCCTTCTGGGCTCATTTGTATATCATGGAAGTGGGACTTACGTTGTGTCTCCACTAGATCTTATCTAAACTACAATGTTGACTAACATAAAAAGTCAATTACAATTATTAGTAAATTATTGAATACAGCTTACTTTTCCCTCCTATTATACATTGTTTTAATATCACTAATATCATAAACATTACTAAATCACTTTATATTAGCTGAAAAAAATTTATCTTATTCTTTTTTTATACTTATGGCAACATCACTATTAAACACTAATAAATGGTACCAAAGTCCAACAGAAGGAGGCAGTATCTGTGTAACTAACTACTCTGGAGGTGGGAGGAAGGAGCGGGTTCATTAAAATGTGACCTATAGCTTCATGCACTGCAAACAAACTCAAAGGCAGCTTGTTTCAAAATTACTGCCATTATATCCTAATAACAAAGTACCTACTGGGAAAAATAAACAATAATAGCTCTTAGCAATTGAATAATACATTTTATTCACAGATCTGGAAGTTCTTTAGAAGCATTAAATAATTAAGTTTTACCACATGCTTACAGGTTAGGTATTGGTTCCCTGTTTTATAGATGTGCTAATTTGTATGAGCTACAGCCCACATTTGTGGGAGTATTGGAGGAAAAATCCCAGTAAAATAAAATGTTTTTAGATTCACCGGGCAGTGTAACGATCATGGCTGTGTCCCAGGTGATACCCAGGAGGCACTGAAAAATTAATGCACATTAAACATACCTAATTCAATACCGAGAAAGTTGAGAACCAAGGAAACCCTAACCCATCAAGATGCAGAACTCAACCTCTGGTCATCAGTACATTTAAACTTCTGCATAGCAAAGGAAACAATTAGCAGAATTAAATGGCAACCTATAGATTGAGGAAAAAGTATGTGCAACCAATACACTGGTAAAAAGTTAATATAAAAAATTATAAAGAGTTCAAACAACCCAGTCATAGAAAAACAATCCAATTTAAAAATGGCCAAAGAATTTGATCAACATTTCTCCAAAGAAGTCATGTAAGTGGCCAAAAAGTATATGAAAAAGTGCTCAACATCATTAATGATCAGGGAAATGCAAATCAAAATCACAATGAGATTTCACCTTGCACTCATAAAGATGGCTAATATCAAAATCCAGAAATCTTAAATGTTGGCAAGGGCCTAGAGAAAAGGAAGCACCTGTACACTGGTAGTGGGAATGTAAGATGGGTGCAGCCATTATGGAAAACAGTATGATGGTTCCTAAAGAAGTTGAAAATAGAAATACCATATGACCCAGCAATCCCTCTTCTGGCATATCCCCAAAGAAAATAAATCACCACATGTAAGGAAATCCATATTCCCATGTTCATTACAGCATTTTAACAAGAGCCAAGATACAGAAACAACCGAAGTGCTTTTCATCTGATGAAAGTACAGATAAACTGGTATCATATATATACACATACAATGGAATATTATCAACCTTTAAAAAGATTTTGCCATTTGCCACAACCTGGATGAACCTGGAGGACATTATGCTAAACAAAATAAGCCAGACCAGGCAGGCAAAAAACTATGTGATTTCACTTATAAATGGAATCTTTAAAAAAATATATCAGAGACAAAGAGTGATTACCAAGCATGGATGAATGGATGGACTATATGTAGGAATATAAGTCAAAGGTTACAAAGTCACAAACATGTAGAAGAACAAGTCTAGAGACCTCATGCCCAATAGGAGGAGTATGGTTGATAAAAGTAGGCTGTATATGGGATTCTTGCTGAATAAGCAGACTTTAGCTGCTCTTAAAACAATAAAAAGGAGGTAACTGTGAGATGATGGATATGTTAATTTGCTTCACTATATAGTAATTATTTTACATTTTACATGTATCCCACAACATCATGCTGTATATATTAATTATATGCAATAAAATTTCTTTTTAAACTAAAAAACCTAGACTGATGTAGTGGTGCATGCCAGGAATTTCAGTTACTCAGAAGGCTGGGAAAGGAGGATTGGAAGTTCAAGACTAACCTGGGCTACTTAGCAAGATCTTGTCTCTAAATTCAAACCAATAAAAAGGACTGGAGCTGCAGCTCAGTGGTAGAGCACTTGGCTGGCTATAAGTAAGGCCCTGGGATCGATCCTCAATAACACAACGCAACTTTTAACTAAAAAATATAAAATAAAATATCAGAAGCCAAAAGTTTGTGAGCAGAATGACTTTCAGAAATGTATTTTATATCTCTCACATAAGTGAGCACAGACCTCAATAAATAGAGGTTAAACCACAAAATGTGAGCAAAGGAAAGCAAGAAATCATGAAAGGTTACCTCTCTTGTTTGTTCTTCAGAAGGAAAAGTGAGGACCAGTGTGCAATGCAGCCTGCCTACCTCCACACAGTCAGGTTAGCCTTGCACAGGACAGGTTAAAAACTTGAGAAAATAAATTAAAAATTCGGTTGGCAAAAGTTTATTTTCCTTTATACAAATCAGTTCTAAATTAGTGGTTGGTAACATAGAGAAGTCCCTTTTTGTACAGGGTGAAATTGAAAGTGGTTTTTACTCTTTTAAATAGTAGAATAATAATCGAAAAAATACTATTTTTGATAAGTGAAAATTAGATGCAATTCAAATATCAGTGCCCATAAATAAAGTCTTATTGGAACTATTGGGACAGGGCTCCACTCATTTGTTTGCTTATTATCTGCGGCACCTTTCACGCTGTGATAAGAGTGAGCAGGGGCAACCAACACTTTGTAGTCTAAAAGCCCAAACTTTATATGACCTGATTCCTTTACAGAACATTTGCTGATTCCTGCACTCCTGGATATAATCTCAGAGAAGTCTGATCTTGAGTCCACAAATAAATTATGTCCTTCTGCTTTTTGTTTATGCATCCATGAGCTTATCACTGTTTCATCAAACATACCAAGTGTCCAAGAATTTTTCCTGACTTCTCAACTACCGATACCTTTTCCTCAAACCACACTTAAACAGATGTTTGCTGCTTAAAATATTTTTGCACCCATTAATCCACTAATCTTTCACAAAAGCCATATGAAGTGCCCATGGAAAGAATTACCATTTCTGCTTTACAAGGGCAGGGACTGAAGCTCCAAAAATTCAAGGGACTTTCCTAAGAGCACTGTTTTCTAAGCAAAAGATTCCTTCCCTGACCCTGGAACTCTGGTGATCCTGGGAGAACTGCAATCCATCAGACAGACTGAACACAGTTGAGATTAGGAAAGCCAAACACATAATAAGCATAAAAATAATTTGCAAGCCTGTCCTGTGCATGATTACCTCTGGAAGGATATCTAGAAAGGATCCATATCTCTGTTAAGTTGAAGAGGAAGTTAAGAGACACTGTTCTTTGGTTTAAATTTTTATGATATATGCCTGTTGTCTATTCAAAAAATAAGGTTTTAAAAAATGTCTACAAACCAATATAGGATAATTGAATGGTAGCATCTCTCACCACTAAGAACTGTCTCTTTCTATTTGAGGAAACATGTCACATGGTTTCGTGGGTCCAAAAGGATTTCCAATCAAATGCTAATCAAAGGTCAGTATAGCCCTTGACACCAAGTTCACCTTGATGGATGCTTTATGAAAAGGATGAAGCACATCCCTGTTGCCACACCAGCACCAACAGAGCCCCATTTAATCCATCTAGAACACATGCTTTTATTTTTCGTTCGTTCATTCGTTCGTTCGTTCCTTCCTTCCTTCCTTCCTTCCTTCCTTCCCTCCCTCCCTCCCTCCCTCCCTCCCCCCTTCTTTCTTTCTTTCTTTCTTTCTTTCTTTTTTCTTTCTTTCTTTCTTTCTTTCTTTCTTTCTTTCTTTCTTTCTTTCTTTCTTTCTTTCTTTCTTTCTTTCTTTCTTTCTTTCTTTCTTTCTTTCTATCTTTTTTGTGGTTGGGACAAGGAATTGAACTCAGGGGCACTGAACCACTGAGTCACATCTCCAGCCCTAATTTACATTTTATTTAGAGATAGGATTCACTCAGTTGCTTGGTGCCTTGCCATTGCTAAGGCTAATTTTGTACTCCTGATCCTCCTGCCTCAGCCTCCCAAGCAGCTGGTCCTTTATTTTTCTTTTATTCCTCTTTATGCTATGACTTACAATAAGACTAGCTGTCAGTTATATTTTCTTACCAGTAACAAATTGCTTGGCCATAGAGTCACAATCAATAATTGTTTTTTGAAGGAGTTACATGGCACAAGAGATTTTTCTACATACTATTGGTGATCATGATTTTAAAAAAATTCAAAATCACAAGTTACAATTATCAAAAAAAAATTTTTATTCTTCCAGTCATCTGAAAACCATTGAGAATCAGAATAGACAATAGATCTAGAATCTATATTCATCTATCTTGAGCAAATTAGAATATATGCTACCTTACTGATCCTGGCATGATGCAGAATTACAAAATTAAAGAACCATATCACTGAAGGAACCATTTCTTCATCAGTTAACTATTATTATATTCATTGCCCCTCATTCTACCCCCAAACCAGCCATGATATTTTTTTCTCCTTTTTCTTCCTCAGTAAAATGAGTATCTTTTTCTCTTTCATATTCATATCCTGCCTACTCTTTACAGCTCAATTTCTATGAATTCCTAATGAACTTACTAGTGTCCATTTCCAATGGAACTTATTTATATTCCTTCATCCTTCTGCTTTTCTATTTTATATGGGTAATAGGGTTATGAATAATTTATACTCTTTTGTTGCAAGACCACATTTTTAAACAATTATATAAAAGAGGTTTTCTGGTAACTGAATTTTGGTAAAAACAATAGAAAATGAAAAACAGCTGAATTCCTACATGGGGTACATAATATAAATTAGTTCCCCCAAAACAAATAGGTCTTGATTTCTTGGAAGTTTTCTTGTACAGGGGATCACTGGAACCCTAATTGAAGAATAAATCAAGTAAACTCAGAACTTTAAGGCTTAAAGGAACCTAGGGGAACTACCAGCAAACTTCTAGCTTTATACGTAAAATATGAATGTCTAAAACAGGCAGTGACTTACCCAGAACTAAAACCTGGGTCTTCCAGCACTCAGTGCGTCTATCTTCCCTGTAACTACATTCCATCATATCGCATCACTTAACAATTATTTTTAGTTGGTGATGTTCATTGCTAAAATATATATAATTAAGCACTTTTCTCCTGTTAATATGGGGTTCATGCATTTTTAGAAGAAACCATAACTTCATTAAATAAACTCAGGGCACACTTTAGGGAATGTGGAGAATTGTATGAATTCTCTTAAAATTTCAGGTCTGGCTTCCTGGAGAGTTGGAGTGGAGCTCTCTTTTACCTCAGCAGACCCAGACTCCTACTGTTGCTCTCTTCCATCGTTTTTGAGCAACAGTCTCTCTAGACCCAGCTCATATTATCTCTATTCCTATTTTACTGAAGTTTGATTATAATTTAGCAAAAATAAGTATATTTTTATTTAATGATTGCTTCAACAAATATAGTTACCAAATGTCAGTTGCTGTTCTACTGCTAGGACATTGGAGTTACTTCTATTAAAAATAATAGGATTAATAATTACCATTGGGAAATGCTTAATGTACATCAGGTAATGTACTAGGAGCTTCGCATACCTCATCTCAGTTAGAATGTTAAACAGCTCCCTTCATCCAGAACTGCAAGTAGGAATCGGGATCCACACTTGATCCAACAGTCAGTTATTGTCTGAAGCCTGGCCCCTTAGAGAACAGTTTTTCTTGTCAAGTCTCATTTCTAGCATCAGAGGAGAGATACTAACATACAGGTTAAGTCAATGGAGTGCAGATCATTATTCAGATAAGTATAGAAGTTATTGGGCGTGGGGCAAGAAACCTTAATTCTTCCGAGGGCAGTAGGCCAAATCTTTGAGAAGTATGTGACACTATGGGCAGAATCTTAAAGAATGACTATATTTGTTTAACACAAGAGAAAGATGGATTTGTGAATAGAGGGAAATTTCTGGAAAGGGCACCCAGTTGTTGTTATTGTTGTTGTTGTTTTAATAGCATATTCGAGGGACTGCAGGCTATCTGGTAGGATGAGAATAAGTAAGACCATGGTTCCTAATGAAGCCAAAGAGGTAATCAGGGTTGGAAAGCCAAGCAATGGAGTTGGGACCTTGCCTGTGGGAAAGGGATAATTGCTGGAGGCTTTGAAGCAAAGGAATGACATGGCCAACATCAGATTCAGAAGACTCCCAGTGGGACTTAATACAGACAAGGAGATAGAGACAAGTGAGGAAGGGGTCACAGTGGCACAACTGAGATGGCACACGTACTTGAAGTCAGGTAGTGACAGTGGGAGGACAAGACGTGTTGAAGAAGTGCTCCAGATGCTGAATCCACTGTGCTTCATGACCAGTTAGAGATGGAGGGAACAGAAAAAAGAATAAGGTGATGCTCATGCTTGTGGCTTAGGTAATAAAAGGGTTTCGATGCCATTAAACAGGGCCAGGAGAAACAAAGTTGGAAAGGAAAGATAATGAGCCCAGTTTTAGAACTGCTGACTTTGGTGTTATGTGTGGAACATTCAGATAGAGCTGTCAAGACGGCAGCCTGCACCAGAATGGAGTGTGAGATAGGTCTAGGGGAGAGATGCCAGGTAGGGAGTCATCAGGGCGCCGGTGGTAATTAAAGCCAATTGTCTGTTCCACAAATATTTATTGAATGCCTGTTGTGTGCCAGAAACCATTTTAGATGCTGGAGATATGACAGTAACTAAACACAATTTTAAAAAAGACCAGCCCCCCTTGGAGCCAAGATTCTAGTGGAGGCTATGTTTTAAAGTACACAAAGGAACCCACAATTATAAATTATGTGAAATCCCAGAGAGGAAAAACAAAGTACTATGACAGAGAATAACAGGGGCTTATAATCTAGAATGGGGTTCGGGGACAGGAGATGGTCAGGGCCTCTCTGAGATGTGGGGCATTGAAACTGAGACTGAAAACTTGATAAAGTTAGCTAAGTGAAGAACACTCCACGTGGAAGACCTGGAGGTAGGAAGAGTTTTCAAGATCCTGGAACTAGAAACAAGTAGCTCCAGGAACTATGTAAAGACCAGGGAACTAGAAATAGTTTTCAAGATCCTGAAAAAGGTCAATGTGACTGAAAAATAATGCATGAGCGCAGGATGAGTGGTGGGAAAGGGAACGTTCTAACAGCGCTATTTTCGCGGGGAGCTGTAGCTTGAGACACGGTATCAGTCTACCGATCGATCATCAGAGCATGGACTATAGAAATCGATATTTAATAAGGGCAGCAGGGGAAGAAAATCCTGCAAAAGAAATCTAGATTTTGATCATTTCCAGCACAGGATAGTATCTATACATGAACTCCTTCCTCTCAAAATAAATAAAAGAGTCACTATTCAAGGAAATTTCTCCCTCAGAAGTATTCTGTTCTAGAAAGTTAGGGAAGGGCTACATTAGGAGCTTTGGTAAGACTCAGGTCCCATGGAATGGATAAAGAAAATGCAGTGTATCCATATAACAGACTACCATTCAGATGTTAAAAGGGAATGAAATACTGATACATAGTACGACTTGGATTGAAAACAAGGTTACATCAATTTCTCAATGTCCTTTGATAACTTATAATAAAAAAATGAATGGGTATTTAGAATTTTTGTCAATCTGGAAAGCATGATTTGACATTTTTATTATGAATGGTTAGATAAAAAAAAACACTATGTTCACTGAAGGAAGCAAGATTCAAAAGAATATGTATTCTTTGATTCCATTAATATGAAATTTCCATGACAGGCAAACCCTTACAGACATAAAGTAAGATGAATGATTTTTGGGGTCTGGGGAGAGGGAAAACGGGGTACAACTGCTAAATGGATGCAAGGGATTTCTTTTACAGTGTTGAAAATGTTCTAGAATTGGATAATAGCAATGGATGCAAAACTATGAATATACTAAAAGCTACAGAACTATATACTTCATATGTAAATTATATATTAATGAACCTGTCTCTTTAGTGTTGTGAGGCATCCTAGTAGTCTCAGTAGATGACACATCAACATATAGATAGATAGACCTACATAGCTTGCTTATGTAGGGTTTTGCTAGAATTGATTTTTTAAAAGATGATATCATCTTCGATGAGCTCTAACTGAATGAGTTATGCCTGTATTTGATAAAGACTGTGGAAGTTAAGTTCTATAAAGTCATTTTTTTCCTGGAAAGGTGCTAAAAAAAGGCTTTAGTAATTCATCACATAAATATATGAAGATGACAGAATACATGTGCTTTATAAAACACAGTCACTTACTACTGTACAGGTAAGGTAGCTTCATCCCTCATGCTGAATGATAAGACCAACTGATCAAAGATGAGGTAGAGCTCTACTTCAGTGGGGCATCAATGAGGCATCGGATCCTAGAGTTCACAGGACACTTTCTTCAATGAAGCAGAAGATGTGCTTTGCACCCAGCTTATCTTTCTAGCACTGGCCTCCTTGTTTGTTTTCATTTGTTTCAGGCAAGTTTCAAATTTTTAATACATTTTCAATTTTAAAAAACTCGGTAATTAGTGGGCTCAGGAGCCTAAGGCAGGAGGATGGTGAGTTCAAAGCCAGTCTCAGCAATTTGGCAGGACTGAGAAACGTAGTGGACCCTGTCTTGAACAAAAAGGAAGGGGTTGAGGATGTGCTCAGGGTTAAGTGCTCCTGGATTCAATGTCCACTATTAAAAAAAAAAAAAAAAAGAAAAGAAGAAAGAAAGATATTCAGTAACTCAAGATGTTGAATCCTTATAATGCCTTGTAATGGCAAGTTTTCATCAATTGGCAAGGATACATCAATTTCTCAATGTCCCTTGATAACTTATAATCAAAAAATGAATGGGTATTTGGAATTTTTGTCAATATGGAGAACATGGTTTGACACTTTTATTATGAATGCTTAGATAAAAATATGTAAACACATACATGCATATAAGTATGTATGCATGTATACACATGAATATGTATAATGGGGATTGTATCCAATTAGCCAATTCCTTAGAAAATAAGATACAAATAAATGAATAGATAAATAAGCAAACAAACTAAGTAGGGGGCTCAAGAACAGGTTGGTAATATTTATGAACAAAAAGTTTGGTATTTTATAGGTCTCAAAGAACAAATTAGGTCCTCATATCTGCTCTGTAAAATAAGCACCTCAGAAAGAACCCCATTTCACAGAGAGGCAAGATGGGGCATAAAAGAGAAAGATGACTTTGTGCAAAGTCACATTCTAGTCAGTGGCATATTCAGTTTTATACCAGCTCAAGTCTGATATCAAGTCCTAATGTGACACTGTATGCTATTACTATTGTTATTCTTATTATCACAGGATGAAAACATACAAATATGAAGCAGAAAGTAGAAATTGCATTTAAGAAAAATGATCTATCATATAAATACCAACTAATGTCCTCAAAACTAATACATAGCTAAAAAAATATTATATTTTATTGGTTTTGTTGATTTTGTCATGATCTTGCTCATTTCATAAAGAAAATCAAGGCATTAAGAAACCGGTACATATATGAGATGATCAAGTGTGCAAGACTGTGGGCAAGTCTCAACTGTCCATAGTCTTACTGGGAAGAAACATATTTAGAATTTTCTTTAATCTCTTAGAATTTCAAATTCCTATCAGTGGGCATTTTCCCTTTTACCAGATTAAATATTTTTTTCAAACCTGCCAAATTAGCTCTTGCTTTCCCCTCTTCTTCAAGTAGATAAGTAGCTCCTAAATAAATTTCATTCCTTTGACAATGACAATTTTATTCACAATTCGACCCTATGCTCCAGAATTCAGAAGTAATATGAAGGAGAAATGGCATCAGAAGGAACATAGAGGGGAAAACTAATAGGGAAAATGATGCTTGTAGAAAATAGAATGATTTTTCCTTGATATAAGACTTTCAGTTAGTAACAACCAAATTTGACCTAAATTGACAGCATGGGACTAGAAAGCCATTAGGGAGAGATTTCATCAAGCTCGGGCTTGACTGATCTCTAAAATGGATTCTCTGCTGTATCAATGCCCTGACTCAGAATCATTTCAAGTCATTGTTATCTTTGAAGGGGCAGAATAAATGCTGCTGAGCATAAAGAAAGGAAAACTGTCATCTTGAGGAGTCACCACACCAGGTTAAAAATCAGTACAACCAGGGTTTCCAAGTTAAAGGCTTTGAGTCACCCTATCCCACAGTCATCTCAGGTTTCAGATCAATATACCTATTAGCTGCCCTATCCGCTTTAACTGTCAGTATCCCAGATAGTGAAAAATTTATTTCTGCCATTCAGTGAGTGCCCTCATCTGTCCCTCATCCATCAGCAGAGGATTGATCCCCAAAGCCAAAACCACAGCACTTCACACAACAGTAAGCTACTGTAATAGACAAGGGGACTCAAAGGTAAGGACCAGGCAATGCCCAGGGAGGGGCTGGGCCTCCCACGAGTAGACCTCACTATTGATTAGCTTCCCAGTAAGCAGTAAGAGAGTTGCTTAATTAATAACAGTTTTAATTCTGAATTCATAAATAACCTTGACACATTAGTTTTCTCCTTCTAACTTTGGGTGGTAATAAATATCTTGAGTTTTGTGTGTTATTCAAATTATACTGAGATCTCATTTAAGTGTTTTTGGTTATGAATTCTTTTCATATAAGATCATAATCTTTTTAAAAATGCAGCTTAAGGTTATTCTGAGGTATGTTTCATTGCTGTTATTTTTCTCACTAGTCGTTTTCAGGAGGGAAAAAGTTGGTTGTGCAGGAAATAGATTTCATCTGATAAGTTGACAACGTGCACCTGTTTCCCCTCTTGCATACCTCCTGTAGGAAACTGTCACTCTATGACAGACAATATAGACAGGGCAGATGACATAGACAGGGAACCAAGGAGGATCAGGGAGAAAGAAAGAAAGATGGCAAAATATCTCCTTTAGGTATAAATCTGTGTTTTCAAAGTCACACATCCTCAAAACTCCTGTTTTGCCCATAAAGTTCAAACACTTTAATGGCCTTTTCAAGACCTTCCAGAAATTTCCCCCATCTCTTTTCTTCTTCTCAGTCTCTACCACCAGCCTACACAAAGTCTGCATTCCAGAGCCATCAGCTGGCTTATATCCACTTGAAAATGCCACCCTGCTTTGTATCTCCCTGTCTTTGCACCTGCTATTTCCGCTACTGGAACTGCCATCCTTTCTCCTAGTTCCCTCTTCTGATGAACTCCTACTCATTGTGAAAGACAGTTTCCATCTGTATAAGCTTTCCTTAGCCACCCAAACAACTACCCACTCCCTTGTGTGAGTGCCAATCCTATACCTATTATTTACCTCATTGTTGAGTCTATTATCTCACGGTTATAATTTTGTTTTAAAATATGGTTATTTTATCCATCTGAGTTTTCTCTATACAAGACCTGTGTACAGTTCAACTTTGTATCATTAGCCATTAGCACCATTGTTGGCATATTAAAAAAATGTTCCATAAAAGTTGCTGGCATATAAAAAATTATTCCATAAAAGTTTCTGAATGAAACTAAAATATTCAAGACTTAAAAAATGGAACATTATTATGAAGAATAATGTTTTTAAAAATCTTAGATAGAATATGTGGGATATTAATTTATATCTAATGTCACAATTGTGACTTTAAGCATTCTGTCTTATCATCAGATCATGTATCTTGATCTTTCTATTTAGAAAATATGAGTAATCTGAAGATAAAGAGTAAATAACAGGTTTCATTGATCAACATTTACTAAGTTAAGCTTATTGTAGTCTTAATGTTTCAAACTATGAGGAAAATATTGATGACCTAGATATCAAGCACTAGAATTGTCAGATGAAATCTGTGCATCTCTGTAGTCTATATCCACAGGCACCGGCATGTCTTAGGGAGCTGAAAGGGTGGATTCAGGAAAGGCCCCATACCATATTAAACATCCAAATCACTTGGGTCAGCAGACTGCTAGAAATCTCAGTCCAAGGACTGGGGTGCAAAAAGAACATTGAGCTTCTCAGACTCACTAACACCTGTTTCAGCCTCAGGGTGGGATCTTTAGGAGGGGTGAAGTGGTCACCAACCAGCTGCATGAACCTGGGTGGGTCACTACTTTCTGAATTGCAGTTCCCCTTCTGTAAGACGGAGAGCCTATGATCCCCAGGCTTCTTGCTCTCACACACAGTTTAAGGAAGGTTTCAAGTTATCAAAATCAAGAGAGAGAGGTTGAACTCTGGCTCTTGGTAGAGGGTAAATAATAGAAGCAGTTCTTAATTCAATACTCTCATCCTTTTTCCTCAAATTTGAAGACAAAGGAAAAAAGCAAAAGCAAGATGTTTTTCTTATGGGCAACACATTTAATATGGACAAATAAAACATTGATTCAGTGTATCATTGTTGCACAAAATGTGTTGAAAACATTTAAGCATCTAGTATGTTCCCATTTGAATAGGATTTGTGGTCCACCAAAGCATCTAAGTACAGTACCTTACTTGATCCTTGAGGTATCTCTGAAAGTTTCCTCGAATTAGAGGATGGAACAGAAATGTTCAGTGTACTGCCTGTGATCAGGCAACTAATTAAATGGAGCTAAGAGTCAATTATCAGTCACTGCATTTCAATTCACTTTCCTTTATATCAATGCAAACCTTCACCCCAGTTACAGAATTCTCACCAAGGATGCTGCTAAGTGAGAAAAGAAGAGATTGAAATGTTCATTTATTCATTCAAGAAATACTTTCCAGTCACCTACTCTATGCTGGAAACTCTGCCAGGGAATACGAAATCCCAACCTACCCTGACCTCCTAGACTTCTTGCCTTTTGCTTTCAGTAGAGTTTGGAATGGATACATATAACTTGTGCCATGGGAAGATGCTATAAGTGTGATATAAATACAAGCAGGGAGTTATGGGATCTCACAGTTTGAAAATTCATTGCATGTATGAGAATTTGACAGAGCTGATGCCATTTAGCTGAACCTAGAAGAATGAAAAGTTTTTGAATAGGTGAACACAGGAAGGGAAAACATCCCAATGCAGAAAGAGCAGCATGAATGGTAGCTCTGATGGGTGGGAGTGTGAGGGCCCCCTTGGGAAGATGGTTCTTTAGTCAGTATGGCAAGATGAAGACTGAGCCGGCACCAGCTCAGGAGAAAGATGAACCAGCCCTGAGGTTGCAAAGTACTTCCTCCCTTGCCTGCATTCTCCAAGAATGGTCAGAGGGGATGCCTATTGTTCGTGGCTTCAGACTAGCCTTAAAAAATGCCTCTCAAAGTGTTGTCCCTGCATCAGTGGCATTAGCACATCTGGAAACTTTTGAGAAGTGCAAACCCTCAGATCCTGGTCACAAACCTATCAAATAAAAATCTCCAGGGATCGAGTCCAGCAATCTGTATCTTCTTAATCCTACAGGTGACTGTGATGGTCACTCAAGTTTGAGAACCACTGCCTTATAAAGACCTCTTCTTTGACCAATATCTAAATGGTTAAGTATCTGAAGTAATGCCATATGCTAGCTTGATTTTGTCATTCCATAATGCATGTGTGTACCAAAAGACTACGTTTTACACCAGGAAAAAAAAAAACACAATATTTACCTGTCAATTATATACATACATAAATAAATTATTCCCCTAAATCATGCTACTTCTGCCAACTTGGATTTCTACCTTCCACAGTTCTAACCCTGAATTACCTGACCTACCCCTGGAGTCTATAGACTAACTCGTTTTGCAATGGGAAGGGGCAGGAACAGAGATCAGTCTGTTGAGAAAGATGAAATGGAGTCCTCAGAAACAAACTAGGAATTTATGACAGGGTGTAGTCACCACTTTTTAGGACTACCTAAAAGGTGACTGTACCATTCATTGTTAATTTGAGTAGATGCAACCTATGGCCCTATTCTCCCTAAATTAAGTTTCTTTTGTGACAGAGGACTTACTGTTGACTATTGTATAACATCTTATTTCAAATGGTTCACAACCAGGAATTGTGAAATATTCTTTATGGAACACCCATGTAATGTCACCTTAAAGTATGACAATCGCAGAAGAGAGGATGGGCACACCATGTCTTAGAACTGGCCATTCAATCTAATAGTCGCCAAGCACTCTCTGTCACCACTTTGATTAAGCTAGGTCTGGTGAGCATTCTAAATCATAGCTCTTGTTTTCAAGGAGTTTATTTATTGGAATGCTCATAAAATTCTCTCACTTTTTCTCCTATCACCTTCAGGATGCCTGGTCCCCACCTTAGTGATATCTTCCTACAATGGTCACCAAGGTTCACTTTCCTTGTTTAGAAAAGCTGAGCTCATATACCTCCATTTCCTCTCAACTAGATAGGATCATCTCTTAGACAACACAGGCCAAAGAATCATTCCTCTCTCACACAGTTCTGTGGCCTACTGGAAGCCAACTCATATCTATATTATTAAAAATATTCTAATTAGTTCCTGTATGCCCTGCAAGAAATGATGGAAATCATTTCTAATTAAGAAAAAGACAATGTATCAAATTTTCATTAACCCAAAATAAATGAAGTCTTTCCTTTCAATATCTAGTCCTCTTTTAGAATTCTTAAAGGGATGGTTGCACCTACACTTTATACAAGTCCTTAATCTTGTATAAATAACAAACAGGTGAATAGTTTTGACAATGCACAAAGAGATAAATAATAAAATATGTTACTTATGGATTTTTGACTTGGAAGTTACCACAGAGGAACCTAGTGTTTTGTGGATATTTTCAAGGACGTTAGAGATACAGTTGTAAACTATAGGTCCCCTGGCTGTGCGCCTTAGGCTCTCCGTAATTAGCATTAGTGGTTCATATATAGTTGCAATATTACACAGCAGAATAGAATTGTTTTTGAGATAATTGATTATCACTAAGATTTGGGGGAAAATAGAGTCTATTTGTTCCCCAAAATGGCTAAAATCTGATCTGTAGCTAAATAATAAAAATATTAAAATTGATACCAGCAAAACAATAGCATCTTGAATTTACATATGCTTTTCTACATGATATATATTTTTGAGACTCACAATAGCTCTTTCCTACCATAGTATCTTGCCATAGGCCAGCATTCCATACATCTTTGAGAAAGGACAAAACAAATGATATCCAAGTTAAGGATTATTAGTCTCATTTTATAAATGTTAAATGGAGCCTTAGAGTGACTGAAGATAAGTGACAAAGGCAGGAAATGGTCAGGGTAGAGCAGAATAGTGCCTTCTTGGACAAGTTCACACCTCACTGCTGACAGGTTGACAGCCTTACAACACCCTGTCATGTCAGAGCTGATCACAGTTTTCATATATACAAAAGAAAATAGTGTCCTCACGATGCTACCCTGATAAATGCCACCTCTGCCTAGCAGCCTGTAGTGAATCAACCATTTCAGACAGATTGGTGGAGGAAAAAAAAATAGTCACTTAGATCGATTGATCACATCTTCTCATTTTTCAGAGGAATATTACAGTTTTCTACCTCATTCCTTTGGGCAATGATAAAGAATCCTTCCTACTGTGTACTTAAGCACAAGGAATAAAGGCTAGGAAAACTAATTCAGTAAAAAGAAACCTTTGGGGTACAGAACATGAAGCAGGTTACTGACATCCTATTTCATGTATAGTATATACAACATCAATGCCATAACTTTCTCTCAAAATCCTTAGTGTGCAGAGAGGTATGTGGTTTACCAACGTCTATTCTCACTTCATCCTTATTAATACAACCTCTATCTTGTTGACAGCATGTAAACCTCAGCCACCTTTGTAGAGGTGTTAAACTTTAAATAAAAGAATTCTAAGAGGGTCTTATAGAAAAAGAAGGTGTTCCACTGACAAGTCTGCCTTCCCGTCTCTTTTTTTACATTGCTCTGCCTAAAACTCATGTGATGGTTAGAGCCTCAATAGAGGGATGAACACCTACCGACCAGGAAGTGACCTTGAGGATGGGAGCTGTACGTAGTACTTGAGACTGATGACGTGATAGCCTCACCACACCAGCCTCTTGACTTCTATGTTAGGGGCAAATCAACATTTTTTAGTTTGTCATGATTATGTCAGATTTCTTACTAGTGAACCAATTTAATCATAACTGATGATTCCCCACAAATATGGGTAGAATAAAGAGCCAGAAATTTTTTATTATAACTAAAATTTAAAATTAAATATCAGATGAGTAATATATGGACCAGTGTTCCATGCTAATGTGGGATGAAAAGGAAGATGATTTTCCCTAAATGAGGCAACCAGAAATGGAACTCTATCAGGAGTATGAGTCATGCCAGAAAGAAGATGACAGTGTTTGCAACTCTGCATAATGATGCAATATAGATGGGGGTGGAGGGTGGAGAGGCAAATCAAGGCATGAGGACTCAGAGCCAAAGATCAATGAAGCTAGAAGGAATGACAGGCTGTTTGAGGCTGGAATGAGTAGCCTAACTAGTACCCCAGAGGCATGGGACCAGAGAAGAAATGTTGCACATCAGAAAAGAAAGTTCCATATTTGGGTGATTCAAGAAAAGTGATTCAAGAAAAGTTCTATCCCTTGCATTATCTGGTATAGGACATTTTAAAAGGCATGTATTTAATAAATGCAAATTGATTAATTTAATGCCATCCATAAAATTGGTGACTGAAGCTCACTTGGGAAGCCTCATTCTCAAAAGGCTGCATGAGATGCAATGTTTCATTCAAATCCTTTCTTACTCTCCTTCTATAAAGAAGATCTAAATTGTAATGGTAAAATGCACACATAGAGATAATTGCGAAAAGTAGATACATGTCCTCAAAACCATATAGAACAAGGGAACAAGAATTTTAAAACACTCAAAATTAACTTATTAAAACTCTACACTACATAGTAACACATTGGTTTCTCTAGTACAGCGGTTCTCGATGGGGTGATTTTGCCCTTCAGGGACATTTGGCAATTTCTAAAGCCACTTCCAGTTGTTACAACTGGGGTTTAGGGAGGTGCTACTGGCATCTAATGGGAAGAGGTCAGAGTTGCTGCCAAACGACTCCTGCAATGTACAGAAGCCTCTCACCTTCAGAACAAGGAACTGGCCCCCAAGAAATCTAGTTACAGGTGCATTGACTTTAAGGTTATAGTAAAATCTCTCCAGTGCTCATGCCTTTTAGTTCAGGTAATATTTTTCAGAGTACCCAGAAAGCAATTACCAATGTGTACAGGTTCATAAAAATGTGATATGTGATCATCAGTAACTGTTGGCACTAGTCAGTTTCTAATGTATTTCCTTGTTCACAGAATGCTTGATATGAGTAACAGCACAATTATTAAATGTACACTATTTGTCAGGCATGATGTAAAAAGCTTTAAAAATTGTTTTTGTTGTTGTTGTTGTTATCATTATTATTATTATTATTATTATTTGTACTGGGGATTTAACCCAGGGGGGCTTTACCACTAAGCTACATCCCCAGGCCTTTTTATTTTCTATTTTGAGACAAGGTCTTGTTAAGTTGATCAGGCTGGCCTCAAACTTGTAATCCTCCTGCCTCAGCTTCCAGAGTCACTGGGATTACAGGTGTGTGTCACTGATCTCAGCTTGAAAGATAGTGTTATTGAATGCACACAACACTCCTGTGAGGGATAATGTTATTATAATCATTTTACAGAAAAGGACCCCTAAGGCTATGAGAGATAAAATTCCTTGTTCCTGGTCACCAAGGGTCTTAGGGCTTACTGACCACAGGAGGCTTAATGTATAATCATGAAATGGTTGCTGTTCTGGATACCTATGCTCTCTAGTAATTTAAGATGAGCTTATTTTTCTACATTCATAAAAACAATAATATTTTTGCACAGAATGCTTCCAATATGATATATGCTTCCATGTACTATGTATTTATGTGCTTTACTTGGTACACCTTATTGAACATAATTTAATATCTTCTTACTATGCCAAGGTGGTTATCATAAAAACCCTGTACTGCAATGTCCTCTGGAGCCAATGCAATGTTCAGGGCTTCCTCTCTTATCTAGATGGTCCCAATGCTTTTTGCTCTGCTGTATGATTTTTGTAACTTTTGTTTCTCTGTCTTTTCTGGTAAAATTAGAACTATCTCTTTGAACTATAGCCAGCCTAATTTCAGATGCTTCCAGTCTTTTGTGGAATTAACAAAGAGATCACCAGGATCATTAGAAATGTACCTAAAACAAGATCCGAAAAGAAACTCCCATAGTGTTGGGGAGAGGTTGGAAAGAAATATATAGGCTTCAGGGTATCACTTTAATCTGCTTTCAATTCCTTTTGGCTTTTTTTCCTGGTTTGCAGTTGATTTCCACTCAGCTGAGTTTGTTTGATCTCTGATCTTCAGACTCATAAAATATCACAATAGTGGACATTTTAATTGTCATAATTTAGAAAATCCCACATTTGTCTTATATTATAATGAGATGTTGTGTTATGCTTCCACCAAGCTCTGTATGTCTATTGATATTTATGCCCTGATTTATCAATAGGACCATGTGTCCTAGACATATCTCAACAACGTTTTCAATTACAAAGCTCCCCATGCTTAAATTGCAAAAGGATCAAATACTAATAAAAATTTCACAAGTAATAAATATGGCAAGATAATATGAAGTTCCAAAAGCTCTTTTACTTCAGGGAAAACTGTGTTTCTCCAATGAGGCCCATGAGACCATTTTGTGTTCTTTTCATTCTTTCATTGCTCCTTTGGAGAATGGAAAGGACTCTTACTGGCACTTTGCAATTGCAGATGCAAAATGAGGCATTCACAGCGATGTTGTGAGGTTTAGCTAAGACAAAACACAACAGGATACATCAGTGATTCTTGAAAATCATAGAAAACCCATGAAAATCTGCTAAATAATTAATCAGCCCATTGCTAAATTATCACATTTACCTAGATTTCCCTCATAGTTTCATGTAAACAAAATAGGTGATGAACTGAGTCCATACCATGGCAAGCAGAAAGTGGATACTGAACCTGCCAGTGGTCAAGTACCCAGAACTTGGCATGTCAGAGTACTGCATTGCCTCTGTGGCTCAGTGCTTGCCTCTCTCAACCAAGATCAGCTGCTGGTTTGCAAGAATGTTCCCTCGGGTACCTAAATGCTGCTACTAGCACTTTCATCACATTCTGCATGACTTTGAGGCTGAGAAAACTGCAGCCTTTGCACTAAGATCATCATGAAGAGCAGAATAAAACAGTTTGGAGCAAGAGAACTAATAAATGAAAATTTAGGGTTATGAGCTCTCCTTTCGAAATCTGGGCATTTGGCTTATTTGGAAAGAAAATAAAGGGTTATTTTGAAAAGAGATTTTTTTTAAACTGTTTTTCTTTTAAACCATAGTTTTATGTAATTGAGTTTTCAAAAAAATAATTTATGGAAGATTTGATATGAAAGTACCTGTTTCGTTAAAGAAAAAAAAAAAACTCACTGCTTTCACATCAAAATAATTATCCAATAGGGGCTGAAGATACAGTGAGTGAAAATGTGGCTGAGTTCTCCCTTATGATCTTCACAGGTCTTTGCATTTGCTCTGCAGAAACCATAATTTAGAATATTCTAGAAATACAGGTACCAGGTCCTTTTCAAAGTATTTATGATGCATACTTGATTCATAATTTCCAGAGATTGGTGGTCTATTCAGGATGTTGAGCTGCCTTTTCATTTACCTTCAATGGACCATGAGATGTGACAAAACAGGCTTAAAATTTATTATGAGATTGCTAGGTTTCCACTGATAGGAAAACATGAGCTAAAAAAATGGATATCTTTTCTTCTACAAGAACTCCAAGAAATTATAGCTATCAAAAGTACATTTGTGGCAATACATTAGTGTGACACCCTAGGAATGAAGTGTTGGCACATCTTATGGCACTTCAATTTTTCTCTTCATGTCTCATTGAAAACACAAAAAGAAAAAATATATGACCTGATATTTCAACAGACAATAATATCTAAATATAAACTAATAACATCTAGCAACACTTTTTCAGTACCTGAGAGAAAGCCACCTTCATCTATGTGGGATGAGTGTGTAGTCTCATCCTTAGCTGCTGTGTATGTACCCAGAGATAGAAAAGCAGTAGAGGCTATCTGTGACTCTACCATACAGCTCCATAACACAGACGCAGAGGTAAGAAACCTGGCTTCTGTCTCCCCACATTGCACAAGGAAATGGTTTGCCAAACCAGTCAAAGTGGCATTTGCTTTTTCCCCAAAGCACTATGAGTGGACCCCTCTAATGAAAGTGTGAAAACCGCAAGGCCCAGTGGTGTAGAAATGACAGGTAAGAAGAAACACAAACTGAGCAGTAGATACTAACGAAGAGCCCTGGCCATAGTATACTCTGTTTCTGGAAAAATAAGAATTAAAATGTATTTCACATCAAAATACAAAATACAAAATAGGGGGAAATTCTCTTTATCGCAACCCAAGAACCAGACATTGGCAGGAGAAAAGACTTCTTTATTTAGGCAGAGCCATACTAACTGACTTTCTAAACAATAGTAAAGAGCTTTGTCCAAATCTGGTACACCCATATGGAAGTTATTGGGTAATAAGAGAAAACATAAACGTTTTGGGAAAGTCCAAACTTGGAACTATGCTCAGGGAGTAGTAAAGAGGGGGTGTGGTCAAAAACAGTACAGTGTAACACATGCTACGAAATTTGAAAAAGGGGAAGTTGCTCTGAAGATGCCAGAGAAAATCATAGGCTTTTAAAAACAAAACCAAAACAAAACAAAAAGATTTAACTTTAGAAGAAAAAGAAAAAAAATTGGGGCTCTCAAGTAAATACATGACATAGTGAACTTCCTAGGTGTTTCAGTCAGCTACTTTGCTGCTGTAACTAAATGACCCAACCAGCACAACTGTACAGGAGGAATAGTTTATTTGAGGGCTCACAGTTTCAGAGAAGGCTGGCTCCATTCCTTGGGGCTCAAGTGCCGAAGAAAATCATGATGGAAGAGTGTGGCAGAGGGAAGCAGCTGGCCATCATCAGGAAGCAGAGAGAGGGACTCCACTCTCCATATACAAAATATATATCCCATATCCACGTCCCAATTCCCACCTCCTCCAGCCACACCCTACCATTTCAGTTAATCCCACCAGGAATTAATTCACTGATTGGGTTAAGACTCTTACAACCCAATCATTTCTCCTCTGAACCTTCCTGCTTTTGGAGGACACCTCACATCCAAACCATAACACTAAGATAAGGGATGAATGATGAGATAAAAATATTAATTACAGAAATGTGTTCTGAAAATATTAAAGGACCTGAGAATGGCAAGGTAACAGTATAACAATAGCCCAACTGATTCCACATTAAATAGCCAAAAGAACAAAATTGGCATTACAAGAAAATCAAATCACTGATGTAAGGAAGAAATCCTCTAATAATCAGAAAATATAAAAAGGTATGAAATTAAAGATCATAAAAGCAGCAAAGGTTTTAGATTTATCCTAACAAATAATTTTTATTCCAAAAGAACAAGTTTTAACAGTGAATTAGAAGTAACAAAAAACAAATGAAGGAATTGCTGAGTTGAAGACTGACTGAGTCTATGACCGTGTTCAAGGTGAAATGTCATCATCCTAGCAAGTAAAATGACTGAAATGTTCAGGTTCAACCTCCTTCTACTCAAAACATGAAAACCAAACATAGTGTTTACTTAGGTTCTCTGCACTAAAGACAGACAGACCAGTTCAGGCAAGTCACTCAATCTTGCCATAAAAATGTTACTTCAAGAAGTTTTCACAATTCAACATATCCCTCTCCCTAATGAAAAATCCTGCTGATTCCCTACTGCATTCAATTCAATTTGACTAAGTTTTCTATTCCACAGTCTTCCATCACCAGGGTTTGTTCAGGAGGAAGAGTGGAAGGAAAGCAAAGGAAAGATCAGACAAAGAAGAAAGTAGCCTCAAGGTCACCTTTCCTGGAGAAGTAGCAACTGACCTCAAAAAAATAATCACAACAACTTCTAATTAAATATCTCAAAAGACATGCTGTCTTTATCCTCCAGAGGGGGACAAATGTGATATCTGTGTCTCATTTACAACAGGTTTGTCTGAGCAAGGCTAAGCATTCTCCTGTGTTAGCTTATTTCTGTCATTCATTTTCATTTCAAATTCATTTTCACAGATTTAAATTACTGCAAAATCCAACTTAATAGCCTCCAAAAACATCAACAACTACAATAGCCATCTCGCTAATTAACCCTCAAAAATGATCTTTCCCATTGACTTACTAGAAAGCTACCTAGTTTAGAGTGAGTCTCCAGTACGTTAGTTTTCCAAGGCAAAATGTTCATGTATTGGCATTCAGACTCTAAGATAGACCAACCTGAGTCCTCACAAGAATTCAGATGCTATAAAAGATACTCCAAATTTCGTTCCCATTTCTATATAGATCAAAGCCTGAAGCTAGGGATTTTACAACTAATTCAAATTTTAAAATCTGCTTCTTTTTTGTTTCTAAGTATCATTTGCCTGATAGACTAAGATCAAACTTTCATTTTAAGTCTTTTCTACCAGTGTTTCCCCTTCTCCCATTTTATAGTCACAGTTCTATTTACCACCTGAAAAAATAAGTCATAACTACAGTTTTTAATTAAATAATGACCTCAACAAATGCACCAATAACATATCAGTTTCGAACTTTCTATCTCCAAAGATCCTTAAGAGACTTGATTCTCCTCTGAATTCTTCTAGACGGGACCCCCTTGTCTTTCAGAACTTCAGGTAACAAGGGTAGCTGGTGAAGAAGGCAAGACCAAAGCCCTAGTTCTCAGTGTTCTTTCCAAGTGTTTCCCACAATTCAGAAGGAAGCCACATGCAAACATGACTTGGAAAGGTCAGAGCTGGAGAAAGTAGCAGCCACATAATGTAATGTGTTTGGAAGCACTTGGTAAATGCAAAGTTCCTAATATAATCTTAAGCAGCTTGGTGAGCAAGGGTGGGAGGTAGGGGCCTTACTAGATTCTAATTACAAGACATGAACAAAACTAAAGGAATGTCATAATTGGAGCCATCAGAGTTCCTAAATGTATTCATAGTTCAACTGTGTTTGTCTCACAGACTTGTTCTGAAGGTCCAATGTAATATTTTTGCCAAAACACCTACTACAGAGTGCAGCACATAGTAGATCAATAAAAGTGGCCTAAGGCTCATGGATGTTGTGTTCTCTTGTCTTTCACATCCTACAGACCTGGAAGCAGATGAAAAGTCTCAGCCAAACACACTGACACAATCCCATTTGTCCCTTCCTGGATATTACCCTAAAGGTAGACTTGAAGCAATTTATAGCTTTCCTGATTTAGTGGGCTCTTCTGTCAGAAAATCCACTTAGGAGTTAAATTATTATTATCATTAAGCATAAAGAAACATTCAAGCTGTCTAATAGTAGCAGGCTTTGACTCCTATTCAACATTACTTTCCCTTTCAGAATGGTTTCTTTCCAGCTGCAATCAATATATACTTTTGGCAGAAGAAATGCTACAGGAAAAAAAAATTTTTTTTTCAGCTTGTTTCCAAGGATCTCACCTTAGCCATATGTACAGAATCTACAATATTGGTGACAACATTCACTTTTTCTATTTTATGCAACTAATGTATCATTTTCTTGCCCATTTTATAACCCTACTAGATAGACCAGCAGGTAATAATAACCCTGCAATGTAAGACAGGCAGCCACTGAGGGTCAGAATAGTCACATGAATTGCTTTGATTCCCACCACTAATAAGAGATAAAGTCAGTTCTGGGTTCATGGATGTGAAGACAGATAACAATGCCCCACTTTTCTCAAGACACACTGGAAGAGAAAGTATCACTGAAATTTTGAAGTTAATCCAATGTCCTCCTTACTGTAACACATCTTAACATTTCATTTTGTGCCAACCACATAAATCCATTATGAGATATAAAAAGACATCTTCATGATAAGATGAAGAGCTGTTATAATCCAATAAATTTAGCACTATGTGAATGACACAAGTATTAGAACTGAGCTCTGAGTGTGAGCATTTCTTGTTTTAAAAAAGCAACATGCATGCCAAGAGGTTGAAATCATCCCCCATGGTTATTCTAGACCACACATAGCTTCTGATTTTAGTCTTAGATCACAGCCCTAAAACTAACACCAGCTTTATTTCCTTGATTTATACAAAAAGGACTTTTAAATCACCAAAACCAGTCACATATAGTTTGATCATTTATTGTTATTTCTTCTGTACAATGAATAAAAAAAAAAGAAGAATGAAACTACATCATTTGCAGGAAAATGGATGAAACAGGAAAGCATTCTGCTAAGTGATTAAGTCAGACTCGGAAGGACAAGTATTGCATGTTTTCTCTCACATGTGGAAGCTAGAGGAAGGAAAAAGGGACATCACAAATGTAGAAGGAAGACTTGTAGAGGAAGAGGATAGGCAGAGAAGATAAGGGAAGGTCATGTGGAGCAAAATTGATCCAAGATATGCTATGTGCTTGTACAAATATGCCACAATGAAACCCACTATGCTGTATGATTAATAGGTACCAATAAAAAAGATCACAATGACAAAAAAATAAAGAAAGAAAGAAAGAGAATCTACTACAAATCTAAATGTCTCCCTTCTAAAATTTTAGTAACATTTAGTTTTCATCCAAATAAGTAAAACTCATCTGGTACAGAAAAACTAGAAAAGTCAGAAAATTATAAAGAATCAGAAGGAATTATTTAGAAACTCCATCTGGAATTCAGTGAGATTTTTAGTGCATTAATTCTAAAAATCAAGCAAAATCAGGACCATAGTTTATCTAAGCGTAATCAGAAATATGATTTCAATACCAAAAAGTTTGAGATTTTTATTGAAATCCTGGTAGTTATGAAATATTTCCAGAAAGCATGCTGTGTTCTAGTACTGGGGTAGGAAAATAAATAAGATACAGTTCCTCTTTACAGTATCCCAAAGTTGACTAAGTAAGAAAAATTCATCGACTTAGTCATGGTTCATAAAACAATTATAGAAAAGGGGAGAGAAATGAAGATAAGCCAAAATGGGATGACCCAAAATGGGAGACCAGATTGCCATGCCAGTGCCATAGATGATAATAACAATAGCGTGTGCTTGGTGTACTGTCTTAGCAGCTCTGACCAGCACCCAGGACACACTTTTTGGTTCAGGAAATTCAACTTAATTAATTGCGGAAGAAGCTTTTCATTGAGAAGACCCAACAGGTTAATGATCAAATTGAATTCATTATCAAAGGCCCTAGTGGGCTTTGTTAGTCACTTTGTTTTTGTTAAGTTCATACATCAAATTCTAATGCCACTAGGAAATCATCTTCAAATTCCCATGCAATTAAAACAAAACCAAGATAGGCTACTTGTGAAATGGAAGACAAAAGCATTTTTAAAAATTAAAAGAACCCCAAACATGAGCTGTCAATTTGATAATAAAGTGAACATAAGAAAAAGGAAGCCAGACTGAGTCATTTTGTCATTTCAAATACCATTTTTTTCTTTTTTCCTCTCTGGTGCTGGAAAGGAACTCAGGGCCTCCTGCAAGTTAGGCAAGTGCTCTACCACTGAGCCATTAGTATTTAGGGAATACCTTTCTAGTCCATTATCAGTTAAAGGTCTGATATTTATATGTGCTTTCTACTCAGTTTTATTCAGTTTTGCTTAATTGAGGAATTCATTTTCACTCTGTGAACTTTTTCTAGAAAGCAGCAAAGAGTTTATCATCTTTGCTATCACTTTCAAATCGCTAGAAATACGAGTGGGGTGGGTGCTCATTTGCAGTCAGAATATTTCAAGGAGGGTTGACAAGCTTTCTTCCCAGCACTGTACAAGTCATTTCTCCAGATGTAAACTGAACAAATACAAGTGTTACAACTCCTCTTTTGACACTCTAAAAATAAATTACAAATAAGTGCTGTTATGAAACATAGGACTCACTCAGTTTTCAAAGAACAGGGGATTTGGACTTATGATTGTAATTATGAGTAAGAAGATAATCTATTAAAGCCATAAGTCACCCTGGAGGTCTTCAAATTCAGAGCCTTTATTTATACCTGAGAAAATTAAGAAAGATAGAGGCTCCCCCTAAGGTGGGTGATCAATGGGAACATCCTGACGGTCCAGCATAAAATGACCTGCAGCAGATGCCACAATTTTCTTCAACCTCACTGAATTTTGCTCAATAGTCAAACCAACAGTAATTATTTAGAATATGCCAACTATATGATTGATGATGGTAAATTGGAGGTAAAAGAATACAATGGCATAGATAAAACATTGGTGGATCAATAGACAAACAATAGCATGATACATTCTCACTCAAAACAAGTATATGTGTAGGCAAAAAATAATGTGATTCATTACTTTTTATCACTAAAAATGTTATGTAATATCATTCATTCATCATTTAGACATTGAGTAAGTATCTACTGTGTACTATGACATCATTTGTTGAGTTTCATTACAGTATTAATGTAGAATATATATAATTATTTAAAGGACTATTAAAATACTCCTGTATTTTCCAACTTTATCTCTCTGTGAGGCTGGATTTCTTAATATTCTTTGACCAACATAATATTTATGATAGATTGAATGCAGGAGCAGACATGAGAATTTCAGCTATTTTCTATTAAGCCAAACATTAAAAGATATTTGTAAAAATGCTGTACTTTACCCTAATATTTTATCTTAAAATATAGCTATTTTAATAAAAATATGTTATTTATATTGGCATGTAATCAGTTACTTTATAACTTATTTTGAAATGTCTTAATCACCATTTTAAAATTTCTATTTTAATTTCTGTTAAGGTAATATCAATAGATATAACAAACATAAACAAAAACTCCTCGAAATTCTCAGTAATTTTAAAGTGCATTGGTCTCCTGAGACCAAAAAGTTTGAAAAGTAAAAATATATGAACAATCTTTAAAAACAATATTATTTTTAAAATAATGGTGGTGATGATGTAAATACTATAAGTGATACACAATGAAAGGTCATATGATGTATATGTATCCATGGAGATATATCTATAGGTAGATCAACCTTTCTAAAAGTAATATGAGCACAATGAATGGACTTGTGTTCCTGAGCAAAGGTTTGTTGGGGGTGCAGTGCTTTGACTCACAGATGAATAAAGCACTGAATGAATGTTTAATGAATTCCCGACCTTCAAGGAGTCTGCAGCCTCAAACACCAATGAGAATGATTAAAACATTATTTGTGCATGTATACGCAGGCATATGGAAAGTATAATGGGGGCCAAAAGGATAGTTAAGTTTGATTCTCCTTGAGACTCAAGAGAAGACTTCATACAGGGGATAGAGATTGAGATCTGAAGGTGATTAGGTCTTATCAAGGAAGGGGAGGATGGATGAATAGGAGGGTGATTTGAGCTGAGCACTGTCAAACTCAGGACTTTTGGCTCACCTGGATTGCAGATGGTTAGGTCAGACTGGGAATCACCTGTCTCTCCATTTCTCAGTTTCCATCCTAATGCAGAAACTGGAATGTCATCAGTGTATAAATAGACTTGAAGCAAATAAATGGAGGGTCTGGGAAGGAAGAGGCTGTTGAGGAATGCAAAGGTCACCTTATGAATGGTTTTGTATACCAAGTAAGGGAATTTAGATGATCCTGCAGAGATTCCAAGAAGACTGTAGGAAAAAGAGAGTGATGTGATTATTTTTGTGCTTTAGGAAAAAAAAAATCTCTCTAGTCGTAGAGTAGATGTATCACATGAGACAAAGTGGTGGATAGGGAATCAGGTAAAGCGTTAGAGATTCCTTTGAGACTACGATCCATTTACTATTTCTTCTGCATTAGGAAAACAGAATCCAAATAAATCAATTATTAAACATAAAAAGTTAGTGTGGCTTTCGATGGAAATTCCATTAATTACTTATGTTCTGTATCATGAGTTTCCTGCAATCAGAAGTCAATCCAAAATGTGGTAAGGAGGTGGAAATAGCCTTCACCACTTACCAGTTGTCTGTTTTGTGGCAAGCCTGGGGCTTCAGCTCTTTCCCTTAATGCAAAATAGACATGAGATACCATCCCTGATCCCCACATGAAGATCACATGAAATGATGAGTGGGATAGCCCTTTACACACTGGAAATATTCTTGCAGATAGGTGGAAGACTGAAGGCTGTTGTGAAGTAGCAGAGTCAGCAATCTATCTTATATTTCTTGGCCAATAACAACAAAAATTCCAATATGAACAAAGAAATCTGAAGCCAACCAAGTCCATGCTCACTGCTAAAACCATGTGATACTAATTTTAAAGGAATAATTTTTCATCATAAACTAGACTAAAATACAACGACCAATCCTTTGGAACTTTAGGCAAATTTCTTTATTTCACCAGTAAAGAAACTGAGACCCAAGGAGAAAGTCTGGTTTACTCAACATTATAAGTCAGAACTAGAACCCAGTTCTTTTGAATTCCAATCCAAGAGTCTTCTATAATAAAATGAAAGAATATGACAATGATGGGAAATAATACAGAGGCTTTCTGTTTCATAAAACCCTAGAGTTGGGAGAAGAACCTAGGATGGGGTCAGGGAGGATGATAAAGGCAAGCCATCCCTCCAACATGTACTTCCCAAATGCTTTGAGGTAACATAGGATTTTATAGACATATTAAAAAATATGGATGTCCTGCCAAAAATAAATAAATAAATCACTACAGTATCAGAGTGTTCTTTTTTTTTTAAGTTTGGTCTGAGCAAACCTAAAAATTCCAAGTGATTGTACACATATAAAAATTGTCATTCTGAGTTGATACCCAGGAACTCATCTCTGTTTACCTCAAATTCCTGCATACATATTGCCAAGCAGCTTGGAATGGATGCGTATGGCTTTTACCCATGACTAATCATCACATTTTACCACTGCAAGCATAAGAGGACAGATTAGTGAGAAGGCTCAGTTATTTACCAAACTGTTGAAGCGATAACACAAACAAGCATCTTTAGAAGAAAAAGAGCACAGGAAGAAAAGATTGTGTGGGTTTCTCTTTGTCCCCTTTATTAACCAATTTGTTTAAATTTACATAATGTTTGTTTCAGTTGCTGTGCTTTTCTGCAGCCAAGGAACCCACTGAGGCCACAGAAATATGCAGCCCCAGTGCAAAAGCAGTTTGGAACCCTTGGCACTGAGAAGAGATGGAAAAATCTACTGTACTGGCCTTGATCCACAGTGTTCCTTTGCCTTATCTCTCCTGCTCAGTTCAATTAGGGTTGCACATTTCAGGAGTTCCTACTACGTGCCAGATTCTGTGCAAGGTACTGAGAGAGGAAAAAAATTGAAAAATACTGGAACACAGTACAATGCTGTTGTATTGCCATGTGAGGTACACATAAGAGGTACAGCTCTGGTGATTTCAAGGAATGAGCACTCACTTCCCCTTGAAGCCTCTTGCTGGAAGAAGGTGATGTTTGAAACTAGCCTTGATAGGAAACTGGGGATGAGGAGGGCAGGTTTTATCCATGAAATGAGCAAATCCACCTCCCTGGGCTTCCTGAGCACTAGGAGCTGCTTTCCTCACTGATTCACTCTCTAGAGATAGCATGCTCATGACAGCAGGCTGCCTTGAGGAGCCCCAGAACAGGAGCAACCACAAAGAGGCCTGAGGTATCAGCAAAAAAACCACAAAGAGCACTATTGCACAGAAACATATTAGATAAGTCTTACAACAGATCGCCTATGTTCATGAAAATTACTTCCAGAGACCTTTCTAATTCTGCCAGTCCTTAACTTAATTCATTCAAATATCAATATTGAGTGTCTTATGACCAGCATCTCTCATTGAGTGATCTCTTCTCCATCTACCTCTCAGTCTAAGGGATTCACATTCATACTCAGGGTTCTTCAAGTCCTATCTCATTTGACCCTGAAAACAATTTATGCAGTAGTAATTACACTTGTGACAAATTATCACGTCATAGACTTGGGTCAGTTGCTTTGTGACTAAATCAAAACACTGTGAATGTTGTAAGCACTGATGCCAAAGTATGGCCACTGTAATTCACAGAAGCAAAAGGCAAGCCACCTGGAATTTCACCTCTTATAATACACAGGAACTACACAATTCATCCAGAATTTCATTATTCATTGTTGAACCCCTATCCAATACATTGTCTAAAGACAAAATGATAAATGAATGCCTATGAATAGTATCTTAGGAAGAAAATGGAACCTAGAGACCTGGCAGGAGCCCCATATGCTATAATTAAAGAACAATCTGAGCACCTATTTTCTTCCATTGTGCAAGAGGGATGGAAAAGAGGATTTTGTGAGCCCTAAGTCGCTGTTCAGTGCTAAAATTTTAAGAAAAATAGTAGCAAAAAAAAAAAAAAATGTAGCTAGATGGAGAAAAGACCCTTGATAGGGTCTTTGAATATTTTCCACTCTGGAAGTTCTCAAAAATGCAATCTGCTCATTCAAAGAAAGGATCTAACTTACCATGAAGTCTTAGTTGAAGGACATGTCTTTGATGGAGACTTTTTTTTTTTTCCCAAGGGAGAAAATAAAGTACAAGGAAGGGAAGTCCCGTGGTATGTGTTAACCTCAGGCATGAGCACAGAGGACAGGCCACTGGGGTTTGCAGTTATTGTCACAGCAAGGGTGTAGAGAAGTACAGACCATGGCCTTTGCAAAAGTGCTGTATCCTTTCTTAAGCTTTGCATCCTCCCCACGTTTTTATTCTTTATATCACCATCTGTCTACCAGTGTGATCAGTGGTTTTGTCCTCAAAATGGAAAGGACCTGAGTCCTTGTCTTTCAAAACAGAGAGGAAAGGGAGAGCTGCAGGAACATACTGTATGAATGGGGATGGGTATAAGGCTCATATTAAGGTAGTTGTTCTATCCTTCAAAGTGAGCAAATGAAAAAGTCTTCTAAAATATTTTTAAGTGAGAGTATTTAAGAAATCAGAATTTAAAATCCTCTATATCGTGACATGAGAATTTTATGATTATCATATATTACGTAAATTCAGATATTTTTGAGAATACAAGGAGATGGTATTAATTATTACTTCAAAACAATAAGGATTAAAAAAAAAGGTAAATGATCTCTGTTCACAAAGTCCTTTGCCCATTATCCACCGTTTCACCTGATCCATTTTCATAACCTAGGAAGGGGACATAAAGAAGGCTTTCCTCTCTATTTCATAGATGAGGAAATTGATGTTCAGACAGATGAAAATGGGTTACCCAAGGCAGGCAGATAGTGAACTCACAATACTTGAAAAATAATGCTGAGTATACTTAAACTTAGTAAATATGAAAACCAGATAGGGAGTGTGATTCACCATGAAGATGTGGGCAAGTCACACTTCTCGAGGCATTCAAGACCCTGCTCAAGGCATCCAGGGATGGCTAAGCAGATCAGTGAACACACCAGTGTGGCTCAAAATCTGTACTGCTTGTGAAGAATTAGTGAATCTCCTGGTGTCAAAATTCCCACAGAACCTTAAACTCAAACTCAGATAGTCAGGATCATTCAGGCTGGCATAGCTAGGTAAGGTCAGTTCAAGTAAAAGCATAATCAGTTCTTCTTCCTCTATTGTAATGAGCACCTGGTATCCTCTGCTAGGGAATCCTGGCCCAGTTCAGATCACTACAAGCTAAACAGGTATGATAACATTAACCAACATAAGACATCCTGGACAGGTTAGGAGAACTTCAAAGAAGTATAGTATCCTAGAAGACTAGGGTTGAAAGAAGCCTTCCTACAGAAGGAAGAGGGCTCAAAAATCTGTGTCCGAATTATTGCAAATTAGAGGAGAGATGGGCATCGCCCTCAAGCCTTGTATTTTATTGTCCATAGTTCAAAGTGATTCTCTCCATCTTATAGTATGTGGAACTGAATTAGAATGGATTTATTAAATGTGAGTTTAAAAAAATTCATTTGCTGAAATCCAAACCTGCCTAACTGAAAATGTAACCATATTTGTAGATTGTGTCTTCATAAAGGTTATCAAATTAAAATGAGGTCATTGGTGTGGGCCCTAATTCAATAAGATTGGTGTCCTTTTATAAAGGGGATATTTTGATACAAGTACTCATACAAGGATAAAACTATGTGAAGATGAAGGTAGACACAGAACCAAAGAACAGCAAAGATTATCAATAGACCACATGAAGCCAGGGATGAGCCATGGAATAGATTTTCCCTCACACACCTCAGAAGGAAATAACCCCGTCAACACCTTGATTCTAACCTTCAGAAGAGTCAGACAATGCATTTTTGTGTCTTAAGTCACTCTGTGGTGTTTTGTAATTGTAACTCTAGAAAACTACAGTAAGTTTGGGAGATAATACGGTGTTTCTCCAGTCTTACAGGTCCCTCATATGCTTCCTGGATTTGCTCATTCTACAGTGACAGGCTGCCTTGCAGACCCCAGCCTAAACACGTGCCACAGAGATCACTTGATTTTGTATAGTAGGAAAAGTCCACAACCCCAACACACAGTAAAGATGATGTGCCAAATGGGCCTCACTCCTTCCTCACCTACCATTTGACAGCCCTGAGGACAATCAGCTCCCCACTTTCCACATGTGACTTGACTGAGCCTAGTTCTACAGTACTTGGGATAACTGGTGAACCTCAGGGTTGATGTGACCTCACTACTCCTCTCTATTCCTTGCCTCTGCTGATGCTAGGCCAGAGAGAGAATCTGGAGGGTGTGTCAGCAAATTCCAGGACATAGGATGATGCTCTCAGAGCTCTAGCCCAAGACAATAGAATTCCTTTCTCTTTGAGCTACATTTCCAATTGTTTCCTTATGCATAATAGTTCTATCATTTCACTAGCTAGTTCAATATATCACCTTTTTCTTCTTGTAAAAGGAAGATATAAATGACTTCAAAAAGTAAAAAAACTCTAAAGTTGGAATTCTTTTAAAGACTACTTCTGCACCAAAGTAAAATGCCTTGGCACCAATGGATGTAATGTGACCTCATTCATTATGCTTTTTAATGCAAGCAGCCCCACCCAGAGGCCTATGGGTGATACAGAGACAGCTTCTAGAATGTTCCTACCTCACAGAGAGGTCATACCCTAAGTGAACTGCTTGACCACAAGTTATGAATGAAGCAGTACTGGCCCCTAAGTTTGGGGCAGGCTGAATGTGAAATCATTTACCAAATAAGGAAACTTGGAGTCACTTCCATATTAAGTCTTAGAACTGAATTTCTGACCAAAGCAAAGTAATTTCACTGAGCCCAGCTGGGTTTATTGTCTAAATGCCTTCTAAACCTATTCCATCAAAATTAAAATATCTTAAGAACAGTTGTACAATATAGCACCCACTTCTAGCTTGTATAATTGTACTCAATTACACAGTTGCTATAATACTAAATGATAAAATAATAACTAACACCTACTTAGCACGAGCCAGCTATTATATGCCAGGCTCAGTTCCAAATGTTTTTCAGCTATTATGTGCTAATCTGCACAAAACCCTTATGAGATAGGTAGTTTCACCATTCCCATTTTACAGATGAGTAAATTGTGGTAGAGAGTGGTAAATTACTCAAATTCAAATAGCTGATGCAGAAAGTGAAGCCAAGCTGGTTTCAGAGTCCATGCTTTTCAACACCAGCTAGTCTGCTTCCCTCATCAGAAAATAGGGTGAGTGTGATGGCAGGATGCAGAATCCAGGACCTTCCTGAGAGTCAGCCCAGGCTCCTTCTCTTACATAAGATCCCACTGTAAGGAACCTTTGATAATGTTCATTGGGAAATGCAGAGGGCTTCACCCCAGAGCAATGTTCTTCAACATGAGTATGTTCAGGATCCCCTGGAGAGGTTGCTAAATCACAGATTGTTGAGCCAACCCCAGAGTTTCTGATTTGGAGTCTAGGGTGGAGTCTGAGCATTTTCATTCTTAACAAGTTCCCTGGTAAGCCTAATGATGCAGGTTTTGGGATCACATTTTTAAGAACAATTGATTTAGATCCAATATTTGGAGAATACTAGGTATTTTTTAAGTAAGAGTGAAATCCATAGATAAGAAGAAGCCTCCTGGTGGAGGACAGGTATGGAGCAAAATAAAAGAGGCCTGGCAAGCCAGTCTTGTGTGGTAATATGAGCAGCAGGGAGGCTGGAGTGTGAAATGTGCACAAGATCTAGCTAACATGGGAAGATAAGCAGAACAGCTGAACTTGATCTAAAAGATAAGCAGCTCAGCTCCATCTTCAGATCATAAAGAGAGTTGTAATCACCTTCTCATACAGGGAGTCATGCACCCCAATAGGGATAAAAACTAAAGGCCAAGTATCCTGTGGATTTAAAACTTCTAAATTACTGGGGTTGCTTCCTGTGGCTTCTCCAGATAGCTCTGCAATATTGTGGGGTCAGCTGAACAGACACTACAGGGCTCCAGAAGTTGGAACCTGAGGAGTGATATCTCAGAGTGGCAGAGCAGGAGGGAGTAATTCTGCCTCAGCTGGAGGAGCATGAGATTCTCTCCCCCATTCCCTTTTCCACCAGGTGTGTGCATGCTAGTAAAACATAACATTTTCAATGATGAAAATAGCAAAAACAAACATTTCCTCTGGCTCTCATGTTGGCAAAAGATTTCTATACTGAAGATTTTTTCCTTCTTCACTAGAAAAAATAACTTGTCCATGCAACTTTTCTCTCAGTGCTAAGAAAGCAATTTTTTTTAAAAGGCAGAAATAGACACAGCAGGGACAAAGAAGGGGTTTTGTTGGACCCTCAGCAAAATCTGGAAGGACACTTTACTGCTCTGAACCTTATTGTGAACAAAGAATTAGAGAGTGGAGAGTGACTGGAAAGTTTCAGGGCATAGCTAAACACATGAATAGGCAAGATGACTGCTACAGAGGAAATGGATCAAAGTAGTCCAGGGATGATGCCCAAGACCTGGGGTGAAGAAGTTAAAAGAACTGGAGCAGCTATCAACCCCCAGGACTCTGGCAGGAAAGCAGGAGGAGGTGGCCTTTGCTGGGAAGGTGATGGCAAGAAGAGGAAATGAATAAAAGGGTCATTGCAGGGGTTATTCAGGTCATTCCATGGTGAAAGCCAGAGAGGTCAGACTGTGAGGTGAGGTCTGGTGCAGACAGAAGAAAACGCTCTGCAACAGATAAGACCAGGGATGGCACAGCAGGAAACCCAACAGGGGACGTGAGAGGCATCAGAACAGCCTACCAGACAAGCACTGGCTCACAACGTGACTGGCTTTCTCTTTTAACCACCAGGTTGACATTTATAAATGAATGAGTTCTATTAGGTTTTCTCTGAGGGTCCATCTAGCTCTCAAGTACACATGGAAGTACATTCCTGCATTCATTCAGTCCACAAAAACTTAAGCACCAACTGTTTGTCAGGTTGTCATAGGATAGTCCCATAGTTATAAACAAATATCCCTACCTTTAAGGACCAGGATCATGAGCTGCTGAAATCACAGAATGGGAATATTTGGAGCTTGCTGTAAATTAGGCTAAATAATTTATTGACAGAAAATAAGGATCTGGTGCTGGGCTCAGCCAAACAAATCAAGTTGTTCTGTTGTTCAGTTACGTGATCAGCTGAAGAACACACTTTTAAACACTTTATTCATTCAATACTGCTCCTGACTGCAAGTCACCTGGCTCAAGATAAGAGAGCATGGCATTTGCATCTTGCATAAATGATAGGGAGAGGAGGGACAAGGTCAGAAGGAGGGAGGCCTGTGTCACAAGACAAGGCAAAGGTGGGATGTGTTCTGAGATAGCAGAACTAATGTGATACCAAAATCTAGAGATGCTCAAAAGGTTACCTCCAAATCAGACCTGGTGAGAAAAGAAATACCAGAAGGACGACTGAGTTTCCATAGTGATTTTGCCTATTTGGTTTGGGGTGCCATTTTGGTAGTAGAGAAAATATAGAGAAGAGTGAACAGGGAGAAGAAGAAGGGCCGAGTTTGAGTAATAGAGTTTGATGTGCTATAGGTCTGATGCTCAGTATTAAGTTCTGGACTGGACATGAATAAGCCACTAGAATCTAAGAGGCAGTTGAAGACAAGGAGTGAATGGTATCTTCAAGACAGGAGGGCTAGATAGAGGTCTTATCTTTTCTTGTCCCTTCTCTAAAAAAGACAAGGCTTAACAGCAGGGGGACTTACTTCACAAAGTTTCTCCTTGACCAGAAAGATTTAGAAATGAATAAAGAAAGTACATGAAGAGGGGGAAAAAAAAAGTGAACTAGCTAGAAGACGTCTTTCTGAAGTTTTTTCTTTCCCAAGTGTTACCCAAACCCCCTTTAAGCAAATATCTCTATTCTAGAGTTTTGGGTCAGAATATAGGGAACAATGATAAAAGCTGGTTAGGGTCATAAAAAGTCTGGTCCCCTAAATCTTGAAGAGAAGGAAAAGGACATGCCCAGAGCTGCCATATGATGACTGTATTTGTCCTCTTTACATTGCCTTTCATCCATATCAACACACACACAAAAGGCTCAGAATGTTTTAAGCCATTACAGTGTCCCAAATTGTGATATGTTATTCCACCACCACCTCTTTACACAAACGGGGACGTGAAGCCAGTGACAACTAGGACTGTTTCCCATCATTTTCTCATGAGTCAACTGAGAGTCAGAACAGAGACAGAATCCAGGTTCTTGATTTCTTTCCTGTCAAGATTTCCATAGGCCAGGAGAAATAGTGACACCTGTCCCACGTTTTATGCTCCAGAAATTTCCCCAGCAGTGATCCAGAGAGCTCTTCATCAGCCACATGGCAGCCCTGATTCAGGCAAGTGAAACAGCAGATGCCTGATACCCTCTACTGTAATCCCTTAACACACACATGCTCCTGCACATGCTCCCAAGCCTGTTTGCTCTGATCCACATTGTTTCTCACATGAATATGTGGATCTGTGAGACAATGTTGTTCTCCATCCTGGTCCCACATCAGAGATCCTGAGATTAGGGGACCTAACTTGACTCTGATTCCTGTTTGTCCTCCACTTTTCCTAGTCACTGACCTAGGACTCAGGTCACCACTGAACCTCAGTTTCTTCATTTGTCAAGTGAGAAGTTTGGACTAAATTATTTCTAAGATTTGTTTCTTTTCGAATATTGTATGTGGATCTAATACCTGAGACATTCAATCTGAAAGACAACTTTCTAGAAATTAAGGTACTATATAATAAAGAATCTGTCTATTCTTCTTGGGTTCCTGGGGTAGAGGTTCTAACCCTTGGAATGCCCCTATATAATAAGAATATCTGTTATTTCTTTTGAGCTCTTGAGTCACACTCAAGACAATGACTCTGGATGGGGGCTAATCCCACCAGAAAGATTAACCATAAGATTAGAGGGTTGAGGCTTTGAACCACAGGACAGGAGGGGAGGAAAGCTTGAGACTGATTTCATTCTTGTGGCAAATGATTCAATAAATCATGCCTATCTAATGAAAATTACAATAAAAATTCTGGTCCTCTTACTGGGTAACATATTGATGGTCCACAAGAGTGTCATGCCTGAATTCCATGAAGATCCATCTTCAAGACCCTCCTAGCCCTCACCCTGTGTGACTCTTCATTTTCCTGATCCTGAATTGTATCCTTTAGAATAAAATTATAATCATAAATACAGCATTTTCCTGAACTCTGTGAGTTGCTCTAGTAGATTATTTAACCTGAAAGGGTCATGAGAAATGCCCCACTGAATTTGTAGTCCATGGCTACCCCACACACTTGCAGAAGGCACCTGAAGTAAGCTGTCTTGTTGGAGCCATATCCTTAACCTGTGGAGTCAGTGCAGACTCCAGGTAGACAGTGTCAGACTTGACTCGTAGTACTGCATAAAATATACCTGTTGGACATGATGAAAATTGACATATGTTCTTAAAGAAATGAATGGACTTCCAAGAGCTTGCACAAGTTTGGCAGCAGCATGAGTGTCATGTGATTATAAGAGATTAGCTGCTGACAGCATTTTCAAATCACAGATACGCTGGTGTGAGGAAGACATGAAAAACTGTCCCACAATGTCAAAAGGGGACACACTCATCTTCACTGGCACCTCCTAACAGGGCTTCAAAAATAAATGTTTCCTTGCTATATTAAGCAACTATTGCAAAGTTTGAAAACCATTTCTGGGGAACAGTTGCCAATATTCAGGTGTTGACTGAATCTTTACCTCATATGTCATCCTTAACCACTAGTCTGTGAGACTGATTTTTATCATTCTCAAGCAATTTAAATGTTATTCATCCAGAAAATTCATTCCTTCTTTTTCCACCTTCCTACAGGCATAGAGAACAGAATTGAAATCACTGATGCAAACTGAGCAAAAACAGGCTTAAGAATATCTTTTTGTTTTGTTGCAAACTCAACCTCAAACTCCCGTGCAGTCATAAACATCAATTAGTCACAATTAGCAGAAGAAAAAAGGAGAATATGAAATTTTAGGGGGAAAGGTCAGATTAAATTTCAGAGTCATCCCCGTCTTCTGTGATACTGTGAAAGATCATTGCCTCCCCTCCATGGTACTTAGTCCTGGTTTCCTAAGGGTCAGCATGGGGGTGTTTGCTCTCAGTTCAACTTGTTAGAATTTCCTCCTAGAGATTCTGAGTCAATAGATCCAGTTAAGTCTCACCAACCTGCATGAGTCAACCCTCCCAGATAACTCTGACACAGGTGATCTGTGTATACACTAAGAAACACTTTCAATTGCTTCTCCCATAGGTCACCACTGACCCAGCACTGACACGTGCTTTCCACAGCTGTCAATGGAACTGAAATGAAGCACACATCAGACCCACCAGAAGATCTGTGGTATGTTAGTGAGCGGTGAGTAATCATCATGGGCGGTTCGTTATAGAAACTGATAAACAGCTCCTTGACTCTGGACACGACAATCAAGACCAACTGATCAGGGTTTGTTTTTTCCTTTGGGAAAAGGTCAAGCAGCTGCCTGTTTGCTTTTTTCTCTCCAGGGCCATTTTAGGAAGTTCATCTGCTCTAAACAGCTGCTCACAAGTGAATTGATCCTTACATAAAAATGACTGTGGGGCCACACTCCAGAGGCGACATATGTTAAACTATTTTCCATTTCTTGTTTTCCTTTGACAATAAGAACAGTAATCTCTCCTTTCAGTAATTTCAAATCAAAAAACTATTTTAATGGTAATCCTCACATTTCTGTAGTGTTATTTTTATAATGCTCTCTTTTTAACCATGTCATGACATGTATCTATATAACACTTTCAGCATAAATCAAGAAACTCATCTCCCTTATTCATTCAATAGTTCACAGTTTACAAAATTTTGCTTGTATCTATCATAGTTTTCACTGCAATCCTTTAAGGAGGGAAGGAATATAATATTACCCAGGGCAGAATGAATTATACCCAGATAAGGAAGAGGGATATAGACTGGTTCAATCTCAGCTCCCCTATTTATTAGCTCTGTGGCTTTAGGCAACTAGCCTCCCTGTGCCTTAGTTTCCTCATCTGTAGAATAAACATAAAAGTACCTACTTCACAGTGTTTTATAAAAATTAACAAGTTAATATTTCTAAAGTGCCTGGCACATAGAAAGCACTATTAAAAGGTTTGGGAAATTGATTTAATAAGCACTTAAATGTTCACAGCACATCAGGTCCTTAAACCAGGGCATGGAAATATGAAAGTTATAGCACAGTTCCTATTGTCCAGATTCTCCCAGAATGGTGTTAAGAAGGAGGCTTAAAATTAAACAAACATAAGGCAACATATCAGGTGCCATGAGAGCATAGTGGGAGCACACCACACTAGGAGAAGAGAGAGGAAGGAGAGGGGAGGGGAGGGAGGGAAGGAGGTGACAGCAGATCCCACTGAGGGCAAAGTACTAAGGATGAGCAGAAATTTTCCAGGAAAACTGAAGGGATGGGAGAGGGAGTGTTACTATTATATCCATTTATTTACTATCTATTATGTGCAAAGACTGTGATAAAATTCACCTACATTTTTATTAAATCCTGACAGTAGTATTTCAAGGTTGTCCTCCCTGTCATCATTTCTGAAATTAAGGACTTGAGACTTAGAAAGGCTCACAATAGCTTCTCAAGGAGAATAGACCATGAGTGGAGAGACTATCTGCATGTAAGGCTGGGGCGAGCCAGGCTGTTTCTCAGGCATTCCTTAGCCCTGGGGGCTAAAATCAGTGTGGCACAATCAGGGATTTTGTGAAGAATGATGAAAGCAAGGCAGAAGCTAGAAAGGGATAGAAGGTGAAGAGAAGGGCTTTTCATTACTAATCTTGTAGATATGTAGAGACTTGAGTATCCCGATGAGCCCAGTCATCAGAAGAGAGTCTTGGAAGTAAGTGCTGACACAGCATCCCACAGGGACCAGAGGTGACAGGACCCAGGCAAAGGTTGACAAGCTTGAAATGAAGGGAGAACCACCTCCTGCTCTGAGGAAGGAAGAGGGGAAAATGGGCACAAATAAGCAAGTTCATGTTTAATGAAAAGGGTCAGAAAGTTGGGATTCAGACTAAATTTTTAGCCAATTATGATCTTAAGTCAGGAAAGCCACCAAGCCAGTAGAAAGTTGTCCCCACCACTCTCCCTTCCTGCAGCCTGACAAAGTATCCTATCTGAGAAAATACCATTCTACCTTCATCTCCCTCATGCCCCAGGGACTCTAAAGGTGGTGCTGTTTATTAAACTATTAACTTACATTTGTTCTTCTTTTCCTTTGTTATTTGAAGTAGGATATTTGAGTTAGTATTTCCTTAACTTGGGATTTCTTTTACTAAGGAAAAAAGAAGCTACTTGAAGAACACAGTTTTTAGAAAAGATTTGATACACTAAGGAAAGGATGTACAGATCAGGGATGAGGGCTATAGATGGGAAAGATGCCTCTTAGAACATCTAGATAGAGACCAATATTTTCCTTGAGAACAACATAGAACAACATATGCATGGGGGTATTAAGGGAAGCAGAGTGGAGAATGACTGCAGCTTTCTGGCTGCATGGATTGCCTGGACAGCTGAACACCAAAGAGGAGCTGTTGATAGCAATAAAGATTTTCATGCCCCATGCATAGCATATGTAATGGTTAATTTGAATGTCAACTTGATTGTATCAAGAGATGCCAATGATTAAGTGGCTTCTGGATGTGTTGATGAGGGTGTGTCTAGGAATGATTGGAATGTGGGGTAACCAACTGAAGTGGAGACCCTCCCTAAGCATGGGCAGCATTGTCCAATGGGATGATGGCTTGGATGGAATAAAAGTTGGAAGAACAAGGAAGCAGCAGCAGATGTAAGCGCAGTTCTTCTTGAAGGGATTCTTGATCGCTGCTTCAATCATCTGACTCTCGCTTCTTCACTATTCCAAAGTAAACTCTGCCAGTGATTCTCCAGGGAGTTTCCATAAGCCTTCAGTACTGGACTAGGGTAGCACCATTGATCTTTCTTGTTCTGGGGCTTCCACCTCTTGGACTGCACAGCTACTGGTTCTTCCAGCTCTCCAGCCTGTAGACAGCCATTGTGGACTATCCAGCTTCTGATTGTGTAAGCCAACCTAATAAATCCCCTTTTCATAGTCACACTTCCTGTTGACTCTGTTCATCTAGAGAACCCTGACTAATACAGCACATATTTCACAACAGTGTCCAATGACCACAAATGCTCTAAGGTTCATAAGACTCGGGTAGGGCCTTGACTCTACCTGTTAGTCAGAATAATGACTGAGAATGATTTTACTATCAAGGATAAGAAATCAAAGTCATATTTAGGTTTGTTCAATTTAAAGGAAATAAAGGATGGCTGTTGCCTCCATCGGTGTTCCAGTCCAGGATTGCATTCACCAAAGACTGATCCCTGCAGCAGGCTATTGCACGCCATCAGTTCCAGCCCCTGCAGCTGTGTATTGGTAAGCAACTGAACCTACCCCTTTTCCTAACAAAACTAGGAAAACAACACAAGAACACAACCAGAAGCTCAACAGAGAGATGGAAAACATGAAAAAGAACAAGACAAAGTGTCATCCTGAAAAATACACAGACAAAACAGTAAAATGCAATAGAGAGATTCAACAGAAGACCAGACTGTGCAGAAGGAAGAATATGCAGACCCGTCAGAATAAGAAAGAGAAAATAGAATGCAAAGGAATGAAAAAAGTCCTATGTTATCTATGGAATGTAATCAATTAAGCTAATTTTTGTATAATGGGAATTTCTGTAGAAGAATAGAAAGAACATTTGTTTTAAAAAAATATTAGCTGAAAACTTCCCAAACCTAGAAAAAAGATACATGAAGCTCGTGTGATACATGAAGCTCAAAGAAATCTAACAAATACTAACCCAACAAAGTGTTGACCATTTTACATTATTATAACTAAATTGTCAAAATTATAACTAAACTGTCAAAAATTAAAACCAAAGAATTTTGAAAGCAGCAAGAGAAAAGAAGTATATCATATACAAGGGAAACTTAATGTGGCTATAAACAGATTTCTCGGCAGAAAACTTGCAGACCAGGAGAGAGTATGATGTTATATTCCAAGTGCTGAAAGAAACACTATCAACCAAAAATACTTTACCTAGCAAAACAGAAATGAGGGGAAAATTAAAATTTTCACAAAGAAAATCAGAATGAACTAATTACCACCAGACCTATCTTACAGGAAATAATAGAGAATTCTTCAGGCTATAGCAAAAGTCTGCTCATCAGTAATATAAAAGTGTATGAAAGTATAAAGCTTACTAGAAAAGTTAAATATATAATCAAAATCAAAATATTTTAATATTGAAATGGTGGTGTGTAAATAACTTAAGACTATAGTATAAAGGTTAAGAGAAAAATTATCAAAAATATCTAAAGATACATTAGCTTATTAATGGTTATAAAATATAAAATAGATGTAAACCATGATATCCAAATATACAAAATATATGAAGAGATGGGGTAAAACTGAAGAACTTTTATATGCAACCAAAGATAAGTTGTTATCAGTATAAATTAACTGGCATAATTACAAGATGTTTAACATAATAATTATAGTAGCCACAAAGCAAAAACCTATAGTAAATATCCAAAAGATAAAGAGAAAGGGATCAAAGTATACCATTATATAAAATTACCAAATCACAAAAGAAAACAGCAATAGAAGAAGAAAGAAACAAAGGATCCAGAAAACAATTAACAAAATGTTAACAGCAAATCTTTACCCATCAATAATTATTTTAAATGTAAGTGGATTAAATTTGCAATAAAAAGACATAGTGTCAATGAATGGATTTAAAAAAAAAATAAGACTCCCAAATATATGCTGGCTATAAGAGACTTACTTTACCTTGAAAGACAAAAAAAGGATGAAAGGTAGGAAAAAGATATTCCATGCAAATGGAAACAAAAAAGAGAACAGAAGTAGCTATAATTTTATCAGACAAAATAGACTTTAAGCCAAAACCAGTCAAAACAGACAGAAAAGTTCACTGCATAAAGATAAAGGGATCAATTCATCAAGAAAATGAGAAAAGGACATAAAATTCTCAACATACATGCACTCAACATAAGAGCACTTAAATATTTGATATAAACATGACAAAAAAATCAGTAAGAAAACACTAAACATGAACTACACTTTGGTCCAAATGGAACTAACAGACATTTATAAAGCATTCCATCCAGCAGTAGCAGAATACACATTCTTCTCAAGTACACCTAGAACATTCTACAACATAAATCACGTGTCTCAAAACAAGTGTGTGAAAATGTAAAAAGACTGAAACCATACCAGTGTCTTTTACAATCACTGTGGTATGACACTGGAAATTAATAATGAGAGATAAGCTAGAAAATTTGTGCACATTAATGCACATGTCTCTGAATAACCAAAAGGTCAAAGAATAAATCAAAACAGAAATTTAGAAATACCTTGAAAAAATAAAGATGTTAACAAAACATATCAAAGACATGGATAGAGCAAAAGTTGTTCTAGGGAGGAAATTTATAACAATAAATTCCTACCTATTTTGAAAAAGTTAAAAAAAAATTGATAACTCCTGAACTGAACTTAAGAGAAGGCACAAAAAATAACATCAAAACTAAATGTATAAGCCTTACCACAGATGCCTCAAGGCAAAAAGGGGTGATTATGAACAATTATATTTTCTAACAAATTAGATAACTCAAAGGTAATGGTTAAATTCCTAAAAATATAAACCTATCAAGATTGAATCAAGAAGAAATAGAAAGCTTGAAAGAATAACAAAGAGCTTGATACAGTAATTAAATGCCTTCCAATTTTAAAAGCCCAAGACCAGAAGAGCTCATGACTGAATTCTATCAAACACTGAAAGAATTAATACTAATACTCCTTTTTTATTATTTATTTCTTAATTAAAATATTTTTTATTATTACAAACACATTACTCCTTAATCTATTCCAGAATAACAAAAATAGAATCAGAGGGAATACTTCCAAATTCATTTTCTGAGGCCAGCATTATTCTGATACTAAAGTCAGTAAAAGACACCACAAGAAAACAAAACTATAGACCAATGATGCTGATTAACACGAATGAAAAACTCCTTGAAAAAATATTAGCAAACCCAATTCAACTAAACTTCCAAAAAGATTATACATCATGACTAAGTGAGATTTATCCTTGGAATGCAAGTTTTATTTAACATAGATAAATTAGTCATTACAATACATCAGATTAACAAAATGAAATACAAGAATTACATGATCTCTCTCCTTTTTTTGGTGGGTAAATTCCTCTTTCAGCTTCTTCTTTTAATATTGGTTCTTTTTAGTTATATATGACAGTAGAGTATAATTTGACTTATTTTACAAACATGGAGTACATCTTATTACAATTAGGATCCCAGTCTTGTGATTGTACATGATGCAGAGATTCATTGTGGTCTGTTCATATATATACATAGGGAAGTTATGTCAGAATCATTCCACTGACTTTCCTCTTCTTATCTCTCCTCCCTTCCCTTCATTTCCCTTTGTCTAATCTACTGAATATCTATTCTTCCTCTCCCTCCCCCATTGTTGTGTGTTAGCATCCACATATCAGAGAGAATATTCAACCTTTGGTTTTAAGGAATTGGCTTATTTCACTTAGCATAATAGTCTTTAGATTCATCTATTTTCTGGCAAATGTCATGGAATCAATTTTGATAAAATTATATAATCATGGAATACATCTTTTTAAAAAAAATTGGTTGTAGATGGATACAATATATTTATTTATTCATTTTTATTTGGTGCTAAGGATTGAACCCAGTGTCTTATGTATGAGGGGCAAACACTCCACTGCTGAGCTATAGCCCCAGCCTATGGAATACATCTTATTGCATAAAAAGCATTTGGCAAAGTTCAGCATTCTTTTATGATAAAAATTCTCAAAACTTAGGTGTATAAGGAAATTCACTTATTATGATATAGATCATTTATGAAAAGCCTACAACTAACACCATAATCAATGGGGGTGGGCAGTAATGAAAACTTCTTTTCTAAGATCCGCCAGGCATAAGACAAGGATGTCTACTCTCACTATTTCTATTCAACACAGTAGTGGAAGAACTACCAAAAGCAATCTACAAGAAAAAGAAATAAAAGGCATCTAAAGCAGAATGAAATAAATTATAAAGAAAAATGTAAAACTAACCCTATATGCAGGGGACATGATACTATATATAGAAAACTATAAAGACTCCACATTAAATAAAAACTAATAAATGTATTCAATAAAACTGAAATATTCTGAATCAAAATACAAAAATCAGTTGCATTTTTTAACTGTGGTATATATACATAATGGAATATTATTCAGCCATAAAGAATAATAATATTATGGCATTTGCAAATAAATGGATGGAATTGGAGAATATCATGCTAAGTGAAATAAGCCAATCCCAAAAAACCAAAGGCAGAATGTTTTCCCTGATAAGTGGAGAATGATATATAACAGGGGTGGGGATTTGGGGAGTGAGAGAAGAATGGAGGAACTTCAGATTATGTAGAAGGAAATGAGAGGGAGGTGGGTATGAAAAATGGTAGAATGAGACAGACATCATTGCCCTATGTACATGTATGATTACACAAATGGTATGAATCTATATCGTGTACTACCATAGAAAGGAAATGATGTACCCCATTTGTGTACAATGAATCAAATTGCAGTCTGTAAAAAATTTTAAAATAAATAAATAATTTTAAAAAATAAAATAAGAAAACAAGGCCATTTACAAAAACAGCAAAATAATAAAATATTTAGAAATAAATTTAACCAAGAAGATTAAAAACTTATACACTAAAATGTACAAAACAATAATAAGAAAAATTGAAGAACATTATCATGGAAGTACAAAAGACCCTGAATTGCCAAAGCAATCTGGGAGGTAGAGGGACAAAGTTGGAGGTATCGCATGTCCTAATTCCAAATAATGCAATATAATTAAATTAAAATAACAGCTATAATAATCAAAGTGTCTGGCCTGAAAACAGACAAATAGATCAAAACAGTCAAATAGAATTGAGAGCTCAGAAATAATCCCAGGTGTATAATATGGTCAACTAATTTTTGACCAGGGCACCAAGAAGATATAGTAGGGAAAGAAGGGATAGTCTCTTTCTAAAAACTTGTGATGGAAAAACAGGATATCCACACTGAAAGAATGAAATTGAACTCTAATCCTATGCCATACACAATAACCTGCTCCAAATGGATTAAAGACCTAAGCATAAAACCTGAAATCTTACAACTACTAGAAGAATACACAGGGACATATAAAAGTTCATATCACCAAATATACTTTTAAAAACTCATATCTCAATAGCAAAAATCAAATAACTTGATTTACAATAGGTAAAGGACTTCTACTAGAATTTCTCCACATAAGACATTAAAATGGCCAACGAGGCTATGAAAAGTTGCTCAACACCATTAGTTAATTAAATATCAGGAAAATGCAAATGCACATCAAATACACAATGAGATATTATCCTAGTATTAGGATGGCTACTCTCAAAAGGACAAAAAGATGGCAAACACTGAAAAGAGTGCAGAGAAAAGGAATCTCTCCTACACTGTCACGGGGATGCAAATTGCTGCAGCCATTTTGAAAAACATTTAAAATCAGAACTTCAGTAGGGCTTATCCTAAGGACTGGTGAGTAGTGACAATAGTGATCAGATACCGCAAGACCTGCAGGACATTACTTTGAATGAGGGCACGTTAAACGTCAGTTTCTAGGGAACAGAAAACAAATTTAAGAAAGACCAAGGACCATGTTCTTTCTGTGAACTCTTTCTGAGAAAAGCAGAACTCTCTCCACTGATTGTATTTGGAGTCAATGGAATAAGAAGGTCTACCCCTCTGTAAGGAGCATTGAGGTCATCAAGCCTCAGAAAACAACAATGTGCAAACAGTCTCAAGGGCTGTGAACAAGGGAAAGGAAGGGGAAAGACCACAATGTCAGTCTTAACAGTTCTCGCAGTACCTCTTATTTGCAGAATATTGGGTTTATGTTGCTGCACTCTTGGTGTGAGCTATCTCATGTATCTGATAGTGTTTATGAATAATTGAGTTGGAAACTCCTATACACTTTATTAAAACGAACCTAATGAAATGAGAAAAAAATAGAACTACCATGTGACCCAGTGATCCCTCTTCTGAGTAAATGCCCAAAGTAAATGAAAGATATCTGCACTCCTCTCTTTGTTGAAACATTATTCACAAGATCAAAGATATGAGAACAATCTAAGGGTCCATCAATAGATGAACGAATAAAGAGACACAATGGAATATTATTAGCCTTAAAATATTTGTGACACTTGCTGCCATTCACAACAACATGAATAAACCTGGGCAACTATACAAAGGGAAATAATGTAGCCACAGAATGAAAACTACTACATTCTCTCTCTTAAATGTAGGGTCTTATGAAGAAAGAGAATAGAAGGACAATTGCCAGAGGTGAGTGGGGGAAGGAATGGGGAAATGGAGGTCAAATTGTAAAACTTGATATTTATGCAGGATGAAAGAGTCTAAAGATTTAATGGACAGGATGAGGGCTATGGTTAGTATTTATATTGTATACTGCAATTTGCTAAAAGTGGATGTTAGGTGTTTTGTGCAAACCAACAAAAGATAATTTTGTGAGATGATAGATACGTTAATTGGATTGACTGTAGCAATCATTTTAGTAAGTATATGTTTACCAAAATATCATGTTGTATAACTTAAATATATACAATTAAAAAGGAAAGGAGTTGATAGATTACAAGTCATATTGAATACCTTGGTTATTTGCTGCTCTAAATACAAATGTAGCATTTTTCATCTTGTGTCTCACATTACCCCTTCCCTTCCATGACTTTTTCTCTACTTTGCATACTCTGGATACCCCAAACCTATCTTCTATCCAGAAAGAACTCAAGTGCCCCAAGCCTTCATTCTCTGGACAGGAGGTGGGGGAGGAATGCCCATGGAGAAGGAATGCCCTTTTGTCTTCCATCATGGTTTACCTTGGATCCACGTGTGCTTTCTCTTCAACACTCCCAGAGAGGATCTCATTCACTACTGACCTAGTGCTAAGACTTTCATGCAATAGCAGGCTCACAGAAAATGATGACTTCATTTTCAATGAACAAACAACTAAAAAAACGGAAATATTCAACCCAAGATGAGTGAACCTGAATTATTTCAAGAAACACAGTTCAGGATCTATGAGTTACACTTTAAAAATTCTGTTAGAATTTTCCCTCAACCAAAATATAGATGAAGTGTGATTTTCCTGGAGACTCAGATTTGTCTACCCGTTGAGTCAATTAGCAAGAACTCACCTTCTTTGTGTCATCTAAATGATATCTAGGCATAGTTTTACATTCTGAAAATGGGAATGCTGATATTCCCATGACTACAGTAAGTCATGGTGAAAGGCAGCATGCAAATCTCTCTGCACCTTTTTCTGTGATATCAAGATGGATAAACTTCATCTTTCTATAAGACTAAGCAGGAGTGGGAAAAACCTGTTTGTACCCACTGAAATGTCCAGCTGTGTTTCCTCAGTAGTCTTGTTCTGAATTTGCACACATTCCCTGCAGTAAAGTCAGAAAGTTTCTGCAGAGAAGCCCAGAGCAAGTGACTGATGCCAGCAGTCCTTATCAGATTCACTAATTGTGAGCTCCACGTGGGCAAAGCTGCAGAGTTTTTCAGGGTGTTTGCATTTCTAGAATCAGTAAGCAGACGAGGCAGGAGCCCAGGGCAGCTGGTGGAAAAAAATAAGAGGTAATAATCTGGGTTCAGAAAAGGGTTGCTTTTCCTTCAAAAGCAAGTACATTGCAGGTATGCCACAAAGGGATTATGGACTGCAGTGACTGCAGCCATGAACTTGCTAGAGCAGGAGGCATGAAGCCTGGGTGGGCATGAAGCCTGGGTGGGTATGAGGCTCAACTCCACTACTGAGTGCTGAGTGGGTAACCTTGGCTCCGTCACTCAATCATGTGGATCCTCCATTTCCTTACTGTTAACCATAAAAATGATTTTCTCCAGGACTTATAACAACACACCGTAAGCTTTAAAGAATTAGGGTCTTATGAAGTAAGTAAACAAACTTTGGGGTGATACAGACATGCTGGTACTTACCATTTTGTGTAACAAAACCACATAGGATTGGAGAGGAAACTGAGTGTAGAAAGGGAGAGGGAAATGCTTTATCAACTGTTATACATTAAGGAAAGCGTTATGATCAGCAATAATAAATACAGGTGATTTCTCTCCAACACAGCATTTTTACCCCTTCTCTCTACCCCTGCATCCTGAAGATCTAAACTTCTTTTCAAAGAGTTTCCTAACCTCCCCGGTGTCTCAGTTCTCATTGTACTTGGTTCCCAGCCTAAGGGCTGATTTTTTCTACTGACGGTAGCTATGGGATTAATTCTTTCCAGAAGGCAGCAGGCTAATGCAGTGATTTAACAATTCAATGGATCCCCAAAGGTTACTGAGGGGGCTCTGAGTAACCTTGTGGAAAAACACATAGCTTTCTTAAAATGAAGCATAGCCTGGACCTACACCTGTTTGGAGGTATCCAGAAGACTCACATTGCTCATGCAAACAGGATAGAGAGAATTTTGCTTCTTGCAAACTGGTTTGCATTTCTCTCTCTCTCTCTCTCTCTCTCTCTCTCTCTCTCTCTCTCTCTCTCTCTCTCTCTCACTAATCTGAGGCTATTGCAACAACAGTGGACATATGCAATACATACAAAAAGTCAACCCCAACCCCAGTTCAGAATTCCAGAAGTACTCATTGTATAAGCCCAGCAGAAGTCTCCATTATTGTTTGTCTGAAGAAGCTGGCTATGGTATAAAACACCCTACATTAAATCTCACCATCACATACCTTCACAAGAATTTAATTAAAAAAAAAAATAACTATGGGTAAATGGCAGAAACACCAATAGAGGGAAGGGAGCAGGAGTTGGAGAGGTACTGGAGTTTGAATTACAACAAGATATATTCCATGTTTGTACAATTATGTCAAATGGATTCTGCCATATATAACTTACAAAAAATTAAAAATCCTACATTAGGGAGAGAATGGCCTAAGCAATCCCAGGAGTGTCCCCTTATACATCTAAGATTTGGCTGGGATGGAAGTCATGAGTCAGGAGAAGTGGGACACAGGGATTGAGATGTACCATGACCTCCCCAAACTTCACCTCCACATTCTTATCTTCCCTGACTTCCCCTGTTTCCTTGATGCTCAGTAAATATGCCAGGCAAGTTCTCACCTGAGTATTTATACTGCTGTTCCCTCTTCCTGCAATGCTATTCCTTCAGACAGGCCAGTGCTTGCCCCTTTACCTACTTAGTCCTTGTCCAAATGTCATCTCTTCAGTGAGGCCTGACATGACCCACCTAAGAAACATTCTAAATGAGTCCTAGTCCTTCTAGCATCCCCTACCCTTCTTTCCTAATCATCTTCAAAATGTTTTCATGACATTTTGTTTTTAAGACATGACAAAATGTTACACTTATTTGATAATCTCTCCCCCACTGTAGAAGGTAAACTCCATGGATTCAGGAAACTGCTGGCTTTACCTGTTGCTCTCTGTAGACCAGAGCTGGTACACAATAAGTCTCAAGAAATATTGGTGAATGACTAAATAAATCTTTTAATTCATTCACTAATTAACTAATAATGGATTTAGTAAAGTCTTGAATCTCAGATAATGTGACTTCTCATGAGAAATATGTAATATGAGTCTTCTAACAAAATCATTACTCAAAAATTTAGTGTTCTGGACTGAGAAAGTTGGTATGTCTAAGTCCTATTTATGATCTGCAGCTGTATATCTGTACAAATTTATACAGCACTCTTTCCTAGTCTCATTCCCTACTGTAGAATGTGGAAATTATGCCTGATTTTCAGTCCCTTCAAAATGCTAGTATTAAGTAATACTAACAACAAAATCAGCAATTGTTTCACACACGATAAAAACAAAAATGTATACTAAGTGTTTACCTGTCTGATGCTATCCTAGTGGCATAAAGGAGACTCAACAGATTTTAATTCCAATAGAGCTTACTTACCACGAACATGAAGGAGAGAAAAGACAAAAATTTAATGAAAAGTTAAATATTAATTCAAATTCTTACATTGAGCAGAAATGGTGGATTCTAATATTCTGACCAGCTCTAGAATTTACCTTTGGTTCTCTGGAGATTTGAAAGGGTTAAACACTTGCCACAGATGATCAAGTAAAAACAGAGTTCTTACTGTTGTTTTCATCTTCTCCCCAATGAGGATGATTTCTCTCTCCCATTTTTCAAAGAGAAACCATGAGACACTAGGGAGAATGCTTCAGTTGTCAACAGTTCCTCAGTCTTTCAGAGAGCTCTTCATATTGTTCTCTTCCTTTTTAAATATTAGTCCCTGTGTCCCTCTTAGAAAAGTTCTTTTATGTTAATGCTGCAAAGGGAACTATGTGTCCTGAGAAAGATATCTTCCCTCATTCTGTCTAAAAATATGCATGCTAACTTTGTTTTAGTCCCTAAAAAAACTGCCATTGGTGTTTTCTGATGAGTCCTTATATCTGAAACTTTCAAATATATTTTTTTTTATTTTTTTCTGTTTCTTGTTTCTAATCCTTGCGTGTTGCCCAAATGCCAGCCATGTCTCTCTCTCTTTTTTTTTTTTTTTTGGCTTCAAGTTTTACATCTGTCAGATAAGGGTTTGGACAAAACAACATCCACACCATTTGCAGCTCTACCATTTTGTCATACCTTAGTGTTTTCCATAACCAGGAAATCTGTTTGAATCCATCTCCCCTTCCCTTTCCTACCCACATTCAAGTCATAGAAAGGGAATGTGTCAGTGATGATCATAAGTCCCAGAAAGCTATACCTAGTGGGACATTAACACCACTGCTAAGTGTGAAAAATTCCAAGTAATAACTGTTCAATCATGGTGGGTGCAAGATACCCACTCCTACACATTTATTTCTAGCTCATGACAGAAGAGCACAATGATCTAGGACACATTACAAAAATTCCATAATTTCTAACCACAAATCATTTACAATCAACAAGTCTATTCTTCCTTAGCTACAGAGGCAGAAAGTCGCAGATCTGACAGAATAGGCTATCACCTGTAGTACTTGGAAAGAGGTGTGTCCTGAGCTTAACCTTCCACCCCAATTTTGTGTCATGGCTAGTCAAATCTATTGCATAGTTGAGCATGAAGCAGTTATTCAAAAGGAGTGCAGAAGACGGAAAAGCCCTGATGTAGGCTGGATGTAGAACCTTGATGTAAGTTTTGCCTTCAGCACCCTCCAGATTTCCAGCTCCATCTGTAGGATGGAACCCCAGTGAGAAATACCCACATCCTTTGAGTCAGTTCCTTAAGCGTGCCTAAATCATTGTCATTGCAAAAGAAATGTGTCTGAGCTCTCCTCTCCAAAGAACTGAAGGATAACTACAGAACTGAAAGCTCCACCATCACTGTCACCAGAGAAGACCAAAACCTCTCCTTATTAAGTGGAAGGGCTACTGCAGTGCTCCTCACAGAAGCACTTGAGCCTGAGGGTGATAATTAGCACACTTCCTGAACTCTCTTTCTCAGGTTAAGCAACTTCAGTTCTCTTAACCCATCATTAATGTGTTTATTTCATATGCATACTCTATTTTTACTAGGTTCTTCTGAACTGCAGAGTTCAAAAAAATGGATGCAATACTTTTAAAATATATAACTAATATAGACTATTACCAAAGCTCATATTCACAAATGCAGAAAATTATACTTCATGAAATAAAATAAAATTATAGTCATGGTTATTGAAATATACGATTCACTATATTTAATGTGCTCAACTAGAATAAAATTGGAATTTTACTTGGCAATAAAACAAACCCAAATAGAGTCCTTTAGCATTGTAATAAAAGGATATATTTCAGTTTTTAAAAATGTGTCACCGGAGGGCTGGGGATGTAGCTCAATGGTAGAGTAATGCCAAGTATGCAGTGTAATCTCCAGAATAAGAAAATAATAGTAATTCAAAAACCAAAGACAATGTTCCCAAAAACATTGTCACTGAAAATAAAGCAGAGATGAAGTAAGGACTTTTCCCCATCACACTTCCTTGTTTTATGATTGGAAGTCCCTTAACATAATTAAGTAGATATAGTATTAGAAGCATTTGAGGCCACAAAGGTCACACTCCCTTGCAATGTTAGTATTGACAGTACTAGTGGTTTTGGTCATAGCATCAGTTGTTTCAGATGTCATTCATGGAAAAATACTGTGTCATCAGCAAAACAAAGACCAACTCCATTGTAGGCATCTCCATATGAACTGAAAATCTACTTACACTCTACTCTGGCTGTGGTATGCTGGCAAGGAAACCAGTCTAGGAGACCAGATTATAATCCTGCTTTTGCACTTGAACAGCACAGTTCTTTTGTAAAAGTAATTTTAAAAAATGGGCAGATTACATTCATTGTCTGTAAAGTTAGTAAATTTTATTGTGTGTGTTTAAGGTATATACAATATGATGTTTTGATAAACATATACAAAGTGAAGTGATTATTATAGTCAAGACAATTAATATATCCATCATCTACTACAGTTACTCTTTTTTTTTTTTTTTTCCTTTTGGTAAGAACACCTAAATCTGCTCTTAGAAAATTTCCAGTGTACAATACAATATTATTTACTACAGACTTCATGCTGTGCAAGAGCTTTAGGCTTGCTCATCCTGTATAACTGCAACTTTTCACCTTTTTACCTATGCCTCCATATTGCTACCCACTGTCTCTGATAGCCTGATAACCACCATTCTACTCTGCATTTCTATGTATTTGAATTTTTTCTTTTGAAGAGTGTACATAGAAGAGAAATCATGCAGTATTTGTCTTTCTGTGTTTACCTTATTTTACTTAGCATAACGTTCTCAAGTTTCATCCCTGTGGTTGCAAATAGTTGGATTTCCTTTTTTAGGACTTGAATATATACAATGGGACAGTATTATGTAAATATCTTGCAGTTTTTTAATCCATTCATCTGTCAATGTATATTTAAGTTGCTTTCATATCTTGTACCTTGTGAATAATACTAAAGTTATCTAACGGAATGAGGGTTTCTCTAGTTTTGTAATCACAAGTCACTGTATTAGATAAATTCACCTCGAATATATATCTGGATTTAAATATCTACTTTACATAATTTGGGAAGATTCTCATAGCATTCTCATTTAAAAAGTGGTGGTAAAATAATAGTCCAAGTCACTTTAGGCAAAACTTAAATTCGTGTTGACTATAGCTACCTACCTTAATTTTTTAAACAATAATATGTCTTATCAATAATTTCTTTACATTGTCAGGCTTTGTTCCTTTGGATTTCAATCTGGTTTCCAAAAGATGGTATCTTGCCTCTACCTATCAAAGTCTATATAATTTTTAATAAGGAAATATATGGTAAAACATTTGTAATCTACAAAGCATTTTGAAGATGCTGTTTTTTCCATTCCTTCTATCTCTTCAGCAAAATAGACCTCTCCTTACTCTGTAGTCTTGAAATTTTGCTTTACCCTCCTTATTTAATTTCATCACTTGCTGTTTCTACACTAGATTAACTATTCCTTAAATAGATATTATCTTACTGTGCTATAGTTTTTGAATGAAGGAAAAGAAATAAATTTCAAGTAACTAGAAAATATATCACAACAAAATATGTTTTCAATGTTGAAGATATAATTGACTTCTCATGCACTATTTTATCAGCCTCTCTTTAAATATACATGTTTCTCCTCCAGATACAACAGAGAAATTGAGTGAATAAATTCCACTGGATCCTTTTCGGTGCTTTAAAAATTAAGATTTCATGTTTTCTGTAAAATCATTTCTTAAAATTATGAATTCAAAATATAATATTAAGGCCCCAAATTGGTACGTCTTCTGATTAAATAATCTAAACTTACACATACACTTAAAAAAATATAAGATGCTCATCTAGACTCAAAAAACAATGGGCTTTGTAAAAACTGGAAGTAAGTATCTGGATCATCTTTTCTTTAGTCTGCTTCATATTACCGATGACACAACAGAAGCGCATGAGGTGAAGCACTTTGCCAAGGTCACGCGTCAGTGGCTGAGTGCTGATCAGCACCAGGGTGGACTCCAGGTCACTGGTCTCCCAGCCCCGTGCTATTTCCTCCCTCCCTGTCCGCACTGATTTGCTCATCCAGAACTAACTGACCAGGCAGAAACAATTGGAAATAGTCAGATCTCTATTAATAACAACTCCAGTTTTTTTATAGTACTGTACAGCTTACAAAGTACGTTTCAGGTATGTTTTCTCCTTGAATCTTTCCCCAAAGCCCAGAGGCAGGGTATTGTATGTACCTCCACTCACAATAAGCGCAGGCCTAGAAAGTGACTTCTCCATGTTACAGAGCTAAATTTGAACTCAGGTTTTCTTACTACACACCCAGTTCTCAGTACCTAAACCTTCAGCAGAGACACAAACAGTCAAAAAAAAAAAAAAAAAAAAAAAAAGAATTATTGCACTTAATCTTCATTTGCATTGCATTAAAGCAAGATTCTAAGGGGCCTTCCTAACTTTGTGAAGCGTTTATGAATATAGAGGCTGATTTTGAAAAACTTTAACACTAACCAGGTGAACAGCTCAGGTAGAGATAACAGAAGAGTTGTCAAGAAGAAGGGCAGGACAAACTGAACGCACGTCCAGCAAAGTGACTTACCCATGAGGATGAGGAAAGCTTTCACTACCCACCTCTCTCCACTCCCCATTTTGAGCAGAGGAATAGAAGACTCCATTCCTCAGGAGTGGAAATCACAAGCTATCTTAAAGAACAGAGGTCATGATAGTTGAGACTCCAGAAACGCCTCGCCTTTGAACTGATACCAAAGTCTCTCTGCTGGCACTCAGAGAAGGTCCTGAGAAGGACAATCTGTACCCTAGAGCCAGTCATTCCAGAGATGTAACTGAAGACTAGACTGCGGGGATTGTTCAGCACATCCTGGCTCGGACAGGAAGGATGAGAACCTGAAGACAGGAGGGAGACAGGTACACAGATAATAATGCAGATCTGTACCCCTCTCTATCGTGCAGGATGAGAACAACAGAGAAGAAATGGGGCAGGGGCTCCTCATATTTTAGGATCAGCAGAGAATTTTCTTCTCTGAAGATGGAGGAGATGGTTTTCACACCCAATCAGATTTCTCAGGGATGAGGGTCTAAGTACAACCGGAAGTTAAATCATGCAGAATAGGATCAATTATTTAGAGGGCTACAGATGAACTTGTGAGGTAAGATTAGGGTATTTCAGTGAGAAAGAAGGGGAAGTTGAGACATGTGTGCTGCGTGCATGTCACCCCCGAGTCTTCAGCGACTTTTTACCTAGGATGTGATGCAAGAGCTATGGAAATGAAATAAATATCATTTTAGATCAAAGGATTCTATTTTTATCCACTCAATTAACTTTCTATTGTGTATATAATACATCCTAAGTCACTGAAATGACAAAGAAGAAAGATGTTGTCCTTGTCTTCAGAATGATGACAGTCAAGAGAAGGGGCTACAGAACAGTCTAGAAAGCAATCAACTCTGCAGGAGAGGTTCAAAAGACCATATGTGGAAAGACCCCTCAGCAGAGGAGGACCAAGGAAAACATAGTCGCTGAGAAGATTACAATCTAAGTACTTGTGGGTATAAAAAGTTAACATACTTGGGAAGACATTATAGGATCACTTCGAAGTTTTTTAATGAATAATGCATTACTGCTAGTATTATATTACTGATAAAGAACAGACAATCGCATAATGTGTTCTTCATAGTTCTTAGCTTCCCCATAATATGGCATTTGCTAATGGTTAATTAAGTCATGAAACCATACATTTAACAGAATACAGTGCATTCTGAAGTGTTCACTGAAGACAACATTCTCCGCCTCTACAAAATGTTTCAATTCTATGTTTATACATCTGTTGTATGCTTTCAAGACAATGTAAACATAGAAACATCTTAAAACTATATCACAAAATGGCATACCAAAGCTTCGTTTGGGAAACTGCCCTCTGAATTTGCTGGATGAATTTAAATTCATTTGGCACTAACCTGTACAAATAAAATGAGCCTGTTTTTCCAGTTCAACAACCGTCACCTCACTGTCAAAAGAAGCAAGTTCTTCCTGCCTCACAAGTTCATCGATCCTCTGTCCAAAGTACAGTGCTTTCATTTAAACCATTGCTTTTTAAAGGAATTTTCAGGGGTGTTTAAAATTGGTACTTCCAGATCTCTGAGACTCTGAGCCACTAATTAAAACTTTTAATTATATTAGCAGACAACTGGGCTTTGGGGTAAGGGCTCGGTATGATTTAGCGGAAAGAACATTAGCTTGGGCATCAAGAAACCTGAATTTCTGTCTGGGGCCACTTTTTTCCTTAGCCTCAATTTTTCTAGGTAAAGTGAAGAAGCAAAAAATCACTTCCAAAGTTTCTTTGACCCTAAAGGATTTATTACAGTGCTGGGAAGTTTTTAACTTTGTTAGTTACAAATTAGCAAGAAGATTTTCTTCTGGGAGTTTATTGCTCAGTCAAGCAATGAGAGCTGAGACCCATTTACATTTTGAAGGCAGCCTTTATCACTCCCACCCCCTAGAGCCTCTAGGACTGGTCAACATCTACATGGTGACATCACCATATTGCACCTCAGGCACTGGATTGTGTCTTCCATGGTTGCATGGAAGGTTCAGGAGGTCAGAAGTGTCTTTTTTTATTATCACGATTTGCTAGTACCTAGCAATGTGCATGGCTCAAGGCAAGTGCCCAATTGATGCTGCCACGAGGAAGAATAAAGAATGAAGGTGGCAAAGGCAACTTTTTAAAAAAACTCTCTGAAGCCGGGTGTGCTGGTGCACACTTATAATCTCAGTGACTTGGGAGGCTCAGGCAGGAAGATCGTTAAGTTCAAGGCCAGCCTCAGCAACTTAGCAAGGCCTGAAGAAACTCAGTGAAAAAAAGGGCTGAGGATGTGGCTCAGTGGCAAATCCCTGAGGCCAAAACAAATAAACAAACAAGCTCTCTGGAAACAGGTACATAAGAAAAATCCTCGATATCACTGTCAGAGAAATACAAATCAAAAACAACATTGAAATAGCACCTCACTTCAGTAAGAATGGCTATTATCAAAAAGAGTGAAGATAACAAGTGCTGGTAAGTATGTATTATATTCCCACCAACAGTGGGAAATATAAATTAGTACAGCCATTATGGAAAATCATATGGAGATTCCTCAAAAAAAAAAATTAAAAATAGAACTACCATATGATACTATAATCCCACTACTGGATATACATCCAAAAGAAATGAAATCAGTATGTTGAAGAGACGTCTGCCCTCCCATGTTCACTGCAGCACTAGTCACATAGCAGGAAATGGAAACAAAGTGTCCATCAAACTGATGAACTGAAAAAGAAAATGTGGTACATATGCAGAATGGAATACTATTTAGCCATAAAAAAGAATGAATTCCTGTCATTTGCAGCATCACGAATGGAACTAGAGATCATTATGTTAAGTGAAATAAGCCAGGCACTGAAAGATAAGAACCACAGGATCTCACTCATATGTGAAATTGAAGAAAGTCTACCTCACATAAGAGTGGAATGGTAGCTACCCGAGTCTGGGAAGACTAAGGGTGGGAGAGGGATAGAGAAAAGTTGATCAGTGGATCCTGAGTTATCGTTAGAAAAGTTCCACAAGTCCTGGAGGGCTATTACACAGTACAGTGACTACAGCTACAACACTACACTACACATTTCAGAAAGGTAGAAGAAAGGATTTTGGAAAGTTTTCACCATAAAGAAATGATAAACATTTGAGTTGACAAATATGCTTAACCTGATTTAAACATTATGCAATGTATACACATATCAAAACGCAAATACGGCACCCCATTAAAATGTATGATTTTATGTTACATATAAGTTTTATGTATCAACTAAAAATAAATTTGAAGATTTTTAAAACTTAAAGCAAAACTATCTGGAGATGGTCTTGGTAATTGTTGTAAGCCAGTAACTCTCATAAGCTCTTTCACGACTCTCTCTCATGTAAAGACCAATGACTCTGCAGTCTGATCACCTACTATTGCCTAAGCTGAGGAAGCTGTCTGAAGCACTGCCGAGAACTTCACAAAATGCTCTGTCTGTGACCCAATATAATCAGTGAAATTGAAACCACAAGGAGGTAAAATCTGATACATTTTCAGAACTCCAGGATAAAAGAATAGGTCCTATGAATTTTCAGAGAGAAGAAAAATCAGACATATGCAAAAAAGAAGAAATCAGAATAACATCAGACCAGAATAACAAAACTGGAAGAAGACATTGCGGGGTGCAGTGTACATTCTGAAGGAAAATTCTACACCTAGCCAAATTATCGTTCAAAGATGAAGAAAGAATGAAGATATGTCTACATATAGGGAAGCCCAGAAAATGGAACTATACTTCCTTTTTTCAGAAAACTACTGGAGAACATATTCCACCCAAGCAAGGGAGTGAACAGATAGTACAGGGAAACGAGATCCAAGCAAGGAGAGCTGCAGAGGTTTTCCAGGGTGATGGTGAGGAAGAGCCCAGGGTCAAAGTGAGGCACCGGGCATAGGAGGAAAAGAGTGCACACTGCCAGATTAACTAGATGTAATATATGCACCTGGATGAGATGAGAGTCAGACAACTGTGAGGGAGCCCCACGGTGAGACATATGGAGAAAGCCAAGCAAACAAAATCCAAGTAATTATAGAAAAACAAAAACTCAAGACAATAACAATCATAATTTAATCTGTCTTAGTCATGAAGAGGATTTATCTACATAATCATAGTCATATAACTATTAAATACCCATCTAACCAAAATCACAGCGTTTCAGCCCTGGAAAGACGGTTAGAGGGAAAGGACAGGTGCCACAGTGAGAATACCATAAAGGGAGTGAGGTGACCGCGTCATTTCCTTGGTGGGACATGATCCGTAGAGCTGAGAAATTGAGAGGCATTAAGATGGAAATATTATGATACGGAGGTAATGTCAAAAAAGATAGGCAATGCTTATCTCCATAAGGAAGAAATGGGAGAAGGGATGAGGAAGTACAGTCTTTGATAATACACTTTCCGTAACTGTGAAAGTAACAAGTAAAGAAAAGAAAAGAAGGGACGGAAGGCATCACCTTGAGTTTCGTGCACGAGGCACCGTTTTTGTACTGCTCTGGCTTGAGACACATCTCTGAAGGAACGAGCATCACAGGAGGCTGCAGCCTGTCCCCAACACCTGCCATCTTTCCTGAGACATGAATCTGTGGTCAGTCAAGATCAAAAGAGGCCGCTCAGAGAAGCGATAAGGCTGTCCTTGCCATCTGTCTATCCACTCCCTATGGTTATGAGATGAAAGTCACCTGCTGACCTTCATTTTCAAAACCTGGTTCATAAATCTTTCACAGCCAGGCTGAGACCTTCTCTACACAAGGCGCTGTTCTAGATTTCAGTCATGATTATGCCGATCCAGTTTGGCAGGATGTGTATTCCTGGAACGGTTTTAAGACTTTGATCCAAAAGCCATATATTTGTGGGGCTGCCATATTTACAGCTCTGTGCTGACTTACCACGAAGGCCCTTGCTAGAGGTGTCATGCTTGAGCTCACTTAAACAACGAAGCAAACCTGAACCCAGACTCAGCAAAAGCCCATGGCTATGACTTCGAAACAGAAGTTTTATATAATAAGGCAGTTTGAGATACAGTACTTAAAAACAGCTACGTTTGATTGAGTACTTAATAAATGTTAGGTAGTATGTACAAAAAACTTTCATATATTATCTCATCAAAACAACTCTAATCATCAAAACAACTCTATGAATAAATACTATTATTATCTCCATTATTGTGAAATGAAAATACAGGATTAGAGTGCTCAGGAACCTTGTCCCATGTTTTAAATAGGAGGAGGTCAGACAAAAATCATGTCTAAAATTGGATTCAGAAATTACTCCTTTAGCTTCTCTCTTTTCTCTAAAGAAAGGTAGACAGAATATAAAAATATGCCTTTGTATAATAGTGTGATTGAGGTGGGGGACAGACATATCTCTTAAGCCTTCATATATTAAGGATAGAAGAATTTCATAGAGCAGAGTGGCAAAGTGCAGGAATATAGGTACTTGTATAGTTTTTGTTCTCTCATTTGTAATTCTGAGACTCTATAGTCATTTATAGATGTTCAGGGAGTAATTTTTTTTTAAGCCTGACACATTTCAAAAGATTCTTTGGGCCTCTTCCCTAAAATGCCAGTCTATAAGTTGTAATGCTGGAATATCAGGGAATCAGGAGCCCAAAGTGTACACAAGTAAAATACTGTTCCATTAAGCAGAGGAAATGTGTCAGCAGCAGAGGTTGACAAAAGTCACAGAGTGAAATACTGATCACAAGCCTTTCCTGCGGCCATGGCCGTATGCACATAGACATGCTTTGCTTTGCACTGTCGATTTGTTCTTGAAAAGCTAGTGGATAATTGAAGCTTTATAAGTAGGATTATATTCAAAAAGCCCTAGGAATCTAATTTTTAAAAAGATGATTACATTAATTAATATTTTTGAAAGGCAAATGAAATCATTGCCTACATTACATAATTTGTAACAGGCTTCCATGGTTTGCTTCCAACCCTTCTTTCATGATTTGCCATTTCCTGTATTCCATCCCCAGCCTGTTGTGCATCATGAAGGTGAGGATCTTGTCCTATTACTGTTTGCGATACTTAGTACAGTGTTCAGCACACCAAGTATTTGCTAGATAAATAAATTAAACAACTCATTCATCTTTTCCTGGTTACTACATGCATATCAATGCTTCTCTGCCTTTGTTTATACTGTTCCTTCAGCCTGGAATGCTGTTCCCACGTTTTATTTCCACCCCTTTGCAAATGTGAGTTCAAAGACCAACACTTTCCAGATTGATAGTTTCTTGCTGTATTCCCACATTATTATGTTTTGATTTGCAGTGTGATAGAAGATGGTATGAAACTTGTCCTATTCATTGGTTCCCGGCCTATTATACCTAGCCAGAGCAATCTGTACAGAACATACAATGGCAAAAGTCAATTTCAATTTCGTTTCATTTTCACAAGCATTGCCATCAGTTAGTTCTTCCCAGGTTTCTGTTTTTATATATCAGTTTTTAAAGAAAAGCTGATTTGTGAGGACTTAGTGAGGTCAAAAAATGGTGTCACTTTTCATTTCTAGTCTCCACAACAAGCAATGTGGTTGGTGCAGATAAGTGGATAAATGGATATCCAAGCCCTGGTCTTGATATTAATTAACTGGCCAGTGTGGTTGTGGGTAATGCAAGGGATGAGTTTCTAGCTGTGGTCTCCTTTTCCTTGTGAGAATGCTACTCCTGATCCTTTATTCTGACATTTCTGAATAATCAGAATACACGTGTAGATTCAAAGCCCAAGCACAAGACAATTTCTGCACTGGTAGTTCTCAAAGTGTGGTCCCTAGATAAGCAGCACAGCACCCCAGATCCAAGTTGAAAGCCCAACTCTGGGGCCCACCCCAGACCTATTGAATCAGGAGTTCTGGGGGTGGGACTCAGCATCTGCACTTTCACAAATGCACAATATCATGATGCACACGTTAATAATCTAAGAACCCCTGGTAGAACAACAGGACAGAAAGTTGCCCTCATTCTTCCAACGTGAACACAGTGTCCTGGACCTAAGCCACAACATCAAAATTTTTGTTATAATATTAAAATTCTCGCTTCTGAGAAAACTGGACTCCATTTGAGGCCAGATGAGTACAAATTGGTAAAATTCTGACTGAAGTGTCAGTGAATTAACTAATTGATGTCACTACTCTTAACTTTTAGAGTGTGATTAAGCTAGTGTCTTAACTACTGAATACCACAGCTGCAGGGCATTCAGGTGGTTCCAAGCAGAGGAAAATGTATGAGATCGAACTGGGCAAGATGAAGAAGAAAACTAAATAGAACAGCAGGGGTCAGCCGTGCAAAGTAGGGAGGAATGTAACCCATTAGTCTAATCACAACTGGTGTCAAAGTAGGGTAAAGGGGCAATGACAGGGGAAGGGAGAATGTGGTATTAAAGTTAAGAGCTGCAGCAGCTTCCAGCATCAGGTGAAAAACCTCAGCACACATCAGCACTGTTCAATTCAGTGTTGTTGTGAATGTCAAAAGCAGCAGCTAACTCTATGCTGAGGGTTTAACACAATGGTGGAAGCTTAAGGCAAGAACCCAGACTCACACTGAAACAGAGAAAGTAAGAGTCCCGAGGATCAGCTAATACAAGCAACAACAAAAGCAACAACAACGCATGTTATCACTGAGCACCAATTTTATTCTTGGTTCTTTATATATATTTTCCTTATATGTCCCATTAATTTTGAAAGAGAGCCTTTGTACAAATTAGGAAGCAATGGCACAGAAATATGTCTTTCTGAAGTGACAGGGATTAAAAGTCTCAAGTGATGTATCTGATTCCCAGTCTTGTGATCTTTCTACCACATCACCAAGTTCCCCAGATAAGCAGGACAGCTATTCAAGGGGGAGGGTTAGGAAGGAAAGAAGCAGCCCAATGCTGCATGAAGCCCCTGGGGTTGAGAGCCCACTGAAGACACAGAAGAGTACTAAGTTCTTTCTTGAACCCACTGGATAGCAGGACAGCAAGCAGTATTTCCCAGTGATCCCCCAAGTCTGGTTTTTATTGGTTCAGGGTTTAGGTGACACAAACCTGCAGAGACTGATATCCTGCAGGTTAATAAAATCTGAATGCTCATAACTGGGTTGGTTTTTCAGTAACCAGGGAAGGTTGGCTGGCATTCCAGACTAGCGCAAATCTGCCTCAGATGTTCAGTAGACACTGAAACCAGTCAGCAACTTACTAGCTGTGTGACCTGGGGAAGTTACTTACCGTCTCTATGTTTGGGATTCCCAATCTCTAAACCAGGGATGTAATAGTGCCTTACGGGGTCATTACGAAGATGAAATGAGTCAATATACATAAAGCATAGTGCCTAGTATACAGTGAAACCTACAGAACCATTATTTAAAAAGACTGTTATCCCCTCAAATATCCTCTTGATGTCTGGCATGAATAAAGCATGAAACTACGAGGCATGAACAGATCGGCTGAAGTTTAAGCAAATCTGTTTAATGGTTTATAACTGAATCCAATACTAAGTGTATACATGCTTTATTGAAACGAAATGCAATAAAATATTGATAAAAGGTCTGAAAGAGAATGAAAACCCACCTATCACTCAAATATGACCACTTTTTACATATTACAATATATTATTTGTCTGTGACCAGACAAATTTTGTTATTATGAGCAGTGCACTTATTCACAAACTTTATTTTCCATAATTACTATAATATCACAAGTACTTCAGATTTTAACTTATGTTCACAAACATGTTAATGGCTAGTAAATATTTTACTATATTTTATTCTTTGCATAATCAAGAAATTCTGCTAACCATGAAACTCTTAGACTTTGAATAACTAATCTGGAAGCAAAAAAGCAACATTTCTTCTATCTCAAATGATCAGGATTGGGAGAGATAGTTATTGTTTTTTAAATTACTTGAATACTAAAAGGACTAAGAGTATTTAGTTTTGAATAGTATGTTGCCAATAAGCGAAAACTAAAAAAAAATAAATAAATCTCCTTTCTCTAAAGTCAGTAAAGCACTCAGCACTTGGACTGCTCAGCAGTATTCTGTTACTCTTTCCTATTTTAGCAGGGAGGTGCTGGTTAGGTCTGGGAGACAGAAGATACCATACCCACCAATCAACTTCACATATGACTGATGTATAAATAAACTAATCTTAATTGTAAAGAGGACACATATGAGGGTGAAAAAAGATGTTATAAAAACATAATGTACAATCTGCTGAGCAAATATGCCACCGAGTTAGCCAAAGAGAAAGGAAGTAATGAGCAACCAACCATAAGTCATTAAACGGAACATATCCACTGTATTCCTAGATAAAGACTCCACAAAGGCTGGTTCTCATAATCTCAGAAATGGGGAGAATATTGCCTCTAATTCACCCTTGTTTCACAGATAAAGAATAAGGCCAGAGAAAGAATTCACATGTGTTGAGCTGGGCAAGAATCAATATTAACTCCCTATCTCCAGATTTCCAGGCCAGGGTCTTTTCCACAAGGCCACTACAGCTATCCACCAATTCAGACACAGACCTGTGATCTATATATGGTAACAATAATGCCATATAAAAAGTTTAGCCAAGTAACTGTTTTTCCCATTCCCCCCATCTTAATGCTTTCTCTGGACAAAATTAATTGCTCAACCCAGTTATAAGCCCAGCAACTCCAGTCACACTATGCCCAATTCAAAAAGCTGACTCAGAGGCAGGAAGAGTGCAAGTTCAAAACTAGCCTGGATAATTTATCAAGACCCTGTCTCAGAATAAAATTTAAAAGTTAGGCATGGGAGAGGGTAACTCAGTGGTAGAGCACTTACTTGCCTAGCATGCAGGAAGCCCCTGAGTTCAATCACCAGCACTGGAGAAAAAAAAAATCCTTAAAATTTGATGTGGTAATTATGACCACCTTGTTTATTTTCTATGGAAGTCAAACCTAAGGATCAAGAAAGAATCCAAACAAGCTGAAAAAAGGCAATTTGTAATAAGAAAGTAAAAATAAGTAGGCAAAGAGGATAAAAAAAGAAAAAGTGGAGAATACTGAGCTTCAGAAAGGAAGATTGTTTTCCTCATAGACAAGCGCCTAGACCCAAGTTTTCTGGTATCTAATCCACTATTACCCCTACCTCATCAGGACACACAGCACATTTACTCTGTGCTCCTATCTATCAATCCAGGATACAGTCTCATAATACCATCAGTATGCATACCAAGTTTGAGAAGTTCAGTCTTCTAATATCTAACCAATAGTAGATACTCAAGAAATACTATTTTATTGAATGAATCAACCGTTCACCACATTTTGAGGTCTGGGCCCTTTCTGCTTGGTCTGTGCCCTTTTTCTGGCTTTTTCTTCCCTCAGTCCTGTTGAGGGTTTTGCTGTATTTGCGTTGTCAGTTTGTTTTTAATGCTGATGCAAAGTCTGTAGGTACAGAGTACCCAGGTCATCTCATTTTGAATTATCTGTAGGATTGCAAATCAATTGTGATTTACATCACAACCTTTATCTTGACGCACAGCAAATATTTCTTCTTTAAATCCCAGAAGAAAGAACTAAACCAAATTCAATTTTAAATAGTGCTGGAAATGTTGAAAATATTCTCAAATAGAAGAGCCTGTGGAGGAAACTCATTTTAAACTTACCACATTAAATCCATTAGGATGATCATATGCTAATGTTTTGTGACTGTCTTATTTGTAGAGCATTGAAACCCAATTTAGTATGTGAATGAGACTAAGGGCAAAGCAAAAATCAACACCAACAACAAAAATGGCCCTGATAGCTTTGAAAACAGAAGCATATTTAGATTTTTCAGTCTCCAAATAGCTAAAAAGGAATTTCTCAATTTGTCTTGTATTGAGGTTTCTTCAACCTGTTTGAAAGTTAACATTATTTGGGAAACTGAGAAAAACCTGATAGTTTCACATGGAGGATAATTGTAGGAATAACTGGGGAAGGGAGAGATTGGCATCGCTGCCTCCTCTTGCTTGCTTGCTGAGGGAGTCTTAGATGTATGTAGCTGTCTTTTGAATGGCCTCGGAAAGCTTCTGGATTTTTTTTCCTGCGGTCTATCCCTTTGGGCAACATCTCAGGCTAATGACCAGTTCACAAACAGGAGAGAAGTAAAAATCTAACCACAGAATAGCAGCTTCCCTTTACTTCTTTTATGTAGTTTAAAGCCCCTTTCAATGACTGTACTCTCTGAATCCCTAGAAATGGGGTTTGTTTCAGGTAAAAATCCAGGCAGAGTATATGCTAAAGAAAAGGGAAAAGATCTGTGAAGGGGCCACAGGTGTTCTTTAGGGTTTCTGCCAAAGTACTGTCAGCTGCATCACAGTGGCTAGATATCTTAGCCTCTCAGGGTGGGAGTCTCACATTCCAAAGACAAGGAGACAAGAACTCATTCACAAAGTAACTGGAGAGATGAGAAAACTAAAATTAGAACCACAGACATAGATCCTGGAAAAAAATCCTACCATGCTTTGCATGCAACGACGCTAATAAGCAGATGAGGGCAAAGATGTTGGGGTAAATGACATGCTGCCTTAGCCTCAGACTCTTGCCATCTATTTTGCATGTGTGTTTTCTATTCCAAGCCTATAGGACAGGAATTAAGATCCTCTTCTTCACATATGCTCTCTTTAACACCCAAAAATGGTGATAATAAAAGACAAGGCCCAGACAATAGTCCTACAGTGTTCCTGATGAAGGGCACAGGTACCTATATGACATTACAGCACCAACCCTGTAGCTCACCTTCATAACTGAGGATGCACATCCTAATTGCCCAAAAGTTTCTTAAATACTTGAGTGTGGTGTGCCACAGAGTACCCAGTGGTTCTGCTGTGCACCTCTGATTGAGAACCACTGCTGATGACCGGAATTTACAGTCTATATTTTAAACCCATTCAAAGTAAAATACTTGACCTAATGTATCTTCATCCCCAGCCCACAAAATACTATATAACTGCCTCAAAACAAAATCTTAGAAAGAACAGAGGCAAATCCATGCATTAACGTTTCTAACAAAAATGCAGAACAGGGGTTTTGGGGTATAGCTCAGTGGAAGAGTGCACACCCTCAATTCAATCCCTAAAAAGCAAAAATGGGGAGTGGGGTGGGGAGAATAAGAAAAGCACAAAAAAGTCCCTTTGATAAATTAAAGTTTTTGTGAAAATCACTGAAGATGACTTGCTCAGCGTCTATGCAATATCCTTGCTACTAAGACCAGAAATGGCAAAGGATCCATTTTTACCCTCCAGGATATAGTCTAGTGAAAAGATAAACACAGCTAACAGGGATGAAAATTGGACTGATTTTAAAGGACTTTAAATGCCTTATTTGTATGAGATTTATTTCATAATCATGATACGGCATGAGGATGGGGTGGGTACAATAAATCTTATTTTATGAAGAAACAAAGATGAGTTGTTTAAGTCAGTTCGTCTTTCTGAACCTCTGTTTTATTGTCCACAAAATGAAGTTGAAACACATAATCACAAGGCTTTAAGGGAAAAAAACACACATTTAAAGTCCTTGATAAAAAATACAAAGTGTCTAATGAATGTTATTTATGGCTATTAATTGGCAAATCAGGAAACCTAATATTAACAAATGCAATAAATTGTTATTGGTCATTTAGTAGACAAAAAATACCTATCTAATAGGGTCAGTACTTCACAAGCTTAAGGAATAAAAAGACAGGGATAAGAGAATGGTAAATAACTTGCTGACCACCCCTGGATTCATTATTGAGGTTAACAAGCTTCATAATAACTACCTAAGTCAGACAATAGGTCACTAACTAGGTAGCTAGTCATTTGGAACAGCTTGCACAGTAGATACATAGTTTGGACTTAAATGTTCTCCCATACTATGATTTTGTTCAAAGAAACTAAAGGGGAAACAAAGGGGAAGTATTATTGCTGTGGAACATTAAGTGCCTCTTTTGAGGTTATTAATCAGGTAAGATTTTATACTCCTGGGTAACCTACCAGAACTCTGAGGACGAGAGAAAACAAGCGCAACGTTAGAAATCCACAGCTCTTGTGCCTGTTCATGTATGCCTAGATGGTAAGCTCCCAGAGGGCAAGCCAATACCCTGTCTTCTATCCCCTGCATTTAACAATGTGCCTGGAGCAGTGTGGCAACCATGTAAGTGTTCTGAAGTAAATGAACTCCCCTTAATAGTTAAGAATCTTGAGACCCAGGGAAGGAAAGTGATTTTTCCAAAGTTACAACAGTAGAGCTGAGGTAAGAATCTGGATCCTCGATGCCCATTGTCTATTCTGTTCTATCTTATTTCTCTTATTATATCTTACTTATCCTTCCACAACGGCTCAGTGTTTTATTATTATTTAACCACAAATAACTTTTCTTAAAAATCACTTTTCAGTTCTGCTACACCAATGACTACCTAGATATTTCCTTTATCCCTGAAAAATGACTCAGAAAATGACTGTTGTGTACCTTTAATATGATAGTTTATGCCCTGGGATGGACTCTGATGACCGAGAGACCCAGAACAGAGAACCAAATCTTCATCGGGAACACAGGTCTTTATTGAGACAATGGATCAGGTTACTGCCTTCTATGATCTTCAGTCAAACTCTTGTTTGCTGGGACCCCTCCCAGTAACTCTTCATCTCCCCCGATTTACAATCTTCTGAATACATGAATATGGCATGAAAAGTAATTAAGACTATTCAACTGAACATATAAAATCTTCATCCCCACCACATAAACTAAAATATTCTACCTGAAGTAGACACTTGGGTAGCTGCAGGAATGACAGACTTTCAGATTATGCCCACAAGAAGGTAAATCTATTAGTGGAGATAGAAGAGTGAGGTCGTTAAGATGAGGAATTCTATGTAAATTTTCTTTTGTATTTTTGGAACAAAGCATGTTGGGCACATAGCAGGTGGTCAACAAATATTATTTAAATAAGGAACACAAATATTGTAATATTAACTACAAGAACTGCAGGATGTGATGGACAAGCAAGTATGTGGGTTACATAAAGGATATCAACATGATAATAACTGTATTCACTGATGTAGGAAGTCACGGGATATTCTACAGAATAAGGAATATGTCTAGTGAATCTTAAAAGAGTTGAGCCAAAACATATGACAATGGAAGCAACAGTCAGTCTGTTAAAACATATCTTGATTTAAGTCATCTGATAATACCATGGGCCAACTGCAGCATCTTGTCAGGAATCCAAAGTCTTTAAAGATAATTGGGGGCTGATAGTAAATGGCTTGAGTAAGAACAGAGAAAATACTTTCAAATGTCTGTTTTCTGATCTAACCAGGAGACAGAATTTCTTCTCCATGTAATTTTCATTCTTTCCAAAAGCAACCAGAAGAGCCCAAACATGACTACATAGCTGAAGCCTCTTATTGAATAGGTTGGTGATATCAAATCTTCTCTACTGAAAAATGTCTGAAATTTTCAGATCCCTAAAATTTAGACTAGAGTTTCTTAAACTTTAATGTGCATACAAATGACCGTCTTATCTTGTTAGTATCCAGATTGAGTTAGTAAGTCTGGGGGAAGAGTCTGAGATTCTCTATTTCTAACAAGTTCCTGATCTGCTTATGCTCCTATGAACCACCAGTAGCAAGGACCAAGGTCAGTGGTTAACTCCGGCTATCACTTGGGAGAGCTATTTTAAAACACCTTTTCCAGGGAATGGGGATGTGACTCAGTGTTAGAGCACTTTCCTAGCATGTGCAAGGTCCTGGGTTTAATCTCCAGCACCAACAATTATATTAATAAATAAATAAAATAGAAATACCTATGCTCAGGCCCCAACTCAGAATCAATTAAGTATCTCTAGGAGTGTGGCCTAAATATACTTGCATTGGAAATGCTCTACAGGTGTTTCTTCAGAATGAGATTGAGAAATTAGGTAAACAAAGATGTGATAAATACAGGAGAGGGTGAAAGAGACAGAGTCTCCTTCCCTACTCTGAATCAATGTCTCTGAAACGTTAAAGTACATACAAATTACCCAGGGATTTTGTTTTAAAATCACATTCTGATTCAACAGAACTACAGATCAAAATTCTGTGGTTCAAAAAAATCTAGTCTGTAAACCACATTTTGATTATCAAGAGTCTAAATAAGTGGTTCTCAAATATGTTGTACCTAGGGACATTTTAAAAATACCTAAGCCTTTTATGCTCCAACATTCTAATGTGATGTGTATGGGGTATGACCCCACATTAGGAAGTTTTAAAAGCATACCAGGTGATTCTACTGTTCAGCAAAGTTTGTGAATATTGTTCTAAACACTAATGCTTTAAGCTATTTAAGAATCTCAAGTCCTTGGTATCCAAAAGGCACAAATTCTGTCCAAACTGCTGAGACTGTGCATAAACTCAAATCTCTGAAACTACATTAATTACCATGGTGCATGATGATCACTGAGATTGATTACATATTGATCTGTTTTCTTCTTATCTTTACCCTGGATGACATAAAGTGATGTAAAGTAATAAGTTATAGGAAGTAAAAAAAATTGACCTTATTTGTAAATAATGGAAATTCAACTGGCTGCATACTCTGAACAAGTGCTCTGGAAGAGGTTTTCAAATTCTAGACGTAATATGAAGATGGCCAAATGCTAGAGATAAGATTCACAATTAAATGGGCCATCAGAATATTTTTCTGGGATGGAGCACTCTTGAATCCTCAAGTGAATCATGACACGACTCTATATACAAAGAGTTTACAATAGAAAAGAAGTATATGTACTTACATTTGAGAATGTCTTCCTAGAATTATATTTGAATCTGTTAGAAAAAGAATTTTGTACACAGCAGGATAAAGTCTGAAAGACTTACCAACTAGAATGAAATAGAGATGCAAACTCCTCTTAACATAAATTTTTCCCTCAATAATGAAAATTTTCAAGTTAGCTACAATTTTTAGGATTTTTTCAGTGCTGGGAATTGAACATAGGGCCTTTCATATGCTATGGAAGCACTATACCACAGAGCTACATCTTTAGCCCCTTGAGTTAGCTATACTTTTTAGCTGTGCCATTTGCATCAGTTTAAAAGGTGAGGCCAGTGTTTAAGTAATTACTCCTTCTTAATGTTATTGTTAATTGGCTAACTCAGCATCATGAAGGAAGTACAGGAACTAAGATTCATAAAGACTTACATTCTATCTTTGGTCCCAGGCACTTATGAGTCCTCTACAAAATGACCACATTTTGGATTGGGGCAAAAGTCTCCATTGCCTTTGGGTCAGAACTGTGATTCTCTGTTATCACTGCTGTATGGGTTAACAGAGAACTTCTGGCCTGTTTCTCCATAGATCTATCTCTGAGATTCCTTTTCCTTTCTGAACTTCCTAGACTGGCAGAGTAGTTGGAACTCCACTGCCATCAATCTGAGATATAAACCACCTGAACTCTGAGTAGCATGCTGCATATATTAGGGGCAATGAAGGAAAATCAAAGATTATTGTTGAGAGATATAGCCTTATTTTATGTTAGATCAGGAATTAGTGTATAAATTAGAGGCAAAAAATGTTATCAAGAACCCTTGCCAAATAATCCAATTTAATGACCAAATTACTAGCTGTCATCTAGGCACACACACACACACACAAAACTATTTCATAGTAAAATGATACTCTCTGTTGTTAACCTTAGGTTCTGGAAATGCTTAGTCAACTGGAATATCACTAACCTCTATAGTTAAGGAAGACTGGTCTTTCATCTTAAAATGAATTCTAGAGTTCATTTTAAAGAGTTAATAACCTCATGCTTATTTATAGGCCTGAATTCTCTCATATATGTTCATCATTATCAGACATGGAATGCCCATCAATGTATCATAGGAGTAATTTGTCTAAACTAAAAATTGCCAGCTAGTCTTAATCCACATCAATTCAGTTCTTTTCATACTCTATATGCTTATTGAGGTTCAAATACTTTAAATCTACTAACTAAATACTTAAAACACCTTATTGAAGGTATAGCTTCTATCATTCAACACTCCAGCTTTCTTAATCAGCCTAGAAATAGGTAACTCACCACCACTCCCTGATCCTAAGTACATCGCCTCAGTGACTGACATTCCTGGTTAAAAATAAAACCTTGTTTCAAATATAGCTTCTCGAGTTCTGGGTAATGAATATAGTTTCATAAAAGTTGACATCATTTCTTCTGATTTCACCAAAATTAAATACATCCAATATCCCCACTGGATATCTGACCATATCACTCAAGGGTCTCCCACCCTGGGGGGCATTCTAAAGAGAAGGAGAAGAAAGAGACCTGTATAGAGGGGGTTAAATTCAAAGGATATCCAATCTTACTATTTTAACAGTCATTTTGTTTATGTGCATGAAATATGCCATCCAGAAGTTGATTTTTACAGTTCATTTACCAGTTGGTGTGTGTTCATTATGCAGATTTGCTTATGAGGAGAATATATATATATATATATATATATATATATATATATATATATATATATATATATGTCCAGAACTAGTAAATGCATCATGCTTGGGAGCCAAGCAGTACTCCCATACCCTGTTCTTCTTAGAGGTCAGTTCTAACGCACACTGTTTCAAATAGACCCAATTTTTCTGCTGATATATATTCAAAATGCAGTAGAATGTGGTCATACACACCCAGAAATACCATGTTCATGGGGTGGGGGTGGAGAAATCCATTTTTTTTTTAAGCAATGCATTGTTGGATATCAGATACAAACGTGCCTGTCAGCGATCCTAAAGCAAATGAAATATATTTATTTGAGCCCATCCATTACACAGAAAAGAAATTGCTTTACAACACAGCTCTCCTCCCCTCCATTTTGGGAGGGACTCTCCCCCAACCCGTCACCACCGCCACCCCCCCACTAAGGGGGAAAAAACTCATCACACTTCACTACGCAACTGATGGAGTATTAAACACTGTCTTCCAAGCTGTGGGAGTTAAAAAAGAAGTGGCCTTCCTGCCACACTTCCCGGTGCTGCAACGGACATAGCATCTCCTCCTCCTATCGACCTAGTATGATGCTCGCTCTCCAAGCACTGCAGTCCCCTCGCCGAGGACTGCCCTGGCCACACGCACATGCAGCGGGAAGTCCCCGATGGGGACAGCCACATACCTTTGCTCTCCATTTCGGTCCCTTTCGAGTGCTGGGAAGTTCAATGGAAGTTGGCCGGAAGATGTGGGCCCGCTTCAGGTTCCCAAATCTGGGAAGCCAATCTGATGATTTCGCCCGTACTTCCTTCCTTCCCTTCAGGCTTCCTGAAAGATGGAATTTCTTAAACCTTGAAGCTGCAATCAGCCACCAAAGGACACTTAGAAGCAGCAGCAGCAGATTGCCTCTACAGGGGGTAGGTTGCGATGCTCGTCTGGTATTGAAATACATGCACTGTGCCCGCTCAGAATTTTTTTTACCTGGATCTGGAAGCTGTAAGCAGGAGCTGTCCTCCGAGAGTGGTGCTGCAGGTGTAGTGACAGATCATCCCACTTTGCTCTCTGGATGTACAGCAGATTTGCATGGGCGCTGGCACGCATGCGCAGGGCCTCCCCCCTCCCCTTTTCACCGCCTCCCGTTCCCCCACCCCCCTCGCTTCGCTCCCCAATACGGTCCTCAGTTATCCCAGCTGAAGAGCTGTAGCATTCGGTCACAGGAAAACGCTGCTAAAAATAAACGCCGGACCGGATTTTCTTCTGCAAACTAGCAAATGGATTGGACTGGGACTGTGCATCCTTCCCCAACTATTTTCCAGGATGGACGACCGAAACCTTAGAGAAGGCTAGGGTCTCTGAGCTGAATCTGGTTTCCCCCAGCCAAGGCAGAGGATTTACGAACGCTCTTTCCTGATCACAATGTGGGTGTCTCTTCCTAGTTGCTGCAGTAACTTTCCAGGTGTCTGCTTCCCTTTCTCTCCCCACTAACTTCCTATTTCTTCTTCCCTTCCCGAACTTGTTTTGTTTTGGTTGTCGGGGTTGAGTGGCAGTAGTCCTGGGGCTGTCAAAGGTAAGCATTCTCCCTTTTCTTTGCTGTTGAGAATGGTGTTTCCCTGCCTGCCTGACATCCCTTTGGCCTCCACCTGGAAACTATTCCATGAACAGACTCCAAGGCTTCGAAAGTTCCCCCCAAAAGCCATCGAGGACATTTTGAGGTGCTCTTTTCAGTGTCTTTCCAACATCTACCAAGAAGCGAAGTCTCCAAAGGCAGGGAGTCACCTTTTGATAATAAATACTGTAAAATAGAGTATGTAATCATTTTAATGAAGTGGTAGGGGAATAGTTTTTCTTTTTTAAGACTCTAGAGAATGTAAAGCCAAAAATCTCTTGAAGTGCTACTTTCACATCAGAATATTTTTAAAGTCCCCATGATATTTAGTTTATATACAAAATATTTAATAGGTGCATTTACTATGCTTTTTTTAATCTTCCAAATTCCCCTTAGAAAACATTCACTCCTTGAGAAGAAGAATCTTATTCTCAGGCATAAAAACAAGTCCAGAAAACTCAGTTATCTGGAATGGCTAAGGAAAGAGTTGTGCTTATTAATCACACACTCCAGGTTACACAAAGACCCCTCCACAGTAGATTTCAACTCTTGATTTCCAAAACATTGAGACACAATAAAATAGACTCCCAACAAGAAACCTGAGGCTGACTATAATTTAATCTTCTTGTGGTAATTCAGAAGGCATCCTGGGATTTTCCAATGCCTTCGAGCCATGATTACAAATATTAATCATGATGGTTCAACCGGACATGGACATTTATTAGTGGAGGGCTTCCATTGATGAACTGCTGTGGCTTAGCAAAGTCAGCTGCCATTGAATTAAACGGCCTGAGAATGGGATTCCAGAGCCACAAGCTAAGGACTACTAATGTTTAGGCTTCCTGAATGTATACATAGGTTAATATTTGGAAGAACCTCAAAACTCAGAATGACTTTAGAGGGTTTAATGGATGTGAGAGCAGAGTCAGGGAGGAGTGGAGCTATTCCTTGAGAGGATAGCTTATGTCATGGAGATAAATCATTTCTGCCCTATACTGTACTAGACATGTTCAGTCTCTTTCAAATGTTTAGAAGAGGAGATAACTTTAGAGTACATGTATTCATACTCAATATTTATTATTTTACTGATGGAGAAACTAAAGTGGGGATGGTACTTGAGAAGAAACTCAGGGTGGTGCAGAACCAGGTTCAGAGCCTGAGGAGTTGCCTTGAAGGCAGAGGTAAGCCTTCTTTTCCAGGATGATCTCTCATAAAACCCCCTGCCCATAATCTACATGGAATGGGAACAAGGAGAACCTCCTACTGTAGGAACTATTATTTCTGTTAATAAAACAGTTTTAAAAACCCAAATGCTTTATTAAATAGAAAACAAATCAAAGTTAATGCAAATCTTTGGTCTGACATTCCAGATCTTTCCACTCTTCGTCAAGCTTAACTCCTGGAAGACAGTTGCCATTATCTCAAGCAAATCTCTAACTTTTCCTTTACTTACATAGTTATTGCTGGACTATCTTCATTCTAGTACCATCACAAATGTCTACATATCAAAATCTTATCTTTTCCTCAAACTCCAACTAAAATTCCATCTCATTCTTACAGTCTTTCCTGATTCTCCCAGTGAGAATATATTCTCTATTTGGAACACTGATGATTCAGTATATTTTCTTCCACATCACTTATCACTTTCTGTTTTCTATCATCATTATTTTTCTATATAACTTATTCTCATTCCTCACACTTACTAAAAAAAAATGGGCTCCTGTATCATCTTTATAGTCTACCGGGTGTCTTGAACACAGACAGGAAACTAATAAATGTTATATGGATTAATACTATTTAATATACATTTTGTGTGCTATATTATGTGACATTGACTTTAAGCATCATGATAACAAATAATAATGATAATTATCTTGAGTCAATGATACTAAGAACCTACTATGTGCCAGGCACTATGATAAGGTTTCCAAATATTTGAATTAATTTTATACTCAAACTCTGATAGCAGCAGTATTGTTTCTGTTTTGAACATGGACACATCTGAGGCACATAGAAGTGAAAGAATGAATAAAACATAATTTCTGCCCTACAGAACCATAAAACTTATTAAAGATGATAGAAACATAAATGATTTTAAGAGCTATGATCACAGGTGAAGTAGTAGCACAGAAGAGGTGGCAGTTAGCCAGCCTGAGGCTTTTAAGGAAGTTTCTTGGAGCAAACACTCCAAGCTAGTTCTTGAAGCGTGAACTTGTCAGGGTTGGGGTGGGGATAGGAGGCAGGGACCACATGAGACTTCAGAAGTGCTTCTGAACATAAGAGGTCATCATCACTGTGTAGGTTTATCCACCAGATATGAGCATCCAGTGTGAAGGGAGAAAGTGAAAGGAGGTTGAGAAATGTTCCCTATTGATCTGGGGCCAGAACTCCAACCCTGAGTTCCTGGAGGAAATCAGACATCTTCATTTCACCTGAGCTTTCCGCCACATATATGAGGGGAGAGACAGTACAACATAATGAAAAGAAAAGAAATTTTGGAACCAAGTATGTGTGAGTTCTAATTCAGCAAGTCTATAATATTCATAGATCCACCCTAGATAATTTAGTTAACCTCTGTGGGCCCTAGTTTCTTCACCTGTAATCACTGATTATAACACATAGAAAAGTATCTGAAATACTAGTCACTCAATAAATTATGCTCATCATTATTAGGATTTTGGAATCCTTTGGGATAAAGTTTAGAGGCTGGAAGTATAATTTATTTTTTAAACAAGAAAAGAGACTAATCCCCCATCCCTAAAGAGGGAGAGATCTTAAAGGTACAATTGCTTCTTGAAAGTGTTAATAAGAAATAATTTGAGCTACTTATAATGAATTTGCCTGATGACAAACCTGAAATATAGAAATAAACTAGTAGCCTAGCAATTTGTTATTTCAAAATGCCAAGAATTAAGTTATACTAGGTCCCTTGAATGTGGAGTGAGCTGACATTCTGGTTTGTTTAAGACGTCCCCTTTTTATACCCATTATCAAAGCATACGTTCTAAGAGTACCGTTTTTCAGCACCAAAACCAGTCTTGGTTTGAGCAATAAATTATATGGTTATATTACTCATACTGTACAATTGAATGAGAATAGTACCTTCAACACCAAGACTCTAGCCTATTTCTGGTTAACCCAGATAATTGACAGGCTCTATGTGCATTTTCAGATTCTTCTAACCTTGATTCCCACCTGAATGTACAGAAACAATATACATGATTGGGATTAATTAAAATAATTTCATTACATTATAATTAACAATTTAAAGGGCGTTTCTAATGTCAAATCAATTACCAGCCTATGTACATTTTTTCCATATATTCATCCTACACTTCCAGAAGAGCTGAATATAAATTCAGAGGAATTCATGACCTTTTCTTTGGGCTCAATTATTTAGTTGTTATTCATCTTCTACAACTAGATGATATATTATAAAACATAACAGTTGGCCATTTATACCTCTTCTTTGTGATGATACTGAGGTCCACTCACCTGTACAAATTTGTACTCACTACAAGATGGAAGAGATGGTTACCTCACATTCTGCACTAAGGTTGTTAATTCTAAACGGTTGCCAGAATATCAGGTGATAAGGACAAGAAACATGTACGTTTTGTTCACTGTTCTATCTCCAGCTTTTAGAAGAGGATGTGGTACTTAGAAGGTTTTATTTAAAACCTGATAACTAACTGTATGAGTTTAATGAGATGATGCTTTTCTCATGGCAATAAAGTCAACTCATTTGGCAACTAAGGTATCAATCATCAATCTTTATGACACAAACCAGCTTATAAGTGATCTTCAAGAGGCAGAAAAATCATCATGAGGCAGGAAGCCTGTTAACTAATGAGCTTGGTATTTGCTCTGGAGCACAGACAGTAGATAATCAGGTCTGGGTTCCCTGTATCCCTGAACCTGAGCTCAGGTGCTTTTTTAGGCAGGCCATGCACTGACAAAAAGACTGGGCAGGGGGCAGGGATGTATCTCGGTAGTAGAGTGTTTGCCTAGCTTCATGAGGCCCTGGGTTCAATCCCCAGCACTGTCAGAAACAGAAACAAACAAAAAAGCAAGCCTATATGTCAAAAGTTTCAAAGGACAAGAAAATGACAGGCCAATGTGACAAAGTCATGTGAGAAGGAAAGTGATGTGTAACGTAGATAGTGTCTTTCAGAAAGAAAACATATTTTGTATACATGGTATACATACTGTGTGCCAGTTTCTAATTCCCCTCCTTGAATGACAGTGAAAGAACAGTCCTCCAAAGAAGAAAGTGACAAATGATAGTTTCAACACAAATGGTTCAGACCATAGGTCACAAATGGTTCAGGCCATACGTAAGGAATAGAGGTAAGAAGTAGTCTAAGAAAGGTGGGAAAGATACGGGTCATGTGGGTTTGTTTTGCCATGGAGATCTCTGTCCACAAGCTACCGAGTCTAAAGAGACTACCAGCATGTCGCAGCAGAGTAATGGTGCATGGATAAGGTATCTGGAAGCCAACTGACAAACATTTTTGACATTTCTTGTTAAGGACTGTGTCCACTTGACAATGTAAGAGATTTATACACAAGCTATCAACTGACAATTTCAGGCCGCATCTGTTGTACTGGCATAATGCCCATTTAAAATGGTGTATGTCAGTCTCATTAATGTTTAGATTTCAAGTTGTCACAAGTTGAAATAATCAGTTCAAACAAGATACTGGAAAATAACTCTTTTTGGCCAATTGCCCCTCCTCATTCTGGAGATGAGAAATAACCTGGCAAAAAACATACAAAAGTAACTTATTATTGCATCTACTTGAGATCATTATGAACAACTACTTTCACCTTCAGTTCTAGTGCAAAGAACTTACCAACTAACATCAGGCTTTATTCTGAAGAGTCATATGTCAGAAGAATGGAGACATTTAAATAAAGCCATTTACTTACCGTACACTCCCCACTGCCAAAAAAAAATTTCCAGGTACAAGGATGTTCAATATTTTGGTAAAAATAAATTATGAATATTCAGTCCTAAAAAATACTTAAAAAAATAAAGTTTGTCATTCATTCATTGAATAAATATATACTGAGAACTTACTCTGTGTGGCACTAGCCTACTAATGGACATACCACTAGTCTGCCTACTCATAATGTTCATGTTGTAGTTTCAAAGTTGGGAGAAATTTCATGAATCTTGTAGTCCAAACACTCATTACACAAAAGTGAGAAATGAAACCAAGGGATGAGAGAGAAAAACCACAACTTTTCCCAGGTCAAATAACAAGTTACAAAAGAGACTAGAAGTGAAGTCTGCTGGCATCCATCTCATGACAGCCCTCCCCTTAATGATATGAACAATTGTGGGCATTCTTTGGTTGCAGAACCTGTCCTATTTGCATTGCATCACAAACCACTGTTTTGGAACTCTATTTGTATCACTTAACAAACACAATTGAAACTTTTTGTGAAAGGGCAGGAAAATGATAAGGAAACTAAACGTGTTGCCATCATGTGTTCTCCATGGTGCCTAACTGATGTGCCACAGTGTATCATTTTTGTGATAATAACAAAGCTTTCTTTCATTACCAGTGCTCTTACTTGGTGAAGATCTTTCTGGTTTACATTCACACTCAAATCCCAATTTACTTTGTGACTGTGGCTATCCAGGCAAAGTGAAATGCAGAAATGAAGCAATTAGCTATGTTACTGGTGCCAAAAAACCTGCTATTTCAAAAAAGGAGAAGATTAATGAGTAATTTCAGCCAACTGAAATTAAATAGCAGTGGAATAATACAATAGCATAATGGATCTCACAGGTGTGTTAATGCAAGGGCATTATTAGCAGGGACCTGGAAGTTCATGACCAATTTTCTGATAGTACTGACACTATACGATGTACATAGCATGGACAAATGGATTTTTATATTTGCTATCTTCTTAAAAAGTATTTGGCCAGGTGGGGTGGAGCACAGACTCATAAGGTTGAGGCAGGAGGACCATGAGTTCAAAGCCAGTCTCAGCAAGTTAACGAGGACCTAAGCAACATAGTGAGACCCTGTCTTTAAATAAAATACAAAAACTGGTCTGGAGGTGTGGCTCAGTGGTTAAGTGCCTCTGGGTTCAATACCAGTACCGAAAAGAAAAAAAATAATAATTTATTAGCCCTTTTCACATTACCCCCTTGAATAATTTGCCACAGTGAGATAACTTTGCTAGACTGTTAAAAGAAGCAAAGACACAGTTGCAATTAGAGGTGGATCCAAGACTACTGCTCTGTGCAAAGCATTCTCCTGTATGCTTGTCTCTAGGCCCAGGTTTGTAAGATGATGCTAATGCTTCCAGGGCCTCTTTCAGTCACCTAAAACCTGTCTTGATTTAAAATATCAGATGAAAATAGTTTTCTTCCACTATGTTAAATTTATGCTTACATGTTATGACTGAAAAGACTCATTTTCAGCCTACCTAATCCTTCCAAATTCATGAAATAAAGATTTTTTCCCCTTCTCTCAGAAGAATCACAAGCCATTGATAATTAATCGCTGTTATAAAAAGTCAATTTGAAAGGGTTGAGATGTTTGTCTAGTTTCTTCCTCTGTATGACTTGGGAAAAAAAAAAAAAAACACAACCTTAAGGCCCTTCCACCCGCACCTGGCAGATTCTGTACTGGACCATATCTTCGCTCCTTGTCTGTCACACAGGAATAGCACACTTCCTTTGGCATCAGAGCCAAAGGGGCCCCTAGAGTTCCTCAAGCCCAACTCTTTCTGTTTAATATATGAGAAACCTGAGGCCCAGAGAGGTGACTACTTCTGGATCTGAACTTGAATCTCCCATTCGAAAGTTGATGTTTGTAACGTTATCTTATACTGTCTCTTTACTTGGCTATTCCATATGTTGACGAAATATAAAGGACTTACGCACAAAATAGAAAGTAAATGAAGAGAAATTTTTCTACTAGGCCCCTTTCATGCCATTCACCCACTGAACAAAGAGATACAAACCCATTAAGAGGTCTGCTCCCACCTGTCTCACCTCTTCTTTCCCCCTTAAACCTTTTCACTTATTTCTTTCATGTTTGTTCCTTCACCACGTCAGCAACCTGGGTTGGCAGATGATTCTAGGCTGTGACAAAAACGGCAGACAAGCAAGGTCTTGTAGAGCTACAGGATTCTATTTCTCAGCCTAGAAAACTCTTATTTCTCCCTCAAACCCAATGAAAGCATGTCCCAAGAAAACTTCTCTTAATCTTCACATTATTTTCTGTAATTTTCATTCATGTCTACCATGTATTTACATATCTGTCTCTCACTACAGGGAATACTGTATGTCAGATATTTGTGTTCCCCAAAATCACACTGAAATCTCATCCCCAATGTGATGATATTGGATGTAGAGGCTTTGAGCAGGGATCGGGTCATAAGGGCAGAACTCTCATGAATGGGAACAGTGCCATAATACAAGGAACCCAGAGAAGTCCCTTGCCTCTTCCTTCATGAGAAGTGATACAACATGAACCAGGAAGTGAGCCCTCTCTAGATATCAAATCTGCTGGCATCTTTACCTTGGACTTCCCAGCTTCCAGAACCGTGACAAATAAATCTCTATTGTTTATAAGCCACCTGGTCTGTGGTATTCGTTTACAGTACCTGAAAATAGTAAGATAGATAGGATTATCACATGGCAGAGTGCCCAGCATATAGTGAGCACAGAATAATTGATGAATCAATCAGTAAATGACTAAATGAATAAAGGTCCCAACTTTACCTGGACCTTTAAAATTAGTTGGGTGGTTCATTCATTACACCCTGAAAGCAGAAAAAAAATGAACCTCAATGCTGGTACTTGTTCTGTGCTGAGTCTGCTGCCTGGATCCTCAGTTTTGCCCACAAATCTGATTTATTTTTGCTCTTTTCTCCTTGGATCTCCTCGAGCTTTTTTCACTCTGTTTTCTTTCCCCTCTGCTCCTGGATTCCCCAACATTCTGAAATGCTCACCTTACCACCACCACACAAACACCATCCTCACTAATCTCCCTGCTTGACTCCATAGACCCCCATGACTGAGTCATTATCCTGGCTCAGTCAAGGGAAAAAAAATGTCTTGAACAAAGAAATGCATGAGTGATAATTATTCTGTTTATCTTTATTTTCTAGTTTTGAACCTGAACTATAACTGAATGGTACAGTTACCCAATTCTTTTAGTTGTTGTTTTTTTTTTTATTTTCCTAATTATTTTTTCTCCTTTGAAGCGGGAATTTTTAAATCCTTCAATTTCTGGTTTTTACCCTGAACAGGGATTCCTCCCCGCTTTAAATGAGATGTTAGCTTCCATGGCTAAATATAGCTATCCACTACCAAGAATCCTGTAGAGATACTCTATCTTTGAATAATGGATGTGGTCTTTCTCAACCGAACAAAAGTATGTTCAAGAAACACATTTTAAAAGATGATGCCTTCTTGTAGGATACATTACTGTGCATCTGTAAACCCTATTTCCACATTGATGCATGTGCCAAATCATTTGCTATTATTACATTCAGCATTATGTGCTCTGGATAACAGTGCCAGAAGACTAATGTCCTGTAAGTGCAGAAAGCAGACACTTTGGGGCCGCACAGGAGGTGGGACAATCATCAACAGACATGGTGCCTTCCCTATACTTTGTTTTTGCATGTGTGACTTTCTTTTCTTTTTTAAGTGATTTTAAAGGAAGAAGATAATGCAACAAATATCACTCTGGCCATGAATGGAGAACCACTGAAGTCCAAATGCCACCAAGCTGAAAGGAAATAGGGGAGAAAGGACAACAAAGAAATGGAGTAGTTCACTATCTCTATGGTAAAATAAAAATTAGAATTCAGAAGAGAAATCAACACTCAGAAAATCAAATAAGTTCATCAAATTTAAACAGCTTATTCAGTGATCTTATATGGAAAAAAAATTAAAACAGCACCATAGTATCACTATAATGGCATTAAAGTAATAAAATTGTCCAACAGAATTATTTGTTTCTGTTTAGCATCAGAGCATTTTTCAGAGGGGCAGTATTATAATTTAAGAAATCGAACTTCTTTCCTAAGCTTAAGGGAGACCTTACATCCAGTATAAGTCTACTTTACATTTATGTTCATTTGTATTATGAATTCCATATATTAAATTTAACAAACAAAACCCTGCAGATTATAGAAGAAAAAGTAGGTCCAGATCTTCAACATGTCGGCTTAGGACCAGACTTCCTCAACAGTACTCCCATAGCACAAGAAATAAAAGCAAGAATCAATAACTGGGATAGATTCAAACTAAAAAGCTTTCTCTCAGCAACGGAAACTATCAGCAATGTGAAGAAAGAGCCTACAGAGTGGGAGAATATCTTTGCCAATCATACTTCAGATAGAGTGTTAATCTCCAGAATCTATAAAGAACTCAAAAAACTCTACTCTAAGAATACAAATAATCCAGTCGACAAATGGGCTAAGGAAATGAATAGACACTTCACAGAAGAAGATCTACAAGCAATCAACAAACATATGGAAAAATGTTCAACATCTCTAGTAATAAGAGAAATGCAAATCAAAACCACCCTAAGATTCCATCTCACCCCAATTAGAATGGCTATTATCAAGAATACAAGCAACAACAGGTGTTGGCGAGGATGTGGGGAGAAAGGTACACTCAAACATTGCTGGTGGGGCTGCAAATTAGTGCAGCCACTCTGGAAAGCAGTGTGGAGATTCCTTAGAAAATTTCGAATGGAACCACCATTTGACCCAGCTATCCCACTCCTTGGCCTATACCCAAAGGACTTAAAATCAGCATACTACAGAGATACAGCCACATCAATGTTCATAGCTGCTCAATTCACAATAGCCAGACTGTGGAACCAACCTAGATGCCCTTCAATTGATGAATGGATAAAGAAACTGTGGTATATATATATATATATATATATATACCACAATGGAATATTACTTAGCCATAAAGAATGATAAAATTATGGCATTTGCAGGCAAATGGATGAAATTGGAGAATATCATGCTAAGTGAGATAAGCCAATCTCAAAAAGCCAAAGGACGAATGATATCGCTAATAAGTGGATGATGACATATAATGGGGGGAGGGTAGGGTTAGTGTTAGGGTTAGAGTTAGGGTTAGGGAGGGGGGCAAGTATGGAGGAAGGAAGGACTGTATAGAGGGAAAAGAAGGGTGGGAGGGGTGGGGGAAGGGAAAAAATAACAGAATGAATCAAACAACATTACTGTATGCAAAATACCCTAATATGTGTCTAACATTCTGTCAGATGCTTTATATCCACTCCACTCTTATTAATTACCCATGATAAAACTGATAAGAAACTGAGGCTCCAACAAGGCAAACTATTTGTCCAATATACCCAACAAGTGAGATGCAGAGTCAGAGACAGAACCAATCACTCACAGAACTTGAATGCCTGAACTTCACACATGCTTCAAGGATATATACTCGGTAGGTGAGACATCTCGTACCTCCAGTGTTTGGATAAACTTGTGCTATAAGAGCCCAAGAGAACGCATTACTTTCCCAGTTAGGGAAGTAGCATGGAACACTGAACTCCAGATGAAAAGCCCTTTCTAGTGATGAAGAAAACGCTGTGGCTGGCAGGGGTTTCAGCATCAGTGGAGAGAGAGCAGGGTGGTTGGAAGTGAGGTAAATAGTCTGTGTCCCTGGAGGGAAGAGGAGGGGAAAGGGGTGCTGAATGTGCATGAGGATGAAGCCTTAATATTCTGGGATTCCATATCTCAAGGGCCATTTTTAATTTCTGCCCCAGTGACACTGACCAATTGGAATACTTGTTACATGGTTGGAGCAGAGTTGGAATGGAAAGGCCTTCCCAGTAACTTAACTACCTTTGTTAAAGTGTTTGGCTTGCTTTCCCTTGGACAGAACTGACTGTTGTGTAAGTCAGCTTTTATGGCTTTGACAAAATACCTGAGAAAATCAAATTAAAAGTAAAGTAAGTAAAGAATATCCTGAATATCTATGTTCAAAGGAACTAAAGGTTTATTTTAGCTCATGGTTTCATAGATTACGATCCATGGTCACTTGACCCTGTTACCTTTGGGCATTTGTCAAGGAGCACATGATGGAGCAAAGTTGCCTACTTCCTGGTGGCCAGGAAGCAAAGACAGAAGAAGGGGCCTGAATCCCAATAGCCCCATCAATGGCATACCATCAATGACCTGAGGCACTCCCTTTCCACTCAGCCCTCCCTTTTAAAAGTTACACCATCTCCCAATAATACCACAAGCTGGTGGTGCCCAAGCCTTGAACACATGGCGCTTGGCAGACATTGAGATCCAAACCATAATAACTATTTTCATTTTAACTTGTTTAATCAGATACAGTTCCTTGGCTACAAAGACTGAATCTTGCACATATGTTTTTCCTCAGACCTGTCTTCCCAGTGCAGCTCCTTTGAGAATCCAACCTTGACTTTCCAAGTTGTTGAGACTGCAAAAGAGAAATCTGGACCAGGTGCAAATTTAGATCCTCCTCCTTTGACCCCATCCACTCAGCAATTTGATCTGGGAGTCTTTCTATCCACTTTTGCATCTGACTTGCTTTCACCTCCCTAATCAGCATGATGCAGGATCCAAATTCTGACCTTACCTTCTTTCCAGCTGTGCCTCTATCTCTCTTCCTTAATTCCATGAGCTCTTGAACAACCTTCAGAATAGCAGCTCTGTCTCAGTCCTGTGTCCACAGAAATCCCATTGGATCACCTCTTCTGTTTGCCCTGCCCTGGAGGACAGGTCAAGAGAAAGGCTGGCACAGAGCCTGGTAAGTGATACATACAATTTATTAACCACTTGATCTAGATGCTATGTGCTTTGTATATATTATATTTGAGTTTGCAAATCGTTTCTAAGGTCACAAGGCAAAGTAAACCAAGTAAATAGAGCTAACAAAAATTGTTAAATTGAGCATGTGGCTGGATTAAATAGTCATTGATGGACTGAATTTGAACACTTTGAACTTAAAATTTTCTTCCTCTTTTTCTGTTTGGTTTTTAATATGTTATTGCTACAATAAGCATGATAAATGGTTTCAATTTGAATGTTCATAAAATGGTGTCAAAAGTAAAGAATATCCTGAATATCTATGTTCAAAGGAACTAAAATAGAATAAATACTACTGAGTAAACTCTTATTATTCTAAAAAGTGCACTAAGATTTGGATTAGTTTATTAAAGCATATTGGTGAATACTTAAATGAACAGTTGTAAAATTTTATATCATGAAAGATATCAATTCCATAATTCTTTGACCCTTGCCATTATTAATTTTTTTCAGGTAAGTCATCAGATCTGGTTAATAATCATTTACCTTAAAACATTACTTTGATAAAACTGGACAAGTAGGTAAATACACTGATTCCTAAATCATTGGGAATATTGCAATAATCAAGTGAAGAACAACAGGAAGTTACTGCTAAAAATAGGATGGCTACCTATGCTTAAACCAAGTAGAAAGGTGATGCTGTGATCCAAAGGAATATAATCAAAAGGAAGATGGGGAGTTTATTTTTCCTATTTTTTTTTCTCACCCAAGCCAATATACTATTTATCAAAATAAAACTAATGGCTTAATATACTTACTAAATTTCTAGGGTCATTTTGCTAAAACCAAGAAAACTTCATGATATTCATAACCAAACTTCAGTGATTGGAAAAAATATTGTGGTAGTCATTTCTGGGCCTTCATTCACCAGGAATTACAATGACATTTTTTTTCATTCCACACTTTTTGTTAGTGCATTATAGTTGTACATAATGATGGGATTTGTTGTTACATATTCATAGATGCACACAATATAACAAATAATTTGTCCAGTATCACTCCCTAGCACTTCCCCTCTTCCTCCCCTACTCCCACCTCTGGTTCATTTCCTCTACTGATCTCCCTTCAGTCTTCATGAGATCCCCACCACCACCTTTCTTTTGGTTTTCCTCTCTAGCTTCCACAAATGAAAGAAAACATATGACCCTTGATCTTCTGAGTTTGTCTAATTTCATTTAACATAATGGTCTCTAGTTCATTTTCCTGCAAATGACATACTATCATTTTTCTTTGTGGTTGAATAAAACTCCATTGTGTATATATACCACATTTTCTTTATCCATTCATCCATTGATGGACACCTAGGCTGGTCCCATAGTTTGGCTGTTGTGAATTGTGCTGCTGTAAACATAGATCTGAATGTATCATTGGAATTTTGGACAAATACCAAGGAGTGATATAGCTGAGTCATATGGTGTTTCCATGCCTAGTGTTTTGAGGATCCTCCACACTGATTTCCAGAGTGGTTGTACTAATTTACAATCCTACCAAGTGTTCCTTTTCTCCACATCCTCTCCAGCATTTATTATTATTTGTATTCTTGATGCCTGCCATTCTGACTGGTAAGAGATGAAATTTCAGTGTAGTTGTGATTTGCATTTTTCTAATTGTTAATGTTGTTGAACATTTTTTCATATATTTGTTGAACATTTGTGTTTCTTCTTTTGAGAATTGTCTAATTCATTTGCCCATTTATTAATTGGGTTATTTGAGTTTCTGATGTAAAGTTTTTTGAGTTCTTTATATATTCTAGGTACTAATCCTCTGTCAGAGAGTAGCTAGCAAAGATTTTCTCCCTTTCTGTAGGTCATCGCATTCTTAATTGGTTCCTTTGCTGTGCAGAAGCTTTCTAATTTGATGCTGTCCCATTTATTAACTCTTAGAATTATTTCCTGAGTTTTAGGGGGTTCTATTGAGAAAGTTGTTGCCTGTGCCTGCCTATATGCTGGAGTGTTGACCCTATGTTTACAATGTCACTTAGTATTTGATAAGAAGCTGCATTTAATTACCTTGAGAATTCTATGGCATACAAGTGACAGAGTAAATTGTGATATAGTAAATATAGACTAAAGATTTAGATTGAACATGGGCAATCTAAATGCCTCCAAACAGCACTTTCTAAGTCTTCCAGTACTACCCACCCAGTTACACATGTGCTAAGCTGGCTGCACAGGGGTCCCACAGTACTCACTCTCCTATCTGCCCTTGGGAGAACATTCCAAATGCTCCCAAAGACAGCTTCTACTTTGTTGCCTCTATGATATTGTTCACTTCTAGAATATGCCCCTTCATGCACCTTGTGTTGCTTTGTTTTGATTTTCAAAAATTATAAAACTATCCCAAATACCATATAATAGAAATAAAACAAAAAACCTTTCCTGGTCTCACCAAATGCTTTTCACTCTTTGAAGAGTATGATTTGGGTAAAAGAATTCTGTCATGAACTATTTGTTGAATGAGTGGTCCCTTTTAACTATTTCTATATGTTCTTCATCAGCCTATAGTGAGCATTTTTTTTGTGTGTGTGAGCTTTTGAAAGGGGTTGGCCCTGTCATCTCTATCTTTCTCCAGGTCCATAATCTCTCAGCAAAAGTGGCAAATCAACTCTCAACAATCCCACCATGGAAAGCTCACCAATTACCTATGTTACTCTCCTGTTCTAACACTGCTAGGGTTGTCCCAAAGCTGTGGAAGCTCACTCAGTCCTTTGGTAGGAAATGTGTTTGAGAAGGTATAAGCCTGAAGGGGACAACATGCCTAGATCTCCCTCATGACACCTGGGGCTGGCTCAGCACACCCTGCTGAATCCCTGCTCTCTGAGTCACCACGCATGAAAGCTGAGCTTTTATCCCAGCATCTTAAAAACCCTCCACTTGGAAGTCTTTTGTCTCTGGAGGATGAAAGTGAAATTGCAGCACTGTGGATGTGTCTGTACCCAGGCGCAGGGCTCTGCAGGTGTCAGCTCAGGACAGACACATCTCTCTCAATCGATAGCGACATTTAAACTTTCCAAACTGCACACAGCTAAGCCAACCAGAGCAGTACAGAAACCTAACCTCTGCAACTTGGGTCACACGATGTACCTTTAAGCCACTGACACCATTTCTCATTAGGGGCACATAGTGGTAAAGACCCAGTTTACTGGGGGTGAAGACATGTGACTCTAAACAGAGGTACCTAGCTTTGGCTCAGGAAGCAATTATTCTTAGCACAATGCTGACCACTATCCACCCTCAGCTCTGAACTACACCCCTTCCCCCCATCTTGTCTGTGCATGTGACTTTGAAAAGCCCCTCATTTTCCATAATGTAAACATAACATTAACAATATTAATAACCCATCCACTTGTCTGAAATTCTGCCTGACACACAGTAGGCATACAGTAAATGGTAGTTTGATGAAGGACTAAATGGAAATCAAAGAATGATGGATCCAGCTTTTAACAGCTCTTTATCTTAGAGGAAAGGCATTCTGTAAATAAGAACCCACGACTATTAGCATTGATTGGCTGTTATTCAACCTTCTATTAGGTATGATATAAACTTGTAAATACAGTCTGTACACTTTGAAGCCCAAAGGAGCTTTAAAGACTGCATTTATATCCCATGGAAATTACTTCTAAAATAATAATAATGATAATGATAATAATAACTTCTATTATGGATGGCATTCTTTTCACTTGCAAAACACTTTCAAATCCATTATCACCTTCCCTCCTCCCAGCCACCCTGTGAAACAGATATCATTATGTTCTGGCTGAAAAACTTGGGTTCAGAGAAGTTTCATGACTTGCCTAATGTTACACAGTCAGTAAGAAGAACAGAATCTCAAAATTAACTCTCCCCAGAAAAGGTCTCCAGGCAGTATTTTTTTTTTTTTTCCTATGACATGGTACCTACCTTTAAAGGAATTACTTTTTAAAGGAACAAGAAATCCACCAAGACTGTTTAGTTTTTGATTAGACAAGTCTTAGTTATAACTTTGTGTATAACCTTCCAAGTGGATTCTTGTTAAATGTGCTTCAGAATAAGCATTATATTAATATAAAACCACAGATTTGGTGTTAGAAGGGACTTCAGATCTTGTTAATTCTTTGTTTGGATATCTGTTAAGCTCTTAATTCACTAGGGACCCAACCCCAGGGAGGAGGCAGGACCCAGAGATGTGTCCTGAGTAAAGGTTTAGGGTGTGTCACCAGGTAGAAACTGCCAAGCATCACCCACAATCCAAACAAGTGACTGAGGTGGGGAAAGAATGCTGGCTTCCAGTTGGGAGCTTAGGGAAAGCTCTAAGGCATTTGTGCTGCCTTAAAAACAGGGAGAATTGGAATAGTGGAGATAAAACATCAAAGAAAGGGAATTATGAAAACAAGAGTGGAGTCAGGATGCTTCATGGGCAAGAGAGCAGCTGAGTTTTTGGAGTGTGGGAAGCAGTGCTACAGAAGGTCAGAGCCAGATGACAGCCTTGAATGCCAGGTATGCTTGTAGATGGGGAAACTGAGGCCTAAGAAGATAAGTGACTCTCCTCTTTTTGTCCTTCTCTCATCAATTTCTAAAACTGCTTTGCCAATATTTGCCAGGATCTTCTCAGCTAATAAGAAAACCCAGAAAATCGTGACTAACAAAAACTAAAGCATTATTTGACTATTTCTTCCCAAATATTATATGGTCAAAATATAGAAAATGCTATGCAACCTAGGTCAATGCTAGGCTTTAAAATTTTTTGGACATGAGCTGAGCATAATGGCACACATCTGTAATCCCAGTGATTCAGGAGGCTAAGTCAGAAGGATCAAAAGTTCAAGGCCAGCCTTAGCAAATTAGTGAAGCCCTAAGCAACTTAGGGAGATCCTGTCTCAAAACAAAAATAAAAGATTGGGATGTAGCTCAATGGTAAAGCACCCCTGGATTCAATCCCCAGTACCCAAAAAAAAAAAAAAAAAAAAATGTATTTTTTTTTTTTTACATGAAGCAGTTTCCAAGCATGCTTTCTCTGTGAATGCTATTAAGCAAGGAATCTCTGAAACTAATGGAGTAGCAGGGCAGAGTGTAAAGAACCAAACTAGGGAGTCAGGGAGTCAGACAAACTGGTTTTGCCATTTGTTTGACTCCAGCCTGCATGATGGCCTTGGTCTCATTGAACTTTTAGGAGAGAATAATACTTCTTTGTCCATCATATACTAATGGGCTAATTCAATGACTTGATCATTGTGAATATTGACTATAAACCACAAGCTGCAGCTGGGCACAGTGGTGCACACCTGTAATCCCAGTAGCTCAGCAAACTGAGGCTGGAGAATTGTGAGTTCAAAGCCAGCCTCAGCAACAGCAAGGCACTAAGCAACTCAGTGAGACCCTGTTTCTAAATAAAATACAAAATAGGGCTGGGGATATGGCTCAGTGGTTGAGTGCTTCTGAGTCCAATCCCTAGTACCAAAACCAAAACCAAAAACAAACAAACCAACAAAAAACAACAGCACAAGCTGCTAAACAGACTGGGCTCCTAGAGGAATCCATTATTATCTTGTTATTTGTAAGTTTAGTATTAACCCTAAAATAGATCTCAGGGCTCTATCACCGGTTTCCAATCCCTTATTTTCTAAATAAGGAAATGGTCTAGAGACGGAAAACTGCACATTCAAGGTACTGTGGAAATTAATACAAGGCCGAAACTAAAGCCATGACTCCTGATGCCCAGCCTAGAAGTCATCCTACAAGAACCAAAGGCTGCACCATCAAGAAACCTTCCAAACAATGCCTACATGGGACTGAAAGTCTTTTTTAAATGATATTTTATGTATTGGTCCAGATTATGGTAAGAAAAGTGATTCACAACACCTACACTTAAATGGAAAAGAAAAAAAAAGAGGGAAGCACATAGATCAATTGATTTGACCAATTTCCAACAAGAAGAGATAAATAAGAAGGAAATGGCAGAAAGTCAGTTTCCCCTGGAGATCAGCCCGCCAGCATCACTGAATTCCTGAAATGACTGCCTCCTATTACAGTTTCAAACACCATGGCTTCTAACCCTTTACAACATGGAGCTATATATTTTGACCTAAAAATTTCATTTGAGGAATTCCCTGTTTGCAGCACTAGGCGCTAGACTGAGTGGCAGTTCTGCACAACTCAGTCCCCTTCTCAACATGCTCATTCTGATGGCCTCAGCATCAGCTCACTTCCAAGGAAATTTGTACAAACAACTGCTTCGCTTAGCCTAAATCACATGTCATTTCAGTCCTTAGAATATCCACATTAGTACAAACTCAAATCTCCATTTCTAAAGCCTTTGGTGTCATATTTGTTTCAAGAATTCCTACTTATTTGAATTTCCGAAAGATAATTCAGTAGCTTTCTTAATAGGCACTGCAAGGTCTAGGGCAGGAACCTATAACAAAATGTTTTAGTATTTCTTTAGTAAACATATAAATGTTCTCCAAAAGTGAAATAAGTAAAATCTATAAACAGCCTCATATCAGGACAGGTCAGATTTTGCACCCAGCAAGTCTGCTATACATTTATAGAAAAACAAATCAGATTTCAGAGTTTTCTGGATTTTTTGAATTGTAGATAAAGGATTGTACAACTATGAAGTTTGTACAATTACTCAGTTCAGTGAAATGACCTTGGGGACTTCGTCTGTCTCGCTAAGACAGTCATTGATGTTAATTGACTAGTACTGAATTGATTTTTCTATGGACTTTTTCTGTCTTCATAAGAAAACATCACAGAACGTATAGGCGAATCATTATTAATAATTGCTGTGGCTTCCTCTTCCTTTCAAAAGCAGTGTCTATGTTGATAGCAGTAAGAATAAGTTTCTACCTTTATCTAAATCAATAGTATGACCAGGGACAAGCCTGCTAGTCTGAAGCTGGTCATTGCTATGGACAATAGCCCCCAGTGTCCCTGTACTCAGACATAAGGCCTATGAGGTGGTAACTTAGGTTAAAAAAGGTCACAAGGTGCAGTCCTGATCCAATAAGTTAGTAACCTTATGAGAAGAGATGCTAGCATATTCCCCGCCCCCCACCACCACCATATAAAGACATAGTAAGAAGGTGGCTAGCTACAAACCAGAAAGAGAAATCAGGAACCCAATAAGTAAATGCCCTGATCTTGGAACTCCCAGCCTCCACAACTGTGAGAAACAAATTTCTTTTTCGAGCCACCCAGTCTATGCTATTTTGTTATGGCAGCTCAAGCTGACTAACATAGTCGTTACAGTTCTGTGTCTTAGGTTGTATTCTCATGCTTTATCACAGTCACAGTCTTACTCATGGCAATTTTGTTTTGGGTACACAGCTTGATAGTTAGATACCAATTATTGAACACTAAGCTTGTTTGGAGATCTAAATTCTAGACATGGCTCTGCCACCAATTAGACATGTGAATCTGGACATGTCAGTTTTTTTCTCTGGAGTTGTCTCTCAATTGTAAAAATAGAATTATGGACTAAATAATCTCTACATTTCCTTCCGGCAATGACATTCTAAGTTACTGAGAACTTAACCACACCCACTTCCATTTCCCAGTAATGCTTTTTGGCAAAGCCAGGAAACAACTCAAGAATCATTATGCTATCCCTTCTCCCCACTCCACCCCCAAGACAACTGCTCTCACACTTACCTCTAGGGTGTTAGCAAGATCGATGGAGCTGTTTGTGTTTCTAAGAAGAAAAGCTTCTCATGATGTCCTTGCAGCTCGATTGTGGTTAGAACTATTCTATGCATCGCTGATGGTCTGCATTTCTGAAAGATGCCAAGATAAATGTCAATTACAGCAGGGTCGATTTGGAGTAGGAAGTCATTCTTCCCAAGATCTGGCAACATCCCATGAGATCAGGAGCCAGAGATCAGGTGAATATCATACTGTATAGTATGAACTACCTTCCCAGCAGAGGCAGGTCAAGGATGGGGACAAAGACATGCAAAAGGCTTCTTCCATCAAAAGGGCTTTTGTTCTGCCTTTGCCTTTTCCCTCACTTCTGTTCAGGGATGCCTGACACTCCAGTGGTTTGAGCGGAGGAGTGCTCCATTCCCTCTGTCCACCCCAACTCATTACTCCTCTCCTGTGTAGGAGCTCCCACTCTGACTTTCTGCTCTTCCCTATTTTTCCACCAAACCCCCGACCTCCAAGTCTGGTGACATTGCCTCCTCTCTTCTTCTGACACACCAAAGGAAAAATAACTCCATAGGAGGAAAAAATGTATAATTTTATCATCAAATCAGTGTTCAAACTGCAATATAGCTGATGTGTCATAATTGAATCTCTTGCGCCATTTTTAAGTCACATTCCCATGCCCTTAAAACATTTACAAAAGTATTTCTGCCAGTTTCCCAGTTCTTGCTGGGCATCAGACTCACATGAAACACTCATAAAAATACAGATTTCCAGGCCATATTCTGTGTGTGTGTGTGTGTGTGTGTGTGTGTGTGTGTGTGTGTTAAACCCAGTGGTGCTCCACCACTAAGTTACATCACCAATCTTTTTTATTTTTTGACACAGGGTTTCACTGCATGTGCCTCTGCATCTGGATCCAGACCAAATTTTAAATATCCTGAACCAGAATCCATAGGAACTAGTGCCCTGAAATCTACATTTTAATGCTCTTCTGTTTCCTTTATTAGTCATTTGGGAAATACGAATGTTGGTTTCTTATAGAAGCAGACACTTCATATTTTTTATCTTATTTTTTGGTATTAATTATACATCTTTTTTGGATGGACCAAAATATAATTCTAACTAGTTTAACCAAAAAAGGAGATTGACTACTGTAAGGATGCTGGAATGCATCATGAAACTTCATGCAAGAATGCAGGTAAGTTCAGGAACTAGAAGGTCACCACCCAGACTTTGAACTTATTGATGTCTTGACTGGCTTCTGAATATCTACTTGGCTCTTCTGTTTCATTTCATAAAAGCTGCCTCCTTACCTCAGTAGCATAATGTGACTGCCATCATTTCCCAAGGGCTAAATGTACATATGTCCACAAATCCACATAAGTTTCTCTTCTATAAATCCAAATTTTTAGGAAGGAGTCAAACTGGCTTGACAGTACCAGGCATCTGGTCTCCCTAAAGGAAACACACTTAGACATTCTCCACGGACTACGATGCAGAGTCTATCCAGGATTTCTAAGACTCTCATTTTGATATCAGGTGGTTCCCTTGGGCAGATTTACTGACTAGAATGAGGTCAACATGGAAGTTCTCTCTATCACTTCATGGTTAGAGGTTGGTGGGTGGCTGAGCTTTCAGACAACCGTGGGAGCTCCTGCACAGGACAGTGGGAGGGAAAGTATGGGTGAATAAACACAAAATGCGTGCACTACAATATGTCTTCCTGGCGCCCATGATGGTATTTTATTCCTTAAAAAGTCTTAAATATTCACTAAAGAGAGCACTGGGCCAGAAGCAGTCAGAAGACCTGATTTCAAATGACAATTCCAACTCTGAGTTGTGTAAATATCAACTCTCTAAACCAGTTTCTTTGCCTAAACAGTAGAAATAATGACATGGTTATTTGGTGGATGGAAAGATTCAGAATTATACATACACGTACACATCTGCACACTTTTATTTATATACGAAAGCACCAAAACACACAAACTCTCTATATAGTGACTGCTACTTCAAATGACCTAAAATACATGTTTTGATTAAAAAAAAAAGTAACACCTTCCCAGTCATTGTTAAAGACTCACAAGCTTAATTTCAAATGATTATTTGGTTATGGGAATGCCAACTCAAACCTGGAATAAATCTCGCTTAAAGATGTTTCCTTTCTTCAAAGTTATCAATAGGTTTAATGTCATGTTTCAAGGATAGGAATAATAGGAACAGCCACTAAATACTTTCTAGACACCAAACACCATGATAGATACTTCACACACAACAATCCATTTAATTATCTATAAATAGCATATCCATCTTACAGAAAAGAAAGCTGAGGCTTAGATAAGTAGAGTAGTTGCCCAAGGACACGCAGATATAAGTATTAGCATCTAGATTCAACCCAAACTATCTCAACTTCAGCAAGTGTGTTAGAATTTGTCATTTTAAAAATCATATAAATATTGTATAATCATTTTATGCATCATAAAATCATTGAATCTGAGAATATTAGAACCAGAAAGAATTTAGTTATCATCACATATAATCTACTCAGTTATAGAGGATAAACAAAGACTCCAGGGCAAAGGTCACACAGCAATTTTGTATTCTTCCATCCACAGAAAAATTCCACAGAGCACCTGATCTAGAAGCCAAGAAACCAGAGTAATATTGCTAACTACTAGAAATCAACTCCCCATTCTTACCTCAGCTGATTTTTTTGGGAAAAAAAGAATGAGAAGAATGAATTAGATTATCTAAAATACAACCTCTACCTCCATTGTAATTTCTTTTAATTTTACTCATCCCTAAAGTGATATGCAATTATTTCACACAGAGACAGATAATCCCTATCTTCTTGTGCTGGAATATTCATATCCTCTATTACAAGTTAACATTAAAAATTATGACTTTGTTGATAGATAGGAAATTACTGATAGACAAGTTTTCACAACTTCAAACTCTTTCTGTAGAGCTAATGGGTTTTATATACTATCAATTTCTAGTAACATAGTATATTAGTGAAGTTCCATTAGACACTGTTGATTTCCAGACACAAGATAATAAAAAGAAGTCCTGTTAGTCATATTTTCTTTGATATAAGTAACAAAATCTCAGGTGACCTAACCTAAATAGCAAGATATTGGAAAAATGTGGAAATAAAGAATATTTTCATAGCAATTTTCTTTAAGAACAGCTGGAATCAGGAACTTGAGAGTCTTCAGGATACCTGCCACTAATCTTCTCTGCTCCTCTCTAGGAATGACTTCTTTCTCCTTTTACTATAATCTAGTTTTCTCCATACTTTGGAAAACATAGCTGCTGATGCCAATGGTATTTTTCATGCTAACCTTGTAGCCTATGACAACAATGCCATTGTTCTTATCCCAAAGATCCAATATCTCAGAGAGAAGTGCTTTTGACCTGGTTTAAGTGTTCCCACTCCTGAATCAAACAATTGGGGTCAATGGTTAGGGTCAAGTGGCATTAATATAATGATTCTCTTGATAAGCAAACTGATGAGGAAATAGGTCCTCGGCAGACCAACCCTAGTTTCCACCCCATCAGTAAAGCTCTGGGCTCCATGCATACAGGTTTGGTATTTGCAGTCAAAGGGGAAATTTTTACGTTCTGGAGTTGGAATCATTGAAAGATAACAGTGAACGTAGGATAATGCTGCAATGGGAAAATTAGTGGCCTGGTTAGAAGTTCAACTCCAAGCCCATCTCTACTCATAATATTTTTACACATCAATATGGTAGAGACTATCACTGATTCAAACTTCTCTGAAAAAAAAATATATTAATTCAACATACTGGAAGCACTGCTTTCATGGCAATATGTTTTTAATTTTATAATGAACTACAATGATAGAAAATAGAACTTCTTTTAGACAAATTCATTCTCAACATCTTCAGTTTCGAGTGAGGTGGCAAATACTTTCATGCTAAAGAATGGCGATTACTCACAATGTACTCCGTAGTTTACCTAAGCTTTCTCTTGTTTTTAATTACTTCTTTCCCCTTCCGAGGGAGAGGTAAACTAGTAGCCCATGACAGCAGGAGAGCATCCACACTCTCCAGGACTTCCTAACCCTGTTTAGTTGTGTGGGTTCACGTAGCCCCCATCTAACAACTGGGATGTGGGGAAGAGGAGATGAGGAGACAAATGCTCTTTCTCTTGTACCAAGGGGCACAACAATATTTTACTCCTGGGTGTAGTGATGAGAAAAGAAGGTCCATACCATGAATATTTATCAGTAATTCTGAACTATCACAAACTAGACATGAAATTTGTTTTACTTCTTTGGAAACACAATAAATTTATTTAAGAATGAATAATTTATTATTTATTCATTAAAGGACATTAAAGAATGTATGAGTTTTTATCAAAAGCAAAAGAAAGGTTACTCAGTTTTCAATAATAGGTTGAGATGACTGACACTTTAGTATCCGTTGAATAAAATGGTATTTCTGACATGTGTTTTTAAGCTAATATGTTTAAAACATTTCTTTTCCTTGCAAAATGACTTATTTACAAGGCATCTTAGTTGTGTTCTCATTTTAAGAGTATCTATGGTGTTGATGCTGGTTGAGTTCATTTAAGCAAAAAGATGGAGTGAGAATAGGTTAATTATCACCGTTTATGAGCATGCAGTGCTTCCCATGGTAACCAGCTTATAACTTTCATTTTTACAAGTATTTTATTAAATGCACTTAATTATAATAAATATAACCTTAAAGTATAAGCCAATCCTTCTTGAAATTATTAAAATAAAAAATTAATAATATAGGAAAGTTTATCTTTTCTAGTAAACTAATTAAGATACGGACTCCATTTTTAAATGATTAAGTTACAAGTAAGTACAGGTTTACTTAAATTTCTATGTAAATGATGATATGTAGACATTTATAAACTTTTCCTTTGGTCCATTTTAATATAACTAGTAATTACTCCATTTTCCATTCTTAAAAGCACTTGCATCAATTTATTAGGTGTTAAGTCTTCTACTTAAAAAAATAACTTCGCAGTCTCTAGCTTTGATTTTCATTTTAGTTCAGGTTAAATCAGATATTTTCAGAATTATAATATTTTGTTTTTGTAGAACTACAACATTTTATAAGAGTAATGGAATGACAGACATTTTAAAGAAATCTTGCCCAAATTCCTGAATTTTGCAGACAAGGAAAACAATACTAAAGAATATACTACTCAGCTTTGAAGAAAAATGAAATAATAACATTTGCTGATAAATGAAGTTGGAGAGTATCATGCTAAGTGAACTAAGCCAAACCAAAAAACCAAAGGTTGAATGTTTTCTCTGATATGATGATGTTGATTCACCAGAAGGGAAGCAGGGCTAGGGAAGAGCTGAGTTACTTTATATTAAGTAGAGGGAAGTGAAGGGAGAGGAAGGATAGTAGAGTGAAACTGACACTATTACTTCATGTACATATATGACTGCATGACCGATGTGATCCTACAATAGGGACAATCAGAAAAATGAGAAATTACACTCCATTTGTGTATGATCTTTCAAAATGTATAAATGCATTCTACTGTTATGTACGACTAATTAGAATAAATAAAAATTAATTTAAAAAAAAGGCTTTAAAAAATCTGCCAAAAAACAGAACAAACTAGCACCAAGATTAGAACTGGGAATCTAGGGCTTTCCTGATTCCCAGACTTAGGATCACTGCCCTGCCTTTAATTTCAAGTTGATTTTATTAACAAAATAGAGCTGAACAAGATATGTGCATATTGTTTTAATTAGAATATATGATACTCATATATTCTTCTCCATATAGACTTCTCCATATAGACTTCATATAGACTTCTCCATATAAATGGCATACAAATAAACATTGTCCTCAAAGAGAATATAATCTATCAAGGCATGGTGGTGCACACCTGTAACCCCAGCAACTTGGGAGGCTGAGGCAGGAGGATTGTAAGTTCAAGGGCAGCCTCATCAATTTAGCAAGACCTTGTCTCAAAATAAAATAAATAAAAGGGTTAGGGACGTGGCTTAGTGGTTAAGTACCCCTGGATTTAATACTACTATCTAGAAAGAAAGAAAGAGAGAGGGAGAGAAATCTAACAGTGGCACCTAGTTAGACACATGTGAAAGATAAAATTAAAATGCAGGAAACTGACATACTTATCTAAATGAAATGTAATCATAAGAAATGTATTTCTACAAGCTTCTCCACCAATTTCTACCTTTCCTTAAATATTGAGAACTATTTAAATAGAAAGAGAAGAAGACAGATATATCTTATAAAATGTGAAAGTGGACCTTCCTTACACAGGGGAAAAGTGAGTGGTGTGTAGTCATATTATGAATTATACCAAGCTAGAATGAGAGAGAGGTGTTTGGGGTGAAGCTTGATGGTAAAGCATTTGCCTAGGATGCAAAAGACTCTGGGTTTGATCTTTAGCACTGAAAAAAATTTTTTTCACAACAGCCAGTTCTTTGCAATGAATGAATGATAGCTCATACCTGTTTATCTGCATAATTTGTTATACTTTAATGTCAAAATTCAATATTTCTAATTATTACCAATAGTTGTTAATGTGGTTTAAAATTAAATTACTGTCCTGGCTGCTAATATGAAAAGGAAATCCAAAGCTGAGTTCTCACTGATGATACAACAAATTAATATCAGGTCATTTCAGTTCATTAGGAGAATTAGACATTCAAAAGGTTCTTATCAGCCAGATGTGGTGGTGCATGCCTGTGGTCCCAGGTATTTGGGAGGCAGACTCAAGAGGATTGTCAGCCTGGGCAACTTAGCAAGTCTATTTCAGAATGAAAAAAATAAAAAGGACTGGGGATGTAGCTCAGTTGTAGAGCACTCCTGGATTCAATTCCCAGTACATTAGATAAATAAATAAATATTAACAACCAGTTCTTATCACATGTAATTTGAATAATTTAATAAATAATGTCTGTAACACTGAAACACAATTTCTGATCTTCTATCTAAACCAAGTATAAAGAATTAAAAGAACCAGACAGGTCCTCTGCTGAGTTCTATCACACCTTCAAAGAAGAAGTAACAATAATCCACCTCAAATTATTCCATGAAATATAAAAGGAAGGAACACTTTCAAACTTATTCTATGAAGCTAGTAGTACCCTGACATCAAAACCAGACAGAAACACATCAAGGAAAGAAAATTTCAGACCATTGTGAACCGGTGAACATAGATGAAAACTTCTTAATAAAATACTGTCAATTCACATACAAAAATGTATTTTAAAAAATAGTGCACCATGATCAAGTTGGGTGCATTCCAGGGATACAAGTTTGGGGCAATATATGAAAATCAATAAAAGTAATTCATCACATCAATAGACTTAAAGACAAGAATTACATGATTATCTCAATAGATGCAGAAAAGGCATTTAACAAAATACAGCATCCATTCATGTTCAAAACACTAGAAAAAATAGGGATAGTAGGAACATACCTCAACATTGTAAAAGCTATATATGCTAAGTCCTAGGCCAACATCATTCTAAATGGAGAAAAATTGGGAAAAAATTGAGAAAAATAGGGAAAAATTCCCTCTAAAAACTGGAACAAGACAGGGATGCCCTCTTTCACCATTTCTATTCAACATAGTCCTAGAAATTCTAGCCAGAGCAATCAGACAGATGAAAGAAATTGAAGGGATACGAATAGGAAAAGAACTCAAACTAGCCCTATGTGCTGACTACATGATTCTATATTTAGAAGACCCAAAGAACTCCACCAGAATACTTCTTGAACTCATAAATGAATTCATCAAAGTAGCAAACTATAAAATTAACAGCCGTAAATCAATTGTGTTCCCATACATCAGTGATGAATCAACTAAAAGATAAATTAGGAAATCTATCCCATTCACAATAGCCTCAAAGAAGATAAAATATTTGAGAATCAATCTAACATAAGAGGTGAAAGACCTCTACAATGAAAACTACAGAACACTAAAGAAAAAAATTGAAGAAGACCTTAGAAGATGGAAAGATCTCCCATGTTCTTGGATAGGCAGAATTAATATTGTCAAAATGAACATACGACCAAGAAGATACTATACCAAAGAACATACTATGCAGAGTCAGTGCAATTCCTTTTAAGGTTCTGATGACATTCTTCATAGAAATAGAAAAAGCAGTCATAAAATTCATTTGGAAAACTAAGAGGCCCAGAATAGGCAAAGCAATCCTCAGAAAGAAAAGTGAAGCAGAAGGCATCACAATATCAGACCTTAAATTACACTATAGGATTATAGTAACAAAAACATCATGGTATTGGCAGCAAAACAGACATGAAAACCAGTGGTACAAAAGACACAGAGACAAACCCACATAAATACAATTATCTCATACTAGACAAAGGCACCATAAACATACATTGAGGAAAAAATAGCCTCCTGGGAAAACTGGAAATCCATATGTTATAAAATGAAATTATACCCCTATCTCTCCCCCTGCACAAAACTCAACTCAAAGTGGATCAAGGACCTAGCCATTAGACCAGAGACCCTGCACCTACTAGAAGGAAAAATAACCCCAGATCTCCATCATGTCAGCTTAGGAACTGAATTCCTCAACAAGACTCCTAAAGCACAAGAAGTAATCAAGAATCAATAAATGGGATTTTATCAAACTAAAAGCTTCTTCATAGCAAGGGAAACAATCAAGTATATGAAGAGAGAGCCTACAGAGTGAGAGAAAATCTTTGCCACCTGCACCTCAGATAGAGCATTAATCTCCAGGATATATAAAAAACTCAAAAAAACACCAAAAAAAAAAAAAAAAAAAAAAAAAAAAAAAACCAGAAAACAAAAAACAAAAACAAATAACTCAACCAATAAATAGGCCAATGAACTAAACAGAAACCTCATAGAAGAAGAAATATGAATGGTCAAAAAATATATGAAAAAAATGTTCAACATCACTAGTAATTAAAGAAATGCAAATTAAAACCACACTGAGAAATAAAGTAGAAAGAATCAGATATAATCTTCCTATGTTCATATATGAACATGCCCAGTGTAACTCCACATAACGTACAACCACAAGAATGGGAAGTCAAACTCCATGTATGTAATAGTTAATATGAATTGTCAACTTGATTGGAGTAAGAGATGCTAATGATTAAGAAGCTTTTGGGTGTGTCAATGAGGGCATGTCTAGGAGTGATTGGAATGTGGGATAGTGAACAGGAGAACCTCCCTAAGTGTGGGCAGCACCTATCCAATAGGATGGTGGCTTGGATGGAATAAAAGTTGGAAGAGCAAGGAAACAGATGTATATGCAAGCTCAACTCTTCTTGAATGGGTTCTTGATTGCTTCTTTGATCATCTGAGGATATTGGACTCTTGCTTCTTCACTCCTCCAAAGTGGACTCTGCCTGTGATTCTCCAGGGAGTTTCCGGAAGCCTTTGTCTTGGACTAGGATAGCACTATTGATCCTTCTTGTTGTGGGGCTTCCACCTCTTGGACTGCCCAGCTGCTGGTTCTTCCAGCTCTCCCGCTACAGATGGCCATTGTGGACCATCCAGCTTCAGGTCATGTAAACCAATCTAATAAATCCCCTTTTTACAATCATACTTCCTGTTGATTCTGTGTGTCTAGAGAACCCTGACTAATACAGAAATTGGTACCAGGAGTGGCTCTGGAGAAACAGAATTGTAAGGACAAATTTTTTTAGTTGGTTTTATGGATTTTGTAGTTGGCTGTCTAAATTGGTTAGACCTGAAGTAACTAAAGTCTCTCCTACTGGTACTACAGAGAGCACTGATAATCCTTGGTGTGAACTGTTTAAAGAGATCTGCAAAGTAAATGCATTTGATGCTCCCAATTTGCCACTTATGAAAACCAAATCATTTAATGACTCTATACATGATACCTTTGGACAGTTCTGGAAAACTAAGAAATATGATGATTTTGATTGGTTGCTTCTGGCTTTACTGGACAAAGTAACAAAGAAGAATGATAAGCTCAGAAATTCAGTTTCTCAGCTGCAGATGCACATAAGTGATCTGAAAACTGCTGAATGTGTTCTGAAGGAGACTCTTCTGTCTTGTAGTCACAGGGCTGAGGTTGCTGAAAACCAAACACAAACCCTCATCCTGCAATTGGCTGAATTAAGATGAAAGTTTAACTCTCAGCCTTGGAAGGTGTCTACAGTTAAAGTGAGAGCACTGCTTGGAAAAGAATGGGATCCTGAAAGTTGGGGTGGCAATGTGTGGGAGGAACCAGAAGGGGCTGGGGACATTGACCTCCCATATTCTGATGAGTTTACTTTGCCAGAAGTTGTTGAGTGCCCACCCTTAGCCATGACTGAAGCATTCCTACCCCACTCCCGGTACCAATTTCTGTTTTAGTCAGCTGTTTTGCTGCTGTGACTAAATGACCCAACCAGAAAAACTGTAAAGGAGGAAAGGTTTATTCGAGGGCTCATAGTTTCATAGATCTTAGTCCATAGAAGGCCAGCTCCATTCCTCAGGGCTCAAGGTGAGGCTGAACATCATGGTGGGAGAGGGTGGTGGGGGAGGGAAGCAGCTTACACCAGGAATCAGAGATGATCAGCAAGCAGAGAGAGACTTCACTTGTCAGATACAAATATATATACCCCAAAGTCACGCCCCAATTCCCACCTCCTCCAGCCACACCTTATCTGCCTCCAGTTAGCACTCAGTTAATCCCATCAGAGATTAATTCACTGATTAGGTTAAGACTCTCAAAACCCAATAATTTCTCTTCTGAACCCTCTTACATTGTCTCACATCTGAGCTTTTTGGGGACACTTCATATTCAAACCATAACAATGTATGTATGATATGACAAAATACATTCTACTGTCATATATAACTAAAAAGAATAAAAATTCTTCAAAAAATTAAATTACAGTTCTACAGGAGATTGAAAAAAAAAAAAAAGTCAAGTGTCCTAACTGAACTCAGAGACTTAAAAGTGTTTCTCCTTTTTTGGATGGGGGAGGTGGAGAGGACATGAACATATTGGTACTGATAGTAAGTGATGATATTTGTGTGTCACACTAAAAAAAAAAAAAAAAACTGGAGGTGATTTTGGAGCTTCTATAAATAGTGTGGTGAAAATTTTTTCTAGATTTTCTTTTGAACAGAAAAGAACAATAACATAACATATTAGGAAAAGACTAATTTGAAAATTTTATAATGAAATCTTTAAAAATTTGATTAGAAAGTTGAAGTTTTGCTAATGAGAATAAAAGTTCTGATTCAGGTTTTAATCTTCAAGTGACTGTCAGTCAATTCTTAATAAGATGCTTAATAATAAGATCTTCAAATTGTTTTTTCTGTTTTATTTTATTTTGAATTAAATAATAATGGTATAAATGTATGGGGTACATTGTGGTATTTTAATACCTGGTTATATTATAGAATAATCAAATCAGGCTAATTAGCATAAACTCCAAATATTTATCATTTCTTTGGATGAGAGCATTTAAAAATCCTCTCTAGTCTAATTTGAAACACATGATATAATACAATTAACTACAGTATATACTGTATACATATATATATATACACAGTGTCACTGTGCTATACAATAGAATACTAGAACTTATTCCTCCTAATTGTAACTTTGTACCCATTCCCATTTACCTCCACTCTCCAACACTTGATTGTCATCATCGATGAGAAACCATTCATGAAAGTCAATAAAAAATTTAAGGTCATTATTTTTTCACAACCATCTAAATATTTTAAAAGTTGCAGTTACATTTAAAGACTGACAACTTTTCACTAACTTCCATTAACAAAAGTAATGGTGAGAGCTGGGGTGTAGCTCAGTGGTAAAGAGCATACCTAGCATTCACAATGCCCACTAGGTTCAACCACCAGCATTAAAAAAAAAAAAAAATATATATATATATATATATATATGTATATATATATAGTGAATTTTGAATGAAAAAAACTTTCTTTTATCAATTGTTTGAAAATTAGTGATAAAGCAAATGGTATTTGCATTGTTGGAGCAGCCACTGAGGGAGCTCAGACTCCAGTAAAGACATGTAAGCACTGACAAAATTACAAAAGGGTCAATGATCAGTGATGACAGAGTCAAGAACTGTACCACCAGGCGTCCACAGTTAGCCCCGCCAGAAACTTTAACCAGCTGCACATTGGACCACATCCTGCTGTGTGCTTTTTGGTCATCTGGACATAAATTCCTTTACTATTGATTCCTCTTGTACAGAATGGGCAGGCACAGCAGTTCACAGCTGAGGCAGGAATCCAGGTGGAGAATCCTCCTTAGACACTGAGCATTTCTTGTCAAAGCTGAGAATGCCGGTTTTCATTTTCCAAGTGTGTAAGGATCTGGGGCGTACTGCAGACTTCTCTCCAATCACGCTACCCCAGAAGGACTCTCAGATGAGACTTTTTATGACCTGAGGCAACTGGCTTAGGAACTTCAGCTATGCTGAGTCTGCTTGCCATTTAAAAATGGCATTGATTAGTTTCTCCCACCACAAGCATTGAACTACTCAATATACTGACTGCTTCAGAGAACAAGTGACTTGTCAGTTAACATGTCTCTCTAACTTTCTTACATATATATCAACAGTCTCAATTTTTTTTTAGGTGGGAATCAGAGAGGAGCAAATACAGAGCAAGGAACTTTCACAAATGTCTTTAGTTTCATATAATCCAATTGATTGATTGATTCATCTATTTATTTGACAACTACTGACCAAGTGTATATTCTATGCTAGGTATTAGTCCTGTACAAATGGAAGTGCAGAGAGGTTCTAGGAAACTCTCACTTAGGCACTGGGCGCAGGAGTTTTAATTCTAGAATAAAATAATGTTACTACTCTGTTCCTTACCACATGAAGTATTAAACGAGTTAATGAGTGATACTTCTTCACAGGATCTGTGCTACTTCTCCCCTAATTGACTTGTAAGATCTCTATGTTTCTGGATATTTGTTGGCTCCATTGTTTATATGTCTTAATACAAAATCAAGCAGATTAACTTCTTATTATGCCCCTCAAGGGTCTGCCCCAGATCAGGTACTTAAGAGACATTTGATGAAAAAGTAAATGTTCCTTTATTTATTTAACTGGCACAAATCTAGCTCTCACTTCCTGATGTTTTATGCTGCTGCCCCCAGAACATATCTGTTTACATTTTTATATTTTCTTGATCCTGACATCTTGACACTTTTCTACTCTTGTGTTCTGATTTTCCCAAAGGGCTGCCTTTCTCAGAACCAAGGACTCCTTCAGACTCATCCAGCAGCTACCAAGTAGATAGCAACTGCTACTCTGCTGCCCCCTAGAGGACCTTGGCCAACACTGACAGACGATGCTCTTGGTGATGTCATGAACTTCCTAAACCAAGTCCAAGCAATAATATAGTTGGACCTCCGAGAATAGAATGATGTGTGACCCTGTGAACACATGTAAACAATGGATTTCATAGTAGGTTAAAGTATCAGGTTGAAACATTCGCTATACACGGAGCTAATCTCTAAGTACCTCAGACTCTGTAGAAGGTATTGCAATAAATTGGTGTCGCTTGTTTTTTCTTACTCTGTAAATTTCCCTTCTCATTAATCTTCAACGTTTTCAAATAATTTCTACAAATGCTTGAGTCCAGAATAAATATAAATGATAAACCACTAGATTAATTTTTCAGTCTTCCTAAGATTTTAGGTTTTCTTTTTCATTTACCCAATGAAGTTATATAAAAGAATTTTAATTGTTGTTGGTAGACCTTTTCTAATAATATTCTCCACCAGGCAATGCTTATAAAGTGCTCTCAGAATCTCTAATGAAAGGAAACGCTGTACAATGAAAAACCCTTTCTATATTAATGTCCTGGGTACTAGAAGCTTTAAATAAATACTTTGCAATAACTATTACAGAAAGAACAGCAACCAAGGAATGGAATATAGAATGGAGATATTTATATATAACCAGAAATTCATAAATAAGGCCTCAGAGAAATAGGTTTTATAGATTTTTGTAAAGTTTACATTCCAAAACTGACAAAATATTTACACCTAAATTTGATACCACCTAAATTTTGAATTAGTATAGGTGACAGTCATGAAGAATCTGTGTATGCAGAAAGAACATATTCTTACATTGTAGATCAAATCCAAGATTGTCTTGTTTTACTAAAATGAAAATACCTCAAATTCAACAGTATAACAATCATAACAATTTTGTCCAAAACATATATATTTTGTCCAAAATATAATATATCACACTACTTATGATATTATATTTTGTTAAACTGACAAAAGGGAGCACCTTGAAATGAAATAACATAGTTTGCCCCTGAAAACCCTGCATACCTCCTTCACAGAAACCCTTCTCCTGTCTGGGTGATGAGAATGCAAGACATTTAACCATGAACAGTTTGTCAGGCCACATCAATAGAAAGTGATTTTAGAAATAAAACATAAAGTAAGGGTAGTAAGGGTCCTAATGGAAAGTACCCAACAAAACAACAACCCCAAAGAAGAGGAAACCGCATCAAGACACTCCAAAATATTTGAATAATTCAATATAATTAAATAAGAATTCATAGATATGAAAGAACATTTCAAATCAGAAATTTCAAAACCCATACTAGAAGTAGACAAAGAGGAAAACTATATGAAACAAAAATGAACTTCCCCTAGGAAAGATTGGAAAAGACAAAACCATCTCAAAGTAAATGCTATGAGAAAGTGCTCACAGAAATAGATTTAACTGAAAACAAATCTACTCAACAAATCTACTGGACAGTTAGATTTATTTCAAAAATACCATTTACAACAGCTTAAAGTCTAATATCTAGGAATAGATTTAATGTAATATATACAACATCTTTACCACATATTAGTAAATGTTCTCCCCAAGTTAATCTGTAGAGTCAACACAGTCCCAGTCAATTCAAGGAAGTTTTGCTTATGTGTGAAAATTGGCAATTGAATCTAAAACTGACATAGAAATGCAGAAAACCTAGAATAGTTAAGACTATCCTGAGGAAAGACTGACACCTCTAGAGCTCAAGACTTACTTTGAAGTCAGAACTTTAGACAGTGTGGCATTGGCATATAGAAAGAAAAATCAATAATACGAAAGAATAAAGTGTCTATAAATGTGTGTGTGTGTGTGTGTGTGCATGCGTGCGTGTTCATTGGTTTTCATCAAAAATAACTATGGCATTCAAGGAAAATAGGATGATCTTTTAGTAAATTGTACTGGGTTGATTGGCTAGACATGGGGGGAGGACTATAACACCCTACCTAAAAACACAAGCAAAATTTAATTTGAAATAGATTAGAAATATAAATAGTAAAAGATAAAGCAATAAGCCTTATACTTTCTTTTGGACAAAAAGGAGAATATATTCATGACTTTTGGGGCAAGACAAATAACAATGATCATAAAAGAAAAGAACTTCAGAAATTTGACTCTATCATAATTAAGAACTTCTGTTCATCAAAGAGATCATTAAGAAAGTGAAAGATAGAAACTGACAAAGATGCGTACAGTATACTCTTACAATGGACTTTTTCTGAAATATAAAACACCTACAAATTAATAAAGAAAACCAAATAACCAAATTTCAAAAATGGGCAAATAACTTGAACAGGTAGTTTATCAAAGATGGCATACAAATATCCAATAAGCACATTAAACATTATTCAAAATCATTAGTTATTATAAAATTAAATTAAAATTGAAATGAGATTATAGCATCTACTCATCAAAATAATTAAAAATAAAAAGGTTAGCAATACTATGTGTTGATAAGGATGGGAAAAACTAGAAATCTCCTACATTGTTGGCAGAAGTATATATAAACTGGCACAACAGTTTAGGATTATTTGGGATGATCCAGTCCTCGGACTCAGAAATTCTATTTTCAGATATACACCAAAGAGGAATGGGTGTATATGTCCAATAAAAAGACACAAACAAAAGGTACACAACACTTTTATTCCTAACTGTAAAAAGTGTCGAAAAATAGGCAAAAGCTGAAACTATCATAATATTTACAGATGGAATATAGACAGAAATTTGAAAAGAAAAATGTAGAGCTTTTAAAAGATAACATAGGTAGAGGGATAGCTTTAATCAGCAAGGCAAGAAAAAACTTCTTAACAGAAGGAAAGATTGACATTTTATACTAAAATAAAATTAGGAACTTTGCTTAGCTAAACATATCTTGAAAAAAAAAGGCAAGTTACAGAGTTGGAGAAAATGTCTGAAGCATTGTAACTAACAGTGGCCTTCTTGGTTTATGTCCAAAAGAAATGTGCATAAGTGGGTACCAAGAGACAGGGATGCTGTATTAGTCATTTTTCTGTTGTTATACCTGAGGCCAAGTAATGTCTAAATAAGAGGTTTATTTATCTCACAGAAAACTGACAGGCATGGTACTGGCATCAGATTGACTCTGTTGAAGTCTTCATGGCAGATGGCATCACAATGGTGGGAGTTCATGCAAGAAGGAGAAATCACATGCAAGACAGGAAGTCAGAGAGGTTCAGAAGCTGCAATTACTCTTCTGTAGCTCTCTATAATGGGAGTTCATCAGGGTCCCATGAAAATTCCTCTACATCTCTTGTGAGGGCAAGCTACCAATGACCTAACCACCTCCCACTAGGCTCCAGCTCTTCAGGTCTCCACCACCTGGACCCTGTCATACTGAGGATCACGCTTCTAACACACAAACCTCTGTGAGACAAATCACATCCAAACCCAGACAGATGAGCATATACAACACAGTATTATTTATTCAAAGTAAATACTGGAAACAAACTGAATATTCCCAACAGTAAATAGTTAAAAAAACAAAACAACAACAACAAAAAAAAACCATAGTGTATCCAAGTAATAGACTATAAAAGAGCATTGGAAACTACCAAACTACAATATGGATAGATCCCAAACATGAAGTTGCGTGAAAGAAACTGGACACAAAAGAGTGACCCCACTTACACAAAATTCAAAAATACTGTCAAAGTTACTTATGTCATCTAAAGAGGCAGAGGTATCCAGAAAAACTACAAAGAAAAGCCCAGAAGAGATTACCATAAAATTTAGTATCGTTACATTTGTTAGGGGGAAAAGGATTATATTTGGGGATAAGTACAGGTAGGCCTGGAGGGTATTGGAAATGTTCTGCTTCTGGACCTGCGTACTGGTTGAATGGGTGTTCACCTTTATACAAATTTGTTAAAGTTAACCTACATGTTTATATTTCATGCTTTCTTTTGAATGGCATGTTTTACAATAAAGACAGTGTAAAATACTCCCTAGGAACTACATTTTCATTATTTTCCCATAATTATGTGCTTACACTTGGAAGTGTTATCTCACACAAAGACTATAATTCCAAAGGTATTAAATAATTTTATGGTTCTCCTTTCATTATAAAATACAAAATAAAGCAGAAAATATGTCTTGGTAATTTCTTAGTACTATTCCATTATATAGACTACATTTTCTTTCTCTTCCTTAACATAAAAAAAATAGTTTGATTCTGAATTTAAAAATTGGGATAAAACTGGGCAAAACTGAAAGGTTAACTAGGTAAGAGAAAATGTAAACTTGATGTAATTCCTTTGTCAAGATCCAAATGTCAAGTTGGGAGAATGACACATTCTTTTCAGCTCATCTTTAAAAAGAAATGAGGGGAACCATTGACACAGAGAAGTAAAGGACTATTCAGTTATGAGAAAATTCTAAGGGATACTTAGAATTTAGCCCAGATAGATCAGCATTGCCTATCCTATCGTAGGAGCTATGTAAGCCGAAGACTACTTCCTTCACAGTCCTCGGGAGATTCAAAGTGGTATCACCCTTAGCCGAGTCCAGTGGAAAGACCCTGACATTTGCAGAAGGAGGCTGGAATCGATGTCATTCTGTTTTAGTACTGTCAATTGTAAAGGGAGGAACTAATCTTTGCCCTAAATATGGCACTGGATATTCTGAGAAGCAAAGGAAAGAATAATTGTGTATTCGTTTTATATGTAACAAAAGACCAAACAGATATAAAAGATTTGTATAAGATTTATAAATTTAAGAAAGTGATTTCACATGTGTGGGATGGGTACAGGGAGTCAATATGAGTTTTCTTCATGCTGCTCAAATACTAAAACAATGAATCACTGGCAGTAATAGTATTGTGTAATATCCTTGGGTTAGCTAGGTGGGAACAGGGATAAGCTTGAAAAAAGAATGCTTCTTCACAAAGTTATGGCGAGGACTCAAACAGAAAGCTAATCAGTGACTCATTTGAAGATGATAACACTCAACCTACCAGAATTTGTTTAAGTCCTTATAACATCAGAAGAAGGGTTTGTCAAAAGAACTTCAACTCAGACTATTTTACTAGTTCAATTATTTAATATCTGAATATTTGCCAGTTTAAGCTGTTAAAATAAATTCCTGAGAATCTAGGAAGCAAAGAACATGGCTTCTCTCAGTATTCTTAACACTGCACAGAGCTGGCATATGATGTTTATTAAATGACTGAATTAAGTGGATGATTTTGACTCTGTTATGCCCCCCCAAAATCTATTAAAAACATTTTTAAATGCAAATGAAGCCCTCCCACAATATGGCATCAGTCCTGTTGGTTTTAATGGAAATTCCTTTAAGTATTCAAGGAACAGATAATTCTTAATACTCAAAGGCTTTAAATGAATTTTAATGACCATCTTTCCAATTAATTCTGCAAGGTCAGCCTTACCTTCTATTAAATTTTTCTCTAAGGTTGTAGTATCTATTGAGATAATACATTATGGAATAAGAATGGAAATCATATTTTAATAATGAGAACTATGAAGAAAATCAGAGAAAAATTTAATATAATACTGACATATGGGAAATGAGTTCAATGTTTATGAGAAGACCTCAAGGATTTAAAAATATCAATTAATTTAGCAAAGTACCTTAAAAAGTCTGAAACAGCTGAGTTTGAGAAAAATAAAGCCATGAGATAAACTTATTTCATACAATCAAATAAATTAAAGCTATGGCAATTAAAACACTCATGCTGAAACAAAATGATGAATGATTAGATAAAATAGTACCTTGAGATACAAAAGTATGTATCGTAATTTACTATATTACATTCTAGTGGGAGAAAGAGATATATAAACATATGGTAAAAGGAAAACAGACATTATTTATAAAAATCAGTGTTTAGACATTTAATTTAAACTTTACATAAGAATTAACTTCAGTAGGATTAGGGAAATAAATATTTTAATATACAAAATAAAAAATAAAAATAAAAGACATGGATATTCTTATAACAAGACTTCTAAGAATCTGATTCTTAAAATCAAATTATAAGTAACTATTCTTATAATCAAATAGTTATTTGTAATAATAACTATAAAATCAGTAATTATGGATGAAAAGATTGGTAGGTTTTAGGCAAAAAAAAAAAATCACTTTCTATTTATGAAAAACACTAAAACACCACTGAACAACAGTTGAGGAGTTGTAAGACAGTGAGGTAAAGGTGTCTTTGCTCACTTGATTCAGTGATCAGTTGATAGCAACATTAGAAGTGAGAAAAAAAACAAAAATCCTCTACAAAACAATATTAGGAAATACCCGTGCTCCTTGGTCATAGCAAAAGAAGAGCTGTCGGGCTGTCAGGGTCGGTGAAAACTGGACCAGGGGAGGATGTGAAGGGAGAATGCTCACTACAAATCTCAAGTAGATGCAGCCCCCCCACAGTTGCTTCTAAAATACGAGACATACTAAAAGCAATGACCTTTTGTTTGGAGATGAAAAATAGCATCTAAGGATCTCATTGAATCCAACCTGGTCACACAGGAAGCTCATATTTTAAACTTTACCTGGTAGCTACAGAGGAGGGAGTCATTTAGGTCTAAGACTTGGATAGACCCTACATCATCCCTCCCATCCAACAGTAAACTCCTTTTAATAGCCCAGGAAACCCCACCTTATTTAAACATGGGAAATAAAAAATGAATACAATTTCATCTCACAAGGCACAAGTCACAAGAGCAAATATTGGAAAAAAAAATTTTACATACTCTGATTATGCAAATATACAAAAAAGGTGGCCATAAAGCAGATGAAACTAAAATTATACAATAAGTTATTACATACTATGAAAAGCATTTCACTTTTGAAATAACAGCACAAATCTGAAATAGCAAAGCTCACATGTTAAATAGAAATTATGTAGAGGAAATTAAACAAGAGCCAAGACAGTGCTAGAAATAATAAAGAAAAAAATGAGGTCTCCTCATACAATTTTCAGTCTGAAAATTAATAGCAAGATCAAGCACAGTAGGCATTTATATGAAATATTCATCTTTCTGTTTATGCACAGGTGTGCATGACCTGGAGAAGGTGCATGGCCAGGTGAGGCAAGTCTGGGGAGAGGTAGCCCAAGGAGCATTTCAGAGCCCAAGTGAATGAGGAGGGCATTCAAATTGGGCATTGGCAACGGAAAGAGGAAGAAGAGGGAGTAGAAGACTCAGATTAGTTCAATAGATAGAAACTTATCAAATACATAAACACATCAAGGCCAAGCCTATCAGAGAGTAAAAACACACTATAAAATGAAAAGGAAAGAAGCTAAAATGAAACCTGTGGAGGTAGATTGGAATTGGAAGTGTTGGTATGAACTCATGGTTTTCAGAATATATATGGATATAGAAATAAGTACAGATCTGTGTGTAAGAGAGTGTGATTATATACCCTAGGTCTCTCCACTGAAAGAAGTGACACACCAGTGACAATTAACACACCGAGCACTCAGTTCCTAGTTTTTAAATGCCAGTCCCTACTGAAAAGAACCAAAATTCCTTGGAGAAATTAACAATTCCCTATCTGAGGCAAGGAAAGTACAATATGAGCCTGAAACATCTTGCTGTACATGAAAATATGAAGAGAGAGTGATGAGGTCAGTTCAAAAGGACATGGAAGCGCTGTCTCTCCCCCCCCCCCCCCCGATTTCTCCTTTAGAAGCTATCTTTAAGGAATTCCCACTAGACAAATCTGGGATACCTTGATCATCAAAACAAATCATATCAATAGAATTTCAACTAATGAGTCCATCTACCTCATACTGGGAAGAAGAGAAGCTGAGAATTATTTGAACCAGCTTTAGTCTTAGACCACTCCAACTGGCAGCTTGTTGAGCAACACAAAAAGGACTGCTAGAGCTAATAAACAAATGTGGCAAAGTAACAGGTTGTAAAATCAACATCAAAAACTCAGTAGCTTTCCTATATACCAACAATTAATCTGCCGCAAAAGAAATCAGAAAAACAATTCCATTCACAATAGCCTCAAAAACAAAACAAAACAGAAAACTAGGAATAAATCTAACCAAGATGATGAAAGATCTCTACAATGAAAACTAAAGAACATTGAGGAGAGAAACTGGGGCTGGATTGTAGCTCAAGTGGTAGAGCACCTGCCTAGCACATGTGAGGCACTGGGTTCAATCCTTAGCACCACATAAAAATAAATAAATAAAGTAAAGGTGTCCATCTACAACTAAAAAATATTTTTTTAAAAGAAATTGAAGAAGACCTCAGAAGATGCAAAGACCTTCCATATTCATGGATAGGCAGAATTAATATTGTTAAAATGGCCATATTATCAAAAGCGATATACAGACTCAATGCAATACCATCAAAATACAAATGACATTTTTCACAGAACTAGAAAAAAACAGTCTTAAAATTCATTTGGAAGAAGAAAAGACTCAGAAGAGACAAAGCAATGTCAAGCAAAAAAAGTAATGCCATAGGCATAACAATACCTGACTTCAACTTATGCTACACACCTTAATAACAAAAACTGCATAATACTGGCATAAAACAGTCACATAAACCAATTATACAGAACAGAAGACACAGAGACAAGTTCACACAGAAACACTCATCTGATCTTTGATAAAAATGCCAAAAACATACGACGAAAAAAAGACAGCTTTTTTTAACAAGTGGTGCTGGGACAACTGGTTATCCATGTGTAGAAGAATGAAACTAGACACTTATCTCTCACCCTGCAAAAAACCAACTCAAAATAGAGCAAAGACCTTGGAATTCAACCAGAAACTACGTTACTTCTAGAAGAAAACATAGGATCAACATTTCAGCTTTTAGGCACAGGCAACAACTTTCTCAATAGGACCCCAAAAGTTCAGAAAATAATTCCAAGAGCTAATAAATAAGACACTATAAAATTAGAAGGCTTCTGCACATCAAAGGAAACAATTAGGAATGTGAACAGAGAATCTACAAAATGGGATAAAATCTCTGCTAGCTACTTTTTGAAAGAGGATTAGTATTTAAAGTGTATAAAGAACTCAAAAAACTTTATACCAAAAAATCAAATAACCCAATAAATAAATGGGCAAATGAATTAAACAGACACTTCTCAAAAGAATAAATACAAATGACCAACAAATACACGAAAAAATATCCAACATCATTATCAATTAGAGAAATACAAATCACAAGTAAACTGAGATTGCACCTTATACCAGTCAAAATAACAGTCATCAATAATACAAATAATACAGCACAATAATATTCAGTGACTTTCGCACACCTCTGTCACCATTGGATAGATCTTCCAAACAAAAATTGAAGGAAGAAAACATAGATATCAATAACACAATAATTTAGACTTAACAGACATATATAGAATATTCCATCCATCAATGAATGAATACACTTTCTTCTCAGCAGCACATATATCCTTCTCTAAAATATCCCATATATTATGCCACAAAGTTACTTTTAGCAGATACAAAAAAAATAGTGATACTACCTTGTATTCTATCAGATCATAATGGAATGAAATTAGAAATCAATGATAAAATAAAAAACAGAAACTACTCCAACACCTGGAGACTAAATAATATGCTATTGAATAATGAATGGATAAGAGGAGACAAAAAAAAATTCTTAGAGGTAAACGAGAACAATGATACAACATATCAAAATCTCTGGGATGCTATGAAAGCAGTACTAAGAGGAAAATTCATTGCATGGAGCACATTCAATAAAAGAAGAAAAAGTCAACAACTAAATGACCTAACATTACATCTCAAAGCCCTAGAAAAAGAACAGATCAACACTAAAAGTAGTAGAAAACAGAAAACGATTAAAATCAGAGGTGAAATCAAATGAAATTGAAACAAAAAAATTCAAAAAATTGACAAAACAAAAAGTTGGTTCTTCGAAAAAGTAAACAAAATTGATAAACCCTTAGCCACACTAATAAAGAGAAGAGAGAGAAAATTCAAATTACTAAAATTCGTAATAAAGGAAATATCACGGCAGACACTATTGAAATACAAAACATAATTAGAAACTATTTTGAAACTCTATACTCTAACAAAATAGAAAATCTCAAAGACATTGACAGGTTGCTAGAGACATATGATCCACCCAAACTGAATCAGGAGGACATACACAATTTAAACAGGTCAATTTCAAACAATGAAATAGAAGAAGCCATCAAAAAACCTAAGAACCAAGTAAAGTCTGGGACCAGATGGATTCTCAGCTGAGTTCTACAAGACCTTCAAAGAACTCATTCCAATACTCCTCAAAGTATTCCATGAAATAGAAAAGGAGGGAACCCTTTCAAACTCATTCTATGAAGCTTGCATCACCCTGATAACAAAACCAGACAAAGACACATTGAGGAAAGAAAACTTCAGACCAATATCCCTAATGGACATAGATCAAAAATTCTTAACAAAATTTTAGCAAATTGCATACAAAAATGTATTTAAAAGATAGTGCACCTTTATTAAGTGGGTTTCATCCCAGGGATGCAAGGTTGGTTCAACATCTGGAAATGAATAAATGTAATTCATCACATCCACAAACTTAAAGTTAAGAATCATACAATTATTTCAATAGATGCATAAAAAGCATTTGATAAAATACAGCACCCTTCATGCTCAAAACACTAGAAAAAATAGGGATGGTAGGAGCATTACTCAACATTGTAAAGGTTATGTATGCTAAGCCCACAGCCAACATCATTCTAAGTGGAGAAAACCTGAAAGCATTCCCCCTAAAACCCTGAACAAGGCAGGGATGCCCTCTTTCACCACTTCTATTCAACATCATCCTTGAAACTCTAGCCAGAGCAATTAGACAGATCAAAGGAATTAAAGGGATACGAATAGGAAAAGAAGAACTCAAACTATCACTATTTGCCTATGACATGAGTCTATAGTTAGACGAGCCAAAAACTTCCACCAGAAAACTTCTAGAACTAATAAATGAATTCAGAAAAGTAGCAGGATATAAAATCAACACCCATAAGCCTAATGCATTTTTATTCATAAGTGATGAATTCTCTGAAAGAGAAATTAGGAAAACTACCCCATTCACAATAGCCTCAAAAATAAATAAATAAATAAAATACTTGGGAATCAATCTAACAAAAGAGGTGAAAAACTTCTACGATGAAAACTACAGAACACTAAAGAAAAATATTAAAGAAAACCTTAGAAGATGGAAAGGTCTCCCATGTTCTTGGATAGGCAGAATTAATATTGCCAAAATGGCCATACTACCAAAAGTGCTACACAAATTCAATGCACTTCAATTAAAATCCCAATGACGTACCGCACAGAAATAGAAAGAGCAATCATGAAATTCATTTAGAAAAACAGACTAGCCAAAGCAATCCTCAGCAAGAAAAGTGAAGCAGGAGGTATCATAATACCAGACCTTCAACTATAATGCAGAGCAATAGTAACAAAAATGGCATGGTATTAGCATCAAAATAGGCAGGTAGACCAATGGTACAGAATAGAGGACACAGAGACAAACCCACATAAATACAGTTATCTCATAGTAGACAAAGGTGCAAAAAACATGCAATGGAGAAAAAACAGCCTCTTCAATAAATGACACTAGAAAAACTGAAAATCCATATGCAGCAAAATGAAATTAAACCCCTCTCACCCTGCACAAAACTCAACTTAAAATGGATCAAGGACCTAGGAATTAGACCAGAGACCCTACACCGAACAGAAGAAAAAGTAGGTACAAATCCTCATGATGTCGCCTTAGGACCAGACTTCCTTGATGTGACTCTCAAAGCACAAGAAATAAAAGCAGGAATCAATATTGGGATAGATTCAAACTAAAAAGACTTTTCTCAGCAAAGTAAAAAATCAACAATGTGAAGAGAGAGCCTACAGAGTGGGAAAAAATCTTTGCCACTCATACATCAGATAGATCACTAATCTCCAGAATCTTTAAAGAACTCAAAAAACTTTACACCAAAAATACAAATAACCCAATCAATAAATGGGCTAAGGAAATGAACAGACACTTCACAGAAGAAGATCTACAAGCAATAGACAGATGTACGAAAAAAATGTTCAACATCTCTAGTAATAAGAGAAATGCAAATCAAAACTACCCTAAGATTCCATCCCACCCCAATTAGAATGGCTATTATCAAGAATCCAAGCAACAACAGGTGTTGGTGAGGATGTGGGGGAAAAGGTACATTCATACATTGTTGGTGGGGTTGCAATTGGTGCAGCCACTCTGGAAAGCAGTATGGAGATTCCTTAGAAAACTTGGAATGGGACCACCATTTGACCCAGCTATCCCATTCCTTGGCCTTTACTCAAAGGACTTAAAATCAGCATACTACAGTGACACAGCCACATCAATGTTTATAGCAGCTCAATTCACAGTAGCTAGATTGTGGAACCAACCTAGATGCCCTTCAGTAGATGAATGAATAAAGAAACTGTGGTATATATACACAATGGAATATTATTAAGCCATGAAGAAGAATAAAATTATGGAGTTGGAGAATATCATGCTAAGTGAAATAAGCCAATCCCAAAAAACCAAAGGCAGAATGATTTCTCTGATAAGTGGATGATCATACATAATGGGGGGAAGGGGCAGAAGTAAGAATGGAGGAAGGATGGATTGTATAGAGGAAAATGAGGGGTGAGGAGGGAGCAGGGGGAAGGAAAGATAATAGAATGAGACAAACATCATTATCCTGTGTACATGTATGATTACTCAAACGGTGTGTACAACCAGAGAAATGAAAGTTGTTCCCCATTCGTATACAATGAATCAAAATAATTAAAAAATTTAAAAAATAAAAAAATACAAATAATAATAATTTCTGGAGAGGATGTGGAGAAAAAGGAACACTTTTAAACAGTTGGTGTGGTTGTAAATTGATACAACTACTATGGAAATCAATATGGAGGATCCTCAAAATACTAGTCATGGAAACTCTGTATGACCAACTCTACCACTCCTCAGTATCTACCCTAAAGAATTAAAGTCGTCTTACTGCATTGATACTTGTGTACTCATGTTTATAGTAACACAATTCACAATAGCCAAACTATGAAACCAGCTTAGCTGGTCTATCATTGGATGAATGGATAAAGAAAATATGGTATATATACACAATGGAGTTTTATTTTGCCATAAAGAAAAATGAAATTATGGCATTTGCAGAATGGATGAACTAGAGAACATCATGTTAAGTGAAATAAGTGAAACTCGGAAGGTCAAGGGTCATATATTGTGTCTCATACATGGAAACTAGAGAGGAAAAAAGGAAAAGAAAGGAGTTGGTGGATCTCCTGAAAATCAAAGGGAGATCAGTAGAGTAAAGGGACCAGGGGGTTGAAAACAGGATGGAGGGGTAAGTGACGGGGAATGATACTTGCCAAATTACATTGTTATAGTGGTGCATGCATGAATATGAAACAACAAATCCCATCAATATGTAAAACTATAATGCACCAATAAAAATGTGGAAAAAAGAAAGTAACTCCTTACAAAATACTTCAAGAATAAAAACACATCTCATAATGGAGAAAGCTATGGCAGAGAATATCTTAATTTAGCAGTCAAATCTCAATAATAAGTTGCAAGATGGAACGTTTTAAAAATTCAGCATAGATTCTGGGTTTTTACTGCCAATGCTGCAAATAACAAATTCTAGATGTGTAGAAAATACTAATAAGTTTAAATTGAGGGGCTTATTAGTACAAAATTAATAGTAATAAATAGAAGGAAGATCAATAGAAAAGAGAAACGGGGGGGTTTTCAAGATGGCAGCCTAGAGGGGGCTGCATTTCATGTGCTCCAAGACTCAGGATTCAAAAGAGGAGATATTGAGAGACTTGGGACCAACTCAAAGCAGCTGGGTGAGTCTCTCCCGCTAGGGAGGCGTCCCAGATGGGATGGTTGTCCTGGAATGCAGGGGATTTTGTGAAGGAGAGCTGCCGGTGAGACACCCCTTCCCCCGCTGGAGCAGTGAACTTGGACAACTGGGAACGTTGTAGAGGAGGCTGCTCAGCACAGCGCTGGGACTCAGAGCAACCACTGGGGCTCCGGGCGGCGGCCCAGAGGAGGGGCTGCGAGGAGAGCTGTTTGGATTTAGAGCGACCACCCCTGAACGCCGGGGCCTGCCCAGAGGAGGAGGAGGAGAGGAGGAGCAGTGCGGCAAGGCGCTTGGACTCGGAGCAACTGCACCCAGAGCTACAGGCAGTTGCCAGAGGAGGAGCTGCTCGGCGAGCTGTTTGGACTCAGAGCAACCACTCCTGAACACCAGGGCCTGCCCTGAGGAGGAGGAGGAGGAGTGTGGCCGCTTGGATTTGGAGTGACTATACCAGAGCTACGGGCGGTTGCCGGAGGAGGAGCTGCATGGCGAGCTGTTTGGACTCAAAGCAACCGTTCCTGAACACCGGGGCCTGCCCGGAGGAGGAGGAGGAGGAGGAGCGCGGCGGGTTGCGTGGTCTCGAGTGGCCGCACCAGAGCTCCGGGCGGCTGCCCGGAGGAGGCATGCAGCAGGTCACGTGGACTCAGAGTGACTCAGAGCGACTCAGAGTGACTGCTCCTGAACTCCCAGGGGGCTATCTGGAGGAAGAGGAGGAACGGGGCAGGTCACGTGGACTCGGAGTGACTGCCCAGGGCTACGGGCGGTTGGCGGGAGGAGGAGGCACGCAGTAAGTTGCTTGGACTCCTGGTGACCGCACCGGAACACTGGGCGACTGTCTGGAGGAACAGGCGTGGGGGGGGTTGCTGGGACTTGGAGGGATTGTATGGGGCTCCAGGTGGCTGCTCAGAAGAGGGGCCACATAGCCAGGCGATTAGGTGCACAGCGGGGTCCCAGGACCTAGGAGGCTTCTTGGTGGAAGAGCCACACAGAGACACGCTTAGGGGCGGAGCGAAGGTTCCAGGACTGCGGGCAGATTCTCTGAGGAGAGGCAGCCTAAGAAGCCTCGTCTGCGAAGGGAGAGGCTCCCAGGCCCAGGAGGTAGGGCTGGGTCCCTGGGAACGTTGAGAAGGAAGGCAACCCAGCCCAGGTGGTAGCTGTAGATTGAGGGGAACCTCTAGGAGGGGAACTGACCAGCGAGACCTCACAACCAGGTGAGTCTTCCCTGCCGGGTGAGATTTTCCCACAAGGATGGTAACACTAGAGACACAGGCCCAAACAGGCCTTGCCTCAGCCCGCAGCCTAGGTCCCCTTTGGATGACCATTGGTCAACAAGTGGAGGCACCTCTGCCCACTAGCAGGGAATATACCCCACCTGAAGGCCACCACCCCTAGAGAGGCAGCTTCCTTGTGGAGCACCGCACTATCAACTTCCTCCAAGACTTCAGCCTACTGAAGGCTAAGAGGTGATATATAGAAATCTTCAGGGACATTATAAGTCAACAGAGGAAATCTGCAATATCTCAGCGATCCACTGATACCTCAACAATATGAGAAAACAAGGGAAGAAAATGCCCCAAACAAATCTAGATGTTACATCAATAAAACCCAATGACAGCATGGCAGGAGAAATGACAGAAAAGGAGTTCAGAATGTACATAATTAAAATGATCAGGGAAGCGAACGATGAGATGAAAGAGCAAATGCAGGCACTGAATGATGAGATGAAAGAGCAAATGCGGGCATTGAATAATCGCACCAATCGACAATTAAAAGAGCAAATACAGGAAGCAAAAGATCATTTCAATAAAGAGTTAGAGATATTGAAAAAAACAAACAGAAATCCTTGAAATGAAGAAAACAATAAACCAAATTAAGAACTCCATAGAAAGCATATCCAGTAGGATAGAACACCTGGAAGACAGAACCTCAGACATTGAAGACAAAATATTTAACCTTGAAAACAAAGTTGAACAAAAAGAGAAGATGGTAAGAAATCATGAACAGAATCTACAAGATCTATGGGATATCATGAAAAGGCCAAATTTAAGAATTATTGGGATTGAGGAAGGCTTAGAGAAACAAACCAAAGGAATGAACAATTTATTCAATGAAATAATATCAGAAAATTTCCCAAATCTGAAGAATGAAATGGAAAATCAAGTTCAAGAGGCTTATAGGACTCCAAATACACAAAATTACAACAGACCCACACCAAGGCACATTATAATGAAAATACCTAACATACTAAATAAAGACAGAATTTTAAAGGCTGTGAGGAAAAAAAAGAACCAAATTACATTCAGGGGGAAACCAATACGGATATCAGCAGATTTTTCAATCCAGACCCTAAAAGCTAAAAGGGCCTGGAAAAACATTTTTCAAGCCCTGAAAGAAAATGGATGCCAACCAAGAATCTTATACCCAGCAAAACTTACCTTCAAATTTGACGATGAAATACAATCCTTCCATGATAAACAAAAGCTAAAAGAATTTACAAAAAGAAAGCCAGCATTACAGAACATTCTCAGGAAAATATTCCATGAGGAAGAGATGAAAAACAAAGAAGCAAATCAGCAAAGGAAGGAATTATCCTAAAGGAATTGTCAAATAAAGCAGGAACCAAGTCGTGTCAAATAAATAAGTAAATAAATAAATAAATAAAATTTTAAAAATGAACCAAATGACCGGGAAACCAAATAATATCTCAATAATAACCCTGAATGTTAATGGCCTGAATTCATCAATCAAAAGACATAGACTGGCAGATTGGATTAAAAAGAAAGATCCAACAATATATTGCCTGCAAGAGACTCACCTCATAGAAAAAGATACTCATAGACTAAAGGTGAAAGGATGGGGAAAAACATACCATGCACATGGATTCAGCAAAAAAGCTAGAGTATCCATCCTCATTTCAGATAATGTGGACTTCAAGCCAAAGTTAGTCAGAAGGGATAAAGAAGGACATTTCATACTGCTTAAAGGAAGCATAAATCAGCAAGATGTAGCAATCATAAACATCTATGCCCCAAACAGTGGCTCATCCATGTATGTCAAACAAATCCTTCTCAATTTCAGAAACCAAATAGACCATAACACAATAATACTAGGTGATTTTAACACGCCTCTCTCACCACTGGGCAGATCTTCCAAACAAAAATTGAACAAAGAAACCATAGATCTCAATAACACAATCAATAATTTAGACTTAACGGATATTTATAGAATATACCATCCAACCAAGAGCGAATACACTTTCTTCTCAGCAGCACATGGATCCTTCTCTAAAATAGACCATATATTATGCCACAAAGCTAATGTTAGCAAATATAAGAAGATAGAGACACTAGCATGTATTCTATCAGATCATAATGGATTGAAGTTAGAAATAAATGAAAGAGTAAAAACAGAAACTACTCCAACACTTGGAGATTAAACAATATGCTATTATATGATGAATGGATAACAGACGATATTAGGAAGGAAATTAAAAAATTCTTAGAGGTAAATGAGAATGAAGAAACATCATATCAAAATCTCTGGGACACTATGAAAGCAGTACTTAGAGGGAAATTTATTTCCTGGAGCGCATTTAATAAAAGAAGTAAAACTCAACAAATAAACGACCTACCACTACAGCTCAAAGCCCTAGAAAAAGAAGAACAGACCAGCACCAAAAGTAGTAGAAGACAGGAAATAGTTAAACTCAGAGCTGAAATCAACGAAATTGAAACAAAAGAAACAATACAAAAAATTGACAAAATAAATAGTTGGTTCTTTGAAAAAATAAACAAAATTGATAAACCTTTAGCCACACTAACAAACAGAAGATGAGAGAAAACTCAAATCACTAAAATTTGGAATGAACAAGGAAATATCACAACAGACACAATTGAAATACAAAACATAATTAGAAGCTATTTTGAAAATCTATACTCCAACAAAATAGAAAATTTCGAAGACATCAACAGGTTTCTAGAGACATATGAATTTGCCTAAACTGAACGAGGAGGACATACACAATTTATTTATTTATTTATTTTTTTGGATTTTTTTTTATTGTAAACAAATGGGATACATGTTGTTTCTCTGTTTGTACATGGAGTAAAGGCATACCATTTGTGTAATCATAAATTTACATAGAACAATGTTGTTTGATTCATTCTGTTATTTTTTCCCTTCCCCCCACCCCTCCCACCCCTCTTTTCCCTCTATACAGTACTTCCTTCCTCCATACTTGCCCCCCTCCCTAACCCTAACTCTAACCCTAATACTAACCCTTCCCTCCCCCCCATTATGTGTCATCCTCCACTTATTAGCGATATCATTCGTCCTTCGGCTTTTGAGATTGGCTTATCTCACTTAGCATGATATTCTCCAATTTCATCCATTTGCCTGCAAATGCCATAATTTTATCATTCTTTATGGCTGAGTAATATTCCATTGTATATATATACCAAAGTTTCTTTATCCATTCATCGATTGAAGGGCATCTAGGTTGGTTCCACAGTCTGGCTATTGTGAATTGAGCAGCTATGAACATTGATGTGGCTGTATCTCTGTAGTATGCTGATTTTAAGTCCTTTGGGTATAGGCCAAGGAGTGGGATAGCTGGGTCAAATGGAGGGTCCATTCCAAGATTTCTAAGGAATCTCCACACTGCTTTCCAGAGTGGCTGCACTAATTTGCAGCCCCACCAGCAATGTATGAGTGTACCTTTCTCCCCACATCCTCGCCAACACCTGTTGTTGCTCGTATTCTTGATAATCGCCATTCTAATTGGGGTGAGATGGAATCTTAGGGTGGTTTTGATTTGCATTTCTCTTATTACTAGAGATGTTGAACATTTTTCCATATGTTTGTTGATTGCTTGTAGATCTTCTGTGAAGTGTCTATTCATTTCCTTAGCCCATTTGTCAATTGGATTATTTGAATTCTTGGAGTAGAGTTTTTTGAGTTCTTTAGAGATTCTGGAGATTAGTGCTCTATTTCAAGTGTGATTGGCAAAGATATTCTCCCACTCTGTAGGCTCTTTCTTCACATTGCTGATAGTTTCCTTTGCTGAGAGAAAGCTTTTTAGTTTGAATCTATCCCAGTTATTGATTCTTGCTTTTATTTCTTGTGCTATGGGAGTCCTGTTAAGGAAGTCTGGTCCTAGACCGACATGTTGAAGATCTGGACCTACTTTTTCTTCTATAATCTGCAGGGTCTCTGGTCTGATTCCGAGGTCCTTAATCCATTTTGAGTTTAGTTTCGTGCATGGTGAGAGATATGGTTTCGTTTCATTCTGTTGCATATGGATTTCCAATTCTCCCAGCACCATTTGTTGAACAGGCTATCTTTTCTCCATTGCATATTTTTGGCACCTTTGTCTAGTATGAGAAAATTGTATTTATTTGGGTTTGTGTCCATGTCCTCTATTCTGTACCATTGATCTACCTTTCTATTTTGGTACCAATACCATGCCGTTTTTGTTACTATTGCTTTGTAGTAGAGTTGAAGATCTGGTCTTGCAATACCCCCTGTTTCACTCTTCCTGCTAAGGACTGCTTTAGCTATTCTGGGCTTCTTATTCTTCCAGATGAATTTCATAATTGCTTGCTCTATTTCTGTAAGGTACGTCATTGGGATTTTAATTGGGATTGCATTGAATTTGTATAGCACTTTAGGTAGTATGGTCATTTTGACAATATTAATTCTTCCTATCCAAGAACATGGAAGATCTGTCCATCTTCTAAGGTGTTCTTTAATTTCTTTCTTTAGTGTACTGTAGTTCTCATTGTAGAGGTCTTTCACCTCTTTTGTGAGATTGATTCCCAAGTATTTTATTTTTTTTGAGGCTATTGTGAATGGGGTAGTTTTCCTAATTTCTCTTTCTGAAGATACATCACTTATGTATAAAAATGCGTTGGATTTATGGACATTGATCTTGTAACCTGCTACTTTACTGAATTCACTTATGAGTTCTAAAAGTTTTCTGGTGGAATTTCCAGGTTCCTCTAAATATATAATCATGTCATCAGCGAACAGGGATAGTTTGAGTTCTTCTTTTCCAATTCGTATCCCTTTAATTTCTTTTATTTGTCTAATTGCTCTGGCCAGAGTCTCAAGAATGATGTTGAATAGAAGTGGTGAAAGAGGGCATCCCTGCCTTGTTCCAGTTTTTAGGGGGAATGCTTTCAGTTTTTCACCATTTAGAATGATATTAGCCATGGGCTTAGCATAGATGGCCTTTACAATGTTAAGGAATGTTCCCACTATCCCTATTTTTTCTAGTGTTTTGAGCTTGAAGGGGTGCTGTATTTTATCAAATGCTTTTTCTGCATCTATTGAAATAATCATGTGATTCTTGACTTTAAGTCTATTAATATGGTGAATTACGTTTATTGATTTCCGGATGTTGAACCAACCTTGCATCCCTGGGATAAAACCCACTTGATCATGGTGCACTATCTTTTTAATATGTTTTTGTATGCGATATCCTAAAATTTTGTTGAGAATTTTTGCGTCGATGTTTATTAAGGATATTGGTCTGAAATTTTCTTTCCTTGATGAGTCTCTGTCTGGTTTAGGTATCAGTGTGATATTGGCTTCATAGAATGAGTTTGGGAGGGTTCCCTCCTCTTCTATTTTATGGAATACTTTGAGAAGTATTGGAATGAGCTCTTCTTTAAAGATTTTGTAGAACTCGGCTGAGAACCCATCTGGTCCCGGACTTTTCTTTGTTGGTAGGCTTTTGATGACTTCTTCAATTTCAGTACTTGAAATTGGTCTATTTAAATTGTGTATGTCCTCCTTGTTCAGTTTAGGCAAATTCATATGTCTCTAGAAACCTGTTGATGTCTTCGAAATTTTCTATTTTGTTGGAATATAGATTTTCAAAATAGCTTCTAATTATGTTTTGTATTTCAATCCTGTCTGTTGTGATATTTCCTTGTTCATTCCAAATTTTAGTGATTTGGGTTTTCTCTCATCTTCTCTTTGTTAGTGTGGCTAAAGGTTTATCAATTTTGTTTATTTTTTCGAAGAACCAACTATTTATTTTGTCAATTTTTTGTATTGTTTCTTTTGTTTCAATTTCATTGATTTCAGCTCTGAGTTTAACTATTTCCTGTCTTCTACTACTTTTGGTGCTGGTCTGTTCTTCTTTTTCTAGGGCTTTGAGCTGTAGTGGTAGGTCGTTTATTTGTTGAGTTTTACTTCTTTTATTAAATGCGCTCCAGGAAATAAATTTCCCTCTAAGTACTGCTTTCATAGTGTCCCAGAGATTTTGATATGATGTTTCTTTGTTCTCATTTACCTCCAAGAATTTTTTAATTTCCTTCCTAATATCTTCTGTTATCCATTCATCATATAATAGCATATTGTTTAATCTCCAGATGTTGGAATAGTTTGTGTTTTACTCTTTCATTTATTTCTAACTTCAATCCATTATGATCTGATAGAATACATGCTAGTGTCTCTATCTTCTTGTATTTGCTAACATTAGCTTTGTGGCATAATATATGGTCTATTTTAGAGAAGGATCCATGTGCTGCTGAGAAGAAAGTGTATTCGCTCTTGGTTGGATGGTATATTCTATAAATGTACATTAAGTCTAAATTATTGATTGTGTTATTGAGATCTATGGTTTCTTTGTTCAATTTTTGTCTGGAAGATCTGCCCAGTGGTGAGAGAGGCGTGTTAAAATCACCTAGTATTACTGTGTTATGGTCTATTTGGTTTCTGAAATTGAGAAGGATTTGTTTCACATACATGCATGAGCCACTGTTTGGGGCATAGATGTTTATGATTGCTACATCTTGCTGATTTATGCTTCCCTTAAGCAGTATGAAATGATCTTCTTTATCCCTTCTGACTAACTTTGGCTTGAAGTCCACATTATCTGAAATGAGGATGGATACTCCACCTTTTTTGCTGAGTCCATGTGCATGGTATGTTTTTCCCCATCCTTTCACCTTTACTCTATGGGTATCTTTTTCTATGAGGTGAGTCTCTTGCAGGCAACATATTGTTGGATCTTTCTTTTTAATCCAATCTGCCAGTCTATGTCTTTTGATTGATGAATTCAGTCCATTAGCATTCAGGGTTATTATAGAGATATGATTTGGTTTCCCGGTCATTTGGATCATTTTTTAAATTTTATTTATTTATTTGTTTGACCCAACTTGTTTCCTCCTTTATTTGACAATTCCTTTAGGATAATTCCTTCCTTTGCTGATTTGCTTCTTTGTTTTTCATCTCTTCCTCATGGAATATTTTCCTGAGAATGTTCTGTAATGCTGGCTTTCTTTTTGTAAATTCTTTTAGCTTTTGTTTATCATGGAAGGATTGTATTTCATCGTCAAATTTGAAGGTAAGTTTTGCTGGGTATAAGATTCTTGGTTGGCATCCATTTTCTTTCAGGGCTTGAAAAATGTTTTTCCAGGCCCTTTTAGCTTTTAGGGTCTGGATTGAAAAATCTGCTGATATCCGTATTGGTTTCCCCCTGAATGTAATTTGGTTCTTTTTTTTCCTCACAGCCTTTAAAATTCTGTCTTTATTTAGTATGTTAGGTATTTTCATTATAATGTGCCTTGGTGTGGGTCTGTTGTAATTTTGTGTATTTGGAGTCCTATAAGCCTCTTGAACTTGATTTTCCATTTCATTCTTCAGATTTGGGAAATTTTCTGATATTATTTCATTGAATAAATTGTTCATTCCTTTGGTTTGTTTCTCTAAGCCTTCCTCAATCCCAATAATTCTTAAATTTGGCCTTTACATGATATCCCATAGATCTTGTAGATTCTGTTCATGATTTCTTACCATCTTCTCTTTTTGTTCAACTTTGTTTTCAAGGTTAAATATTTTGTCTTCAATGTCTGAGGTTCTGTCTTCCAGGTGTTCTATCCTACTGGATATGCTTTCTGTGGAGTTCTTAATTTGGTTTATTGTTTCCTTCATGTCAAGGATTTCTGTTTGGTTTTTTTTCAATATCTCTAACTCTTTATTGAAATGATCTTTTGCTTCCTGTATTTGCTCTTTTAATTGTCGATTGGTGCGATCATTCAATGCCTGCATTTGCTCTTTCATCTCATCGTTTGCTTCTCTGATCATTTTAATTATGTACATTCTGAACTCCTTTTCTGTCATTTCTTCTGCCATGCTGTCATTGGGTTTTATTGATGTAACATCTAGATTTGTTTGCAGCATTTTCTTTCCTTGTTTTCTCATATTGTTCAGGTATCAGTGGACCGCTGAGATATTGCAGATTTCCTCTATTGACTTACAATGTCCCTGAAGATTTCTATATATATTCCCCCTTAGCCTTCAGTAGGCTGTAGTCATGGAGGAAGTTGATAATGCGGTGCTCCACAAGGAAGCTGCCTCTCTAGGAGTGGTGGCCTTCAGGTGGGGTATATTCCCTGCTAGTGGGCAGAGGTGCCTCCACTTGTTGACCAATGGTCATCCAAAGGGGACCTAGGCTGCGGGCTGAGGCAAGGCCTGTTTGGGCCTGTGTCTCTGGTGTTACCGTCCTTGTGGGGAAACCTCACCCGGCAGGGAAGACTCATCCGGTGGGGAGGTGTCGCTGGTCAGTTCCCTCCTAGAGGTTCCCCTCAATTTACAACTACTGCCTGGGCTGGGCTGCCTTCCTCTGCAAAGTTCCCAGGGGCCCGGCCCTACCTCCTGGGCCTGGGAGCCCCACCCTTCGCAGATGAATCTCCTTAGGCTGCTCTCCTCAGAGTATCTGCCCGCAGGCCTGGAACCTTCGCTCCGCCCTAAGCATATCTCTGTGAGGCTCTTCCACCCAGAAGCCTCCTAGATCCTGGGACCCTGCTGTGCACCGAATCGCCTGGCTATGCGGCCCCTCCTCTGAGCAGCCACCTGGGGCCCCGTACAATCGCTCTGAGTCCCAGAGACCCGCCATACGCCTCTTCCTCCAGACAGTCGCCCAGTATTCCAGTGCGGTCACTAGGAGTCCAAGAAACTCACTGCGTGCCTCCATCTCCCACCAACCACCCGTAGCCCAGGGCAATCAATCACTCCGAGTTGATGTGACCTTCCCTGTTCCTCCTCCTTCTCCAGATAACCCCCCGGGTGTTCAGGAGCGGTCGCTCTGAGTGGCTCTGAATCCACGTGACCCACTGCACGCGTCCTCTGGGCAACCGCCCGGAGCTCTGGTGCGGCCACTCGAGACCAAGCGACCCACCGCGCTTCCTCTCCAGGCAGCCCCCCTGTGTTCAGGAGCTGTCACTTTAAATCCAAACAACTCACGACTCGCCTTCTCCTCTGAGCAGCCGCCTGGAGCGCTAATGCAGTCACTGCGAGTCCAAACGACCCACCGTGCTCCTCCTCCTCCTCCTCCTGGTCCTCTGGGCAGGCCCCGGTGTTCAGAAGTGGTCTGAGTCCAAACAGCTCGTCACGCAGCCCCTCCTCTGGCAACCACCTGTAGCTCTGGTGCAGTCACTCTGAATCCAAGCAGCCACGCTCCTCCTCCTCCTCCTCAGGGCAGGCCCCGGTGTTCTGAGTCCACACAGCTCTCCTCGCCACTCCTCCCCTGGGCAGCCGCCGGAGCCCCAGTGGTTGCTCCGCTGTGCCAAGCGGCCTCCTTTACGGCGCTCCCAGTTGTCTGAGTTCACTGCTCCAGCAGGGGGAGGGGCGTCTCGCCGGCAGCTCTACTTCACAAAGTTCCCTGCGTTCCGGACCACCATCCGGGACACCTTCCCAACGGGTGAGAGTCACCCGGCCGCTTTGAGTTGGTCCCAAGTGTCTCAATATCTCCTCTTTTGAATCTTGAGTCCTGGAGCAACATGAAATGCAGCCACCCTCTAGGCTGCCATCTTGAAAACCCCCACAATTTAAATAGACCAATTTCAAGTAATGAAATAGAAGAGGTCATCAAAAGCCTACCAACAAAGAAAAGTCCGGGACCAGATGGGTTCTCAGCCGAGTTCTACAAAACCTTTAAAGAAGAGCTCATTCCAATACTTCTCAAAGTATTCCATAAAATAGAAGAGGAGGGAACCCTCCCAAACTCATTCTATGAAGCCAATATCACACTGATACCTAAACCAGACAGAGACTCATCAACGAAAGAAAATTTCAGACCAATATCCTTAATGAACATCAACGCAAAAATTTTCAACAAAATTTTAGCAAATCGCATACAAAAACATATTAAAAAGATAGTGCACCATGATCAAGTGGGTTTCATCCCAGGGATGCAAGGTTGGTTCAACATCAGGAAATCAATAAACGTAATTCACCATATTAATAGACTTAAAGTCAAGAATCACATGATTATTTCAATCGATGCAGAAAAAGCATTTGATAAAATACAGCACCCCTTCAAGCTCAAAACACTAGAAAAAATAGGGATAGTGGGAACATTCCTTAACATTGTAAAGGCCATCTATGCTAAGCCCATGGCTAATATCATTCTAAATGGTGAAAAACTGAAAGCATTTCCCCTAAAAACTGGAGTAAGGCAGGGATGCCCTCTTTCACCACTTCTATTCAATATCGTCCTTGAAACTCTAGCCAGAGCAATTAGACAGACCAAAGAAATTAAAGGGATACGAATTGGAAAAGAAGAACTCAAACTATCCCTATTTGCTGATGATATGATTATATACTTAGAGGAACCAGGAAATTCCACCAGAAAACTTTTAGAACTCATAAGTGAATTCAGTAAAGTAGCGGGATATAAGATCAATGCACATAAATCTAATGCATTTTTATACATAAGTGATGAATCTTTGGAAAGAATAATCAGGAAAACTACCCCATTCACAATAGCCTCGAAAAAAATAAAATACTTGGGGATCATTCTCACAAAAGAGGTGAAAGACCTCTACAATGAGAACTACAGTACACTAAAGAAAGAAATTAAAGAACACCTTAGAAGATGGAAAGATCTCCCATGTTCTTGGATAGGAAGAATTAATATTGTCAAAATGGCCATACTACCAAAAGTGCTATACAGATTCAATGCAATTCCAATTAAAATCCCAATGACATACCTTACAGAAATAGAGCAAGCAATTATGAAATTCATCTGGAAGAATAAGAAACCCAGAATAGCTACAGCAATCCTTAGCAGGAAGAGTGAAACAGGGGGTATTGCAATACCAGATCTTCAACTCTACCACAAAGCAATAGTAACAAAAACGGCATGGTATTGGTACCAAAATAGAAAGGTAGATCAATGGTACAGAATAGAGGACACGGACACAAACCCAAATAAATACAATTTTCTCATACTAGACAAAGGTGCCAAAAATATGCAATGGAGAAAAGATAGCCTGTTCAACAAATGGTGCTGGGAGAATTGGAAATCCATATGCAACAGAATGAAACGAAACCATATCTCTCACCATGCACGAAACTAAACTCAAAATGGATTAAGGACCTCGGAATCAGACCAGAGACCTTGCAAATTATAGAAAAAAAACTAGGTCCAGATCTTCAACATGTCGGCTTAGGACCAGACTTCCTTAACAGGACTCCCATAGCACAAGAAATAAAAGCAAGAATCAATAACTGGGATAGATTCAAACTAAAAAGCTTTCTCTCAGCAAAGGAAACTATCAGCAATGCGAACAAAGAGCCTACAGAGTGGGAGAAAATCTTTGCCAATCATACTTCAGATAGAGCACTAATCTCCAGAATCTCTAAAGAACTCAAAAAACTCTACTCCAAGAATGCAAATAATCCAATTGACAAATGGGCTAAGGAAATGAATAGACACTTCACAGAAGATCTACAATCAATCAACAAACATATGGAACGATGTTCAACATCTCTAGTAATAAGAGAAATGCAAATCAAAACCACCCTAAGATTCCATCTCACCCCAATTAGAAGGGCGATTATCAAGAATACAAGCAACAACAGGTGTTGGCGAGGATGTGGGGAGAAAGGTACACTCATACATTGCTGGTGGGGCTGCAAATTAGTGCAGCCACTCTGGAAAGCAGTGTGGAGGTTCCTTAGAAAACTTGGAATGGAACCACCATTTGACCCAGCTCCTTGGCCTATTCCCAAAGGACTTAAAATCAGCATACTACAGAGATACAGCCACATCAATGTTCATAGCTGCTCAATTCACAATAGCCAGACTGTGGAACCAACCTAGATGCCCTTCAATCGATGAATGGATAAAGAAACTGTGGTATATATATACAATGGAATATTACTCAGCCATAAAGAATGATAAAATTATGGCATTTGCAGGCAAATGGATGAAATTGGAGAATATCATGTTAAGTGAGATAAGCCAATCTCAAAAAGCCGAAGGACGAATGATATTGCTAATAAGTGGATGAGGACACATAATGGGGGGAGGTAGGTGTTAGTGTTAGGATTAGAGTTAGGGTTAGGGAGGGGGGCAAGAATGGAGGAAGGAAGGACTGTATGAAGGGAGAAGAGGGGTGGGAGGGGTGGGGGGAAGGGAAAAAATAACAGAATGAATCAAACAACATTGCCCTATGTAAATTTATGTTTACACAAATCGTATGCCTTTGCGCCACGTTCAAACGGAGAAACAACATGTATCCCATTTGTTTATAATAAAAAAAAAAGAATAGAGGAAGGGGGTCGTAGAAATGGAGGAGGGAAGGGAAAGGGGAAGTACAAGGGATTGAAATGGAGGAAACTGTGTTATGTTCATTTATGATTATATCAAGATAAACCTCACTATTATATATAACTGTAATGCACTAATAAAAAAAGGCCTAATAATCTTCAAAAATGCTAATGTCCTAAAAGTTAAGACTGAGAAATGGTTCCAGATAGCATGAGACTAAATGTAATAATTCATTACAAACAGTCCAGACTGGATTTGTTTTGCTCTAAAGAATATTATTAAGTAAACTGAACAAATTTGAATGGAGTTTGATTATTAAGTAGTAACAGTACATTGACACCAATTAATTTTGATAGAAAAATGCAACAAATGAAACAGAAATTAAGGAAAAGGAAAAGGAAAATAATTTAAAGACAACAAGAAAAATAAGACTAGTAAAAAAAAAATACAATACAAACATTAATAGAGTCTCAGAAGAAAATGATCAAAACAATGTTATAAAAGAAAATCTTGGGCTGGGACTGTAGTTCAATGGTAGAGCACTTGCCTCACACATGTGATGCACTGGGTTTGAGCCTCAGCACCACATGAAAAAAAAATGATGAATAAATAGAAATATTGTGTCCATCTACAACTAAAAACTTTTTTAAAAAAGAAAATATTTTTCAAATTTGACATAAGCTTTAAATGTACTTAAATAAAATGCACAGTAACTGGTAAATATTTTCTAGAATGGCCAATATCTAAACCTGTCCTAATATGGAATTTTAAAATTAAAGAAAAAAAACATGAAAGGGGATATGGTTTAAGACAAATTGACATCAGGAGCAAAATCAATGGTAAATTTTAAATCTAAGCAAATGATTTTTAAGTTTTCCTTGGCTTTTGAGGAGTTCACACATGCTCAGTTATTGATTTGAAAGATCCATGTGCCCTTTGATGTGACTGAAGCATTAGCTTCTACTAGCTTGTGTGGAACAATCACAGATGAGAATATTTTCAAGTACTTGAATCACTAATTCTGTACAATATGAAGTGGAATCTGCCAAGATGTGTTACAACGGATAACAGTAAAAGAAAAAGTGTGTGCTGACTAGAAAAGAAGCTTAGTTAGATAAATTCATAAATTTTTAAAACTACAACCTTAAACCTATTATTCATTATGCTATTCATTGGCAGTCACTTTCAGGATTATAACTGAATCATGTGTTGTGAACAGGTTGCAACAGTGAATTTAAAATGTTCACATGGATATAACTTGGAAATTTTATGTATTTTGTTGAGAAATAGGTTGATCATTCTTAATTTCCTAAACACATCCTGGAGAGGGGCAGAAACATTTTTTTGTTGTTAGTGATATTTTTCAAGATAGGGCTGAAACTGAAAATTTCTGAATGAGAACTGCCCTCGATGACTATTATTAGACCTTGAATGGCTTTGGAAATTAGCTTTTGCTACAGACTTGATAATGTTTCTTAATGAATTCAACCAAAAATAGCAAAGTAAAACTGTGCTCATATGTAAAACTTATTTAGCAGAAAAGTCACTTCAATGACAACTTACATTTGAATCTCAAATACCGCCAAGCTGTTTTATATATTTCCCATGCTGTCAAAAGTTAAGGCAAGAAGTGAGATTCCATTTCCACCCAAATCTGCAGCAGCTACATTTCCCAAGTTCACACTGCTGCTATAGCAGCATTTTTCAGACCTCGGTGTATGAAAGAATGGGATGACCTCTATTTCTAATTCTTCATTCCCATATTTGGTATCTCCGTATCTCCTTTTCTATGTTTTTCCTTCATTCTACAATGCTTTCCCAACCATCTTCATAGTTTTATCCTCTTATTCTTCAAAGTCATAACTAAACATCCTACTTCAATATTTCTGAGTTCCACTTCTATAATAAGTATTACTGGTCCTTCATGTGACCCTTTCCACATTATTACTTTTGTTACTTTCTATACGTCCACCTCACAATCAATAGCTCCTCTTATACACTCTAGATTCCTTGAGGAAAAAGCTACATCTTGAGTATAATCCACAGTCCCTGTTGGCAATGCTGAATTCTTGGAAAATGTTGGTTGATTAGCTGGTTGAGCAAGTGTTTCAATAGTCAGAAACACAGAACTGAAAACTGAACAATGATATTCATCATCAACATTTTAGCTCTTGCATATGTAATTTAACCAATATTTGCTAGACATTTACTTTCTTGTAGCTAGCCATAAAAATGAACCTAAGATTGTCCCTACCTTGAGGAAATCACAGATCAGGTAGAATTACTTGCGATCTTACTCCCCAGGGAACAGTCGGCAATGCCTGGAGATGCAGTGTTCGTTAAAAGTGGGAGGTATAGGATGCCACCCGCACACAGTGAATGAGGCAAAAAGGATGCTACAATCCACAGGGCAGCCTCCCATAAAAAGGAATAATTTGGCCCAAAATATCAACAGCAACAAGTTTGATATCCTAAGTTACTATGACAGTGTGGGCTAATGTATATGAAAATAGCCTTCAACATTTTCTTTCAAATTATGATATTTTCATGACTGCTTTATGTGTGTGTGTGTATGTCTCAGAGCATCTAGGACTGACGTTCTTTCCCACACTCAAACCCATTTCATTAGGAAAAAAAAAAAAAAAACAAATCAAGAAACCTAGAAACCAGTTCTCTTCTTTGAGATGTTCTGCAAAGCTCTGTTGAATCTAGCTAGGTGCTCAATAAATATTTGTTGAATAAATAATAAGGGATTGTAGCATTATACATTCTTCCTTCCTTCTTTAACACATTGGTTTGGCCTTTGCGTTCTCCAGCTTCTGGCCCTTTAGAAACCTAGAAGGACCTTTACAGATAATCTCATCACGTGCTCCTAATATTTATTAAAAGTGACTTTTTTTTTTCTCAAAAGGACTTCCTATGGGAAATTCTAACATGTAAGAGAGATAAACATAGAGTAGCTCCCTGAGTGAAAGGTGGGGAATCAGGAGCCCCCTACCCACACACATGGCATCCCCAGGAGGAAGTACTGAAAAAAGAACACAGATTGCAATTGGGAAAATGGGAGCAGAGAGAAAGAGTGACCAGATTAAAGTTGCATGGTGCATACATAGGTCACTAATGACAGCTGTTCTCATTTAAGTACCCTGAAAGGTACATGCAGGATGAAGGTTCTCATTTGGTTGAACTAACCTCATATCAACACTATGCTTTTACATATCTGTGTATCAGTGGTATGTGTGTGTGAGAGAGATGGACCACTATATTCTAAGACTGACTTCTCCTGCCACATTGACCTCCTTTTCACTTGACTAAAACCTCTAAGTCTCAATCCCTGTTCATTTCTATGGAATATTTGAGACTTGAATAAATTCTGTGTCTCAACTACTTACAGAGATATTTATGAATCATTTTTTCCCATCAAGACATGATTTTCTGTGATATCCATTCAAGTGGAAGAAATTTATCATCCATTTGCCCTTCCATAGAGGTAAATGATTGTTACTTGGAAGAGGGTTGTTGTATTACAATATTCTGGAATGAGGAGTATGTGTTGTATGAAAAAGCAGTCTGTAAATTTATTTTTTAAACTCCCTAACACCTACAATTTTGTAATAAAAACCTCTGAAAGCTTGTCAAAATATTTTTGGCTGGCTAGTGGGAATACTTGTAAGAGAGTGCTTCTCTAGCAAGTCATAGTAAAATAAAAAAGTGTCTAAAAGACTCAGAAAGGTAGAAACATGAGGGTTTTGTGTTTATCAAAGGATTTCAGGTTTTTAAAGGTGAGAAGCAGAAAACAGGGAATTTCATGTCATGACTTGCTTGAGTAGGGTCTCTTCACCCATTAAATGTCCTACTCTATAATTTAAAAGAATACAAAGATCCAGGCACATGTGCCTGTAAACCCAAGGAGTCAGGAGACTCAGGCAGGAGGATGCCAAGTTTAAGGTCAGCCTCAGCAACTTAGTGAGAACCTGTCTCAAAATTAAAAATAAAAAGGGTTGAGATGTGTCTCAATGGTGGAGCACTACTGGGTTCAGTCCCCAGTACCCCCCCCACCCACACACATAAATAAATAAACAAACAAATAAATAAATAAATAAATAGGAAGAATATCTAAAGGGATTGAGGTGGGTATGAAATTTATGGGGAAAAAACAGATAGCTAGGGTCAAAGTTCAGAGATCCAGGCCAGGTTCTGAAGGTGAGGAAAACGTTCTTAGACCCTCTGTTACATTTTTTCACTCCATGACACTTTGTTGAACTCTTCTCAGCACCATTAGCATAGTGAAACGCAAAAGGACTGGAAGGTCAGTAGGACAGCAAGGAAGGATTCTGCTGGCTGGAGTCATGCTGTGATCTTGTCAGAGTCACAGGATTATGATGGGAGACACTGTCCCCAAAGGCATAGGAGGTAAAGATCAAATTTAAGCAGATTATATCTGCGATCTAGTTTTTCTTATCACATGACCCCCCAAATGACTCTCATATTAAAAAAGCTGAACAAAACTGATGCATTGCCAAGGTCAAGGCTTGAGCTATATATAATGACCTGAGAGTGAAAAAGGTTTCAATTTTTCCAGTAAAATTCTTCTGCAAGCAATAGCATAAAAAAATGCCACAAACACAGCTGTGCAAAGGATACAAAGAGATCTGACCTATGAGGAGGAGACTGGCCCCGGGGAGCTCTCAGGACACCGCCACCCAGTAACAAAGAATGGGGCAAGCAGAAGCACCGCCTTCTGGTTGCTCTCGTTTAGGACTCCTGCCCCTTCCACGCACCTTGGTTCATCTGGAGCCCCTGCCTACAAATCCCACTGACCCATCAGAGGTCATTACTTAAATTTCCCTTTGTCCTGGTTTTTATTTTCCCTCTACAGTCAACAGCTGTTCATGGAAGGGTCTTTAGAGAACCCAAATCTCATTCCTCAATATTCAAACGTTGAGGAAAATGGAGAACCAGAGAAGGGGGGGATGCTCAAAGTCACAAAGCTGACGGCAGGCCTGACGGAAGCCGGTGGCCCAGCTCCTGGACTACTGCACCTGCACTCTGTCCTGCACATGTTGCCTCAGCCTGAGCTCCCCCTCTATTGAAGAATGCTCTTCATCCCCCCGATTCCTCTTCTAGCCCCAGAAGCCTCCTATTTCCTCACATGTCCATTAAAAAAAAAAAAAATTACATAACCCCTATCTCATTTTCTCTTAGGTAATTCTGCATAGTAATTTCAGTGATATTTTTTATTTTTTAAGTGTCTAGTTCTGATTGACACCAACCTTTATTGGCATCTTTGAATCTTCAGTTTCAAAAGAGAAAGGCAGAGGGCAGAGAATAATCTGTTCTTGAGATAGGAGATCCCATCAGAGAACTGAAAGTCTGTTGAGTAATGTAGGTTATAAACCCTCCATGGAAAAAAGTCAGGTTTGTATGAAGTCAAATCGTGACTCCAGCTTTAAGGCGTTTTATATTGTACTCGAAACCTAAATGATTGTAACCAATCTTCTGGGCTTCAGATGGATGGACTGGTGACTAATTCAATGATTCAAGTTTTAGACAGGGAAAGAAAGGTATCAAACGACATCTTATTTCTATTCACCCTCAACATTTGACCTAAGAGTGTCTTAAATTTATGATACTGATAGCAAATTCTGAGAATTAAAAAAAAAAAAAAAAAAAAAAAGTTTTAAGATTCTAGAGCCCAGGGGTTTCTGGACCTTTTTTTGTGCAGTTTACGAAAGAATCTGTGTACTTTGCTACAACTCAAGGTAGGAAAATAGAAAAAAACTGCCAAGATCAGTGTGTTAGGCTTCTAATATGCCTGCAATTAAATTTACCTGAAGACACAGCATTTAAAATATGGCAAAAGTTGCCAGTTAATTACTGAAGTTGCAGTTGACTTGAGAGTGATAGCTTTTTGAACATGCTCGCTACTGATGTGGTGTATAACAGCTTATTTTACCCTAGAAAGTAAAACATAATGGTCCAAGTATAATAAATTTTAATAGACTTAGGAACTCTGACACTCATGTTATTTCCCATCTCTCTATCAGCTTCATCCTGAAACTGGCTCTAGTCATCTTGTGTGATAGTTGCACGTACAATAGAAGTCAAATGCTTCCTCATCCATATCCAGAGAGAAGACACACTTCCACCCCAAGATTCCAACCTAGAATGCTGTGAATGTCCCTGACTGGTGCAGGTTACACCATCTGTCCTTCACTAATGTTTGTGGCCAGGAGAATGATGGTTGGTGTTTGATTCGCTTTTCCACTCAGGAGTCACATCTAGAGCAGGAGATCAAATCATTTATATGTGGAGGAGAAATAGATACAAGCAGGGAAACTGAAAGAAAGGAAAGATCAAATATTGGATATCCACTACACAGGCTTCTAGTCTGAAAGTCTATAGTTACTGAATATTTATATTCAGGTTATATTTACTGCAAATTATTCTTAGTGTAACTAGGAAGAAAATAATCTCAAGATTACAAAATGATAACAACATTCCAACAACAAAATTCCAAGGTCAGTATGTTTCTTTTTTATTATTATTTCTGCAATTAACTTAAGTTCGTTGAATGATTTCATTTTCATTTATAAGCATTACATTAATTCCCATGCAAAAACCCAAGACCACATATGCCTGATTCCAAATGGCAAAAATCCAACTTATGAGTCTGGACATTCAAGACCAAAACCAAGATGGTGCTTGACCTTTCCATGAGTAGACATCATGGGCATCCTTTGGGAAAGCAGCAGGTCCCCTGACCCTCGAACAGCAGTTTGCCATGAATCCAGACCAAAGCAGGGAACCAATATCTTGAAGCACCTACACCTGGCAAGGAATTTCACTCATGAAGACAGGACACCTCTGTTCCAACGCTGCCACACAGATTTTCCTGGTTCCTGCTCTACAGTAACACCTGCTTTTGAACAGACATGGTATCTTCTATTTGAGGATATTAAATTCTTCCTGCCAGCTTTCCTCAAAAGCTCAGGAGAAGTAGAGACGTCTTTTAAAAAAAATAATAATAGTAATAACAAAATACTCACCTCTAGAACCCAAAAAGGAATAAATATAAAGACACCTACTACATCAAGTATGTATCTTCTCCAACTTTTAGATAGAGTCAATGAACAGGTATAAAGCTTTAAAAACTTCTCTCAGTGAGAAAGGAACCAGGAATATCAAAGAGGGCAAAACAGGACCCCATAATTAAAGGAAAACTAAACAAAATACAAAGAATCATTCTATCAACTGACAGAGATGAGCTAATTGAAGAACTGATAGCATTTCCAGAGTGGATGTCGATTCATACACACATCGCAACTCTGACAAGGGCAAAGATGTCATTAGTGCAAATAACAATTGTAATGGTATGTTCTTTAATAGGACTTAAATAAGGCTTCAAACAATTATACATGCTAAAAATAACATTTGGAAACCTTAATTTTGTTTGGAAAGTTATCAAACACACCCTCCAAACCATCCAATGTTTGCTGAATCCAGAACAATTGCATTCAGTGAAGTGGTTCCAAAACACAATTTGTTACTTTATTACTTTTAAAGTTTTACATTGTCTGGTAGAATAAGGGGAAACCACTCTGGTCATTGGTCAAAAGAAAGAAATCCAGTCAATGTGCCAGGTAGTTCTCAGGTTTTTATGATTCTCAAATATCCACAGTGGTGAAAACTCATTAGAAAAATAAAGACAGAAACAAAACAAAAATATATTAGAATTCTTAAGCATCAGAGATTTGTTTCCCAAGCCCCATTAATAAATTTTGCACAAAGTATGAAGCAGAAAAAAAGCAAAGAGGATTCATGGGCATATTCATCTATGGCTCAAGTTCTCCTTAAAAAACAAACAACAAAACCAACAAACATAACTACAGGACAGTAACTGGGAAACGTAAACAACAAAATCAGAGGCAGAGTATGAAATAGTAATATACTGTTTCAGAGCCTGCACCATCCTGCAGAACCAGGAAACTTAAAATTTGTTCTTAACAAATCCAATCTAAGCTGGACATGTAAAAAACAGAAAGACAGATTCACGAACCACACTAAAGGTTATGAGACTTTTAGAACCAGGAGAGGGGAAAAAAAAAGCAAACACTCAGCAAAACACTCAGAAAAATTTATCATCAATTCTGAAGTGGGGCCTTGTGACATCATCAGGGTTAATAAAGACAGAGATGGACTTCCCCGGGTTCTCAGTCACTAGCTGCTGCAGTTTTTTTGCCAAACGGTCATCAGGCTGGTTGGGGTCCCCTCCGTCCGACTGTGGGGAGGGGATGCTGGTGGTGCTGCCGCGCCGCTGGAGCTCCAGGGTCAGCCGGTTGGCTGCCTTGACGTGCTCGATGGCCGTGCGCAAGTGCTCCGCGGGATCTGAGCGCACGGAGGAGAGCTTCCGCGCGTGGAGCATGACCGTCTCCTCTGACAGATGCTCCAGCATGTTGCACTGAGGGATGAAATAATTGGGGCACATCTTGTTGACCAGACAGTGTTGCAGGTCATCAATGAGGCCCAGCAAAAAGTGGGCTGCATAGTCTTCTTGAGCCAGATAGTTGGCAGGAAGTCTGTCGCAGGCCCAGAGCATCATGCTCCGCAGGTGATAGGGGCTAATGGCTTTGGGCCGGGACAGGAGTTTAATGATGATGGCTTTGCAGGCCTGGTAGGCCTGCATGAGACTGCTAGAGATGCACTTCTTCAACTGCACCTCACTCCTGGCAAAGGACAGCCGCCACTCATTGTCCTTCTTGCCCTTGTAGGAGCAAGCAGGCACCAGGTAAAACCCACTGATGACCTCCTCCTCAGTAATCTTCCCATCCCAAAAGTGATTTTCCATGAGCCAGCTCTGGGCCACTGCAGGCCAACCTTTGAAAGATACCACAGGGACGATATCGTACAACATGCGACTGCTCCCCACACCCAGAATGATGGAGATGATGGTCCCATTCTTTTCTACTTTTTCCACCTTTGGCATCCCTCGCTGGGGCTTCTTCTGGATCTCTGATAGGACAATGCTGATGGAGTCATAGAACCAGTCGGCCACTTTGGTAGGGGAGAAGAAGTAGTTGGTGGCACCATTGATGTGATCTACGATGGTGCAGCAGTCTTTCCACTTACTGATTGTCCCCTCATCAAAGAGACGAAGGCTGAGCCAGGAGTGGCACAAGGCTGAGTGACGCATATCGAGAGTCACAGGCTGATTACGGTCATGTAGCTTAAGGGCTGGCACCAGAAGGGTGAAGTCCATATCATAGTCAGTACCCCGGGCATAGACATTGAGCTCATCTAAGTCCAGGTCCACCACGCCTTCCCGGACTCCTCCAGAGAGCAACAGGTACTCGTTAGCCACTGGAAGTTTTTGGTCCAGCTTTTGCACCATTCCTAGAAACAAAAAGAGAAAATGCTATTACGGGAAGCTCAGAGGAGGGAGTCTTATGACCTGTGAAGAACCAAAATTCACTACCAGCACAAAACCAGATCTCAGGTTCCTGCTCAGACCCACTTACAATACTTTGTTCTTCTCGCCCATGCTAAAATCTACACTTCTCCAAGTAGAAGAATTATGACCCATCTTTTTCTTGCATGCATTGCCTCAATTAATATACTGCCACCCACTCACTCAACCAGGCCCAAAGCTTCAGTAAGCCTCAACCCCGCTTTGCCCTTCTCCTACCACATTTTACCTGTGCACCCTCTGCCAGGTTTCTCACTTCCTTCCCTGTCCTCCACCTCTGCTGCCATCAGAGGAGGCAAGGCTCTTTTTGTCTTTTGCCAAAGCAAGTGTGTTGACCCTTGTACGGATGGCACAAAAGCCATGGAGGGCAGACCTGCTGGCACTTCAGTCCCATCAAGGCAGCAGCACCCAACTGTACCAGCAGGCAGTAGGTTCACACTCACGGCATGCTCTAGCAATTAAAAAAACAAAGCAATTCCAAGTTCACTTACAAAAACCCTTGATAGAGAAGAGACATGACTGGTTTTATCAAATCCCAATCTTTGTGCCACTAGAAAGACTCCTTTTCTAATAATCTAGTGCCAAGGTGGGGAAGTATTCACAAAGCTCCTCTGCTCCAGACTGGAACACGGATGCTGCCTCAGGAGAAGCACTCTTGTAACTGAGCTGTGAGCTGACCTGGTGGCTCTGCTCAGGGAACATTGTTACCTTAAAGAACTAATGATAAGGGAGGGCTATTCAGAATGAGGTATTTGGAATCCCTTTTCTTAAAAAATGAACAAAATAAGCCTGGCTCTAATAAAGCAACTGATAATATTTATTGCCAATGATAAAACTGACACTTTCGAGAGAAAATTAAATTTTAGAAAACTCATATTATTCACCAGGAGTTTGACATTTCCCAAATTATATAAATCTCTGATGTGATGGATGGTGATCTTAACAAATGCGATTCTTCAATGAGACTGAGACCTCAGAGGTTGAGATTGGTGTCTCCAATGGGTATTAAGCAGGCACAGGGTCTGCATGTGGTAAGCACACAACTGACATGATAACTAATGGACCAGGAATCAACAGACTGAATTAACATTTGTACTTAAATAAGGGCTAGACTTAAATGACTATTCCACCAAAAACATACCAACTTACCTTCTCAGCCTCCTTTGTATTATCATGTATCTACTCACACTTGATTAGCTAACAAACTAGCAGCATCATTCTTTATGATTTATGTAAGAGCTTCTTCCCAAAGATCTAAGAACTATGAACTAATATTCCATTATTCATTGCAATTACTGCAAATTGACAGTTTGTTGTTCATAGGACAAATCTCAAAGCCAATAAATAAGCCAATGCTATGGCTTAAATACATTTTGTTGCTCCACAACTCACGTTGGAGTTTCATCTCCACTCTGAGGTAGTAAGAGGGTGGAAACTTCATCTGACTGCAGTATTCAGAAGTGGGGCCTCAGGAGGTAATGGAGGCTCAGGGTGAAGCCCAATGATTGAATACTGGTAGCTTTATAAGAAAAAGTGACCCAAGGAGATGCACATTTGTGGTAGCTGTCTGTCACCTTGAACTGCCTCAGCACCCTGCCAGCCAGATGCAACCCTCAACCTTGGATCTACACAACTATGAACTGAAATAAATCTCTTCCTTATAACTTAGCCTGTAGTAAGTTATAAATAGTAATAGAAAACATATAATATAATATATATAAATAGTAATAGAAAACAGACTAAGATAACCACCTGTGTTTTGCTAACATTAGTCTTATAGAATGTTTATGTCCACCCCCCACCAAATTTGCAAGTTGAAATTTTAACTTCCAGTGTGTTGGTTATCAGGATGTTGGGCCTTTGGTAAGGGATTAGGTCAAGAGGGTGGAGCCTTTGTGAGTGAGCCTAGTGTTCTTAAAAAAGAGGTAACAGGGGGCTTCCTTACCCCTCCTATCCTGTAAGGGTACAGTGAAAAGATATAAACCAAGAAGTAACTCCTCACCAGATAAACCAGCTAGTAACTCCTCACCAGAAATAAACCAAGAAGTAACTCTTCACCAGATAACCAAATTGAGCTCCCCTGCCCCCCAAAACTGTGAGAAACAAAGTCCCATCTTTTTATAAGCCAGAAATGCTTATAAAAGCATCTGACAGGCCATCTCGACCCCTTTTCAAGAATGGATCTGTTCTGAATGCTGAAACTACAATCCCTTGAGTATTGTCCTGGCTGCAAAAAGCTGCCTTTACCAAGGTCATTCCTGTGGCTGGGGTGAGACTGATGGAGCACATCCAGCTGCTGGTTGGTGCAGGAGCGTCCCAGCTGGGGGTACTGTGAAAGGCCACTGGAGCCCAGAGCTCTGGAGAGCTCAACAGAGGCCGAGGCTGCATCTGCAGGGAAACCCAACTTCTTCTGTTTCTCCTACCTTCCCTCCTTTTCAGAGGTATAGATGCCACTTAATAAATATCCTAACTCCACCTCTGGTTGCTTCCAAAGGAACCAACTGAAGACAACACAACTACCCAGCCTGAAACAGCTTTCAAAACAAATAAAGCATGGGAAATTAATTTTCCTTTCTAAAGTAGTTTTAAAAACCCAAACTTAGCAATCAGGATTGACAGTTATCTTAAACATCAAGACCAATATCAACTTCTCAGAGGTCACCGTGTTTTAATATTAACCTCATCTTTACAATGTAAGAAATACCACCACCTCGGGTTTTAAGGGTAGCTATACAAGGATAAGTTTCATTTCTCAGATTCCAAGTAGGCTGTGAAAACCATTTTATCATTTTACTGACTCATATATAGGTACAGTTACTTTCAAAAAGATATATTTGATAATGAAATAATTTATGCTTCCTTATTTCAAATATTCTTTCCTTCCAGCATTTGGAATGTCAAAAATACACATGAAAAAAATTGTGAAGTGCTGTGATGTGGTTAGTAAATAAATTCTCTTAACAATTACAATGCTATTGTTTTCTGGTACCACATTGTTATATCCTGTTAGATACAAATAACTCGAAATACTTTGTCCTTTCATCCTAGACAGGAAGAAGTTGGCCCTGAGCACACTACCTAGGACCTATCTATATAATCAGAACGACTTGTACATTAACAACCTGGAGGTAAATTGTCTACAGAAGTATCACTGAATTTTACTTTGAATTGCCAAAATTTTGTTGGGGAAGTCTTAGGTAAGAAACAGCTTAAACTTCCTTCTGCCCTCTGCTGGATTAAAGAAGCTTTAACCTATTTTTCAGTTGTCAGTTTATACCCTAGAACATTCCTGCCAATGATAAAATTATTCTCTTTTCCTCCCAACTGCCACTCAGGCATTTAGTTAAAATTAAAATGTTAACGTTACTTTCCAAAGAGCCAATATAAAGTACTGGGCTAAATTCTTCTCTTCAAGAGGCAGGGTGATTTTGGATATTTCATATTCCCTTTAAAGTGCTGAAGAACTTCAGCAACAGAGAGAATATTGCAGCAGGTCCTTTACCAAGTTCTCAGATATCAGAAATAATGTCCCCAAGGTCACACGATTCCAGAAGTTAATCCTTTGTGACATCCACATTTCCTTTCAGCCTTCCTGAGCCTACTAGTCTGCAGTTTTACAAATGATTTGATAACATAAACTGGAGCCTTCTCCAGCCTCACACAAGCCCAGATGTCCTCCTTGAAAACCTTCCTGGGCTAAGTTTAAGTGGAAATGAGCTGACATCAGCTTTCACGGCAGATGGGTTGCCGGGCAACTGCATCAGCCCAGGGTTGGGAAAGGAAAAGATAGAGCACACTGTACACTTTGGTGTAGGGATCAGCTCCAACAAGTGCCATTCTGAACCGATTCAAGGTTTTCTGGGTAATTTTAGCAGTGTAAGATCAAGTGACTGGCCACTGAATTATTAGTTACATTATCCAAGCCAGGAAAGGGAACACCACAGACACCTCTGAGTTCCTTAGCAGCAAAGAAAAGGAGGAATGGAAGCAGCTCACTCCCTAGGAACATCTCTGCAGGGAAGCACTGCCACATATTTGTTCTTAAAACTGTAAAGTAAAGCTGCCTCCCTATCATTCCCCACTCCTTGGTTTTGATTTATTTCATAATTTCTATTTAACAAAACCTTAATATTACTTTTGTATATAGATATCGGAGCCTTGACTTTAAGGAACAAGCTCCGTGTCATTTCCTTAGTTCTTTGTTGATTTTTTTTAGAACATGAAGTAAAAAAAAAAAAAAAAAAAAAAAAAATTGAACTATGAGCTATTGAACTTCCTTATGTCCTAGGAATAAAACTTTATCACTTTCCACTGATTTCAAATCACTACACACTGTCATTCAAACACTTAATGCCAGGCTGTTTACATCAGAGCAGGAAACCTAAGTCACATTTTTTGTCTTCTCCCATCTTCACAGTCCCAGTTTAAAAAATACTAGGTAGAAAAGTGAAATTAGTAACTTGTAGGTTTCCTTTAAACACACACACACACACACACACACACACACACACACACACACACGAGAAAGACTTACAAAATAGGCAAAACTTTTGCATTTTGTAATTGGTTATAATAGCAGATAAATTTTACCTCCCTATATACCTTTGACTATGTATGTAAAAAGACCTCCAGGCAGAGCTCAACAGTACCCAGTGTTCAAGTAAAGGGTGATCTTCTCGGCCTCGAGTCAAGAGGTACACACTAATGCACCACGGCAGTGATTCTTCACAACAGAAGGTGTACAGGGTGGGATGAAGCTGACAAAGTCCTCTATGGTTCTGATGTACCCCAAGGGCGGCAGTGACCTTGGTTAACATAATAAATTATATAAAACCTTCCTACAAAATATTTTGATTTATGCTTCAGAGGAGGAAATACTTTTGTCAAGCCTACCTGACATTCTGAGGAACATGTTAGATGTAGGCATGGTCACCTTTTTCTAAGAAAGTCACTGACCTTGGGATTTTTAATGACCCCAATTTGGGGAAGGTTTTAGCATTTTCCTCATTCATGACAGAAATCATTTACCTAAAGTCTCTTGCTTTAGAGCTGAAAAACCTAAGGTTCAGAGAAGTGACTCATTCAAGGTCACACAGCCTTGGTGACAGATGAACAGCATTGTCTTATTTATTTTTGCCAAGGTCAGCATGTCACATACATAGTGTTCTCCTTATGACAATGACTTGATTTGATGTGAACGCAGAATGATCTGAAAGGGCAGAGGCAGAGGTCTGGGGCAAAGTGCTATGCTAGCTTTGTACTTTCAGTGGTCAGAGCTTTTCAGTTGTCAGATGTCTGATAACAGATCATATCTGACCACCCACACTCACCATAAGAAAGAACAGACCTAATCTGGCTTGAAAAATGTCATTAAATCCCCAAATGGACTGCAAGACACTGGAAATAGAGAAGACACCAAGGGAGCTTGCTAGCTTTTTGTAATCTCCTGAGTGATCATTATCATTCACAATCACAGTAATATGTGATTACATAAAGAGGCAGTTTTATTTTGTGCAATTTCTGAGAGAACTACATGCAGTTTTATTTAACCCTCTAGGAAACTGATGAGCTCATGCATGGTGACGGTAATGCCCCGTGGAGAGAAAACATGTGAATCGGACGGACTGAAAGGTGCCCCCTCACACAAGTCTTCCTCCATCTTTCCTCATTTTGACAGTGATAGGTGTGCAAGAGCCCTGGACTTGGAGTAAGAGGCTTGGATTTGGGTCCTGGCTTTGTCACTTACCATTTAAATGAGTTTGACAAGTTATGTAACATCTTTGAGCTTCTAATTCTTTACCTAAATAAATAAATAAAACCACTTTTATAGGGCCGTTGGGAAGAATCTAAGCAGAGAGTAGATATTTAGTTCATTTTCCCCATATGTTCTTCCATTTTTCTGCCACCCCTAAGCCTGGAATAGCAAACTATACTTATTTCACAGAGTTGGTTTGAAGATTTAATTAAATAAGATAATCTGTCTAAAACCTCTTGCACATGGAAGGCAAATAAAACCTGTTAGGTGGAGGAAAATGAATGCGGCAGTGTCCCCGGGCCATGCAGGACTGCTGCTGGCACAGGGATATCTCCTCTGGTAGACGGGGCAGGACACAGCCTGGTGCTGGAGGCCAGGTGGGATCCCAGACCTTTCCTTGTTTTCCCAATCAGCTGCTCCAAGGAACGCAGCTGTGCCCCCTGGAAGGGCCCGGACCTGAACTCCTAGGTTAGCATCTCCAACACCCATGGGAGCAGAGGTTGTGTCGTAGCATAGTTACCTCCTAAATCAGATAATAATGGAAAGCCTTTGGCACAGTAACTTGCCGTGACGCCCAGCAAATGAAAGACACTCTCACAGGTAACAGTCTATAAACTCCCCGTAGTTAGGGCTTCATCACTATATGGCTGGAACCAACTTCGGGATGAGAAGGCAACTGCTTGCTGAAGGTACCATCTGCTTTGGCTTCTTTTTTATTTGTTTTGTTGTTTTTTTCATTTTCATGTTTTATTTTTTAATTTGTATTTATTTTTTGTTGGCTCTTTTTGTTAATTTGAATATCTCATTAATTGTATCCTGGGACTGTGAAGTTTGCTAAACAATATAATACAAAATGCTATCAGCATATGTGTATAAATTTGCTTAGTAATTAATTAAAAAGGTCAGGTAGAAACATAAAAAGGCTCTCTAATTTTTCATTATTTTCCTCCTTAGAAATTAAAACTGAAGTTCTAAAAGGGCTTCATCAAAGACTACGAGGGTACTGTAAACAAAATAAACATGAATGAGTTAAACCCGGATTGGAATTCGATTTATCCATGACCAATATGATTAACCACTCTAGACCTGTCTCCTTACCTTAAATTGGGAAATGACAACTATTAAATTTGTTAGGTGGTCATGGGAAGATGTGTGACAAACTTGCTAGTGTGTGGTCTGTACTTGGCTGGCAGTCAATAAGTGGGGGGTTCTGGGCTCATGCACACACACACACGATCAATATATTTTTTTCCATTTAATAAGTTCTGCCCTTTTTTTTCAGTTCTTAGGATAGTTTAAAAACACACGTTCAACTTATTGGCAAGATTCAAAAGAGATATCAGCTTCACATAGCACCTTTGCACAGCCACCAAAGGAGATGAAAGATAAAGATACAGGTTGATAATTTACAAGAGGAGGGTTCACTTTAGAAGGCTCATTCTTGAAAAACAATAGTGAAAACAAAAGAAAAAAGAAAAGCAATGAGCAACATCTATGTGGTCTCTAATGGCTACATAAAGATGACCACATTAACTTTCTCCTGATCTGCAAAAAGAAGCTTGAAGTATGTGATGGAAACATTCGGAATTAAGTCAACTGAATTATCACCTCTGCCTGTGACCTAGCCAAGTCTGGTTTCCATTGCTTTCGTATTTGGTATTATATATGTGAACTACTTAATTACTCTGAAACTGGAAACCTAGGTTTATTAAGGATGGAGGGGACTATATTTCAGAAAAATAATAAAGTAAGCCAAGTCCAGGAAGGGGCCACAGGGTGGAGATGGAATCCAAAACTCAGGCTGCATTTATTCATGCATGCATTATGCTTCCTGTGAACTACTACTGTGCTGAGTACAGAAGATAAAAAGGGGAGAAGAACACACAGTTCCTACTGCATGATGCTTACCATTTAATAGAAAGTCAGATGATAATTACATCAAATAGAATGAAGTGGTACTGAGAGGAACAAACCTAATCTATCAGTGATTCAGAAAAACAAAATTTTACTTTTCATTCACATTACAGAATCATCAAGGGTAAACCTGGAGCTCTTCTTTAATCCCTATCTAGAACTTCACAATCATTCTAGTAGAGAAAAAGAAAGCTCTGGAGGACCAATTTTCAGAGTTAAAAATGCCATGGCTGCCCTAGGCAAGATGGGGCACACACCTGTAATCCCAGTTACTTGGGAGACTGAGGAAGGAGGATCATTAAGTCAAAAATCAACCTGGGCAATTTAGAGACCCTGTCTGGCACCTGCCTACTGGATTAATGTCCAATAACCCCCAACTCTCAAAAGTTGCTTGGCTGGAATTGACATATACCATTCTTACTCACAAATCATTGGCCAAAACTAGTACAATGTCTTACCCAACCATAGAAAAGAAAATGAAAATCCACCACATGCTAGGAAGGTGGAGAGCTAGAAATATTTGAGAAGCACATGAACAGCTCCCAGACTAATCAAATAATCACTCACTAATGAACATACAATTACAATCCGAGGTAATAACACTGAAGGAAATGAATAAAGGTCCTAGCAAAACCTAAGAGGAGGAAGAGGCAGGAAGATTGCTTAACCTGGAAAACAGAAGCTTTGAGAAAGCCATGGGATTGTGTTGTCCTGAGAAAGAACAAAAGGACTCTACCTACACGATTTCAAAACACAGAGGGTACAGAGTTAAAAATTCAGTATACTGTTATAAACGGAGGGCTGGTCCATGGGGCACAACTTTCTAACAATGCTGCCTGTGGAAGCAGTATGTTCCTTGCCTCAAGAGATGAGGAATCGTAATATTCAGCAGGAAGAAAACCATGTGATGGGGTCTGAGTGCAGACGTCTTCCAAGGTGGCTGACATCACAAGAGCCTGCTTCTAAAGGAGACCCCCACCACGTCCACTCCATGGCCACCTAGGACCATGCAGTGTGTGCCCCAGCAACAGTGGCAGCAGGGCATGAGGAAACTGTGCTCTGATGCTGGAGGCTCCTCTGCTCTCCCTGGTCTGTGTGGTGTCGCTTCTAATCTGCAGCCAGCTACGCCGCATCCTCCAGCCAGCTTGGCCAACGTTAAAGAAGAGAGCACAAGGCCCTGGGTTCGATCCCCAGCACCGCAAAAAAAAAAAAAAAAAGAGTGCACAGGACTAGAAATGTTACGCAGAGAAATACAAGGAGGGCTGAATTTAGAGTGTGTTCTTGAAGTACAAACATCTCGTTGAGGCTCTCTGAGAAGGGCATGCACATTTGTCGATGCTACCCTGTGCCAAGGTACAGGTTGGATGCTTTGCCTATGTCACCTCATTCAATCCTCTTCAAGTGGGCAATGTTGTCCCCATTTTACTGATGAGGAAATCAAGATAAATGATGGTCAAGCAAATTTCTCCTGGCCATAAAAGATGAATTGGGACCCGGATTCCAATAGAGTCCATACTCTTCTCACTACCCCCTGCTATTCTCCAGCATTAAATAGGCTCTTTCAGGAGATTAAACCATTTAATATCTTTACTATCTCTGGGCCAGTGTAAAACACTACAGGAAATAGTAAATAGAAGCTTATTTCTCTATACAAAAATGAGACAAATTTCATTTTGCAGTAACTATTTCTAAAGTATCAAAAAAAATTATTTCAGCCATTCCTGGGGAATAGAGTATATAAAGAAAATGAATCAAGGATCACAGGAAGACATGATTACAAAATAACTTTAAGAAAACAACATCCAGTGCTGTGACACATGGTGTGCGTGCGTGTGTGTGTGTGTGTGTGTGTGTGTGTGTGTGTGTGTTGCACACTGAGCTCTTGGACAGTTCTCAAAGAACATTCCAGCAATGTTTCAATCACAAAGCGTCCTTGGAATTCCATCAGGCCCCAAAGACAAACTCTGAAAATGTTCCCACACATCCAGATGCATCGTCTAACTTGCTTATTTTAACCCCAAAGCAGAACCTCAACTCTAAGGTCCTATCCCCATGTTTCTAGTACCAGGCTGAGGAGATAGGCAAATGTGATTGCCAAAGGCAATGCTAACATTGAAGACCAAGCTCTGACTGTTGTATTGTGACCAATGTGCCATGTTGTACAAAAATCAGGTCAGGCACACCTGGAGACATGGAGAAAGTAAACTTCTCTGCAAATAACACAACCAAGAAAAAACTGTTATCCAAGAGCCTGAAACAGGAAATCCCATGCTCCTTGTGACCCAGCTGCCTGAAAAACCACGTCACTGTTCATTCTAAAGGGATCCCGTTATAACTGAGGTCCACACCACACACTCAGATTAGTCACATTCACTCACAAACCAATCCCAATTTATATAAAGATGGCTCCTCTAAAAGATTTTAAAACTACCATTGGCTAGTCAGAGATCTTAAAATTTGTTTACTTGGGAAATTTTCGATCACGCACTATAGAGAACATAGTATAAAGAATCAACATAACCAAACTCCAAGGATTATATTTGCCAATCTATTTTAGTATTGCTTATCTCATTTTTCTGCTATCATATTTTAAAGTGTATCCCAGATATCGTAAAATGTCACCCACAGATACTTCAAGATATTTGTCTAAATGGTGTAAATCCTCTAGCCACCATTCTTACAACTATACAAAATGAGTAATTCCTTAATACAATTACAGACCTCACTTGATTTTACCTTTTTCTCTAATGTGTGAAGACACAACTGCTGTGTGTGTGTGTGTATGTGTGTGTGTGTATACATGCATGCATGTGTGTGCACACACAGTAGGGATAAACCAACTCATCACTGCTAATGATTCTTGATGAAGTTACAACCTCTCGGGTGTTCAACTGGCCCTCAGCACAGAAGTACAAGCCAATCACAATGACTTATTGGTTCCTCCTCACAATCAGTCAATCAGTTTGGGGTCTATTATATATAAAACTAGATCTGAGAACAATTCCCCAAAAGAGTTCCTCAGCTCTCTCAGATCAGCAAGCCTGTTTTCCAGCATGTTTATAGTTAGCGTCTTGCCTATTTACTTATGACTTGTGGCTATTCCAATTCTCCTCACTACCCAAAGAGCACTTAAACTCCTCTTCTAGTTCTGCAGAACTGCAGAGAGGTGAAAATTCAGGCATTTCTCAGATATGGGCCTTCCTTCCATAAATTATGAAGTGAACAATGGCACGTGAGGTTTGAGGGGGAAATGAGAAAGCAGGCAGCCCAGCTTCCTAGCTCACTTCTAGCACCTTCTTTCAGAGCACGGGTCTGCTCAAATGGACCTGCCTTGTTCATGATTCCAACACTCAAGTCAGATTCAGCTTTTGTTTGGGATTAGTCTATCTCCATTTCTCTAAAATGTATAGAAAGAATTCCAGATGACAAGCTTCACTCAATGACCCCTAGGCCATGCTTTCTCAGTGAGGGACTCACATCAATTATGGATTATCTGTAAACCTTGGTGTCTCTCTGCCTGATGACCTGTATGTCTCCTAACCTAATGAAACAGATGTAACTTGAAGGAAAAAAAAAATAGATGGTGTGGCCTGGAATAAATTCCATCTTTATAAGGATGAAATTGTCAGGTGATACACTTAGATTGACAGTGTCGGTCTGATAGTGTCATTTCAAGACATCAGAAATTCCAGAGCCTCTATATCTTCAAGCAAAGAAACCATATTACACAGTCAGAAGAGATGGAAGGGAGATGCCAGGAGCTTGTTAATGAGCTGACCATGAACTATTCCACAATACACAGGGCACTTCCTTTTACTGAGAAAAATTTAGCTCTAAGACATCCTCCAAAGCACTAATTTTCAGTCATCTGACCTTAGCAAGGGAGTAAGAGAAAAGGTGGTATACAATTTTGGTGTGATCTAAGATCAAAATCTCACATCTGATTTTTTTAAACGATAATAACTGCATTTTCCCTTCCATTCACAAGTATAGAAACTACAAATAAATGGACTCTTCCTTACTAAGCAGTTCCCAGTGTCTGCCAGGAGATGGCGCCCACACCCCACTCACTCAGTTTCCAGCTAGACTCCAAGGTCATAAAATCCTAAAATGAAAATTCTGGGAAAACAGAAGCTTGGTAAGAAGCTAAGATTTGATAAGATATATTAAAATTGATAGCCTGGACCTATTTGCCTCTAGATACCATGTAGTGATTTGTATCAGTCAACTTTCCATCCCTGTGAGGAATAAAAAATACCAGACAAACAACTTGAAAGGAGGAAAGAATCAGTGGGCTCAGTGTCAGAGAATTCAGTTCATGGTCACTTGGTTCCACTGTGTATGGGCTTCATGTGGTGAGACAGAACATCACAGCAGAGAGCAAAACTTCTTACCTCAGGAAGGAACAATGGAAGGAGGCAGCGAGGGGCTCCCAACAACCAACTTTCTCCAACTAGACCCACCTCCTAGTTTCCAGCACCTCCCAACAGCCCACCAAGCTGTGAGTCCTTAAGGATACACTGCTGCTATGGGGAGCAGCCTTAGATGCATAAACTTTTGGAGGATATTTGCGATCTAAACCATAACATGATTCATAACTTTACCTTTTGATTTCTCGGAAAATCCTGGTAATTCAGGAGCTACAGGGCTCCATCTCGGTGGATGAAGTCTAAGAGCCACACCAGGCAGGCAGCATGGTGGACCACTGATTCCCAGTGCATGCTGAAGACCTGATTCGAAGGCACAGAGTTTCAGCTCACATTTGCTGAAACCGAATTTAAATAAAAAAGGAAGATAAATAAGGGCTGAAGTGTCAGAATAAAGGGGATTGTGAGAAGGCAGAAGAAATGGTCTTAGCTATGACAAAATGAAGGCACTACTCTTTGACGTGGTTTTATTCTGACTACAAATAAATAAATGCATGAAAAGATTTGAGGCATGCAGATGACTAATAAAAATGAATTTTTAAACCTGGCTTCAATCAGCTTCAATCAATAAATAATCAAAACAATTGTGGCTATATACTATATGATACTTGGCAGCACTGGTCTCTGGCTCTCCTCATTTGTTAACAACAATCCAGTAGAAAGCATTATAACCCTCATTCGACATGTGTACATGCTGAGGCTCTTCGCCGCTCAGTTATTAGCCGAGGTAAGTGCACAAAATATTCACCTAGGTCTCTGGCCTTAACCATTTTCAAAATTTATCTGACTATACAAAATGATTTTAAAGGAAGGAAAGAAGGATGTGTCATTGGCTGGTTTTTTGTTTTTTTTTTTTTTTTTTTTTTTACAGAGTTGTCAATTTGCTGCAAAGTGGGCAGAAAGAGAAAGGGCTTAAATGTAACGCCTGCTCTGCTGGAGGCATCTATGGATCTCAGCCTAGGACTGCAGTTATACCTGGACTGACCAGGTCAATACTAACTGCCAACTATCATCTGCCCAAGAAAATAAACACACATCCTTCCTGGAAAACACCTGTCTTTAAGAGTCAATAATCAAATATTTAATACTAATTAATCAATTTGCCATATATTAATACTAATGTCCCTTTGACTAGACTTTTACCTTCATTTAAATAATGTTATTTCAAATACCAATACTCTTGTTTCTGAACAACAAAGCAGTCACATCCTAAAAACCTGCTCTTAAAAAATAATAACAATTCAACGTCTTACAAGTCTTTCTATTGTATAAAACTGGAAAGTTCCCTATGAAGGTTCAGATTAGTACATCTGCACCCTATACCTATAATTTAAGGAAAGACTGAAGGATCAAATAATAAAGTTTTCAAGGAAAACAGTCATGGGTAAAAAGTACCAACAGCCTGACAGGCGAATAAAGAGCAGAATTCACTTCAGAGATACTACCATCTACCTGCTAATTACTTGCAGTATCTGGGTAAAAACATACTTTACTGTCTGAGCTTGAAAATGTTCACATCAAAAGAAGTCAGACTTTTCAAAACCACCAGCCAAAGCCCCACATGGACACTGAAACGTGTAGTCTAAAAGCACAGGAAGGTCATTTGAAAGAGGGCGGAGTTGCAATGCTTTAAATCCACAGCTGCTCAATACAGAAGGCAAGTCCAGACAAGCTGGAGAAGTCAGTCCCCTGATGATGAAGTGGGAATCATATTTTGGGATGCCTTCTTTCTCCGCTTTCCCCTCCACCATCTGAAAATGGAGCGAGTCAGCGGGTGAAACAGGGCATTTGATATTCTACAGCAATCACGACCAAACCCAGGAAGAAATGAGTGGTTGTTTGTTTTCATTCTGCCTAAGGATGCCGTCTGCGTCAACTGCAAATCTTGTAACTGCTGGCTTCCAGGGAATGCAGTGTGAGGTGCTTGTCTGTTCGCCACACACAGATGAAGGAGTCGGATTACTGGGACCAGGGTTGACGTCCAAGCTGCCATGGCACATATCAGGCTGCTAAGGCCCCAGAGGCAAAGATGCTGGGGACAGAATCCAAAGTCCCTGATGCCCAGTCCAGAGCTCCAGGGGAATCTCTCCCAAGGGTGTGTTAAACATACAGGGTTCCACGTATCATCCCAGGACTGAAGAAGGTCATCTCCAAGGAGATACTCATGTTCAAAACTGTCAATGATGAAATGCCTTTAAAAAATGAGACTCCTGCTCCCTCCCTCAATCCCAAAGCAGAAGACTTAACTGCATGGAACCAAGAAGAGGTTTACTATCCCAGAAATTCTAAGATCTGGATGAGCTAAGAGTAGCAACTCCTCAAATCAGGAAGGACACAAACTAGGTGGGACTCTTGGGCACAGGACAGTAACAGATTCAGAAGAGGTGTGGCATCTCTCCTCCTTCACACCTGGGAGACTTGCTCACCTCTCCGGCCCTTAGGAATTCATTTTGCTGTGAAAGAAAAGATAGGTTTTTGCTAGGTTTCTGCTGGTTGTTCTGTTACGTCCTTATCTACCTTCTCCCACCAGAGTGGCTAATTTTTGTCCTCTGTTCCAGATTAAGCATAGTGATATGTCATCACACGAGAACCCTTATGGACAACTGGCAAAACACACTACACTTTCCCTGGGAGCACACATATGGGTCAGTAGGTATTCAGTAGGGCGGACCAGCAGCAGAGCTTAAGTAAGACCAAGGTAACGGGCATGATTACAGCTTAGTCCCAGAAACCAAAGATCACACAGTTTAAATGGTCTGAACACAGTTATATGATTTCCAAAGCTATCCTATCCCAGAGCTGAGTTTAGAGACAATGATTAAATACAGACATCCATATTCATATTGCGTCCCTTCCAAAAATCCAGAGAGATTAGATTTTATAGTTAAGTAGGGAAAAGACTAAAAATATGGTTCCTGTTTGAGAAAGGTCATTAAAGGACACAAACCCAGGCATAGTATGATTGTGACATGCAGAAATACAACTTTTTAAAATTGTTTTATTAGTTGTTGATGGACCTTTATTTCATTTATTTATTTATATGTGGTGCTGAGAATCAAATCCAGCCAGCGCCTCACACATGCTAGGCAAGTGCTCTACCACTGAGTCACAACCTCGGCCTGCCAGAAATACAATATCCAAGACAGTGACAAAAATGATAATTTGTGCACAGATTCAAGCCTTTTTATGAGAGTAACATTCAGATGAAAAGTCCCATAATTCCAGTCTAAAGAGGGGTGTGTGTGTGTGTTTGGGGGTTAGGGAGAAAAAAACACTCCAGCAAAATCATACAAAATTTTCAGTCTTTCCACTAGAGGGCGTGCCTTCCTAATTTTTCTTTACACTGGTAAAGGGAAAGGGCCTGAAGGCTCAATACAAACTTCCAAAAATTCATACCTAGTTTTACCGATATGCTTTCAAAAACTGAGAAAACAGTGCTCCTCGCTGATGAATCTCGAATGCCCTTGTGCTGTCCTGCCACAATTCTGTCTGTACTGGTGAGACATCACAGGTCCATTGATACAATTCCATAGTACTGGACAACAGCACCAGGGAAGGAAAGATGTCCTCACAGCTAAGGCAGACAGTATGACGGAGAGATTCTGAATTTAGGATAAAGACAAGCTTGAATGTGCACCCTGGTTATTAGTTTATTTGTTGTATGCCATTTGGGAGAGCTACCTGACTTTCTGAAACTTTACTTTCCTCATAAAAAAAAAAAAAAAAAAATGGGGATAATACCACCTTTTTCCTGCAGCTCTCATGAGACTCGATTGAAAGAGTTACATCAAGTGACGTTTTTTGGAACTTTGCATATGCTGAGAAAATGTGAAAATGTAAAAAAGTAAAATTCTGTTAACACTTGTTCAGGTCAGTTGATAACATCAGTTTTAAACCTTATTAGTTGAACATGTGACTTTTTAAGAGGAAATATTCCAATATTTTTCTACCTATTAAACCAGAATATTTTTTTTCAAATATTTCAAAGAAATATTCTAGTATTTTTCTTCCTATTCAACTGACTCCTTCCCTCCTTTAAAAAAAAAAAAATTAGTTTTAATAAGGAGTACAGTTGCACAGTTCAACATTCCACAGGGGAAACATGACTTTGAAGGGCTGGGCTGTATTTAAATTGCCTCCTTCTTACCAAGATTGCCTAAGCAGAGCTTCGTAAGGGTAAGTTGTGGGCTGAATAAAACCTTGCGACAACCCTGTGAGCCTTGTAAGGAGAGAAAACACTTCTAGTGAAAAGTTAAAACTAAGTACCCAGTAGGTAGGAGGGAGGGAGGGAAGAGGGGAAAGAGACAGATGGACTGATTTTTATAGTTATTTTAGTTTATCTCTTCTGCTGTCTGATGAATCTGATACCAGAGGGAAACACAGTGAAATCCTGGATTCTGAATGGATCCTGTTTTGCTGCTACAGGGGTTCTTCAGGAGAACTTGGAACACAGATCCCTCCAAGTAGGTCTGGGTGTAACTGGGAATTGCATTTTCTAACACGTTCCCAGGTGCTGCAGACGCTGCCGGTCCACCATCACACTTTGAAAAACACTGGCCTAGCACAACCACAGAACTTACCATGGAGAAGAAGGAAACCAGAGTAAGAAACCCAGGCCTTCACCAATTCACCAGGTGAAGCCGGGGCAGGTTCATTTCCTGTCCAAGTCTTCATCTGCTATTTTTGTGAAGAGAATCTCTTCCTTTCTTCCTTCTACTGGGATTGAACCCAGGAGCTCTCTACTCCTGACCCACATCCCCATTCCTTTGTATTTTTTTTATTTTTGAGATAGAGTCTTGCTAAGTTACCCACACTGGCCTTAAACTTGTGATCCTCTTGCCTCAGACTCCCAAGGAGCTGGGATTACAGATGTTTTAGCCATTGCACCTGGCTAAGAGGAACAATTTCAAACTATGGACAGATCAAATGAAGGTCAATGAAGGAAACAAAGTAATTAAGACTCAAAAAAAATTAGCAAATGCCCTACAAAAACAGCCATCACTTTATAGATTGTCTAAAGGCTGGACAGTCCTAGGTTCTTGTCTGGGTTTCCTTAGACACAATGCAGGACCTCTCTGGGCCATAGTTTTCTATATAAAAAGCAAAAGGCTTGGTCCTTCATATGTAAACCTCCACAGTCCTCCAATCAACCCATGAGTGGCAAAGCAGAGCACGTCTCCATCTCCCCACCCAGAGCCAAGCATGAGGCTCTTTCCTTTTGCTTCGGCAGCACCCAACAGCGACCTTGGCTTTGTCCACGTGTCAGTACACACCAGCTGCAGACGCAGGTGTACAGCAGTCCCTGCCAGACCTCAGCACCGGCCCCTCAAACATCCTAAACCGAGCTTCACACTGTCATTGGTGGGACCTGTCTGCCATCATTAGACAGGCACCCAGAGTCTGTGCCATTCTCTCAGCTGATGAAGGTTTTCTCCTCTTTCTCTAAAATCATCTGGTGTCAAGTCCTCCCTGCACATCTCACTGTCACTGTGTGTCCCATCCAGCTGGGGCCTCACATCTCTCAGGGATAAAGACGACACCTCCTAACTGGACTCTACTTCCCATCACCATCACCCCGAAGCAGTTGCCAAAGGAGCTTGTGCAGAACAGGCTCCAGGCACGTGGCTCACCTTCACACATCCTGACGGTGCCCCGCCCCTGCAGCCGGGGCCCCACACTGGGGGCCAAGCCCCACTTCAGCCCTGCCTGAACTGCCACCTTATCTCCCTCATGGGCTCCCCACAGCGGATCCTCCACAGCTGGATCCTCCCCAGTCCTGTCCCAGGCGTCCAGCTCCCAACCGTTTCGCCCTCTTCTTTGGCCCTGTCTTTGGCTATTGGAGTCCTGTCAACTCTACCCCCTTGGAAACTCTTCCCTGCCAATACTCCATAAGCACACCTTTTGCTGCCTTTCTTTTGCGCTGACATTTTGTGAGGTTATCTGAGCTCATCTCATGTATCACTCAAGACCGTGAGTTTCTCGAGGACAGGGACAGACTTTACCCACCTGTGTCCTGCTGTGTTCTTCGGGCATTCGGCCATTGAGATCTAGAAATGGCCTGGCCTGGTACAGATGGGTCACTGCAATATGAACTGGTTTGTATGGGGACCAGCAAACAGGAATTGTGTAGCACAATTAGAGTCATGTTGGTGTCATATGTGGTTTTCCCAGAATTTTAACATTTTGTACAACCAAGGAATAGTACCTAAACAAAAATTCCTCAAACACAGCAGACTGCAGTGACCCACAGAGAAAATCACACTCATGTTCTCCTTGGCCCTCCCAGAATCTGGTCTGCTGTGGAAATGCTCTTCTTTTTAAAAACTGCTTTCTGTGATTTTAATGCAGTTTAGATCCATTATTTCTTTACTTCTTAGTATTGCTAATTGCTTTAGTTAATGTTCCAGTTCTAAAGTCAAAGGGGTTTTGAGTGACCTATTCACAACCCTGTTTTCCCACGTCATGTTCTTGGAAGGTGAGTTTGCAGAACGTGAGGGTTTCAGAAAATGTGCACACAGCATCGCTAAGTAAACACCCGGACGGGTGCTACACTGAACCAGGGAGAGAAGGCAAGACAGCAGTTCTGAAATGAATGACAAGGTCCCCACACATGATCCCACTAGGGTGTACTGTCTGGGCCAGCAAGGGGCCGGGACTGAGCTTTTCTCAGAATCTGGAACTGTCAATGGCCATGCTCTTGGGAAGATGGGTTGACCTGAGCTGACCCTGCATGTGAGTGACTCAGAGCTTTCCTGGACAGAGTTGTCTGGGTTCCTGAAGAAAGAAGCTATCTGAGAGAAGAAAGGCAAAGAAAGCAGGCAGGGGAGAAAATGATAAAAAGAGAGGGGTAAATCAACAACCACGGAGGATCAACAGGGGCCCAGGTGCAGCATGCGCCATCTCACTTAACATTCACAGGCGAAGGTCTCCCGTTTGACAGCTTGGCCTCAATCTACAAGAAAAAAAGTCAGGGCTGGGCACGCGCCTTTAATCCCAGCTACTGGGGAGGCTGAGGCAGAAAGATCACAAGTTGGAGGCAGCCTCAGCAACTTGCTAAGATCCTGTCTCAAAAGAAAGAAATCAAAATAAGACTGGGAATGTGGCTCACTGGAAAGCACTGCTGGGTTCCTGAGTTCAGTCTCCAGTACTGCAAAGAAAGAGGGGAAGGGTGGGAAAGGAAGGGAAGGGAAGAGAGTCAGGCTCAGTGGTTGAGGGATCTGCCTCAGGTGTTGGAATCCAGAACACTGGGTTTTCACTGCAATGGTGGTTTCCAGACTGAGTGCCAGGGGCTGGGCCACCCATGGAGCCCTGTCATGATTGGAGGCTAGATGCAGAAGATGAAGTATAAGGAAAGAATCTGGGAGCCAAATGAATCGAATCTGGGCCTCCCACCTCCACTTCAACCACTTTTAACTGTTTTACATACTGGGCTTCCTCTTCTGCTTCTATTTGAAGTAAGAGTCCTACAGTTTTAAAAGCAGAGAAAAAGGTTTGAAAATCACTGCATCATATCAAGCTGCCTACTTCCCAATTCTGCCTGAGGCTGGCCTTCAGCAGAAAAATAAATGAGTGCTTACAAAAGGCCCACTCTATGCAGAACACCATTGGGGGGCCCCGATTCCCTGCTCTAATCATTCCAAAGCTGTCTAAAAGGACTCCACTTTTTTCCAACTTTACTAACTGGTACATCTACATCTACCTTGCATCCAGGCGTCCCATGGCAGGTCAGAGGCTCGGCAGACACCTCACATAAACCCCGGAAGCTCAGGGAGCAGGCCCTTCAGCTCTGTGGCGGATGCTCTGGGATAAGCCCTGGATTCCCTGAGAGCTCTGAACCTCCAACAGGATGTCCTGGGCCTGATTCCACCCCATGAGGGGTGTCCCTCCTCTCTGACCTCTGCTTCCTTGGCTATGAAAGGAGCCAAGGTCTTTAATGCTCTGACCTTCAGGAGTCCATATATAAAAAGTGTTGTGTTTCTGTGTTAAGAGAAGGTGAAAGAGAAGCCATATGAAGAGTGAGTTTGCAGCAAGTGGGAGCTGACAGGTGTCAAAGTCCATGCCCCAGAGATGCTCATGCAGACTTTGGACAAATTATTGCTCTCAGTCATGAGCACCAAGGAACAGACTGTAAAAAAGAAAACAAAGACGTCATGATTGCTGACATGACTAAGCAGAATGAAACAGAACAAGCCTTTAATTTCCCCAAGAGAACAGCTCCTTAGAACATAAAAGGTCATTTCAGATTTTTGCAAAGCATTTTCGAAGTCCAGGGAAGAGGCTCTGTATGGCAGGGGAAGGACTTGTGTGGAAGTTTCTTTACAGTGGTTAGAAAGAAAATAACAGGCACTGGATTTACAGCCAGTCTTCAGGCAATGAATGATTTGTCACCTTCTCCTTCTGGTATCGATTCTCGCCTCAGACAGACGACGAGTGACTGCTGATCAAAGTGTGCGTGTCTCGGTGACTGCTCAGGCTGGTTTGGAACAGTCCCTCAGCATGTCGCCCCAGGCTCCTTCTGCAAGGCCTACCCTCCTCAGCAGCTCAGCTGCCTCATCTGCACACATCTGGAAGTCCAACTGGCAGCCCCACCACCTGCTTTCCATCCCCATAAATCTACATCAAACAGAGTGTACACACACCTCAAAAGATAATGCACGCACGTTTGTTTGAATCATGCCCCCATCTTCCAAGTATCACCGATGTCACTGTCCAACCATCTCTGGACTCTTACTAATATCACCCATTGATCGAGCATCTACTTTGGGCCAAGAGATTATTTTGTATTATCATTCATCTTTATGATTCCTCTGGTAGTATGAGACTCTGAGGTTAAATAGTCCAAAGTTACATGGTGGATCTGACTTACCACAGAGTTGACTTGCAGACATCTCTTAAAGCTAAGAGGAGCTGACTGTCCACACTTCCCCCAATCCTTACCCCATCCTCACGGCTCCACTTTTCCCCTGGGAGCTGGCAAAGTCACTGAAGCTTTCAAACACTAGGGGGTCCAGAATTGAAAGAAGCATCGGAAACTTAGGAGCAAGTCAAGAAAATTAGGCCTGGTGATAGATTTTCAAGCCTGACTTCTCCTGAATTTTTGCCCTCTGATTTTTCCTGAAATTCTACCAGTTAAGTTACTTATATATAATTTTAAAAAAAGAAAATGAAAATTGCCTCTTGGAAGTTAAGATGCTAATTACCATTTACTCCGAGCATAAAAGTTCCATTAGAGCAAGACATACTCAGAGCAGCCGACACCACCTGCCCTTGTGGATGGACATTTTGATTCAGAGTTGAGTGAGTGATTTGGAGATTGACAAAGTACCAATGGTGGGACATCTGGGTGCTAGATGGCCTAGGGGACAGAGATCCGGCAAGGAGCCAGCCAAAGGCAATGCCAAGGAAATGATTTGGCAGTTTCAAAACTGCTCAGCTCTCCTCTCCCTCTTCCTCCCCCTCCTCCTCTACAGCTTCCAACTCCCCAAACCCAAGTTAATAAGTATTAGGGTTATTAATTAATAAAAGTATGCAAACTGAGTTAAAATGGCACATATGAACCTCGACACTATGGAATATTCTTACATGGAAATATGTGATCTGATTCTAAACAAATTTATACCCATCATGTTTCTAAATGTGAAATTATCAGGAGATATTATTTACAGCAAGTCATATAAAAACTAATTACATGTGCTGCAAAAAAGCTTAACAGTGTTGGTGTAAACAGAAAAGGTGTGGGGGGAGGGGGACAGAGAAGTTGCATAAAATTTTCATTCCTAATGGAAGTTGTTTCTGAATTTTGTTTGAAGAGGAGAGCCCATCATCCCCTTGAGAGTCACTTATACTGTTTCATTTGAATTATTGGTTTCTCCCCCAAAGTAAGATTCAATCAAAAAGATAATATATGTTCATCTAGGACACCAATCTTGCTATCGAGATTGATAAAAAGACTGCATGGAAACAGAGGATTCGGTATCAGAACGGGAACTTGCTCACTTGCTATTCTTCCCACATCATTTAAATGCCCACCTAGACATCACCTTGCAAATGTAAGAGTAAATGCAAACGACTGAGTTTGGTGATGATAAAGTCCAATACCAGGTAGGTGCTGTCAGGGTGACTGTGAGGGGCCACACGGGTCAAAGGGCTGGAGAGGACTAACAATCTCCAAGTCTGACCTATACCTGCTGAGTGTGTGGCTTTCCCTGTGGCTGGGGCCAGGTCACTGTATGTGTTATGGCTTTTGCTTCTCTGCCTGAAAGACTGAAGGAGACCTTTGTCACATTCCCCCATCTCAGAACTCTGCGGGCCCTTAGAACACTCGGTCTGACTGCTTCATCCTACAGGTGTGAACACTGAGTGCCACACAGGTACCATTAGGAAGGAAAGGTCACTCAACTGGTGTCAAGTCCAGCCCAGACCAAAGGGTCCTCATTCTTGAACCAGCACTCTGACTCCCTGGAGTCGATCCAGTAATACCGCACAGAGGTGGCAGGTAGGGACATGAATGCACAAGTCCAAGACCTTCTCAGGGCAGTCTGTCCACCACCCTCAGGGCAGTACTCAGTGGACGTCTGCTTTCTCCACTTTCTACTGTGGAACTAACACGAGTCATATCTGACACGTTTATAAGCCAGCGTAATATTAATTCAAAATTTAATTTGCACGTTTTAAACATGTGAACGATTTTCAGACTGAATATTTGGAGTTCTAGTTTATTTATAGGTAGCTTTCACCAAACACATTTAAAATAAAGCCAAGATTACCTACAAGGAAATTTTGTTTAGAACAGCTTTAATTTAATCAATGCCATGACACCCCCCCCCCCCAAAAAAAAGCATCCAATTTGCTTTGAAACCATGGATAGGATGGGCCCCGGGTGTGTACTTGCATCCCAGCTACTTGGAAGGCTGAGGCAGGAGGATCACTTGAGCCCAGGAGCTTAAGGATACCCTGGGCAACATACCTAGACCCCACCTCAAAAATAAAATAAAACCACTGAGTAAATAACTGTCCGATAATCTCTAAAATGACTTGCAACTGGAGATTTCCTAACTGTATCTAGTTGCTGCTTAACAAAATACACTTCTTAAAGTCCACCCTTTAGGCTGACAGCTTAATAAATAAGGAAAAGGTAACACACTGGCTGGCTTGGACTTTGAGACACACATTTGTGTATATAAGTAGTTAGTTTTTAAATGCTGGCACTCATGACTATCTGTTTTATTCAAACAGAATTTATCATTGTTTTTGAATAAAATGGACAGATGAAAAAAAATGAGAAAACTTAAAAACCATGGAAATAAGAATTGGTTCCTATGTGAAAACATAACAAAAGTACTTTTGCCTTTGGAAACCTCACAGACAGCCTCAGGACCTGTGACTCCTCTATATTGACATGTGTAGTGGGATTTGTTTCTGTGAGAATGCAGGGAGTCAAACTGGAAACCTCCAGTTTTACCAAGAAAATTGCATACAAAATAATGTCAAATCACCAAGGTATTAAAATTCTAGATAAAGAATTTAAGATTTCATTCTTTAAAACTGTGTGAGATACCTTCCCATATACACCAAAATCTAAGGCTTCATTTATAATTTAAAAAAACATTCAATTTGTAGTATGAAAGAAGAAAAACCAAATTATCAAAGTATATTGATAAGTGTAATGAGACCTTAAATAATTTGGCAAAAATTCATTTCCTCTCTCTTTCTCTCTCTCTCTCTCTCTCTCTCTCTCTCTCTCTCTCTCTCTCTCTCTCTCTCTCTCTCTCTCCATTTCTTTTTCAGCGAGGAAAAGTTTACAGTTGGCAATTGGTAGAACATAAGGGGAAATGGTAGATATGGAAGAAGTAGAGGAGGTAATACTTGAAGCTGACCTTTGGAGAAAAGGATAGTTTAGAGAGACAGGGAGTCTTTTAGAGTCCACTTGGCCATTAAGCTGGTTTTTCTGTCTCCACCTTTTCTGCCATGTTAGGGATCAAACCCTGCGAGAACTCTGCCACTGGGCTACACCTTCAGCCCAAACTGTCTGATTTCTGAAAAAAATAAATAAATAACTTCTGTGTGCACTGATTGTCTCACGTGAAATGCTGAATATAGACATTCTGAAAAGTGGTTTGGAACTCTAGTGATCTGATTAAAATAGCTGGTTTCATAAAGACATGCTTGAGTTCAATGATGGCCCACAGTCTCTATTGAAGGAGGGAAATATAAAAAGTATTTCTAAGAATTTCATTTAAAAATTTCAACCTTTTCATCATGACAAGCTCCTTGAGTGTCCACCCTTTGCCCTCTCAGTTCCCAAAGTCACTCCCTTCCTCCACTTTCTGTTTTCACACCAAGCAAACGCTGTGCTTGAGGATGTCCTCCTAATCCTCTTCTGGGGGACATGCAGAAAATACTCTCAGAAAGTCCTGGGAGGCACGCAGCACAAAGTCCACTCCAATATTTGCACCCGTGCCCCATCTTCCCCTTCCTATCTTGGCAATCTATCTGAAATATGACCTGTTCCTAACAGAAGTCCTGAACGTCTTGCTTAGGGAGCTCATCCTGTGCTTTCATCTGCTCCATGCTCCCCACCCACAGCAATATTCCCAGTCCCTTCTACTCACCTATCTCCCTGCCGGAATGTCAACTCCTGAGAACAGGGGCCTGGTGATGTTCAGGCCTGTTACCTACCTACTTTGTTTCTAGTTCCTAACACAGTAACTGGTACACAGTGAGCTTCTTGAATGAGTAAGAAAAAGAGGTTTCAGAAAAGAGAGACCTAGATAAATGTGCGTATAGGGGAATGCAATTCATTTCAGGAAAATTCTCATGCCAAAGCAAGTCAAAACTTCAGAGTGTGGAAGAGACCTCAGAGATCATCTGGGCCAACCCCCTCATTTTCCCAACGCCAAGGAATCTTGGCACAGTGCCCCCTTAAATATAAAAGAACATTTCAGGAAACATAAAAGAATATTAGGCAAAGCAAACACTCTCTCCTAATAAATGAAGATTCCAGCCCACACAATCTGCAAGTGGAACTTAAATAATTAAAATTTTCACAATGCTAATTTTATTTGGCCTTTATTAGTGCCTCCAAGTAAGCCCACCCATTACCTAGTGGTGTCAAATCTACATCTTCTGGGCTCTATTACTTAGTATGTAAATCAGGCAAAGAGTCTCCCTTGGTCTCCAGGCTGCATTTCTCTAGCCTTTCAATGCTCATTAGCACCTCCAACAGAAGGCAGAGGAAATGAAACTCCAATTTATCAATGTCAACTGTTGAACCAGCAAATTGCATCAGTCCCGCCCCCACATGGAAGTGTTTGGACAATTCTGAATCAACAAGATGTTGGCAGCTGTGTTCCTATGGTTCAGTAATTGCATTGTTTCCTACTGTGCTCTATGGGTTGTGAAATGAATTTATTAAATAACTTACACAAAGGGAGTGAGGTGGGGGCTAGCAGCAGCAGCTCTGGGCTGATGTCGGAGGCTGTCTTCATCCTCCTCCACTTTGACCGCTGGCCTTGACTCCCCTTTTTCTGGGCTTCAGTCTCCTAATCTATTCAATAGGACAATAATCCTGCCCTGGGTAGTAGGAAAATCTTCTAGCACCATAACTATGTGCTTTTCCTCTCCTACAGAGCTTTAACATGAATTATATTCTCCATGTGCTAGAATGTAGCATGCTTAATTTAAAACCAAATTACACCCTTTGAGTATAACATCCATGACAAAAATGTGGTCCACAGTGCTTGAGAGGATGCGTATCTGTAAGTCTAACTGGCCACTTACTACTGAATGGCAATGGTCAGGAAAGGAGAAGCGAGTCAACGCACATGAAGCACAGAATGGAGGAATTTAAACACAGTAGGAAAAGCAGTTCTCTTGTCCTTAGTGTGTTTGCAAGTTAATGTTCTGCCAGTTACCTCAGGCTATTAAAACTAGTTGGACCTGTAATCCCAGCATCTCGGGAGGCTGAGGTAGGAGGATCAAAGCCAGGAGTTCAAAGCCAGCCTCAGCAAAAGTGAGGCACCAAGCAACTCAGTGAGACCCTGTCTCTAAATAAAATACAAAATAGGGCTGGGAATGTGGCTCAGTGGTTAAGTGCCCCTGAGTGAAATAAAAAAACCAGTCAGTGTTTTGTAAACCTAGGCTCACCCTATGTGACAGAACAAGAAGCATTTTCAAGTGAAGATGGAAAACCTAACTTGGTACATCATTGCAAATATAAATAGGGGGAATATGAGTAAGTTTAATAAAAGTCAACCCTAAACCTAGTGATCTTATTTCCGTTAGCATTAAACCACCCTCTAAGTCTTAGAGGGCAGTTTGTGATTACAGAGAATGCCCGAAAGCTGTCCTGCCTGGGGGCTGCGGGGCAGTCTCCCTGCCTCTCTGGTTTTGGTTGGACCCTAAATAAGCACATGGTCTCTTGCTTGTTGGAATTTTTTTTTTTCTTTTCCAGGAAAAATATGCTGAGTGAAGATGTGACTGGGGAGGGCAGCTTCCTTTCAACTGGGAGTGGGGCAGATCCCAGTCTGGGCCTTGCTGAGGCTGGCCTAGAACTTCTGATCCTCCTGCCTCAGTCTCAAGGCACTGGGAATACAGAAGTGTAATAGTGTGCTGGGCTCAAACTGCATTTTTAAAAGAAGGTGAATTTTCTTGTGTATAAGTTCTATATAAGTTTTTATCTTTGATATTTTATTTTTTTATTTTATTGGTTCTTCTTAGTTATATATGATGGTAGAATCCATTTTATAAAATTATATAAGCATAGGATACATCTTATTCTAACTAGAACCCCATTCTTATAGGTGGGCTTGATGGTGGGGTTCACATATGTAATTCCATATGTGTAAAGAGGAAAATTAGGTTAGATTTATTCTACTGTTTTCCTGTTCCTATCCCTTCTGCCTTCCCTTCCCTTTGCCTAATTTATCGAACTTCTCTTCTTCCCCTCCTCCCCTCTATTGTGGTTTAGCTTCCACATATCAGTGAACACATTCAACCTCTGGCTTTGGGGGATTGGCTTATTTCATTTAGCATGATATTCTCTAGATACATCCATTTACCGGCACATGTCATAAAGTCATTCTTATTTCTGGCTGAGTAATATTCCATTGTGTATATATACCACCATTTCTTTATCCATTCATCTTTTGATGGGCATCTAGGTTGGTTCCATAGCTTAGCAATTGTGAATTGAGCTGCTATAAACATTGATGTTACTGTGTCACTGAAGTATGCTGATTTTAAATTTTCTGGATACGTGCCAAGGAGTGGGTTAATTGGGTCAAATGGTGGTTCCCATTCTCTGCACCTACTAGAAGGAAAGGTAGAACTTCAACATATTGGCATAGGAACTAACCTCCTGAACAAGACTCCTCAAGCACAAGAAATAAAATCAATAAATAGATAAAAAGGTTGGTATCAAGAAATAAAATAAAAAATCAATAAATGGGTTGGTATCAAACTAAAAAGCTTCTTCACAGCAAAAGAAACAATCAAGAGCATGAAGAGAGAGCCTACAGAATGGGAGAAAACCTTTGCCACCTGCACCTCACATAGGGAGTTCATTTCAGGACATATGAAGAACTCAAAAAGCTTAACACCAAAAAAACAAATAACCCAATCAATAAATGGGCAAAGGAAAGACCTTTCCCCAATGAAGAAATTCAAATGATCAACAAATATATGGAAAAAAATCTACATCTCTAGCAATTAGAGAAATGCAAATTAAAACTATACTGAGATTTCATTTCACTCCAGTCAGAATGGCAACTATCAAGAATACAAGTAACAGCAAATGTTGGTGAGGATGTAGGAAAAAGGCACACTCACACACTGCTGGTGGGACTGCAAACTGGTGCAACCACTTTGGAAAGTGGAAAGCAGTTTGGAGATTCTGCAAAAAAATAAGCTTTAATTTTTAATAAAAACTTATATGTATATATAATTTAGAAAAAGTAAAAGGAGGCTTCTGCTCAAATTTATAAGTTTCATTCTTCTCTAACCTTCCCAAATGATTATTTTATAAATAGGTCTTGATTCGGAGCCACAGTCATTTACCCAAATCTACACACAGCCCAGTGGCTCTGGCAGTGGTGTGAAGTCTGACAGATGGCATTTCTGGGCTCGGTCACCTCCACAAGGGGATGACAACCGTTAAGGCTGGAGGTGAGGTATGGGAAGCATAGTCCCGGGCTGACACACGGAGCCGTGTACCCCAGCTGGGCGGGTGCTCTACTTTCCAGTCTCAAACCTCACAGAAACCTCATAAGGCAAGAACTGTTCACTATTTTGCAGACACTGAGGTTAAGTGTTTATCAAGGACAAGCAGCTAGGAGGTAAAAGATTCAAAAACTTAAACCAGGCCTAACTCACCCTAAACCCGGCTGCTCCCTGCAACAAGAAGTTGGTGTGGTTCTTGAGAACACTGTTCTTTCTAGACTGACGAGCAGAGGCCTACCAGGCCTCTTGTGAATACACACATGACACTATTCTGCTTTCCCGTCTCCTTTATAAAAGCAGAATATGTACACAGAAGCTCATCACGAGAGCTTTACATTCTCTGGATCCTGGTTGGATGCAAATTTGCTTTATTGTCTAACTAGAAAACCTCCAGCAGAATCTCAAGCGAATAGCCTGATGGGTAGCACAGTAGAGGATGGGTTTGGGAAAGCCCACACAGCACTGCACTGAGAAGCAAGGATGGGCGTGAGTCCCACCTGCAGTTGCAATGGGTTAAGACAGAAGGCTGGGGCTGCAGCTCGCTGTCGCCTCGGAAGGGGCCTGAGGAAGCCTGGGTTCTGCCTCAGCGCAGCTGCAGTCCCTTCTTCACCCACGGCTGCTTCCTCATTTGGAAAACGATGGCTTTGGACAGTTTGATGTCAATTTTTAAAGTCATATTTACTGAGGTATAACTTACATACAATAAAATTCATCTCCTTTTAAAAATGCAGTTTGGGCCAGGCATCCAGGAGGCTGAGGCATAAGGATTGCAAACTTGAAGCCAGCCTGGGCAGCTTAGCAAGATCCAGTCTCAAAATAAATATTAAAAGGGCTGGGCGTGTGGCTCAGTGGTAAAGCACCCTGAGTTCAATCCCTGATACTCCCAAATGCAGTCTGATGAGCTTCACAAAGGTATGCAGTGCAGAAAACTGCCACAATAAAGACACAGATTCCTAATACCTGAACTATTAACCCAAAAAGTTGTCTTGTAACCTTTGCAGTCAATTCCCTTTCTAGGCCCCAGGCAATCTCTGGTGTGATTTGTCCCTGTAGTTTTGCTATTTCCCAAAGGACACCTAAATAGAGCAGTATTTCATGGCAGGCTTCTTTCACTTAGCATGATGCTTTTAAGATTCATGCATTTTGTTGACTTAACAATACCCTGCCTCTTTTTATTGCTGAGTAGAATCCCACTGAATGGACATCTTGCATCTAGCCATTCACCAGTTTTTTTTGCCAATACGAATAAAGTTGCTGTAAACACTTGTGTATAGACTTTTGTGCAGATGTAAATTCCATTCCTTAGGTAAACAGCTGGGAGCTCAACAGCTACAAGAAGTGTGTGGTGTACATTTAACATTTTTATAAAAAGGTTATACCGTTATTTTCCAAAGTAGTTGTCCTATTTTAAATTTTCACCCACCAGGAAAGGACTGGCTGATATTCTACATAGCCTCCAATGATAACTATTATTTCTTTGACCAATCAATATCCCATCTGTAGAATTTTCTGGAACAGAGGCCCTGTGAAATGCAGCTCAGTATCATCCCTCCACAGCACCAAGGAGAGATGTAGAATAAATTCATGGACTCAATACTGACAGCCCTTCCAGCTTTGATAGGTTCCCCAAAACACCAGAATATGAAAGAATAAAATTTCCTGTGCACTGCTACGAAGAGCTCATTGCGCTTCCTGCTAGAGTCACCAGGTTCAAGAGTTCCCTCTCAACATGTCCTGCTGGCTTATTCATTCTCTTTGTTTATAATGTGTGTGTGTGCACGTGTGTGTGTAGATAAACATACAGGCAGAGACAGAGACTGATTCAGAGCAAAGAAAGCACACACCACTCCTTTCTTGTGGAGCTGTGGTCTAATATGTTCCTCTTGACTGATGTGTGGGGCACAGGGAATGCAAGTTTCACCAGGAGCAAAAAAAAAAAAAAAAAAAAAAGGCAGTGTCAGGTCCAGCATCCGAGCTCTTAGCTAAGCAGCAAGTATGGCAGCATTTATGGGAATGTTCCAGCTATAATTTTCATTTTATTCAGGGAAAAATATCTTCTGGGTCTAGAGCTTGCCTGAGTGCTAATGCCTCAGGGTGTGTGTAAGAGGGAGAGAGAACTGAGGTGGGGTGGGGGGAGGATGCTGATGAGTATGTGAGCGCTGAAGAATGCATTGATGTGTTTCACTTTAAGCACAGTTTGGTTTCCAGTCCCTCCCAACCCTACCTGCTGCAAGTTAACTACCTGAGAACACAGTTGTTGCTGTCTGAAACCTGACCTTCACTGTGAAGCTCACAGCTGCAGCAAGCGACCCACCTAATAATGCATGGACTCTTATCTGCTGCATACCTCCCTCTCTGTGAGCCTCTTTATGTTGCAGTCTGCTTTTTGTCCCGTTTCTTTTCCCCAGACCATCTGCCAAATAAAGGAGGAGGTGAGTACATTTTGAGAAGGAAGGAGTCGTGGTTACAGTGTGCTCCTAGAGATGGTGCTATTGAGGCCTGCCTGCTATTCAAAGTGTTGTTCATGGACCAGGAGGAGCAAGGGCGCCACCTGGGAGCTTATAAGAATGCAGAATCTCAAGCCCGTTCAAGACCTACTGAGTCAGAATCTGTATTTCAACAGGAGACCTGGGGGATTTGAGGCACATTAAAGTTTCAGGAATGCTAGAAGAGGACATAAATCACAAAGAGTTTTCATTCATTCAATTTAAGAATGGCCTAAGGGTATGAAATGGTCAGGCTGAGCAGAACAGAACTAAGCAGGAAAGGCAGGGAGGTGTGAAGGAAATGGCCGGCCCCCGACAACTTCACCTCCCAACACGGTGCCATGTGTAATGCCCTCCCACATTGAGTCAGGGTGGGTCTACATGGCAATTTGCTGTGCAGAAGTGACAGAATGAAGCAAAGTCATGAAAGGCATTTTGATATTTTACTTGCCTAGGTCTCTTGGGTCACCTGCTAGGGAAAAGTCCGTCACTGCCACTATGTCATGGCCCTTTCCAGGAACTTTTCCAGGCAAGGTTTCAATGGGGAGGGACTGAGGCCTCCACAGGTACCACACCGGTTCCAAGTGGACCCTCCTGCACCAAACTTCCAGATGGCAGCAGCCAGCCAACCTCTTAACTGCAGTCTCGTGAAACCCCAAGCCAGAACTACCCGCCAAGTGCCTTCCAAATGCCTGACCCCAAAAATCTGGAAGATGATTCATACTTAACTTGGTTACTTGGTAGTCAATAGCTAGTACAAGAACAGAGAGCTGAATCTGACACGAGGTTCCCCCAACTCACAGTGACTCCCAATGGTCACGTGGCCTTCTTAGTGTCTCAGATGACTCATCTATAAAAGGAATAACTCCATTCATCAAATCTTTGACACTTTCTGAATATCAGGTGCACCATTATTTTATGTCTTGCTCAGAAAAAAAAAAATCAAACTCGGACAGCATCAATTCTAAGATGTGTACTAATGTTAGAGATGTAAAACTGTGGGAAAATGTTCATCTTAAAATCAATAAAATACTATTATTATACTTGTTCTGCTACCACACTGAGATGTTGTAAGAATCAATGGACTCACAGATGAGAAGGCACCTGCAAGGAACTGATGGGAGCAGCAGAAGCCCACAGCTTGAGAAGGGTAAATGACATGACGGCTGTGCAGGCCAGCTAATTAAACTGGCACTGCTGGGCCTCACCATCTCACTTTCAATGCTATTGCCTCGGGCTCCTATCACAAGTTACACTCAAAGTGGCTGCTGCAAAGACCAAGTGAGGCAAAAACAGTCAAGGAAAAGGTTCAACTTGATGCAATTCTTAAATATATACACAGCCCTCTACCTAGAGACTTCGATTATTCACCCAGCCCGGGGAGGGCATTGGAATCTGTATTTTAACAAGAGTCCCACACAGTTCTTAAGAACATGCAAGTTTTGAAACACTGATCTAAGCAACATAATGACCGTCCACTTACTGACAGCTTTCTCTGCATCAAATCATTGTCGAAATTTGCACACATAAATTACCTTAATTGCCAGTCCATATAAAAATGCCTTCAACTAAGAATAAGATTTTACTTAAGATCAATGCAAAAACCATGTCTTACCAAGGAGAGTTTGCCATTGGCTCGAAACTTAAATTGGCAAATTACACTATTCAACACTGATAACATCAATATCTGCATAGTAAGTATATTAAAGAATGTATCTTCCACCAAGCTGACATATTTCCTTTTCATCCATCAATAAAAGTAATCAGGCAACCATATTTTCCTTTTTTTTTTTTTTTGGTTAGACTGCCAGTAATATTCCATCTAAAATTCAGATCCCTGAACAATAATACTTACTGTAGCTATCTACTTAGGTCCAATAAAACTTACTTGCTGCTACATTAACCTTCTTGTAAAGGTTTTGGCTTTGCCCTGTATTTTAATGGCTGTATTTTGTGAAGTCTTTTTCTTAAGCCTTTCCTTTTAGAAGTAGGTCAGGAACAAATTTTAAAATCAATAATGTTTGTTTGGTATTTTTGTTTGTTTCTAATCATGTTCGTACTAAAGGACCACAGCCGGGTTTCTAGTACTTCTCCCTCAAACTGCTGGGCTTGCCTCCTCTCAAGCCAATCTCTTGGTCAGCAGGTAGAACACTGCAGGAATGCTAACCTACCTTTGGGAAGGAAAACACGTCCCACTAAAGTCGAAGTTAAAAGAATAAACAAAAAAGAACGTTACAGCAGCTCCTCCAAAGCTCTTCCTATCTCTCCAGAGGACACCATTTTTTGAAGACCTGACCCAACTATGAAGCACACTCAGGCCATTAACATCTTTCTCTGCAAAAGAAAGTAAAAGTGAAACAAAACAAAACAATTTCCCCTTCATTTTTAAACCTCTCGCTTGGGTGCCTTCAGTTCCGCACCACAAACTCATCCTTGACCTGATCTTCTAAACATTCCACAAGCTGTAATAATTAAGTCCCTGGCCCTCTGCTGTGAAAGGGCACATTCTGACAGGTGGAAAACCAAGCCAGAGCAGGGAGACCGTTTCTCAGCTTTCTCAGCCTTGCTGAGCAAGGATTTCCATCTTCAACCTTCGAATCTACCCTGGAGATCTGGGTGCACATGAGGTCTCAAAAGGACATGACTAGGGCTGGGGATGTAGCTCAATGGGAGAGTGTTTGCCCAGAAAGCATGAGACCTGGGTTTGATCACAGTCCTTTGGGAGACGGGGGGAGCAAGAGTGAGAGAGAGAACATGATTTAGTAAGTTGTCAGTGCTTTACAGTGCAAAGTAGCATAACTGTTGGTCAAATGAATATTTTCAATCTCTACAAACTGTTTTCATAGCAGTCTGACCACTCAGGCTAACTTCACCTCTCCCCCTTTGATGAATGGTGTTTCCTCCATGAAGTCCTCCAGACCCCAATCACCTCCTGTGAAGGCCAACTGCATGCTCATCTGTATTCCCATGACACACAAAACATGGCACCACATGTTGCCTTACGTTTTTCTCTGTTGCTGGACCTCACAGCTAGAGGTGAATGACCCCAGTTCATTCACCTCCCAGTTGCAGGACCCTTCAGATTGCCTGGTACATGGGAAGTGCCCAATTTGTGTGAGTATATAAATCCAGTTCATTGACTCTGAACTCCCTCAGATTCTCTGACTCAAATTCAGTTGTAATAGAAACAAGGACACAAGGCTCAAGGAACTGAAGTGATTTTTCTCCCAGTGATACAAAGTAATAGTAATAGAAATAATAATAATAATAGACTCCAAAAAAGACCAAAATCCAAATTCTTTCATCCCAATCCACTGCTTTTCCATCATGCCACCTCTCTGCACATGCTGCTCCCTCTGCTGGGTTGTTGTCTTCTGGTTCCATCTCCAACCTTCTCAATTGACCTCTCACCCCTCACTTCTCAGCCAAGAAGCAGGTCCTCGGGGAAGCCCTCCAGCCTGGGCAGGTTCCCACATTATCTGCTTCTATTACCTCCTAGACTTGTATTCCTTCCTTTGGAGAATTTATCCAACTTGCAAACATTCAAAGTGAAATTGTTTTATTAGAGCCTATTTTTCTCACTAAAATATAAACTCCCTGAGAGTAGGGACCATAATCTTTGTTATCACTGTTCACTGCTACGCTCCTGTTGCCTGGCACAGGGGGCCGCTCTCAATTTGTGTTGAATGAATAAGTCATTTAGGAAACAGGGAGTGGGTCTGTGGCACAAACATTCTCTCTCATGAATAGCAGAGTTACAGTAAAAAGTGGCAAGTCATTCTTATACAATAAAAGACACCTCTGTTTTTCCACTAGTAAACTTTACCTTATAAATAACACCTAGCTGATGTCGAAACTCAGTCCAGGCTTCAGACTCCGGGAAAGGTCTGGGCAGCCTTTCTCTTTCAGTGGTTTCACAACAAGTAAGTACCAGCAATTCCATCATGAGAGTAAGACAAGCTGAGAATGCCAATGTGATGCTACAGAATTTCTTTCCCGAGACAGATGGAAACTTCCACTGGATTAGGTGGACAACTGTTGTTACCACAGATACAGACTTTTGAGAGGATTGGTTGTATTTGATTTGCCTATGGATCTTCAAAAGGTTTCTTTGAAGTGCTCACAACATTTGCAAACTTTTATCTCAATAAATTCAAGGGAAAGGGTTAGGCCCATATCTCTGATCTCGAAGTCACTTAATGGATTCCAGAAGGAAATGATGAAAATTTGGTGCAATTTCTTAAAATATTTCAACAGACTGTTAGTTCTAAAATGAGTCAGTCATCAGGAACAATTTCCAATACTAACTGAGAAATTAAACTAAAAGAAACAAATGGATCATCCCTATGGTCTGTTTCTGTACTGATGTGTTTAAATATAACCAACTCAGCCAACTTACCAACGAATTAGCCTTGATCCTACAACTCATGGTGAGAAACCCAACCTTCTCTGTGAGATCAAGAAGACTGAAAACAGCCTTCCTTCAGACAAAAAGCTTTTGATTACAGAATGTCACTATTTTTAGTTGTTCTTAGCACATTCCCAGTCTCCCATCACAGCCTCCCTCCTTGCGGCTTGAAAAAAATGTCACACCACTCTTTTGTTGGGGCATCTGCAAGGTGTTAAGAGTGAGGCAACCAAAGTTGGAGATGCAGCTTTGGGCTCAGATTGCTCCTGCAGTGGGTGGAGCTGGGTTATAAATCAAGACATCCAATTATAAGTGTAGTTCAGTCCTTCTCTGGAATTTAGCTTCCTCAACATTAAATAAGGGGCATCACTCAAAGTCTCCTTCATCCTTAGAAGCATTCTGTGACTCTAACTTTGACTTCACAGAGCACACAGAAATCTCAGAGCTTACCTCCAGAACAGCGGGGACTCAGCATCTTTAGAGATTCACTCTATTTTACATTGCCATAGAGACACCAGCCATTGTTTCGTGTGACCTCTAACATCCAAAGACCATCTGGATGCTTCCTATCAGCTGACCTGTGTTCCCCTAAAATTCAAATGTTGAAATCCTAACCCCCAGGGCCTCGAATGTAACTGTATTTGAGTTACGGCCTTTAAAAGATATGATTAAGGTAACGTGAGGCTTTTGAGGTGGGGTGGGCCCTGATGCAATCTGACTGGTGTCCCTAGAAGAGGAAATCTGGACACGTGGAAAGACACAGGGCTATGTGTGCAGAGGAAAGTCCAGGCAACCACATCTGCAAGCCAAGGAGCACCTCGGGAGAAACCAGCCCTGCCAACACCTGGACTGAAGACTTCTGGCCTCTAGAACTATGAGAAAATTGCTGTCATTTAAACCACCCTGTCTGAAATTTTATGGTAGTCTGAACAAACTAATGTAATAGTGAATAGATTTATCCATGCAGATGAGAAGTTGGAAAAATTACTCTTTTCTCTCATGAACAGACGTTAACTCTAGAGTTGGAATGTAACTCTGCTGAGGCAACCCAGTTACTTAGTGCCAGAGAGACACTATCTCAGAACTCATGAGGAAAACAGGTACCTGTGGTCACCTGGACTTATTCCTATATATATTTTTTTTAAAGTGCAGATCATACAACAAGACATTGAACATTCAGTGTGACATCCTAAAGGTAAACATCAGAGATCACACCCAGGGCAGTCGGAATGCTCGAAGAACCCATTTTAAGTTAGGATTATAGCATTTCATTGAAAAACTAAAAACACGTTTAAAATATGCCATGTTTGTACCCACAACTGTGTCTGCCTCTGTTAACAGAGAAGAAACAGGACTTCTTTCTTCCCTCTAGACAGCCAACAAGCTTCCTCCTGAGAATGTTCTCATGGCTACTTGCTCTCTTCTGGGTTCTTCTCCTTCCCAAAGGGGTGCTCTGAAGACCGTACCCACGGAAAGAGATGCGCACATAAACAAGCCAGTTTCTCAGAACACCATCAGGCATTAGCTGGGCATGGTGGTGCATACCTGTAATCCCAGTAACTCAGGAGGCAGAGGCAGAAGGATCACAAGTGCAAGCTTTGGTAACTTAGCAAGACCCTGTATTAAAACAAAACAAAAAAGGGTGGGGGCTGAGGTAGGGTACTGGGTCCAATCTCCAGTAGGGGCAAAAAAAACAAATGAACAGGAACAATGCCGAACATAAACTCTTTGGTGGCAATGCAACCTGTCTCACTCTTGGCTCCTGGTCACTTTTAATACCTGAACAGGTCCCCATGCTTAATATGATATGTGCTCCATGCCAAACACATAGTAGGGCTCAAAGGGAGAACCAGCTGGCAGTGGTTCATGATTTCAAGGCACCTAGAGTGCAACCACCCCAGAGTGAACCCTGATTATCAGAACTGAATGATGGAAAAAAGAAAAGGTTCCCTTTTGGTGATTCTCAAATAATATTTCTTGGATAAGTTTGCATTGTCTGCATCGGCATCATCTCCAAGAGTCTTTCAAAAAATACGAATTTCAAACCCCGTCCTAGGATGTTCCATTTCATGAGTGGAGGTGATATAAGGGATTCTGTGATTTCTGAATGATCCACAGGTGATTATCTAATTTAGGAAACACTCAAACCTGCTACACATTTTTCAAAGTTGAAAGAAAACAACTAAGAAGTAGCTGGTGCCTGCAAACTACAGATCCTGTCACTAAGTCATTTTCATTGACTGTCAGAAACATCTGCTCTTTGAGGTGCTAATTCATCTATTTCTATATTAGTGATACATAATTGCCTCACAGAGCACCTCAAAACTTAGTGACTTATAACAACAAACATTTCTCATCTCTCAACCTGCGTAGCTGCAAGTCCAGGAGGGTGGGGTGGGGAGCTGGGTATCACTGGCTCAAGATCTCTTAAGAGGCTCCAGTGAAGTCTCTGGCACGGGCTGCCATCATCTGAAGTCTTGACTGGGGCAGAAATACCCTTGCCCAAGTTTTTGACCAAAGGCCTCAGTTGCTCACTGGAGACTGCAGAGACTTCATTTAGTTCTTCACTGCATGAGCTTCTATAAAGGACATCTCAAGGGTCCTCAGGATAGCATCTGTCTTCCCACAGAGTAAGTAATCCAAGAAGAGCAAGGAGAAAGTCAGGCACTTAACACAATCTAGTCTCCAAAGTTGCCACTGGCACACACATTAAAAGTAAGTCAGTAAGTCTATAAGTTAGAAGTACAGACTCCATCTTTTGATGGGAGGGTCAAAGAATCTATGGACATATTTAATGCTTTTATTTTATGCTTCTGTCATGCCAAGAATAAAGTAGAAATGAATGCTTATAAAAAACAACAAACGGCACACAGACAGCCCTGACTCTGCCCTCATGGACTCCATGGGTAGGAGCAGAAGCAGAAAAGTGAAGCAGAGTTCTTAATCCATCATCCTCCTTTCCCAAAGCCAAGCTGTGAATGACCAGTCAGGCAGGACAGAGGCACACGGTATACTGAATTAGAAGTCAAAATGGCTTAGGTTCGAGAACCTGGTTTCCTATGTCTGCATTAGCCCCTAAGCTACTATCTTCTTCTTTCACAGAGTGATGATTTCTGGTGACCTCACAGCAGTAAGGAGGTGGGGCATATGGGACAGGGATCCTGTGAGTCTGAAGAAGATAAAATCCATGACAGTGCCAGAAAGAGCTAAATGCTATACCCAATTATGATGACTAGCAGACCTGTTATAAGCCAGGGGACTCATACAGGAAAGGGGAGTGGCCACCCTCAGAGCTCAGATGACCTTAATCCCTTTTACATGGACCTTCTCTTCTGGATCTGTGCACTGTCCTTTTAAGGCAAAAGAGCCTTTTGCAACTCAATAAGAAAATTCCACCCACAGGGACACGTATCTTCCAACTCCAAACTGTGTTTCCTTGCGGGTAGAGATGCCCCTGCCCCACTTGGACTGGTGGGTCCTATGGAATGTAACTGAACTAACTGTCCAGAGCTGTCTAATCACGTAACTCCTCTTGAGGACTTGCAGTTCCTCTCTGTCCATTTAAACTGAAAGTGAGAGGGGGGAAAAAAAAAGAACTGCAAGTAAATATGGAAGTTACTAGAAATACTCGGTACTTGCAAGTATGTTTACACACAGAAATTTAAGTATTATTGATCTACACATAGGTGAGAAATAGGCAAAAATTCTAATGTTACATAATTCTGTTCTCAGAAGGGGAGCTTCCTCAGGGTTCCAGAGAAAAGAATCTGACTCAAAGTATAGCTGCTAAAGAAAATGTCAGTCTACACAGAAATTCACTCCATAACTGCCCAGAAGCATGGAAGGGTCTAAGGAAGCAGTTCTCAATTTTTTTTTTCCTTCCCAATCTCCTTTCCGTCTTCTACCCCCTGGTTCAAATGCTTTAAAGAGATTCAAGAAATTCCAGTTTTGAGGAAGCTCATTGTGATGAAGCATGTAACATTAAGATAACCCGTGACCACTGCAGGTAAAAAAAAAAGTGAAAGCATATCCATGGAGAGGCAAGAAAGAAATCTTGAACAACAATTTTCCATAATCCTCCAACTTCGGGGGGGGGGGGGGGCATACTTTAAAAAAAATTCCAAAAAATGTATCTCTAACCAATAAGTAAAATATCCAAGAAGCATTACAAGACTAAGTTCTAAAGTCTCCTGCAGACATAAAAGATGACCACGAGAGAGAACACAAAAACTCATGGTGTTCAAGTTTTAGAAAGCCACCTGCAGCGCCCCTTTTTGCAGAGTAGAAAGGGTGAGTGCCTGAAATTAGAAACACATACCATTCCACATTTTCAAAGTAAAATAAAGGGGCCAGAATTTTGTTCAAAATGAAAGAAGAAAATCAAAGCGCCTTTATTGAATTCAATCAGCTAACTTTGTGCTTGGAGGAACAGCATGGACTTTTTTTTTTTTCTTCTTTTCCTTCTGTTTTTCTAGAGCCTCTCTCTGAAGCTAAGTCACAGTATCTAGAAGGGTTTACTGGACAATCTTTCAGTTTAGATTACAGCCCAATCTCACCAGGCTCCAGAAGACCCAGAGCCTGTTTACAAGAGCCTTACCTCTTTAGGACAAGAAAGTTCCCTCCCACCACAAGAAGTTTCTGACAGTCCCCAGATTACCTTTGGAAAGAAACAAGTGAAATGTGGCTCCCCTGTGGCCTCTTATGCTCCCTTGTTCAGTAGAACAGTCAATCAGGGGCTCTGGACAGGCCACTGCCGCATAGATAAAGGCCAGGAATCAGGGTTTGGGTTGGTTAAAGGACTTCTTAGGAACGTCCCCTACCTTGGAATTGTTATCCACACATACTGCTCTACACCCCTTGGGTGCCACCAAGTTGTTCCTCTTCATATCACCAAAGCTGACGGGAAACAGGGTGAAGAAAATATTTCTCAGAAATCAAAATCAGCACACCACTTTAACGTGGAAAGAACACGTTTTAGATCAGAAAGACCTAGAAGTGGATTCACACTCTGTCACTTAGTGGCTAAATGACCTAGATAAATAACGCTTTGGGTCCTTAGTTTCTACAACTTGTTTAAAAAACAACAAACAGATTACTGTGATGAGAAAATAAACATTTCCATGAAACGTACTTCCTGTGAAATAGGGAGCCATAAGGAAGTGAGTCCAGCATCTGATTCCCAGAGTTCCCAGGCTGAGTGAAAAACAGAACAGATGCATGCAGAAGACAGGGCAGGCCCCAGCAACTGTACCTTCCCCATTCACACCCTGAGCTATTGCCTCCCACAGTGTGTCAGGGTCCGTCAGGGTGACAAGCAGGAGTTCTGACTTCCACAGTTTGGTGACAAAAGGCACTGCAGCTTCCATCTTAGTCCCCTGCCTGTCCTTTCCATCACTGACTATGGAAAATCCAGCTGCCGTGTCACTGAGCAACGCTCTGGACAGGACCAAGAGGAGCGGACTGTTTCCTGCCCAGAGCCTCATGAGCAAGTTTCACACGTGTCCTCCAGTCCCCTTCAGCCGTGAGAAGGTTGCAGCCCCTGTGGACAGCTTGCCTGAGGCCTCAGGGGGAACCAGAGCCATCACCACCAGCTAAGTCACTCCCAGAGGCCTGGTCCTCAGGACCCATGGAAGATAATATGTTTGTGGTTTTAATGTCACAGATGATCTGCTACACCACAATAGAAAACTAAAGCACTAGGCGACTTTAGGAGTTGCCAGGGTTAGGAAAGGAAGAAACCCCTGAAGGCTGAGGCTTCTCCATCAAAGAAGTTGAGAGATGTTGGAGGAAGGCTGGTTTGTGAGAGGTGGTGCAGGGGCGACGTGCTGCAGACGTGAGACAGCGAACAGACAGAGGAGCAGGCAAGACAAACTCTGCAGCAGTGTGTCACGGCCATGGATCCGGGCAGGCTGTCTACACTGATCCAGGCACTCGAGGGTCCTCAAGAGAGGGGATGATTGGCAGTAACCAGAACTTGGGGCATACAAGATGGGAAAGCAGTGTAAAACCAGAAGCAAGGTCAAATGGGAACCTATTGTAGGGACCCAAGAGAGGAGAGAAGAAACTGAAGTAGAGTACAGCTAAAGGAGGAGTGGAGAGAGAGAGGAAGAGAGGAAGGGAGGGAGAGGGGTCAGGGAGGGAAGCACAGCATGAACATGGTCCGCCACAACCTACCACCATTCTCCCACAGCTGCCTATCAAGTCTGGGGTTTCTGAACACTTACTTGGTCATTTAATCTGCTTGCATGTTTGAGGACAAAGCTATCACAGGACACGCTTTTTAGTGAAAGCCCTATCATTTATGCATATAACATGCTGCTCCCGTACACAACATACTGCATGACAAAATTAATGTCGTAAATATTGCGGATGTTATAGACACAAATTATAGTAAAGGTGTAAGCTCTGTTTCTTCTTAAATCATCTCCACCACAGATCTGACTCCAAATTACACTGTTATCTTTAATAAAACAAAGTCGACTAATAATAAGAAAAGAAGACATGCTATGGAGGTAATACAGAGAAAATTCAAAGCACAATCCTTTACAGGAGTGACAGGTCTGAGGGAGAAAACCCTGAGGAACAATATTAACAATATCAATCTCATCCAGATATCCTGTTACAAGAGAAAAACCACCCAGATGCCAAGAGAGTCAAAAAAACATCTAGATTCTGGGGCCTCTGGTGTTCTGTGGGAAGTGGACACTGTCCAGTTCTCAGAGGTTGTAGAATCTGCCGCCCATGTTAAATGCAGACAGGGTCAATCTAGCAAAACTTTAGGAGAACTGACTCAAGGTCCTGTCCTCTGGCACACTCTCTTTGACCAACGGAAGCCTTGAGGGACTGGAAGGAAAGAAGCAATAAGCCTTTGGGCCAAAAAGATTGCATGAGACCTTTCCTTCCCAGAAAGGTTAGTGCCCACAAGCATGGGAAGCCCTTTAGCCGATGCTCAAATTCCAGTGAGGGAAACTGAGGCTAAGAAAGTTAAAGCTACTGGCTCAGGTCACACAGCCAGGACATTTAGTCAGGATTGGCACCCAGGTTTCCTAAGAGAACAATGTGATTCATCCCTGGTCCAGGAGAGGCTCAATTACCCACATCTGTAGCTTGCTAAAGGATTCACTTAGTTCTGTCAACGGACTACAAAACGCACTGGTGGAAGAGAGCTCCTTCCTGTCTTTGACACGTCAGAGTGGAATGCTGCTCAGGCTTCCTGTGAAGGACAGGTGATAAGAACCCAGCTTTAGTAACCTGTGCTTCTTATGCTACCATCAGACAAGGGCTTGTCAGCTCAGTTCTGCTAACAGCGTGCTACACCGCGACCAAGGAGAAGCTAAGCCTCTTCTAGATTCAAAAGCAGTGGAGGCAGGGACATTCACTGAGGAAAATTGGATGTGATAAATTCACAGATAAACATCCCTCTATCTGGGAAACAGTGAAGTCTGCCAAAGGAAGTGCATATGGAATGTACATACACACAAGAAGTAAGCTGGGTCAGGAAAGAAAGAGTCCCCCACCCACCCCATAAGCTGTAACAGAAAACCTGTATGTCCTGGCTTCTCCACTTACCAGTCATGAAACCTGCAGATCACTTCACTTTTCACCAACTTTAAAATGCAAGTATATGCCCTCTTCTTTGTCTGCTTGTCAAGAAGATTGAAAGAGAGAAGTGCCAACACAGTCCCCTGCACAGGCTTGTAGACAACCATGGCCCTGCTCCCAGCTCAGTGGGACAAAGCGCCTGTGGGAGCTCACCCCCATTTGCATGCTGAGTCCCACAGTGCAGAGGTGGCCAGGCCTCAGGTCCTCCCAGCTGCTTCTCACCTACCTTGCTTACTTCCCCTGAGACTAGAAATATGCCACTGTTGTCTAGGTCTTGATTTCTGCTCACCTTTGTTCCTTCTGGTTCTACCTCCTGGGCAGAAACCTACTCTGAAACACCAGAAAGCCCTCTCCCCACCAGCCTGGAGGGGCATCAAATGCAGCCTTCACTTCTCTTGTCCCTGCTGTCATGATGGGGGCCTGGATACACAGTGACCATCGACGTTCAAGTTCATTTTACTTTCAAACATTTTGGAGGGAATAAGTTCAGTCTTTGTTGCCCTGGATGTTGGTGGGTACTTATGTGAATCAGACTGCCCTGGTCTTGAGGCCGAAGCTTACGCTAATGTGGTGGTTTCAGAGGTCTAAGTACTCTGCCCCAAACCCTCGCTGACCTCCAGCTGCGGCTCCTGATGCAGAGCTCTCCAAGCTCCCCGCGGCCTCCTGTCACAGAGCAATGTGTCAATCAGCGGTGATGCCTGGTGATGCCAAAGCTTACAATGAAACCACCACCCACTTCTGTTTACCAATTGCCTCCCCTGACATCTCTTGAGGCAGTGAACCCCCCCACAACCCGTCCCAGAGGGAATCCAGGGAGCCCTCTTTGTAACAGAGTTCCCAGTGGGCGGGAGTCTCAGCAGGTCGGAGGAGGGGAGATGCTGCGCCACGTTTCCCCCACATGGCCCTTCTCCACACTCACTCTTTGGGCCTGTTTCCGGCCTGCTCCTTCACAAGGACACCATTCTCACACATTCATATTTTGCCTGAAAAAGAGAAACCCAAATAAGCAAAGAGCCCTCCTTTATTTGCAGGAGAACGTCCACTTCTAAGCCTCCCATCTCCCAGGCTGTTGGCAGCCCTTTCCCTTTCTTCCTCCAAAGGAAGGGCCAAGAGAATAAAGCTCTGCCCTTCCCCCCCTTCTGATGCCACTTGGAACTTTTACAACTGGTGATTAACAGCCTCTTAAACAAGAGTGATCCTCCACTTGCTGTAGATCTGGCTGCTAAGTACATTTGATTCGAATTTAAAAGAAACATGTATTCATTGTCCCACTTCCTTGGGAAACTCACAAGTTGCAAAGTAAGTGATGGAGAAACCTAATGAATAGTAAAAGAGGGATTAGAGGGTGACCAGCACACATTCTTCAAATGACACAATTTACTGAGTAAGGGTTTCTTTCCCTGTGTAATTAAGAGCCAGGGAAAAAGTAACTCCAACCACCTTCATCAGTTATAGGAGGAACAATGACCCATCCACAACTCAGGGAGCTGCCTGGACGTGCATGCCATTCCCACTGCACGGGACAGCGAGTGGAGCGTTGTGGTAGAGGTCATCTTGCTCCCGTGTATCACAGTCGCCAAATAGAGAATGTTTCCCTCCTGACTAGATGAGCATCCGTCCTTGCTCCAATTGTAAATTCTCCCCACCAGCAGAAGGGCCATAACCGTGAGGCGAGGCTTGGCCCATGCTTCTCACTTTGATGGTCAACACTTCTGCGCCCTAACAGGTCGATCACCTCTGCTTTCCCCACCAGGCACTCTTCAGGGCTCACAGGAAGGACAGTGCTGAGTTGGCAATGTCAAATTTCACTCTGGTCTTCCTTCCTTTTCCCTCCATCGCTAGAGAAAAAGCAGTAGGCAACAGTCCACATTTATTTAACACTCTAAAATAAGGTCTAGAGCCAAATATGGTAAAATCTGGATTGAACTGAACCCCAGGATGCTTTACCATTGAACTACATCCCAGTCCTTTTTATTTTATTTTATTTTTTATTTTGAGATAGGATCTTGCTAAGTTGCTAAGTTGCTGATGCTGGCCTCTAACTTGAGATCCTCCTGCCTCAGCCTCCTGAAAGCTGGGATTACAGGTATAGGATGGATGCCCAATTTTTTTTTTAATTTTTATTTTTTATTTATTTATTTTTTATTGTAAACAAATGGGATACATGTTGTTTCTCTGTTTGTACATGGCGTTAAGGCATACCATTTGTGTAATCATAAATTTACATAGAGTAATGTTGTTTGATTCATTCTGTTATTTTTTCCCTTCCCCCCACCCCTCCCACCCCTCTTTTCCCTCTATACAGTGCTTCCTTCCTCCATTCTTGCCCCCCTCCCTAACCCTAACTCTAACCCTAACACTAACCCTTCCCTCCCCCCATTATGAGTCATCATCCACTTATTAGCAATATCATTCGTCCTTTAGGATGCCCAATTTTTGAACCTGTCTTGTTACCCTCTAACCAGTCGTCATCTGTCAGTTACAAATGTTAGAAAACTTACGTAGCATCTCTTATTAATCCATAATAAGCCTTTCTCCCATGCACATCTGATTATATATCTATGTACATATATACATTTGTACATATATAAAATAACAGTAATAAAGCAATAGTAATAATAACATAGAAAACAGTATTACTACACCTTAAGCTTGGAGCACTTCATATATATTATTCCAATAAGTCTTCATAAAAATCCTGTGATGCAGGTAGGTTGCTGTGGTATTTTGTTTGCTTTTATATCTAAGTACCTTGCCTACTCTTCCTCCTTTGTCTTCCCTCCATGCCACAAGCCACCCCCTCGATTTGATGCACTCACACAAACCCACACCATGAGGACATCGACCACCTAGCTCAAATTCCTAGCTCACACACAATATTATCTATTTTGAAAGCTAAAGATATGAGATCTCAGACCAATGTTTTTTTCCAAATATACCAAACAAAAAAGTCATACGATTTCATTTAAACTCAGAGAAAAGTGCTCATTTGACCAAGTCACATAAGTCACATTCAGAACATCCACTGCTGCCAAGAGCTCCCCAGAATAAACAAAGTCAGGGGCCGTCTTTCATTCCTGCTTCGCAGGTCCTAAGCCGTGAGTCTGTGGTCTCCTTGGAACTTCTTAGTTACACTTTCCTCTTCTACCTGTTTCAAAATGCAAGGGTGTGGGCACACATGCCAGCAACTGCACGTATGGGCACCTCGGCGCCTGCAAACGTTCTCATTAAATGCCCTTTAATTTAAGATCCCCCAAGTGATCTTATTTGAGGATTCCCTGGATCCCTTTATTTAGAGGTAGAAGTTAGAGTCCAGCTGGGAGGAAGACTTGCCAGGACAGGGAAGCAGAGGCCCTGGAAAGACCCTGGAAGAAGTCACTCTGAGTCTTCTCAGCTCAAGATCAAGGGAGCTGGAAAGGACCTAGGCCCTCATTAATCCTCAAGGCAATCATGTAATAATTTGTCAAAACAAGATCCAAATGATCTGGTCTCAGAAGCAATAGGACTTGGCTGATTAAATGCTGGAGGTAAATTCATAACATGTAAAGATACAGGTTTTCCAATTAATTATCTAGAAATTAAGAAACACTGGACACATCAGACTCAAATCACTTGGGACATGCTAGACAAATCACCTTGTTCCCTCCCTAACATCAACTGGAGATAGTGAAAAGACCACAGGCCTGATGAGGGTGGGACTGGGTCCCTACCTTGGCTCTCCCACTAGCTAGCAGTAAGGGATCTTAGAAAGGGTATCTCTCAAAGATTACGCTTCCTCAACATAAAAAAGGGTTGAGAGCAACTCACATGACAAGTGAGGATTAAATGAGACAGGGCATGTGACAGCAGGCTCCTGATGCCCACCGGATGCTTCTCCTCCCTTGCTTTCTGGGTTTTAACAATGCAACACCCACACCAAAGCACCCCACCCTTGAAGTTCTTGCAGGATAAACAATTCCCAATTCAATGCAGCAGACTGGTTGCCCACATGCTTTACAAACTCAGTAACCCTTCAGCCTGGCTGCTGATTTTAAGTGGCTATAACAACCTAAAGCTGTTTGCATAGCACTTTTCCCTGGGCAACCAGAGATGAGAATGTTCGTTTGATTACTATCTGAAAAATGTAAACAGTTGCATCCATCGTGCATGGGGTTAAAACAGTCTAACCAACACGGGCAGATAAAATTAGTATGTGTGTGAAAATTCAAACAGAAACCCAATTTGAGCTTAACTTTGATAAACTGTGCACTCTCAAAAATAAAGTATAACCAACCAAAGTGCATTCGTCTACGCTCTAACATTAACATCGGTGGCAGCTTGTTTACATTTATTGGCCAAGAAGTGTTCTTCCATCTGGTCACACACCCAGCACTATACACATATTTTAAAGTTATTCCAATATTTCATGTGTGAAAACACAGAGGTTATTTCATGTAGGCAAATTTGGAAGAAGTCGAGTGCTCAATATGCTGCAGAGCTCCTGCTTAACCCACAGCAACTGACATTTTTCTTTCAGCCTGCCAGTTAAATGCCTACTCTGCTTTTTAATTCATTCACCCACTTCTACAAACGTTTGCGCTGACATTTTGCCAAAGAGCTATCCCACAAATCTCTAATGGGGAGGGGAGAAGAGAGTAACAAAACAGTAGCATGAGTCTCAGACTCTGGGGACATCTTCCAAACATCCTACCATGGAGAAAGCCCAAGTCAAGTCGGATGAAATAAAAGACATCGGTATTTTTCAACTAATAGTATACAGTTATGCACCAGAGGCTGGCCCTTCATATGGTAGACAGTGTAACTGTTGCATGACCCTTTCCTTTTCCCACGAGACCAAGGTGTAATTGTGTAAAAGACCCAGTGTTTTCTGTATCCTATTTTGAGGATCTATTTCTAATCTGAAGGAAATGCTGTGAAATGAAATAAGCCAATGTGTAACAGAAACGTGTTTTCGACATACTTCTCTACTTCTCAAGGTATACTCACAAAGCATGCAAATGATTAAGTACTAATTTCTAGATCTTTCTAGAATAAGATTCAAGGCCTGGTCATATGGCCAGCAGCAGGAAGCCCCGTCCAGCCTGACTATGGCATGGCCATGCTGCTTCCATAGGACGCACTCACTTCCCTCAAGGTTTCTATTGGCCAAAGAAAAGAAAAGAAAGAAAATGCATTCAGGGGTTCCTGGGAGCCTGGCGAAGTGGCTTCAGAATTCTCCAAGCTCTGGACATGCCACAAGAATGATTTCTTTTGACTTTTTGGGTAATCTGCGTATTCTAAGGTGTGTACTAAACAGTATAGATTCAGTATCATGATCAGACTCCCAATGCTGTAGCAGAGAGATTACTTTGAAGCACATGTGCACCTCTGTCCCTCCTCTGCTCTGTCCTGAAATGGCTACAGTTCCACTCAGAAGGAAAGCTGGAGTCTTCCTGATGGTCCAGGGAGTGACAGGCACCTCTCCCTCTACAGTCTCTGTGCCCACACCAGCTTCAGTCCCCCTTTGCTGTTTCAATGCCTTCAGAACTCTGCCGCAGCTGGAAATGTCATAACCAACATCTTCAAGTTCAAGTTTTTGTTTGATTATTCTATTAACAATTTCAGCCACTTTACATTCCCTTTTACCAGGCTCTACATTTCACTTTTTTTTTGTAAGATTGATTGCATTAAAATCTTTCCAAAAAACTATGATCTATTTATTATATCTACTGCTTATTGTCTGTTTATTCCTGCTGAAATGACTAAGTTCCAGGATGGCAGACAGCCTTCACTATCTTGTTCAATGTATCCCAAGTGCCTCAAACAATTCCTGGCACACAGTAAGCCCTCAACTATTTGTGGAATAAATAACCAAACTGCCAAAATTAGAAACGCTGTGTCACAGAACAACTTTCTGGGGCTGCACCAAGACAAAGACGAGAACTAGAGCGTCCATCTCCCAGAAGACAGATTATGCCATAGGAAACAACCTAGACAGTGTCCCCAGGCAGCTGCTGCCAGCAGGCTTACACAGAACAACAGAGATGTGCACAAACACGGGCAGCACATACATACACTTTCCAAGGCACACCTCTGATGGACTCTTGGATTTGAGGTGCAGGGCACCCACCTACCATCTCTCTCAGTCATTCCGTCCTGTATCACATGTGTGATGAGCTGGGCATAGTGCTTAGACTTGTATGGGCCCCTCTACATTCCAGAGAAAAAAAGCTGCTTGCTGTCAAGTCTGTGCCTGCCTCGGCCCAACCCAAGTATCTATACTGTCTGGAAACCTTTGGCCTCAGGCTCAGTCTTGCCCAGTGCTGAGTCAGTCAGGCCTGGCAGTGGATTGGGAGCTCCACCCACCCCCATGTGGCCAGATCAGTTCTGCTGCCCTAAATCTACTGTCTGCCACAATCTAAAGGGCAGTAAGAATGATTCAGAGTACAGTACACAACACCGCACAGAAGACAGCACCAGAACACCCCAAGCTGTGGGCCTGAGTTACTCAACTCCAAAGTGGTTTATTTAAGACCTTTGTAACATTCTCCCATGTATCATTTAAAAACACATCTTACATCCTAGGACTTGCGGGGCACACGGTGCAGTAACTGAGAGCAATCTCCATAGTTAAATTAATCTTGCTCTGCCATTAAGCTGTGTAACACACCTATGCCTTCTCTCTCACCTCAAAATGGCAATAGTAATAATAATAATAATAATAATAATAAAACCTACAAAGTAGGGTAAGTGTGAAGATTAATGAATTTCAGGTAAAGCTTATGGAACAAGGAACATAGAAAACACTCAAAATTACTTCTACAAACAAAATGTGGTATTTCCATACAATGAAATCTGCTACGTGGATAAACCTTGAGAACATTAGCTAAATGAAAGAAGCCAAATACAAAAGGCCACATATAAGATGACTCTACTTACACTGGATGTCCAGAATAGGCAGATCCACAAAGTAAATTAGGGACTGCCAAGGCTTGTCACCAGGGGTTGTTGGGGAGTGGGAGGAAATAGAAAGTGACTGCTAATAGGTGTGGGGTTTCTTTGGGGACATTGAAAATATTCTGGAATTAGACAGTAGTGATTGATGTACAATTTTGTGAATATACTAAAACCGCCCAATTGTAAATATTTTTTATTAAAAGGCACTACTACTTCCCTATGAGATTTAGACAGTACTCATGTCTTAACGCAGCTCCCCCTAGAATACCCGACACAAAGCAAGGCAAATTAAATGTGCTAAGCTAAGCAACCAATGACCAATGTGGAGCCAAAGTTTTCTAGGAAATGCCAACAAAGACTTGAACCACTGAGCAGCTTCGAGGAATGATTGGCCAACTTGGACAAAGTCTTCTCCCCCGGGCATTTGGCAAAGGGCCAGCAGTCTGAATCACAGTGGCTGAGGGTCAAAGGCAGGTTCTGCCAACAGGGGAAAGGATCAAAGCTGAACACGGACAAACCGGTTGGGGGAACGAAGAATGAGAGAGAGAGAAACCTGTTTCATCCTTTGGCTTGAGTTTGTAATCAGAGATAGTAATCAGCATGCACAGCACCAGTCCCCAGCACACAGGCCTATTTATATCAGCAGCCTCTCTTCAATCAATGTGATGGCTACAAAAATGAACTGGGAGGGAGGGATCTAAGGCGGGGGTGCCATGGGAAACAAATAGGCTCTTATTTCAAAGCAACAGTTTCTTTGCTTAAATTGGCAGTCAGTAAGGAATTTTCAAATACATTCCAACACTCAGCTGGACCATCCTTGAAACCTGTTCCATATACATGCTCTAGAAGTTATTTTCTTAGCAAAAACATTTAAGGAGGAAAAAACAGGAGAGGTGGAAATGAGGTAGAGTTCTCAAATAAGAAAAGGAAAACAGTCTCTTCTTTTGATGGTAGAGAGAGAAAAAGTTAAATTTTCTTTCTCATGTTTTCCAGAACGTGAAAGCTATAAATATAGAAAATTTAAAACAATGAAAACGAAACAAAAATCAATGTCTATTTGTCAATAGGGGTATCACAATTGGGAGATGGGCAACTGCTAGAAGCAGGAGAAGCCCACAGAATATTCTCATGCAGAGCCCTATAATATTCAGAACGAGCTCCTCACCCAGACCTTCCAGTTCTTCCGGTCACTTCAATCATGGTTTCTCTCTGCTATAGCATTCTATTATTTTTTCCATATCACTCTGGATTTGCCTGCTGTAATGTCATGACCAATTGGAAATCCAGAATCTTATAAGTGCTTTTAAGCACCTTTGATTCCTTTCGGCCACTTCTCTTTCCCATTATCACTGCTCTCAATCCAGTCCTCATCTCCCTCCCTCTGAGACTGCTGGAATCGCCTTTGACCTGATTTCCCTCCAGTGCAGATGGCTTTGCACCCAGTCCCTGCGCTATCAATGGACAAATGAATGCACGGAACCCTCTTCCTGAGCCTGACATTTAGGACCAACCCTACCCACCAATGACATCACATTTCCAGGCTCCCCTCCCAAGTCAGGTTACCTGGCTCCTCTTCCCCACACCTTCCAGCAGTCATTCTCCTTCATGATTTCATGATGATCCTGTCAGAATTCAGCATTCTCTCCTTTGCAAGGCATTGTGACAAGCAGTTTTTCACACAAAGGTACCATCTAATACAATGTGACTCTTATCATTTGACACCTGAGAAGTTCACAGTTGACTTAGCCATGTCTTATCTATGATGCCTTACCAAGTACTTATGATGGGCCAAAATCGTAATTAGAACCCTGTTGGAGTTGCACTGGAGTATTCCTTAATGAATGTGCACTGAATATATAAATGAATGAATGACTCTAACAGGAAAATAACATCTGAAAATATTTATTTTGTACTATGCTAAATGCTTCACATACACTTCTGTTTTTGTAGGGTTTTTAAATTCTCAATTGAACTTTTGGGTATGTACTCCATTTTCCAAGTAAGGAAATCAAGTTCAAGTTCCTAAGATCATACAGTGAAAACGGCAGTGTCAGGATAGAATCCATCCTAGATCTCTTGACTCCAGAATGCATTCTCTCCAATATTCACCTACCCTTTCCTCTTTTCCTCCCTGCTTCTCTACCCCCTCCATGCAAAGGATTGGAAGCTTCAGAAAATTTGTAAAGCAAGTTAAACGCTGAGAGAGCGCTGCACTTCCAGGGATCAAAATAAAGCAAGTTAGGAGAAGCCTCTGATTGTACTCAGAGCAGGGCTGCTTCCACCTGTGTGGCTGGAGTTGGGAGGGACACAGGGCCGCTTCCTTTGCATGGACCAACAGGAGACCCAGGGTCACCAGTTTAAGGTCCCATTCCAGTTCTTTGTAACCATGTGACCTTGAGCAGATCCTCTCATCACTCTGAGTCTCAGTTTCCTCGTGCATTAAATGAGAATCATAAGCCTATCTCACCAGATTGTGGTGAGGAGAAAGGAGACACAGGGAAACGAGGCTGCAAGTGCCATGAAGGAGACCAGCTTATCTTTGTCACAGCTCTAACCCAGCAGCAGGCAATGCACTTGGCTTGTTTTCTGGAGTCCACTGCAGTAGTTTTCCGATGTTTCTCTTCTCTAATAACAATCTTCGGTCTGTTTGAGATCTAAGTGCAGGAACTGATTTTAAAAGAGAAATTATAATAAGGATGATGACACTCTTATTGTTATCATCCTAAAACATAAGCCAATAGTGATGATAATGATGATAATAATAATAAATCACATGCCATAACAAGCAAACAAGAAAAACAAGTGTTTTATTACCTCTGCCACATATGCATGCTGCTTACAGTGGAGGGAACTCCCAAGGAGAAAAGAGAAAGGCAAAAGCAAATCTGAGGGCTGGGATGTAGCTCAGCGGCAAAACACTCGCCTCACCTTTGCCAAGCCCTGCTTTGGATTCCCCTTTCCAAAAAGGAAAAAAGAATCCCACCAGGAAAGCAAACAAACAAAAAAAGTGAATAAACAAATAAAAAAAAAAAAGTAAATATGAGTGAACTAAGAAAGCTCACTGACGCCCTAAACATCTAATCAAAAAAAGAACAGACTTTGCAATATAAATTGGAAGATCTGCTCAGAGAGAAGCAACTGAAGCCCCAAACTGAACAATCTCAGCAATTTGGGAGAAAGAGATATTTTGAGATGGCATCATATTAAGAACAAAGAAGAAAGTCATTTTTATGTGGCTCTCAAACTATTAAATGAACCTGCCAATTCCATGCAGAAGAAGGGCTTTAAAGAACTGCAGTCAAGTTGGGAGAGACGTCAAAGTCCACAATTCATTAGGCAGCAGAGGAAAAGCAGCTGCAGATTTTTAAGCAAGTGTCTCCAGCCCAGGCCAGAAGGAGCTCATGGCTGCCAGAGCTGCTGGAGACTCGAGGGGGAACCACACTTTATCACCCTTCCAGCATGCACAGACTTCTGCACTCAGTTCCTCTCTCAGGCGTAAGTAATGCACGTGTACATAATCCTCACAGAACTGAAGAAAAGAGGCTAAGGAGGCCCTGGCTGCAGCTTACCAAGGTATGCAATCAATCCTGACTCTTCCTTTCATTAAGGGAGGAGAGGAAAATTCCGTTCTCTGGGACCATCTCCTCATCTGCCACAGGGGGAGAGCTGTGAATTAGTTCTTCAGTCAAGAGAGCTAATGAAATCGCATAACGTAAAAGTGGCCTTGGAAACCCATAAAAATCACTCGAAAGGTGGGGTCCACGAGATTTAATGCATATATCACAAGAAGCGCAAGGGACTCAAGGTAAAAGGAGAAAACAGACTTATGTCTCCCATTGGCCATCTTCTGGAGTTCGGTACCCCAAGCCACCATCACCATCTAAATTCTTCCAAATCACGATTCTGTAATTTAAGGGGCTCAGGATAATTTCATAATTGTAAGTCCTATCTTAATCTTAGGGATATCTGAAGATTAACACATCAAAATGAATGAGAAAGCACTGTGTGAACAATGAAGTATTTCACAAATAAGATTCTCTCTCGTCTGACATGCCGTGAACTTCCAGGGGCAGGGATCACTCCCCCCACAGCAGTTCTGATATTCAATAGCAGCCGATCTTACTTTCCAGGCACCGAGAGAAGGTGGAGCTGTGAATCAGCCAGCACTGAACAGAGTTCTCTATTGCAGGTTATGAAAGAGACAGGATGTGCCCCAAGACTGCCTGTCACTGCTCACAATCTAGTCGGAAAAGATTTTCTCCCAAGACATAGCGCATGGACAATGCACATATACACCTACAGGTGCCTTAGACAGAGTGTAGATCAAAAGCACAAGCAAGGAACAATCCGTGAGTCAGAATCCTTTCCTCAGCAAAGAACTCCTGCATAGGATGAGAATGTAATGGTAAAAAAAACAGAGGAACTCTGCTGTTGGGAAAGCCCTTTGGAGGCAGTTATTCTATGCCTGCATTTTAAGATTGACAAAACTAAGCCTTTGGAAGGGGCTTGGGTGTGCCGGGCTCACACAGCAATTTCCACATTGGCTGGCCCCACCACCACCACCACAGAAACCATGGTCCCAGGGGGATCCTCAATCTATCCTTGAGCAGTACTGCACAATTCAGGATAAATCCTGTTTTGCCTCATGGGGAATAGCTGGCAAACGAGCCTGCGCAATTATATTCACTTCCAAATCATTTAGTAAGCACCCAGATAAAACACTAATAGACTCCCTCCCTGGACCATCCTGTAAAAAATCACAACCCCATCTCCGCTCCAGAATATATGACAACCTGTATGTACATTTCCCCTTCTCTTCCTTGAGCACATGTATGTGTCTGTTTTCCTCAGCACTTTGTCCACAGCACCAAGTACAAAGCCCCAGGCCTATGAGAGACTCAATCAAATATTTGTTGAAAAGAAGGAATAGAAGTAGAAATCAAAGAAGACCTGAAGAATATGATGGATGGAACTCAGAAAGCAGACACGGATGAGGAGGGGAAGAAATGGAGACACGAAAGGTGGAGGAGCAAAGTGGAAAAGTATGGAGTGGGGTCAGAATGAGGGAGGTGGTGCCTAAAATAAAGATATTTAGATAAAACTAAAGCAGAGAGAATGCAGAATGGAGTCCACGTGTTTGGCGAAGTGCATAGACACAGAGCTGTACACACACAATGGAGGGCTACCACTGACTCCAAGGAGACCACCTTGGTGTCCCCAAAAACTCATGCAAGCCCTGCCTAGAAAACAGTTCAGCTGGAGGTGGGAGGATAATTCCTGGAAGCCAACAAATGTAGCACAGCTACAAGCTGTTCCTCACGCAGCCAAGTGGTTCTCAGAGCCAAAACCCCATCTCCCTCTTCACTCAGACTTGGCTCTGGGTTGGCTGGCCCAGAAAGGCCAGCAGGGTCTCCCCAACACAGCACAGCAGTATTTTTCCACCTCTGGTTCAGAATCAAACCGCAAAACTCTGGGTTTTGAAACTCACTATGATGTGGAGGGCTCTTTGCTGTTGTTGTTATTTATTTTTTCAATGTTTCAAAGACTAATTTGGGAAACAAGTACATTTCAAAAGAAGTCATTTGCATGCATAAAAAATAAGGGCAGTGGAATATTGATTGTGGCAATTTAGGAAGGTGGAATAATGTACCTCTCTTAATTCATGGAAACTGAAGAAAAGATGGAGATAGGGTGGAGACGGCGTGGCCCCAGGATATGGGCAGTTGCTGACTGTATGTGGACAGCCTGTGCACAGGGCCAGCCTGTCCCAGGAGCCCAGAGGTCAGGTCTGATAAGGCTGCCCAGAAGAAATGGGAGATGTGACCATGTCTTCAGAGAAAGCAAGGTCTGGGACAACTTCACTTATGCCTTGTCTCAGAAGGCAATCAAGTCTCCCAGGCGATCCAGACACATCTGAAATAAATGCACAGACACTACAGAGACCAATCAATATTCTGGCGTGAAAGATTAAATACCAGTCGTATTTATTTATCTTCCTTTATTATGTTAACAAAGGCAGATTGGTAAATAAATAACATAAGCCAGTGATCTCTAAAGTGCTAAGTGCTTTAGTGAAAAGAACAGTAACCTAGAAACCAAGAGGTTGAATATCATTCCCAGTTTGGGTGGGCACACAAGAGATCTGGGGCAAATCATTTGATTTCTTTGATCCTCAGCTTCCCTTCCTAAATGCATCTTAGCTAAAGTTAAATGGATATTATTATTTCAATGGTAATAAACCTCTGTTGATACTATCATTAACCTCATTTTGTAAAATAATTTTTTCCAAATTCATCAACAAGGAATGGAGTCAGAAGTACAAGTCTGCCTGATTTCCAGGGTCCATATTTTCAATCCTTCAGGTTATCATCTCCAATCCCTTCTTACTCTGATCAGCTACAGCATTCATTCAAATATAAAGGGTTGAGATCACCAGAATCTACATGCATCTAACTGGTAACCAAGTGTCAGAGGAGAACTGATTAAACAGTATGATGGTACTGACTCCGACTTAGTAGCTTAGGATAACAGAAGATCCTAAAGCCTTTTGTATAGCTATCTCCACATTACATCAGAGTTTTGTTCTGATCAACTGTTGAGAATCAGAGAAGTAACATGATAACCTCTAACACAGACCCATTTCCAGTGACAACTTCCCTCTGCTCTCTTCCCATCACAATCCAATACAGTCCAATGTGCAATGACAACATTGTGATAAAGGTGTTTCATAAGTCAGGCATGGTGGTACACACCTGTAATTCCAGCTATTCAGGAGGCTAAGGTAGGAGGATCATGGGTTTGAGGCCAGTCTAGACAGCTTAGAGACCCTGTCTGAAAATAAAAATAAAAAAGGAATATAGGTATAGCTCAGTGGTAGAGTGCTCCCTGGGTCTAATTCCTAGTAATGCAAAAACAAACCCAAAAAAAACAAACAAAAAAAAACAGATCAAGTGCAACAGAGGAAAATACAATCATATAAGGACCAGGCCCTGGTCTTGGATTCAACTGTATAAGAAGGACATGGTTTAGCAACATCATAAGAAACCAAGGTCAAATGTTTCAAAGGTGTGTTCTGGCCACCAACAAGGCATGACTCAAGCTACAGGAGCAGAGGTGGATTCCTGGAGGTCGACGTGTCAGTTTTGATCTGTGTTGCTCATGCCAAACCTGGAAGGTTCACCTTCAGTTTACTAACACAAGAACTGATGGAAGCTCCATCATCAGTATGAAGGAAACCACACCCGGGGTGAAGGTTTGAAGGAACTGGGAATACAGCAAGGAGGCCAGAAGCATCATACTCAAACCTGAAAGTCCCCTCTTCTCCAAGAAATGAGTATGATTATTATTCCACATCCATCCTACTTGTAGAAGATGGCGGCAGCAGGGAGATAGATTTGGGCCCAATTTTTTTTTTTTTCTTAATTCCTTAAATGCTGCTGCCCAAAGAAAGAAATTTGCTGCTGGGGAAAGTAATGTTCCATGGATGCTACAGTGGAGGCTGGCAACCATTTGGAGGGGTGGCTGAGGTGTGAAGGAGTCCAGCTCCCATGGCAAGGTGTAGGTACTGATGTAAGTTGAACTGTGTCCTGCACAAAATTTATGGTCAAGTTCTGACTCCTTCCACAGCCACCCCCATCTGTGAATGGGATGTTATTTGGAATTAGCGTCTTTGTGAAAGTAACCAAATTAAGTTGAGGTCATACTCAACTAAGGCGTGCCATAAATCCGATAATTTGTATCCTTAAGAGAAGAAGGAATAGAGCACGAATTTCCAGAATATATAAAGAACTCAAAAAACTCTACACCAAGAATACAAATAATCCAATCAACAAATGGGCTAAGGAAATGAACAGACACTTCACAGAAGATCTACAAGCAATCAATAGATATATGAAAAAATGTTCAACATCTCTAGTAATAAGAGAAATGCAAATCAAAACTACCCTAAGATTCCATCTCAGCCCAATTAGAATGGTGATTATCAAGAATACAAGCAACAACAGGTGTTGGCGAGGATGTGGGGAAAAAGGTACACTCATACATTGCTGGTGGGGCTGCAAATTAGTGCAGCCACTCTGAAAAGCAGTGTGGAGATTCCTTAGAAAACTTGGAATGGAACCACCATTTGACCCAGCTATCCCACTCCTCAGCCTATACCCAAAGGACTTAAAATCAGCATACTACAGAGATACAGCCACAACAATGTCCATAGCTGCTCAATTCACAACAGCCAGATTGTGGAACCAACCAAGATGCCCTTCAATGGATGAATGGATAAAGAAACTGTGGTGTATATATATATATATATATATATATATATATATATATACACACAATGGAATATTACTCAGCCATAAAAAATAATAAAATCATGGCATTTGCAGGCAAAAGGATGAAACTGGAGAATATCATGCTAAGTGAGATAAGCCAATCTCAAAAAACTAAAGGACAAATTATCTCACTGATAAGCGGATGATGACACATAATGGGGGGAGGGAGGGGGCAAGAATGGAGAAAGGAGGGACTGTATAGAGGGATAAGAGGGGTGGGAGGGGTGAGGGGAGGAAAAAAAAGTAACAGAATGAATCAAAAACTATGACCCTAGGTAAATGTATGATTACAAAAATGGTACGCCTCTACTTCATGTACAAAGAGAGAAACAAGATGTACCCCATTTGTTTACAATAAAAATGAATTTAAAAAAAAAAAAGAGAAGAAGGAGACTTGGACACACAGACACCCAGAGAAGATGGCTGTCTCGGTCCGTTTGGGCTGTTATAAGAAAATGTGTTAAACTAATAAAATACTTTATAGACATTTATTTATTTATTTATTGGATATTTATTGCTTGTAGTTCTGGAGGCTGGAAAGTCTGAAATCCACACACCAGCAGACATGGTGTCTGGTGAGGGCTCTCTGCTTCAAAAACAGCATGTTGTTGCTGGGTTTTCACACAATGAAAGAGTGAGTAAGTTCCCTACAGCCTCCCTTAATAAGGTCCCTAATCCCATTCCAAGAACGGAGCCTTCAGAACCTAATGACCTCCAGAAGGTCGCATTTCCCAACACTACTGCACTGAGAACCAGGTTTCAGCATGTGGATTTGGGGAGACGCGAACATTCAAAACACAGCAAAGTCCACGTGAAGTTGGAGGGAGATACTGAAGCACAGGAGCTGTAGACAAAGAACACCAAGGACTGCCAGCCACCAGGGTTAAGAAGAGCAAAGGCGGAGATTCCTGCCTAAAATCTTCAGAAGGAGCATGAGCCTGATAGTTCCTAGACTCCAAAACTGTGGGAGAATACATCTGTTTTAAGCCACCCAATTAGTGGAAATTCATTACAGCTGCCCTAGGAAATTAATGTATACACTAACGCCTGAACTTGGTGATATTATGTGTCTTAGGAACTGACTGCTGTTTTCCAAATGAAAATTGTGATGGGAGACTAATATTAATTCTTGAATCAGAAAGAATGTTAGGACGTGGTTTAGTTCTTTTAATCAATCACATACTTATTAAACACTGAGTCCTAAATATGTTCTCAAAACTTCTTCTAAGACCTCAAGAGATGAGGAGGGAGACATGATTTCTGCTCTCAAAGAACTCACTGTCTGCTATGATCTCAATGTTGAGACCCCCCCACCCCAAATCCACATGCTGAAATCCTAATGTTAAAGGTGACGGTGTTAGGAGTGGAGTCTTGGGGAGGTGACTGAGTCATAAGAGTGAAGCCCTCGTGAATGGAATCAGTGCCTGTCTAAAAGAGATGCCAGAGGGCTCCCCTGCCCCTTCTGCTATATGAGGACACAGTAAAAGGGAGGTCAGCTATGGACCAAGAAATGGGCCCTCATGAGACACCAGATCTGCTGATGCTTTTATCTTGGGCTTCCCGGGCTCCAAAAGTGTAAGAAATAAATATCTAATTGTTTACAAGCCACCCAGTATATGGTATTTTATTATACCAGCCCAAAGGGACAAACACATCATCCACCAAAAAATGTAAAGAAATATTTTGATTGATGTCTTTAAATTAATGTCTATACAATAGGCAGGCACCTACAAACACAAGGGTAAGAGAAAGGGGAGAATAAATCACCTGTGACAGTGTGTATCAAGGAAAACTTGCTGCAGAGGCTCTATCTGGGCTAGATCTTTCAAAAGCAAGAGTCTCCAGGTAAACAAGTAGGAAAGTACTTTCTAAGTATATCAAACCCCATTCAGGGGCCTTAGTCTACCTCTTCTGCACTTGGGTAGAGGCAGGTATAAGGAGGGAAGGACAAGAAATAAAATTCAAGATCTACATGAAGCAGTCCAGGAAACCCCAAGGGTTTTGGACCCCAATTTTTAGAAGTCTTACTCAGTGACTCCCGTCCCACCCAGAGCACTGTGCCATTTCCACCGTTTCACCTCAGAGGAGCGCCATCTTCCTCCTCCTACACTGGTTATATCACCACCTGGCAGTTTCAACGGGGATAGCGACACTTAAAATACTCACTGATGAAAAGCTAGACAGAAGTCACCTCAGATGGTTTTCCAAACCCCCACCAGATTCTCAATCCATTCATTTCTCTTCACTCTGGCATGTGGAGAGGGAGGCAGGAATGAAACTAACAGCTGCTCCCCAACAGTGGAGGGGCATGGGATGTCACTGTCGCACTTGACAGCTGGGAGCATTCTCAGGACACATTACGTAACCTCTTCGTATGGAGCTTTCTACCCTTCCAGAGCACTCACGTGTCAGCCGGTTTATTCCCACAGCAACCGAGCCAGTTGAGCAGCCTCAATGAGGCTGAAGGAACCCAGGGGTAGGGGAACAGCAAAGCAGAAGCTGACCCAAGATGACACTCGGCCTCCTGAACCTGAACCCAGGTGCTCCCACCCTTCACCGCCCTGCTTGATTTTCTTTTGAAGCATGTGAAAGGGCTTATACGATTGTGGACCAGGAAAACGATTCAGCAGAAGTAAATAAAAATCATTCAGGTGACAAGGATGAAGATGCCACTAGAAGGAGAAAAGGAGCAAGGCCAGCTTTCCTTTCATTAAGTGAGAGACGCTTCATGCATGTGACCAAAATAACCCACACCTCTGCCTTCTGAATTTGGGAGTCTCAAGGAGAGAGCTGAGGACAGAGGGGGACTGATACTAGGGGTGCACATGGCTGTGATGGAGCTCAGGGGACTGGCTGACCGGCCCCCTCTCACTCTTGCCCTGACCTCCCATACCTACTGTTCTTCTGTGTTCACTACAGGATTATCTACACCTTCAAGATACCAAGATACCTTGCTGATACCAAGGATACTGATGAAATCATCATCAGACACTGAGAACAGGGCCAATGGCCCTTGCATATCAATGGCCTTTTCCTCAAATATCATTATGTATATGCTGACTGTTCATCTCTAAGACTCAGAATTTCGCCCAAATGTTTAAGTTAAGACAGCAACAGCAACCCTGGTATGGTGGAGCATGCCTGTAATTCCAGTAGCTCAGAGGCTAAGGCAGGAAGATTGCAAAGCCAAGGCCAGCCTGGGTAATTCAATGAGACCCCATTTCAAAATGAAAAATTAAAAGGGCTGCAGGTGTGGTAGAGTACCCCAGGGTTCGATCCTCCAGTATCCCCTACACACACATACCAAAAGCAAATACAAACTTTACTATGTACTAACATCACAATGTGAGTGTAAGCAAGAATCGCATTCTTCCTAAAAAAAACCTGAAAACATCACTGATAAAGTCTCTTTAATTTACTAGAATTAAAAAACAAAAAGAATATCAATTAGATTGTATCTTCTGGGTAGAGGATCTTTCTTTGTCTGATTAAAAAGGAAATTGATGCGAGGAAATAAAGGAGCATTAATCCCCTCACCTTACCCTGCTCCTCAGTCCGAAGCCTGTGTTTCAAGGATTTCTTTCTGCCTGATCTACAATGATAAAGGCACAGAGCCGCTCGGCATACATGTATGTGTACACGCACACATATTTCATTCTGAATTCCCTGGCAGGTATACGAGATCACATATTAATGCTAAATTAACTTAATTGTCTAGCCTGTCCATGAAGACAGGGCTTGTTTTTAACCATGATCATGTGAAACATAAGGCTACCAAAACAATCTGTCCTCAATCAGGTACTGGATAATCAGGAGGAGCTGGAGCTAGAAGAGGCGACTGAAATGGTTTCCTGCAGTACCATATTCTCTGGTTACCTCGCTCCTCCTGCTTCACACACTTAGAAATAGACATCAAGTCCTGCATGAAGAAAGGCTGCAAATGTTCCATCCTCCCACGAGGGAGAAGGAATGGAGAAAGCCATTTCCCTTTTCCGTCGTCTCTCTCCCTTTCTTGCGTGTATGCACACCAGATGGTGTGAAGCCTCGGGTTGGAGGGAGGTAATAAACCCAGAAAATATTGCAATATTAGGTTATAAAATGACTGACTTTCAAACAGAAATGTGTCAGTGCCAGGGAGTACTATCGCAACAAGCAAAGGGACACTCCATGACACTACCCAAGCAAGCTCCCTGCTCCAGGCTGAGGAAGGAGTCCCTGCAGAGCCAAGTATCTTGAGACCCATGCAAAACAGCTCCCTCAAAAGTGACCTGCAGCATTTTATCACCTTTTATTTGCAAAAAGAAAATATACCCTGGCTCATCTGCGCTGGGTCCCAGAGGCTCAGTGATACAGAGCCAGGAGAAGGAGGCAGCAAAGGCAGACAGAGGGGGTGCTCTGGCCCACAGGGTAAGGAGTTTGGTCCTGGCTGCTAATTGTTTTCATTTTATTTCTAAAAAGGGGCCTCTAAAAAACTGGACCAATCACTACTTTGGTCAGGGGCCTTATCTTTTTTATCTGTGAATAGAAGAGCAGATGGGTCAGGTGACTGGCAGGTTAAAGGTGGCTGTGATTCTTTGCCACTCTCCCATCAAGAGCGAGGGCCTAAGTCCTATGCCCCTGAATCTAAGCAGGTGCTGTGACTGCCTGACCAAGGAAATAACAGGGGAGTGAGGCTGGGCTGGTTTTCAGGCTCAGGCCTTAAGAAGGTGGCAGCTTCCATTGCTTATTTCTTGGAGCATTCTCTCTAGGTGCCCTGATCTTCCTGTCAGACTGAGGCTGCCATGTTGTGTGAAGGCCAGGCAAATCAGATCAAAAAGTGAACAATGCCCACACCTATGGGTGGGGAAGACTGGGAGAGGAAGAAGAGAAATGTCTGGCCAGCTCCCAGCCCAGGTCCAGAGATCATAGAGCCATTACTGGCAATCCCTTCTGTGTTTTGTCTGAATTCCACAAAATCATTAGATACATTTTAAGTCACTAGACTGTGAGCTAGTTTTTATGCAGCAATTCATAAATTAAGTGGAACCTGTAAAAGTCATTTGTTATGCATTGGATCTTAAATGTAAAGTCCCCCCCCGCAAAGGTCATGTGTTGCAGGCTTGGTCCCTACCTTGTGGTGCAACTGGGAGGCGGTGGAAATTTTAGGAGGTGGATCCTCATGGAGGGAGGATAGGGACCCCAGTTCCTTCTCCTCTCTCTCTCTCTCTTTGCTTCCCAGCCACCATGAGGCAAGCAGTTTCCTCCACTGCAGGCTTCTGCCATAATGTTCTGCCTCATCACAGGTCCAAAGTGATGGGACCAAGCAACCATGAACTAAAAACTCTGAACTGTGAGCCAAAAGTAAACCTTACCTCCATTAAGCTATTTATCTCAGGTATTTAGACACAGTGACAGAAAGCTGACTAAATCACCTTTCTAGTCCGAACAACTCTGATTCTGTGACCTTCATGTATCCTTGGGGTCCTCCACCTCTCACCCCATCCTCACTAAGGTAACCAAACTCATAGGTTGAAAGTTAGAAGGGCTCCGTGAATGTTTATGTTAGACCCTCCTGGTCTGACTCTTTAGAATCCACCTTCCCTTTGAACCGGAAACACATAAGGCAGCTGGAGCTGGAAGGGAGAAGCTCTCCGAAAATGAAGTCAATACATTGGGAGAAACAAGGACTAATGACATCATTTGATTCCTTTGATCAAGTCAGACTACCCATGAATTTTCAGTGGCACACACAAGTCATTAAATGAATATTTTGCTTAAGCATGTTCATGTTGACTTTTCTAGAATTTTGCTGCTGGTGAAACTCCTAACCACCAATTAATGTCAAAGAGGCATCGCAAGTTCTTGATTTTTTTCTTTTCCCCCAAAATCAGCCATTACTGGCAAAGACAGAAGTCATTTTGGAAGATGGGGACATGGGCAAAATTTTTAAATAAATCAAGTCACCACTTTCTGGCCTATCAAATGAAAGGGACTAGTCTAAGCCCAGGAAAGGAAGGATCCTAAAACCCGAGGATTCCATCGTGCAGTTTGTTGCCATGCTATTCACAGTTTACATGCGATAAATGTGGAAAATGAGAGATAACCCAACAGACTGACACTGGTGGTCAGTTAATCAAACTGCATTCACAGCACAATGTGCAATGAGGTAATCAATGAAGTAAGAAGTTTGGGGACCATGTTAGTAACTGAATCTATGCCCGTGAAATAAAACACTAAGTGATCCAGCAGGTCACAAACTACTTGCTAAAATACGCACACTGTATTTAGTAATGAACTGAAAGAGGACTGGGTGGCAGAGGAGACAGTAAGTAAAACAGGTCAGAACTTAAAGCTTCCTTCAGTTGACGTGGTATTCTACCCAGCCTGTCTCCCCTGTGACTGGAACAAATGCCAAGCACAAGTCTCCAGAGTCATGCAGTGTGTGAATGACCCTGCACGGGCCCTGATCACAGCTGCGTTTCCTGGCTGTGCCAAAAGAGAGAAAAGCGCTGGAACTGTAGCTCAGTGGAAGAGCACTCACCTAGCAAGCTCTGGGCCCTGGGTTTGATCCCCAGTGCTGCAAAATAAATAAAAGGAGTGAAGAATACCCATGTCTCAACAGGCTCTCTGCTCTGCAACATCCCCTGCAATAGCCACTGGATCCACCTTGCACTTGGGGCTAGCACCAGCTCCACAGGAAAGAAGGGTATCTGCACTTAATACCACTGATGAGCCTGTTTGAGCCTGTACAGGCCAAAGCAACAAAAATGCACGATGTTACCAGTAATGAGAAACACCTCTTGTTGGGCAGCATCAGCACTGACTCTGACCTGCCAAACTGAGCTAAGACAGAAAATCAAGCAGCAGGAAACAAGGCAGCTGCAGCATTCACGTTATATTAGAGCCACACAAAGCAATTCCCAGAGGAAAATAAATTGTATATCCATAATACTGGGATGGATGGTGCTTTAGAGTACAGTAAAGGTCCTGAGGTTTATCAGAAAGTCTAGTTGAAGAAGGCAGCTAATAATAATCATGAAATAAATCGTACAAACACACACTGAGCTCTTAGCCCAGGACTGCGTAGACACATAAGAATCTCACACCCACACAATCACATGAAAGCAGGCTAAGTCCATCACTTCTCCATGCAACCTGCCTTCCACCCACCCACCCACCCATGCTGTCAATCACCTAGCATGAAAAGCCAAAAACACCTCCTAGTGGAACATATCCAGGCGTATTACAAAAGGAAGGATACTAACCTGTCAAAAATGATGGTTACCTAGCAGGTTGCTCGGACCTAAAAAATAGAGATTGCTGTCAAAACACTTGACTACTATAAAGCACATATTTCAATTCTTCAACAATTCTCTCCTGAGCACAAGCTGTCTGCCAGGCACTAAGCAAGAATGGCAGGGACATGGTAGTAAACACAAGGACCACACAGAGCTTGTCCTCCTGGATTACCTTTTGTGGACAATGCCTAACACTTTATAACAAATGAGTATCAGAGGTATAGGCACGGGAGGAGAAGAGGAAAAACCCAGCTTCACCTATGGCCCCAGGGAAGAAGACCTGCAGGAGAGGGCACAGAGAGCATGTTCCAGGGTCTGAAAATAAGAGTAAGCCAGGCACAGTGGCGCACACCTGTAATCCCAACTCAGGGGACTGAGGCAGGAGGTTCTCAAGTTCAAATCCAGCCTCTGCAATTTAGTGAGACCCTAAGCAACGTGGCAAGTTCTTGACTCAAAAATAAAAACAAAACAAAACAAAAAAACCCACCTAACTAAAAAGGATTGGTGATGTGGCTCAGTGATTAAGTGCCTCTGGGTTCAATTCCCGGTACCCACCCTCCAAAAAAAAAAAGAATAAAATAGTCAGGTTTAAGGGACTGCAGAGGAACCAAAGCAGAGGGAATCAAAAGGGTAGGGACAGAGGGCAGGGACAGGGAGGTGGGAAAAGGCCAGGCCATCCTTAAAAAACAGAGACTAGGAAGGATTTTTAGGGTAATGATAATGGCAGCAGAGTACTGACATGGTAGGGGCAAACTGTTTGCATGGAGAGCAGTTATTCTCCTGGAAGTTCAGAAGAAACATTACTAAATGGAAATGCCCTTGGGGATGAAACAGAGATGTTATATGGTGCTGAAATATAAAACCACAGTCAGTCAGTGTGATAGACTGACCTCATCTTGTGATATACCCCAACACTGCACGCATTTCTTTTTAATAATTATGATCTGAGTTTGTCTCTCATAAGACTGAGTCGTGAGAAAATAATCCTTGCCTAGCTTTCTGGCAGTCTGGAATTAGATAAAGAAAAATTTACTCATTCGGCAAACCCTCACCTGATTCTAAAAAGGATTTGAGGCAGTTTAAAATTTAGGAAAAGGTTAAAGAGAGACAAACAAACAAACATGTATCACGAAGGGAGCTTAGCCTCTGCCTTCCTGTACCACCCATTAGGCCTCCCTCTCAAAAGTTCCAAGGCTTTTATGGCTTAACAAACCAATCCAGAGAAAAAGAATTATGGACGAGGGCAGTATCTCCCAAGGGGATGACTAAAATCAGGAGCAGAATCAGCTTATAGGTTCTCCCTGGGCTCAACGCTGTATAAGTCCTTCCTCTCACAATGAGATAAACAGAACAATAAACAAATGCGACAAATTAATAACTTGAGAGCAGTGAAGACCCTGCTCGATGTCTTGAAAAACAGACAGTGCCAAGGCTTCACTGATTCTTAAAGACACAAACACACACACACACTTGAACTCATAGCCCTTAATAATAGTGCATTAGATTCCGATGTGTATTCCTGCTTCCTTTATGAGATTCCAGTCGCATAAATGCTTCATCAAACTCTCTAGCAGGCTGAGCCCAACAGATACCAAATTGGACAATCCACAAGATGCAGGCCCCAGGCAAGCAACACAAGGAGCTGCCCTGTCCCCATACTCCTTTGCCCAGTACCCAATCAGTATGGAGAGGCGGGCTCATGTGCCCTCTCCCCGCTCTCCAAAAACCCCTTACCTGCAGTCCCAACTGCCTCTCCCTACACCTTGAATGGTTACAATGTTAAGGCCACCATGTATATAATTAGGACTGGTATGAGTACATTAGAGTGAGTAATGGCGATTAATACTCAAGTGCATAGCTTCAGACTCTAGAACTGCTGGAATGACAGGACTCCGTTACTAGAAAAGACCAAGGAAGCATCAGTGCTATCATGGTGTAGCGCACAAGAATGCGATATTTATGCACCTGGGGTGAAGGGGAAGAGGCTTCCCAGGGCCAGAAGTAACCAGTCTCAAGAGGCCTCTGTGCCCGTCCACCTATCAATTAGTTCCATCCCCAAAAAGAAAAGTTGTCTGAGAACATCTGAGTTCCACCCAGCCTTTCCCATCCCTCCCTCCTTCCCACCCCTGTTCCTCAGCCTACTTCACAGCTGGAGAAGCCAAGAAGACTCCTCTGTGCCCCGCCCTCCCCTCCTGCACTGCTGTCCCAGTACTTGAGCCCCCGGGCTACTAGAGTCCCACATACAGACGACCCAGGGGGTGTTACACAAGTGTAAATGATATAAAAACACAACGATTTTGGCCCTTACAAAGCAGAAGTTGTACCTCAAGAAAAAAAGACGAAAATTTTTTTGTTGTATGAATGGCAAAACAAGAATGAATCAAAGCCAGAGTTTCAATGTCCGATCCCCATAGTCCTGTCGAGGATGATGTCTGCGCTCTAACCCACAAGCCAATGTGCTAATCAAACTTCACAATGGCTTATGTTTAAAAACAGGCAAAATGCATCCATAAACACTGTTATGGTTTGGATGTGAGGTATCCCCCAAAAGCTCACATGTGAGACAATGCAGGAAGATTCAGAGGAGAAATAATTGGGTTGTAAGAGTCTTAACCCAATCAGTGATTTAATCCCAATCAGTGATTTAATCCCCTCATGGGGATTAATTGAGTAGGGTGTGGCTGGAGGAGGTGGGAATTAAGGCGTGGCTTTGGGTATATATTTGTATCTGTTGAGTGGGGACAACAGAGATGTAAGCTATTTCCCTCTGCCATGCTCTTCTGCCTTGATGTTCTGCTCACCTCAAGCCCTGAGGGATGGAGCCAGCCTTCTATGGACTAAGACCTCTGAACGCCTGAGTCCTCAGATAAACCTTTCCTCCTTCATAATTGTGCTGGTCAGATCTTTGAGTCACAGCAGTGAAAAAGCTCACTAAAACAAACACCAAAAGTGTCCCAAGGAATCACCCCACTAAACCCTCGGTCCCCAATTCCAAACTCTGTCCTACCGCTTGCTCTATTATTGCACATGGTGAAGTTGCTATCTAGTGCTTTCTATCAGAACACCCATGAATTTCATCTGTCTGTGCTGGATAGCCTCTGGCTGTCCCTCTGCATCTACTTTCCCCTCACACCTGGCCCTCCAAAGCTGGCCTGGATGGATAGTTTCCCAAAATTCTCTTGCCTGCCGCTTCTAGAAGAATCTAGCCAGTAAGGAACCCAGCAGAAAATCAGAGAAAAATCAAAGAACATAGCACAGGGCATGTATTCTAACTCCCCTTCAGGGTCACCTGGCATGGCTGTTTTCCTCAATTACCCTCTCGATGTGTCCGTTGTTAACAAATGAGGTCATTCGGAGTTTCAGAAACCTCTCCCTCCCCTGGCTCTATTAGGCCCAGAGGTGCTTCACAGCCACAAGGGTGGGAGGCATCATCCTGGTGGTACCTCTGTGAACCACGTGGAAACCCTCCTCCATTTTCCTTCCCTTGGGCGCAGCACCTGTTTCCCACTGAGGCCCTGAACTGATACGATGTCTAACAACAAGAAAGCAGTTTTGTTCAATTTATAATATGGAAAGAACATGCTGTGCCATGCTCATTACCTTCACTGCAACATTTTTTTTATTAAAAATCATAAATTTACATAGGGCAATGCTGTTTGATTCATTCTGTTATTTTTTTCCCTCCCCCCACCCCTCCCATCCCTCTTTTCCCTCTATACAGTCCTTCCTTCCTCCATTCTTACCACCCTCCTTATCCCGAACCCTAAACCTAACCCTAACCCTTACACTAACCCCTCCTACCCCCCATTATATGTCCTCATCCACTTATCAGCGAGATCATTCATCCTTTAGTTTTTTGAGATTGGCTTATCTCACTTAGCATGATATTCTCCAATTTCATCCATTTGCTTGCAAATGCCATAATTTTATCATTCTTCATGGCAGAGTAATATTCCATTGTATATATATGCCACAGTTTCTTTATCCATTCATCAACTGAAGGGCATCTAGGTTGGTTCCACAATCTGGCTATGGTGAATTGAGCAGCTATGAACATTGATGAGGCTGTATCTCTGTAGTATGCTGATTTTAAGTCCTTTGGGTATAGGCCAAGGAGTGGGATAGCTGGGTCAAATGGTGGTTCCATTCCAAGCTTTCTGAGGAATCTCCACACTGCTTTCCAGAGTGGCTGTACTAATTTGCAACCCCACCAGCAATGTATGAGTGTACCTTTTTCCCCACATCCTCGCCAACACCTACTGTCATTGCAACATTTTTTTGTATTAGACTTGTTACCTATTGAACCTGCCACCCAAGCAGCCATTCCCCTACTTTCCTATGAGGAGTGAGGCTCCTTAGTAGGCTACAGAGCACCTGCCACTGAGAAGATACTTAGATGTCTGACGGAGGACTGAATGATGGATGGATGGATGGGTGAACCATATGGCAAAATATTTGATGAAAGAAGAAAGTTAGAAGCGGGGGGCAGTGGTGCACACCTGTAACCCCAGCTACTCTGAGCTTGAGGCAGGAGGATCACAAACTTAAGGCCATCCTGGGCAACTCAGTGAGACCCAGGCTCAAAATAAAAGCATGAAAAATAAAAAGGGCTGGGGGTATAGCTCAGTGGTAGTGTTTTTCTGGGTTCAAGCCTCAGTAATACACACAAACATACACATGCACACACAGAAAAGAAAATGTAAATAGGGATTACCATATGGATGTGTAGAAAGAAGGACTGTAAGAACATAAAGCTAGAATTTTTGTTGTTTTTATGAAAAGACCGTGGGTGGTTTTTTAAATTTTAATTTTTCATTAAATTTGCTATGTTTATATAGCAATAATATTTTAAAAGAAAATATTTTTGTGACACTGAAATCTGGAATGAAAATGGAAATGGAACAAATATGCATTTATGTGTTTTATGGATACACAAATGGAATACTAAAATAAACTTTTTCAAGAGACAACCAAATGATTAAACATTAAAGTTGACTTTCCCTCTGCACATAGCTATTAAAGAGTAATTAAGACTTTCCACTGTGTTAAGCAACCACTTGCCTAACAAAGTTGCCATAATCATGTTAAAAAAGGGCAGATGGAATCAAATGAGATGCAAATGGGGCATAGTCCCCACGTGGATTTATGGCCCACATTTTTATTGTTAGCAGTTCTTCCCAAGCAAGGGACAACATGGCTACACAGATTTATTTCTATGTTTTTCAGAGGCCACTAATCCAAGAACGGGAGTAGAAATACTCCTAGACAGATGCTGGTGACACAGATAGTAGCCCCAGCTCAACAAGCAGTTGCTGTATGACCCTAAGCTATTGTTCCATGTCTTCATGCTCCTTTTCCTCACGTGTACAATCAGAAGCTCTCTGCCAGACCACAGGTCCCCTCAGCTCTGACATTCTAACTTCCCACCTCGAGTGGTAGGACCCGGATGGCAGAGGAAGAATGTCAGCATCATTTCTTGGATGCTCCTTCCAGGCCCTGCCAGTTCAACAGGACCAATACTGAGCTCCCTCATCCTGACTCGAGTCCCGCTTTGCTCTTCATTTCCTTTCCTGAGAAAGACTCCACCAGCATTTCAGTGCCCAAGAAAGAAGCCTGGTCAACATCTTGTTCTGCCTCTCCTTTACCACCCACATCCTTTACCACCAAGACCGCTCAATGTTGCCTTCTAATTATCTCTTGGATCTGACCAGTTTTCTCCATAATTGCTGTTCTTACTCCAGAGCAGGCTCCTACCAAGTCTCTCTTGGGCTACTGCAACACACTCCTGTCTTCCTTGTTGGTGTATCCAGACTATTCTCAACATTACAGCCACCAGGGTGTTCTTAAAAAGCATGTCATACCATTGCTTAAATCCTTCGACAGACTTTGCCCTCGGGATCACGCCCCATATCCGGAAGTTGGTGCACAAGGCTCTTGATCAGCTAGCCTCTGCTTCCTCTTTCAGTGCCACGTTTTACCACTTCCCCATTCACTCCATTGTCTAATCAAACTAAGCAAACTCTGGTTCCCTAGGGGACATCATTCCTTGCCCCCATGGCCTCTGAACATGTCTTCTGGTTAGGAAGCTTTCTCCATTCTTGGGCTGGATGCTTTCTACCACTGGTCCTTTAGACTCCAGCTTCTCTTCTTTGGCATGTGGTACTGGGGATTGAACTCAGGGTGTGCTTTACCACTGAGCTACATCCCCAGTGCTTTTAATTTTTAATTTTGAGACAGGGTCTTGCTAAATTGCCCAAGCTGTCCTCTAACTTGTGATCCTCCTGCCTCAGACTCCACAGTAGCTGAGATTATAGGTATGCACCTGGCTAGGCTCCAGTTTTTTCTAAAAAAATTCCTTAGGGATCCCAAAAGGGGTTAGGTACTCTTACTGAGTGCTCTCACGGTACCTGATGTTCATTACTGAGAATCCTTACAGTCTATTCTCCGAGACTTGCAAGCACAGTGTTGCTCATCATTTATTTCCAGGATTTAGAACAAGTGGATGCAGGAATTAATACATGTTTACGGATGAATGCATGAAGAGAAGTAGGAAGAGGGAGAGAAGGATGAAAAGTAAGACTTTAAGCACTTTCAAAACCTTATTCTACAACGGGATTTGTGTTAGCCGGACCCCATGGATTCCACAAAGGCTTTGGCTGGAAACTTCTATTTTCTTACTTAGGAGACAGAATGAATTCCCACAGATTGTCACATCTATTATGTGGCCTTCAACCCAATTACTCTCAAATCATTCCCAATGATTCTAAACTCATCTTTAAAGGAACATCCATAACTATCTAGGACATAACATTTTCAAAAATCTGAATAAACTTTCAGAGGAATAAACTCTGACGATCATTTTGAATGCCGAGAACCATTTCAAACTAGTCACCCTTTGCCACACGGGCCATGCATACGCTTTGAGGACATCCAAAGCTTTGTTTCTGCCATTCTCGACTCTGAGCTCAGCCCACCTCAGGTCTGGAGCCATCTGAAGGCTTTCCCAGCCGGTGCCAGACACTACTGCAGCTACCTCACTGTCCGCCCACAAGGCTTCTGCAGAGGCCTTCCAATGGGCTACCCTGCTCATCTGAAGTTACTCAGATCATACTATGGATCTGTAGTTACATATTGTGTGTGCATACACACTAACTTTCATTCCATAGTTACTCAAACGGGTGCTCAAGAAATCTGTCTTAAACTCCTAGCCAACATGTCTTTATTAAGAAGAGTAAGTTGCAGGTGAGTGGCACCAGAGCCACTCTGACTGGGGCTTAGGACCTGGTGAACCCACAAGCAGGCTGATGCCAGTGCTGTGCACAGCTTTCTCTCCAGAAGTCACATCTAAATTCTGATGGGCATTTTCATTGTCAAAATTGGAAAGGGCCAGAGATACAAGTAGTCGGGAATCTGAGGTTCACAAATAGATCATCATCTCCTGCTATACTTTGGACAGGAAATGATACCCAAAGCCCATGTGTGAAAGCTCTACTGGGAGGTGGCAGATCTCTTATGAGACGAGGTTCAGTAGAAGGAAGATTAGTCATTGGGGGTGTGACCCTGAAGGGGATACTAAGTCCCCAATTTCTTTCTGTCTCTCTTTACTCCCCATCTGCCATGCTGCCACTGTGACATACTGTGCTGCCACAGGCCCAAAGCAACAGGGCTAAGTGACCATAAACTGAAATCTCTGAAACCATGAGCCAAAATAAACCTTTCCTCCTTATAAGCTGATTCTCTCTGGTATTTTGTCACAATAACAGAAAGCTAATTAACATGCCTCCTTTTCACACTGACCTATTGCTGACACAGAATAAAACAAAAGAAGCACAAAGAGGCAGCATGAGATGGCAGGAGAAGACAGGTTGGTAAGAACTGCCCCCACGAAATGTCCTCAAGTGGTTTCTCCTCCTCTTCCTACCTCCCAACACCCAAAATGAAGACAGTAAACTAAATAACTTTAAAAGTCTTTTTGACTCTATAGTGTATTTTATACTTATGAGTCTTCTTCCCCCAGGCAAATTCGGCAGCAGGACTATGCCATTTAAAAAGTAGACACAGATGAGTGCCTTTATAGATCTTTCTCCCCCTACAGAGAAAATTGGACAAGAAATAAAAAACTTAACAATTTCTGTGGTGTCAAGCCTTTGCCCATTGCCTTCTACAGAATAAAGCCTAATTCCGCAGTATCTTCTGGTCTAGTCTGCCCTTTCATGAAAAACTAACTTTTTTTTATATATAGCTTTAAAAAACATCCATTAAGCAAGTGAGGCTTTTGAATGTCTGCATTTATAGGAACTAGGTATTGAGATCTTACTGTGAAAATCCCAATTCCACTCTTCAGACCCAGCTAACATGCTGGTCACGTGGTGGGCACTTTGTTCTGAGGAGCAAGATGACTGTGTTAGCATAATTCTAAAGAATCCCCTACCTGCCCCCAAGACATGAAGAGGTGCTAAAGAAGCAATAGTCAAAGCTCCCTGCAGGTCTTCCTTATGTCCCTAAAATCTAAACAGCAGTGCTGGATAAGGTTGAAGGTTAAAAGGTTAAAGGTTAAACTGAGCCTTGGGGACGAAGAAGGGGAGGTGGAATCACTCTCTGCCTTCAGTGATCCTTAATAAAGAAAGAGAGTTGTGGGAGAGTGCGTGTGGTTGTCTTTATGCCAGATGCCACCAACACTAAACTGGGCAGCACAGCCTTGAAGTGAAGATCTGCAAGGGCCCTTGAGAAGGTGGGAGAGGCAGGTCTACTGACACTCCCAACGAAGTCAGAATGACAAGGTATCTGAGCCAAGTGATTAGAACAAACCCCTAGGAGGCCTCAAAAAGGCATTCCCTGCTTCTGCCATTACTCTCATCTCCAAATCCCTTTCTAGTGCATCAGCAAGATTATAAATATTGCTAGAAATTTAAGTCATTGGAGAGGCTGTGCCAACAGAGGACCGTAGAGAAGATACCATCACATGGCAGGATGGGAAAAGAGCAGCAAAGCAGGGATATCTGTTGGAAGCAAAGGCGGCGGGGGGGACCCTTTTTAATCAACTCTTAGGAGCTTTCAATGTTCAGGAGAAAGTTCTCCCAAAGCAGATAAATCTTTAATTGATTAATGTCATAAACAATTAAAATGAGTTTTCATTGCAGAGAATATGCATAGCAAGAAAACCTTTTAAATTTTCCCTTAAAACCACAAGACACTCAGCTTTGGCACCTGGCCTAAGGCCAAATTCTTCAAATGCCAAACCTCTGACAGAGGGTAGAGAAGGAGGGGATGAGTTCACTGGAGAAGAGGAATGTATTAGGGGAACTTGAGCAACCCCAGAATTCCACTGGTGCCCACACCCTTACCGACAAGAGAGGCTTCCATAAGAATTCTTGCTGCATGCTAGCTACAGAGCCACTGCACTAACAAATGGACTGCTTCAAGTTGGGGTCTTCAGAAACAGGTACTGAGACAGAGTTGGGGTGTGTCATGGTTTGGATATGAGGTGTACCCCAAAAGCTCCTGTGTTGATGCAGTAATGTTCAAAAGTGAAATGACTGGGTTGTGAGAGCTATAATCTAACCAGTCCATCAGTCCATCCTAATTTGAATGATGTAACTGGATGGTAACTGTAGGCAGGAGGGGCATGGCTGGAGGAGGTGGGTCACTGGTGGCAGGTGTCCTGAAAGGGTGCATCCTCCCTGCTGCCCCTGCTCCTTTCTTTTTCTCTGCTTCCTAACACTGGGCCCAGAGTAATGGACTCAGTCAACCGTGGACTAAACCTCTGGAACCATGAGCCAAAATAAACTTTCCTTCTCTAAGTTGTTCTTGCCAGGTGTTTTGGTCACAGTAATGAAATGCTTACTAACACAGGGTTTAAGATGTGTAGCAGGTATCACCTGAAAGGAGGAGGAAAGGAGGAGGAAGGAGGAGGAAGCATTTTCAGGCAGAGGAAGAAAGTCAATAAAGCTCGGGTAGGGCCTCCACACCTGGACCTGGGCTGTCACCAGATATCTCTAGAAGAGGGCCCCCCAGGAAGGGCATGGCCTAGGGCAAGCAGCTCTCTGCAGAAGCCCTCCTGGAGCTGACAGCCAGCAGGAGACTGGCAGCAGAGCACACCACCTGCCACTGTCAGCATTCCTCCTTTTCAAAGGCAACCTCGGTGGCACATTTCTGCAGTTACCACATCCACCTGTTCCAGAGACACAACCTGCAATTAGGTTTTAGAATATTAAAAGTTGAAACTTAAAAAGCAAAATGCATAGTGAAAAATACTTCCCATTTGTACTTACAATAATAACATTGTCATATTAAAGAAAGATCAATTGCAAGGAAAGGTCGCTCTTCTCATTTACTAAAAATTATAAAGATGTATTCCTGTCTGTATATGCATGCTGTATATATTTATATTGAGGGTTATCTGGAATAATACTGCAAAAAATGTCTGTTTTAATTATCTCTTGGTGCTGTGATTTGAGAAGTTTTTTTTTTTTTCTTTCCTAATATTATTCATAATTATTTGCATTTTTGTAGCAAGACTCTTATCTTTGTAAATAGACACACAGATATAAACACAAACCAAAAGCATCCTTTGTCTTCTCTGAAGGACTTCTGTATCTTACATGTAGATCCAGGTAAGAATGACAGTACAGAGAAAGAAAAGTGAGATTAACTAAAGATCCAGTCACTCAGCACTAAAACAGACTACTGTCCACCTGGTCTGTACTCAGCTTCTGCACATATTAGCTAGAGGTGGGAGAAGCTGGAAAATCTCTAATGCTCCTTCCAACTCAAGTTTTGTGGTTCTAAGACAAATGTCATCTACCACCTCCCTCACTGTTTTCTGAAATTGGAAACTGAATTTAACTAATAAATGAACAAAGTAGCTTAAATAAAGGTATGGACTTACTATAAGAAATTTGTACCGATGGCTATAAAGTTTGAGCTTTCTGCCAGTTACCAAAACTCTTCTAAGGAAAGCAGACTCCTCGGCAGGTCTTTGTCACAGAAGCAAACAGGGAACCAGGCAGCACTAGCCAGTAAGGGCCTGCCAAGCCAAATGGCAAATATTTGGTCCTGTTAAATTACAAAAAAAAAAACTATAGATGCCATGGGTACACAAAGAAGTGGCATTGGTATTTGTCCTTGTCCCAAAAATACTGGTCTCACACTGTCATTCTCTGTGACATCTGGGACGATGAGCCAAAAAGAACTGTTTCCCTTGCTTCTCATAAAAAGAACTCTTGCTGATCTGTCTCCCTTTTAGGGTGTTCAAGGAGCAGCCTCTGAACTCTGAGAATAAGGATCCTTTGTCACATTCAATTATATATCTCTGGCGCCTACCCTATTACTTGACACAAAACTATTTTAAAAATGAACAAATGAATGCATACATACACTCCTAGACTACTACATACAAGGGCACTAAGGATATCAGAAAACATGCTGTGCTTGGAATTAAGGCAAAAAGAAGGAGTACAGTCTTTCAGTGCCATACTGGAGCATTATCTAGGAGGTGCACCCAGGGATTATTTGATTCTCTAGGAGATACACCTGTGTTTGACTTGCTATCTGCCACTGATTAAAGTTCAAATTTTGTAAAGTTACAGGTGAACTTAGACTTTGTAAAGTTACATGTTAACTTGGAGATTTCTGTCCATTATAGATGTATATGATCTCTCTGGCTGGTGGAAATAAGAGCCCCAAATATTAACTCTTTTGTTGCCCTGCAGGACATTGACTAGTTTTGCATCTACCCCAGCAATCTTATTCCAATAGTTACTCCAGTTCCTATAACTACACAGCTCTTTAAATGCTCTTTGAACCAGCTTTAACTTCCTGCTGGTTTCCTCATTAATGGGTTAAATAATTATTTTGCCATGTACTGACTTCATATTTATATAAGAGACATGTCTGTAACTTTTTTAAAAAAAATTATTCATCAACAAGAGAAATACAAGCAAAGAAAACCTAGTTTGTAGTCTAGGATAAGAGTAAGACACATACATATACATTTATACTTTAGAAAAGGCAGTGCTGGAGATCAATATAAAGAGCTACTGAAATGCAGGGAATAAAAGAGATGGCTTTTAGCTTGCTTCATACTAGGTTTGGTGCTCAATGTCAAGAATGTAAATCCTTGACCCCTCCTTAAAAGAAGGGGGACAGGGAGTGATCCATTGGAAGGTACTTAGAAATACCACAGTCGTTGCTTCTCTGCTGCAGTTGAGTGGGGTCCCTAAAATTCCACTCCCAGGGAAACTTCTGTAATACCAGGAGAGTCACCTCCCTCTGCATACCAGCTTCCATCTCCAAAGTTACATGCAGCTCCCCAACCTAAGAGAGCTTACCTCCACGCCCCAGTTTCCTTCATTCCTCTTTAATGCAGGAAATGCAAGTCTTTTATTTACTAAAAAGAGGGGAGAAATTAGCTTTATTAATGGTGGGGCTGCTTCCTGATGGCCATAATCAAATCTAGAAGGAGTCTCACAACCCTCTCTGGCTTGGTCTATCCCTAGTCTACGGACATGTGAGACTCCTTGTCATGGGGAAGGAGCCGGACAGGAGTCAAAAAACCGGTTAAATTTACAAGGACATGTTTACACATATGAAACGAGGTCCAAAGCCCTTGGATGGGAATGTATCAGATGGGATATTCCCTTGCCTGGCATAGAATGTGCTGTCTATGCAGTGATGATTAAACTGCATTTTAAAGCCAGGTGTGGTGGCACACGCCTGCAGTCCTAGCTACACTGGAGGCTGAGGCCGAAGCACTGCTAGGGTCCAGGAGTTCAGAGCCAGCCTGGGCAATATAACAACAAAGCCCTAGTAACCAACCATTCCTTCACTTCTCCATCATCCAAACACAACAAAACTTTGATGCTGCACTACTCCTCACTCCCTTTTAACTACATGCAACAATTAAAGCAAACTACAACAGGTTGGGGGTTGAGGTAAATAGAGGTCCATGGGACTGCTGTTCCATCCTGATCAAAGCCAAGAACAGCTGTGAGCTTGAACTGAGCCGCTCTTGCTCTCGGCACATGCATGTGTGTACATGTCTCCCCAACCCAAGACTGCCTTCCTCACCATGCCACCTAGGCATGAGGAGCTTGATAAAAGTCTAATGAACATCTGAATGAAAGGACAAATCCATGAATCATTCGGAGATAGGAAAGGACAGGGTATCATTCCTATTCCAAGGAGGTAAAACCTGAGACAAAAAGATTTAGTGTCATGCAAGAGCCAGGAAGCAATTCTTCCGCTACATCTGGCACGATACAGACCCTTAAAAGATAATTATGTATGTTTCTAGAAGATTAGAGATAGTTGAGAGTTGAGATAAGAGCAATAAATATGATTAAGGAGACAAAAATAAGTTCTGTGAGGGAAATAAAATCATAGTAGCAAGGGTTAGATTAGACCAGAGGCAGTTCTTGGGGCTGTCTTCAGGTGACTGCAGCTAGAAGCACAATTTTGTCACTAACCAGATAACACCCACCACTAAGAGACCTTGATGCTGGACAAATAGCACGTTATTTAAACTCTTCGCAACACACACTTGATCATTTTTGTCAACGCGGCTTAATTAACAATTCTTCTGCTCCTCGCCCCCCGTGTGTGCTCTTTGGTTTAAAAGTCCAAGTCTTCCCCGTCGCCAGAAAGAACATCCACAGTGATTGGTTTCAGTTCTGTACTCATGAATAAATATCATATTTGTGACCTTTAGTACACCCTCTAGGCAAGGATTATTATAATGAGAGCACTGATCAGTTGCCTTGGCATGCACAGCAGGAAGACTCTGAAGGGAGGAAGGCCTTCCTAAAGGGAAAGGTAATTAAGCCCACAACCATCCTCCAAGGGGCCCCTGCAAATCTCCTGCTCAGTGATCTTTCAGACACCACCATCAGCCTCAGATGGCTTAGAAGCAGAGCTGTCTAGAGATAGGACAGGAACAAATGACAAAGCTGCATGTAGGCTCTGAGGGTAAGATGCTTTAAAGGCCACAAGGCCACAGCAAGCTGGGATGTTGCTACTTCAAATCTTCCTTGGAAGCAGCAGAACCATAAATTCCAATACCAACAGAACTGACCTTGGTCCGCCATTAAAATTCTCTGGAACTTTGCAAACTGAGTCTACAGAGATAAGTAAGCAGGGTAGGTGAGGATTAATACCATTCTAACTCCAATTTTGGACAAACCCACACACTTCACAAGTGGCTCCTATTAACTATTTTTTATAAGTCTTTAACCCTACCAGTTAAATTATTTTCATAATATTTTTACACAGTCTCCAATTTTTGTGATAAGTTGGGGGCATAAATAAACCACACTAACATTTTTGAGGACTCCAGTTTACAAAATGTCATCATATAAATTGATATTGACCAGTTTTTCAGAAAATAAAACCAAAAATCATAACAAAAACAAACGAGGGAATGAAGACATGGCTCAGTGGTAAAGAGCTTGCCAAGCATGCTCGAAAGACCTGGGTTCAAACCCCAGCATGCATGAACAAACAAACAAACAAAACTAACGAGTTCTTGAAAAGCATTTCATTTGAAGTACTCCCAAACATAACAGCAGAAATACCATATGTGCCCAATTATGCATCAATCAGGTTTAGCACACCCTGACACTTTACATTTCCTTCAAGTTTCTGTCATTAGAGAGGCGATTATCATCCTGAAATGTGTGGGCGTCATCTCAAGCAGTTTCATACTTTCACTTCTTGTATGTGTTCATAAAGAATCTATATTAATATTTAACATCAATAGGGGTTGTCTTGGGGTACAAATCCTTCTAGAATATGTTTTACTAAACTTTGTATTTTTGAAATCTACAAATGTTGGAAATGTAACCCAGATAACCAATTCTAATTGCCATGTGGTATTCCAATTTAATTCAATGCTCATAGTCACCTTGTGCATGAAATGATGAGTAAATACCTACCCTCATTCTAAGAAGCCATGACTAACTCAGAGTTAGTTCTGATTCAACAGTTCATGCTCTTCCTACTGACAAACTCTCATTCCTGAAAGTTGAAGACTGAAAATGACAAAGGAGTCATACAAAACCCAGTCAGGCAGCGGAATAGGGAAAGGAGAAAAGCCCTGACTCACCACTGTCTCCGGATTCATCACTGTACAAACAAGGCCACCAGCTCACAAAAAGAAGATGGTGAACTCCATACCGTTTTCTTTAAGCTAAACTTCACTGTAGGAAATCTGAACATCAAGCAGACATTTAGTATCACTGAATTAATACTAACTTTTTTGAGGTGTGATAATGGTGCTGTGGTTATGTTAAGAAAGGAAAGAGAAGTCTCTTAATATTTATAGAATTTAGTTTTACAGGATGAAAAGAATTCTTCAGATTGTGAATGTAAATGGTATGCTCAGAAATGGCTAAGATGATAAATTTAATGGTATGTGCATTTCACCATAATTAGCTAAAAAAAGATATAGTTGGAGATACATTATGTCTTGGGTTGGCTTTCCCTAATCCAGGGTATGAAAGGAGTTATAGATAAAAATTAGACCTAAGTTGGTAAGTGTTGAAGCTAAGTAACAGGGACAGGGGGGTTCACTATACTAGTCTCTCTACTTTCACATGTTTAAAGTTCTCCAAAATAAAAGTTTTAAATGTTAGTTTAGTCCAAAAAAAAAAAAAAAAATCCATTTCACTAATAGGCTGTTTGAATTTTAAGCTGAAATAAAATGCAGCGTATTTTTCAAATGCTAACATTGTTCTCATTCTGTGGTTCTAGAATGAACAATGTTTCTCAAACCTGAATGTGCTTTTGAACCACCTCAGGATCTTGCTGAAACCCAGCTGCTGTTCAGTTGGGCTTGTGTGGTGCCAGAAAGGCTTTCTACCAAGCTCCCTGGTGAAGGTGCTGTCCAAGGGTCATGTATGAGCTAGGCAACAGGGGACTTAAAGGCAGCGAGTATTTGCTAGGGGCAGAGCACGCAAAGCTTTATTTACATTGCTTATCTGGAGCCAAGTAGGGTTCCAATGCTGCTGCTCTGCTCTGGAGAAGTCTCATCCCTTTGAACTCCAGGAATAAGTATCATCACCATTCACTCACCGGTAACCTCCCAGATTGGGGTCATACAAAAACAGAAGGAAACTAGCAATCAGGTTTGTACCTCTGGGGACAGCACTGTACATCTGAATTCATTAAATTACAATGAAAGATTATTACCCTGACAGAGTCTGATTCTAAATCTGTTAAGTAATGACTAAACCAAAGAAATACGTTCAGAGGTCAAAGTTCAGATTCCCAGGGAAGACTTGAGAACCATTAACTATAAGGAGGTTAAAAGAGTAAAACATCTTGGAAGTGCAAGTAAATTCCATGTGATAAAGAAATAAAACTCATGTAAGCATGAGTGTGTCTTCAGAGATGTCTTCACATCTCTGAAGAACCCATAAAAAATCCTGTCCACAAAATATAGTGACTTCCTTTAGGATTGATGATCATTGGGTTGACTTATGCAGTCTTCTGAGTTCAGAGACTGTTTGCTGTATTTAAGTTAGAGGGCCTGTGCCCAGCACACAGGACAATTCTTAAGGCATCAGCAGGTGATCATGCCTCTCCCATTTAGTGAGCTCACTGAGTGTGAGACAAGTATTAAGCAATTTATATTAATTATTTCACTTGAAACACTTTTATTATTTCTTATGTCCCTCCCCTCTTTGCAAAGATATTTCCTAAAATGTTAATTCTTGCTTCTTTCAGCAGGTAGTGATACAAAGAATAAGGTGCTACCCTCTCTGCCCTGTGAACTGCAGAATCTAAGCTGTCTGAAACCTAGAGAAGTGGCTCACACTAACACGGTGCAGCTCTTGCCCTTCACAGGGAATGACAGGGAGAGAGCTACTGCAAGGAGCAGGGCAGAAGCCTACAAGTCCCTGCCTTCAGCAAGCCTGCAGTCCTGTAAAGAAGTCAGCAGGCAGAAAAATTAGTATATATTTACTATTTAACAGGCACACACCCGCTCCATTCAATTCAGGCACGGGAATCCTGACTAAAGGGCTAAGAGGTCTCCATTAAGATGGTTTGGGGGCTGAACCCTGAGGTCACTTATAATACACAAAGAAGGAAAACTACAAGCAAGCTAAGGCACTGAAACCTGTAAGAACCAACACCAGCAAGTAGCTTGGAATGGCTGGAATGCAAAGATTCAGACTGCTGGGCCCGTAGAAGAAAAGTCAGGGGATTGGTTATTTTAAGAGTATGCTTAGCTCTGAATCTCCAATTTTGTACTTAATTTTTAATTAATAGATGTTATTCTTAAAAAAAAAAAAAAAAAAAAAACTGTTGTGACTTTTTGAAAATGTTTTTGTTGTTGTGACTAGCCCCAGAAGCTTTTCTTTTCTTTTCTTTTCTTTTATTGTAAACAAATGGGATACATGTTGTTTCTCTGTTTGTACATGGTGTTAAGGCATACCATTTGTGTAATCATAAATTTACATAGAGCAATGTTGTTTGATTCATTCTGTTATTTTTTCCCTTCGCCCCACCCCCCCCTTTTCCCTCTATACAGTCCTTCCTTCCTCCATTCTTGCCCCCCTCCCTAACCCTAACTCTAACCCCTCCCACCCCCCCAGAAGCTTTTATTGAGGCCACAGCCTGTAGGGGAATTATAGGACATCTGCCCTGACCTCGGAATTTATCACAGAAAGATAAAGAAACATGTTCACACACAGTTGTCGGAGTTGTGAACCAGGGTGCCCCAAGCCCAAGCCAAAACCACCACCCAAAGTACAAAACAGGGAGGGAAAAAAAAAAAAAAAACAATGCATTCAGAGTACAGACCTGAAAGAAATTTTGTGCATCATTTGCAACCTGTGACATAACAGTAAAATGTTATAATAAAAATTTTCATCCACAATTAGAAATCACTTCTATCAGTCCTAGGATTAGAACCAGTCCAAAGACTTCCAACAGGAAGAGTTAAGGTCCTGAACACCCACATCCAGAGAGTCAGTGCTAAGTTTAAGAAGATAAAAATCATAAAAATGTTATTCAGTGAGGAAGAAATGCCCAAGAAAATCCCAGGGTAAAATTCAGAAATGTCTCCTCCATTAAGGACAAACTTCGAGAAACAAGAAATGTCTTATGTTACTTCTGAAACCACAATGAGTCAGAAAAACAATTCCTTTCCCTTTTGTTTCTTCCCAGAATACACAGAAACAAGAACTAACAGCAAACTTTTCTTGACATCCTTCAGGGATTTCTGGAAAAGTGCCTCCTTGGAATAAAAAACTGAGGCATATTCTGCCTCCCTTACAGCACAGGCACGAGGATCAAGCCATATGGAAAAATTGCTTGTTGAGAGTAAGCAAGGTGCAAACAAACAAACATTCCCATCCTCCTGTGGACAGTCTATTTTCACAGAGCACAGCACCTGAGGAAACGCCAACAGAAAAAAAAAGGACAAAAAAAGTTTGTTTGTTTGTTTTTTCTGGTGTTTTCGGCTCTGTGTTCTTAGGGAAATCAGGGGCTGTGTAAGTTTTAGAATTTCAAGAAACTTGATAAACAAAACGTTTCTACATATCCTTTAAAGAACCCTGGGTAGTTTTACAGGCTGGTGGGCTTAGTCTTGAATGCCTGATGGGACATCATGACAAAAGGTAAATCTGATCTTTCCTGCATGATAATTTTCTATTCTGTTCTGTAAGCAATGACTACAGGGAAAAGAAGAAAGAAAGAAAGAAAACAAACTACCTATAAAGTTATTAATTGGCATACAATGTTTCTACCAGACTAAACAGGTACAAATTCATAAATTCTAAAAGCCATGAAGTCAAGTGATTATTCTATCTTGTAAAAACCTTTGAAACAAGTGAATTTCAACAAAAAAATTATTTATGCTATAAAAATATAGCATTAAGTCATAAGGGCCATCTTCACATCCTCCCACAGCAGGTGGATACTCATACAAGATATGTACGCATGCTTCTCAGGAGTCCTAAATCTCAGGTCCAAGCAGAGCAACAGGGAGAGGGAGAAAAGATGATCATTTTCAATATTGATAATAAGAACTCATGTGTTGAGTGGGAAAAAATGATGGTGATACCCTCTCACCAGGCCTAAACTTGTTGCATTGTTAGAGGGTTTTTTTCTGTTGTTTTTTTATCATTTCTTACCAGTTTATCACACAAAAAGAAGAATATCTCTTAGGGGAAGACTAAACCAGAGATTTATTTACCATACAAAGCACACGTCATGTTCTGACTTGTACGAAGTTCCTCCAGAAGTTTCCTGTTTGAATTAATTGAGTCATTTTATCTCAAGTAAGTAGATAAGGTCTTACTTTGATCTTCCTAAACTCAAGATTTTAGCTCACTCCCCAAAGAGGGCACTCAGTCTTCAACAAAAATAAATATACATGTCCCCAGCTCCATTTTCTCCTCCCTACCACAGATCAGTGTCAGGGGACCTCAGGCCCATATCAGAGGGCCAGGGTCAGAGGCCACAGGCCACGTCAGGAGGCTTCAGCGTCAGCACCAGCCCTAGCAATGCACCCTGTGGCTGGTAGCTTTGACCAGCCACTCCCACCTCTGGGCTTCCATGTTCCTGTCAGTAACAACAATAGCTGCCAGTGCCGTACCCAACACGTGTCAGGTATCAGGCTAAGAATGTTTTATGCTTACCTTAAACCTTGCAAATAACTAGTGAATTGCATCATGTCAAGGATGTTAAGACATACGACAAGAGTTAAACAGGAAAAGGTGGAGCAGGGATTATGACCAAGGATGGTCCAACTCCGAAGTCCGGGATCTTTGCTCTTTCTTCCTCTCTACAAAGCATTAGAAAAACGTGTTGAGACTGCTGATGGCTAACAGCCTTGATAGACTGCACACTGCATCGTTTCCAATAGTCCTAATCACCAAGTTTCAAGTTCCATACATCTGAACTCCTCTTGCTCCTTCCTAATAAGGTGCACCTGGCTAGCCAGGCTGCAGAGGGGAGAGAGCAGAAACAGAAAAGAAGGCAGCAGCAGGGCAGCTCCCTGGTTTTTCTTTCTCCTCCCAGTGTCTCACACATAGCTGGAGCCCTGTGGCCTCTGTCACCTGCCAGCACACTGGCCAGCCCTCAGTTCCCTTTAGTCAAGAGTGGAATTCATCCCCCAGCCTATGTACAGGAGAAAGTTCTAGAAAACAATCTATTACTAAAAAAATTGCAAACTGGGGCCTAGGGCATAGTTCAGTGATAGACAGAGCTTGTACATAGGATGTATGAGGCTCTGAGTTTAAGTCCCAGCTCCACAAAAAAAAAGAGAAAAGAAAAAAACCCTAACAAACTGTCTAACCTGCTGACACTCTGCTTGATGTTTTCTGTACGTTAACTCAATAAAGTTGCAAAAATCTCCATATTTATTTGTTCATTTATCCAACATATGAGCACCTTCTTTACGCTAGGCACTGTACCTAGTGCTGGGAGATAATACTGGCCATACACGCGTGTATAGAAAAGGCTCAGGGCATTAAGTGACTTCTCAAGACAGGGACAAAGTGGCATAAGGCAAAGGTTCAAAAAAGTCTATCGTAAGCCTGAGAGAACGCAGGTGATAATGCTCTCAAAACATCTTCAAGTAACTCACTGACTGAATACCCAACAACATATAAAGTGCTTTCATACACATCATCTCATTTAACTCCCGGGATACATGGCTTATTTTAGAGAAAATACTATTTTTTTCATATTCTCAAATGTTGGGTAGTACAATAAAAGTAATTTTGTCAAGAGAAGGTCTGAGGGCTAGAGGGTGTAACTCAGTAGTAGGCTCTGGTTCAATCTAGGCACCCCAGGAGGAGGTTTAGAGCATGTCACCTTTTAATTCTTATGAGTCACAGATCCTCAAGTTAGAGGTAAAAAAAACCCTTCTTCCCCTACGTAATGATTAAGCCTAAAACGCCCATCTGTACAAAAATACCACAAGAGTAATTCACCTCACAAATAGCAAATATTCTCTTATCAAACAGCCTATTTCTCTAAGTTTCCTACTTGAACTGAATTCTGCATACATTGGCTGAATTTCTTCTCCGTACCATGATTTATTTATTTTTCTATCTAAACAAAATGACCCTCCTAGGGGCCTCACTCAGACTGGTAGTTAGGTGGGAAAAGGAAAAAAAAGAGACCAGGAGAAAAAATAAAGGTCATCTCCAGTCTAAAGGGAGCAGGTTTGTGCCAGGTCATCAATAAATGGACCTCACACTGCCATTATTTTTCATGACAAATGATAAATCCAGACTTTCACAGAGTCACCTAAAATTTTAAATGTTGCCATCTAATTCATGTGTTTGTTTTAATACAATGACTGCAAACAAGGCAGGGTTGCAAGCCAACCTCAGGCTGCAGACAGATGATTTATAACATCTGGATTAGAACAGCAGATGTGACAGACGGAGGGCAAACACAACGTCATAAGAAATACTGACTTTTGCTATTTCCAAACCAGTAGGAGAAAGCAGAAGGCGGGCACGTGAGAATCCCCTGTGAGCAAGGAGGGATGGCAGGAGCCGCCACCTGCAGAACACCTTCGGGAGCTTCCCTTCACAGGCAAGTGGGACCCCAAAGGAGGTCCGACTGATACTGCTGCACAGGGTGCCTGGCACCTAGTAGTCAAAATGCCCATCCTCTTGCTGCCATTGTTGTTACTAGGTAAGACAGGAAAAGCCCAACTGGGTCTGCACAGTAGATGTGTGACCTCCAGCAAGTGACAGTGAGCCCTCTGAATCTTTGGGGTCCACCTTCATGGATTCAGCCAAAACTGCTTGGGGAAAAAAATGCACCCATACTAAACATGTCCAGACTGCTTTTTCTTGGCATTACTCCCTGAACAATACAGTATAACTCCTCAGGTGGCACTCTATTGCATTAGCTATTGTAAGTAACCTAGAGATGACTTAAGTACAGGAAGGATGTGTGCAGGTTATATGCAGACACTAGGACTTTATATGTATGGGGCTTGAGCAGCCACAGATTTTGGTATCCCCAGGAGTCCAGGAACCAATCCCCCAAGGAACTTGTAACATCTCTAGCTCAGTGTCATCATCTGTAAATTGTGCTGGCATAGACCAGGCATCGAGAAATTCAGCTATTATTGTTGTTACAGAGGTGACAGGAAGCCCTTTCCATGGTAAAATGTGATATATGAGAAAAGGAAAAACTCAAGATGCTGTGAACACAAACCAGAAGTTACAGCAGATTATTTTCAAACAGTTTAATTGGATTTTAGGCATATTATTTAATCCATTTGCATGTTAATTGCTTGGACTGAAGAATGAGAGGAAACGAACTAACTTATTTCACAGGATTTATGGGTAAAAGCATTTCATACTCTATCAAGTGTCAAGGAAATACAATCATTATTACCCCCAAAATTAAGTATCACATTTCTATTCCACAAAACATACCCATGAAGACTGCCAGGAAGCACCGTGGCAGTGGCAGCTCCTGATGCCCACGTAGGAATTGTGCTAAATAGCAACCCTTGCCTCTCATACTCATCCATCTTCAGCTCACTGGTCCTGACATCCACCAGTGCCTAGGAATTCAGATAATTCTGTCCCCATTTTACAGATGAAGATCTAGGACCTGGGTTTCTAAACCCAGAGCTCATCCCCACGTTGCACCCTGCCTGCCTGTGTTACCCATGACTACCAGGGACAAAGGCTTTTGGCGGGGGCGGTGGGCAGGAATCTTAATTAAGGAGTCTGCTAAATTCTTGTTAATTCTCAGTCACTGCTTATTAATATGGCCAGTACAGGCTGACTCGGGGCTAATATTACAGCAATCCAGAAGCAGAACATAGATCTATAATTACCCTAATGTTTCTAATAGTGTTACACAATGGGCATAGAATTATGTACAGAGGGGGAAAATTGTATTAGACACCTCTGAACCTTCGAAATTGCATTACTTAGAACCTTGGCAAATGAGCAGTAAGTATTTAAAGAAGATTAAGATGAATTTCCCATTTGGTGTCCTACTTAATTTGCCCGATATTTGGCTGTCACCTTCAGTGTAAACTGCTGGTGGTAGGAGGGGGGCTCCTGATGCCATCCACACTGCAGTTACACTCTGCTGGGCCACAGCACAGTGATGTCACACCAGGGCAGCGGGGGCCAGGTGACCAACCACCCAACAGGGTCAAAGCTCCCCTGGAGTTACCCTTCTGAGAGACACAGGAGGGGATCCGGGTTTCCCCATGGGTCATGTGGACATGACATCCTGGCTTCCTCAAATGAGAACAGAAACTGCTTTCCAGAAACTCCCTTCAAGAATAAATCATTGGGCTGGAGAGATAGCTCAGTCGTTAGAGTGCTTCCCTGTAAGCACAAGGCCCTGGGTTCAATCCCCAGCACCAAAAAAAAAAAGAATAAATCATTGTTCCCAAACCACTGCAACAACAAATCTCCACATTTGACCCAGAATTTCAAAAGTTTAGGTATGTAACACATGTTTCCATAACAGTAAGAAAAGAGATGCGTTTTTATGGAATACTAAAATCGCAGACTGGAAAGAGAAAGCCCAGTTTCCTCATTTTACAGACGGGAAAGTACAGGCTCGAGAGAGGAAGTGACTTGCTGAAGACAACATGATACAAGATAGGAGGTCACAAATACCCAGTGATTTTGAGAAAACGCTGCATTTCCTAGAACATCAGGGAAACCTCATTAACAATTCTCAGCACACTGAGGGAAACCCCACTGTCCACTCCTCCACTGCCCACTTCTCAGGGTCCAGCCCAGGCCCTCCAGATACCCAGGCACTTTCCCCACCCCAATCCAGGTGTGAGCACCTCTGCTCAGAAAGATCTTCTTCCCATTCTACCCCATCCTGGCTCTTCCCTCCCCCTGGCTTTTGAGTATAGTGTGGTCTTCCTCAGCTTTCTCCCCAGTCCCTCTACCTGGCTTCTCCCGAGGTCTTTACCTCTCAGCACAATAGTGAATCTGAGGAACATAAATGAACAGTCAGTGTAAATAATAAATGATTGGGTCAGATCCGGAAGATGAGGGCTGATTTGAAAGGCTAGGAAATCAAATGCTAATACCTCCAGAGCCCTTCCCCTCCTCCTCCATCTGCCAAGGTTACTGGCCTACAGAGCAGTATGAAGTACCTCCTAGGCAGCTCCTTTCCTGCCCCTTTGGGCAGACACAGAGAGGCTTTATTCCCACCTTTTGGTCACGAGCCACTAGGCAAGATAGGGGAGAAGAAAACAAAGGAAATCTAAAATCTATAAAAGGGGCAGGACACCCTCACTTCCTTGGATACCCAGATCTAGGGCCCCTTCTGGTCAAAGAAATCTCTCTCTGTTCTATCCTTTAAATAAAACTTGCTTTCTACGCTCACCGTGGCGTTTTTTAGGTGTTCAATCTTCAACGTCTGGGAAAACGGGACTCAGCCCTGATTGATTCTCATCACCCATATCAATAGGAAGGCAAAGGGGAAATGGGAGCAACAACCCAGGAACATTTAAAAGTTGCCAGAATCTTATAAGCTTTCAGTGCCTAATATACAATATAAACTGCAAAGGCAATTAAGAGTTTCTTCTACTCCTGACACTGGGACTGAAGGTCCACTCCCCACCAGCCCCCTCCGTTCTTTAAGAAGCCCTCTTTTCCTTGATACCCAGCAGCCCTGCTCTCCATCTCTCACCCAAGCAAAAGAACATGCATTCTAACTAGGGATGCACCTACTTAACAGGGCAGCTGTTCCTTCAAGGAGACTTCCTTTAGGCTTTTTCTAACCTAATCACACACAGAAAGGGTATTGTTATGAAATCTCTTTGTCTAACATCTCCTTGCACATTCTTTCCAGGCTCTTCACAGTCTTGCTCAGAAGGTTCTTTCAGCATCCCACTCATCAGCAACTCCTTGTTCACCAACCTTCTCCACTTTGGGGGCCAATCACTGATACCTAAAGAAGCAGGAAACAAGGGTCCTGATGTGGAATCTCTGCATGGCACCAACTTCTCTTCAGGTCAAGGAACCTGGAGGAGTGGAAGTCTTCCCTTAATATTTTTACTTCTGGTCCAGGGCCCACCTTCTTCATTTTACCAGCAGGTGCCCAACCTCCAGCACCACCTCAGGAGGACTAGTATAATCCTGAAACTCACAGGCACACTTGTGGGTGGAAGCACCACACTCTCCCACAACAACATACCCCAACCATCTCCAGGTCATACTCTCCTAAATTATCTCCCTCACTTCTTTGCTGTGTCAAAATTACTAGTATAAGTATCAGATTCAAAATGTCAGCTTAGTCAGGTATGCTGATGCACCTGTAATCTCAGCAGCTTGGGAGGCTGAGGCAGGAGAATCACAAGTTCAAAGCCAGCCTCAGCAACTTAGCAAGGCTCTGTCTCAAAATAAATAATAAAAATGGCTGGGGATGTGGCTAAGTGGTTAAGTGCCCCTGGATTTAACCCCTGTTACCAAAAAAAAAAAAAAAAGGAAAAAAAGAAAATGGTCGACTTAATTTCAATTCCTATAACCCAACCAGGCAAGAGGTTTTCAATCAGGGCAAGCAATCACAGTAAAGTGGGAGGCTCTCTTCCTCCTGAAGGTTGGGTTTGCAGAGTAGCCAGAATAAGCATCCTGCTTGGCCAATCCCACACTTTTTGAAATGTCCAGGAAACTATTAAAGGCAAAAGAAACTTCTTTAAGTTTCCTGGGAAATCTAGCTTTTGTTTATTTATAAAACTTGAAAAAAAAAAAAATCACTAGGAGCTTTACCATATCTGCTCAAGAATATGTTGAGCCAAAATGTCTGCATGAAGAACTGCACAAGCTCCTACTCAGAGGACTTTATTCTACTTCTGTTCCCAGGCTGGCACATTAATCTTATTTAGGGAGGAGGGAAAAATAAGACTCTCCAATACAGACATGGAAGGGAAGGGCAGTTCACATACCATGCTGCTCATTTAACACACTCGTGCACTTAACTCCTCCTTAAAACAACCCTATGAAGTTAATGTTCCCTTCAAAATCTTTAAAAACTAAAATGGGCTATGAAATTAAGATGAAACAAATTCTTTTTATCCCTGTTCTATTGACAAGGAAACACTCAGGATTGTTTGTCTAAACCCACCTAAGAGACTCAGGTCTGCCAGACCCCAAAGTCCATGATTTTCCACTATCCACCATGCTTCCTTTGTGCTCCTTTCCTCTTCCTTGGCATCAACGCCTAACCTCCCCTCCAGATCCAGAAGGGCCTATGCCATGGAACTCTTCACCCCAAACAGCGAAACTTAACACGGAACTACAAATTTTTTCTGTAAGAACATTACTGCTAGAAACGAAATCCACCATGACAGCCCAGTAACCTGTTAGCATCGCCTGGATATTAATGACACCACAATTCCTTAGTCACCGAGTATCTCAATAGGCAATAATTCAGCCAGCAATTCTTTGATGTTAGGGGGCTATTACAACTTTAGGGTGTCTTGGACGTCACTGCAGGTGTTTGCTTGTGGCTGTGGACCCCAATAAGAGCAGGGGATGTAGGATGAAAGGTAGGAAGGCACCTTCAGAGAGCACAGGAAAGGACATAGTAGAGGAGAAAGCAAGGGAGACCCTGTAGCTCCCTTCTCATGTAAGTCTAAAGTGAACCACGAATGTGTAACAATAAATGACAAATTCCTCCTAGAGAGAAAGAGAGAAAAGACAAGAACAGAAGATGGGGAAGTAATAACAAGAGCAAACTCTTTTCCCTCAGTAGATCAAACAACTCTCTGGGAACCAGAAGGTATTGATCACAATGGGGTAAAAGATGATCACGCTGAGGCCCAGGGAGGTCACCAAGCTGGTGGGTCAGTAATTGCAAGAAGACAAGATCCCAGGTTTCCTGACTCCAGGTCCAGGGCTCTTCCTGCTCACAAGCCTCAGTAGAGATTAACAGGAGACCCCCCTCACTTGGGGAATAAGTCAGAAGATTTCAAATTCCCATTCTATCAGTCACTTGCTATATAACAACAGCGGGACTTTTAAATGTTTGCTCCAAATTTTTAAAAACCACCACACTGGTCAAATCAAATGCATACACAAGGGAAACTAAGTCAATAGGCAGCCAGTCCTAAACTTAACGCATGTTAAATAAAGGGAAAATATCCAGTTTTGACCATGGGACCACAGGGGTATTGTTACTGATGTTGAAAATCCAAATGCCCACCATGTATTATCTGTCATGCAAATATACTGCTATGTTTCAAGTATATGTAGATTTTATTAAAATAAAATTCAAAGTAATTCAATGGATAACTAAATTCAATGTAAGGGTTCTAATACTATTCATTTTTTTCCCAATGAATTGATAGCAAAAGTATATCCACTACTGTTTGATCTCACAATTGTGTGTGTGTGTGTGTGTGTGTGTGTGTGTGTGTGCGTGATGATGGGTATTGAACCCAGGACCTTACCATTTCCAGGCAAATGCTCTACCACTGAGCTACACTCCCAGTCCCATGATCTCTCACAATTTTTTTACTGAACATAAAAGGATCCTAACATTTACTAAAGGTTAGGATTAACTAGACTAGATAATTTCTAAAGTTCTCATTTTGTATGCTACAGAGAGATGGGAGACTAGGAAAGAAAGTCCCCCAAACACACCAAGGAGTGTACCTAACCTTCAGTACTCACGTGGCCATCCCAGTGCCTCATCATGACTACTCAGTGGCCCACGTTCAAGAACAAAAGCAAAATGGCCAACAATACCCTAAGTATTTGCTGAACCCCTTGCAAATACTGATGGCAAACAAGAAAAGACAAACAGAAACATGAAAGGCCATCCATCACTGAGATTTTAAGCAGTGAAAAACACCAGACTTAGCCACAAATAATTTCAAATTCCTAACTGACCAGTGCGACCAAGAGACCTACGAGGCTGGAACGCCAGCTGAGGGGGATTTGGCCTGCTCTGGGCTACCCTGGGAGGCCTTCTCGAAAGTGATGATCTGACAGAACTGAAAGGCCAGGGTGACTGACCTGAGAGGGGGAGGCCATGGAAGGTTGGGGACTCAGGCTGGAGACAGTGCAGAGCTGGAGCACGGAGGTTTTCCAATCACAGCCTGGCTTTCACCCTACCATGCAGTGTGGTGTCAGTACCGCACAGGATGCGTCACCGCAGGTAAAGGAGAAACTATACACATCTGTCCTGTGAGTTCCTGCAGCATCCAGATGGGCTCACCACTGGAGGACATGTCCATTCCCATTACAACTTTAATTGCTGGGGAAAAAAGATGAGTAAGGAAGTTGGAATGAGGTTTCTGTGAAGAATCCAATTCCAATCCTCTGAATCACGAGCACCAGGATCTCCAGAAGCTATTTCATCCCAAGGAAGGATGCTGTAGCATAATGCCAGTGTGCTTCAAGGCTTTAAGACAGGATCATGTACTAACATTGGCCCTCACAAAGCAGAGAAAGCGGGCAGGATTATTTAACAAATTACTAGTCAATTTTTTTAAAAGGGCACAACTAAAGAGGCTGATCCCTTAGTTCACATGAAACCAATTCAATTTCATAAATTTTAAACTTCTTAAAAATACATTTGGCACTTGACTTTCACTGGGGGAAAAAAAATCTGTTCCCCGTTATCCCCACAACGATGGACTACATTAACTATGTCCTAATTAAATCTTCTAAATCTGGAATAAAAACCACGGGGTGGGGAGAAGGAAAAAGAGGGGAAGCCCTGCATCTTCATAAAACTGCCCTAATTTGCCCAGTGTCAAGGGCCCAGTTGACTTTTATGCAGCTTACGTCAATCAATTAGCTGGAATACACTCCCTTACTTTCAAAGGGAGGAGGCTGCGGATAGGATGAGATTGCATACAAACGAATATTCAATAAACAAAAACCACAAGCATCAAAAGAATGTTGGTCCTAAGGGCTGCCAAGGAAAGCTGATGACAGAGTGAAAAGACTCTGGACCTGGAGCCAGCACAACTGGCTTCCAGGAGAGCAAAACCACCCTCTTCTCCACTCTGCCGCTAGCCTTCCCCAGACTCCCTGCCATGTCCCCGCTGCAACATGTGGTACGCCATGGAGTGAAATCTGGTAGTCAATTCTGGGAAGGTGCAAAGAAGGAAAGAAGGCACCCGGCTGCCTCCGTTTGAACCCAGCCTCTATTACTAGCTTGAGATTCCTCATCTGTGAAGTGGGGATGGTCACAGCTCCCTCCTTACAGAAGTGCAGTGAGGACTGAATGGGTTAATGGGTACCCAGCACCTGGAACCTCGCCTGGCAAACAGTGGGAAGGTTTCCCAATTCCACTGTTCTCATCGCCACCACTGTTTGACCTTGAACACATCACCATCCACTGTGGTACGGTCGGGTGGCTTGATCTCAGGAAGATTGCCACTGGCTTTTCTCCTTGGCAATTCCTTCAATCCTGTTATAACTCTAAGCCTAAGCCTCTGAGCACCCAGACCAGCAACAGGAAGTGAAGGTAGTGCTGGTCCCCTTCCTCCCCAGGAGGTAGACCAGCCAAGGGAGCTGGGACTCCTCAACCACAGTGAGGGCCAGCCACCCGGCCATATTGTTCCAAGATCAAAATATTCATCACAATGCTCAAAGCCATGAAATCTGCACAGGTGTAAGAAGAGGACACACTTCAGAGGAAAAGACACCAGAGAGAGGGAGACATGGAACAATCAAAAGACCAAAGCAAACATGACAGACCAAAAATACACTCTGCCCAAGAGGTTATCTTTTTAGCATTCTTTCTCAAACAGCAATTAAGAGAACTTCAAACTACAAGGTGGTTTTGCAGCAGGAAAAATGTACCCTACCTTGAAGCACAGCCCTCTAGAAATGACTTCCCTTCTTCCCTTCCTCTTCAAAGCCAAGCAAAGTCCTCCCTGGGGAGCAAATGCTATGGGATCAACCATCTCAGGTGCTCCCCTTTCTTGGGAGCAGTTATTGCCCAACATTTACTCAACCTCCACTCTGAACAAAAGTCAAGTCAGGGCCCAGAAGATCAAGTCTCCCCTCCTTTCTTAACCTCAGTTTCCATGTCTGTAAAATGGAAGAGAAAGGAAATCAGGCACCTAATATCCAAGCTTCTTAGGAGCATTAAAATTGTAGGGGTCCCTCAATGACTTCTGATTCACAAGGAAAAACTCTTCTTATTTGTTATGTAAAATAAAGTAAAAAAATAAAAAACAAAGCAGAGTTATTTGATGTTCTCTGCCTGAAACTAGACTTTTTGAGCTCATACCCCTACTTTACTAGTAGCTCTGTGACTTTCCAGATTATTTATCTGTGCTTCAAATTTCTCATCAGTGAAATAAAGACAATATTGCCTTTTTCACAGTTTTGTTAGGAATGATATAGTTAATAAAGGTAAAGTCTGTCGAGCACAGTACAGCACTCTATAATCTCAGCTACAGGGCAACTTAGTGAGATCCTATCTCAAAATAAAATTAAAAGGGCTGGGAATGTAGCTCAAACCCAGGCCCATCCTGGGTTTGATCCCCAGCACCACAAAACAACTTAAAAAATCAATAAATGTAAAGCATGAAACACTTAGAACTGTGCCTGGAACATAGTGAACATTATTTTAGTGTGGTTATCACTAATTTCAATGTTACACAACTAGTTTTTCTATTTTTAAAAAATATTTGGAAGACAGCATGCTAGGATGACAGACACACTCATACACGCACACGCGCACACACACACACACAGAGTAGGCGCACAAGAAACCTGGGTTCTAGTTATGATTCTGCCCAAAACTAACTGGATGTTCTTGGAAGAGCTACTGCCCCTCCAGGCCTGGGACAACCCAAGGATCTCCTTGAAGTATTCAGACAAGAGGGGATAAACACAGCCACAGTGTTCTGTTTGACCTACAGTTTAAAATGCAATGGTGTTTCTTTCAAGTATGATTTCATTCTCAATATTGAAAAAACTTAAAATTTCTCATAAAAATGCAAACATCCTAAATTCCAACCTGTACCCTCACCAGCGGTTCTTAAAGTGTGGTCTCTGGACCAGCAGCTGTATCACCTGAAAACCTGTTAGAAATGCAAATTCTCTGGCTCCAATCTGATCTACACAATCAGAACTCTGGGAGTGGGACCTGGCAACCTGTGTTTAATGGGCAGGAGACTGATGCACACACAAGACAGAAAAAAACTGCAGTGTTGAGGAACAGCGGCCCCTGGCAGGCCCCAGGGCAAGAGGTGATCTCCGTTCACCAGGGCACCCCCACGCACAGGGGTCTCTGACACTGAGCCACCCACCCCACTCATTCCCCTACCATGCAGTCCCTGGGGGGCCTTTCCAGCACTGGCTCTGATCTAGATGGCCCACCGCTTCTCACAACAGGGCAATGAGCCCCTGGGCACTGTAGGCCAGTAGGACTGTGTTACTCCAAATCAGAAACACAGCCGGTGTGGAAGCAGGCTGCGCACACCAAGGGCACAGTTGAAAGAACAAACTGTTGAGTTTCCTTTATTAATCACAACACAATCCGTACAAGCAGCTGCTATTAAGAACAGCTGCAGCTGCTAAAAGGATGATCTTGAAGCAGCCTTGGAAAAGCGAGTCCGAGTTGAATGCTGGTCCAGGCACAGCAGGCACGTGGAGACCTGCAGGCCCCTGGCTGGGTTCTGCCTTCGATCCCAGGAACTCTCTACCTAGAAATCGTCCTCCTTCCACTCCTGGAAATCCGTGGGACGGGTAGGAGAGAAGGTTTTAAGTTCAGTATAATACAAAGAATTGGGGTGACCTTCAAAGGACTTGAGACTGACCCTGCCTGACCACTTGGAAAGTGAGTTACCAGACTTCTCTTGATCATTTCTTCTGTTGTGAAAAAAAGATACCCTAATACCTACTTCATAGGGTGTTACAAGACATGTCAAATGTTTTGCATATGAATGCATTTTGTATACTGTAAAGGACGAGATAAAAACAAAGGCTTACAGTCCTCCCATGAAAGCTGCAGTCTGCCCCATAAATCATCAAATGTAGGACTTACTGTTTCTAGCCTAGGGCAATCAGAGGTGAAATCAGAGAATCTCAGGGCCACAAAAGGCCTTTTAAGCACCTGTAATCCAACCTTTCTTTATTCCTCTCACCCCCACCCTTATCCCTGAATGCCACTGACTACAGCCCTCTCAAAGGTGGGCCCACCTGGGAAGCCTCCACCTGGAAAGGCTCCACAGGCAGGAAGCTCACCAAATTCCTCAGCCCAGGCCTAATCCTGTCATCCTTCCTCCCATTTGAAGCCAAGGTGACAGGCTATAAAGCAAGCAGCTTTGAAAACTGCTTTCAAGTTCCCCGCCACCACCACTACCTCAGGGCCTTTTCACCTGCTGTTCTACCTGGAATAAGCTTCCATCCAGTCTTCAGAAGGTTGACTCCTTCTTCTCCTTTCATACAAAATGTCTCTGTTTCAAGGAAGTTCACTCCATCCTACTCAGTTATCCCCCATCATAACAGTCTGTGCTTCTTGTTTTTCTTACAGGACACATCCCTGTTTATTTGCATGTTTAATCTTGTTGAATCCTCCAGAGAACAGAAGCCTATGGAGGCAGGCATCTTTTTTCTCTTATTCACCACTCTCTGCACTTACATAGTAATTACACTAGCACACGGCTGGCGCACCAACCTATGCTGAATGAATTTATGAATTAATAAATGAATGCTTAACACCACTGTGAAGCACACTGTAGACATTCAAATACTAAGTTGGAAGAAACAAAAACCTAAACAAGATGTATACCAACTCCCACTTGTGACTTGACTCCAATTATAAATAGTAATCAAGTCTTCCTGTTTTGAGGAAAAAAATATAAAAGTAAACAAATTGAATAACAGCTCCCCATGCCAACTATATTCATAGCAGCACTGTCCCTAGTTATCTTTTTCTTGTGCAGAGGGAATTCATGAAAAGGCACTTAAGTGGATGAAAAACAGATAGCTGTTTCCTGGAGACAGGGCCTCAGAATGGCATAATTATAAACTGTCCTTAAAGAGATCACTCAGCTGGCAAGCACTTACCCAGGCTCATTGTAAACACCATCACAGACCCTAAGAACCAGCAGGGCAAGGCCTACCAACCAGACCTAGAGAATGCATCTCTCTAGGGCTTGTGCTTACCCACTCCACTCTCACTGTACACCCTAGGCTCAGGAGAGCAGAGAAGCTCAGAGATGAATGAAACCTGCTACTCTCACCTTGCCTGAGAAGACAATCATCCTGGGCTTCTTCCAGCAATCTATGAAAGATATCTGAGGATAGAACAGCCCTATAAGCTCTCTGCAGCAGCAGAAGCACTTGATAGCAGGATTGTGTCTTGTTCCACAGCTTCTTCTGCAACCTTGAATTAAGTCACATCACCACTTTCAAGTCTCAGTTCCTGCATCTGCAAATAGGGGCTGAGAGTTCCTACACAACGCTTCTTCAAGGCCTATCCCAAGGATGCTATATTAGATATGAATATAGATCATAATCTATAAAACACTGTTTACTGTGATAAAAATAAACTGCTATTACTGATGGCAAATAATAATCATTTATTATAAAGAAAAGAATTGCTACAATTGGAGCCAGACTCAGTGGCTTGGGAGGCTGAGGCAGGAGGCTTGTAAACTCAAGGCCAGCCTCAGCAAATTAGTGAGGCCCTCAGCAACTTAGGGAGACCCCAGTTCAAAATTTTAAAAAAAGGCTGGGGATTAAGCTCAGTGATAAAGCACCCCTGGGTTCAATCCCCTGAACCAGAAACCAAACAAACAAACAAAAAGGAATTGCTACAATTAGGATCCCAAAGAAAGTATTTGATCATTTGGAGGATGACTGATAAGCCTACCAAACACCTTACTGGGAAAGACAACTAGTTTTTGCTTTGCATTCTGTAAAGTCCAAGAGTAGAAAGGCAGAGGTCCGCTTGCTCTTGGCAAACTAACTCCAGCAACCACTTTGGACATTCCTAATATTGACCTAGGTAGGGTGAGTCTTTAGAAATACAGAAATGTAGAATGTAAAAAAAAAAAAAAAAAAAAAAAATTCTCTACAGTCCTGTGCCACATAAGGAGATAATATCAAGATTTTTTTTTAACTCAGAGAAGATGTCAAGAGCATAGCTTAATAGAAGAGGAAACTCACAGAGACAAGGTCAGAAATTGCTCATTTCTTAAAAAACATCTGAAGTAAGAAGTTTCACAAGATCTCTAAAAAGTAACTCCAGTCACCTCACACTTAGTACCTACTATGTTCAATAGCCCACTGGGTGCTGCAAACATAAATAAGTCAGGGATCCTTGAATCAACAGCATGGGAAAGAATGTGCTAAGGGTCAGAAAAGGGGACAACTTATCAGAAAAACACAAAGGAAAGAAATTTTTTTTTCCTCGTTGGAGAGATAGGAAGGCCAATAAGAGTAAAACGGCTTTTGAGCTAGAAGAGGAAAGAAAGAAAAAAAAAAAAAATCCATAGAAAAGATATTCAAAGCCATCTGTAGAAGGAAGCTAGGACCTTTAACTGTATCATGGATCCTCTTGACAGGCTGGTCTATTTTATGGACCCCTGCAAAGAATAGTATATTTAAATGAAGATGATCGCATTGCATAATATTTCAGAGAAAATCAGTATTAAAATGCACAGTGTTTTAAAAATTATATTTATGATAGAGTACCATATGTGATTTTTATTAATGCATTAAATAATAAAATCTAGCAAGTCTAATATCTGCCATCATTTTGAAACAGCAATAAATGAGTTTTTGAAATATCTGCAATAACTGTAATGTGAAATGAAAAAGCCTGTGATTTCTATGGGCAACACAAACACAGGTACCACTAACACAATGTTTTTTTTTTACCTGCTAATGACAGAAGGAAATAATTTATTTCAGTGAGAGGTTAATAAAAACAAAGATGTCCTCTTTTTCCCATTCGAGTTCACAGACTCCATGTTAATCGCTTCCTTGAATCCAAGTTAGGAAATTCTGATGGAAAAAAAACAGCCTAAGCTAAAAAGCAAGCAAGAAATACAGGACATGTCATGTGACCATGCAGAGGCGGCTCTGAAAGGAAGGTCAAAAGTCATCAATGTGAAGTCCGTCATCCCCAATTACTAAATCACAGGGCGTGATTCTGAAATGGAATTGGCTTTAGGGATAAAAAGGAAATGAATGAAAGAAGTGAGGAGAACACTGTTGCCCAGGTTTCAAGTTACAGCTCCTCTTTTAAAATGTGGTAGATGACAAAATAGTGATAAATATACAAGAAGAGCATATATCCCATATGGTCCCTGCTATGTAACTGAATGCATGGATGTCCAGAAAAAATGCACATCGAAATATTAATAGTGATTAGAATGTGGGAATGCTTTGACCTTTTTCTTTGCATTTCCAATCATAGGAAAGTAGGCAAAAGAAGCCCAACAGAGGTTAGGAGACTTACTCAGGGCAACACTCCAGTCAAAGAGTAAAAAACAGAAATTGTACCAGAACTCGGAAGTTTCCTTCTTTTCTATCGCACAAAGATTTCAGAGTCAGAATTGGATGCAGTCAAACACATGCAGTAGGTATAATTATTAACCCTAACTTATACATTCTTACATATTCAGAAACTGAGGCTATGTCTGTTAAGTGACTTCTTCAAAATCACACAGTGGGTAAGCAGACAAATCTCAGCCAGAATCTGAGTCTCCTGACCCTCTTGAGCAGAAAGTAGAGTCCTTGTTGAAAGCAAGTGGTTTGCATCAGCCTGACCTTGATTAGATTCCAACTATGCCACCTACTTGTTTGTAAACTTGGGCAAATTCCCAAATTTTTCCAATCCTAGGGTTCTTTAATTCAAAGGGTTATGTGACTATAGAATATAATGATGTAAAAATCCTATTACAGCCCTTGAGGGTAAACACTCTTAACCACTAAGCTTCACTGCCCATCCCAGGTGGAAGGACTCCAATATTACCTTCCAGGACTCAGCACACATACCTGCTCATTAAGGTCAGCGGCCTGGGTCTCATGTCAAAAGCCAACCAGGACCATGCCCACTATGCTCAGGAGCAGCTCTACGGGACAGAGAATGCACAGCATCAGGCCTAACAGGACAACAGGTCCAAGTGCTGAGCAGCCAGTTTGGGGATCTCTAGGGATTCCGAATCAATAGATATGAAAAGGGACCAGGGATTCTGAATTGCTAAAAAGCTCCCTGGGAGAATCTGAAGTGCTAACACACATTGACAAGTTCTCAGTTTGACAAGGGGGAATCTAAGGTGTCTCTGGATACAAAATGGACTCCGTTTCATCACCAGCATCACCCAATGGGTGGCACAATGGGTGTCTTCCTAAGAAGACAACAGTTCCAGGGCTCTTCTGTCAAGGATGGAAGGAAGCAGCTCTCCAGAAATATGGGAAGGAGAATTGAAACCAATTCAAATTAGCATAAAAATAAATGTTTAGAGGAACTCCCTGGCCTGGATACAAAATATTTTCAGAGCAGAAACTTTATTGATTATTTTGTAATTTCTATAGATATAGCACATTAGTGAAGACAACTTGATGGAACTTACCAAGCAGTTGGAAGACCACAAAGCAACAATTTCACAATAAACATGGCTGGTGAATTCAATAAGAGAAAAGTGGCATTCAAACATCAGGAACTCAGGCCTTCAAAATGGCCTACTCTGGAGATGTTTCTAAACATCTGCCTAAAAATATGATAGGTCCAGGAGCACTCCCAAGCACTAGAAAGGTTTAGAGCTTTGAAGTGGTCAGGTGGCATTCATTTTTTTAGTAAACAGCAAATAAGTTAGTATACAAAGGCAAAGGACAGGGGTCTCCTAAGACCTTGGAAACATCCCAACGTTTTGGCTCACTGTTTATCCCAGGAGCCCTGCATACTGCTTGGCAAACATTACATTACATTAAGTATTAAGTATTACACTAAGTATTTGTTCAGTGCATGAAAGAAAGAGGGCAGACAGAAACAGCGACAGGGAATGAAACTATCCCCATTCCAACTGGCTAAGTGGGCTACTACTGGGTGGAGTATTCATTCCCTGGGAAGTGGGGCCTTTGGGTTGTCTGATTCAAGAGTAATGGAAACTGATTGCTAGTACAGTGAAGGAAACATAAGCATCTGAGTGGAAAATGCCTGGGTCTAAATCTAAGCTCTGTATGATTGGTCTAAATACTTGACTTCTTTGAGCCTCACTCAGTGTTTCATCATTAAAAGAGCACCTACTTCATCTTCAAAATAGGTAGGATGATACTTATTCTTAAAATTGTCAGGAGATCAGAGGAGCTAATGGATTTATGCAAAATAACTACTAGCACTGTGGTCAGCACATAGCATGGGCTTAACAAATGGCAATGCTATTGGAATTCATCATGCCCTCTACAGCCACAGCCAATATCCTCCTAGTCTGCCGCTAATGGTACTCCATAGTTCTTTGGGGTGTCAAACTACAGAAATAATCCCAACTGAATTCCACAATGTTTTCTAATAAAGCACATTTCTTTAGATAAATATTAAAGTCATGTACACATTCCTTTTCAGTTAGCAAAGTAATTTCCCTTTCAGATATAATTCTGAAATGATGATGCCATACTGTTTTCCATATTTAATAAATCGAAAAACAAAGACCAAGCCAGGAGTGGTGGCACACTACTGTAATCCCAGTGACTCAGGGGGCTGAGGCAGGAAGATTCCAAGTTCAAGGCCAGCCTGGGCAACTTAGCAAGACCCTGTCTCAAAATAAAAAATAAAAAACTAGGGATGCAGCTCAGTGGTGAAGTGCCACTGGGCTCAATCCCCAATACCAAAAACAAAAAAACTAAGACTACACAATCAGCAAGAGGCAAACTGAAACAGGAACTACAGATTTTAACATTTTACTATAATGATCATGATTTTCTCAATCAAAAATTCAAATAGGTGATCTTATTATGGAAAAAGATACTTGAGCTTAGACTTCTCCTGAAATCACTTCAGATGATGCTTGCATTATGATAATCCTTTTAGTTGAAACCAAAAACAAAATACTAAAGAAAAAAAGAAAGCAATTTTTTTAAACAAAGCCCCTTCACAGCTGGGGATATTGCTCAGTGGCAGAATGCTTGCTTAATATGGAGAAAGACCCTAGAGTTAATCTCCAGCATGACAAAATAAATAAATAAGATAAAGCTCCTTTTCTGGATTTCATGTGTCTATTCTTTTTTTTTTTTTTTTTTTAAGCACTTTACCAGTAAACTACATCCCCAGTCCTTTTAATTTACTTTGGGACAGGGTTTTGCTAAGTTGCTAACGTCCTTGCTGAGTTTCTGAGGCTGGCCTCAAACCTAAAATCCTCCTGCCTCAAGGCCTCTTAAGTTGCTGGGGTACTAGGTGTGGGACACTGCACCTGGCTCATATGTCTAAACAGCCTCAAGTAGAAGAACAACATGTCTTGGCATCAAACTGATCACAGTTTTAGTAATCTCTATCATTTATTAGCCATGTAGTCATATATGTTTCTTAACCTCAGTAACCTCCAATACCTTCATCTGTGAAATGGGAAAGCAATATCTATTCATAAGGTGAAGTTCCTAGCCAGAGGTAATCAGCATGACAGCTACTCTAATAACCATGCTTGGTACCCACCACTTGGTCCTCAGGTTTAGTGACTGCTTGTCTCCTTCATGTCTTCTCTGGCTTTCGCATGCCCTGTCTTCCACATATGTTCAATAGAAACAACCAGTCGCCATCCAACCTCGCCAGGGAATGAAGACAACAAAAGAGCCGGCAAAGACATTATGCAAATACCAAATATTATTAAAACATTAATGAACTCTGGCAATTTCCCTGAATTTTGATAAATGGTGTTTATTATGCACTGCCAGCCTCTCACACAATCTGGGCTCTCAAACATTAACTAGATAATAACAGCAATCATTCTCCTAAAAGACCAAGGTGTAAAGAAATAAGGAGTGAGTCTGGGTGATTTCAGCTAACACCTGCCTCCAAAGGAATCTGCATCTGTACAAACAAGAGAACATCACGCCAGATCAGAGACGGTGACCACCAGTGGGCTCCAGTCAGTGCCACAGCCTATGCAGATCCCTGCTTTGACAACACACTGGAATGTCTTAGTACTGACACGTCATTGATTATGAGCTGTGTGCCACCCCTTTGCTCTTCTTTGTAAAATTGCCTCCAAACTAGAAGAAATGTAAAGGGTCTGAGAAGCTGGAGGGGCTTCTGCCCCAGCTAATGATCTGAGGCACACAGTGGCTGGCCTGGCCACGATACCCCAACCTGCCTGAAACCAGAGATGGCATTATCCACAGCTCCCTTAAAGAGGCTTGTACCAAATTCCTTGACCATTTCATCCTGTGAGAGGGGATAATGTTCTTAAGCGGCTGACAATCCTCAGGTGCAGCTCAGACAGGGGCAGAACAAAGCCAAGAGAACTACAGCCCTCCCAATAACTCCCAGAAATGAGGGCCCTGAAGCCACCCAAGTGACAACTTAACAAGCTGGGGGTCATTAAGACACCTCATTCGCATATTCACGAAGGACTCAAGGCTGTAGCAAGTGAAACAAAATGTACAAAAAGAGATTTTTGTTTCTTAAGCCAACAGAAAATCTGCTTTAGAAAAAGTAAATCCACACAGGGACCCTTGCTGTCACCCAAACCTTCACTTGTCTAGAGCAGCCAGCACCTCATTAAGGAAAGCAAGGAACTCGAAAATGAATGCAGCAACACACACGGGCAAGCTCATTTCGCCATCTGCCTTCTAGAGTCCAGAGGGGCGAAGGGCTTAAATGACACTCCTGAATTTTCTATCTTGCAAGTGGAAACATCAAATTCTCTGGGGGAAGGAAGACTTCTCTTGCAAGGTCAACTGAGTAAAAAAGAACAGAAGCAAATCTAGTTTACCTGTCAACACAATGCCACCCGTGACATTAAACACATGAACAAATTAGGCATCCTAGAATAATTCAACCTTTATATTTGGACAAAGGCTTTGCTAAATCAGTGTATCAAATGTAAGGTTCGCATGAGTTCCTAAAGAGCCAGGCATTTTAATTTATCCCTCCCCATCATCTCCCTATCCTTGACTTTCCTTCCTTACCCACTCACTACCTTTCCCACGTGAAGAAGAAGACAGGAAAACTGATGTGGGGGCTGTAATAACATAACAGCAGCTTCTGTTATTTATGCCAAAGAGAAAGGCCATGATTAAGCAAGTTAAATAACTGCCCTGAGCTTTCTGTGTGTCCCCACCTTCCTGACAATCACCATATTGGTTTTCAGATGCAGAAGCTTTGTAAGCCTTTCAAGTTTTGCTTTGAAAGCTCACTCCCACCAGGTCGTGGGTTTAAAAAAAATAGTAATTCTCCTAAATAGTTGAAGAGTTGAAAGTCTCAATAAAGATCCTTCCACAATCTACAATACACTTAGGGAGTATATAGAGAAAGGTAAAAACTAGCCCCAAGTTTTATATATATATATATTTTTTTAGCCCCAAGTTTTAGTATGTTCTATCCAACTTCCCAAATCGTTAGTACTACCAGTGGACCACGTTCAACTTGTCTTGTCCCCCACTTGGGGCTGTGAGGAGGAAGGAAACCTAGAGGGAATGAGGTATCCCGGAATAGAACCAGCAACAGCGGCCGGCTGGAATCCAAGTTAGATCGCAGGAGGAAGGAAAAGGCTCCAACTTCCTCAGTGGTAGCAAGACCTTTGCCAAATTTTCCACTATCTGGGAACTGATTGAGGGTATATTTGTAGAGCACACACAGAGACGCGCGTTAGAGCAGCGCTACACTGGAGTCCCGGTTCTGCAGGATGACAACGACAGAGCCACGTACTGCATGGCAGCCACGATTCCACTGGAGGAGCCGCAAGCGCCAGGTTCCCAGCAACGGACACTCATTCCACAACTCAGTAGCAACCATCCCAAAGGCAAGACGCTTCGGGAGGTGTTCGGTCTCCCAGGCCCAGCTCAATTACTTTCCCTTACGCAGCAATCAATAATCTTTCAGGACCGGTAGGTGAGGGGCATATTTTCTCCCCACCGGCTTCTCCCGATTGGAAACTGGGCACCTCTCTTGGCCAGCGCTAGGACAATACACAAAGAGGAGGGGGCCATGCTCCCTCGCGGTCAGAGCTCTGTGCTCGGTCAAATTCGAGCAGGGAATTAGGGATTCCGAGCTCAGCAACTACGCTGGAGAAGCACCGGAAATGCTTCCGATCGCTTCAAAGGGAAGTCGATTTGCAAATCAAACTTGCAGGAACTCTAGGCGCCGGGACTACTTGGGCGGGTTACTCGGGAACACCCAACAAGTTTGGCCACCGGGGGCTCGGCATGACAGCGCCGCGCCGCAAGACGAGAGAAGCAACTTGTCGCTCCCGCTCCAAGCCAGAGCCCCAAGCTGTCTCCGCGCCCCAACCTTGGGAGAGGACCCAAGACCCGCGCCTCCGGGAACCAGACCCCTCCACTGAAAGGAGCCTCGGGTCTCACCTGGACCGCGCGGCGCAGAGAGGCTTCCCCCACCAGGGGGGCGTTTCACCAGCTCACCTGCCTGCCAGCCCCCGGCGGCTGAGAAATTAACAAAAGAGGCAGCGAACGGGGGAGAAAAGGGGCGCCCGGCGCAAAGTGTAATCGGGAGGGGAGGGGGCCTGTCCGGCGTGCGGCGGAGAGAGAAGGGGAGCGGAGGTACAGATGGGCAACCCCCCAGGCCCCCGGCTCGGGGGAAGAAAGCGAGCAGGAAAGCGCTCGAGGAGGAGTGGGCACTCCGCTCCGCTGCCCAGCACACGCACACACCTCCCCCTTTTCCCTCCTTACCCAGCATGGAAAAGATGAAATCCTTGGCGGTGTGGATCTCCAGCGCTCGCTGGTCGTCGTATTCCCGCTGGTCGTGCTTCGTAAATTCTTGGATGAGTTTGTTCAATTCCTCCACGCGAGCTCCGGACCTGAAATCCAGCTCCGGGAAGGCAGGCTTGTTGTTACAGCCCAGGGAGGCTGCCTTGCTGGCGGTGGGAGCCGCCATCTTCATGCAAAACGCGCCGAGCAGCAGCTCCGCGGCGGCCGCGGCACCCACCCCCGCCCCCCACCCCGCCCCCGGGGCCTCCTCCACTCGCCCGCTCCCGGGCTCGGCCCCGGCCCGTGGGCGGGCTGGCGTCTAGGCGGGCGGTCCCCCGCTCGGTGCGCTCCCGGCGTCCGGGCTTCGGGAGGAGCTGGACTGCAGCGAGGGTGCGTGTGTGGCCCCGACACCCGTTCCGCCGGCCCCGCGCCCTCCCCGATGCTGCGGGTCCCTGCCCTCCCTTAGCTCTCGCTGGCAGCGGCGACCGCGGTCGTAGCGCCAGCCGGAGCCTCCCCCCGGGCAAGGAAAGTGAAGTGGAAACAATGTGAAATTCACCAGCTCTGAAATCAACAAGCTGCCGGCTCCGGTGTTACGGAGCCAGCACCAGCGTCCCCATTTAAAGGGACAGCGCACCCGGTGGAAAGAAAAATAAATAAATGACAGAGGTCTGCGCGCCTGTATCCCTTGCCAATCTGTACTCGGGCAGACGCGCGAGGTGCGGACGTCTTCTTTCTCCACCTCCACCGCCCCCCCTTTGGGGGCAGGGCTTGTCAAGCGCATTCAAGGAGAAAGGAGTCTTCCTCGTCTCATTTTAAGGGCGGTGTCCCGGGCGAGGACATCTCTACGGGCGCGTTTCCATCTCTATCCCAAGTACTCCAGTACCTTTAGATGGTGAAGGAAACTGCCTTAAGGAATATGAAATCCATCTTTCTCTCTTTTTCACATAAATTACCAAGAATTATAGGGCTAAGCGTATCCAAAAAAGGGGTGTCAACGCCACCCGGTATAGACGCTTTTATTAACCGCTGAAGTATGCCTACCTTTGCCCTAGGTAATTAGTTTTCCTGGATAACAACTTATTCAGTTTATCATATAATGAGTTAATGAGGTCCAACCTGTGCTAACATAAAGATAAGGAAACTGGAGTGTGAGTGTGGGGGAGGGGAAACAGAATGAATTGCCCCAGGTTCCAATGACTGTGGGATGGAGAAGAGAACGTTCTCTAGTTTAACCCGCAGAATTTGAGCATTCACAGTTTGTCAGACAGAATGCCAGAACCCGGTGGACAGTGATAAACCAAAGGACTTGTTTTCCTAAATGGAGTAAGGTTTTCATGACAAGGCAGGTTCAGTCTGAGTCATAGTCATCAGACAGATGGGATCTGAAAGGTGATTTTCAAACACCGAGGAAGCCTTTGGCTCTTAGAAACAAAGGGTATCTTCTTCCTTAATTCTCCAAAACACATTTCTCTTCTCTCTCCCACAGTCTCTGATTTGGATCAGGTCCTTTTAAGTTTCTTACCTGGAGTCTTACGGTCAAGAACTTAAATTGTTTTGTTACACTTGGAAGGAAATCCAGGTTCTGCCACAACTTTCCCTGAAAAATGAAAATAATAATAATTCCTGTATCACAGGTTGTTTTAAGGATTATATGAGAAAAAAATGGGTCAAACAGTTAGAATAAGGAATGACATAATAAGTGCTTAATAGAGATTAGCTCTATCAACTTACACTATTGTTGTAAACTTAATTCCCTTTTCCACAATCCATTCTCCACATTGTTGCCATGGTGATCTTTACAAAACACAGATCTGGTCACCAACATTCCCCTGGAATTTCTCTTTACCTCCTTTCCAACTTTATGCTACAGCCAATTCCATACCTGCCTTTTTCTGAAAGTTTCTACGCGCCAGCCCCTGCCCTCAAGTGCTGAAGCCACGGAGCACCCCTTCCTTCCTGGGAACGTTCATTGCACCCTTAGAAACTTTCATAAGACAATGATGAATTTTGGCATTGCTGTCTCATTCTTAATGCAAGTTTCAGACCATGACATGTCTGAAAATGAAGACAACATCTTGCTCATCTTTGTATTCCCCATGGCCTTGAGCCCTGCACAAAGTTCCTCTATGGTTACTGAATCGAGTAATGAATGAAGAACTTGAGCATAACCTGGTAATTTATTTTTGGTCTCCTTCTCTTTAAAAGAAGCTTTCTCACCCACTCATTGTGAAAGAGGGAAGCTATGCACCTAGTTAAATGATGATTTACTGATGAGGAAGATACTTGAAGTCTCTGACTTTTGCAGCCTTGCCTAAGGCACTGACTTATCACGAGAGGGTATTATCATTCCTTGGCAGTAGTGTATGCTACACAAGTGATTGAAACTCCAGCACATACTGATCAACTTCCTGTGGCGGGCATCTGTGAGACAGCTGGCAGAGAAAGGCACAGTTATCCCATGGGTCAGAGTGGTTTTCTAGTTTACTTTCCAACTTATGTACTTCCAATAGAAATAATTTAGACCAAAAAAAAAAAAGTAAAATCAAGGCACTTTGTTAATTTCCAAAAATATGGGGAGGAGACATCATCCCTTCCTTGTTTCTGCCCTTTCTTGTACTATTTATAGTCAGAGAGAAAAAAACAGGTATTTAGTAGAAATTATTCTGATTATGCCTTAGCTCTGGGCCTTGGCAGTTTTGAGTGACTGAGTCAATGAATGGTCTTTCTGTTCTTCATTGTCTGTTCTACTTTCCATTAGCCAGATCAGAATTCTATGAATCATTGACCCTCAATGAGCCTATTTATTTAGAGAATGTAGCTGAATGGTAAATACCTCTCATAGGCTTTTATAGAACTGCGATCAGATAGTATAAACATTACTTGAAAAATTGGAAAAACAGGGAAAGAGGATCAGAGCCATATTTCCTGATTCATCTCTTGAGGGACTCCTCCCAACCTGCCCCACAGTGTTGGGGGTTGAACCCAGGGCCTCACACATGCTAGGAAAACTCCAATGAACCATATTCTCAGCCCTTTTGTCTTTTTCTATTTTGAGAGAGGATTTTGCTAAGTTTCCCAGGCTGATCTCAGATGTTCACTCCCCCTGCCTCAGCCTCCCAAGTAGCTGGGATTACAGGTATGTATGGCTACACGCAGCTTCTTTGGGTTCTTTTTAACCTCTGGGCTCTAGTAGACTATGAACTCCTCAAGGGCAAGAACTGTATCTCATCACTTTTGTAAACACTGCATTTAATGTAATTCCTAGCCCATCTTATGAGTTTAATGAACATGTCTGAATGAATAAATTAATACCATGGCTCAAAGTTCAGGAAGTCAGTTTTCAGGTGAGTTTGGCTACAATTACATATCTTAATGCAAAAGTATCTGTGACTTTCCACTATGACTCAAGTTATTATAAAGGTAGGTATTTCTGCTTGAGTCCAACTAAAATCCTTCTGTTTTCATACTGTTTTTTTTTTAACCTGTGCATATTATATGACATTAGAGAAGGAAAGAAGACAAAGAGGAAGGCAAAGAGAAAAAGAGAAAACAATAATTAAAATATGTTCAGGAGACTATCTGAGCCTTGTAACAAAAAGGCGCATTTTCTAGAGTTTTACCAAATGACTTTAAAAAAAAAAAAAGCCTACCATCTAAATAAACACTACTGTAGGTTCTTTCTTCTTTTGCTCCTGCAGTATCAAACAGTCCAGAAGAACTCCCTGTATTTCCTGCGGGAGGAAGAACTGGTCCCTCTCCTCCACCACTCCCAGATTTTATTAGTGTGTGAAAGAAGTATCCATCTTGCCTCTCTGGAGCTGTTTGTTTTTAAATTCGGCTCTGAAGTTCATGGCAAACTCTTAGCCATGAATAACTAGGCTGCGCAGAGCATGTATTAAAAATAGCAAGCTCCACATCCACATGATGGATTAACAAAATATGATTTTAAGCAAAGTTTCTGTGGCCTGACAGAGATTTAAATAGCAGCCCAGACTACAAGATCTGACCTTCTCAGGCAGCTGGATTTTCAATAAAAGTTGAACAAATGGAAGTTTCTTATGATTTGAGAATATAGGCAGGAAAAAGAGAGGCAGACATCACAGATGGGTGGAATGTTATTGGTAGAAGACACTTGGAAGACAGGAGACAGAAAAGGAAAAGTGATTTGCCTAAATAGAACAGAGGCACTATTTCTAATGTTATTGCCAAATTCAAAGTTAGTAAATATTTATTGTATTTCCATACCACCATAAGTGGAAGGGAAAAATGGTATGAAATTATACCAAAATCTTGATTTAGTAATACTAACAACAACAGAAGAATGGCCTTTGGGCAAGATGTACTCATTGCACTTGGAATTTAAATCTTATTAACCAGGAATAAATGACATTTGGAATCACTTGGCTACTACTTTTTCCTGGTGATAGATGAATAATTAGAACTAGAACTAAATCTCTTGAATATACAAACAAATCCTTCAGGTACACATGTATCTGCTTGGGACATATTGGGCAGTTTTGCATCTGATGAGATTAGGCCATTAAAATGTTAGTGAAGTCCTATTGAAGCCCCCCACCCTGGCCAGACACACACACACACACACACACACACACACACACACACACACAATACAAAGTATGGGTAACACTCTTCACTAAGACTATTTGGCTTTGACAAGGTAGGCCTTAAGGGAATCCTGCCCTCTCTGACAGGTTCATGGGGTTCTGACAGCCTTGCCCTACCCTCTCCCCAACACTATGCCCTGCTAACCCTGAGAACCTCGGTCGTCAAGCTGAGCAGAAAACTAAACAGTATAAATCTCCCCACCCCAATCTGTTGTTTTATTCTCTGATCCTGCTGTGCAAGGGGGAAGTGAATCTATATATACAGAACGAAGAAAAAGGTCTTTTGTCCTGGAGATAATATCTGATAACACTAACATCCCTTATAATGATAGAGCACTTTACAGTTCAAAAAAGGTCTCTTGAACAATGATTCACTAATCCATTCCTCACAACCTCCTACTAAAGTAGGTTATTCCAAACTGTTGTTATTATTCCCATTTTAGAGATAAGAAACCAAGGTTCAGAGAGATGGTAATTTTTGTGAGGTCACCAGTCAGTAATTGTCCTTCAGCTCTATTTCCTGCAAATAGCTTTTCTGTGACCCTCCCCCTGCCCTCTACTCCCACCATACAACTACATCAGGGAGGCTCTTTCTAGACTATTATGGCCTTTGCTCTTTCTGTCACTGATTTTTCTCATGATTCATTGTAGATGCCTGATCTCTTATTTGTCCCCTCACAATGTACACACCATGCGGGTAGCCATTATGCCCAACAACTGTATCTATCTTGATCATAGATGTATCCTTAGCACTTATCACTGGATCTGAAACATTGTAGGTGTTCATTAATGTTTGGTAAATGAAAAAATAAATGAATGAACGAGGTAGTAGACTCAAGTACCTAATACAATCTTTTAATTTATGATCCTGGTTCTTTCCATCAAATTTCACTGACTCTATAATTAGCAACCACAGAGCATCCAGTAAAGCACTGTATTCTCTTACCGTTTAGAGTTTGAGGACACTACCCAACATTTCATTTATACCACCTGATCCCAAAACTTGATAAAATTCCATCATTGCAGTCTTTGCTCCTCTTCACCCTACCTTAAAATCTAAACACAGGCTCTTTACTTAATAAACTCTATGAGAAAAATACCTTTATAAAAAATTAAGTCCACAGTTTGAATTCTGTCTTGGGAAAACATGTTTGACTGCTGTATTAGTTAGGTTTGCAGCACTGTGATCAATATACCTGACGAGAACTACTTAGAGGAGGAAAAGTTATTTTGACTCACAGCTTCAGAAGTTCAGTCCAGGGTTGACCAACTTCATAGCTATGAACCCAAGGTGAAGCAGAATATCAAGGAGGAAAGGTATAGAGGAGGAAAGCTACTCAGTTCATGACAGTCAGGAAAAAGAGTTCTGCTGTCCAAGGACAAAATATAACCCCCAAAGAGAAACTCCTAATAACCTACCTCTTCCAGCTACACACTACCTATCTGCAGTTACCACCCAGTTATTCCATTCATGTGGATTAATCCATCAATTAGGTTATAGCTCTCATAATCTAATCATTTCACCTCTGAATATTTTTATATTGTCTCACACATGAACTTTTGGGGGACACCTCATATCCAAACTACAACAACTATACCTCTACACATCAGGTAAGAAAAGACAAACTGTTTGATTTCAAGCAGTTTTAAATAATCCCAGCTCCAGGTCCTCCACACTGATCCATGTCCTGTATTATTTTGGAAACAGGTTCATGTATCAAAGATGAAACATGGTACCTTATTATGGGAAGAGTGAGATGATTGGTTTGTTTTACTATAATCAATTAACTAATTAAGGGAAAAATTGATTTAGATTATTTTTTCTGTGTGGCTATAGATGTCAGAACCAGGAGAGATGAGTGGCACCTATGGAAATAAAACCTTCAGTAACAAAACTCAGGCTGTGGGAGCAGTTTATAACAAAAAGAGCTACTCTTCACAGAATGTGTTGCTTATGAATTAATGAACTCCCCATCTGAGGCAATGTTCAGACCCGTGCTACCGATCTATCAGGGTTCTGCTGGAGAAGGTTCCTGAGTTGACAAGGAGCTCAGACTGTGACCCCTTCAGTGTCTTTCAGCTCTGAGAGGCTTCAACTCTATGATCCATTTTCAGTTCACAGAATAACTGCGCACTAGCTTTCTGCAAAGACACACCTCAAAACTGAACTACATTCTACACTAAGCACAAGGTGTTTTATGTCCATTTACACATGAGGCCCAAGATAAAGGATTGTGTCATTTTTTCCCCCATAGGCTTAAAATATTTTTTTCTCATTTCTGGCTTTCCTACTTCTATCATTCTACCTTGTACAAAGAATTTCTATAGTACAAAAACTCAGCACAGACATCACACATACACCCCACACCTCAAATTTTTATTCAAAGAAGATCTCAGGGAAGAGAAAAGAAAGGTTCTTCCTTTAGCACATTAGTGTACTCACTCATTTTATGGTAGACACTGGGTCTCTGAGCAGGTCTGTAACATTGATGAGGGAATCGTAATGATGCCTGTTTCATTTCTAGACCTTGTCAAAAAAGAATTCTCTAATCCCAACTCTGTTATGACTTTGTTGGAAAACATGGCTCCCCTCTCCCCAGGCAAGCCAGTGAGTGCAGTGTATGAATAGAAGGAGTTGCTTCCCCTGGTCTGAGACCTAGTGTGTTGACTTGTGGTCCAAAGCTCATTGTCAATTCCAAGTTTCAAAACCCAGAGAGAGGTCATGCCTGGAGATGCAGGCATTTCTTCAGCTCTGACATTATCACACATAGCCATAAATAGGCTTCTCTAATCCTGCTTTCTTTATTAAACTTTCTAAGCAGAAATAAACAAACAAAAAGTGAGTGGGGGAAAAAAGCCCATTCTCAAATCTCAACAACCCTTTACACTCCCCCTTGCTTTTTGTCTGATCTAGTGAAGAAAGGGGGATTTTTTAAAAACAACAGCAACAAAAGAATAAAGAAAGGAATGAAGACGGAGAAGAAAAAAAAAAAAAAAACTGTTACCTTGCTGTTGATAACTTCTGATTATTCTTGTCTACTGAAGCTCGTTGAGGGATATGATTATGTGTATTTATTTATAATTTGCCTACCAGCATAGGATGTGATTATGAATAAACAAATAACAGGCAAAAGCAATGGTTTGGAACTCAGGAGACTTCTGTTCTAGTCCAGTTTGGCCATTTGTAAATTCCATGGTTAGAGAAAAATCTTCTCCTCTGAATTTCCTTTTCCTTATGTGCAAATGAATAGAATAAGGTGTTATCCAGGCGTGACATTCTGAGACTGTAGTTCTAACATGAAAAAAATAAATAAAGTAATCTTGTGGCTCTATAAATTCTTAACACATTTCGTTTATTTTTCCCCAGTGTATCCTTGCATGGCTTGACATTCCGTAGTTAGACATTATAAGAATTTTTCTTTTTTTTTTTTAAGGATCTTTGCTCTAAAAGAATCAGTCTGAAATCAAAGAGAAGACAATCTATAAGTGCATTAAGACCCCCCTCCTCGGTGCCTCTTGGCTAATTGCCTCTTATTCTCCACTGGTGGGGGACAAAGCTAAGCCTGCTGCTGAAATTCACTCAGCAGCTCCACCCTGGGGCATGGATATATGGCCTCTGGGTTCTTAGGGCCCCGACAGGGCCCAGCAGGTATGTCAGACTCTAGAAATCTTTCTCCTACAGGATGAGAACAAACAAAAGGTACACAAAGAAAGCACCCCAGGACATATTTACAAGAGGCTGCAAAACAGATAAAAAATAATTGTCTGTCCCTAAAATTAGAAGCAGAACTTTGATGTTCTGAAGCTCAAATGTAGAATGAATGTATACATGGGTTTTCATAGTCAGACTTATAAAGCACTTGGGCACAAGGAACCATGGTTTTGGCATAAAGCCTTTAAAGTCTTTATTTCATCACAACTAAGATATGGAAGAAATCTGGTCCTAGAAATCTGGGCTTTAGTTTTCTTTAAGTATTTTGGAAAACAATTTTTTAAAAGAGTTCCAGCTAGTAATTGATGCTAGCCTGATTAGTGAAGAAAGAAATAATTATCACGCAAAAATTACCATGTAACTTGGTGCAATACACATCAAGTGCATATAATATCAAAAATAGGTGCAAAACTAAAGATACAGTCGTGCATAAAATTCACATATATTAGTGGAAAGAGGAAGGAATACTAAACTGTATCACGTGGAAATCTTAATCATCTTGATGAAGAAGATGATGTGAAGAAAACAAATGACTTTCCTATGGGACCAACAGTGAATGCCTATAGAAGGAGATTGATTTTAAGGAGTTGGCAGGCAGCTGTGAGGACAGAAAAGTCTGAACCTGCAGGGCACACAGGTCTGAAAGGTCCAGGGCAGGCCAGCAGGCCAGAAACTCAACCAGGATTCGAGGATACAGAATTTCTTCTCTAACAAACCTCAATTTTTGCTCTGAAGGCCTTTTTACTATTGGAGAAGACCCATCCCCATTATGTGGGGTAGTCTTCTTTATTTAAAGTTAACTGACTATAGATGTTAATCACACCTAGGAAAATATTTCAGAGGAAATATTTTCATAGGAAATATTGTCAGAGGAATGCCTGGATTTGTGTTTGATTAAAAAAAAAAAAAGGGTAAAATAGCTTAGCCAACTTGACACATAAAACTAACCAGCACCCCATCTATTATTAAGTGTTTATCCAGTGCCAATTTCCTAGGTAAATTAGGCACAATCTCTGCCCTCCAGTGAAAGAGCATAAGTCATTTACTTAAATGAACATTGAAAAATACAAGTGCAAATCAAAAGAGATGGAGAACACCTGCTTTCTTTGCAGGTTTGAAAGGAGGAATAGTACCTTCAGGTAGAGACACAGGAAATGCTGAAAACACAAAGGACAGCGGAGCTTGTCCTTGGAGAATGGGTAAAATTAGAACAAGGGAAACAGGAGGGGGGCGCTCCTAGTGGGAGAAATGGCATAAGCAAAGTGCCGAGTCAGGGAAATGTGTGATGTATATAGGAACGTTGAGTGGTTCCATTTGGCTGGAAATATAGAGCATTCATCAAACTTCTTTTATTTAGCCAGTGATTACCCCAAGCTCATTCAATACTCATTCCGAAGATATTAACACATTTGCAGATGAAACAGAGAGATCAGGAGATTCGTCCAAAGTCACACAGAAAAACTTCAGGGTCTGACTCACACAAATTGGTGCCATTTTCCTTCAGAAGACAGATACTGCTGCCTCTTCCAAATGAGTTTTGCCATCCCTGGGAAAGGAGAACACTTTATCTCTGTTGTTTCAGTATAACTGTCTTTGAAAAAATCATGCTATCTTTCCATAAATGGAAGAAATTTATTAGACCTTAATTTTCAATGAGTATATATAACAATTGATTCTCTGAACAAGATGCTCAGCAAGTTATATATCACAAAATTAAAACCTTACTGCTTTGACTACTCAGTTGAGGATATTGTGTGTGTGTGTGTGTGTGTGTATGTGTGTGTGTGTAAGAGAGAGAGCAATGATTAAATTGCTGTTCTCAGGGGAGGTGTACACAGAGAAAATGTGTATGGGAGCTCAAAGCTTCTCAAGAAAGTAAAATTCATCTGGGACTTCTTTTATTATATATAGTTTTGTGTTTTGTATACTCCTTTTCTTAAATTCTTCTTGGCCCATGCCCCAAGCCCCACTCTCATTTCAGGGAATGACCATTGGTTTAGCAAATCACTATTAAATAGACACGGTTTGTGCCTTACTTACACCACTACCAGCCTCTCCCATCTCGACATTAAATTTAATCATCTGTTGCCTACAACAATTCACGGGAGTTTTTTTGCTACTGAACTAGTCAGCCATGGGCTTATTTTGAAACTGGTACTCTTATGGCACTCAAAATAATGTGCCGAGTTTTGAGTCTAATGTAACAATTTTTAAAAAATTATGGCAATGGTAGGAACTAGATCCCAGACACTTTGAAGACCAGACTTTATTCAGTTGCTACCACTGTGAATTGAGCAGGAGCAATTGCTCCTCATGCTTTCCATTTTGTGAAAGGGAAGCTAGGGACCTGAAGCAGGAAGTGATGTCACCAAGTGCCTGGTTTCATATGCCCATAAAGCGCATTACTTTAATTAAATCTATCAAAGAGGCTAATAAAAGGGAGACTGGGGAGAAATGAGGTTATTGATCAGAGGTATTATATAAATGGACATCACTAGGAAGTGAATATTAACTGATGTGTGGAACACTCAAGGGGATCAGAGTTCAGCTCCTTCAGTGGGTAGCTGAACATTTGTCTTGTGGTGGTGATGTTCTCCTGTTATTTTCCAAAGACAAGGAGTATGTCTAGAAGCTTAGAATCAGATTACCTCACATTTACATAATGCTTTAGATTTATCGTGCACTAATTCATCTTAATATCAATCCCCACAATAATCTTACAGGACAGGCAAACCATAGATTCACAGACTGTTGGATTACGTTTTGGAGGGTAGCGTTTTCCATAGTCCACAGTGCATCCATAAGACCTGGACAGAGAACACCTGTATGTACCTCAGAAGGGCAGTGTGGCAAGAAATGGACCAGCTTGATGAAGACATGTGATAATTATGCAGGCAAACAAATGGCCTTCCTAAGAAAATATCTCCTCCAAGAGTGAATGTTCATCTGTTCAGTTCATTGTTTTTTACTCTAGCTTCAGGACAAGGTCAGAGTCCCTTTTTGTTATAGAGCAGATTGTCCCCAGAAGAAAAGTGGACATCCTCAGAAACATTCACCAAGGCAGAGACAGGACCTCAGAAAAGGGCTGAAGGTGAGTCCGAGGCAGGTAGAAGGGAAGAAGCCTCACTGGTCTGGGGTGTGAGCTTGAAGAGTAGGAGGAGTTAAAAGTCACTTCCAGATGGGTGCAGGTCTGAGGAGGCCAGCATGGGATGAACATGTGTGTTCCAAGACCCAGCCATGCCACAGTGCTGCAGGAAAAGCCACAGGAGTCTCCTGATCCTTAGAGGAGAACGCGTTGACTTGTGAGCAGAGTGCGACAAGGGTGTCATCAAGAAATTTCCTGGAGAATCTCAACTGACAAGGGATTGGGGTATGGATCCCCCTACTGGAATTCTAATGCTGTAGTTGGCCTCCTTGGGAGATCTTGGCTTGAGATCACTTGGGCAGATTCCCTCTCACATTCACCCAGGAAGATATTTCAAGGGTAAACTCTTGGCAATGTCAGTGAAGCAGGGACTGAATGCCAACTCTCTCCAGGGTGTTCTCCAATGTGGGGGCATTTCCCTCATGTGGTCTTTCATAACCCATTCCATAAGTAAGATGATGAGTCTATAATCCAATGGAGAGTCAAGGACAGTTTTTAGTCCTATGGGAACAGCCCCTTGCACCTGACTAGCTTCTCATCCCGCGGTAACTTTGTTCTTAACACCCAGTGTTCGCTGAGCAACCATTATGTCTCAAACACCGAATCATTCATTCTCTACAATCGGATTAGGAAGTTGCAGCATCATTCCCATTTTCAGAGCAGAAAACTGAGGTTGGAGTTGATCATGTAGCTTGTCCAAGACCACATAATAGCAAGGAGCCAGCCTGGACTTTCACCTGCATCTGCCGAATCCAAGTCTATAGTTGACCACTACTCTGTGCTGCTTCCTGGTCACCTCCCAGGGCCAATGAGGGGACATGAGCAAGGTACTGGGTGGCAAGTGATTTGTCTGTCAGGAAACCTGACACTTTGGGTCTCTCAATTACCAGCTGTATTGTTTGTTCAAGTTCCCTTGGCTTCTCTGAGTTTCAGTTTTCCTCCTCGGTAAAATGGACATCACCCTTTCTACTCACTACAAAGTTATTGTAGGGGCAGCATATGAAAAGACAGAATGTAAATGAAAGCTATAAAATTATTATTATTATGTAATTATTATTATAATTATTATATTATTTTATGATTAAATGAAAGCTATAAAATTACTATTGTTATAGTATTTTATGATTATTTATTATTATAAAAGTTATTATATCTTAATTTTATGTCCTCCTAATATTGTGCAGAAGTTGATGAGTTCTGGAGTTGAAGGAAAGAGTCCAAAAGAATGCAGGAATTGTGTTTTCTTTTAACAATACTATACACCATCATGTGCCAGAATAATGAAGAACAGGGGATCAACAGTTTCTGGAGAGCGGAACTGTAAAGAACTTGGTTTCTTTCTCACATCTAGAAGAGATTACCACTTAGGTCAGTTATTTGGAACCCCTCTCTGAATTGTTACCTGAGCTATAACTGTGTTGAAAATGAAATAAAAAGAAAAGTGCCCTGATGCTGGCCTCTAAGAAGACTTTGACCAATTCAGCACCTTTTGCAAGCTATAAATTCACTCCTCAAATTGTCTATCTACTTAGATAGTTTTTCCCCCTCTCAGAAAGAAAAAATGTAGCCTGTTCAAAATTAAAAGTCTGCTTCACAAAGAAATATCACTGTGGAAATGTAATTCAACAAGTATTTGCCCAGTGTTTTACGGATTCTGTACCATGCTAAGTATAGAACTGTTTTAAGAGGCAGGGGTGTAGATGACAATGCTGAATACCATTGTTTGTAAGACACAGTTCCTTCCCCCAAAGCAGCAATAATTTCCACAGGAACTGTGCTAACATAGGTAGAATTTTAAAGGTTGAGACAGGTTAAGACAGAAATGGACTAAAACCAGATGTCAATATAAAAAATAAGTGGTTGAGCATTCTCAGGTTTATGTTGGAACATATTAGGAAAGGTGGGCCTTTTTGTGGGAGTCTCTGAAAGTGAAGCAGAGGAGCTGTAATTTGGTTTTATGGACAGTTAAAGAGCTCATGAAACGTTTCAGAGCAGAACAGTAACATGATAAAAGAAGGAAAAGTCCAAAGCAAGTGTCACATTTAGGGATCCTTTAAATTTTGAACATTTTATTATTGGAAACAACTCATATTAAGCAAAAAGAAAAGGAAAGAAAGAAAGAAAGAAAGAAAGAAAGAAAGAAAGAAAGAAAGAAAGAAAGAAAGAAAGAAAGAAAGAAAGAAAACCAAACCAAACAAAAAAAAACCCAAAAAATCATTGGCTCATGCAACCAGCAGGTTCAAGCAGTAGACTTTGGTTATGGTTGTTCAGGCATTTGAAAGATGTCAACTCTCTGATTAGCTTCATGCTCAGGCTATGTCCACATGATAAGGTCTATCAATGGCTTATGTAAGTTCCAGAGAATATGGGTCCAGAAAAAGAGATGTTAGAAAGGCTACCCCAGGGAAGTCTGATTGGTCCAGCTTAGGTCATGTGCTCCTGCCTGAAAACTCACTGTGTCCAGGTGGGCAAAGCCATTTGACTGGCCAGGGCGGGGTCTTGTGCAACTACTGAGGGAGGGAGGTGACCCTGATCAGTCCTTCCTCTACCTCCTTTCACCATATGAACTGGGAAAGATACTACATCATGAGCGTGCAGTCATTTCCCAGTGGAAGAGCTGCTGGGCCAACATGAGGGTTTTCCATAAGCTTGATGTTAAGACATTTACAGTCTAAGCTAGAGCATCTCTCTTTTCTGTAATCCATAGTTTGTTCCTTTAAAAATTACTTTTACTCATTTATTTTATAGGCATGACTTCAATTTTTGAGTACCACAGAAATTTCTCTATTTCTCTACAGGCAAATAGGTTAGGTTCTGAAAAGTTAGTTCATAACAGAAATAAAAAAGTGCAGCCAAGATGGATAGCTGACTTGCAAAGACTCTCTGGCAGGGCCGGGCTGCTCAGAAGCGAGGTGGGGCCAGTGTGTTTATCTCCCATTCCCTGCATCTGGGGTGGGAGGCATTTGGTGAGAGGAGTGATGTGAGTCACCTCTGGGTGGAACTGTTAAGGGGCAAGTGTGCCTCCCTCATAGGGCCCTTCTCTGTTAGTTGGATGGGGAGGACTCACAGGAGCCACAGGACAGGGGCTCCTGAAAAACCATGTGAAATGTCACCACCAGCATGGCCAGCATTGAATTCTCATATAGGTAGGAAGTAAGCCTTTCTTTGTGAAACCAATGAGAATTATTCATAAATATGCACGGGCTTTATCTTATTGCCTACACCCTCATTTCCACCCCATAGAATTTTGAGTGTGAGTGATGTTCAAAGATTTGAAACTGGATTTCACTTCCTCTCTTCACAGCTATGCCTTTTCTTCAACAAATCTTTTTCAAATATAGCCAATTCATTTTATATTCTGGAACCTACTAGGGCAGGTCATCTCCTCCTTGGTATTCCACTAATATTGTAGGGGACATTGTAGCAGGTCTTGCACCTGCACTCCCTCCCTCTCCACTGAGATGCCTAACCCCAATACTATCGGTGACTTGGGACAGGTTTCATTAACTGGGTTAATGGGCTCCAACTTTAAATTCTTTAACAAACTCCAAGTCTTCAGGATGTCCACATTGCTGCTGATGCTGCAGCCACACACTCAAATGGCATTCAGGTTCATCAATCACTTCTCTTTTGCTCTTAATGATTGTTGCTGATTGCAAAGGTACAGATCCTTGCACCTGCTTCATGAATAGCTCTTTGTCTTCAGAAATTTTTCTGCAGTCCAGTGAATCATGCCACTTTAAATTTTTAAGTATATGCCAACTTGTTTAGATAATTATATCTCTTCTTATCACTTTCAATACTTTCCTGGTTTCTGCATTTATTGGGTATTATGGATTACTAATCATTGCAAAGCAGCTCAAAACCTAGTTCACATAAAACAAATGCACAGTAGAATATGGAAACATACTCATTTTTGGGCCAGCCCACAACCAAACACAACAGCTGATGTCCTGTGTTGATGGTGGTCCCAGCTGATGTATTTTTATGTTGTTTAGTTTTGTTAAGCGTGAATGCTCTTGAGTTGTAAAATCTCAGAGTGCCAGAACTGGAAGTTTCATCTCATCCAGTTATGTAACCTGTACTTCACACATGAGAAAGATGAAACTGAGAGATGAGTGTAATACATCCTCAATTATATGGCTCAGAATTTAATGAAAAAATGAATGAACAGAATTTAATAATATGTAAGAGTCTTTCAAATTTCTTTAGCCCTATCAACTTTTAAAAATGTTTTTAAAGTTTTAAATGACATATAACAATGGTGCATATTTATGGGTATAGTATGGTATTTCAATCTGTATATTATGTTGAAGGATGAAATCAGAATAATCATTATATTCATCACTTCGAAAGTCCTGTAAATGATTTTTTTTTTCTGGTACTGGGGATTGAACCCAGGGGTTCTCTACCACCAAGCCACATCCCCAGTTCTTTTCATTTTTTTCATTTTGAGACAGGGGCTCACTAAGGTGCCAAGGCTAGCTTCCAACTTGAGATCCTCCTGTCTCAGCCTTCCAAGTAGCTGGGATTGCAGGCCTGTGCCACCACATCTGGTGTAACCCTGTCAACTTTTAAGTGACATTTTGTTTTCATCAGCACAGCTGATACTATCTTGGTTTCACTCACAGGAGGCAGACTGGAGAAACCCACCCTGAGACACACAGGGAATGGCGTGGATTCTTGTAGGTTTAACTCTTAGACTCTGGTCCATCGGGGTTAGGAGGAGGGCTGGCAAAGAAGCTGAATAGATCAAGAGCTGGGAAAGAGGAAAGGGGGAAAGTTTGGTATGGGGTAAGAATTTGAAAGTCTCTGAAGAAGCCAATCCCATAAATGAAACCAGTCACCTTCCCCTTTGCTTTCAGAATGTGGTGCTAATCAGCCTGAAAGATGGTTTTATCTGAGTTACAGCCCATTATTCCCTACATCACCAAATATTCCAAATATCACTGTGCAAAGTGGCACTTTCCAGACTGTTATCTGAGATATCCCTAATGTTAATAGAAAGGGAGGCAGTATTTCAGGAACTGAGGATAAAGCACTCCCTTTCCCCCTGAAAAAAAATTTCAGTTACTTTAAAAATGCATTAGGTTAAACCAAACACGACTGCCCTTTTTATAGGCCTCAAATGGCAGAATGTTAGCAAGTGCCTATGGTTCAATCTAAGAACTTTGCTTTCTCCTCACAGTACATGTATATACACAAATGTGTGTGTGTGTTAATATGAAGACAAGATTAAAAATTCCTTATCATCAAGTAGGATTTATGGGTCAGGATGATATGTCAGGCTGGGCTTGTGGTCATAGGTGCAGTTTGAGGTGGGGGTATGTGGAAGCTCAAACCTCTCAGAGACACAGGCAGATGGCTTAGGGGCCAGTGGGAAGAGCCTGGTGAGACTTGCAGGATGGCAGGAGACTGAGTTATTAAAAAAAAATAAAACAAAAAACAGCAACAAAAATTAAGTCACACCCTCTCCCCCACCAATCTATTTCCCTTGCCATTTTGGTTTGTGTCCTCTCCAAGTATTGAGAATACCTACCCTGTGTCAACCTTTCGTAAGAAAAGCTTGGAAATACCCAGTTTGAAGTTTCAGACATAAAAGCTGTACCCTTGCCAAGCACAGTGGTGCATGCCTGTAATCCCAGTGACTTTGAGGGGTTGAGTCAGAAGAATCTCAAGTTGGAGGCCAGCCTTGGCAACTTAGTGAGACTTTATCACAAAATAAAAAATAAAAAGGGTTGGGGATATAGCTTAGTGGTACAGTACCCCTGGGTTCAATTCCCAGACTAAAAAAGAAAGAAAGAAAAAAGCTACATTCTTTAGAGTTGATAACATCTATTTTGTCTTGATTGTTTCTTTGTGGTAGAGGTAGGCCCTGAGTAGAAATTGAATAATGCTTTGCTGGAGTAATGAAAGCACAGGATAGAAAGCAAGAGGTAGAAACTCAACTCCAGCTCTGGACACTAGCTCTAGTTACTTTGTAAGATGCTAGAAACTTTCCATCTTTCCCTTGTAATTTTGCTTGCTAAAGTTTGTTCCTTACTCTGATTGGTAGTAAACCACTTTAAATTAGAGCCCTGGTGGCTTACCCAAGGGACAGAAATGGAAGCAGTGATAACATGTATTTTAAGGGGAAAGATAGTAGGTTAGGTTCTTTGAGGTTGAGGACAATAAAGATAAGATTCTAGTCCGAGAAATAGCCCCAGAATTTGAGAGATGGGGGAAGAGGGTTCCGGACATGCTCTGTAACAGCATGAATATGTCCTCCCAGACTCCCTGGGTGGAAAAAGTGAAGGTACAACCACCAGCTCGTGCACACTGCCAGCTTTGTTGGTAAGACCCCCAGATCTAATTAACCCAAAACAAAAGTGTGAGCATTCCTTTGCAGTACCCTGGGCCCCTGCAACCAGTGCACTCGAATGCCCAGAAAAGCAGAGAAGGGCCGTCTCCTGAAAGGAGATGGTGGTTTGAAAGCCAACTGGTAGAGAAGAACCATTCTTGTAAGGATCCAGGTTAATTCAGGAAGTGGGTTTTTCTTTATCTCAGAATCGTCTCTCCAATTGTTCTATTTTTTTAAAACCCAAATCTTGGAGGAAGGAGACCACAGATAAGAAAACACCTTATCTACTTCGAAGTCACCTCAGACAGTATGCATTCAGCTACCGATTTCATTTCCAAATGTGTTTTTCTTGATCCTTGGGTTTTTTTCTTTAATACATCTTGGTCACAACCAGGACTTGAGAAAGAACCTCATTTGATTTTCAAAACATAATTAGCAAACTGAATATCTATACAAAAGTAATTTTGTACCTCAGCAAAAGAGTGCAGTCAGCAGATAATTCACTCCTGTGGCTTTTCATTAGCTAACTCTCCCTGGGGGCAATTTAGAGGTGAAGGCCCCACTCATCCACTTCTCAGCTTCTGTTGGAATTATGGCTGCAATTCACAAGGGGAATTTAAAAAATAAAGAAAAGAAAAGAAAAATAAGCATGGCCCCTCTCAGCAGAGTGAACCCCTTGTAATCCAGGTAGATGCCATTAAGTGGTTCATGTTATTCATTTTAGGTATATTATTTAATCCTTCCAATGACACTATGAATTAGAGTGAATCCTTATTTTAACAAGAAACTGGTTTTGAGAAGTTAACTAATTTCTCCCAAATCACACCGTTAATAAATGGCAGTGTTGTCACTCTGAAATCCATTACCTTTCTTTTAATTTCACCCACAGGATAGAAAGTCCCAACCATCATAATGTCTCCTGGGGTTAAGAGGAGTCTAAAAGAAAACGCTAATACTTCATCTGCCAGGGGCAAAGTGTGACCTCATTGCTATAATGGTTTAAATAATTTTTTAATGCACAAAATCTTACTGAGAATCAACTTATAAGATAAAAATACATTTTATGAACACATTTATTTGGCAAATCCAAAAGTGTAATATTTGCTTATAAAGAAAAAACTATTTTTGTATAACTATGAACATTTGAAATTAGGGGTAAAGATAACATTTACATTTTTATTAGCTTGACTATTAACGAACACAAAATATTTGCATACTTCTTAAAAATCATTACTTTAGAGTCAGAACTTCCTTCCTTATTTGCTTCTTCTCTTCCTCCCTTGGGAACATGCATCAAACACCTCCCCAGAATCAGAAACTGGAGAGGAAAAAAGGGACCCTGTTTGTAAATGGTTATGTTTTAATCAAAAGAGACATACCATCATCGAGAATAATCTCAGGAATAAAAGTATGAAAACAGCTTGGTCTCAAGTGGGAGTGACCATCCTGGCTGGCTGTGGGTGGGGATCTCGGTAGACTGTGGAAAGAAAGAGGATTTTCAAGAGTGGCGTGAATTTATGCTGTGTTAGAGAGAATGGCTTTTTAGTTGGAGGGGGAATAATGATCCAAGAGGAAATGGGCAGGTGGCGAAGTCACGGGGCAAAGTGAGGTGTCCAGTGGAGGGGAGTGGCGGAAGCAGCCCTGGAAGTCGAGTTGGGTCACAAAGTAAGATTTTGGAGTGTCTTTGGAGGAAATGTAGCCCCAATGCTATAGGTAACTTTTTTTGAGCTGGAGAGTGAAGATATCTTTTCGTCGATGAGCCTGTGGAACATGGACGGAAGCGGGAGAGCAATGAGGATGACCTTCTGGACTCCAAGAAGGCAAGTCATCCTGGGGGAGGGATTCTTCTTGATGAGGGCAGGAGAGAAAGTCTAAAGCTACAGCTGGGAAGAGTAAGAAGGTACAGGTGCCCCAGAATATTGAGTTGAACAGTGTCCACCAGAGCTCTTTTCCTCCTGGAACCTGTAAAGGTGACCTTATTTGGAAATAGGGTCATTGCAGATATAATCAAGTAAATATGAGGTCATCTTAATCCAGTATCTGGTGCCCTTAGAAGGAGAGAGAGATTTGGGCACATGGAAAGATAGATGCACCAAGAGAGGATGAAGGGATTCAGTGGCAAACCAAAAACACCAAGAATTGTCTGCAATCATATCAGGTAAGGAAGAGGCAGGGAGTGACCCTTTCCTAGGACATTCAGAGAGAGAGCATGGCTCTATGGACACATTGATCTTGGACTTCTACTCTCTAGAACTATAAGAGAATAAATTTCTGTTGTTTAAAGCCATCAAGTTTGTGGCAATTTGTTGCAGTAAGTCTAGGAAACAAATACACTTGTGCAGCCTTAAAAATATGGGGTGGTAGTGGTTATTCTCAGGATCAAGGAGAGAATGATAAAAATTTGAAATATTAAAGAGGAAACAGCAACTTCACATGACAAATTCTATAGTGGGTCTTTCTGTGGAAGATGGAGACAGATAAGGCCTTGCTACTAATTCATGAATCTTACCTACCAATTAGTAGAGACTATGAACAATCAATGAAAGAAACCATAACTGTGGGAATGGTAATGAAACTGAGACTTAATGATGTGATAGTACTTATTTAATTCATAGAGATATAATGTGACAGAACTGGACTTGACCTCTCTCTCTTACCTCTGAGTCTATTCTGAACACGGATTTTCACAGAAGAGGAAAAATCAAGAGGAAGTCTGGGCATAGTGGCACACACCTGGAATGCCAGCAACTTTGGAGGCCGAGGCAGGAAGATAGCGAGTTGGAGTCCTGCTTTGGCAACAAAAGGAGACTCTCAGCAATATAGCGAGACCCTGTCTCAAAATAAATATAAAAATATAAAAAGGACTGGAGGTGTAGCTTGGTGGTAAATTGCCTGAGTTCAATCCTGGGCGCTCCCTCCCTGCAGTGGGGGGGAAAAAAAGAAGAAAAAAATTCAAGAGGAGGAACATTGTGAAGAGGAGGATAAGACTTAGAAAAAGGAGGCTGGTGCTCTCCAAGGATCAGCTCCTGCTTTTTAAAATTCTGTCCCCAAATGGAAACATGATAATTTGCTTGCAGATTCCCAATTCCCCAGCCTTCCAACGCTGCCCTGGTGTCTGGGAGTGCTGTCCTATTACTTCCAAACCTCCAAAGAATGGCAAGGATGACATCATTGCTTTGTCCATTTTTAATCTTATCTGCTAAATGATTGAGACTTAGAATAAGCAGGTCACCACAAGTTCAGAACAAATGTGTCAAACATTAACGCAGTTCCAGCCTTAGAGCAAAACTAGATGTGCTAGTCCATCCAGATAAGGGGTGACCTGGGAGCGACATTCGGTATGGATTTCTCATCTAACAGTAATACTACACATGGCTGGATTGGGGGAGAACATGTAGGTCATTTAATTTCATCTCTTCTTCTTTTGGGAAGGACTAAAATATGAACCATCTAGAAAGAAGAGAATCTGGACGACCAGGCATTTCTTAAAAGTTCTGTCAAGGGACATGCTTGCTGGTTTCTAGACTCAGAAATGCTGAAGATAGAAAAACTTGATTTATTTATTTACTGCACTGGGGTAGTACTGAACCAGACCACTTGGTGGTCTGACAAGACTCTTAAGACTAAGTGACTCAGTCTATGTTATCATTTTATTGATGACACAACTAATCCCCCCAAGAGGGGAAATAACTTGCCAAATTCACACAGAAAGAAATTGTATGAAAAGCACTCGAGATGTTTGGCTTGTTCAGTTACTAAAGAAATAGAAAACAAAATAATTTTGAGATACTACTTCACACCTACCAAACAATTGAAGATTAATATTTATCCATAATTTTATTTAATCTCAACGATAAGGAGGGAGATACACTCAGCTATGGAAGACACTGTAAATGCACTGAATTGGTGTGATTATTTTCAAAGGTGATCTGCTGATAGGTGATAGGGTAGGACCACTATAAGGTAGAGATTTAGTTTCTGGATTTATATTTCTAAGAATTTGTAAATTAAAAACAAAAAAATGCTATTTGTTCATATTTTTAGGACAGTATTAATCAGAATTTGAGACCTCAAAGATCACACAGTCTGAGGTCTTTGGAAAATAGAGGAGAAAATTTAGACACAAGGAGGATGGATTTTCCAAGGGTCTGAGCCGGGTCAGATCTAAGATTTCTGCCCAGTGATGTTTCTATTATGTTCTATTATGCTTTCTTTTATGCTTTCTATTTTTGTGAAAAACTGAAAACAACTCAGATTTCCCCAAATTAGAGAGGTAGTTTAGCATAATTGTGAAGAGACCAATTTTCTGGGCTCGAATTGTGGCTCCATCAGTTACTAGATGTGTGGTTTTGGGCAGACACTGGATCTGTTTGTGTTTCATCTGTAAAACCAGTGCAATAATAGAGTCTCAATAATAGAACCTCCCAGGTTTGTGTGGGCAAGTACCACCTTTTGATTTTGTGCAGGCAAACTACAGGGTGCCCAGCTGCCTGCCTTTGTCACCTTTCCTGAGACTTCCCTGCTCATACTGAGGTGTGACACGCACCAGCCCAGAAAGTGTGTGTCTCGGGGTAATGGTGGGTGGCTGTACAGTCTCACTGGGCAGATGGGAACGGGTGGACAAGCTCTTCTTTCTCCTGCTGAGACTGGTTGAGATGGTTGAGATGAAGCCTGTTGGAGGATATTCTCCTGAGAAGTCAAGTCTTGAGAGATGGAGCAATCCGGCACACTTGGTGGTGACCAGATTGATCACATAAGCTCACATTGACACTTCCCTCTTCCCAACTTCACCTCACTGTTCCCATACTCTTGCTTTACGGGATTGCACCCTGAAAACGCTAGTGTACGGAACCCTTTGCTTCAGGCTTTATTTTGAAACCAGATCAAAAGAGATGGCACCCACCTCAAAGGGTTGTCGTGAGAAAACATTAAATAAGTAAAAATGGATAAAGTGCTTAGAACAGCGCCTGAAAAACAGCAATGACTATGTAAGTGTGAGCTATTCCTATTATACCGAATCACTGTGTAGCTCTATAAAATGGTAAATATTTAAGCCACATGGAAAAATATATGTGAAATGTTAAACAAAACCAGAACACTAGGAAGCAAGCATCCCTGGGATTGTAACTGCATAAAAATTATATATACATACTGATGATAGGAGAGATATCATAGATTTGGAAATTGTGACTCTGTAATGGAGAAGATGTGCCACATTTATGTTTCCACAGGGGTAGTTATTTACTCAAAGTGGAGTTTAAATAAACAGAATAAACACAGTCCCTCAGAGGCTCTGTGCACATCTCTGTTCAGAAATATAGCCCAGTGCTTATAACTCCTCATCGCTGGAAAAGTCCTGCATGCAGGACTTTTATTTTTAATGCTATAATTTTAAGCCAATTCCTTTAATTTGTTGTTTATGAAGATTGGAGCCACTAAGAGCAGCTGTAATGGTGCAACTCAATCTGTCTGTATATAGGCATCTCTGCTGAATTTTCAGGGGACTGAGGTGGTGGGCTACTCCTTTAGGGGTAGTATTTTAAAAAAAAAATTTGTTGATGTAGATGGACACAGTACCTTTATTTATTTATTTTTTAATTTTTTTAGTTGTAGATGGACACAGTACTTTATCTTATTTATTTATTTTTAATTATTTTAGCTGCAGATGGACACAATACCTGTATTTTATTTATTCACTTTAAAAAATTTATCATTTATTTGAACTTAAATGGGAAAATTTTAGAGTATGTTCCAAAATATGAACGTTAGATAAAACATGAAAGTCTTTTTTTTTTTTTAATTCATTCTTATTGTAAACTATTTATTCACTTTTATGTGGTGCCAAGGATTGAACCCAGTACCTCACACGTGCCAGGCAAGTGCTCTACCACTGAGCTACAACCCCAGTCCCAAGGGTAGTTTTGTCCCACATTCAGGGTCTGGCTTTCTCTGCAGTGAGTCTTTGGCACATGAGAGTTTAGCAAGAGCCTGAGGACTTCTCTGTCTCTTCCTCTCCTGTCCTCAGCCCCTGGAAGTCCATGCTAGGAAGAAGTGATATGCAAATTCTAAGGATTGGAGCCCTGCAAATGGCTGCTTAGAACTGCAGGCACAGAACCATCATATAGCGAATAACGTAATGTGAGCAGGGAACCTTCTGCGGGATGGGGACCGGGGAGACTCATTATGCTTTCTCTTTCTCTTTTCATTTTTGTCTGAGAGTGCAGTTCCTTGTTTGGTCACAGGCCCCCATCCTGGCTTCAACTCTCTAATGACCTCGCATGACACTTTAAAATTCAACCCACCTTCTTGTCCTGTTGCAAAGTCCTCTTACGTGGCCCCGCCACCTCTCTGAACGTGTTCCATACCTCTCTCCCAGCTCACTGCTTTCCAGTTAGACCAGTCTTCTTGTTTGTTTGTTTGTTCTCAAACAGGCCAAGCTTGTTTGGATCTAAGGCTCTTCAGACTAACAGCCCAGAATACTCTTCCTCTTGATGTTTGCCCATCTGGTTTCTTCTTGCCCTTGAGATCTCAGTGTAAATGTCAACCTCTTCGGAGCACTCCCTGACCTCGCAATCTAAGACACCTGAGTTACCCTTCCAGACTTTACCCAGTTTTGGTTCTCTGAAGAACAGCCATCTGGTCTTGTGTTCTTTGTTTAGATGCTATTTGTTTACTGTTTGGCATCAGCTTCACAGGAGGAATTACCTGTGTGTCCTATTCTCCTGTTTTCCTCCCAGTCCCATCACAATGCCCAACAGAGACGTGCTCAATAAATAGGTTGTGTGAATACGTAAACGCACGGTGAATGCAGTTAGCCAGGGCTTTCAGGTGGCTTCCAGAGGAAAAGCTGCAAATGACAGCCTTTCTCTCTCTCTTGAACTGGAAACTGGGTCAGACAAATTGCTTTCCTATCCCTTCGTACATCAAAAAATATATTATTAACACCCTCCAGGTGGCAAAGGAAAAGAGGACACTGAAACCCAAGCACTTGTGCCATGTATTTATGTGTTGGTTAGGATCATTGTCTGCTTGAAGAATCATGCCCACGAACAGATTTAAAGACTATAAAGCTATAGTAATCAAGACGCTAGCGGTAGGTGATCTTGGTGATAGTGATAGGTGTATTAATAAATGGAACAGAATAGATACTGACAATGTTCTAAAGGCGACTCAGTTAAGAGAGGATTTGTCTTTTCAACAGGTGATGTTGGAACAATTGGACATCCATATGCAAAAGCATGACCCGTGACCCTTGACCCTCAAGCCATTTGAAGATAACTTGAAATCACAGAGCTGAGTGTAAAATGACAAAACTAGAAAACCTTTAGAAGAAAGAGTAAGATACATCTTTTTTTCCTTTGAGTGGCTTAAGCCACAACACACTTATTCTCTTACAGTTCCGGAGAGCAGAAGATTGGATGTGTTTCCCTAGATTAAAATGAAGATGTTAGCAGGGCTACAGTGCTCCTGCTGCTTTGGGGAAATACTGTTCCCATCCTTTTCCAGCTTCTAGTGGAGTCTGTGTTCCTCCATTCATGCTCCCTTTCTCCATTATCGAAGCCACCATCATAGTATCTTCTAGCCTCCTTCCCTCCCAACCTCCCCCCTCCTCCCTGATCTGGGCCCTCCCACCTGAGTTCTTAAACATGATACCAAAAGCATGATCATAAAAAAGTTGGTAAATGGGACTTCATCAACATTAAAAACTTATGCTTTGTGAAAGACACTACTAATGAAAAGACAAACTACAGACTGGATGATGAAAAATTTGTGAATCTTATTTCTGACAAAGGACTTGTATTGAGGATATATAAAGGACCCTTTAAACTCAATAGTAAGAAAGCACACAACCAAATTTTTAAAAACAGGCAAAAAATAAAAAGCTCGAATAAACACTTTAATGAAGAGGAAATAAAGATGACAAATAAGAATATTAAGAGACAGTCAACATCCCTTTAATTAGTGCATAAATAATTCAGTAGAACAATGCAAATTAAGTCATTCTGAGATACCACTACACATCTACTCAAATTACTAAAATTAAAATAAAAAATAACAACCAACAATACCAAGTTCTGACAAAGATATGGAGCAACTGGAAATCTCATACATTGCTGGTAAGAAGGCAAAATTATACAACATTCTGGAAAATAGTTAGGCAGTTTCTTATAAGGTTAAACAAACACTCATCATGTGACCCTACAACCCATCTCTTAAGTATTTACCCTAAAGAAATGAACTTATTATGTTACACAAAACCCCTACATGAATGTTATAACAATTTATTCAAAGTCACCTAAGATGAAACAACCCCAATTTTTTTTCAACAGTTGGGGGAATAGACAAATGTGATATATCCGTACAATGGAAAACTACTCAGTAATAAAAAGGAACAGACTACTGTTATATGGAACAATGTGGATGAAGTTCAAAGGCAGTTCACTGAGTGAAAGAATCTAGTTTGAAAGGTCATATTCCACAGGATCCATGTATCACATCCTCATGAAGATAAAACTATAGTGAAAACAGACCCGATTGGGGAGTGGTTGGTGTGGGAGAAGGGAGCCACTATATAGGAGTATCAAGAGGGGGTTTTTATTTTTTATTTTTTAAATTTTTTTAAGGGGGTTTTTAGAGTGAAGTTCTGTATACTGATTGTGGTAGTGGTTATGCAAATTTAAGCATGTTAAAATTCTTAGTACTGTATATCAAGAAGGCCAATTTCATCATAACTAAATTATTTATTTGTTATTGGCATTAGGGATTGAATCCAAAGGCGCTTTACCACTGAGTGGCATCCCAGCCCTTTTTGTATCCTATTTAGAGACAGGGTCTCACTAAATTGCTTAGGGCCTCACTAAGTTGCTGAGGCTGGCTTTGAACTTGTGATCCTCCTGCCTCAGCCTCCCAATTGGCTTGGATTACAGCATACGTCATTGTGTCCATTATAAGTAAATTTTTAAAAATAAACTTTAAAAACACGAACTAATTACCAAGACCTTGAATCCAGATTTTGTTAGTTGTTGGTTGTGCTATATTGCACCAGGTCCTATTTTCTCTAAGTCTCAGTGTTCTCATTACCTAAAATGGGTACAATAGTAATGTACTAGTAAATGGGTACATCTCATAGGGAAGATTGATTAAAGAAATGAGGTAATGCATATAAAGTTGCATGTGTGATGGGACACAGTGAGCACAGTACGTGTTGGCTGTTAATATGGGGACATAACCCAGCCCAGGGGCACATGCCTGTAGTCCCAGCTCTCTTGGAAGATTGAGGCGGGAGGAAGGATGGTTTGAGCCCAGGAATGTGAGACCAGCCTGGGTAACATAGTGAGCTCCCATCTCGAAAACAAACAAACAAATCAAAGGGAAACAAAAAATAGTTGGGAATGCTGTTTTCAGAAAACTCTTTAGGGGAGGCTGCATGGCATGATGAGTAGGAACATGAGTACTATAAACAGTCATGAGTACTTAACTGTGAATTGTTTATCATTCTGCCACCTTAATCACCCTCTCTGAACTTTAGCTTTCTAATCCAAAAAACCAGGTACAATAATATTCACTTTGTATTGTTGTGGTGAGCATAATGATTAATATTTGTATAATGTCTGGTACTTAGTGGATACTCAATAAATGATAGCTGTAATTATGATTTAGAGTGTTTCAATAAGTAAAATGTGATTTCGTCTGACACTGAAAAATTATGTTTACAAATGTATAATCCCAAATGGTTAATTATGTAACCAAAGAAGGGGCTGATGTTATGCAAATGTTTTAGTTTGTACTGGACTGGCCATTCACACATATTTTCCTATTCATAGACAAAATAGTAATTGGTTGAAATGAGCCCTGTTGCATTTTAATGAGCTCTTAAGAGGCCAAAAGGATTCTCTAGTACAATGCAGAATAGATTTTTCTATGATAATGTGTATTTTTCCATTTTGTTATTTCAATTTGCAAATGGAGTCCACAGCTTTATAAAGTGGCTCCCTTCGTTTTATAATGCTTTTCGTATTTCCTCTCAAGGGTGTATTTCAAAATAAATTAAATTGGGTTCAGAGGAATCTAGGACCATCCACAAAGGACTAGTGACCGCTACAGGCTAGACGTGTAGACACAAACCAAATTCTTCTTAGATTTATGTTTTTCTAGTTTGCCATCATTACCATTATTATCATCACCCAGGCTCTGGTTGACTCTTTGGTCCTATAGAACCTCTGGTTTTCCTATCATTAAGCCATTTTTTACTTTTCCATATTTCTGTATTAATCCACAGGAAGGGAAACTGTAACTTTAAGAGGACGAAGGCCGCACCTTTAAGGACTTGGTTCTGTCAGCCAGGTGCTTTAAAACACACCTTCAGCAAAAGACATTTCTCACAGGTTTGATTATTTTTTCAATGTGAGTAAAAATGCTCTGAAATGGCTGATAAGCTTTTATTGTTGCTTATGACATTACCAGAGGTTACTGATGGAAAGAAAGAATAGAATTCTTGAGGCACAAAACTGGAAAGAATCTTAGAAATTTAGCCTAATATCATTATCATATCAAAGAAGAAAATGAAGATCTAGAAAAGAAAGTACCTGGCAAGTGTCACCCTCCAGAACTCACGCTGAGATTTAATGGTGATGGTATTACCAGGGGAATGCTTTCAGGGGTGCTGGGAATGCAACACGTCTCTGTCCTGGACAGTTAATCATCACAGGATCACGTCCTCTCCCCAAGTTGATTTAGTTAGGTTCATTGGTTCATAGAACACTACTCATTTTAGAGAGACAAGACTCTCCAGGGGTTTGTTATTACACTCCATGCATTTTGCCGTTTCCAGCCCCTCCTTCCCTTACCCTCACTCCACTGTACTCGATATTTCCTCATATATGCAAATACCATTCCATGCATGTGTTTTAATTTACCTAAGTGTGCCGGAAATACTGCACTTTTAGCTCTATCCATGTGGCCGTATTCTTTCGTTAATAACTCTGACTGACCATGGCCAAGTATTCCAGAGAATTAATGTACCACATTTTACTTGCCTGTTCCTCTCTAAGAATACAAGATAATTTCTATATCTGACACCACAAACAATGCCATAATTAACACTTTTATATGTATCCCTTAGTGAACGCATGGAGAACATTTTCTGTATATACCCATTAGTTGGATTGTTGAATTGTTGCTTCATAGGACACATATGAGTTTATTCCTTCCTTCCTTCCTTTCCTTTCCTTTCCCTCCCTTCCTTCCTTCTTTCCTTCCTTCCTTTCTTTTCCTTCCTTTCTCTCTCTCTGTCTTTTCCTTTTTTTTCTTCAGTACTGGGGATTGAATTCAGGGGTAGTTTATCACTGAGCTGCATCCCTGTCCTTTTTATTTTTTATTTTGAGACAAAGTCTTGCTAAGATGCCAAGGCTGGCCTTGAACTTGTGATCCTCCAGCCTCAACCTCTGCAGTGAAAGGGATTACACACAGGCATGTGCCTGTACCCCTATTCTTAAAGTCACAAAGTATCACAGATTTCTATCCATCAAAGCTGTGTGTCTCACACTTAGAAGAAGCAACCCCTGATTATTCCTTTAGCCTCACATCCTTGTCAGTACTTGGTATTGTCCTCCTTTCTCATTTTGCCAGTTCAAAGGGTTCAAAGCGATATCATGTTGGTATATCTTGCATTCTTCTGATTATTATCATATCTTTTCATGTACTGTTCTTAAGTTACCTATTTAAGGTTTCTCCTTCTACAGACTATCTAATTATATTCTTCAAGTACTTTTCTATTTGTTTTCCTGTCTCTTTGTTGATTTGTGACAGTTTTAATATTCTGATTAGTAGGCTTCCAATTAAAATTTTATCTCAAAGTACTTTTTAAAAATTGTTCTATTTAGTTATACATGACAGCAGAATGCATTTTGATTCATTGTAAACAATGGAGTACAACTTTTTATTTCTCTGTTGTACATGCGGTAGAGTCACACCATTAGTGTAATCATACATGAATATAGGGTAATAATGTTTGTCTCTTTTCCACCATCTTTCCTTCCCCCTTCCCCTTTCCTCTGCTCATTTGCCTCTACACAATCCAACCTTTCTCCATTCTTCCCTTACCCTCCCCCTGTTATGTATCAGCATCCACTTATCAGAGAAAACATTTGGCCTTTTTTTTGGGGGGGGGGATTGGCTTATTTCACTTAGCATAATGTTCTCCAACTCCACCTATTTACTGGCAAATGCCATAATTTTATTCTTCTTGGCTGAGTAATATTCCATTGTGTATATATACCACAGTTTCTTTATCCATTCACCTATTGAAGGGCATCTAGGTTGGTTTCTACAAGCTAGCTATTGTGAATTGAGCTGCTATAAACATTGATGTGGTTGTGTCACTGTAGTATGCTGATTTTGTCTTTTGGGTATAAACTAAGGAGTGGGATAACTGGGTTAAATGGTGGTTCCATTCCAAATTTTCTGAGGAATCTCCATGCCACTTTACATAATGGTTGTACCAATTTGCAGTCCCATGAACAATGTTTGCGTGTACCTTTTCTCCTACATCCTCACCAACATTTATTATTGCTTGTATTTTTGATAATTGCCATTCTGACTGGAGTGAGATGATATCTTAAGAGTAGTTTTGATTTGCATTTCTCTAATTGCAAGAGATGAGCATTTTTTCCTTTATTTGTTGATCAATTGTATTTCTTCTTCTGTGAAATGTCTGTTCAATTCCTTAGCCCATTTATTGATTGGGTTGGTTTTTTGGTGTTAAATTTTCTAAGTTCTTTATATATCCTGGAGATTAATGCTCTATCTGAGGTACATGAGGTAAAGATTTTCTCCCATTCTATAGACTCTCTCTTCACATTATTGATGTTTTCTTTCCTGAGTAGAAGCATTTTAGTTTGAATCCACCCTGTTTGTTGATTCTTGATTTTACTTCTTGCCATTTAGGAGTCTTGTTAAAGAAGTCAGGTCCTAAGCGAACATGAGGAAGATTTGGGCCTACTTTTTCTTCTGTTAGGTTAAGGGTCTCTGTTCTAATGTCTAAGGGTTTGATTCGCGTTGTTTGATTTTTGCGCAGGGTGAGAGATAGGGGTTTAATTTCATTTTGCTATGTATGGATTTCCAGTTTTCCCAGCACCATTTGTTGAATGGAGTATCTTTTCTCCAATGTGTGTTGGCTTTAGCAAAAGTGATTTCCTCATGTCAGACTTTCCATTTGTCCAGTGAGCTTTTAATTGTGTGACCGAAAGACCTGAGAAGAACAGCTTAGAAATGTTTATTTTTGTTCATGTTTTCAGAAGTTCAATCCTTGGTCGGCTGAGTCCATTGGAATGGGCCTGAGATGAGGCAGCACATCATGGTGGAAGGGTGTGCTGGCAAGCACCCCCTCACTCATGGTGGCCAGGAAGTGGAGCAGAGGGAAGGGATTTCAGGGAAGATAAAGCCTTCAAGGACAGTCCACAGTGACCCCCTTCCCCTAACCACACCCCTCCTGCCTACAGTACCACCCATTAATCCATTCAAATTATTATCCAACAATGGATTAATCAACTGATTAGGTTGCAGCTCTCAGTAGCTAATCATCTGACTGCTGAACACAGCTGCATTGTCTCACATGAGTCTTTGGAGGACACCTCATATCCAAACCATAGCACACTCCAGTTCCATTTGGTATGCTTCAGGATCTAAACCTTTTCCACTAAATCCGGAAAGATGTCCTGAGCCACAGATACAGTTCTAAGTCCTGAGAGAAATGGTGTTTGTCCTAATTAGACATTTTATTGGCAACTGGGGCCAAGAACTAGGAGTCAGAATTCCAAGGCTTACATTCTATAGCGTCTATTTGGAACATTGCAGACTCAGCTTATTTTGCAATTCAATAGGAGAGCACAGAGTTTCATGGGTACAGCTGAGGACGAGAGCTGACTAGACCCATGAGCTGTTTAGGAGATGCTGGCCAATCTTGACTCCTCTCCTGACGTCAGCTGCTTCAGTTAGAAAATGACCTTCATTTGGCAAATGAGCTCCATTTAGTTTGTTATTTGAAGAGTATTCGAAGTTAAAGTAAAATTTTAAAACCACATGTATAGACAGTCTTATCCATGTGTTTTTCAAAATTTCCCTGTTACAGTACACTCTTTCCTTTGCATATGTTTAATTTATTAAAATATGAATTCATTTACAGTTTCTTGGGGTTGTGTGTGTGTCTCAGGGATTGAACCCAGGGCCTCATGAGAGTGCACTCTACACCTCTAGCTCCATTTCTACTCTACCTCTAAGTAAGTGACTCAGAATAATGGTAAGACGCACTACACCCTGCCCTGCGCTCTGCATATTGAGGATGCAATGATATTTGATGACCAGAAGAATGGTTGGAGATGCCAGGTGAAAGGCATGGGTAGTTTTCATTTTTTATTATCAATTTACCACAGAAAAGTAGAACAGATGTAAAAAAAAAAAAAGTTAATTGACAATTTTAATTTTCTCTTTTCAAATTAAATAACACTGATGTATATCCTGAGAATGTTGCATTAAATCAACTCAATAGTTAAAATGTTAAAAATAAGTGGGGCTTGGTGGCACATGCCTGTAATCCCAACAACTCAGGAGGCTGAGGCAGGAGGATCATAAGTTTGAGGCCAGCCTCAGCAACTTAGCAAGACTGTATATTAAAGCGAAATATAAATAAATAAAAAGCACCTGGGATGTAGCTCAGTGGTAGAGCATCCCTGGGTTCCATCCTCAATACTTCCTAATTAAATAAGTAAATAGTAATGTAAATACTTTACATAGGCATCCAAAAAATGCATACCTTACTAAATTGTAGGTTTCATCACTTCAATTACAATCACGTTAAACTCATTTGAGTGAGCGATGGATTCAGCTGCTTTTGGAATTGATGATGATGATGATGATGATGATGTGCGCGTGTGCATGCGTGTGTGTGTTTTGGTTAGGGAGAGTTTTGTGTAACAATCACAAGGTCACAGGAAGTGAAGTGAAGTCTCAACCTGAGCAGGAATGGTGAGATTCCCAGATGGGAATATATATAGATTGTAGTTCCAGTCCACGGAAAGCTGTGAGCACTCAGATTCCTGGAAACAAACCAAGCTTTGTTCTTCAGGAAAATGCCTTGAGATCTTTAATCCTTATTAAATTCTTAATGAAATCTTTAGGCAACAGGGTAGCTCAGTAGAAAAGTCCAATTTTACCTTCAGACATGTGTGGAGAGAATCTACCAAAGGCAGGAAAAACAGCCAAACCTTGGATAAACATTTTGCAAATAATGCTCTGTGAATGGATGGCTTCTTTGGAGAGACTTTCACAAGCCTAATTCTCGTTTTTAAAATTTAGATCTGAACTGAAACATAAAACATAAAAATAGTTGGATCCATGTATACATGTGTCCAACCTTACAGTGTCATGTTAGGAGCACTCGGATTCAGGGAAACAAACATCACAGTGCCCTGGAGGATTTGCTATGTGCATACATTGTGTAATGTTCAATTCAAATCAAACACATTTATCCCTTCAAATGTTTATCAGTTCCTATGGTAAGAGCTTTCAAGCTCCTTTCTTATAGCTTTTTAAAAGATACAGTCCATTATTATTATTACCTGTAGTCTCAGTCTCCCTACTGTACAATGGCACACCTCACTGACTGTGACTAAGTACCCACTGATGAACCTGACCCCATCCCTCCCCTCTCCTGCTCTCTTCAGCCACCTGCAATCACCGTACTACTTTCAACCTCTATGAGATCAACTTTCTTCAATCCCTCATATAAGTGAGATCATGCAGTACTTACCTACATGTGCTTGGCTTCTTTCAGATAACATAATGATATCTTTTTCTATTCATGTTGCTTCAAATAACAGAATTTCATTCTTTTTATGACTACATATTATCCCATTGTGTGTACACACCATATTTTCTTTCTCCATTTGCCTGCTGATGTACACTTACCTGGTCCTTTTCTTGGCATTGTGAATAGTACAGCAATGAGCATCAGCTTGCAGACATCTCTTTGACATGCTGATTTCATTTCCTTTGTATATATACATAGTAGTGGAAATGCTGGTTCCAAAACAGTGGTAGTTCAATTGTTAATGTTTTTGAGGAATTTTCATATTGTTTTCCAGAATAGCTGGACCAATTCATATTCCTGCACCTTTATCAGTGCTTATTACTGTGGTCTTTTTGATAGTAGCCATTCTACTGGGGTGAGGTGATGTCTTATTGTGGGTTTGATTTGCCTTTCCTGGCAATACCAATGTCGAGAAATTTTTCATGTCCCTATTAGAAGTACCTATTTAGAACTAATACCCATTTTAAAATTGGGTTAATTGGTTTTTTTCCTATTGAGATTTTTGAGTTCTTTGTACATTCAGACTATCAAACCTTTATCAGATGTATAGTTTGCAAATATTTTATCTCCTTTTGTAGATTGTCTCTGTTGATTATTTCCTTTGCAGAGCAGATTTTTAATTTTCTATAATCCCGTTCATTCATTTTTACTTTTATTTTCTTTTGTGGTTTTGTCCAAAAAAAAAAAAAAAATCTTTGCCCAATCTTGGAATGTTTCCTCTAGTCGTTTCACAGTTTCAAGTATTAAAAATCCAATTCTCAGACATTCTAAATCTCCAGTCATAGAAGACTCTTCCCCTTGGGAGAGTTTTGCAGATTTTGGGGGTCTCAGTTATCATGGCAGGTAAAGTTTGGGGAATTGAACTATATCAGAAAAGAATGAAAGACCAAGGAACTGTTCAGAGTCTGCAGTGAAAATTCTTTATGAAGTCTGAAACTAGTGTGGGAAGAGGCAAGTCAAATGATTCCTGTGAGATGCTTGGTTTCAAACATTCCCATAGGGTGTTGGAAGGAAGGGTTCCAGTTTCACCATCTTAAAGCTGTTGGATCTGGAAGAGTGGAGGTTTCTTCTGAAGGGATCTTGACCAGTTAGGGGAACCTAACACAGACGCCTTCCTCTGTTTCCCTTCTCTTCACTTAAATCCAACAAAATGCCTTCTGCCTAGGTTACTCCTCAGTGTGTGCAACTGTGGTTTCCTCAATGTGTGTTGAACATGCAGCAGGAGCTGGAGGAATCAGTGAGGGTATGGGCCACGACCTCGAGAGGCCCACAACTTGTTTGGAGAGGCAGATGAGAAAACCTACCAGGACAAGGTTTCTACAGAACAGGGCAATGAGTGACACTAAAATAGTCAGGGAGGCAGTCTTGTGTGCTGTCCACATGCCCAGCTGTGTAGCAGAAACACCTCAGTTCACATCTCAGCTCTGCCATGGAGTGGCTGTGTGGTTTGGAGTCAGGTGTTTCAACTCTCTTGTTGCAATTGCTTCACTGATGAAAGGAGGGTCCTAATAACAATCTCATAGACCTGCTGTTTGGGTTAAGTGGGTTAATATGTGTGATGTGGTTGGTGTGGCACTGAACATGAAGTGCAAGCTCAATCAAGGTCAGTGATTGTGGGAGGAAAGGAGAGTGCCTGCCGCTGGTCATCTGCCAGGAGGAGAGGAGAGGAGAGTCCCTGTGCTGTGGTTCCTGTGGCTCCCTAGGCCGGCCTCCATCTTGGGACTGCATTTTGATTCATTGTACACAAATGGGGTACAACTTTTCATTTCTATGGTTGTACACATTGTAGATTCACACCATTCATGTAATCACACATGTACATAGGGTAATAATGTCTGTCTCAGTCTACTATCTTTCCTTCCCTCACCCCCTTCCTCCCCATCTTCCTCTACATCATGCAAAGTTCCTCCATTCTTCTCTTGCCCCTCCCACCCCCCACCGTTATGTATCATCATCCACTTATTAGAGAAAACATTCAGCCTTTGGTTTTTTGGGCTTGGCTTATTTCACTTAGTTTGGTATTCTCCAAACAAAAACTAAACAAAGAAATTATAGAGCTCCATACTACAATCAATAACTTAGAGTTAACAGACATATATCAATGAGTGAATATACTGTTTTCTCAGCAGCATGTGGATCCTTCTTTAAAATAGACCATATGTTATGCCACAAAACAACTCTTAGCAAATACAAAAAAAAAAAAGATACTACCGTGCGTTCTATCAGATCATAATGGAATGAAACTAGAAATAAAATGATAAAATAAAACATAGAAACTTCTCCAACACCTGGAGACTAAATAATACACTATTGAATGACACATGGATAACATAAGACATTAGGGAGGAGATTAAAAAATTCTTAGAGGTAAATGAAAATACCAATACAACATATTGAAATCTCTGGGACACTATGAAGGCAGTGCTAAGAGGAAAATTCATTGCATTGAGCTCATTCATTAAAAGAATGAAAAGTCAACAAATGAATGACCTAACATTACATCTCAAAGTCCTAGGAAAAAAAAATCAACATGAAAGGTGATAGGAGACAGGAAATAGTTAAAATTAGAGCTGAAATTAATGAAATTGGAGCAAAAGAAACAATTGAAAAAATTGACAAAACAAAAAGTTGGTTCTTTGAATAAAAAAAGAAAATTGATAAACCCCTAGCCACACTAATGAAGAGAAGGAAAGAGAAAACTTAAATCACTAAAATTTGTGATGAAAAAGGAACTATTACTAGGGACTCTATTAAAATACAGAAGATAATTAGAAACTATTTTGAAAATTTGTACTCCAAAAAAATAGAAAATCTCAAAGACATTGACAAATTTCTAGAGACTTATGAACTACCCAAGCAGAATCAGGAGGACATACACAACTGAAACAGGTCAATTTCAAGCAATGAAACAGAAGACACCATCAAAAGCCTACCAACCAAGAAAATCACAGGATCAGATGGATTCTCAGCTGAGTTCTATAAGACCTTCAAATAAGAACCATACTCCTATACTCCTCAAATTATTCCATGAAATAGAAAAGGAGGGAACCCTCCCAAACTCATTCTATGAAGCTAGTATCACCCTAATACCAAAACCAGGCAAAGACACATCAAGGAAAGAAAACTTCAGACCAATATCCCTGATGAACATTGATGCAAAAATTCTTAATAAAATTCTGGCTAATCTCATACAAAAACATATTTAAAAGACAGTGCACCATGATCAAGTGGGGTTCATCCCAGGGATACAAAGTTGGTTCAATATACGGAAATCAATAAACTTAATACATCGCATCAATAGACTTAAAGGTAAGAATCCTATGATCATCTTAATAGATGCAGAAAAGGCATTCGACAAAGTACAACATGCTTCATGTTCAAAACACTAGAAAAAATGGGGTTAGTAGGAACATATCTCAACATTGTAAAAGCTAAGTCCAAGGCCAACATCTATGAAAGGAGAAAAATTGAAAGCATACCCTCTAAAAACTGGAACAAGGCAAGGATGCCCTCTTTTACCACTTTTATTCAACATAGTTCTTGAAACTCTAGCCAGACCAATTAGATGAAAGAAATTAAAGGGATACAAATACAAAAAGAAGAACTTAAACTATCACTATTAGCCAATGACATGATTTTATATGTAGAAAAATCCAAAAAAATTCCACCAGAAAACTTCTAGAACTCATAAATGAATTCAGCAAAGTAGCAGGATGTAAAATCAACACCCATAAATCTAATGCATTTCTATACACTAGTGATGAATCCTTTGAAAGAGAAATTAGGCAAATTATCCCATTCACAATAATCTCAAAAAAAAAAGAAAACATGGGAATCAATCTAACAAAAGAGATGAAAGACCTCTACGATGAAAACTACAGAACACTAAGAAAGAAATTAAAGAAGACCTTACAAGATGGAAAGATCTGCCGTGCTCTTGGATAGGCAGAATTCATATTGTTAAAATGGACATACTACCAAAAGCATTATACAGATTCAGTGCAATTCCTTTTAAAATCCTAACATCTTCCCTCATGGAAATAGAGAAAGCAATTATGAAATTCATTTGGAAAAATAAGAGACCCGGAATAGCCAAAGCAATCTTTAGCAAGAAGAGTGAAGCAGGAGGCATCACAATACTAGACCTTAAACTATACTACAGAGCTATAGTAATAAAAATGGCATGTTATTGACACCAAAATAGACAGGTAGACCAATGGTATAGAGTAGAAGACATAGAGACAAACCTACATAATACAGTTATCACATACTAGACAAAGGTGTCAAAAACATACATTGGAGAAAAGATAGCCTCTTCAACAAATGGTGCTGGGAAAACTGGCAGTCTATATGCAGCAAAATGAAATTAAATCCCTATCTCTCATCAACTCAAAATGGGTCAAGGACCTAGGAATTATACCAGAGACTCTGCACTTAATAGAAGAAAAAGCAGGCACAATTCATCATGTTGGAGTAGGACCTGACTTTCCTAACAAGATTCCAGAAGTGCAAGAAATAAAATCAAGAATGAACAAATGGGATGGATTCAAACTAAAATGCTTCTTCTCAGTAAAGGAAACAATAATGTGAAGAGAGAGCCTACAGGGTGGGAGAAAATCTTTACCACACCCACCTCAGATAGAGCATTAATCTCCAGGATATATAAAGAATTCAAAAAACTTACCACCAAAAAACAAATAACCCAGTCAATAAATGGACTAAGGAAGTAAGCACTTCACAGAAGAAGATATACAATTGATCGACAATTGTATGAAAAAATGTTCAAAAAAATGTTCAGCATCTCTAATAATTAGAGAAATGCAAATCAAAACTACTCTAAGATACCATCTCACTCCAGTCAGAATGGGAATGATTAAGAATACAAGCAACCATAAGTGTTGGCAAGGATGTGGGGAAAAAGGTACACTCATAACATTGCTGATGGGACTGCAAATTGATGCAACTACTATGAAAAGTGGTATGGAGATTCCTCAGAAAGCTTGGAATGAACTACCATTTGACCCAGCTATCCCATTCCTCGGTCTATACCCAAAGAACTTAAAATCTGCACACTACAGTGTTGCAGACATTAATGTTTATAGCAGCTCAATTCACAATAGCTAAGCTATGAAACCAAACTAGATGCCCTTCAACAGATGAATGGATCAAGAAACTGTGGCAAATATACACAGTGGCATATTACTCAGCCTTAAAGGAGAAAAATTATGGTATTTGCAGGTAGATTGATGATGAAGTTGGAGAATATCATGCTAAGTGAGATAAGTCAATCCTAAAAAACTGAAGGCTGAATGTTTTCTCTGATATGTGAATGCTCATCCATAATCACGGGGGGATGAATGGAGGAACTTTGGATTGGACAGAGGGGAGTGAAGGAATGGAAGGAGGCAGGGGGTGGGATAGTTGATGGAATGAAATTGACATCATTAACCTAGGTACTTGTATGATCACATGCATGGTATGTACTCTATATCATGTACAACAAGAGAAATGAATAATTGTACCTCATTCATTTACAAAGAATCAAAATTCATTCTGTTGTCATGTATAACTAATTAGAACAAATAAAAATAAAAATTAAAAAGGTCAGTGATTGTAACCTTGGTGTTAGGGGTACACAGGAGTATTAACTCATTTTGAAGCAGGTGATAATCTAGAGTTTATTAACAGAACCAGGATGCATACTCATGCCATCTCTTGGAGAGAACAACTTTCTTTCAGTAACGTGAAACCATTTTCCAGGTCATAGTTTGTTTTTCCATGAGGAGGATCAGAAGCAAACCCCAGGGAGCTGCAAGGCCAGGGCTGTCTGTCTATCTGTCTATCTATTTATCTATTAATCATCTATCAATTCTCTATTATCTATCTTTCTGTGCAATGACCAAAATACCTGACAAGAACCACTTAGAAGGGGAAAAATTCATTTTGGGCTCATGGTTCAGAGGCTGCAATCCATGTTCAGCCAACTTCATGGCAGGAACATCATAGCAGAAGTGCATGATGGAGGAAAGTTCCTCAGCTCAAGGCAGCTGGAAGGATGCGGAGGGAGGATCCAGAGACAAGGTATAGTTGGTAAGGGCACACTCCCAGTGACCTACTTCCTCAATTCCATCTGCATATAGTTACCAATCAGTTGTCCATTAAATTATTAATTCATCAAATGGATTAATCCACTGATAAGATTTAGTTCTAATTATTGCCCAAAAGTCACACCTCTAAACCTTGCTGCAGGGTTTTCATGCTTTCAAAACACGAGATTTATCCGGGGGGAGGGTGCATTGCATATAGGCAAGTACTCTATCACTGAGTCCCAGCCCACGGTGTCTTTTTTAGCTGCTTCTCTGACCATTGCTCCCTGTCTTTGGTTCTTGCCCATAAGCTGCTGGCTTATGGGCAAGATGAGGAAGAAACAGTTTCTGTCATTTCCCAAAAGGAAACGAGTGATTCACTTCAACATCATGGAATGTCTGAAAGGGGATTTCTCTTTTTATCCAGTGGAAATTTTGGCAGGAAAAAAAAAAAATTCCCCAAACTGGGCATCTCTTGTCAAATGATTAATTAATTTGATATTTCTATGACCTTTTATTAAGTAGTTATCCTAAGTTAAGGGATAAAAGTCTGCATTTATTGATTCCTTCTATGTGCTAAGCACTGTAGAAAGTATATCTCTAATCTAATGTTTACATCCTCATGAAGTAGCTTTATTACCATTCACAGGAAGAAACTGAGTGATAGAGAAGTTGAGAAATAACTTGCTCAAGGTTATATAGCCAAGACAGGAAATGTGAAGCAAGGTTTGGACTAGGGCAGAATGAGTGGGGAGTCCCGATGCCTAACCACTATATTTTAGTCTCAACAAGACATAATCACTTTTTATAAGTAGCTCTCACTCTAGTGCAGGAGCCAGGAGAGAACAGATAATTAATATACAGTGTAATCCATGCTCGATAAAGGTGTGAACAGAGTGTTGTAGAAGCGTAGAGGAGGCAGGGAGTAACTTTGCCTGGGAACATCCATTTTAGCTGTAATCAGCAAAGTACTTAAGACTGTAGAAAATTTCCAAAATATCTACAAGCCTGGAATGACGAAAATCTGTTGCAGTGAAGGAAAAGCTTAAATCCTAAGATGACTGAAGACTATAAACACAAGAAGTAATCAACCTCTAAATGAGCAAGATTCAAAGTTAAAAATTTAAGGGTCTGCTATGTTGGATTATTATATGCATATTACGGCTTCAGTGGAGCATAACCACGCTTCACCATGATGACTTGTCAGAATCAGGTGCTTCAAATCCCTGCTCAAATTCTGCCTCTCAAAAAGTAGTGACCATGACCTAGTCATCTTTATTCATTTTGACATCTCACCCACTCTGGGTGCCTGACTCACTGTCTGCCTCAAACTTTGAGTTTTTTTAGAAGTTGATTATTCTGTTTGTCATTAGTTCAGGACATTTATTTATTTATTTACTCTCGCTTTTCTTTGTTTTCATTTCACACCTCATTTATATTTCCCACAAATGTTGCAAGGAGGCACATTCTAAAATTTACCATCTTCAACTCTTGAGAGAGAATGCATCAAAATGAGACCCCAAGATGAATTCTTGGGTAATTTTTGGGTTTTCTTCATCAGTGACCTCCCTCATCAGTCAGATTGTCAAAATTTAATTTAAATTTAGTGGGGAAAAACTGATTCCATATTGCTTAAGATCTTTCCTGTGTACCTACTCAGATCTGATTTTGTGAGTAATGGGTACCAACCAGTGTACCCCCTCCTCTAATCCTTGACTCCCAAACCATTTGATGAACAAGAGGAAAGGTAATAGGGAGAAAGGGGAGCGTGGAAGTGGGAAGAGATGAAGAAAGAGACTCTCCCAGTTTAAGCACAAAAATTAATGGAGGAGGTCAGGATGTCCTGCAGAATGTTGTGGATATTATAATAAGTCACTTGTTATGGGGCTAACTAAATTGTATCCCAGCTGAGAGTCAGAAAGGATTTGAGGGAAAAGTATCCACCTTCAGTAAGCTTCAATCTTTTGAGCTCCAATCAGTGGACATCATTAGGGTTGATCAATCATGAGTCCAGGGGTAGTCTGAATTGTTGCTGTTGCACCCAATACTGCAGGTGTCCATTTGTCAGTCACCCTGCTCAGGTGTTCAGTCATTGGAGAACTGCCCCCAGGAGTATAGACCCAGGAGTATGACTTTGATATCCTTCATGCACTTCTATGGTGTTCAAGATTTCCTCTGAAGCCAGATCTCTTATTGTTTGTAAGAGACTTTTGCTACCCCAACATGGTCCTGAACTATATTTTATCATAGATTTTCCTTATATATTTGTAGTTTTCTAGTGATTTATGTCCAAATGATAAGATAGGGGCTGAGCCTATCTCAGTATGTCCTAAGAAGTGAAAAGTTAAACTTTTTTTTACAACATTCACTAAGATAAAAGGAAATTTTATTAACCTGTGAGCTTTTTAAAAATCCAATTTATTAAATTCCCCTTTTAAATTTTTGTTTGGAAATGTTTATTACAGCTCTTTGGTACCTGAATCTTAACTTGGAACAGCCAAGATCACAGCACCAGTTAACGAGCAATTTTGTTAAAATGATGTGTTGCTTTTTGGTTGCTTGCTATTTCTTTTAAAAATCAATGATAAATTGGACACTTCAAAATGTAGTTGGTATTTTGAAGTAAGGGCACAGTTATTTTTTAATTGAGGTGAAATTCACATAACAAAATGAATAATTTAAAAGTGAAAAGCTCAATGGCATTTAGTAATCTTCACATTCTTATGCAACCATCGACAAAAAATATTTATCACCTCATGATGAAAGCCTGTAACTACGAAGCAGGTACTCCCCATTTTCCAAGTTCCTGACAATCACCAATCTTCTTTCTGTCTCTACAGATTTGCTTACTCTGGACATTTTGTGTGGATGGAATCACAGTATGTAGTCTCTTCCGTCTAGTTTTTGAAGTTCGTTCATGTTGCAGAATGCATCAGCGTGCTACATTTTGGGGAAACCTTCCATTGTGTGTGTATACCATAATTTGTTTATACAACATTGTATGTTGATAGGTTTTTGGGTTGTTTCCACCTTTTTGTTATTTTCAATAATGCAGCTATGAACATGGCTGTACCCATATTTGCCTGAGCATCTGTTTCAAGTTATTTTGGACAAATACCTAGAAATGGAATTTCTGCATCATATGGTAATTTTATGTTTAACTTTTTCAGGAACCATCCCATTGTATACCACCCCCTAGCTGTGTATGAAGGCTCCAGTATCTTCACATTCTAACATTTGTTTATTTTCTGTTTTCTTAAAAATTATTTTATTATAGTCATCCTAGTGAATGCAAAGTGGCACCTCATTGTGCTTTTTTTTCTTTATTTTTTCCTTTTTTGGAACTGGGGGTCAAACCCAGGGTTTTGCGAATGCAAGGAAGCCACTGAGCTACATCGCAATCCTCACTGTGCTTTTTATTTGAAATTTTCAAATGACAAATGATGCTGAGAATGCTTTAAAGGGCTTATTGGCCATGTGTCCACCTTCTTTTGAGAAATATCAATTCAAGACTTTTGCCCATTTATTTTTTAGTAGGTTTTTGTCTTTTCATTGTTAAATTATAAAAATTCTTTATATAATCTGAATATATAATTTGTAAATATTTTCTCCCATTCTGTCAATGACTCTTTAATTTCTTGATAATGTCCTTTGATGCAAAAAACATTTTCCATTTTCAAGTCTAATTTATCTGTTTTTTCTCTTGTCCAGGAAGCGTATTTTGATAGCTGCTATTTGAAATAATGCAATAATACATAAAATAGTCAAGTGAGGAATATTTACCAATTTGATCTGAGGAGTAAGAAAAATTAAAGTAAGTACTAATGTTGCAAATCTTTAATTTTCTTTTGTGACAAGTAATATGCTAAGACCCAGAGATAGTGTGATCTACCTCAGGGGGAATTTATCATCAAGTGGAAGAGAGAAAAATGGATCAGTATATATATGAAAGACCATAAAACACAATGAAAAGGAAAGGAGGTAGAGGAATATGAGACCAAATAGGAGGAAACTTCATCCAATATGGGGTGGGGGAAGTCAAGAAAGGCTTCTCTGTGAAAAAGTCACTAAAAGTAAGGTTTGGATGTCTGTAAAAAATGTTTTATTTTATTTTTACTTTTCAGGGAAAGGGGTGTGTTCCAAAGGCAGAGAGTACATGAGGAAATCAAGAAATTGGAAGAAGGCCAATTTATCTGGAATGGGGAAGTGAGGAGAAGAATGGTTAGGAATGAAATTAGGGAGGTGGCAGGGAGCCAGAGTATGCACAAGATGGGAAGCCATGTAAGGATTCTGATTTTGATTCCAAAAATGGTGTGAAATTATTTGAGCATAAAAGGAGGAGAAACAGAGTCTGTACTATGACATATTTTTATTCCTTTTCCTTCATTTTTTTCTAATTTGTCTTTCTTATTAATTTATTAAAAAGGATTTTAGAATAAAATTAACCTTTGGTATGTCATGTATTTTGATAATATTTCCCCTTGTCATTTGTTTTTGACATTATTTATGTTATTTTCCACACTCAGCAATTTTAATTTTTATATCCTCTAATTTGTCAGTCTTTTATGATTCTGGTTTGGCATCATGCTTAAAAGGGCCTTCCTCCGTCTTCGAATTGCATGCTATATGAAATTCACCACATTTTTTTCTAGTACTTTTATAAAAACATGCAGTTTGAGAACACAATGAAATATAAATGAAAGATCAGAAGTCTGATAACATAAAGTGTTACGTTGGGATGGACAGGAGGTTTTTGGTGGGCATACAAATCAAAACTAAATTAGAGTTTGGTAACTTGACTGTTAGGGTGAAGGCTGTTCATCAGCCAGCTTTGTCCTGTCCTGATCAGCCTGTCATTGGTCTGTATCTGAGGCTCAGCGACAGCAACGGGTAATTTTTTTTCAATTCATTCGCACAAGGGCAGTTTGGCTCAGGGGGCTGATTTGTATTTATCAAACACATGAGACACCTTATTCAGAGCTTTGTCTTGTTAATGATTTCAGATGGTACTTTAACTTATTAATGACATCATAGGTTCTATTAACGATGTCATAGGTTCTATTCATCAGGTTGGATAATTGTAGTGCAGTGGAGTGAAAAGAAGCTGAAAGGAAGAAAAGCTCTTGCTTTTGACCTCATTTCTTCCTAATTCGGGAATGGGACCAGAGCAAGGAGACTCTCCTACCCTGTGGCCCTGAAAACCTCTTTAACTCAGCACCATTCCTGCCCTGAGGGGTTTCAAGCTTTGGCAGCCATCCCGGCAGATACGGTGGCCCTGTGATGGTAGGTACATCAGCACCACAGACATTTTCTTTCATTTTCCCAGGACTAACACCTTCCCTCCTTGGTTTGCTTCCTCCAAGTCAGAAGTCTTCTGAGTGGAAGTGGAACAGTGAGCGGCTGAACATCATGAGCTTCTCTGTGCCAGAACCTTGCTTCTTTCCTTGGCTTCCATTTCCTGAGTTTATGCATTGCATAGAGTAAGTTTCCCTCCCTCATTTCATTGCTGATCATGAACACTCTTCTGATGAAAAAAAAATCTATTAAAAATGTGATCGGATAAGAGAGCATCTGTTAGCTGGTTTCACACAAACCCTATCGGCAAGTCAGTTCCTATTTGTAAAATCATACATACATACACCTGTCATTGACCAGAGACTAAAGATTGTTTCTCCCTCTCCTTTTTTCTTTCACATATTTCAAATATTTGATTTACTTTAGGATAAATTTAGTATTTTATATAATAGAAATATGATGTATTCCTTAAAATATGACATGTATTTTATACATGGAGGATGGCTCTTTGATATACAATGGTTTAATCTTCAAGAGGACCATTTAGTTTTTTTTTTTTTTTTTTTTGAGGTAGGGTCTCACCATGTTTTCCAGACTAACCTCAAACTCTAGATTCTCCTGAGTAACTGGGATTATAGGCATGTACCACCATGCCTTTTAATACTTTAAAATTTTGAAACAGAGTCTCATTAGGTTGCAAGACTGGCTTCAAACTTGTGATCATCCTATGTCAGCCTCCGACATCCTGGAACTACAGTCATGAGCCATAATGCCTGATCTTTTCCAGTCTTAATAATTAATTATTCTAATCATTTGAAGAATTTGCGAAATTTTCTCTTTTGGAACTCAGAATTATATGACAATTTCAATCAATTTGAAATTGAAAGAAAAATGTATTTTCTCAATTTTAATTCCATTAACAATTTTTGAGGAGCTCTGGTGGCATGTGACAATAGTGGGCATCAGAGGTGAAGCTGACCTTGGTGAGGAACTTACAGTTCAATGCAGAGGCACAGGCAAGGCTATACAACTTTAATCTATAGCAAACAGGCGACAAATGTGATAGGGTGACCAAGAAAGAACCTTTCTTGGAAATATTGAAAAGAATGGGTTGTATTTGGTTTCCTCGTTTATAACTTTAACCAATACAATAGATGATGTATTGAGGGAAACTCGACAGTTGTCTGAATTGAAGGAAGAATAGGTAACAACAGATTTTGGAAAGATAGGAACAGAAAGACAACTCCTCTGAGCCTGGTGACCAGAGATCACACTGTCATTAGGATTCTACAACTGAAATCACGTAAGACCCAAGAACTCCAAGGGAATAATTGAGGATATGGAAAACAATAATCCCCAGGGAGAAACGAGGACAATGGGTCCCAGGGAGAAAAGGAGAACAATGGGCTTTGGACTCCCACCATTTCCCAGCAACAATGGGCTTTGAACTTGCACAACCGCTCCCTCTGACTGACCAACCAACATATTCTGCTATGATTCAAGCCTCACTTAAACCCTATAAAAATCAGACTCCTCTTGCAAGCAGTTGCCATTTTCCTCCTGAAAATGTGCCCCTCAACTGCTTAATAAAGCATCGTTGGTCCATCAAGGTCTGTTCCCATTTTAGTTATTTTTGTTTTCAATGCCATATTCTTCATGGAGAGTCTGTTTGCTTGGCTTGGATCACATTCCCGATTGTGTGTGTGTGTGTGTGTGTGTGTGTGTGTGTGTGTGTGTGTCAGGGGTGAGGGTCAGGTAGGAGGAAATTGGGCATTTGACAGTCCTACTTGGGACCATTTGATATCAATCTTGGAAATGGGGATTGGGTCTTTGTTCCCTGGTGTTGATGATTAAACACCCAAGAAATGCCAAGGCAAGCAGAGAAAAACAGGTTTTATTTGAGGGACAGAACACAGATAATAGACTTCTACCCAGAGGAACCGGGATCCAGAGCAGGTATCCATGGAGGGGCTGTGTCTTGCCCTTTTAGAGATTTCAGATTTCCTTTCCTCCACCCTCTCCTCTTTCTATCTTGCCTACTTGACCAAAGGGCAGGAAAAGAGTCATACAGGGGTTACTCATTAGCAACTGCTCGCGTTGGGAGGCAGATCCTCCCCGTCTCCAGGTGTTGGTGACTGGTTGAGAGGGGGTAAGTGATCTGGAGGTTTTAGCATTCCATTTCCTTTTCTTTGACAATTAGCCATCTTTCCCACCAATCATTTATTGTGTTATCTACACTGACTACCTGCCCTTTGCCCCGTCTCACATTGGGATTATCACATGTAGTGCCCAAGAAAAGGGGTACTAAGAGCTGGGTGCAGTATGATAGCATGCCTGTAATCCCAGGAGACTCTGGAGGATAAGACAGGAGGAGTGCAAGTTCAAAGTCAGCCTTAGCAACTTAGGGAGGCCCTAAGCAACTTGGTAAGACCCTGCCTCAAAATAAAAAATAAAAAGGGCTGGGGATGCGGCTCAGTGGTAAATGGGTGCAATCCCCACCCCCAGCTCCCCAAAAAAGGGGCAGACAGGTAAAACCTATAGAAATTCTCTACAGACATCTGGTAAAGGGGTCTGGGGAGGCTTTTGGAAGGTCAAGAACTCAAACTGGGCCTTGATAAATGGATAGGACTTTGAAAGGAGGATTGGGCGGAACAAGGAAAGAGTGGGCATTTCTCTCAGAGAAATAACTTCAGCAAGGGTTCAGGAAAAGGAAAAGTACAACTCATGATCTGGGAGTGAGGAGAAGCCAGTACGTCTGGAGTATAAGGACACAGTGAGTGAAATGGGAGGGATGGCTGACAAGGCATAGAAGCAGGAGCATAACTCATTGTACAGGGCTGTGAAGACAACTGGATGACATGAAAGTGTCTTTTAAACTACCAAGTGCTCAAAAATGCAAGGGATTTTCACTTCTATGAATTGTTTAAATTTTTGAAAAAGCAATACTCCTCAATAAATTGATTTTTTTACATCAGCATTCTATGCAATCTTTCGTCATGTACAAAATGAGAAACCTAAGTAGAAAATCTGGCCATAAAACTCTGTAATTGCTAAATAGGCAAGTCTTAATGTGATATATGTCAATAGGCAATTATGGGGGATTCAGATTTGTTGATTTATGGCTCATCTTTCTGAAAGACAAATTTTCAAATAAATCAATCTATTTCCAGGGATAAAGGCACCTTTCTTTATGTTAGTCAGCTTTCATTGCTGTGACCAAAATACCTGATAAGAACAAGTTAGAGGAGGAAAGGTTTATTTGGGGCTCGCAGTTTCAGAGATTCAGTCCACGGTGGACAGCTCCATTGCTCTCAGCCTGAGGTGACGCAGAACATCATGGCGGAAAGGCATGGCAGAGGAAGTCTGCTTAGCTCATGGCTTAGCAGGAGACAGCCAGGAATAGTGTATAATCCCAAAGGGCAGGTTCTCAGTGACCTATTTCCTTCAGCCATGCCCACCTGCCAACAGTCACCATCTATAATCATTAATTATAGTTAATTCACTTTATTATGTTTCACAAAAGGTATCACACATCACTTCAAATGTATTCTAATCCTAACCTACTCTTCCTAGTGCTGAACCCAGAGCATGCTTACCATGACGTGTCTTGGTTGAGGAGCTGTAGTTGGCTTCCCCTTTGGTGGTGGCAGGGGAGCGCAGTGTTAGGCAACCTGTATGACATCATCCAGTTCTGCTCTGGTTCTGCTACTCCAAAGGCTTTGAGGTTCAGAACAGTTTGTAAGTTCTGGTTGTGGGTTTCCACCCCATGGTTCCATGGTTCCATGGTCAGATAAGCTGGGCTGGTCTCTGCTTTCCCATTCAACCACACCCATGGCTTCCATGGTGTCCAGCATAGGAGTAGATAGATAAGCATGCTCCAGTGAAGCACCAGGTGGCCTAACACTATTTCTAACATGCTCACTGCACTATGCTCATGCTTCACAGGAGGAAAGTAAGGCTTTCTAAGGTCACATACATAATTAGAATGTGGCACAGGCAGGATTTAACACTGATCTAACAGGTGGTAGAGCCAGTGCTTCCTCTCTGGTCCCACATTCCCTCTACTGCCTCTGCCCAAAATGGACCCATCATTACTTTCTAAAGCCACAAGAAGAATGCCATGGCCTCTAGCAGGAAGATGTACAGAATCTGGTGTGATTCAAATTGTTAGGGAGGTGAGATGACTGAGAGATGGATGTTCCATGGTTTCAAACATTTAAAGGAAGAGAACCAATATTTATTCAATGTTAACTTGAAGCCCAGAACCGTTTAAGATGCCTTCTTATTTTACTTCATTTGACCGTCATTATATCCCTGGTAGGTGGGAATTTTTCTGCTTATTTTGTAGATATGACTTAAAACTATGCTAATTGTCCAAAGTAAAAGGGGTCCAGGTGTGATTCACTCACTCCCCATATCCTTACCCTCTGGTCCCTGGGATACACATGGACTGAGCAGACAGATGTCCTCAATGGGGCTCACATTCTAGTGCAGGGAGTGAAGCAATATGCAAAAACATTCTTTAAAAATCACACGGTCAGTTAAAAGTTCATAAGTGCTATCGGGAGAAAAGTAGAGTGGGATAAAAGAAGGAGAGGGAGCAAGAAGCGCTAGCTTGAAAATTGAATTGAAATAGGGTGGTTTTCTCACTGTTTCCAGAGGTCTAGAAGTTGATTTGTCAAGGAATAATCTAGCTGTTGCTGACAGGATCACCAAATTTAAGGTCTTCCTCACTTTATAGTGGCATCTAGCAACCTGGAGAACCTTTTTTCAGAGTGGCCTATGTTCATGGGAATGTTAAAGGACTAGAGGCCCCTCTCTCACCCCTACCTATATCATTACTATCTACAACATTATTTTAAAGATTGTAAACAATTTTTTTCTTCAATTCAACAAATAGTAATATCAGAGACCTTTTGATGAATTGGAAAAAGTACTTGTCTGTGAACCCTGCGGTTTGATCCCAGGTCTGTCATTAATTAAAATTTGACCTTGAAAAATTCCCTCCCTCCTCTGGGCTCCGGCTGACACATCAAGCTGTTGGTATCTAAAGACAATTCGAGTTCTAACACTTTGTGGCTACAAAATGCTCCTGAAAAATTTCCAGGATGTCCCAGTTAAAAATTGTTTTGGCAGAGAGATTAGGGCCCAAAGGGAGAAATTTGTCTTTTCACATTTCATGATAAAATTTCAACATCACACTCTTCCTTTAACTCCATCTAGGAATGTCACCCGGCGCAGGTCACTGCCCTGCCTTTTTTAGGGGGGATATTAGAAGCAGGTGCTTGGCCACGACTAAGCACAGGACCACCGTTCATTTCCAAGGGTAGCTCAAGGTGTTGGAATGACTCTGAGAGCCCATATGGCTTGGGACCTGGTTACCTTAGCAATCAGTTCCCTCCCCACGCATGTCAATTAACAGGCAATTAAAACTCTCCACTGCTCTAGCTATTAGTCCCTGGGTCACAGTACCAGAAAATGAGAGGCAAGAGGTTTTTATTCTCTTTTCTTCTTCCTTATTTAAAGTTCTATTTTATTTTTTTAAACTTATGTCCTTAGCTCTGGAATCTGTCATATTTAAGACTTTCCGTTTAGATAGGTAGATAGATATAATGATCTTTTATATATTTAGTCTTTTCCGTCATTTATACATCTGTTATATCACTTATCTGCCCCCAAATCCTTTAATTCTTCTAATCATCTATGGAAACAAATCTGAAAATTTCTGCTTACATGTCTCTAAAACTTCCATTATGTAGTCTTTTACTGCCCAATTCTATTTCCCACACATCGTTTAAAATACTATTTGCTTACTTTTTATACAAAAATCTTTTACTTTGTCCATCAATCAAAATCTGTTCCTTCAGTAAAGCTCAGGTTATAGCAATGTCATGATCATGCCAGTCCTTAACTCAAAACTTTGTTTCCTCTGAATTTTAGGTGTAACTGCAACTAGGATGAAGTCATTTCCTACTTATTCATGCTAATTGTCCTTATCAGGTTTTGTTTCCACAACAGATTAAGACCCCTTGAGGTAGGAACCACGACTTAGAGCTTTCTTTGTGATCTCAGGTCCTACCTAGCATAGGGGTATTCATCTTGAGGGTCATTTTATAGGGAGGTTAGAAATCGCTGCTGTTATATATATTTTGTTATGACAAAATTTGATACTTAGTCATTTTGGACAATAAACATAGAATCAGGCAATCTTCAAATCTCACAGCAGTAGGGATTTAATGATTAAAACATCAAATTCTTAATTCTATGGACAAAAAAGTCCTGAGAGTTAAAAGGAGGCAGTAACCCATCCAGAGTTAAACTCTAAATGAATTCAAAGCTTGGATCTAATCTCAAATCTTCTGACTCAAATTCCAGACTCTCTCCACTTCCCCAGCAGTTTGGAAACTCCCCCCCACGCCCCATGATGACACATTTGAGAGATGATGTGCACTGGAAGGAGCTCTCCAAAGGGTGCCCCTGACAGTTGTGTGCAGCTGTTGGAGAGGGCAATGCAACTGGGCTCTACCTCCACCACTCAAGAATGATATCATAATGCAAATGAGCTACACTAATATAGGTGTCACCTTGCCTCTTTTCTAATTTTTTGAAAGCTGCAAAAGTCAGAACTTGAAATACGATTAGTATCACAGTGATCTATCCATCCCACCACTGGGTATATATCCAAAGGAAATGAAATTTGTCTGTCAAAGAGAAAAACCCTCATGTAACCAAGACAGAATCAACTGAATTTTCTATCAAGAAGTAAGTGTATAAATAAAGAACATATAGTCTATAATACAAACAGAGTTCATTCTTAAAAAGGAAGACAATTCTGCTATTTGCAACAAAAGAGATGAATCTGGAGGACATGATGTTAAGTAGAGCATGATAGAGAAAGACAAACATCACACGATCTCAGTTTACATGTGGAGCCTTAAAAAGTTGAACTCATAGAAACTTTAGTAAAATAGTGGTTATCAGACACTGGGCCAGGGTGGGATGGGGTTGAGATATTTGGCCAGTACACAAAATTTCAGTTAGACAGGAAGAATAATTTCAGGAGGCCTATTGTACAATATGCTAACTATAGTTAAAAACAACAAACAACATTTTTGAAAATTGCTTAAAGAGGAGATTTTAAGTGTTCTCACTGTACAAAATGATGCGTATGTGAGACAATGCATATGTTAAGTAGCTCAATTTGCTCATTCCACAATACATACATACTTTAAAACATCATGTTGTACAGGATAAAAGCACAGGATTTTTGTTTTCTAATTTAAAATAAAATATAAAAGATATAAAATAAAGAATGAACTAAGTATGAGCGACCTATAAAAAGTTTTCTCTGTGTGTTTTGTTGTGTCTAAAACTGGTGTTGTTTGACCACCATTTGATCATATATCAATAACCACACATCATTAAAGTTCTACTTTGTGTTTTCAAATAGGTAGGGTGTTGAAAATGGTAAGGTCAGGTCAAGCTGGTGCTTATAGAGGTTGTAGACATTCCAAAGCACAGAGCAACCCAGAAAGATGGCATTGCAGGAACATGGGAGGTGGGTGAGGGGGAACTTGACTAGAGGGAAAGGGGAGTTTTGGGATCAGATTGCAGAGCTGTGGTGCAGAATCCAGTTACAGGATGATTTTAGTGGTAGTTGATAAATAAACTGAAAATAGATGGGAGGGAAAATCCAGAGAAGTTTACAATCATATTGCAGAGATACATAGTATAGGGATGTAAATGAGATATCACATGCCAGTAGGAAATGGTTAGGAAAAAAATGTCATTGTCAAAGTGGCGGATTGAAAGTCTGAGTACAAGAGAGGAAGGAGCACTGGAGGGAGGGAAGGAGAGAGGGAAAAAGGGAAAGGACTTATTTAGAGGTAAAATGAATCGGTTATGCACCTTCTCTCATGGAAGAGGTGGAAGGAGATCCTGCAGGTGGCGGGAGCAGAAAGGGCAGGGAGGGCTCTTCAAGGATTCTCATGGGCTGCTCGGGTTGGGTGTATGTGCTTGTGTGTGTGTGTGTGTGTGTGTGTGTGTGTGTGTGTGTGTGTGTGTGTGACACATACTCCTTTGTGGCTCCACTGTCTTGGGGGATGGCTATAGGTTTTCCCCACTACAAAACTGATAACATAACCACCCCCGTCATGAAACTTCAAAAGCTGCTATAAATCACTCAGCAAAGCAAAATTAAGCAAACTGTATCTCAGTAGTAAAACTTTATCTGAAGTGGTTCAATGTGCCTCAGTTTCATCATCTGTAAAAGGCAATAGAATGTTTATTATAGTGTTCATATAATTATATTATTAGGAATAATAATAGTACTTATATAAGAAGATTATCATGAGTAAGTAGGTTAGTATTTGCAGAACAATGCTTGATACTTATTGCTATATAAATGCCCGTTGAATAAATAAAAATAAGGCAGTAGTAGACTCAGAGGTTGTCAGTCTTGGAAGAGAATGTAAGGATCCAGGGACCAGAACACTCTTTTTTTCTTTTTGGAGGCTCATGTGCATCTGTGGTTGTGTAGGCTGTGTATGGTGGTGTTCTGTCCCACTGGCTGAACTGGAAGCCAACACACAGTGAACCTGCTCCACCCAAGCCTTGGCATGGGCTTGTTTTCATTTCTCCTGGGTAACTATGAAGGAGTGGAATTGTTGGGTATGGTAAGTATATGTTTAACTTTTCAAAAGAAACCGAAACTTGCCCAAAGTGATTACACCATTTTATGTTCAGGAAAGCAATACACCAGGATTCCAGTTCTGCATCTTTGACAATACTTGGTGGTGTTAGTGTTTTACATTTTAGTCATCATGTGGTTATGTAATAGTGTCATTGTGCTTTAATTTGTGTTTTCCCCATGATTAATGGTGCTGAAAATCTTTTCATATTTTTTTCAGTCTTTTGTATATCTTTTATGAAGTGTCTATTTGAATATTCTTAAGGTTATTTTTCTTACTACTTTTGAGTTGTAGTCTTTTTTTTGTTGTTGTTCTGGCGATTGAACCCAAAGGCAATTAACCACTGAGTCACATTCCCAGGGCTTTTTTTTTTTGTATTTTATTTAGAGAAAGGGTCAAACCAAGTTGTTTAGGGCCTTGATAAGCTCCTGAGGCTGGTTTGAACTTGCAATCCTCCTGTCTCAGCCTCCTGGGCCTCTGGGATTGCAGATGTGTGCTACAGCGCCTGGCAAGTTGTAGTTTTTTTTAATATCATGTGAATATAAAACTTTTTTTCAGAATGATTTTAAAAAGAAAATACAGGTTGGGGATGTACAGCGCTAGGAGTTCTTGCCTAGCATGATTAAGACCCTGGGTTCAATATCCAGCATAGCAAAAAAAAAAAAAAGTATATATATCTCCTGCTGTATCCAAACCATGCTGTTCTCTGCCTCAGAATCTTTGCACTTTCTTGATTGACTGGAATGCTGTGGTTGCAGATATACCCAGTTCATTTCCAGACCTCCTTTAGTCACTGTTTCAAATGATCTTTTCTGGTACAATCTTTCTTAATCATTCTACTTAGAACAGCAGTGCCCACAACCTTCATCCCCTGATTTTTTTCTACTTTTCTTTATTTATCCATCCTATGGCTATTTTATTTGCTCATCCTCTAATGCAAACAAAAGTATTATATTGGTAAAGATAAACTCTAACCATACAGAAAATGGAAAATAATTTACAGTCTGCTGAGCTTCTCTTGGAGGTTTATGGAGAGAGCATACAGCACATTCCTGTAGATGAAGGAAGAGGTGGGTTCCATCCACGCCCATCACTGTCTCTCAAGTCCTGGAAACAAATCATGCAGCACTGTAGGGTCTAGGGATCTAGCTAAGTTACTGCCATGAGGACATGGAGCAAATCTGGTGCTGCCCGCCCCGAAAAAGGTGCGGAATATCAAGCAGTGGAAATGTATGTGGAGCTCACCTTGGCCATATTTTCCTCTGCACAGGAGGAAACTGAGGCTGTTTAGTGCAAACTACAACACAGGAAAAGGACAAAACCAGTACTCAAAACCAGGCCTGAGCTTCCAACCCTGGCCCAGCCTGTGCATCCAAAACATTCCTTTTAAGAGATACAACTAACTGTTTTCCAAAGAAGGGAAATCATTCACCGTCTGTCTTCACAGTTGACCAAATTGGTAGCAGAAGAAGTAGAAAAAGTCTTTCCATTTTCAATCAAGTATCCTGTTTACCAAACAACATATGATTGGCAGCAATATCATTTAGATCTGGGAAATCAAAATTTGAATATTTAACTAGATTATCAGTCTTGAAAGGTTGGGTCTCCTCAATCTCTTCATTCACTGTGATAACCTGGATGCCCTGTATATACTAGTGTTCTATAAATATTCACATCACAAACCCTGAGTCATTTGATGAGTTAAGTCTCAATTGTGGCACAAAACAACTAATCAAGGTTTATAATTGATAAAATAGGACTGTTTTGTATGATGGAGGAATGTTTTAGGTATAGTATTTTTTTTTCTAGCCTCTTTCCAATCTTGTGTGTGAAACACATAGCCCAGTGTCTCACACAAACTAACTTGCAATGACGCTTATTTTTAGGCAGTTGCTCATTAGGCCAAGACACAATGGCATATCTTGGCCACTAGGACAGAGGCAGAGGTGCTGCTGGATCTTTCTCTTTTTCCTTCACAGGGTGTTGGCAGATAGCTGTTTTGGGAAATGCCTGACATGGCAGGAAGGCCTGGTCGGCAATAGGTTGTTGCCCACACATTGGTCACTGTCTCATTTAACAGTAATTAATTATTTCAATATTAATAAATAGTAATCAGTTTTGCAGAATTTTTCAAGTCATGTTATTCCCCATCTCCCTTTAAAATTTTAAGATGTTTGTTTCCTGTCTGCACTATTTTTGTTCAATTGGCTCCTGTTGGGGATACTCATGTACTTTTCCTGTTTATTTTTCTTCCTGTTTCTCTGAATAGGCATTTAAAGATAAATATGAACAATTCTAAAGCACTTTGTAATGACATTTACAAAATTATTATTAAATCTTTAAAGGCTTTTCGTCTTGCCAATCTCTTATTACAGAGGGTTTAGGGGACAAATGACAAGAAACTGAAAGGGACTGTAAGGCTTCAGGGTTGCCAAAAAATCACCTTGTTACTGCCAGCTGGGAACACTTTATTGTTGCTATTTTCTTCGTAGGAAGCATTTTTTTTTTTCTTGATTGTGTCCTTTAATCCTTTGCCATTTGTCTTATCCTCTGGTTCCACGTACTAGCTTTGTGATCTTATGCAAAGTTTCTTGCCCTCTCTGAGCCTCAGCTTTCTGTTGTGCACGTAGGAATTGTTTTAAGTTGGAGAAACTAGGAGGAAAAGGGAATTAAAGAAAAGGCAAAGCCCAGTGATAGGCACAGAAGTTACCAGCACTGGCTGTCACCCCAGGAGAATATTAATGATGGCCAAGTCACTGTAATCACATTCACCTGGAACAGAAACTGGCTCTTCCTTTTACCACATCTCAGGTCAGCTGCTTAACTTAGGACTATTCCTACACAAAACCTTTATTATTTTCCTGTGCCTGAGACCACAACCAGGGCCTTGTGTATGCCCTGGTGTATACCCCTGAGCTGACCCTCAGTCCTCTAGTCATAACTCTTGATTTCAAAGACAAGTCTTTCTGCATCCCTACCTCTGAGCTCCTTAAGCTTTCATTATTTGTGTTTTCCCCTTACTCCAAACTATTTTTTTTCTTGTCATATTTTGGTCATTACCCATAACTGTCATCTTTCTGTCACGTCAGTTTCAGGCATTTTGCTCTCTAACCGTGTAGATTTATATCTCACTCTTTCTACTACCCCACCTCTAACAATTTTTTAATTCCACTGAGATGCACAATCATGGATCCACTTTTTGGCCCTTTTTGTAGCTCCTCAGTCCTCTTCCCTCACCTTCCTGAACTTCGTTTCCACAGCCATTTTTATAATCACCTCTTTGCCCACAGCTTCCACTCCATTCCCCAGTCTTCCTTGATCCAGTTCATCTGGGAACCCCCAAACCTGGTTGAACCCAGCAGTCACTTAGTGGTTGCACATACTCAGTTAAATGTAGCTAGACGATAACAACCAAGTGTGCTGCTGGCTTCACCAAGTTCATCACAGACTTCAATAGGGTCAGTCACGTCTCCTGGAAGCACCAGTAAGTTTCCTCTGTCTATCTAATCTCCAATTTGCTTATCTTTCACAGTCTCTCCTACCTCTTCAGACCTCCATGATCTCTTCTTCCATTATCTCTTTCTGCTGATGACCTCAGTTCTTAATTCACGTGGAAAAGGGAAATGAACTTGACAAAAGAAGGAACTTCCATGTTTCCACTTCTATGTCTAGTGCTTCTCTTCTTTTGTACTCATATGCTGTATTTTCCTTCAGGTATTATGGTTGAACATTTCTTTCCCTTTCTCAGGCCAATGTTCAGTCTAATGTCCTGGATCATCATTTCTCACCTACATAGGAATGTTCCTCCAGTACTTTCCCCCTCTTTTTGATAATCAGCAGTTTTTATTTCTCCATTGTATCATTCAGAGAAACATGCAAAGATGGCTCCATACTCTCATCTCTCGACCAGAATTTATTATGCCATTTCTGTTCACTTTAACAGCAAAAATTTTCCAAGTTTTCTCTATTAACTGTCTCTGATTTCTGTCTCCCTGTCTTCTCTTTTGCACTTACTGTTTTGGTTTTTCTCCCTCTGCCTCACTGAAGACAAAACAGAACTTCAGTAACTTAGACAAACTTTGGGTTGCTAAATCCAGTGGTCTTATCTGGATTGAAGTATCTGGAACTCTTGATCCACTTAGTAATTCCTTCCTTCCTAAATGTCTTCTCCACTTGGCTTCTGGAATGTCATTCTCTCTTGGCTCCCTCCCCTCCTCACCAGGAAGTCCTGTTTAATACCCCTGCAGTTCCCCCTCATCTCCTAAATTCTGTGTGATGGACGGTGTCTGGACTCTGCCTGCATCACTTCCACTGACATTCACTTCCTGGTGAGCTCCTTCAGTTTCAAGGTTTTGTGCCATCTCTGCACTGACAATCCCAAAACATACATCTCCATCAGGGCCCCTCAACTGAACTTCAAGTTCCCAGAGCCAGCTGCTCACTCAGTGTGCACTTGGACCTCCAAGAAGCATGTCTAATATGCCCCAAACTGGACTCCAAGCTCCCTTCGCCACTCTGACCTCTCCTCCAGTCCTGGCAATGGGAGCAAACGGCTCCTCCCTTTCCTGTTTCTCAGTTCAAAACTCATCATTGAATCTCCTCTTTTTCTTCTTTCTTACATCTTGCTGATATAATCCTGTCATTTTCACCTTCAACATAGATCCAAAAATTGAGCCCCTGTCACTACTACCCTGGTTTAAAGTACCATCACCCCTTTTCATACCATCGTGATAGACTCCGAACTGCTCTCCCTGCTTTGCACACTTACACACTCACAGACACGTGTGAGATGACATGACTTCTCTCTTTAGACCTCAAAATGGCTTCCCATCTCACTTGGAGTTAGAGTCACAGTTATGATAGTGACTTCAAAGTCACTCCCTGCCCGGTCTCCCCTGGCCTTTCAGACAGCATCTCCTGGCCTTCTTCTCACTCTGCTACGACCATTTCAGCCCCTTTGCTGTTTCTTGAACATACACAGCACATTCCAGCCTCAGGGTCTTTGCACTTTTTGTTTTTATCCTTGGAATGCTTTTACCTCCTGGCTCACTCCCTCACTTCCTTCAGCTTTCATGTTAAACATCCTCTCTCATGAAATCTTCTCTGTCGATGCCGCGGAACGCGGTGTGCGTGTGAGCAGTAGCGCCTCCCCCACCCCCCTTGTCCTTAACTTTGTTTTGTTTTCTCCTTGGTGAGTTATTGCTGTCTGACACATAATATATTTCCTTGTTTATTATCTTTTTTTTTCAACTTTTTTTTCCCTATTTTTCACCCTGCTATATTCCTATGATCTAAAGCAGGGCCTATCATGCAGCACGTAAGACGTATAGTTGATGAATAAATGAATGAATAGGCCTAATGAAGCAATTCAGTGTGTGTAATGGAATGAGCATTGTATCTGAGCATTTCCAAGCTTTTCCTGGAACCTTCCTCCCTGTCTCTGGGAGTTACTCTGGAAGCAGTCATGCACAGCATGATTCTGACCCCCTGGCTATAGTTGATGGGCCAGGGATGGATGCTCAGGACCAATTGTTTTTTCCTTGGGAGTTTGGTACTGGCACTAAGGGAAACAAGCCTTTAACTCACACTCTAACATATCTCTCCACAGCTGTTACAGGTCCTGTTTTCAGCCAAGAGGACAGATGTAGGAGGTATCTATCAAAAAGGGAGAATGAAATGATGATTAGAGAAAAGCAGAGGGGACAGATGGTGAGAGAAGCTCTGTAGTGCTCTATCCCCCATTACCAGTTGTTCCTCAGATCCAAACAGATCCCTGCTCCTCCTGTTACATTACGGAAAGCACCAGCACCATGCCTGCCAGCATGGTAGGCGATTCATAAATGCTAAGTGAACCCGAACTTGGAGCGGGTAATGTCTGTTCATTCTCTAAATCTTCATAAGAAATCAAACCAGCTATGTTGCAAAAGTCAGTATGTTTTGATGAACATTTGGCATCTGGCCTCATTTGACAGAGAAGGGACTCCACTATCTGCTGGAAAGGCAGCATGATAGAGTGGAAAGAAAGTGGGACTGAAAGCAGAAACCCCAGTACTGGTCCAGCTGTCAACTTTGTTGGTTCTGGTCCCTCTCAAAACTCCAGTTTTCTGAAAGTGCTGAATTCAGTGCCCTGAAATTATTTTCCAGGTCCTTCTTTGAGAAGCACTTAATGGAGACAAGATTTTTTCCCCCTATGGATAAATAATTCAGGTGTTTTAAACATTCATCTTTTTTGTGGCTGTATCAGCTGAACCCCTTCATCTGTGGGGGATGTTCCACTTGTAAGTCTTGGTGGGAGACAGAACTTGTCTCCCATCCGAGATGTTGAAAATCCTGAATAGCTGTGTTCCTAATTTTCTTGTGTCTGGATCTGAGTTATCTGATAGCAGCCAAGGCCATCAGAGACAGCCACCAAGGCTGTTCTGGGAAGTTTTTACTCAAAACCACAGACAGCCAAGAGCCCATCCCAGAGGCAGGTGGTAGCAGCTGCTGCAGCTTTGTCTTGCAGCTGTGATCTCCCGGGTCAAGGCTGAAGGCTGCAGTGGTGCCAGCCTGGCAGCCAGTGTTGGTGGAGGGAGCAAACCGGTCCTCAGTCACACGACCCCTCCTGTTTCTGCAAGCCATCTTGTGACTCTGAGCTGCCATTATCCTTGCCATGAGTTCTGCAAATAAGAACTGTGATTGAAGCTGGGTGCAGTGGCACACGCCTATAATCCCAGCAGCTCGGGAGGCTGAGGTGGGAGGATCAAGAGTTCAAAGCCAGCCTCAACAATTTAGCCAGGCCCTAAACAACTCAGTAAGACTCTGTCTCTAAATAAAATACAATAGGTAATATAGGAATTATACTTCTTTAAATATCTATTCATTTCTTTATCAAAGAGATTTTCTGTGCTTATTACCTGATATCTATTACTACTGCTTTTCTTTTCTCCCCACTCCCTCTTCCTCCTCCTCCTCCTCCTCCTCCTCCTCCTCTTCATCTGTATTTGCAGTACTGGGGATTGAACCCAGGGGCATTCTACCACTGAGCTACAATCTCCAGCCTTTTTTTTTTAATTTTTTTTTTTTTTGAGACACAGTTTTGCTAAATTGCAGAGACTAGCCTTGAACTTGTGATCTTCCTGCCTCAGTCTCCTGTATAGCTGGGATTACAGCATGCACCACTACACATGGCTGCCATATACTCTTCTTGGCACTGAAAGAAAAAACTGATAAGGTTCCTGTCCTCAAACAGTCTATGGGTTGTTAAAGTGGTAATTTTTGTCATAGATATTTTACCACAATTAAAAATACTTGATCCAATATTCATATACTCCACAAAAGTATACCACAGCAACACAGTAAGCAAGCAAACAAATAAAAATGATATTATAGGTTGTAATGGTTATGAAAAAAAAAAAAAATCAGGGTACATACAGACAGTGCCTGGGGGTGGGATGAGGTAAGGAGTAGCTTTACTGCAGGGTCCAGGCCGGCTTCTCTGAGGTGACCTGAGAGAGATTCAGTCATAGTCACGAGAAGGGTAAATTGTTCCCTGCAGAGAATGCTGTATGTTCAAGGGTGCTGAGTCAAGGAAGAACTTCAGGCATTGGAGAAACCAGAGGCCAGTGTGGCTGGAGCTTAGTGAAGGAGGCCCTGGGGAAACAGACTCAAAGAGGTGGGAGGATTTGCCCTTGTTCACACATCTAGGCACACCGTCTTTCTGTTTTTCCTTTGCAGGTAGGATTGACCTTATTGTCTATCTGGATGCGAGCTTCCTTGAAGCAGTCACCGTGGTTCACTTTCTCTTTCCTTTCAGCAGTGACTGGTGTAGTCTCTGGTTAATACAGATACTTGGCTGATTTAATTGGGGATTTGAATCTCAAACTCACTGAATTTGGGGTGAATTCAAGGAAGTTAAATGATTCCCACTCCTCAAAACCAACTAATAAATTAAGCATCCATTTACTTGCCAGGAGCAAGAATTAATCAGGAAACTTCTTAATCTTGGGCAGCCTTTGTAGCTGTCCTGGGTGGGCTGGGTCAGCAGCTTCAGACCTTATTCTCACGTTAGTGCTGATGTTAACTTATGCATTCAGGCAACTGGAAAAGTACATCAGAATTTACTTCACACTCTACTGGGGAAATTCTGAGGAATATTTTTTCTATTATTACAGTGTTTTAAAAATTATTATAACTAAATCTGGAGTACCACTCGGGAATTATATTTCTAGGTAGCATTGACTTAAATGTTACAGATCCAGGCAGGTGAACTAAGGACAAGAGAAACAAGTTGCTGAGCTAGCAAAGCAAAATTGAAATGTCTCAAGTTCTAGTCTGTGTTACACAGACATTACACATGGCGTTTCTGATATTTGACTGATCTGTTCTATGAATTATCAGCTTTTTCTAGTATGTAGGTATTTATGTATTTATATATATATCAGTGCATGCATATGAATTAATAACATAGTAATAACTTTATTGACATATAAGTGATATATGACAAACTGCACAGATATAAAGTAGAAAATTTAAGTTAAGTTTGGGCAAATGATTACACCTGTAAACTATCATCATGAAAACATTACTCACAGCTTCCCAGATTTTCTTCATGCCCTGTTGTAATCCTTCCCTGCGCTTTTCCCAGCTCCCCACCCCACCCACAGGAGGTTCCATCTACTTCCTGTGTGCAAATTAGGTTGCACTTTCTAGAATTTGATAAAAATGCAATTATATGGTGTGTACTCTTCATGGTCTGGCTTATTTCCCTGAACATTTTATCATATTTATTTTGAGATTCATGCATGTTGTGGGTATCAACAGTTTATTCTTTTAATTTCATTGTGTGGGTAACCTAGTTTTGTTTGATTAAAAATGAAGTTGCTACAAGTCTTCATATAAATCTTCGTATGGACATACTTTCATTTATTCAGGGTGAATCCTTAGGAGGGGAATGGCTGGTTGACGGGGCAGGGACTGACTCTTATGGTGTGGATTCCTCATTTTAAGGAACCACCAATCTTCTTTCCTACAGTTGTTACGGCGTTTTACATCCCTTAGCAGGACATTCAAGTTCAAGTTACTCCATATCCTTGCCAATATTTAGCAAGCTCAGTCTTTTTAATATCAGCCATTTTCATAGATGCATAGTGGTATTGTGCATAGTGCTTTTCATTTGCATTTTCCTAATGACTAATGATGTGGAGCATTTTTGCCAGCAGATACCTTTTTTTCTCTTTTTTTTTTTTTTGGTAAATGTCTGTTTAAATAATTTGCCCATTTAAAGATTAGGTATTTGTTTCATAATTTTTAAATTTTGAGAGTTCTTTATATATTCTGAATACAAATCAGGTAACAGATATTTTATTTTCAAATATTATTATTAGTTTGTAGTTTGTCTCTTTGTTCTCTGAACAGTATCTTTTAAAGACTATGATTTAATTTTGATGAAGTCTATAGTATAAAATATTTTCTTTTCTAGATCATGCTTCTGATGTATTAAGAAATCTTCAGCTAAATTTGAAGCTGCAAAGTTTTACTTCTATGCTTTCTTCTGGAAGAGTTATAGTTTAAGATTTTACATTTAGGCCTATAATTCATTTTGAGTGAATGAATTTTTTTTTTTTTTTTTTTTTTTTTTTGCGGTGCTGGGGATTGAACCCAGGGCCTTGTGCTTGTGAGAAAGTGAGGGAATTTTTAAAATAGAGTTTTTTTGGTTTCGTTTTTTTTCTTTTTTTTTGGTCTGTGGATGTCCAGTTTTCCTGTACCATTGACTGGAGAGACTCTCCTTTCTCCTATGAATTACCTTTTCTCTGATGTCAAAAATCAATTGACCATAAACAGCCTATTTCTGGACCCTCTTCGGCTATGTTTTCTATTGATCTCTCGTGCTGCTACCCCCCTGTATTGATCACTGTAAAGTAATACATTTTGAAGTCAGGTGGTTTAAGACCAATTTTGTTGTTCTTCAACAAAGAACTGGTCCTTTGCATTCTCATTTGCATGAGAGTCAGTTTTTTTAAAATATAAAGTAAAATAAAATAAAAATTCTGCTGTGATATTGATGTCACGTATAAATCAATTTGGAGAGAATTAACATCTTCATGATATTTTGATTTCCAATCTATGAACATAGTAAGGCTTCATTTATTTATGTCTTCTTTCATTTCTCTTAGCAGTATTTTATACTTTTCAGGGTACAAATTTTGAATAACAGACTTATTCCTAATTATTTAATGAATGACAATGTTATTAGAATCCTATTATTTATATCTGTCATATTGAAATGCAACTTACTTTTGTATTATGATCATGTAGATTGAAACTTTCCAAAGCCATGTATTCTTTGTTATAACTGTCCTTTATCAAGTAAAAGAAAATCCTTTCTGAATGTTTGTTCAGAATTTTTGTCAGGACTGGATCTTATTAATTGTGTTTTGGTGATTCATTGAGATTATTATTTAAAAAGACTTTAAAAACTTAAATTTTTTTATTATTTTGATTCATTGTATACAAATGGGGTACAACTTTCATTTCTCTGGTTGTACATGAAGAAGAGTCACACTGTTTGTGTAATCATACATGTACATAGAATAATGATGTTCGTCTCTATCTATTATATTTCCTTCCCCCACTCCCTCCCCACCCCATTTTCCTCTATACAATCCATCCTTCCTCCATTCTTACCTCTGCCCCATCCCCCCCATTGTGTATCATCATCCACTTATCAGAGAAATTATTCTGCCTTTGGATTTTTGGGGATTAGCCTATTTCACTTAGCATGATATTCTTCAACTCCATCCATTTACCTGCAAATGCCATAATTTTATTATTTTTTATGGCCGAGTAATATTCCATTGTGTATATATACCACAGTTTCTTTATTCATTCATCTATTGAAGGGCATCTAGGTTCCACACTCTAGCTATTGTGAATTGATCTGCTATAAATATTGATGTGGCTCCATCACTGTAGTATGCTGATTTTAAGTCCTTTGAGTATAGGCTGAGGAGTGGGATAGTTGGGTCAAATGGTGGTCCCATTCCAAGTTTTCTAAGGAATCTCCACACTGTTTTCCAGAATGGCTGCACCAATTTGCTGTCCCACCAGCAATGTATAAGTGTATCTTTTCCCCCACAACCTATTGTTGCTTGTATTCTTGATAATAGCCATTTTAATTAGGATGAGATGAAATCTTAGCGTAGTTTTGATTTACATTTCTCTTATTACTAGAGATGTTGAACATTATTTTCATATATCTGTTGATTGCTTATAGATCTTCTGTGAAGTAAGTATCTGCGCAATTCCTTAGACCATTTATTGATTGGGTTATTTGTATTCTTGGCATAAAGTTTTTTGAGTATTAATTCTGGAGGCTAGTGCTCTATCTGAAGTGTGTGTGGCAAAGATTTTCTCCCACTCTTTAGGCTCTCTCTTTACATTATTGATTGCTTCCTTTGCTGAGAAAAATCTTTTTAGTTTGAATTTATCCCATTTATAGAGTCCTGCTTTTATTTCTTGTGCTTTGGGAGTCATGTTAAGGAAGTCCGGTCCTAAGCCGACATGATGAAGATTTGGACCTACCTTTTCTTCTATCTGGTCTAATTCCTAGGTCCTTGATCCATTGTGAGTTGAGTTTTGTGCAGGGTGAGAGATAGGGGTTTAGTTTCATTCTGTTTCTTATGGATTTCCAGTTTTCCCAGCACCATTTGTTGAAGAGGCTTTTTCTCTCCATTGCATGTTTTTGGCACCTTTGTCTAGTATGAGATAACTGTATTTACGTGGATTTGTCTCTGTGTCCTCTATTCTATACCATTGATCTACCTGTCTATTTTGGTGACAAAACCATGCAGTTTTTGTTGCTATTGCTCTGTAGTATGGTTGAAGTTTTGATATTGTGATACCTCCTGCTTCGCTCTTCCTGCTAATGATTGCTTTGGCTCTTCTGGGTCTCTTATTCTTCCAAATGAAGTGCTTTACATTGACTTGATATTAAAATGTCTTTCATTTCTGAACTAAACCTAACTTGATCAGGATGTATTATCTTTTCAAGATATTGTTAATTTTGATTTGCTGAAATTATATTTAGACTGTTTGCACGTATGATAATGAGAAATACTGTTGTTAATTTTCTTTTTTCTTTTGAATCTAGAGAGGGAATCCAGGGGCCCTTAACTACTGAGCAGCATCCCAATCCTTTTTTTGTATTTTATTTAGAGACAAGGTCTCACTGAGTTACTTAGGTCTTGCTAAGTCACTGACATTGGCCTTGAACTTGGGATCCTCCTGCCTCAGCCTCCTGAGCAACTGGGATCACAGGCCTGTGCCACCATGTCAGGCTTACTTTTCTTTACTCATAGACGCCTCCACTTGCCTTTGGTGTCAGTGCGAAATTCTGGCTTCACAGAATGTACCAACAAATATCCCTTTTCCCTCCAGTTTTTTGGAAGAATTTGTGTGAAACTAGAATCACTTCCTTTTTAAATGTCTAATAGAATTTACTAGTGAAAACACCTAAGCTGAGTGTTTTCACTTAGTATATTTTTCAACTACAGTTTAATTTCTTTAGTGGATTTAGGCCATTCAGTTATTTTTTGTTGTTGTTCTTTTTCATTTCATCTTAGTGGTGAGTTTATTGCCATGGAGTTGTCTGTGACATTCTTATCATCATTTAATATCTCTAAAATTGTAGTTTATGAGACCTCTCCTCTCTTACATTTCATATCTGTAGTTTCTATCTTCTTTTTCTCTCTCTCTTTTTTCCTGATTAAACTTGTTAGAGGTTTAGCAATTAATCTTTTTAAGAACAAGCTCTTGGTTTCCTTGAATTTCTTGATATGGTGTTTCTGTTTTCTATTTTATTGATCTGCTCTGATCTTTATTTTCTTTATTTTGCTTTCTTCGGGCTTTGTTTGGTCTTATGTTTCTAATTCCTGAAGATAAGAGCTGAGATCTTTGATTTGAGGGTTTCCCCTTTCCTGTTGAAGGATCTACAGATTTTCCTCTATTGATTGCTTTATCTGCATCTTACCCATTTTAATGTGGTGTTTTCCTTTTCTTAGCTCAAAACATCTTCTAAACTCCAGTTTCAGTTCTGCTTTGTCTCAGGAGTTATTTGGAAATATGTTATTTAGTTTTCAAATATTTGACATTTTTCCAGAGGGTTTTTTTTTTTTTTTTGGTTATTAACTTCCAATTTAATTGCTGTGTGGCCGAAGAATAGTCTTTTTTATGACTTGAGTTTTTAAATATATATTAAGACTTTTTTTGCAGGGCTAAGAATATGGTCTGTTTCATAACAACTCTATTTGTACTTATGGAGAATAAATATTCTGCTGCTGTTGGATGGTCTTCTAAAACATGCCAGTTCAGTTGAGTTGGTCAATTGTATTTTTCAAGTCTTCTATATCTTTACTAATTTTTTTGTCTACTTGTTTTAGTAATTATCAAGATAGGGATGTTAAAATTCTAAACTCTGTCAGTGGAATTATCTATTTCATCTTGTGGTTCTAACAGTTTTTCAGCTCTGTTATTAGGTACATAAATATTTAGGATTGCTATCTCCACCAGATGAGTTGGCCCATTATCATTGTAAAATCCCTAGTAATCTCCCTAGTAATATTTGTTGTTTTGATATATTCCTACTCTGCTATTTAAGAATTGATTTCAGCTTCTTTTCCATTTAATGCTAGCATTGGCACTTTTTTCATACTTTTGTTTTTTTAACTTTTTATGCCTTTCTATTTAAACTGGTTTCTTTTGAGTGGTGTATGGTTGGGTCTTGTTTTAAAAATATAATTTGACTGCATCTGACTTTTATTGGGGTGTTTACACTATTTATGTGTAATTTAATTATTGATGTGATTGGGTTTAAATATACTAGTTTTCTACTTTATTTCTATTTGTTCCATTTATTTTTTTTGATCCCCTTTCTTCTTTTTCTGCCCTCTTGTATTACATGAGTTTTTGCTTTTTTTTTCTTTACGATTTCATTTTACTATATCCTTTGTTGGCAAATTAGCTCTAACTCTGTGCTGTTTTATTTTAACAGGTGTTTGGGAGTTTATTGTATTCATCTAAAGCTTATTCCAGTCTTTCTTCAAATGATTTTATAACACTCAACATAAAGTTATTTGAACAAGAGTATACTTCCATTTCTCCCTTCTTGGCTTTTGTGCTGTATTTGTACGTTGAACTTACACAAGTTATAAATACCACAATATGTTAAAAGTCAATTATCTTTTAAGAGACTTAACAGTAAAAGTGTTTTATATGTACTCCTGGCCTTGTCTCTTCCTCTGTTCAGTCTTTCTTGCCCATTGCCTTCTTCAAAGCAATCTTCGGGGAACATAATTTAAAAACTATGGTTAGAACTTTCTCCTCTTCCTGTGGCCAAGGCTGGTTTATCTTTTCTTGTTGTCAATGGAGCTGGGAACAGCTGGCTATGAAAGGCACAGTGAGGACTGTTAATAACTCACAACTGTGGAAGCAATCTTTCCTCCGTTGGTTGAATCTTTTCCTCTGTTTGCTGAAATACATGATGTTGGTGACATAGAATGCACCTGGTATAACTTTCATTTTTTCCTTCAGCATTTGGGTATTAAAACCTCTGAGAAGAGGTGACAAGATAATTTGGACTCTCAACACCTCCTTAGCTCTTGGCATTGCTGATATATACTGGAAGTGCCAAGACCTTGGCAACTTCTGGCTTTGGTTGTTTGAAGTGCAGGTGCTGCGGACAGACAGCCCAACAGATGACCATTATGAACCTGGCACCCAGAGACGAGATTTTGGAGAGGAGAGAAGATATAGTCATTTCCTACCCTCAACATTGGCCTTGATACAAACTGTGAAGCTGGTGCAGAAAGCTGATCTAAATGGGCCAGGTGCCTGGTGCCATCCTTTCACACTCGCCAGCTGTTTTCTCTTGGCTGGCATCCCCAGAAAAGCTTATTCTGATCTTATCAGACACATGGAGGTGTGCAGGCAGGGGGCTCTGGCTCTGGTTAACCTACCTAGGCTGGCATAGGAGCATGCGTGTAGGTCAGGGTGCCCTTTCCTGTTATGTCTGTACCACAAAATCTGAAAGTTTACCACAGAGGCCACCAGGCTTCTGGCTGACAATTCTAGTCCCTTAGTTTCCACAGAGGATAAATAGATACTGACTAATGAGGAGAATAGTTTACTCTGGAGTTGGGGAAGAAGCTACACCCAACCCAATTAACAGTGACTGATTGACACAGGGCACGGTGCCAGGGGTGAGAGTAATTCAGAGAGGTATGATCCACGTCCTGGTCCTCAAGGTATTAAAATCTGGTGGCGACAGGCCATAAACAGTGAACAATAATCAAGAGATAAATGATATTAATTAAAGAAATGACTTAATGAGGCAACATATTTGTTGCCAAATGAAGATCTAAGATGGTGAATTGATGGAAATCAGAGCAAATGTTCATTAGTGACACACTGGTGGGTGATAGAAAGCAGAGATGGGCTGACTTTTAAATTGGATAAGGTCCTCAGAAGTGGTCAGTTAGGTACCCAGTAAGTCCCCTAAAAATGAAACATTTTGACATAGGAATTACCCTTAAATGTCTTTTTTCTCTAATACATGTGCTGATTAGCTTAAAAAACAAAGTGGTCCGTTAGTACAGAAAGAGTGAACCAATTTGAAGGAAATAAAAACAAGGGCTTAGGACCAGAAACTAAGTATTTTGGGTAAAGGGATGTCAAGAAGAAAGCTGAATCAGCTTCAGTAATCCAGCTATTGTGGGGATAGCACAGCGGTGAAGAAACATGGCTCTTGAAGCTCTGTCATTTACTAATGGGTGCAACCTTGAGCAAGTCAACTCAGTCTTTATATTACAGTTTCTTCATCTGCAAAATAGAAAGAATTGTACTACTAGATTTCTCCAAAGGGCTCTTATAGGATTAAATGCATAAACACATAGTAACTAACCACATAGTTCGATCTGATCTAGAGTAAGTGTTTTATGAATATTAGCTAAGAGTGATGGCAGTATCAGTAGTAGTGAAGTTCGTAGGGACTTTACCTTAAAATAAAACCTATGGCCTGAAACATGTTAGCTGAATCCTCTTTTCATACCGGAGGCTGAAAGATTATTCAACTACTAGTGGCAGGGCGACTGGGCATGGTGGTGTCCTGGTTTCCTGTTATATGCCTTCCTACCACCTCACATCATAGCCCCCACACAGAAAGCCAGGAGCCATGGATGAGACTGATTAGGGGCTGAATTGGACAGATTTAAACTAATTTTTACCTTAATTTGTCATTATCCTTTTGATCATGGATAAACTGTGATATTCTGTTCAGGGTTCCTTATGTAGTTTGCTGCCAGCATCTGATAACCAGCTGGAGGGGCAGCAGAGAAAACCTGGCATTTGACAGTGAAACTGTCTCAAACATCCCATGAGGTTCTGGCAGCCAGTCCACACCTCGGCCTGGGCCAAACACTCCCTGGCCAGGTTTCAGGTTAGCAGAAAGTGATTCGTTTTTGTTGTGCATTTGAAGAAAGCAGAAAAATCACAGGGCTTTAATGAGCATACCTAATTGGGACTTTTCCTTAGGAGAAGAGAATATGTCCTCTTGATATCTGTCATAGGAAGAAGGAGGATGAGAATCCTAATGACCCAAGTGCAGCAGGGGTCCATTTTGACCATTCAGACTTAGCTGTGGAAGGTTCCAAGATGTCAGGAAGAGGTAATTCCCGTGGGGAGGTTGACTGAGAAAGAGGGGCTGTGTCTTTGCAGGAAGCTGGGGAGGAGTGTGATTAGAAGACGTTTGCCTTGGAGCTGGGATATATGACTTGTGCTTGAGGTCTTCCAAGTGACCAGAAGCATCACAGAGACCTCAGCGTCCTTAGCTTGGTTCAGTAGGATGGAGAGAGACTGTAGATTCAATACAAATCAAATCTACAAATGTATATTGGGCATTTATAACACACAAAGCAAATGTGTTTGGATACACGGCAGCAAGATGAAACTGACCTCCGTCTTCTATAAGCTCACAATCCACAGAGAGATGTGTAGTGAAATGTAGTGCACACCTCTAGGACAGCTGCTTGGCCCACAGTGATTCTAGGTTCTTTAGATACAGCCCCTGAGGTACTGGGGAGAGAAACCAGGTGAAGCTGTACTATGTAGATAACTTTCCAACTCTTACAACAGCAAGTTGGCCTAAGGGTATGCAGTGCCCCCAAGCTGGGCTGACCTACTCGCTCTCTCCCTCTTTCTTTCTTTGTTTCAAAGCTAAGAACCCAAGAGACTGGATGTCATTAGAGTCATGTTGTACGTCAGACAGAAGGACCACAAAGCCCACAAGGTTCTTTTCCGCCCAAAACTGACACTTCCTTCAGTACTGGAAAACATACAGCAACCTCTTCTACTAATTGCTTATTTCCTAAATTAATTTGAGCTCACTTTCTGTCACTATATCCAAGAGGCCTGATTCATGTAAGTAATATGATTTAAGAGGGTGATCAGTTGAAAATCTGAGGAAATTTCCAGAGAGGGAGTCAAAGAAAGAAAGGATAGTCAATATCCCTAAATGCTTCTCCTCTTTTTTTGAGATGGGCTTCTTGCTGTGTTGCTGGGGCTGGTCCTGAACTCCTGGGCTCAAGTGGTTCTTCTGCCTCAGGTCTCTGAGCCACTGAGACTATGGGTGCTCACCAGCATGCCTGATTTTAAATGCCTCCTAAAAATCAAAAGAGAGGTAATATATCTAGTTGTATTCATACAGCAGAACTCTGAAATGCCAGATATGCCATATATTGATGTCTCTTGGTATATACTAATAACACGATACAGAAAAAGAAATTTCAACTTGGGAATCATAACTCATTTTCTGGTTGTAGTTCTATTACTGAAACCTGGGTTATCTTGGACATGTTGCATCCCCTTTCTAGGACTTAGTTTCAATATATGTAAAATACCAAGGATGGACTTAATCTCCAAGTCCTCTTCTAACTAATTCTATGACATTGGCTATTAGAAATGATAGATTGTGATGTCTGTCTACATAAAACTAGTAAAAATAGGCTGAGCATCATTTAGGAAGTAGAAAAGATAAAGGGAGGAAAAATGGATTTATACAAGAGGATGTGACAATTAATCAATGCATTTGCCATCAGTACATTCCAAGTAAAACTTCACGGGAGGACACTGATGTCTACGAAAATGTGTTTTGATGTTATACTCGGTATGTTCTCCTTAAAGGAGTTCAGTTTAGCTCAACAAATATTTATGTAGCATGTACTAGGTACTCAGTACTGTCTTATGTATAAGAGCTTGAGAGATGGACTCGGACAGAGTTCCTTCATCAGTCAGAGATTTTCTGACTGTTAACTCACTCAAGAAGTTATTCCCTTCATCCCCTTCTATTTTGATGTGCCTGATAGTTTTCAACTGAAGGGAGCATTACAGGAAATAATTATTGATGGAAATATTTGTTTTTTTGGGGGGATGATATTTGTGTGGGGACATGCACACACACACACACATGTGAGCAGATATAGGTGTTTGAGGCAGGATCTTGCTTGGCTGCCCACACTGGCCTTCAGCTCCTGGGCTCAAGTGATGCTTCTGCCTCAACCTGTCAAGTAGCTGGGAGTACAGGCACGTGCCCTCCATTCCTGGCAGTGGACATAATAATAGCTGAGTATTTTGAGTGCTTACTGGAAGCCACTGTACTGAGTGCTTGGCTTTCATGTCCCACCTAATACCCTCACTAGGGTAAGGTTGGAGCTCTTACTGTCCACAATTTATTGATGAGGAAATTAAAGCTGAGGGCGTGCTTTTCCCAACCTTACCCTTCACCTTAGTCATACCTGCCTTTAACAGACGTGGTCCTAATAGACCACAGTAAATTATTTTAGGACAATATCACCCATGTCATAGTTAAGGATTATCAACTACTCTCTATGGGTGACCAGTTGGGCTGAGAGTTTGTAAGTTAAGGTAACATTTTGGAACCTGAGTAGGAAGATAGATTTTGGATTTGATTCTTTAGAATTTTCTTACCTTTGAGGCTATCCCAATAATGGAAAACACTGATTCAAGGGCCATGAGTTGCTTGTCTCTTAGATGTGTTTCCCTAGGTTGATACTTAGAGAAAAAGTTTTAAAAGACTGTGAATCCCTGCACCGGGGAAGATGAGTTAACACAGGAAACCCATGAGATCTCTTGCGTTTTTATATTCATATGAAACTGCTGAGGTTGGCTGTTTAAGACATGGCCTAGAGGGAAAAAATAACTCTTAGACCTATCAGAAAACCTGTCAAGGAACATGGAGTATTACCAGGGCTAGCCATGCAATCACATGACTTTTATCTTGCATAGACTGTAAATCAATAAAATTAATGCAATGAATTTGAGCCCAGCTTCTTATTGAGAAAAAATGGGTTGCAATTTATCACATGTGTGGACTGTGCAAAGGATGGGCCTCCCGCAGTTCAAGTCACCGATTGATTTCTACAACTTTGCAATGCAAAACCCGGTTGTGTTATTCCTTTTGCAACATGATTTTCCCTGAGCATGAGATGAGACCCAGTGCTTCATTTTATTTTTGCAGCCAAGGAAAAGATCATGGATTAAAAGAGAAATAGCTCTTTGACCACTGAATTTCTACCAGGGGTTTGGATGTTCCGCCAGGAACAATCAATGTTGCTCCTGAGTTTATTGTCAGCCTCTGAATTTGTCTTAGCATAGCAGTCAAGGATGCAGCAAGCCCTTTTCTCATCTTCAGAGGCTATGAAAAAGACTTCTCTCTCTATTTCTTGGATTGTGTAATTTTAAATGGACTCCAGTTTTGAATGCAGGAAAAAGCATGAGATTACATGAGACTTATCTGAACGATCATGAGAGACTAAACCATATCTAAGGAAATAACAGTATTTCTGTTATATAAAGTATGTTTATTCTTAGCCCGTCACAGTGATCACCTAGTCCAACTACCTTCTGCACAGATGGGAAAATGAAGGAATGAATGGGGGAAATTTCTTATTTCTCCAAGGTCACTTGGTCACAGCAGTAGAGCTGGACTGGAGTGAAAACAGTGGAGTCACATTTACCTCAGGGCTATTTTCAATTCTCTCAGGCTCATTCATCAAGTTCTGCTCCACTTTCCTAGTCTGAGCTTTGGGCCAGGCAGGGACTTGCCTGCATGAGTGAGGAGATGGCATGGGAAGTGGCAAGTGCCTCAGCCCTGGGCTCAGAGCCAGACTGAGGTGTGGTTAATTAGGGATGACGTCTCCTTCCCTGTTGAGACCCTCTGCTGCTTCTTTAGCCAATCGACTTTGGAAAACGTGGGGCCTGCAGCAACGAATCACTGGTTAAGTTTACTGGGGACACAAGTGAGGTATGAATTAGGTCTCCAAGCATGGATTTTCATGAGGGACCTTTTTTTTTTTTCCTTTCCAGAGAATTAAGACAAACTTCGTACATGTACCTAGCTGAATAAGAGATGAGAAAAAAGAATGGCCTCTGGAAGGAGCTGAAAGAATTTTTTTCCTGAAGTTCTCCAGGAGACAATGGACTTAAGTGTCCTCTCTCTGAGTGCAAGTGATGTGGTACAGTTTTCTCCTTAACTGTCTGGCAACTTGACGCGGAAGCTTTGGGGACTCTGAGACAAGGAGTTTAGAGCCTTGGTTAAGATCAAGGCAGTCGAAGAAGAACATGTACCCACGAAGTATATGGCAGGCAAGAGATGTTGACAGGAATGCCTGAGGTCCCCTGGGGTGTTGCAGGGCGTGGAGACAGGGAGGGCGTGGTTTTGTGGAGATCGGGGAGCATGGGTTCCTGCATTAGTGGAGGGCATGGAAGAGCCTGGGAAATAGGGTCATTAAAGTTAAAATATGATGAAATGCTTGGCATAGCACACAACAAGAATCACTGCCTCTCCTTTCTACCTCTCTTAGCTTCCCAAGGCTGCTCCTTAGGATCTTCTTTTTAAAACGGTTTTTGATGTCCAATGATTTTTAAATATGTAATTAAATGACTATGCCGAGGAAAAGTACATATGATTTGCTGTCAACTCTCAGCCTTTTGGTTTATGATCTGCTTGCTTTTAAACGTTTTAAAATTGCATTTCACTGCTATCTACAAATTGCAAATCTCTATAACAGATACTGCAAACGATGAATAAGATAGGATGCCTGGGCTGCAATAGCTAACAGCACTAGAAATGGGAGAAAAGATCCATTCACAGCTGCTGCCCTAGAAGGCTGTTCCTGGTAAGTAGCTAGAGTGATACAAAAGAAGCATTTTAAGAGTCGAGGTAGAAGGAAGCATCTCTTGCAGGCATTAGCAAAGCTGATTCGATGAAGAGTTGGTACTTTTCTTAGAGTTAAAATCATCCAAGCAGTAGAGTTACTTTCACTGCAATAAAAATATTTTAATTACATTAGGTACACACAAATCTCTAATAGAATATTTATTTCTATGACATTTGCTCAATAAAGTCTAAAAAATATATCGGTTATCTTCTGACTTGAACATTTCTTGGTAGACTGGTGGCTACAAGGTCCCAAGTCATAGACACCAAATTCGATTTGACCAGAGGCCATTTCTATGCCATTCCAAGTACAGATTTTGAAGTTTGAGGGACCCTAATAAATAGCTGCTCTCTTGTTAACTTTGGTTCTGAACCAAGGGGAGAATAAAGCTAAAGAGTAAGGCAGGTTGGAGGCCAACATACGATTTTTATCAGTGAGGCAGATATCAGAGAATATAGTTTCTACTTAAGGGCTAGCGAACTTAACTCATTCTATATCCCGGAAGTGGATTGAACCGCACTGTCCCTACTCCGATGAAAATGCTTGGATATTTGAGAAAGTTTATAAGAATAAGGGCATGGAGAAATAAGACAGAATGAAAGCGTCCTTCTAAAAGATCAAAACTCAAAGTTGGAAAGGGAAGACGAAGGACTGAGATTACACAGGTTCGATTTGCAGTCCCAGCCCGTTGGGTAAATTGCCTTTCTTCCACAATGAGGAGTAAGAGTGAACAGAGGACAGGGCTGCTACAGTAGCCAAGATCCCTCCTCATGGGAGAGTTGGGGTACATGAACCCTTTCCAATTTCCTAGCCCCCCAAATGGTAACCCTGAGAAACAAGTTGGAGTCACTGTAGCAGAGATAGTATTTTTTTTAGTCTCACTGAAAAGATCCAACTGAAGACTGTATGAAATGCAGTGGAAAAAACAAACAAACCCAATGCCCTCCCAAAAAACCCCACAGACATACCCTCTTTTGTTCTCTGCTCCCTAAAGGACCCTTCTTTATCTTCACATCCATAAATACTGGCCACAGATGTCCTATCTTGGGATTCACTTCATCATTAAAATCACCATTTAATGAGTAGCATTAGGCAGAGATGTCATCTCTCAAGAAGTGATGGTGAGAGATGTGAGTCTTTGAAGTCAGTAGCTTTTTTAGGACAGTGGCTAATCAACCATTTCACTCTACATTGTTATATTCTCTTTCTTTAGTGTGTGTGTGTGTGTGTGTGTGTGTGTGTGTGTGTGTGTGTGTGTTCCTAGTGAGTTCCTACCTATCCAAGAATTCTCTGGCTTAAATTCCCTGGATCCATTGAGTTTTAGTACCACAGGTTGAGAAAAATGTTTCTATATAATAGAAACTACCTGCATACATATTATGATAAAATCTACACCTTATAGCTAGCTAATAAATGTATGCCTAATACTAATAAATGAATCAAAGCATTTGCATATGCAATGAAACATGCTCACTATTGCTGGAGTCAGGTGACCTTGGCCATCAGGGAACAGGTCCCATCTGGACCAACCCAGAGATTGTGATCAAGAGTTTCAACCTCTCCTGTCTTTGCTTTCATTTTCTGTAAAATAAAGGAGTAGAATTTCATTTTCTTTTAGGTCAATCAGTAGGATGTACAGGTTAGGATATTATTTAAAACATTAAAATGATGCATTACAAGTTTTTTCTTTTCTATAAAAGGTCAAGCAATACTTGAGTGGGATCAAGAGCTCAAGTTCTATCCCCCTTTCCAATGCATTTTCTTTCCAGATGGAATAGCACACAGTCACATTTTTTGGATGTGCTACCTCTGCACACATCTTTGCACAGTACCAATTTTCGTAATAAAGGAGATCATACTAATGTGTAGTTCTCTCACTTGATTTTTTCACTTAAAGGTACAGTTTTGGGATCTTCTCATTTCACCACTCAAGACCTCTTCATCAACTTCTGCCAGAGTTGTTGTGGATGTAATGCAGTCTGCCAGGCACTCTCTTTGTGAACACTTAGGTTGATCTTAATACTTGTTATCACAAGCTTTACTATAGTAATAAAGCTAATTTGTGATTCCTTGTACATGATGTCATTGTTTCCTGGAAATTCAGATGTGGAATTTTTGCTCCAAGGATACACACATATTTAAATGGAGATAAACAGTTGGATGGTGGAATTTCAGAAGTAGTGACTGGAACTCGCAACCTGCTTTATGCCTCATCCACATGAAAGCTGCTCCTGTGCATTTCCACTCAGATGTTCTATTGATGTTTCAAAGTAATGCCTAAGAAACAATTTTCTCCCCAAATACACTTCTTACCCAGTCTTCTCCACTTCTTAAAATGGTGTCACTACTTCCTCAGTTCTTAAGTCCCAAACCACAAGTCTTCTGTGTTTTTACCTTTTTCTTACCTTTCAACACTCAGCCTTCTACAAGAGTTGGCTCTACTTTTGAAGAATAGCCAGAATCCATTCATTTTCTTCAGTCTCCACCATTGCTTCCTCTGTTCAAGTCATCATCCTCCCTCATCTGGTCTACAGCAAAGACTTTCTAACAGATCTAGCTTTGATCCTCGCCCACGCCATGAAAGTGCTTTTTTTTTTTTTTTTTTTTTTTTTTTTTTAATGCTGTAAGCAAAGTAAGGCTTTAAAAATATAAATTTGATCATATTAGTCCTATACTTTAAATTCTCCAGTGATCTCCCATTTCAGTAAAAATAAAACATAAATTCCTTCCATAGATATGCAGATCCCACATGACCTTCCCAGCTCTCCAAACTCTGCAGCCTCGCTTGGGTCCACTTGTTTATTATGTATATGTTTATTATATTATATTATTAATTTATTATATTATATTTCTCTTCCAATTCAATTGCCCGAGTTTTCCATTCCATTCCTACTTCAGAATTTGCACATTTCTTATTCCCTGGCCTGGGAAACTCTTTTCCTTATCTTTACATGACAGGCTCCTTCTTATCCTTTATTTCTTAGTTTAATGTCTTCTCTTGGATATACTTTCTCTCACCTGTCTATCTCTGTCAAGTAACTGTCTCTCTCTCTCTCTCTCCCAGTTACTCTCTATCACATGGGTCTATTAATTTCCTTCATAGCTCTTATCAAAACCCAAAATTATCTTGTTTAGTTATTTGCTCACTTGTTTATTATTTTTCTCCTTCAAAGGTAAGTTCTATCAAAACAGCAACCCTATCTATCTTTTTCTGGCATATGGTAGAGCTCAACAAATACATGCTGACTGAGTGAAGGAAGTCTTTCCCACAGAGTAGCACCTGCTTTGGGGAAGGTCCAGAGCACTGGGAGAGATGAGGACAATGGAGGATGAACAGTGAATCAGTAAGGAGAGCTCGGTGGCAGATAATAGAAAGAAAGGCAGGAAGGGAAGTCCTTGTCAGGTTGCAGAAGTTCTGCAATGAGTCTATCTTTTGGGTCCTCTGGCTCTCTTGCTTAGCCTCTCCACCACCACATCAGACTGCATTACGACCAGCAAGAAGCTCATGCCTCAGGGACTGTCCCAGGCATCCTCAGACCTGAAATTTGGTCCAGAATTCCTCCCTTTCTCCCTTCCTTTCTTCCTTCCTTCCTTTTCCCCTGCCTCCCTTCTTTAACTCTTTCTTTCCTGCCAGGGCCTTGAACATGCTAGGCAACTGTTCTATCACTGAGCTACATTCCTAGCCCTAGAGTGTCATATTTCGAAAGCCACCCTTGGTACCTCTACTGTATGTTTTACTTTCAAGAAGGCTAAATATCTCTAAATTGACAACTTAGTTTTCCAGATTTGTCATAATTTGACTTATTTGATCATTTTGAGCTGGAAGAACTCAATAGAGTGGCATTTCCATAATTTATGTCTATTATTCAGTTTCTTCAAACAAGCAACCGTACAGATTTCCCTAACAATTGGAAAAAACAATTCATGGTGTCTGTAGAACCATTAAGGTATGTGATAATCTCATTGTCTTAGCACAATTAGTTACTTCTTTTTGCTTAAGGGATATTCACATTCTCTTCAATTGAAGGTATTTTTAGGTGTTTGAAGTATGTAATTTCCTCTATAAAACAAAAAGCTCTATTTTTTTGTTACTTGAACAAAACTCATTTATGCTGTTCAATAGTTTTAGGTGTATGTTTCTTTCTTATATTGAAAAATAAATGCCATGTAAAGATCAAGGAATGCTTTATTTACAACACTAGTGTCTCCCTGACTCTAGTGCTGAGCCTGAGTTTAGCATCTGTCCATTGTCATGAACATCAGAAGTGTGGTGGGAAGAGTGGGGATTCTCTTCAAACTGAGGCCTGGGCCTGGATGCCAAGCCTCTGGGGCCTTCTAATGACCCCACTGCCCACTATGCACCAGAGTTGGCAAGAAGTGCTGAAACAAACTTAAAATGGAAGTTTAAAAAAAGTGATTTTAAAACTCCTCTTTCAAGAGCCCTTAGCTACAGCAGAGGGGCCTATTTCCATTAGGTAACTGAGTGAGATCTCTTCAAAAAGGGGCATTTTAATATTGTTACATGAACAAATTTAAGCAAAACACAGTTTAAAACATCACTGAAACCACTGAAGTCCCCAAACTATAAGAGCATATAAACTTTCTGAACTCTAAAACCTGAGCTGCATTTTTCATTCTCATTCCAAAAATTTGTTCTTCGTTGTTAGTGTGTCACCTTAGATTAAAGGAGCTTGGAGTGGTAATTGAGATGTTATTGGTTCTTATTTTAGCCTTAAGTTAGCATATTAATAAAACAGCACATGAATACCCTGCTGTGTAAATCGTGAGCTAAATTTTCAGAATGGGCTCGTAGCCTAGTAACAACAGACGTATGGAAACATCACTAAATTTTCATCAGGGTCCTTTATAACCATTTTTTCTTCCTTCTGCTATATGGAACAATCTTAAATGTATTCCTAAAACTGTAATGTTTGGAGAATGGATTAAGATAGGAGGAGAAAAAAGAGAAAGGGAAGGATGGAATAAAAGCAAGGAAGGACACAAAAAGGAGAGGAAAAGAGAAATTATGAAAGAACAAAGAAATAAAAGAAAAATCGATGATTTTTTTTTTTTTTTTTGCTTCAATATTCTAAACCGCCTCTTGAATCAGAGACACATTAGACTAGTGGGGCTTCTTTTCTAATGATCAATTTTATCTTATTAGTTTACTTTTTCCAAAACTTTATATTTTAAAATAGATACAGATTCATGCATAGTTGCAAGGACAGTACAGAGAGGTCTAGTGTGCCCTTCGCTCTGTTTCCCCATTGGCGTCATCCTACTGACATGTAGCATAATATAAAAACCAGAAAACTGGCATTGGTACAGTGTGTGTGTATACTTCTGCATCTTTTGCACTTGTGTGGGTTGATAAAATCACTGCCATTAAGACACACACCAGTCCTTCACCACAGAGACCCTCCTATCTCTGCCTCTATCTTCACACCTTCCCCTTCTGCCCCTCTCTGCATTCTTAACCTTAGAAACCTCTAATTTGTTCTTTTTTTTTTTTGTAATTCTGCCATTTCAATAATATTATAGGATTGGTTTCATATAGGATACAGTGTTTTGAGTTGGCTTATCCCACTTGCTATGATTTCTTTGAGAACCAGCTCTTGTTCGGTGTATATTGGATAGTTTGGCTGTTTTTATTATTGAATAGCATTTCAAGCGTTGTGTTTGGATAAATTAGTGAATGCTAAAATGATCTTTATTTAGTAAGGTATAGTTTATATACTTGTATATATAAACTATATACCCTGAGAAAATCAGTCATCCTATATATCGGTGTCAATTCCTGGTCCTTAGGCCTCTGTTTTATGCATCTGCTGGGGGCTCCCCTACAAGAGCTTGTCTCCCTAGGACCCCCATTAGGTTCTCACCTCACTGGACCTCGTACTTGGTCTGTTCCTCTCTGAAGCCTTGGCGAGGGAATTACCTCAGGTTTGCCTTCCTCTTTGCTCCTGTTGTCTTAAATAGCCACCATATGTCACCATGCTTTTTTCCAACAGATGGGGCCCCTCTTGAGGCATGGGACATCTCACAATCCCTGACAATAAATGGCCTGTTCTCAATAAGGCTGATAGTGTTGCTTTTGAGTTTAAGTAATTTGGCTTTCCAGTTCTGACTTTGTTGGCATTCACAAATCATATGGGAAGACTTAAAAAGCATTCTGAAGCTCGGTCTTACCCTCAGAGATTTCAGCTTAATTGTTTTGAGGTGCAGCCAGGATCCTGGAATTTTAAAAGTTCCCCAGATGATTCTAATGCACAGTCAAGATCTAGAACCACTGCCTTGGCCAACATCAAAATTGACTATATTTGATGAATTTAATCTATATAAGAGACATTAGATGAGGTTGCTTTTTTTCTAACTGCCCACATTTTTTATTTTTTTACAAAAATGTTTGCATTTTGATGCTTAGATCCTCTGATTGTTAACAGAAATGTTTTATATAGGATCAGAACATGATTTCGTGAATTTTACCTGTCACTTTGGTCCTTTAGAATACATTGTGCAAACAGGAAAAACATGTTCTTTACTCTCCATCAAATTCAAATCAATTCAAAACACATTTCTGAGGCTTCTAATGTAGCCATTATCTAGTGGCTCTCAACCTTGGCTGCACATTAGAGGTAGCTGGGGAGTTCTAAAAATCCCAGTGCCTGGGCTGCACCCCACACCTATAAAATAAAATTATTTGAGGATGAGACCCGGGCATCAGCACTTGGTAAAATTCTCTGGGGAATTTGAATGTGTGGCCAGGACTGGAGAACTATTGTCCTAAAAGATATGTTCCTGATGTGTCTGCACAAACATATGCATGAATATTTTTGTTTACACAAACTATTATGTTAATTGGGTGAAAAGTCAGGGCTTATTCTAAGCTCATGCTTTAAAGAAAAAACTTGGCTCTTATAAAAGTACACAAGGCATTCTCCCAATGACAAAAAAAGCCTCCATGCTCCTAGTTCACTTGTTTCTTATAAAATAAAACAAAATAAAAAACCAAGTTGAAAAAGTAGCAGTGATTATTACTTTCATGTTCCAATTTTACAGTTGAGAAAACAAAGGTAAAGCTATATACAGAGATATAGGGCCCAGGATGGACATCTGTCCATCACCTAGAGCCTTACTCTCAGGTGTGCAAGTACGTTAAGTTATAGGCTGAAGGACACCGCCTTCTCTCACCCCAGTCCCACCTCTGAAAGTAGCTTATCCCAGAGCACATAGGTAGGCAGTGTGGGGACAAATGCTATGATCAGATCAGGGGGCTCCTGTGCCCTCTTCCCTCCAAGATCCTTCTGGGTCAGGAAATAAACTTATAAAATCGGAGCTGAAGTCAAAGAAATTGAAACAAAAGAAACAATTCAGAAAATTGACAAAACAAAAAGCTGGTTCTTTGAAAAATAAACATAATTAATGAACCCTTAGCTACACTAACAAAGAGAAAGAGAGAGAAAACTCAAATTACTAAAATTCGTGATGAAAAAGGAAATATCACGGCAGACACTATTGAATACAAAACATACTTAGAAACTATTTTGAAAATCTATACTCCAAAAAATAGAAAATCTCAAAGACATTGACAGGTTTCTAGAGACATATGATCCACCCAAACTGAATCAGGAGGACATATACAATTTAAACAGATCAATATCAAGCAATGAAATAGAAGAAGCCATCAAAATCCTACCACCCAAGAAAAGCCCAAGGCTGGGGAGGTAGCTCAGTCTGTAGAGTGCTTGCTTTGCGTGCACAAGGCCCTGGGTTCAATCCCCAGTACCAAAAAAACAAAAACAAAAACACCCAGGACCAGACTGATTCTCAGTAGAGTTCTATAGGACCTTCAAAGAAGTACTAGTTCTACTACGTCTCAAAGTATTCCATGAAATAGAGAAGTAGGAAATAAACTTATATTAGAAAATGCAGAATTGCATCTGCTTTAACTTAATGTAGGCCTAATAACCCCCAAAATAATCTCTCATTCAACGCCACAGACCCATGTTATCTTATGTGGCAAAAAGGATGTTATAGTTATGATTAAATTAAAGATCTTGAGATGGGGGTTGACCCTGGATTATCTGATGGGCCCAATGTAATCACCCATCTGTATAAGTGGAAGCCAAAAGAGTTAACTTGGAGGAGGACATGTGAAGGCAAAGCAGAGGGTGAAGTCACGCTATTACTCACAGGAGGCCACAAGCTTGGAGGCAGACTCTTCCTAGAAGCCAGGAAAAGTAAGAAGTGCTTCTCCACTATACCGCCGGAAGCCCTGTGGATACCTGGATTTTGGCTTATAGAACCTATTTTTGGCCTTCAGAGCTTCCAGAACTATTAAATAACAAATTTATGTTGTTTTAAGTCAATAGGTTTGTGACAATTTGTTTATAATAGCAATAGAAAATTAATATACTTAGTTTAAAATTGATGTTTGCTTTAAACAATGAGACCATAGTCTGACTATAGTCACTAAGATGGCTTGATGTAAAAAAAAAATAATGACTATTGCATTATAAATTCTAAAAGCTTAACTTATGTATTTACTAAGGTAAGCTCATAGAAAATGCCTCGGTCTCTTCTTCATTACTAAGAGTTTGCACTTACTTTTGGAATCTGTTGAGGCTCTGATTTGCTTTTCTCATCTCCAATTCTCACTAATTGCTGCCCTCCTTAAGGAATTGGAGGATCCAATATTGCTTTTCTTGGGTCAAGTCATAAGGTCAAACAGGCTTTAATCACATGCTTTCCTGCCAAGCCATACCAATTAAGACCCCTGAAATGAAGTTTGAAGTTTGTTTATTTCTTAATTAAAAAAGAGTAGTTGAGAGAGAAGTTGTATTGGGCACTTTGTGAATAATGTCCATGCACACGGGAAAAGGCACAAAGTGTAGACTCTAAATTCAATTTGTCATAAGATACCACTCATACATAACCAAAATTCCCTTGACAATTCCTTAGGACAAATCAGTGTTGGAGACCAATGTAACACCTCTCAATAGGTCTAATGCAGTTTTTTTCTCCAGAGTTGGAACTGGTTGCTGTTTTCTAGTGGACAGCCAAATAAAGTGGTTGGCTCTTATTTAGGTGCCATATTATTACCAAGTGGGGAAAAGTCATATTAAATTTTAAAGTGTTTTCAGTGTGGTTGCCTGTACTGTGAGATCCACCTGAGAACTGAGCCAACAGAGGAAACAGAATCTCTACTTATTCTTCTAGGCACCTGGTAGGGGCAAATGGTAGACAGAACCATTAGCATTATTTAGCTACTTCTCTTGCTTGTGGTTCTTGTTTGCTATTTCTCTCTCTGAAAAGCATATGCAATTAAATTTGAAAAAAGTTAATACATAATGTTACTTCTTCATACAATTACATTTTCCCATTGGGGACTGGACAATCTCATTCACCAATATAGCACTGGAGATATTGCTGGTGGAAGGAAGAATTTGGAGGGGTTTAGGGCCAGGACGATGGTGAGATAGACCTATTCTGAGTTCCTAAGACTTGGAACTGGAAAAAGTGGGTGAGACTTGTGGACACAGTCTTGCTATATGTAAGACTGGTCTTAGAGTTCAAATCTTTCAGAGGCAAAAGGATGATCTTTGCAAATACTCTGAGTATTCAAGTACAGATTAACTGACCAGAATGTGGGGAAGACATTAAAGGATTGAGCAGAAGATGTGAGGGTCTTTTGGATCTCTTTTAAACTAAAACTCTATGTTATGAGATTTCTGCTATTACATTTCTCTTCAAGACTTTGTTCTTTCTTTTTAAGAAAGTAAAGTTACCTTAAGTAAAAAATATGTATAATTCTCTGACATCTCATTTTCTTGGTAACATTATTTGCTCAACAAAGAAATTCTAAAACACTACAGCAATCTTCTTTATTCTTTGTAAGATACAATGCCTTGTTAAAGGACAGCTTTACTTTGGAAGAGGATTTAACACCAGATATTTCACTGTGGGCCTGACCAATGAGACCTTGTGAGAATTCCACTCAAGTCCTTTGTTGTATAGTTTAAATTTTGGCTTGTGAGAAGTAAAGTGTTACAGAGAGGCTACTGGGGTTTTCTCCATTTCTTTCCCTTAAAGTAGGTGTCACAACATTTTCCAGCCACTGGGTTTTGTGCTTAAGAAACCATGAAGGAGAAACCTTCTCCAGAGCCCTCTGGTGCTGGCTGCCGTCCATGTCTGTCAGGGTCCTGCCGTGTGTAAATCATGCACCCAAATACATCCAGAGAAAGCCCATCCATCACATGTCGGCAGTGATGTGGGCTGCGCTGTCTGTAAATCTGGAGAAAATAATGTATTTGTGCTGCAAGATGACATCCCATAATGAGATTGTGATATTCCATAGCATGTGATTTGCTATTTGTGACAAAGATGAATTTCACAGTGAGTGCAGCTGCTCAGAGGCTGCTGGGCCTGGTGGACATGTGGAAGGTAAAGCCCCCTCTCAGGCTGGCCAGTCATAACTCTTCCCTACTGGAAATAATTTCTCAGCACTGCCAAGAACAAGTTGCCAAATTGAATTTTCTCTAAAGGGTAGCTGAGTGTTTAAGCAAAACAAAATCTCTAAAGGAAAAAAAAATAGTATAGAAGACATTCATCAATATCCCTCGATTGCATTTATTGTTTATTGTAACTGAACCTAATAGTCCACAACAGAGGTTGTGTGACAGACTTCTGTGCCCCCAGTACATGCAGCTGATGTGAAGTAAAAACTGCCTTTATGTTCAAAATAAATAACCTAAGTTGTTCAGATTCTTACTCCCAGACTCATATATGGAAACATTTTATATGTTCATCATTTTTAAGGCTCCTAAGTTGTACTGAGTCTTTGCTACAAAAAGTGTGGTCCCCAGACAAACAATTTTGTTATTACTTGGGGCTTGGTGGCAATATTGGTTCTTGGGTATCATCTCAGGTCTACCAGAATCTGCATTTTAATAAGACCACTAGTGGGTCTTGCACGCATTAAAATTTTAGGAACTCTGTACAAAATGATGTTTCAGATATTCTAGTATGTTCCTCAACACCAGTAGTAGTAATACTGGTAATATAATATAAATAATCCCAAGTAGATATGTGCACATACTTTTTTTTCATTTTATGAAGCATTTTCAGAATTATAAGCAAATGTGAGTTTTTCCATAACCTTGTAAGGTAGATAGGTGCCATTGTCTTCATTTTAAAGTTGAAACAAATGAAGCTCATGGTGAATAGTTTTGCTGAAAACATATGCCAGTAAATCCAGAGTCTAAATACAAACTCAAGTCTTTTTCCCCTTCATCTTCTTTTCTCATTATTAGGAAAACATTTACTATGAGCTTGTTTGATTTTATCTTATAAAGCAAAGAGAGCTCCGTGAAAGTACTCATACACTCTCAGATATCCCCAAGATAAATGAAACTAGGTGCCTATAAATGACTGACTGAGCCCAGAGTTACTATATATGACTGCGTCTGTGAAGAACTTAATTAATTTGAAAAGGATCAAAGCTGCTTTTAGTTATGTTAGGCATAGATGCTGATGTGTCTTGTGTCAGTCATTGCACAATAGGTCTTGATTTAGAGTTGATCACACAGATCAGCATGGTGATATCAGATCTGTGTCAAAATATTAACTGTAAAGTTCCTTTAAGGGTTCTACTGTTCCAGTAAAAGATCCCAGGCCAGCCACTGAAATATTGACCAATGTGTCAAGTTTTCTGTTTCATGGCAAGAGATACCCCAAAGTGCTTCTGATGAGGCAGGATGATTAGGCACCAAGTACTAAGTATAATGAAGCCATTGATCCAGAGGTCTTCATCCTTTGGCCCTGGAATTTACAGAAGGTCTTGTGACAGGGTGACATTAGGGGTCAAAGATACTAATGGCATACAAGGTGAAGTTCTTCGGCTTCTCTTGGAAGAGGGTACTTCTGAGGACCCTGAGTTTGTTAAAGAAGCTCATTACTTATAAATGCAAGGACAGTGGAATTGAGAGAACATATTTCAGGGCAGGGGTGTAAAGAGAGGCTAAGTTTTAGCTACACTAGTATATAAATATATTGAGAATATAAATATTTTTTATGAGAGCTTAATGTGGAATTTTAAACAAAGGTGATTTTTGTCTCAAAGGGAATAAAATGAGCGTATCAAGTTTTCTAGCAGAAACATAAGCTCATTGAGTGTTTCATTTTATATTCTCAGTTAACATCTTTGCAAATGAATCAAGTTATTTATATGATGGGGTAGACTGGCCCTTTTAGAAGAGATTTTAAAATTACAAGGGAGCATTGGAAATACTGAATTTTTGCTTGAACATAGGAGTCGGTGTTGCAGAATGTAAAAGAACAATAAACAAAAAAATAGATGGATGCTAACTTAGAACTTAACCTGTGTTCTTATAGATGAATGAGTCTTCCACTTAGATTTTGAAGATTCAATTCCCCCATGCATAATTCATATAAGGTGCTTCCTTAATTATATACAATCTATGTGGGTTTCATTGAGCATAAAACATTCCCTTCAAATATCTAAACACTAATTCTTATGCTCCATCAGCTCACCATTTCTTTCCTGTAGTTCTGAGATGATAAAAATCAAATTCTGACTGCATTTCTATCCCCTCCTTTCTTCATCCTCCAGAGGACTCATCATGCAAAAACTCACAGGTATACAACCTCTCTGGTTTATGGAGTCACATTTGTAATGATGTTATTTATGCCCACATCCCTGTTAAAATATTCACCATGATTGATGGCTTCAGTCTCACCTGCAGCCACATTGGGAGAAAGCCTGGGAATGATTTTCCCTTTGGCATTGGCTTGCTTTACGAATTCTAATTTAAGAATTCCCATTTCTTTCACTGAGGAGAGAAAGGGCCCAATCTATAGCAAATCAGAGAGAAAGAGATGCTGTGGAAGCTTCTTTACAATGATTTCCCTTGACTGGTCCCCTGTGCATTAAAGGAGTGTCCCTGCTTAATTCGACCTATGCCTGTCTAGTGCAGACTCTAATACACTTGCGGTCCATTAATGCTCCATCCTGGGGCAGCTCAGGGAAAGAGTTCAGTAAAGTTCATATTTATATAAAAACGGTGATGATTTACATGATAGAAAATGGAAACTATGGTGTTTTTATATGGAAGTAAAAAAAGATCCAAAATTTCACAGTAAGTTTAAAAAGGTGAGATGGACTCTGTGCTTCTAGTTTCTCTCCCCTTTTTGGTTTTACTGTGAAGACATTTATGTAAGTAAGGTACTATTATTAGCTCAACTCTAGTGATGAGAAAACTGAAGCTTAGAGAACTGGGTAACTTGTTCAAGGTCCCTCAGCTAGCTACTGGCAGAATGGGGATTCAAACCCAAGAGCAATGCTTTAAACTAATATACCCTAGCACTACTCACATGGGGTGCTGGGAGAAACATGCTATGTAAATTATGAAGCACGGTGCGAAACTGTTGCTCCTTCATGTTTATGTTCCTTTCTCTGTTGCTTCCCTCTATTCTAGAATGTTCCCCACTATCTTAGCCTGTTGAAAACCTCCTCCTTTTTCCAACTGAAGCTTTGTGAAATTCCTCTTTCCCCCATTCTTCCCTCACTTTCCTCCTGGGTATCAATACATCTCATAAGTGATGCATAAGTATTGCTTATGAAATTCTTAAATATTACTTAATGAAATTCTAAGCACAGAAAAGGTTGAGTCCTCTCTTCTTGTGCCTAGTCCCTACCTCTTTCCCTGAGGTAACTATATATATATTTTTTTGTTTTGTTTTGTTTTTTGCTAAGCACTTGCTTAAATGCACATAGAAATACATGTTTTTTTTTTTAATGGATGATTTTCTTTTGTATTATTCTGCAGCTCTTTTTATTTTTTATTTTTTTTGAAAATCTTTGCAGTCAGCACTCATGAAGCTGCCCAGTTCCCTTAACTGTCACCAAGCACTGCTTCTTTATAATGAGTCTTCCCTGGCAGAAATACTGCTTATCTTTCCATTTACGGAGGTCTTTGTGTATGAGTCCTAGTAAATCATATGGTTGTTGCATGTCTAGCAAAATTTTAGTTTTGGTTGCTATTGTGATTTTGGCTTTCTGTTTTTGAATTGGTCTTGTTCATGTTTGGGAAAGCTATTGATCTTGAATCTAGACACATTGCTGATCTCCTAATCTTCATGATTTAAAAAATTGCATTTCATAGATTTTGTAGATAAATGAGCCTCTTATCTGCAAATAAAGAGCTTTTTTTTCACTTCTTTTTCTATACCTAATGTACTTGTTTGTTCCTTTATTTTGTCTTGTTATCAGGTGAGATCTCCAGTATGACAAATAAGAATGGTGTCTGCGGGGAACCTTTGGCTTGTTTGTGTTTAACTGGGCTTGTTGCTAAGGTTGCCCTGTTTGTTTTAGGTTTCCAGCATATGAACTCCCTCTGCACTGAGGTGGTTTTTTGGGGGGTATTTTATGATGGCTTTTTAATCAAGAATAGTTGTTAAATTTTACTAGATGCTTTATTTGTCCTGTGCTCTTTTTATGGATTGATCGAGATTATCTCATGGTTTAATTTATTTTCTCTGTTAATGTAGTGAGTTACACAGATGGGGTTTCTGCTTAGGCCCTTTTCCACTCCTGTTGACTTATCCATGTTAATCTTTTAAAATGTTGCTTGTTTGCATGCCTCCCACCCTCCTCTTCCCCACAAAACCCCTGAAAAGTCCTTAAAAACCATATGACTTTCATATTGCAGATTCCCAGCTAATTTTGAACAACATATCTGTATAAAAAGCAACATCTATTATGTCACCTAAGGAAAACTGCATTTAGTGAGTCAATATTTCTAAGTTTTATTCATTTTTACTTTTTATTTTTCTTCTTTTTCTCCTTTATTATTGATTTATTTTTGAGATGGGATTTCCCTGTGTTGCTCAGACTAGGCTCAAACAAGTTCTCCTGACTTTAGTCTCCTGAGCATCTGGGACATGTGAGCCACTGTCTTCAGCATTCTAAAGTTTTAAATATGTATAAATTGGAGCTCTGGTTTGAGACTCACTCCTAGTTAAGACCACAGCAAGGTCTCATATTTAAGTTCTATTACTCTTTCGGCTGATCCATGGATGGTGTTACTGTGGCTTGTTGGCATTCGTTGCCAGTACGGACATGTATGTTTTCCATATTTGTTGGAGACTCTGAGCTGCTTAAAAATAGCATTTTCACTACTGTCACAATGGTGGCCAATGGTGCTTCTAAACTGGATAGGGAATGGATTCGTCTGGAGATTGTTTTCATGTCAGATCTTATTATTGATCAATATATAATCAATTCAATTCTGATATAAAGGCATGCAGCAATAAAGACTGCATTAAAAATCTCCTGACACTCCTTGCTGGGAACTAATATTGAATCTGGGTCAGTTTCCAGAACCCACATTATAGGTCGAAGCTGGCAAGGCCTTTGAACTAATCTGGGACATCTGGATAGCCCCCCTTCTTTATGTTTGATCAGCGGAGTAAAATGAGATTCAGAAAAGAGAAATGATCCTCACAGATTAAGTTGTGTGTTATGAAGCACTTCAGAAGCACTGGATCTCCTTTTATTAATATGGTTAAATTCTTTGTTTACTGTCACAGACAGAAGAAAAGTCTGACTAGATGAATATTTGCTCCTAATTTTGAGACAATTGGCTACTTACGCTGTTGGGCAAAAATTAGATTTTAAAACAAATCTGGAAATGAAAATGGTAGCAGTGTGATTATGTTTCATGCAATGCAGGGGAATCTTTGTGGACCTAGATCCTTCCTCACTTCCTGTCAGGGAGGCATCATGAAAACTGAGATTGAATCTCAAGTGGAGTCCTGGTCTCTTTCCTAATAAAACCAATCTGATGTGCTGTCACTTAAGGATTCACAAGCACAGACTCTCTCTGCCAGGCAAACAATTAACCCCTAAAATCAAACAAAAGAACTTCTTTCATTGTCCCAACTTTTGATAAAATAAAACAGTGAACATCAGTTAGATTGTACTGCACAGTGGACTTGAGTCCCATCACAGCACAAGCAATATTGTATTATTGTCACGGTCAAGGCACAAAGCAAAACCAAGTCTAGGGGTCACTTTGGTTATCAAATAGAATATTGGAAAGCAATTTTAAAAAGAAAGTTCAAGCTGTTGCTAGGTTTGATGTATATTAATTCTCTTATCAATAAAATGGCTTTCCCATTTAGCCTTACTAGATACCCTACAGAGACATTTGGATGTATGTAGACTGTGCTCTGAAGCCTTCATTCTGCAATATGTTCAGATGACCATCATTTTTTTTCATCATTTTTATAAGATGTTATGATTTAGATATGAAGTAAGCAATGCAAGAAAGATTAGAGGTGAAATGATTGGGTTATGGGAGCTTTAACCCAATCAGTGTTTTAATTTTCTGATAAGTATTAACTGGTGGCAACTGTTGGCAGGTGGGGTGTGGCTGGAGGAGGTGGGTCACTGGGAGGGCATGCCTTTGGAGTACATATTTTGTCTCTAGTGAGTGGAGCTCTCTCTGCTTCCTAGCTGTCATGTTCTGAGCTGCCTTCCTCCACCACTCTTCTACCATGATGTTCTTCCTCACTGTGACCCAGAGCAATGGAGCTGGCTGTCTATGGATCAAGACCTCTGAAACTGTGAGTCTCAAACTTTTCCTTCCCTAAAGTTGTTCTTATCAGGCCTTTTGATCACAGCAGTAAGAAATAATATATTTTAACAAACCCAAAACATTATTTTAAGAATATCTAGGCATGTTCAGAAATAGCACTTTAGGAATGGTGGTGTGTAGGGGGTGTTGGTTATGTTTTGGGGGTGTGGAACGTGGGAGGGTTGTGACACATCACAACGAAATTTTCATGTGAAACGGTAGGTAGGCTGCATTTCCTCCAGAAAGCTCTATTACCTTTCTCTAACTCTGACCATTTTCTGCAGTTGTTGGGCGTCTAACATTCAGCTAGCGGTGATTTTGTTCATGTTGATGTGCTGTTTTTAACCCTTTTGTGCTTGGTCTTTTCAACAAGACTGTGAGATTTTGAATGATATGACATGTTTGATTTTATTCACATCATCTCCACAGCTAGAAAGTGTGATGCTCATGTATTTGAGGACAGTGATGTGGGTTAACACATAGGAGACACAGAGAAAGTCGGATTCACACAACGATTAAACCCTGGCTTCAGTCCCTTGCTTAAGACCCTTGCATAAATCCTTGCTTCAAACATTAGGCAACAATAAATTCATCTTAAAGCCACAAGCAAATGTGAAGCTGAGAGAGTTGCATCTGTTGCAGGGATGGGGGCCAGAGGGGATTTCTCCTTCATTGAGCTTCTAAGACTTTGCTCCCTGTAACTTGTCTATGTCTCAATTGACCCATTGTTTAAAACAAAATGAAACAAACGGGAAAAAAAAAAAAAAAGGAGAATAAGAGTCTTCAGCTCATATACCTTCCCTGGAGCTCTCCTTGATTATCTCAGGTGACCAGAAAATATCCACAAGTTCATAAAGGACGTGTCTAACAAACAAAATGCTGCCACCTTCTGGCAAGGCATCACGGAATATTTTCTCACCCTTCATTCTCCCGGCACTCAATCACTCACACACATGCAAGAATTGTTCTAATAAGAATAATAATCTTATTACTCTTTACAGCTAGCAAACACTTTCCCATTCAATGCTCATAAGATTCTTATGAAACTGCATCTATTATCTACATTAGACGGAAAAAGAAACTGAGATCCAGATAGGTTTTGTAACTTTCAGAAGGTCACACAGTGATTGGCAGATGCAGGACTTGAACCTTAACACAAGTGAAGATGCTCTATGCTTTAGCAAAGATGAAGGGTGAATCATTATTCCATGCATTGACAAGTATTAAACATGCCTGCCATGAACTTAGCACGAGTGTGTGTGGTTTCTTCTCTGAACATGTCATACACATATCACAACTTTTTAGTGTGTCACTGATATATAACCCTTTCACTCTGGCTCTGCAGAGTGCAGGAGTGTTTTCTGAACTAAGTTCTGAGAGATGGGGGAAGGAGCAAATCTTTCTTTTCCTTCACCCTTATAGTAGATTTTCTTCTACTCTTTTTACTCTTACAATTTTCTCAGTAATATCAAATTTCAAATTGAGTAAAAAACTTTTAGTGGCTTCTCAATATTCCAAAATCCATACTGTCTCCCACTCTCAGTTCAACTCCTGTTATACTTCTCATCACCCTACCACACCCGTGATGCCCGGAAATTCCTTTTCAGATGTTGGGTACTGTTAGCAGCTTTCCTATTGGCCTCTGTTTATTGTATACCCTTTGTTTTAGTCAACTTTTGCACTGCTGTGGCCAAAAGACCTAACAAGAACAATGTAGAGAATGAAAGTTTATTTGGTGCTCATGGTTTTAGAGATCTCCGTCAGTCAATAGATGGCCAACTCCATTGCTTTGGAGCTGAGGTGAGGCAGAACATCGTGGCGGAAGTGTGTGGAGGAGGAAAGTGGCTCTGGATGTGGACCAGGAAGCAGAGAGTGACTTCTCTTACCAAGGACTGAATATCCATGCCCCCCAGTGACCCACCTCCTCCAGTCATATTCTACCTCCCTACAGTTACCACCTAGTTAATCCCAATCAGGGGATTAATGCACTGATTAGGTTAATGGTCTCATAACCCAATCATTTCACCTCTAAACTTTCTTGCATTGTGTCACACATGAGCTTTTTGGGGACACTTAATATCTAAACCATAAAATCTTTTAATACCACCTCCTTTATTGATACTTCCCTGACCTCTTCAATGAATATTCTCATTTTCCCACTGTGAGAGGCTTATATCCTTCAGTTTTAATGACAGCATATTTTTTATTTAACACCTTTAAATGTCCTTGTATGTTGGTAAATCATTGTTTTTCTCTCTATGAGTTTCTCTCATTCATTTGTTCACCTACAGGTTAGAAATTCATCCTTGTGAACATCCATAAAGCTTTGTATAGGTGCTCAGTAAATATTTGACTTTAATTGGCTGGTTGCACTTAAAAACCCATGGAGCACTGCCTGCTTAAAAGAGCCAGGGAAAATCTTTACATAATGTGGGGAATAAATGTAAATGTGGGGGTCATGTGACCTTGGTCATGGCTTATCAAATCAAGAGGAGACCAGCAAAGGAAGGAATCCCTCCTTCTCTCCTGTGTTTGTTAATCTCTATACAGAAGGAATAATCTTTAAAGTGGTATTTCTTGTGTTCTTCCCCCATCCCTATTTGTGAACCAGATTGTCAAATTCCTGCTAACAGAAGTATTCATGCTACGGTTTCCTATTTGACGTATGTATGGTATGTAATCAGAATATTGATCTCTAAGGACACTTTTCTGGTTCTGTGCCTAAACAATATTTCCTGCAGAGTAACCCTCATATAAGTATTCTAGCATTGTTCTATTCTTGTTACGAACTAACTCTCTCTCTCTCTCTCAATAACTTAAAACTCATGCAAGTTGCAAAAATAATATGAAGAATTCCCACAAATTTGTCCTGTTTTTCAGGACAGCATTTTTTACTTAAAATTATTCACCAATTTTAAAAACATTATTTGTTGCAGCAAAAATTGGGAATGACCTAAGTATTCCAAGAAAAAGAGGATTAGGTACATAATTATATAAAAATCATAGAATTTGTGGCCATTAAAAAGTAAATTCTTTAAACATATTTTAAAGGACATGTTCAATGTACTACTTTTCTGAGGCTGCCATAATAAAATGCCACAGACTGGTTTAAACATCAGAAATTTATTTCTCACAGTTCTGGAGGCTGAGAAGTCCAAGGCCAAGGTGTTGGCAGGGTGCTTTCCCCTGAGGCCTCTCTCCCTGATTTGAGGGTGACCTTACCTGGCCTTTCCTCTATGATATATCCCTGTGTCTCTCCCTTTCTTATAAGAACATAGTGGATTAAGGTCCCACCCTCATGACCTCATTTAACCTTAATTATCTCCACTAAGGACAATTTCCAAATACAGTCACATAGGCAGTTAAGACTCCAACATATATGAATTTTTGGGGTGGATATAATTCAGTCTATAATACTCAAGATACCTTAAGTGAAGAAAGGACCTCATAAAGCCACACTTACAGTGTAACTTCATATTTTCAAATTCATACACATACATGCAGAGTAAATAGAGTACAGAAGTTTACACATGTATTTGATCTCTGCAACTCTGCTGTGAGACAGGAACAGGAAAAACATTTTTCAATGTATAGATAACAAAATTAAGGCTTAGAGGAGTTTAGTCATATGGCAAATAGACATTCCGATTATTAATCCAATGATCTTTTCATTATACCACAATTTTCCAAAAGATCTTCCTTCAATAAACAAAAGTCTAACTATGCTCTGTAATTATCCTCTACAATTTATTAATGATACTTAAGAAAGTAGAAGAAATTATGTTACTACCAACAACAACAATAGCAGTCATATTGGAGCTGATGCTTCTCAGGGATCATTTAAACTTAGTCTCCTGTGGAGAAATTTGGGATATGAATAAATATGAATAAATAGTAACTTGGGATGCAAAGTATCAGGGAACTTCTATACTCTGCATTATGTTCTCATTATTGTTGACATGAATGAAGATAAAGCATAATTTTGAGACAAGGCACACTCCAAGGGGTATTTCAGTAGATGTGAATACTTCCAGTGCATGTGTGAGCCAATCTTCTAGTTGGGGACTCCTCATATGGAGGGGTAGGGGGGGAATTGGGAGACTAGAAATTATTGCAAGAGTTCCAGAGATATTTAGGTATAGCAATGCTTTTACCATTTCATGATATAAAAAATGTGGCCTTAGCCATGTGCTTGGGGAGATGGCAGAGGGAAGGAGAACATAGTTTTGATTATAAGGTGTCTTTCAGTTGAAAAAGTTGGAAATTTTTGCTCCAGGTTAAGAATATTAAAAAATCTTATTTATGATATATTCTTTCCCATTCTCCATTTCTATTATAAAACCAGTCATCACAAAATCACTACATAAATGGGTATTTTCTGAGGTGAATTCTATTTTATATTTGAGTGAGCTGAACTTAACTCCAACACTGAGTAACTTCTCTCTGCAAGATGTGCTGTAACCTCTGTGGACATTACTCTGGTGAAGTGGGAATGGTGGAGAATGAAGAACTCTTTCGATACATTGCCAGAGAAAGTCTTCTTCAGTTCAGGAAGCAACATTTGCTTAGCACCTTTCATGGACCCTGGATTATACGTGGTAAAAGCCTCTTTTACCTGTGGCCTAAGGACAGAGCTGTGGGGCCAGGTGTCAATGTGTTCAGGAGTCAGTGTCTCTTTGCTCCATGCTGACTAAGCTTCATCCAGACATTGGTGGAGCTCTTGTGATTTGTGAAAATGACAGACGAGTGTTGTAAAAGGAGTGACAAAATATATTTTGAGACTTTCAAAAAAGTTCCATATCTTGATGCCAATTGTCTCCAGAGGCAAGCAGCTGGGCATTCCCTCCCATGGAGGCTCCTGACAGCTGTCAGGCCTAATCTGGGTGAGAGATGAAAGAGTGACCTCGGGGTTAAAGGCTCTGGTATCTGCTGCAAATCCCCTGAGTTATCTAATCTGTCTGGCGGCACAAGCTTTCTGCAAAGGAAGGGCTATTTTATAGCTGACCCTTTAACAAAGGGAAAATAACAAGTGCTGGAAAATGCAGTAAGTAGTTTTCCTGAGATAATGCTGCCCGGAAAAATCCTATAGAGATTTTTTTTTTTTTTTAACTTCAATAGGAAAGCTAAACATCTGGAAAGCCCACACAGCCTCTGTATAAGAGGTATTGCATTGCATTGTGGAGGATTGCCTGGGTTCCTGAAGTCAGACAGACACACACACACACACACACACACACACACCCACACACACAGAAGGGTACTATAAGCCACAAATCCTGCACATTGTCTGGTTGCCTGCAATCAAAATTCTGATTGGAAGAGTCAATGTCCCTGCATTATTTGTGTAAATTTAGATAAATCTGTCTCTGGGTGTCAGTGTTCTCATCTGCAAAAAGAGGGGATTTGGACTAGGTGGTAAAATGCTGATGTACCATCATTCTTCATTCTTGTACCCATAACAGACTCAATTAATTAGTTACAACATTTTCTGCCATGAGTCACTCAGCCTGGGAATTCCCACCAACAATGGACCCGAATTTGCAATGTGAGGCCTATTCACTCTATTTGTAGTTCAGTGTTGCCTACGGTCCTTCTCATTAGTCGTCCCAGCAAGCTTTGTGGCTTTGGCTCATGGTAGCACCTCTGGAAAAGCATGGGACAACTGGCAACAGCAGGACTTAGTGATGGCAATAGCACCAAAATACTTTTTCAGAGGAAATCTCATGTTTCAGGGTTGACGCGTGTTACTTTTGCGAAGAGGCATGTATGCCGAAACCAGAAACTGAGCGGAAGAGTAGAAAGGATTGCAAGTGAAAGAAAATGTTTATGGGTTTATGCCCCAGTGAATTCCCAAAATACTGGGCAAGGAGGGAACTGGGGAGTCTGTGATAGCAGGAAGAGGAAGAGTTAGAGCAGATTCTTTACACTGTTAGTAGTTACTTTCCTTACCCCCTAAATCTAGGCTTGTATATTCTGAAGATTACATTTGCATGACCATCTGTATAGTCCCTAAAAGGAACCATAGGACAAAATTCTTAAATAAAAATTTAGAAACTGGGGAAGACCATACAGACCATTTGGTCCTTCGGGTCCCAAATTCTTCTACTTGAACCAGGTCCAGGCTGACTTCCTAAGACCACCTGAGAATTTGTTAGTAATCTGGCTCCTGAGTTCAGTTCTCAAAGATTCAGTAGGTTTGGCATGTTTTCAACAGTTTCTAATTGTAATAACTATCCAGTTTTGAAAATCAATAATTAAATCCAACTTCCTTATTTTTAAGATGAGAAAACCAAAGTAGAATTAGAAAAAACATTAACTTAAATAAGATTACATATCAACTTTGCAACCAATCTGATATAGATTCTAGGTTTTCTGACTGCCAGTCCCATGTCAAGGAGCAGGATAGTTTTTCCAGTGTTTCTTGAAACAAATGACCAGTCATGTCAGTGTCCACCATATTTCAGTTATGCCAGTATGGCCAATATGGAACAGGCCTTCTTAGAAGGTGGTGGAGATGTTTAATCACAAGCCAGATACTATCTGCAAAGAAATCTGTAGATAAATGCATCAGATGGGTAGTGAGACTTACCTTCTAGCTTTGTGTAAATCTATTCCTTGCCAACTCATGTGTTGCAGAATAGGAATTGAGACTGTATTTCCTTGACATAAGAGTTTAATCACTTGTCACGTTATGAAAGAGAAGCTGGGACAAGGATAGGTGACCCATGGCAAGGATTTGTACCTCTGGCCAATGGTTTCTCTTTGTTCTAATCCTTCACCCCTTGTGCTTCATAATTAGTGTATTAGCCCTCTATCTGGGCTCCATCCCAGTTACATCCTATAGTCTGACCCACACACTGCTGCCAGAAAAACCTTCCAACTACACTGATTCCATCAGGTCATTCTGCTGGAAAATCTTCAGTGACTCCCCATTAGACAAAAGTCAAACCAGCAGATTATTAATGAATTCTTATTCTGTCTCTTCAATTTTTTCTCCTATTATGCTGAACATCAATCCCATTTGAGTCTAAATAGCTTTTTCTGTTGTTTCTACTTTAATTCACATTGCAACATATTTTTGAATTTGCCTACTCAAATGCTACCTTAAAATGCCCAGTTTATAGTACTTAAATCATTAACAAATACTTATTGTGCAAAAGAACTATGTATGAGGCACCGTAGATTCAGAGGTGAAAAGCTCAGATCTGTACCTTACAACCTGATGGAAAAGGCTGATAATAAATACTTAACTACCAGTGTAGAGTGTTTCCCCAAAACAGAATAGGTGCCATGAAAATATCGACCAGGGAAACGTGACTAGTCCATGCTCCTCCTTAGGACAGCTGTGAGCTCACTGTATTCTAAACTCTTTTTGGCTTTTGTGTTTACCTAGGTTTGTACATAGACACATACTTACCTGTTATTTAGCAGTTGTCTTTGTGTTTATTTTGTTTCTTCTGATAGAAACCTCTCACAGGACAGTATGATTTCTTAAATGCTTTATTATAGCCTAGTTAAATACTGATGTGGTCTAAATCACAAGGCTGAAATATTTCTTGGTAAAGACAGCATTGAATTATGCGTTATTACTTGAAGGTGTTCTCATTTCCATTGTTTTATTTGATTCTCCCAATAATTCTAGGAACTAGGTATTATAATGTAGTTTTCCAGATAAGAAAATGGAAGATCAGAATATTTGAGTGACTTCTCTAAGGCCAAACAGCTATTAACTTAATGGAGTCTGAGTAAGAACCCAGAGCCTTTCATTCTTTTTTAAACCTTATTCCTTTGCAACATGACATGCCAGGTTAATAAATAAATGAATGATTCTCTTACCAGTTTTCTTCCTCTTTCCTTCCCTTTTTCTCTGTACTCCTCTGTTCATCCACCTGCTTCATAGTCTTTCTCTGCCTCTAACTGTGCCTCCAGCTTGCCAGTGACAGTCCAGGTGTTTTTTAAGGAGGTTCAGGGACAAAGAGACTGTTGACGCTATCTTGTGTATACTCTGTATGCAGCTGTCTTAGGGCAGTTTTCCCAGAAGGAAAATCTGAGGCCAGTACGTGTGTGTCAATGAGTTATCAAGAAACTGTTCCCAGGAGAATCATGTGAGGTGGTGAGGGAAACAGGATATGCAAGCAGAAGAAACCAAGAAATTTCTCTCGAAGCTACTACTTCAGTCAGATTCTGCAGGATACACTGGGATATAAGATATGTATTAGATTGTCCTCCCTTGAGGCAAAGAAAATGAACTTTTATACTTCTCCCATCTGTCATTGGCCAAAGGCCACCCCAGGAGGGTATGGACTCCAGAGATTTCCCTTTCTGAATGGGTGAGCAAGGTGTGCCTGAAAAGTCACAGGTGTGAGCCTTTATAGGCTAAAGCACACAAGAATTAAGAGAAAAGTGTGTTGCAAGAGTAAAGCAACACCAAACAAAGCCAAACAACAACAAAAATAAGCACAACTGAAGGAGTCTGACAGGGCACCCATTGTAGCAATTCTAAAAACTGTGTGTGTGTGTGTGTGTGTGTGTGTGTGTGTGTGGTGTGTGTATTTGGTATGTGTGTGTGGTGTGTGTATGGTGTGTGTGTATTTGGTGTGTGTGTGTATTTGGTGTGTGTGTGTTTGTGGTGTGTGTGTGTGTGTGTGTGTGTGTGTGTATTGGCGTGTTTTGGTCAGCTTTTTTGCTGCTATGCCTGAGAGACCTGACAAGAACAATTTTAGAGGAGGAAAAGTTTATTTTGGGGCTCATGGTTTCAGAGGTCTCGGTTCATGGACGGTGTACTACACTCCTCAGGGGCTGAATGGAGGCAGAACATCATGGTGGAAAAATGTGGTAGAGGAAAGCAGGTCAGGACATGGCCACCAAAAAGCAGAGAGTTCCACTAACCAGGGACAAAATATAAACCCCAAAGGCACACCTGCAAAGACCTACCTCCTCCAGCCACACCCTACCCATCTACAGTTATCAACAAGTTAATCCTTACTAAGGGCTTAACACACCCATTAGGTTAAGGGTGTCATAATCCAATCATTTCACCTCTAAACTTTCTTGTACTGGTTCACAGATGAGCTCTTGAGGGATACCTAATTTAAAATATAATATTTGTGGATATTTACATATTAGAGCATCACAAATCTCTTTAAGGATCTGATACGTGCATTGGAATCTCACTTTAGAAAAATGCAAATGTTTGAAGTGGCTGCCATTCAGAGGCAACCACACCACTCTACCTTTAAAAAGCGATTCTATACGATAAATACTGAGCAGTGGTATAGCTGAGTCATAGGATTATTCTATTCCTGGTCTTCTCCATCCTCATTTCCAGAAAGGTTGCACTAATTTACAATCCCACCAACAGTGTACCAATGTTCCTTTTCACTGTATCTGTGCCAGCATTTATAATTGTTTGGGTTCTTGATGACTGCCATTCTAACTGGAGCGGGATGAAATCTCAGTGTAGTTTTGATTTGCATTTCCCTAATTGTTAATGATGCATGTATACCTATGTTTATAGTCCCACAATTCACAATAGCCAAAGTATGGAACCAGCCTAGTGTCCATCAAAGGATGAAAGGATAAAGAAAATGTGGTTTATATACTCATTGAAGTTCTATTCAACGTAAAGAAGAAAATTATGTCATTTGCAGGAAAATGGATGAAATTTGAGAATCTTAGTTTAAACGAGATAAGCCAAACTCAGGGTTATAGTTTCCTTTGGAAATTATACAATAAGTTTTGCCAATAAACTACACAAAGGGTAGTTAATTGGAGGTAAAGTCAAATGTTTTCTCTCATAGGTGGAAGATAGGAAAATGGAAAAGTAGGGGTGATCTCGTGAAAATGAAAGGAGATCAGTAGAGTAAAGGGACTGGGGGGAGAAAAAGGGAGGGAAAGGGGAAATACAAGAATAATATTGGTCAAATTTTGTCATATTCTGTGTGTGTGCGAATATGTAGCAAGGAATTTCACAATCATGCCCAACTATAGTAATGCACCAATAAAGATATGGGAATAAAAAGTAACTTGAGCATATCTGAGGGTCCTCAGTGGGACTGTTCTACTTGAAGAAAAACTTCCTAGTCTTGCTTCCTAAGGCTCTGGTCCCTGAGGGAAGGTCATATAGTCACCTACACAATCTTTCATGACTTCATTACTCTAGTAGTTACAGAGCAGGAGAAGACATTTTTCCCTCTGCCTGGTTTTTAAAAGATGGATCAGCACTGTCATGTGACCGAAGGAAAACCTGGGCCTGTTAGCTAGAATGACAAGAGGGCAATGAATAATAACCTCCTTGTGCCGAGAAGCAGCCCTTGGGAGGGAAGGCAGACTGGAGACCTGGAGAACATGGGTTACTGCTCTCCTTGGAAAGTAGGGAGTGAACTCAGAAAATCAAATCCAAGCCCGTGAGGGCTACGGCACATCTTTGGCAGCTTTTCACCAGTCATTTTGATACAGCTCACTTAGGGACTCCCCAGGCTCCACATCTATTTAATTAAAAAAAGAGGCAACTTTTTCTTTCTTCCTCATTGCAGAGAAGTCCACTGGGCCTTGTCTTGACAAGTCAGGCACAAAATGACAGATGGAGCTGAAGACACATTCCCTCCCCTCACATCACAGACTCCTATTGCCCTCCCTCCACAGGCTGGGAGGACAGACACTGTGGTTAGGCTGCTACATGGAGGAAGTGGGACTCTGACTAGTTGGAATTTTGATGGCATTAAAGAATAAACCTTGCTATTCTTACTTGAAGTTGTGGAATTTTCTCGATTAGATTATTCTTTATTGTTTTAAGATTTTATAAGCTCATATTATTTCAGCTATCATAACAAACTATTGCTATTAAAGATAATCTGGTTATAAAACAGAATGCAGAATATGGTTCTGCTTATGGAGAAATATGTGTAAGTATTCATGTACAGCACATGGATTAAAAATCTGGAAATTTTCCAACCAGCAGTTGGTCTGCTAAAAGTGGTTACCTCTTAGGGAGGTGAGATCATGTAGTGATTTTTACATTCTCTGCATGATTTGGTTATTGAATATCAGTGGCATAAAAATACAATGATATTTTCATTGGAAAGTGAATTTATTGTGAAATCAGTTTCAGAGGGAATTATATCTTTATTCTTTTTACTTAAACAACTATTTTATATCATTTCTTTTCCTCTTTTGAATCTTTCTACATATAACCATTATAATAATTATAGAGTATATATAATAATTCTTAGCTCACATTTTCACTTAATATTATTTCATTTGCACTTTCCCTAGAACATAGTCTCTATATATTTTTATTAGTGGATGTTTAATTGTCCATGGGCTCAGTGTCTATTTTTATAGCATAGTTTCCTTTGGAAATTATACAATAAGTTTTGCCAATAAAATACACAAAGGGTAGCTAATTGGAGGTAAAGTCTCAAGGTTCTTGCAAAACCCCTGACTTGTTACCCCTGTAAAACAAGTGGAAGGGTATGTGGAAAACTGCCCTTGCCTTTTATCAAGCTCATCGCTCTTGATTTCCAGTAGTTATTTACTGGACATCTACTATGCACCATTAATGAATGTATATTTCTCAAATTGTAGCACCATGGAATTTTCCCTAGATATCTCCTGGGTGGAGGTCTGAGTCCAGGTGGTCTCCCACCAGCTCCAAGAAGTAGCTTGGATCAAAGACCATGTATTCTTACCACGTAGAAGATGTAAGTGAAAGGAGAGGCAAGAGCAGTTTCCCAGAATGGGGACCACTGGTGTCAAGCATTGTCCTCTGGTGGTTGTGGAGAGTTTCTTCCAGAACCAGGCCTTAGGGCCTGCAGAAGAGCTTCCATCTTCTCTCAGCACTTCAAAGTCTTCCGTAGCAGTTTCTTAGGAATATGCAACAGAGCTCTTTCCTCCTCTACATGGCTTTTGCCTCCTAATTCCATTTGAATCTGAACATAGAGCCATAGAGTCCTGATCCTACAAGTCTTTCCAATTTATAAAAGTCAGTCAAAAAAAAAAAAAAAAAAGAATATAATTTCCTCAAGGACACACAGCATCCACCAGTCTTGTGAACGATGGAGGCTGGAAGAACCTCATAGAATGGATCTCTAGTTTTGCATTTCTATAACAGGTTTTATGTGGCTGGGTTCATAGAGAGTTCATAGATTCTCTGATCTCCCAACTGGAAGCCAATTCTCTAATGTGTAAAATCCATCTGCACTTCCTTTGTGATACTCACTTTTTTCCCCCTTATGTGATTATTTTTTATCTGTGTAACCTCCATCCCTAGATTCCAAGTTTCTCCGTGAGAAGGAGTAATGTTTTAAATATGCTTTTTCCAGAGAGCCTAATAAAATAACTTGTTGAGTTCATAATGGTTGCAGGAAAATGTATAGTTTTAATTCTCGAAGGACTCAAAATATTTTTACTCTTAATTTTTATGTACAGTGTTTTAATATATTAATGTTTTTCTTTTAAAAAATTTTAAATCACACAAAATAATTGTATGTATTTAGGAGATATAGTGTGATAATTTTATGTATGTACACAATAAGTAATGATCAAATCAAAGTAATTAGCATTTACCTCTCCTTAAGCATTTGTTATATTTCTCTTAGGAAGCTTTGAAACCTCTCTTCTAATTCTTTATAAAACATGTAATAAGTTGCTGTGACCTATAGTCACCTACTGTGCAATAGAACATGAGAATTTATTCCTCTTATTATTTTGGAGTCAGTTATCCCACCTCTCTGTGTCCCAATTCTCCTTCCTAGCCTATAGTAACCACTACTCTAAAGTATACTTCTATGACACCAACTTTTTTAGCTCCCACAAGTGAGCAAGAGTATGTGATATTTTTCTTTCTGTGTCTAGCTTTAACATAATGTCCTCCAGTTCCATCTATGTTGTCACACATGGTAGGATTTCATTATTTTTGATGGCTGATTAATATTCCATTATGTGTAGAACCACATTTTCCTATCCATTTATCTGTTGATGGACACCTTGGTAGATTCCACATCTTGGCTATTGTAACTAGTGCTACAATAAATAAGGGAGTGCAGGTGTCCCTTAGACATACTGATTATATTTCCTTTGGATAGTCTCCCACTAGTATTACAACTGGATCATAGTGTAGCTATGCTTCTATTTCTAGGTTTTTGAGGAAACCCCATACCATTTTCCATAAAGTCTGTACCAAGTTACATTTCCACCAACAATGTCTAAGAATTCCTCTTTCTTTGCCTCCACATGAGCCTTTGTAATTTTTTGTCCTTTTGATTATAACATCCTAACTAAGATGAAATGAAGTCTCATTCATGCACGTGAATTTTTGTTGAGCAGAATAGCGTAAAGACTTGAGAACTGGTCTGTCGTTACTCTCATGAAGGAGCTGGAGTTTTAAAGACCTGTGTGGAAATGATGGCTCCACACTTAGGTTCCATCATCATCTTGGGCAAAGTGTTTAACTGCATGAACCTCAATGACTTGATCTCCATATTGGAGAAAGTAATACCTACTTCATACTTAAAATGAAATAATATATGCAAAGCAATTAACACACTTATTTGCATGTAATATACAATTTAAAAATCATGCTTATTATTTGCTAGTAGAAAGTGGTAGTTCTAATAATATGGTTTCCTGAAAATATTTTATATATAATGCTAAAAGAACATTAGGCACAAATGTTTGAAGAAGCAGTGAAAAAAAGAAAATAAAGTATTGGCTCCTATTCAATTCACCTGTTATTATGTGTCCTGGCCAATTCCTTTGATCCCCACCCTATTCAAGAAATTAACATAGTAATGCTGAGCACAGATAACGAAACAAGAACCGAGGACTAGATTGGCCACGTGACAGGAGAAGCAAATATTCCTCCTCTACTCCTGGTCCCACCACCTAAAACACACACAGACTGGAACATGCTACCATGGACAGAGATGAAATAGTTACTTTTTGGACCAAGATGCTGGAAAACCCCTGCAAAAAGTTGGTTTTGACAGCAGAGTCTTTTCTAAAGAGTTAAGAGACAGACTGCCTGCTTAATGATAAATGAGCATGCTCCTCCTCACTCCAATGTGAGAGAAGCATACATTTTATCCTAAAAATATAGCCCAAAATTACCAAAGTGAAAATGTATTCCCTGGAGGAATAGAGATAAGAATGCTGATGCTTACTGAAGTGCTGTTGCTTGTGCATTTGTAAGGCTGATGGAATACTGATGTTTACATTAAGAACTGCTTGCAATTGTATTGGAAACAAATGCTTACCCTTGCATTACTGAAATGAAGACATATGCAATAAAAATGCTCTGCACAGGAACATACAGATGCATAACAATTAATGTCATTGTCAGAATTTAAATGTATGATTATGAAATTTCAAGTTTCAATAGAAAATGAAAATAGGTAGCATTATTATTTAAGTTGCAATAAGCAATAACATTAGATTTTAAAGCACGAGAGTACAAAGATTCTGATTTAGTTAGCGTAAGTGCTACCAAACCCTCCATCATGTAACATTTTTTTAAAACCATGCTGATTTTACATTTAAAACCTTAAGTCATCCTAATACATTATGATGACACAGAAGAAGGGAAAATGGCCAGAAGTGCAGGATCCTCAGTTCTTAGACACTCTCAATCTTCTCCACTCCCTCAGATGAGGTTCCCCTTGGGTCTGTAGGCAGAGGACAAGGTCACTTGTTTTAATACCAGGAGTGTTTTGTTCCAAACCTCAATGTACTGTCTTGTGACTTTTTCCAGACTTGAAGTATAATGAAGCATGTCTTTTTTATCTTAATATCAGCAGGTTTTTATGGGTATCTGTGCATACCAACATTCTATACTTATTGTTTATATAAGAAAAATACAATATATAAGATTTAAAAGTTATACTTATTGTTTATACAATGCAATATATAAGATTTAAAAGTTAATACAATATATAAGATTTCCCATTATTCATTAAAGTATTGCCACATCCATTTGGTTTATATTCTTAATCTTTTACAAAAGGAAAATATAAAATCCTAGTATACAATTATAAGTTCTCAGAAGTGGGAGCAAGTATTTGGTGACTCAGATAATTACAGATGTTAGGATCAGTGAAGAGCCTGCAAACTGGAGAGAGAGTTCACTGAAGGTCACTTCCACATTCTATCACATGTCAATTTGGAATATTATATCCAAAGCTGGAAGGCTGGGTGTTTAACTTGGGAGATAGCAGGAAATAGATTCATCATCCGCTCTTCAGTGGCTTTAATTCTTAAAGTATTTATAATCTGTTGTAACATTTGGATGCATTTTTGAAAGAGGCACAATTATATGTTATTGATTTTTCAGATGGAAGGGAAAAAAATCCTCAAATTCTGGTAAAGATCCAAATTCTTGAGGACAAAGATAGCTTCGTCATGATTCCATCTTCTTAATATATTCTGATATATCTTCCTAAACATTAAACATTACACCATATCTCTAGGATGATAGATTTAAGTCATTTGGATACTGACTATACTGTTGGAACTGTCCATCTGAGCTGTCACTGAAATCTTAGAGGTGATCTTTGCTGATTTTAACAGTACTATGAAAATGAGGTTTCATTCCACCCACATTTACCACCCATTCTAAACACCTTCCTCCTCAACAGTTACCAAACTTACATATTAAGTGTCTCAATTGCTGCCTCCTTCTTTGAACAGCAGGCTGAGAAAATCATACTTAGGGTCTGGAATTGAATCCTAGGCACAGATTTCTCAATCCCAACACTGAATCAAAATCAGTAGGTCTGTTGGTGACAGCTGCCTGTTGTCTACGAATAAATAGTGTGCGGACTGGTATTTAGGAGCAGGCTCTTTTATCCCCAAGGAAAGCCTTTCCTTGCTGCCCTGCACATTCGTCGGTGCACCTTCAGGTCTGACCTCAAGCTACCACTTTCAGTCTACCTCCTGGCTCACAAAAACAGGCGTTAATCTGAACGAGAAGTCTCTTCCCTATCGTGTGAGTGTTTAGAGATAAGCAAAAATCACAAGCCGTTGGGTTCTTGTCCCTGTTTAAAGCACATTTACGGAAAGCTGATCTACCCTCTGCATAAGCACTTCCATCTTGCTGTGAAGTGTAGTTTCTCCAGTGTGTAGTGGGAAGCTGATGCTCTGTTACCACCATATGCCACCGACAGTATGTAACACCTAAATGGAGCCGACTGATGAATTTTCCCATAACCCATTCTTTTTTTCTTTCCCAGTAAAATAGTATTAAAGAATTTGCCTTTGGTTTTATATACTTCTTGAAAATAGAGTGGTTTATACCGCTTTTTGCTATTTGTAGTGAAAATTACTTATTTTGATGCCTGAGGAGTATAGATGAATAAATAACAATGTCTCATATCTAACTTTAATAATAAAATTGATCAATATTCTATTAAAGACATTATTTTGGACTCATTAAAAACATACGCTATTTTCTGTTTTAGAATGATGGGATTATCTCACTGCTTCATGCTATTAAGGGACAGTTTGATAGGCAACAAAACCAGAAGCAGGGACCAAATGCATCCCTTGTCCATAGTATCTGATTTTAAAATATTCACTATTTACTGCTATATGAATTTTTCTTTTTGAGATGCTTGTGTGAAATCATCACACTTTCAGATTTATTAGAATTGCATTTGTATTACTTTGTAAATGACTGATGGCCCAATTTTGAGCCATTTTTGAAGCAAGAATATAATGAAGCATAGGAGGGATAACTAAAACTGTTAATTTTATGAACCTGCTAGTGATGGGAAAGTTTTCCTCATTCCTTCATTCCTTCCTTCCTTTATTTGTTCTTTCCTTCCTTCCTTCCTTTCTTTGTACTTTGTGCTGGGGATTGAACCCAAGGCCTGTACGTGCAAAGCATACCCTCTACCACTGAGCTACATTCCTAGTCCCAAAATATTTTTTTCCCAAATATTTTTTTAAAAAGCAAATTTTACATTATTAATTGAGATGAACAATGAACTCAACCATTGGAGTCCCTTGTATAAAGTTTTGGAATATAATCTGAAGGACATAACAGAATTTCTGGGAAAATAATTTCCAATTTATGAAAAGTATATTGCTTCCTTTTTTCCTTGTCATTATTTTCATTAGTGTGTTATCATTTTATCTATAAGCAGAATTCATTGCGGTATGGTCGTCCATGGACATAGCATAACTTGGTAGATTTAATTCCCTAGTTCTCCTTAGGCCCTTCCCTCCTTCTTCCCTCTTTATTCCCTTTCTCTAGTTTATTGGTCTCCCTTTTATTTTTATGAGATTTCTTTTTGATGTTTTCTTTTATTCCCTCTCTCTCTAGCTTCCACATATGAGAGAAAACATTTGACTCTGACTTTCTGAGTCTGGTTTATTTCACTTAGCATAATATTTTCCAGTTCCCTTCATTTACCAGCAAATGACATAATTTCATTCTTCTCATGGTCAAGTAAAACTCTATTATGTAAATAGACCACATTTTCTTTATCTGTTCATCTGTTGATGGACTCCTAGGCTGGTTCCCTCACTTAGTTATTGTGAATTGTGCTTGTTTAGCTGTCTTTATAATTTCTTTTAAGTTCTCTAAAGGCAATTCTCATCTTTATTTTCTGTATCTGGGGTAGATCACTCTCTCTCCCAGCCCTTAGCAGACCATCCTGGTTGATCTCAGGAGCTCTCCAGGCTAAGTAGGACTAGGAGAGATCTCAAATGGACCTATCCTAGGCCTGTCTTACCTTGATGGTGTGAAGGAGAGGAGGGAGAGACTACTGGGAGGAAACACACACTCACACATAGACACTCATACACATACACACTCACACTGAGTTCTGGTTAGCCTTGGACTTTGTCTTGTCCTCTTCATTTCTTCATAGGTTCTTCTCTTTTTGGAGAGGCAGGGTGCCCTATGACTGTGGGCTTCAGGAGGAGGAGTGGAATAGATCTGGAGATTTTCTGTGATGGCAGGAGGAAGTTCCTGCATATTTTGAGTTCAGTATGGTTCCCAAAGCGTAGGCACTGATTCATTTTCCACATGATTTTAAAGATGAAGCGCCAAATTTGCTATAGTTTGTTGTGGGGAGAATGTGCTTAGACAGCAGAATGTGTCAAAACCTGAGTATAGATGAAACAGGGAAATCAGAGATGGGGTGAGGCTGCCAAGAAAGCAGAGGTTTCATATGTGGGCTGACGAAGTCACAGACACACTTATCCAAGTGGTCACCTTATGTCTATGCCTGGCATGACACATGACCAGTACGGGTGGTGGATAGCCCCAAATGCACCAGACATCCATGCAATGTTGAGTTTTACATTAGACTATTTCCTCATCAGGTTAAAGTGAGGTAACTCAAGACCTATTGACTGGGCTCCACCATCAAATGAAGCTGAAGTAACATGATTCTTACATATTTTCCTGGGAAAAATTGGTAACCTGGCAAATGACTCTGTGAATAATGGGGAGATATTGTGCCTCCAGGCCCATGTGAGCAAATTTTGTGTCAGTGATTTTGATCACCAGTATGATCTCTCACGAATAGATCACATGTTCAGTTGAGAAAATTTGACTAATTTAATGCATATTTTCTGAGTCCCAATCATGAGTCAAATTCTTGGTCAACAGTTATGAAAATATATCTTATATATATATAGTTAACTATATTAGAAGGCAAACATCTGCTAGTGCAATAAGAAAAGTAACTAAAGCTATGGGACTAAGGGCGTAAGGGAAGGATATGCATTCATTTCCAGCTTGGGTAATTGACTTGACCTCTGTGGTCCCCTTTATAAATATGCAGGTAAGCTTAATGGCTTTTGTGAGGTCTATGGGAAATAATAGAACTTGGAACATTATCGGTTCTTCACAGGTTCTTTCCCTTTCTCTCTAGCTCTTCCTCTCCCAAGCTGTAATTATAGTGGAGTGAGGGACTGAGGTTTGTTTGCCACTATGTCCCAAACAATATCTATTCTTCGTGCCTTGCTTTAATTATGTTCAATAACTATAGACCTAGACAAATAGATCACTGATAGTGCTTAGGAAAGAATGAAAAATGATTTGTGTGTGCATGTGTGTGTGTGTCTGTGTGTCTGTGTGTGTGCGTGAGAGAGAGAGAGAGAGAGAGAGAGAGAGAGAAGTGTGTGTGGGGGGAGAGAGTTGATTTCAGCACTTTGGTGAGAAACAGGTACACAGACTTACTGGGTGCATTCAAGCAGATGGAAAAAGATGAATTCAGCAAAAGTACAAGATGACTCTAAGTTCCATGAGATAGTGAGAAAATAGGATGCACTTCTCTCCTGCTTTGACCAGCTGCTACTACTGAGAGGTACTCTAATAATGCGTAATGAGAAGTGACATTTTACAGCAGTGCTGTGATTTGAAGCACATATTCTACCGTGTTTATCAGTGATACTCTAAGCCTTTCCTAATTCCTACCTCCTTCTCTTGAGATACTAAATGAGTGTTAGTCATTTATTAACATCACCCAATGTCATCAGATTATACAGAGAAGAACTGGTAAAAACTAAAGAGGAAATCTTTAGCCCAACCATTACTATAATTTTTTTGTAAACTATGATACCAAATAGTTAATCTGAGCTGAATTTATATCCAGAATAAACTCATTAATAGACCAATTATTTCAGTAAGTAGGCCTGCTGTAAGAGGATATTATTTGTTCTCTTAGAAAATATTACTACCACCACTAAACTCACACCATCCTGGATTACCCAGACCAGTCCTTATGAAGAGCAAACTAAAAACTCCAACCAGAGAGGCAGACTAGGTACTCTCTCTTTCATGTAGCTAGTATCTAGTATTTTTTGAGGATGATATTCCACCCTCTCAAGTCGTATTTTTAAAAAGCTAAGTGAGTTAATGAGAAAGTTGTCAAACTGACAATGTGGTGCCTTCTTTGGGGGCAGCATTGGGCATTGATTTGGCCTGTGATCCTGCCACACACATCTTACACCCCCCAGGCCACTGGGTTTGGATACTAAAGTAGCACCCTCTTGTCCTCCCACACCCACCCCTTTACCCCTATTCTGACCTGGAGACCGCCCATGTCCAACTGTCTTCCACTTGTGCTTCTCTCATGTACCTGCTTTGAAATATTTATTTATATTCCTGACCACAATGCAAATAATAATAATAATAACAATAATAATAATAATAATAGTAATAATGATAATAATAAGGATTGAACCCACTGGTGCTTAACCGTTGAGCAACATCTCCAGCTCTTTCTATTTTTTATTTTGAGACAAGGTCTCACTAAGTTGTTTAGAGCTTCACTGAGTTGGTGGGGCTGACTTTGAACCTGTGATCCTTCTGCCTTTGCCTCCTGAGCTGCTGGGAAGAATGCAAATTTTTTTGAGAGAAAGAACCTTGTCTCATTCACTTTCATATTCCTTCATTGCCCTTTGCACAGAGATTTGAGATAGGATGAATATTTGCTAGATAAATATTCAGTTAAGAAGGCCAAGTCTTATACTGTGAGTGGTTATGAGAGTCCCAATTTCACAGAACATTCATTGTCAGTTATTTTACATTTCAAAATTAAGTCTAATACAAATTATATATATTAAGGTTTAGATATGTGGGGTCCCCAGAAACTCATGTTTGGGAAAATACAAGAGGGTTTAGAGGTGAAATGACTAGACTCTGAGAACCTTAACCCAATCAGTGAATTAGTCCCTGATAGGAATTAACTGAGTGGTAACTGAAAGCAGGTAGGGTTTGGCTGGAGGAGGTGGGGTACTGGGGGCATGGCTTTGGGGTTGATATTTGTGGGGGCCAACAGAGCTCTCTCTGCTTGCTGGAGCCATTTCCCCAGCGGCTTTCGCCTGCCACACCCTTCTGCCATGATGTGCTGCCTCACTTCAGGTCCTGAGGAATGGAGTCGATCATCTGTGAATTGAGACCTCTGAAACCATGAGCTCCAAATAAACTTTCCCTCCTAACAATTGTTCTTGTCAGGACTTTTGGTTGCAGAGGTGAAAAAACTGACTGAAACAGTATATTATAGTTTGAAAACAGAATAAAAATTAAGCTGAGATTATATACATATTTGGTATCTCTAGATCCCATACTGCTAAATGGGGGCTTTTCCTGGTCTGAGGGTTGTATGGTCTAATTGGCTTTAAAGAAGATTTAAAAAAAGAAGTAGGTATTTGCAATCTGTACTAACAAGATAACATTAAACTAGTATAAGCATATTTCATTAGATAGAAGTAAATCCCTAATTAGTTTAAAACTGTAACATGTTAAACAAATTATATTTATATTGTCAGATAATACCATATTGAAGAAAAATTATCCATGTTAGCCAGATAAAAGTACAGCATACATTACTCAATTTCAGGGATTCAAGATATGAGAACTAAAATACTCATTAGCATTCCTCACTACAGGAGCCAGAAGTTCAGAAACCTTCAGAAACTTAAATGCTGGTGGTGGGTGGGTGGACACCATGCAGAGAGGCAGGTCCTCCCTCTAAAGGGATCAGCTGTTGACGGCTCCAGGGTATGGCTGACACATGGAGCCCTTGTCATAGAAGGAGAGAAATTGCAGCCCTATGCAACTGTAGGAAATATCTTGGGTTTTCAATGGATGAAAATACAATTTTTTTCCATAAAAATCAAGTGCAGGCCAAAGGAAACCAATGTATAGGTCAGAATTACTTCCACAGGTTGTTAGTTTCTAGATGAACCACATGATCCACATGATCTTTTAAAAATTTTTATTGGTGCATTGTAATTATACATAACAGTGGGATTCATTGTGACACATAATCTTTAAATTACCATCTAAACCTAAGGTATTGATCTTAGTACCAAATAGTTAGCAAGTTCATTTAGTTAGCAAGAATTCTTCCATATTTTTGTCAGATGTTTTCTTTTTTGCTCTGACTAGAAATGATCAAGTCATTATGTAAACGATATATCATATGCTTTTATCTGAGGTAAAATAATTAAAGATTTTTACAAAGAACGACTGATGAGCTTGACTGTGTAAAAACTGTGCCAAATCTCCAGTATTTCCATCTCACATCTTTTCATCTCAACTTTTTGTGTTTTTTTCTGGGATAGATCCATCCATTGAGAATGTTATATGACATTTTGTGTGTGTGTGTGGGGGGGTACACATCACATTTTGGGGGAATAACTGGGGGAAAAATAATCTGATACTATGTAAGTCTGACGTTCTGGGGAATCTTTGGCAGAGAAGACAGAGCTACAGGTATGCAGCTGGAGATGTCTGGTGACCTAAACACAAGAATCACTAACTTGTCGAGACTCAGACCTATTCACTTCACCATGCTTATATTAAGAACACTATATGTAAAGGCAGATGTCAGTGAGCACTTAATGTCCCTAAGTGCAATTGCATCCTAAAGCCACACTAACATCTAACCATTTTGATAACAGTTAATTGCTAACAGCAAATGCTTTCTCTGATGTCTTGGGAATTTCATCATATGCCAGAATCCAGAAAAGAAAATCTGAAGCTAGATTTAATGGTATGAATTAGTTTAAGTGTTATGAATGATTTAACTAGTAAGTTATTTTGAAAAGTTGATAGATGTCGAAAATGTCTTCACTCTTCCTTCACATTATTCTAATCATACCTCCTTGACACTTCTGTTAGAATGCAGCAGGCTCATAGCAGACCCACCCTTTCCACACCTTTCCATTAAACCCACACAGTTCAGTGATAAGATAATTTGGCATTCATTCAGTAATAATCTTCGGTACCTACTCGACAGAAAGCTCTGGGCTGGGCAGTGAAGATAATGGTGTCCTTAAGTCCCCTGGAGAGTGATGGTAGATTTATGGAATGGAATGTAAGGTCCTTGACAATCTGCACCCTTCTTCATTCAAAAGGCTGGTGTCTTGAATATAATGGGAACACAGGCATGTCCTTGCCTTTGTAGGTAACTAGCAAATAAAAAGCCTCAGAAAATTGGACAAATAACGAAATGAACTCAGTACACATAAAATTAAACAAATAACAGAGTAGTTTTTAATTGTCTCAAGGACTGCAAAAAAACTCAGAAATTGATGGCAGTTTCGTTGTCATCTTTTAAACCTCATCTCTTGTCATTACTTTCTGTATGCCAAATGCTACCAAAATAGAGCTGCTTATGGGTCTCCTAATGCAGCCCATTGTTTCATGCCTTAGCGTCTTTCCATGTGCTGGCCTCTCTGCTTGGAACCCTCTGACTTGCCACCATTCATCTGCCTGGAAACTCCTATCCATTTTCTCAAAGCCATCTGTATCAGACGTCTCTCGTGCACCGTTTGAGAATCTTCCATTCTCACCTGTGTTTTATGCCCATGATTACAGTCATTCTGTGAAGGCTTTGACTGGCTTCATTGGGTGCATCTGCCACTGCTGTGCTTCTGGCCCCCTCTGTGTGCCTCACTTGCCAGGCTCAGCTCCTACACGTGGAGAACGCAGACGTGCCTCCCATGAAGACGTGAGGGACAAACCCTGGGTAATCTTGAGACAGTTTGGACATATCCTTGGAGGATCTTCTGAGGAAAAAACAAAGAGAATGAAGGGAGAAAAGATGGGAGATAGGAGAAAAGAAAGAGAGGAAGGAAGAAAGATATGAAGGATGGAAAGAAAACAGTACGTACATAACTAAGTCAAGCTAAAATATGATAGATGCCATCAGAAAGATACCAACACAGAAAGTATACTGAGAATTGAGAGAAAAACAAATGATCATAATGCAAACCCAGGGTGATAACAGAGTGACTCAAACACACAATAAATTAAAAGTGGTAATTAGTATTTACTGAATGTTATGGACTGGCTGGAAATTCTAGTTGTGACAGAAAAGTCGTTATCCCATAGTGTGAGTACGTTCAGTCTGGCCATGGGGTCAGAAAACGGAAGGATGGGGAAGCATCGATTCTCGAAATCAACTCAAAGTGGAGAAATTCTCAGTTCCACCTCTTCAGAAGTTGTTTCAAAGATGGTGCAGTGGCAGGACCCGGACCCAGTCATAGAAGCACGGGAATCAGCAAGAGTGATGTAAGGCTTTCTCTCAAATGATATCACAATACTATAAAGTGGGACTAAAATAAAACTTCACAATGACCAGCAATTCAGTAAGAATTTAAATGACTGCAAGAGGCTGGGGATAATGGTGAGGAGGGAGAAAATGGGAAAGACTGACCAATCGTTACCATGTTAGTTAGGATCAGAGGTTCTGGTGGGCTATTGCACAGGAAGATGACTATAGATAACAAAATGGGCTGTACACTTCAAAAAGCTAGAACAGAGAATTTTAAGAGTTTTCACTGTAAAGAAATAGTAAGTGTTTGAGGCGACAGATCTGTTTGACCTGATTTAAGCATTATACAACAAATACATATGTATTGAAATATCACGATATCCCATTATTATGTATAATTTTTATATTGCTTCTTATCAGTTTAAAACAATTTAATTTAAATAGAAACCTTCAAACAAAGATAAATGTTTTTACCAACCTGGTAAAAACTCTTGTTCTTTTTGCATTTTGTCAGGTCTTGATTTTATATTAGCATAAAAGAAAAACTATAGTGTTTTGGCTCTGAGCAGCTACAGTGTGTGAAAAAGCTGTGAACATTTTAAATTATAAACATCCAACATATGGAGAAGCCACTGGCAGTGGTTCTTAAACACTGTTGACACAGTAAGTACCAGGAAACTTATTAAAATGCAGATTTTTGATCCCTATATTAGACCTCCTAGATCAGAATTTGGGGGTATGACCCAGAAATCTGTTTTAATATGTACCTCATGTTATTGTGCTATAATCCTAAAACAAAGGCTCAAATAAATATGCAAAACTTGGGTTAACCAGTCAAAAGCATATGTATGCTTATTAAAAGAAAATGTACAAAGGCCAACAGCTAATGAATTTTCCAATTCATCATAATTAGTCCAATAAGTGAAATACCTATGATTTTATGAAAAGGAAATATCTTCTTTGACTCTAGCATTAAAAATAGCTATTTGTTTTGAAATATTGGTCTAATCAGATGGAATGTAAATTTTAAAAAGTCACCATTAATATAAAATAAAAATTGATCATTGTGTTGTGAAAGATAAAAAATGTAAAGCAATGAAAATTCATGAAGGCATCATGAATCAATGGAAAGCAAGTACCCATGTTTGTTTATTTTCCCTCTGTAGCTTGCTGTTAGCCTTGAAAGCTAAATGTCCTGGAATCTCACAGTTTGTTAGGTCCATCTGTATTTCGCACCCAAAGCACCATTATCAAGGTCTCCTGTACTCATCTCTGCAAGAAGTACAGACTGTAACAGCCTACCCTTCCCAGGCATTCTGGACCTCTAGGGGGTGGTCACATGTCCCTATTTCATCCAGGTTGTACTCTGCTCCTACAGTCAGCTGTCTGGTTCTTTCTTTAGAACATGGCTTCTTGCTATCCATCCCGAAAACTCTCCTGGCTGTTGTGCCCCCAGCACCTTGGACAGAGACTGTTCTATGGTGAGGTGAGAGCTGAGACTCCAGGCTACGGTAATTAGAGAATCTTGTTAAAGTTTGATAGTACTTGGAGGAAATAACAACACAGACAGAACTTAAACATACATATGCTGCTGTTTAAAAGTTACTATGACCCTAAGACCCTCACTGTTGATCCCTTAGTATACAATTTACCTAGTTGCCTGTGGTTTCACTGTGTTATAGGCCAGTCAGGCTATTTAATCTCTGGGTTGCTGCTGAGATAGGGTTCAGATTGCTTTCCAAGTGGGAGCAACCACAGAGCAGTCCTCTCTTCTCCAGAACCCTATCACAAGTCCTTGAATTCCAGAAGGAAAATAGGTTTTCCCCTACCCACTTTCTATAGTCATTCTCATTGAGGATTGAGTTTGCCAAGGTAATAATCATTGGGAATGTCATTTACCTTGAGAGGGAATTCCAACTCCACATACAATGCTATGGTCTTAGCCTTTTGTATCAAAAACATATTGGATCATAGGATATCTCAATTCTCATTTATATATCTCACATGTGCTTATTCAGAATCAGTGTAATTCTCATAGTCTAGGTTATTAACCTTAAATAACATACCTGTCAGGTTGAATAGTAATACATTTCCATATTAAAGAATATTTTCCAGTATGATGTTCTGAGTAGGTCAATAGAACCTTTTTGGAGGTCTTATCCTGGTCTCCTTAGTGTGACAATTTGAGTAATAGTGTGAACATGTATAAAAATTCACAATAATACGCAGGCATAGAGCACACTAACATAATCTAGATAATAAAGATCTATTAAACATTAATCTTATTTATATTACTAACCAGAACTTAAATTTCCCAGTCTGAAGCATCAGCATTTGGAAGACTATCATACACATGAAAAGTCCCTCCCCCACAATAAAAATGGATGGGCAATTGTCCTTTCTAGTGGTAGAGTCTCTGTAATCCTTACTCCCTAACTAAGGAGACTATCTCGTAGAAGGTCAAGTCTCCATCCTTTAGAAGGTGGAAACAGCCTGAATCTTATAATATTTTTTTCTGATCTCTTCCTGTCAAGTTCCTGCTTAATATAAATTATTTTATTTATACTTTGGCTTGATGATTTGGTTTGCTTTTGGCTTAGGAAGCACATTGTAGTAGTGGAAGGATTATCCAAGTACATTTCTTATTTAAGCTACTGCTATTCGTTCTCCTCTACAGAGTTAATCTTGGTCTCCATTTTCCAAATTATTAAATAAGAACAAGATAATACTTGTCAAGCGTGGATTAATCTATATAAAGCACTAGTCGATTGCTAAGTAGTTTTGCTCTTGTGACTTATCTTCAATAAGAAATTATCTTAATGCTGTGTAGGTGACAGTAATTTGTTAAAGTCTAGTGAGAAAAAAAACACAGCATTGCATGACATTGGCATGGAACAGTAATAAGATGTCACGGCCCTTTGTTTACAGATTGCATATTTGGATTGGGTATGCACATCCAAATACACAAAACTCTCCAATAATATGTGGAGAATGCTTTGACACTGAATTAATTGGCTTATTAATTGGCAAATAAATACAATATCTTGAAAGCTTTGTAAATTTCTGCTTTTGGTGGAATAATAGGTAGAAATATGAAATTTTTTTTCATGTTTGAGTTCATGCCTTTTTTTACCTTCTATTTATCCTAGCGTAAACCCTGTTTACAGAAACAGGGAAAAACTTAGTACAAAAAACCCCTCTTGCTTCCAAGATTTGTGGAATTCTGTAATTGCTATTCAAAGTTGACTTAGTCTAATTTTTCCTTGTTTAATTTTAGCTACATTAGGTGTTTGTATCAAAGACATTCATTGCCATTTTAGTCTAAACTTATTTTTCAACCCCTTGTCCCCTCTGCAAAACTCAGTAAAACAGATTCAAAGAGTAAACATACAGTTTGGGCAAGTAGGTTTTTGCTGTTCAAATAGTTCCCAAATGAAATTAATTTGAGCATTAGAAGTAAACAGAGTAAATGAGAGACAAATCAATACCATCTGCATTATGAACTCCTAGAGAGCACAAAAGAAGCTTTTCTAATTATCTAATGTTATAACCAGAAAGAATGTCTGTCTTGCATTTCTCACCCAAGCAATGTAGAAAACAATGCACTACTGCTTCTAGATAAAAAAAGAGTAGCTTGTGTCAGAGTAAATTCCTGCTGTAAACAACCATGAGAGCTGAATAAAATACACAAACAGATGTTAAAAATCACCAGGGAGCATCCAGAACAGCCATGGTGATGATGGAGAAAAGGGACAGTTGTTTTTGGTTGTTGTTGTTATTTGTTTGTTTTGTATTTTTTTTTTTTTTTTTTTTGGTACTGGAGACAGCCCCCTGGCTGCTTAACCACTGAGCCACATCCCCAGCCCTTTTAAAATATTTTATATAGAGACAGGATCTTGCTGAGTTGCTCAGAGCCTCACTAAGTTGCTGAAACTGGCTTTGACTTTGTGATCCTCCAGCCTCAGCCTCCTGAGCCTGTGCCTGCTACCTGCTTGGAGAGAGAGGAATCTTTTGAGAAGCCAGCCCAACATTCTACACACCACTTCCTGTGGAGGCATCTGGCTTTCCTATACTGCATGTGTGTGAGGGGAAAGAGGCCACGTACAAACCTGTGCAAAGGCTCAAATGCTAGGCACAGATTTTGGCAGTGCCACTGGGTTGGGAGTGTCTTGGATTGAATGCTTATGTTCATATTGAAGCTCTAACTCCAACATGATGGCATTGGGAGAGGAGGTCCTTGAGGGGTAGTTAGGATTATAGTAGGTTATGGGTAGGACTCTCATGATGGATTTAGTGACCTTATAAAGAAAGGAAGAGAGAGACCAGTCTCTTTTATATGCATGAGCCAAGATAATGTCATGTGAAGATGTAGCAAGAAGGCACCTGTTTGCAGGCCAGGAAGAGAGCCTTCTCCAGAGGCTGAGCATGCTGGCACCATGATATCAGACTTCCAGCCCCCAGAAGAGTGAGAAAATAAGTTTTTGTTTATATCACCCTGTCAACAATGTTTTGTTAGAACAGCCTAAGATGACTAAGACAGGGAAAGAAGTGTAAGAATTAAGGATCGGTCAAGGAGAAGGACATGTGGAATACATCCAAGGCTTCCAGATGAGATGAATGAAGGATTTTGTCCTAGATAAAGAGACAAATGTAGAATAGACAGGCTATCAAAAAGCCTGAAACATAACTTCAAAATACTTGAAGCTCTAGCTGGGTCAGAGTTGCCAGGGCTTGAATGTGTTCCCCAAAGTTCAAGTGTAGGAAACTTAATACCCAGGACAACAATGTTAAGAAGTTATAACAACACAAAAATCACTAGAATAGAAGAGTTTACTTGTACTGTACCTTCCAGTCAGAAGAAAATTAAAACATCTCTGAAGGGAGATAACATTATGTGGAGATGCAAATATTCTGCATTTTCTTTATATATAATATTCAGTATTTGCATAAAAAGTTAAAAAAAAAGGCGGGCATGCCAGGACACAAAGCCATAAAAGTAAAAACTCAAGGGGAAAGGAATAACAAATCCGAGTTATCTTGATGTTGAAATTCAGAGAAAAAAACCTTAAAATAATGTATCATTATATAGAATGAAACAGAGGGAAAATACATATTAGATGAAGAGATTTTCAAACAACATGGTTACTTAGTTTAACCAAATTGAACTTAGTAGAAACTTCACACGTCCATTGAAGACTACTCATTTTCTTTCCAGGTGCATATGGAACGTTTACCCAAAACAGACTGTGTGCTATTTCATAAGGCAAGTCTCAATACATGTCAAAGGATTAAAATTATGTGTAGTGTATTCTCAGGCAACAGTGGAATTAAACTCTAAGTCAATAACAAAATTACTTGAAATCAGGTCACATACTTTTCACTACCTATTTTTTTAAAATTTTTATTTTTATGGACCGCATTTTGATTCATTCTACACAAATGGAGTACAACAATGTAGATTCATACCATTCATGTAATCATACATATAAATAAGGTAATACTGTCTGTCTCAGTCTACTATCTTTCTTTCCCCCACCAGTACCTAATGTTTTAAAGACAAAAACCTCAACAAAATTTGAAAAACATTTAAATGAATAATGATGGTAATATGAAAGATCAAAATGTGTGTGGTTAAGCTAAAAAGAAGAAATGAAGAAATATTGAAAATCAACATTCTAACTTATATGCCAGAAGAAAAAAGAATACATCAAATCATACCCAAAGAAAACAGAAGGAAAAGAAGAATAAAGACAATGTGTTAGTCAGCTTTTTGCTGCTATGACCAAAAGATCTGACAAGAACAATTACAGGACACAAAGTTTATTTAGGGGTCACCACATCAAAGGTCTGAGTCCATAGACAGCTATTTTCATTCCTCTGGGCCCCAGATGAAGCAGAACTCAAGGTGGGAGAGTAGAGGAAAGCAGCTCAGAACATGGCACCAGGAAGCAGAGAGAGAACTCTCCTCACCATGGATAAATTATAACCCCCAAAGGCAGGCCCCTAGTGACCTACCTCCTCTGGTCACACCCTACCTGCCTATAGTTATCACCCAGCTAATCCCTAACAGAGGATTACTGACTGATTAGGTTAAGGGTCTCATAACTCTTTCGTTTCACTTCTAAATGTTTTCCATTGTCTCACATGTGAGCTTTTTGGGGACACCTCCTATCTAAACCATAACAGACAATAGCAGTAATCAATGAACTATTAAGCAGATGTACAATAGAAAATAAGAAAAAAAGCCAAAGATCCTCCTTTAAAATATTAATTTAATTGACAAACCCTGAATAAGATAGAACATGGTTATACATTCTGCAGATATTAAAACATTGAATAATTCCACTGAAATAGATAAATTCCTTGAAATATAAAACTTATCAAAACTGATCCAAGAAGAAGGAGAACATTTGAGTCTGTCTATAAAACAATAACAAAAACAAAAACAAAAAAAAAAAAAAGAAAGAAAAGAAAAAGAAAGAAAAAAAGAAAAACCAAATCCATTTTCAAAAGACTTCCTGGCAAAGAAAACTATGATAAATTCCACAAATTTATGAAAGAAATAATAGTAATTCTATAATTACCCATGAGAGGGAGGGAGGGTAAGGAGAGGGAGGGAGAGAGAGAGAAAGAGAGAGAGAGAGAGAGAGAGAGAGAGAGAGAGAGAGAGAGAGAGAGAGAGAGAGAGAGAGATTTTCAAGCACATTTTATTTCAAGGATGTAAGAAGAATGGATTTTGTTTTGGGTACCAGATATTGAACACAGGAGTGTTTAACCACTGAGTTGCATTTCTAGCCCTTTTTAATTTTTTTAATTTTGAGGCAGGGTCTCACTACTTTGCTCAAAGTCCCACTAAGTTACTGAGGCTGGCCTTGAACCCTCCTGCCTCTGCCTTCCAAGCTGCTGGCATTATAGGCATGCACCGATCATGCCTTAAAGAAGAATGGAAATTTATAGGCTAATTTTTGTTATGAACAACAACAAAAAAACCCCCACATCCTAAACAAATGATTATTAAGTTGAATAACATAAATAAAAAGGATAACCATGACCTAGTAGAATTTATTTCAGGAATGAAAGGTAGTATAACCATAGAAAATCAATCAATACTATTTCCACATTAACAAAATGACAGAAGGACCTGTTAACACCATTTTTCAGAAGGTGATAGTTTCTTTAGGAAAAAAAACTTGATAGTACTGTAAGAGTATTGGGCTGGAGTTGTGGCTCAGTGGTAGAGGGCTTGCCTAGCACGTGTGAGGCACTAGATTCGATTCTCAGCACCACGTATAAATAAATAAAATAAAGGTATTGTGTTCATCCACAACTAAAAAATATTTTAAGAAAGAATTACAAACTGTTGTTTAAAAAAGAATATGAATAATTCACTTAATTTATCATGATACAGAACTTATATGAAACTTTGCATCAAGCAATAGAGGGCCTAAATTATTTTCAGGCATACACATAGATAAAGCATTCTCCCAAAGTGACTTTCAATAATGACACAATGGGCTTCCCATAGGTTCTGAGGATTCTGCACAAAATTCATTCAGTAGCCAACAACAATCGATAAGGAATTGATTAAAACATTGTGAAACAACAAAAAAAATTTTGAAAGAAAGGCAACATGTAACAATTCATAAGTTACAGAGGTGCTTATAACATAAGATATTTAATATGGAATATAGCAAAGGAATCATAAACATTTTATAGTACACTTATTTTACAATAATACTGAAAATTAAATGGAACAGAGTTTCAAAATAGAAGCTAAAAAGGAAAAAAAATCAGAGCTAAGAGAATTTAGGAAAAATGCCCCAAATCAGAAATTAATGAAGTTAATAAAATTAATTTAAGAATAAAGTATAAAAAATTATCAAAAGTCACAAGCTGATATTTGAATAACTGATAAAACATACACCTGGCAAATTAATTCAGAAGGGAAAGGAAATCACAATTAAATACTGAACAGAATGTAAAAAAAGAATATATTACAAATAGAGTCAAAATCTTAAAATTCATAAAAGCATATCCATAAACAACTTTTGCCATTGAATTTTAAAAATCAGGTGATGTGAAAAAATTATATAATACAAATGATAAAACTGGACAAAAACATACTATAAAACTTCAAAAAAATTAATTAATGGTTAAAAAAAAATGTCTCAACATAGGATAGTTTTAAAGGTAAGTTTCTTCAAACCAAAAGGGAAAAGATCATTCCTTTCATGTACAAACTATTTCAGAAAATAGAAGGGACAAGTCACTTAATTCACTCTTTAAAATGAAAATTATAGACCAATATTTCTAGTGTTCCTAAACCTACAAACCCTAAATGGTATCATAGAAAATAGAATTTAGGGGTTGGAGATAAAGCTCAGTTGGTAGAGTGCTTTCCTTGCATGCACAAGACCCTGGGTTCAATCCCTGGCACCACAAAAAAAAAAAAAAAAAAGGAATTTAGCACAGTACCACATATATAAAAAGTTGAGCAAATGAAGCTATGTATACAAAAGGAACAATAATTAAGCAATTTATCAAACTAACAATTTATCAAACTAACAGTTTTAGGAGACTGTAAGGTAAAGTGGGCAAAAAGGAAAATCCAGCTTTAAAAATATTTAACTTATTTCATATTTTGAAAAGATCTGAAGCAATTACAACAAAGCCTTTTCTCCTCTGGGTGTGGGTACTTGTGCATCTATTACATTATTCTCTGTATGTTTTGGTTTTGGAATTTTACAACCTCCTTTCTATTAGGCTGCAGTCAGGGTTTCCTCTATTATCAACAGATAAAGCTATTTCTTATTGAAGAAAGGCTATAAAAATCAACCTCTTACTCATTTGGTTCCTTCAATTACAGTGGGGTTTTTGCCTTTGCTTATAAAAAATAAAATAAAAGCCCTCTGTGTTGCAGCAAATAAGAAAGTCAGATTGACCTTGAAGGTCAGGAGTGACTTTCTCTGAGGGTTCTTTGTTCTTAGCTCCGTTTGGGGATTTGAGATGACCATTCTCTCTGTGTGAGAAGGAAGAGCCTGCTCTTCTGTAGAAAATTGTGGCTTTATGTGACTTGAGGAAACGCAGATCCTAGGATCTTGTTTGGGTTGGGAGGTGAGATGCTGCAGCTTCGTGACATTTTCTTTTCTCCTTCAACACAGAATGTTCATTCAGGGCTGCTGGTCTCATATAAAACTGCCTCGGAGCTACTATTAGATGTATTTGTCTCCACATGATCTTCTTTCACCTGACTTGCCATCTCTCTCTCCTTTGAGAGACCCAGAGGAGAAGCAAAGGTGGAATTTAATCACTGAGATCTCTGAGCTATTTAGCTCCCAGTGGCTGAGATTCAGCTAAGTGCTTGAATCTTTTTTTTGCTATGGGAAGGACTGAGTCATTTATTTGCACTTCAAATTATACCTATTTTTTAAAATGATTTTCTTGGCCATCGTCATCATCAAATTGGACTAAAATGACGCTGTTGATGATAGTACTAATTTCAGCAAAACTCAGAAGTGTTAGTGTTTTGCGTGCCTTTAGACTTACCAGGCTTATCTGGGGACTTCAGTTTCACTCTGGACTAGAGATGACCTGAGAGCACTGAACAAGATAATACGTGTCAACAATTTAGCACAGTGGCTATGTATTGATCTGTGTTAGTTAACCTATGGTCTCGATTCCATCTAAATTCTTTTTTATTTGGAGGACAGCACAAAAGGTGGGATTGAAAGACAAATTCCAGATTTACTGAGGGACTTTGAGGAGGTATGTAGGCTTTGAGTTGGCACCATGACGGTGTTAGGATCCGGTTACCCTAGAATGCACTGCCCTCAGACCCACCTACGAGGGAACCCTGCCTTGACCTTAGAATTGGAGTGAGCAAACCTTACCGTAAAGGTCAAGATAGTACATGCATTGGGCTTTGTGGACTATTCAGGGTTTCTTTCACCCATTCTTTATCTCTTTGTTATATTTCTTCTATTTTTCCATGGTTACTTAAAAATGCAAAATCATTCTTAGCTCGAAGGTCTTATAGAAACAGATTATGGGCTGAATTTGGCATGCAGGCTATATTATTGATTTCTGCTGGAAATGACCTCATCTGGTTGCCTCCCAAGAAGGAAATACATTCCCATATTTCCTTACCTACTTCCTGACTGCGTGTGTATCAGAGAATTTTATGCCCAATGACACATGGCCCACCACCCAGTCCTGCACTGGATTCTGCATCAGGTCCTTCCTCCCAAGGTTCCTGAGGCCTGAGGAGTGCCCAGGAAGCTTTGCTTAAGAGAAGTTGCATGGATAGAGCTTGGGAGTGATGGTTGTGACCTCAGTACATTTGTGCACGAAGTCCTTGTGGTAGAGGACTGAGGCAGGATGGAGGCTACTGTGGGGTTAGATCCTGACGCCAGCTCTCCTCAGGCTTCCTTGTCCTGACTTAGAACTCCAGGATATGTAAGAATTTTAAAAGTAGTTGTTATGTCATGTGGCTACATTTTCAATGGACTGTATACCCTTATTTTGTTTAGTAACCTGTTAGTTTATTTGCAGCTTCTATAAACTTAGGACAGTGGTACTTTATTTGTGCTTTTACTCCTTACTCCACAATACTGACAGCAAAACTGTCCCAGGATACCAAGTACCCTCTCTGTGAAAAACCCAGCCTTAGCTAAGTCAGTCCCAGGGTATCTTTCATCAATCTGTTGCAGATATATATTCTCAAAAATTGTTTGTCACATAAATCATAAGCAACCAGAGAGATTAGAACTGGGCCAAACTGTAATCTTCACACAACCTGTCTCAGAAGTTTGACTTTGATATATATAATCTAAGAGTATCTCAGATCCCTTAATTCAGTATTAAAAACTCAAATGCTTATCAGGGTCTGAATAATTAAAATGAGAGAAAATCAAGTGTTAGCAGAAACTACACATATAGAAGGGGGAAGATACCATCTAAACAGGACAGTTGCTACAACGTCCAGGGACTGCTATCAGAGAAGAGCAATGGCCCAGTGTCACACAGTTCTATTTTTCTCAAGAAACTGGGAATATGAATTTATATATAAAATCTTCAAATTAAGAAGTTGACAATTAGTATAAATTTTAGAAGTGCATGTTGTCAAACTTTTCTGTGGGCTGGATTTAGTTCATGGAGTGACATCTTGTATCCCTGGAGGACTGACTAGTTCAGATTTCCTAGGAGGGGAAGCTCTTCTTCCATTCTTATTAATCTGGTGCAAACCTCTCTTGTATTCTCCCTGAGCTGGAGGTACAATGGGAAGAGCACATAATTGTGACTTAGGAGATTTTGCCTCTGAGTCCTGAATTGCCTTTGCTGTTCTGTGAGATTTGGAGCAAGGTTCTTATAATAATCCTTCATTCCCTCAGCTCAAAGTATTGATTATCTTTTAGTTTCCTTACAACTTTCATATTTCAGATTTTTAAAAATCTGTAATCAGAGATGTGACCTAAGGAAAATTTAAAAATGCCAAACTTCATTTTGTAAAATTACAGTGCCTCAAAAGTTGTTATAAACTTATTACCTATCACGTTTTTTCCCATTAGGTATGAGGTAATAGGACTTTGTTGAAATCGTGAGCTTGCAAGTCATTTCAATACAATGTTACTTATATTCTGTCCATAAAAATATCTTTAGATTTGCTTTCATTCTTATAAAATATTCCTTAATATAGATAGTCTCTAGTGACCAAAAAGCATTATCATGCTTGTTTTCTCCAATGGGGGAAATGCCCCAACATTATACAACAGGCAGATTATGAAAACACATTTCTCATATTGTTTCTTATATTTTGTCCTTGAGACTAAGCTGTATATAACATCTTGTTTCTCTGCTACTAGAACAGAGTCCTTCAACTCAAGCAATGCAGCAAATGTAATGTGGTTGATTACATTTTCAAAGATGTGATAATATGCCACAGGGAATGATGCCACAGTCTATCAGTAAAGGAGGAGACAAAGAAGGTTTTCTAGAATTCTAAGCTGAGTGTCAGGAGGTACCGGGAAATAGTTTTGGAGATTTGGGTAGACATGTGAGGCCCATCAATTATAAGCAATGTCACAGCCATTTTTAAGAAAAAGTTTTTTCACTGAAAAAATTTATTGAGCTATAATTTACATGCCATAAAATTCACACATTTTAAAGTGTACATTTCAGTGAATTTTAGTATATTTAGAGTTATACAACCATCCCCCAGGTCTAATTTTAGGATGGCACCCTAAAAAAGACATCTCATGCTCACTTAGTTACTCCTCATTGCCACTTGTAGTCCTAGGCAAGCACTAATTTTCTCTCTGCCTCCATATAATGGTTTTTTCTTGGTATTTCATATAAAAGAAGCTACATATGTAATTTTGTGCCCAGCTTCTTTCACTTAGCATAATGATTTTAGGTTTGGCTATGTTGAATTACTTTGTTTCTTTTTATTGCTGAATGGTATTCATGGAAAAATTACATTTTTTTCCTGTTCTTCTGTTGATGGACATTTGGGTTGTTTTCACCTTTTGGCAACTGAAAATAATGCCATCATGAATATACATGTACAAGTCTGTGTGTGAGAGCTAGTCAATTCTGATTGGATGAAGAATTAAGATTTGCAGCTAAGTTGCCTTTTACTTGTTGTCATATAAATTTGAGGGAAATCAGCATATATCCATGTAAAATCATTCTCACTTGAATCTTGTTGCAAGAGTAAAAAGAATGAATTTTCAGAAATCAAACAGGCAATAGGAAATAGCTTTGGGGCAGTCATACAAGTTTACCAGACCAGACATGTGAACATCATTTGTCATGCAGAAGGAAAAGATTGAGAGAGGTTCTTCTTAGTCAGTCAGGTTTGTCTCTGAATGGTCAAGATAATTTTTCAGGGGACCTACAGGAGAAGTACCTTGGTCCCAGGATGCCTCTTTGTTCATTCAAAGACAGCTATATTCAAAGACAGTTTTTTTTTTTTCTTTCCTTTCTATATGCTCTGATGTCTGCTTTTCACAGATAATTTACCTGGAGATCTCTCTCTCAGCCCTTTGCCCACCCTAATTTAGAGATGACAGCAGAGAAGAGCGTGGTCTCAGCAGTTGTCCTCCCAGACTTAGGGGTTTATTATTAACATCAAGAGGTAAATGTAATGAGAAACAAAACAATGTGGGTAGTGGCTCTGTGTCCTCGGAACATAGAGTAGCAAGACAGAGTTATTCCCTGATCCGTCATAGGGGAGTCCCTTTCCGCATCCAGTCTGAAATAGTCCTGGCAGTTCAGGAAGCTTCTCCTTCCTAGATGATTTCTGGCCAATGCTCTTATTCTTAATATGTTTCCTGGATTGGTGAATCCCTCTTTCTTCCCATTGTTCTTCCAGCTTTTCCTTTGTTTCTTTAGCACCCGAGACAGAAGACAACTAGGGGGATATATGAATTGGTCTGAATTTTCTCAGCTCAAATGAGTCTTTAGGGTCTCAGGGGAACCCCAATCTTTTGGCTTCACTGTTGATCCTGGTTCCCTCTCCAATAAATGTAGGAAACAGTAGACGGGGCTGGACTCTGACTATAATCCAAACATCTTTGTGTGTCCAAGTGTGTCTATACTTCGAATGCTGCCAGAGGTAATGGTGAGTTTTTTCTTTTTTTTTAAGAATGATTTTTGTAAGCAAAGTCTTTCTCCTTTTTGAAGAAAGCTTTGGGTCAAAACTGATAACCCTGATGATACGCCATGCTTGAGGTCATTGCTGTTTGCTTCTTTCTATTCCCCATGATCATTTTAAATGTAAAAATGATAAAATAAATCAGAGAGTTGTCTTTGCTTTAGAAGAGCAGCATCCTGCAATCTTTCCAGAATGTTAATGGTCATAATATCTTTAATAGAGACAGAGGAGTCGGTTAGCTAAGAACATTGGACACACCAGATTAAATTTCTTTTAAATCCCAATTCAAACTGTAGTGAGCGGTACTGCAGTAATATTATCTTATTATGGTACAATGACATCAGCAGAGAGGTTTCGTGGTCACGCCGCACCCTTTTTTTCCACTCATTTAATTGGAATTCTTTTGGTGTCTTGTCATTTCTGGGTTAAAGTGTTGGTTCTACCTAGCTGTTATGTGACCTTTCTAAGATGTTAATTGAGAGGTTGACCAGTTACTTCGGTTTGCTCAGGACTAAGGTTTCCTGCATGATGGAGTTTTAGTGTTATAAGTGGGAGCTCAGGCAAAACAGGGCAAGTTGGTGACCCATTAAAAACATTAGGCATTGGGCCGGGTATATAGCTCAGTTGATAGAATGCCTCAAAAAAGCGTAAGGCCCTGGGTTCAATCCCCGGCACTGCAGTAAAAGAACAAAACAAAACAAACAAAAAACCCAAACAAATCATGGGGCATCAAATAAAACCCATCAGCAGGCTGCTCTAAGGATTCTGAAGCAATAGTGGAAAGGATACTAAAAAATAAACTTTGAACAAACAGAAGCTGGTTTTATGCAACTTATTTTGATAGTCTTTCCACTCGATTTTTCTCCATTTGACTTTCTACTATAGTTGATGAATCAAATCTTCCAGAATAACAGAGTCAAATTAGTATGGACTAGTACTCCTTCGGTTTATATAATGAAGATTAAGAATAATTATGGTAAAATATACATAAAATTTTGGCCATTTTAACAGCTTTTAAGTGCACAGTTCAGTAATATAAAGTATGTTCACATTCTGTTTATCCAATTTGCAGAATCCTTTTCATGTGGCAAAAGCAAAACTCAATAGTTATTTTTCCTTCTTAAAAATGTATTTACTGATTTTTATTGGTGTTTCATAGTAATACATAGTAGTGGCATTCGTACATGCACATAACATAATTGAATCATTCCCCAGCACCTTCCCTTTGAAACACTACACCTGGTAAACAGCTCTCCATTGCCCTTTCCCTTCAGACCTGGCAAACACTTCTGTCTCTCTAACTTTGACTCCAGCTACTTCATCTACAACATTTATCCTTTTGTGTCTAATTTTATTTATCATAATGGTCTTGAAGTTCATCCATCTTTTAGCATATGTCAGAATTTCCTTCCTTTTAAAGACTGAATAATATTCCATTGTATGTCTATATATGTTTAATTTATATATGCATTCATCAGTGGACACCTGAGTTATTTCTACCCATTAGTTATTAGGGCTTATGCTGCAGAGAACAAGGATGTATATGTTTCTCTTTGAGACTCTGCTTTCAGTTCTCTGGGATACACACTCAGAAATGGAATTGCTAGATGAATTATGCTTCTTATTTCTTTTTTGGTACCAGGGATTAAATCCAGGTATGCTTAACTACTGAGAAACATCCCCAGCCCTTTTTCCTTTTTATTTTGAGACAGGGTCTTTAATTTGAGACACTGCTAAGAGCCTAAGTTGCTGAGGCTGGCCTCAAACTTGTGATCTTCCTGCCTCGGCCTCCTGAGTCATTGGAATTATAGGTGCATTGGGCTGCTTCTTAAAATTTAATGCACACACAAATAACATTGGGATATTATTGAGACACAGATTCTTATTCAGTAGGTCTGAAGTGATGACTGAAATTTCATTATTTCTGTCAATCTCCCAGGGAACATCAACATGGTTGGTGGGAAGACCACACTAGCAGAGCAAAGGACCCAATACTGGCATAGACAAAAGTAAAACAGCTTGGACAAGAAAAGAATTGATCTATGTACAGTCCTGGCCCTGCCAATAACTGAGGCATGACCATGAGTAAGCAACTTAAACTCTCTGGGCCTGCTACATCATTTACAAAATGAGGTCTTGGGCTAGATGACTTAAGAGGCCTTCCCCTTCTGTAATATTCTTTGTCAGCATGTCTTCATATGATACATCATATTTTCTTTTACATACTTGCAATAACACATGGGAAATAATAACTCCTGTGCTGTATAACTGGAAGAATTGCTGGTGGGTGTGTAGAGCCTTGAAAATTGGATCAAAAGCATTAATTATCAGACCAATGAGGAAACAAGAGTAAATAGACTCACACAGGAAGTGGGATCTCCAGTCAGTCATGTTGCTGAAGGTTCTCATTGACTTCACATGGGTGGATGTGGCAGCCATTATTATTTAAGAGAAGCAGCAGCAGAGCGATTTCATGGTGAACTACAGTGGAAAAACTTTCATCTGAAACTCTATTAAATGGAGGGCACCTCTTTTCTAGTTACATATCATTCCTGGTTCAAGGGCAAGCAAGGTGAAGGGAGACAAACTGAAGACCAGAGCCACGTTGTGCTGGTAAATGACTCACGAGCAGCTGGCAGGGGAAGAACTACTTCATAGCATTTGCCAATGTGTAAATCTTCCCATGCATCCACTTTCCATCTACCAATATGAGAACAGGCGGTTAACAGCATTTCTGCCATCTTAACCAGAGGCTTCTGTGAGCTGGTGGCGTAAGTGAGCTGTAGCACATGCTGAAAAGTCAATTTCCTATGACTGACATCAGGATTAAATAGGAGAAAGTGTGTTGATAATCTCTTCTTTCCCACTATTGTGGAGATTCTCCACTTTTGACTTTAATTTTAAAATCATCAGGGTAATGTTTTAAAAACAGTAATGGTTAGGCCCTATTCCAAACTAGTTAAATCAGAAATTCTTGTGATAGAGACATAGGCAGAAAACTTCCTCAGGAGGGATTTTAATGTGCAGTTAGGGTTGAAACCAACAACATTGTTGCCTAAGCTGTACCCTCAAAAGATCTGATTACATTCAATAATTGAGGTTCTTCTTCCTGCCAAGAGAATAACGAGCTCATGAGTAAAACTTAACAAAGAAAATGGATGTTATCCCAACCTACTGGAAAAACTATGTTTGGGATAAGAGAGTTTCAAACTTAGGATACTAAGGTGTAGACTAGGTCACAGTTGATCCCATGTGCCAGATCAGGCTGATCAGGCTGGATGTATTATTCTAAGACTGGACAATTAAAAGAAACTGCACATTAAGAAAGGTGAAAACAGATGGGTTGTCGATGCCTATGCCCACTGAATGGCAGCTGTGCTATCCTCGGTCCTGTTCCACATAACCAGGCCTGGCAGAGCTTCAAGGAGAGAAGGGAAATCCGGTATGAAGATGGGAAAGTGGGAAGAAAGAAGGTTGTGATTAAAGAGGCGAAACTTAGAATCGAAAACTTTAGAATTCTGGAAAGGATTCAGTACAAGTTGGAGCTGGGTGTGTGGGTCCTAGAAAACGACCAAAGGCAGAGAAAACTGGAGTAGTAGAGTCATCCCCAACCAGAGAACCTAGGGACATATGATATGGGGGTTATCAGAAGTCACCCCCAGATGACCGGAGGGGATGGGTGGAGGGAAGGAGGAAGCAAGAAAGTGAATAACGTTATAAAAACTTTGAACATCCATCATGTGCTGGTATGTCAGGAGATGCTTCATATGTATTTTCTCATTGAATTCTCAAATCAGTCTTATGAGTTAGTGACTATTACAATTCTTATTTTGTAATTAAGAAATTGTGGCTTACAGAAGCTATGTATTTTTCCCAAACTTGCGCAATGTGTTGTAACTGTAACTACTTTACAAAATTAAATCTCCTGACTCTGTAATCCATTATTTTAATCAATATATCACTTTTATATTATCATTTTAATTATTAGCATATATTAATTCTATGTTAGTGAGTGTCATTATGACATTCTATACATGTGCATAATATTCTTTGATTGCATTCAGCCTTCCAATTCACTCTCCTATTCTCCTTTCCCTTCCCCCAACCCACTTCTCATTTCTTGATAATCCCCCTTCAACTTTAATTTTTTTAAAATATTACTTTATTATTTTTCTAGATTTCACATATGAGAGCTGGCTTCTTTCACTTATCGTAATCTTTTTCCTGAAAATGACATGATTTCATTCTTACTTATGGGTGAATAATACTCCAACAAACTTCTGTTTGTTGAATATATATCATGTACTTGCCATTTTTCTAGTTTCATTATCTCCTTGAATTTCCACAAAAAGTGAAATTTTGTTATCCTTACTTCACAGATGAAAACAAAAATTAAGGCAACAGTTAAGTGACTTTTCATGGCCAAAGCTGGCAGAAAAACCAGGACCAATATTAAAATTTAAATAAAGCTGCAAAAGAACACGATGAATCCAAAAGTCCTGGTGGAAAAGTTCTTGAGGATTTTAGGAAATGTCATGAAGCTCTATAGATGACTGTGATAAAAACAGGAAAATAATCAGGAAACCAGACAATATGATTTGCAAATAAAGGAAGCAAGATATGGCCAGGGCAGAATAATTGACACTAATTTTGCCCTTCTGTGTAAACAATTATAAAGCTGGAAAAAATAGGAGATAACTGTTTTCAGGCATCTAACTCCTGAAAGGTAGGACAACACAAGGTGTCTCGCCTGTATTTGCCCAGTCTCTAACTGGAGACGGTCTCCTGATGGTGAGACGGAGGTGGAACCAAAGCAGAGCATCCTGGTTTTGTTGATCCCAGGAGGCAGAGGTCAGAATTTGGAGCTGGTATATTGGTTGCAGTATGGAGGGAGAGAGAGAGGAAGTAAGAGAGAGAGAGAGAGAGAGAGAGAGAGAGAGAGAGAGAGGAAGAAAGAGAGAGGAAGAGAGAAAGGAAGAAAGAGAGAAGGGGGGGGGAAGAGAGCAATTGAGAGAGATTTCAAGAACTTTTGTGTGGAGATTTTCCACAAATTCTTGGCTGAGATCTGATGAAGAAACCACACAGATCAGAAGACTGGGAGATGTGATGTCTAAAACTAATGTAGTATCCAGATTGTATCATGGAACAGAAAGATAACATTAGTGGAAACACAGATAAAATTTAAAGTTTACTTAATAGTGACTTACCAATGTTCGTCTCTGAGTTTAAACAAATGTACCACAGTAATGTAAGTTGTTAATAGTGGAGAAAACTGGGTGAAAGATAGGAGCTCTTTGTACTATCTTTGCAACATTTTTGTGAACCTAAAATCATTAAAATAATGTTTTATAAAAAAACAATGATATAGACTATCTGAACAACATTATCAACCAAATTGACTTATTTACATACTAGGACTTTATACACCACTCTAAAACACACATTTTTCTTCTATACTTCAGAATATGGAACATTCTCCAAGACAGACAATAGGAGTCATAAGTTAAATCTTCCCAAATTACCAAAACTCAAAATTTTATAATTAATATTTTCTGACTACAAAGAATTATATTGTAATTGAATACAGATATCTGAAAGAACTAATAATATTAAACAATACCACATTTCCAAATAATCCACAGGTCAAAGAAAAATGTCATAAGGGAAATTTGAGTATTTCAAACTGAATGACAAAGAAGACAAACACAAAAACGGTTAAAATTTATAAGTTATAGCTAAAGTAGTACTTAGGGAAAAATTATTGCATTAAATACTTTTAGTGATAGATTATATATCAATGATTTATTTTCCAGCTTGAGAAACAGCAGCAGGTGGGGAGGAAAAAATTGAACCCAAATTAGGTGGAAGGAAATACTAAATATGAGCATAAATTAATAAATTAGGTAAATAACAGCACAAGAATAATTAAACCAACAAGTTTACAAGAGTCATAAGCCATTTACAATGGTTTGTACTGATGAAGAGAAAAAGAAAAAACAAAATGCAAATTACCAATATCTGAAATGTATTCTTTCTATAAGGTAAAAGGATAATGTGCTGATTTATAACCATCTTTGGAGGATATCAAAAGGAAAGGAAAGGATAAAATTGATGTTGGTGAATTTCATAACTTAAATAAAAGGATTGAATTCTTTAAAAAGCATTTTACCAAAACCAAGAGGAAAGAGAAAAACTTGAATAGTACAATACTATGAAAGAAATTGAATTTGTAACCCCAACCCTTCCCATTTAGAAAACTCCATGAAAAGAATGTCTCACTGCTATTTAACATTTAAGAAATAAAATACCAACCTTTACAAACTCTTTAGAAACTAGGAGAACAAATTCTTACCTATTTATTTTATAAGTTAGGAAAGAAGAAAACAGAGAGAGAGAGAGAATGAAAAGAGGAAAGAAACTAATTTGAACTCTACCAAAATTCAACTTGTCAAAAGATATTAAAAATGAAAAGGCAAACTGCAACTGGGAGAAGCTACTTGTACACACATACAAATGACAAAGAACTTTTTTACATTGAACCACAATTCAATGTAAAAAAATCAAGCAACCCAGTAGAAATGTGTAACAGTTTTGAACAAAGACCTTAAAAAATAAGATATACAAATGGCCAGTAATCATATGAATGACAGAAATATAGTTATTTTGAGAAAAGTAAATTAAAATCAGCATGAATTACTTAATTTTCTATAAAATGGTTAAAATAAAGTGACTATGCCAAGAACTTTCAAGGATGTGATGCTATTAAAGATTATTATCTTACTGGCGAGTGAAAATTGTATAGCCTCTTGGAAAAGAGTTTGCCAATTTCTTTAAAAGATATGTGCACCTGCCCTATGACTCAGTAATTCCATTTATGTCCATAAATACCTATACAATAGGTTTGTAGCTACTACTTTTGCCATCTCAAATGTGCATCCATAGGTCAATGAATAAACACACTGTGGTATGTTTGCATGATAGAATACTACTCAGCAATAAAAAGGAATAAACTATCATTACACTTCAAAATACAGATGAATCTCAAAAAAAAGTCAAACTAAAGAATTTCAGCACAATAGGATATAAAATGTATGATTCCAGTGATAAGTTTTGACATATATGTATGTCAATATTCCTCCAAGTCCTCACCACTACCAAGATAAGGAACACATAAGACCTCCCACAGTTCCTTAGACCCTTTTGTGATTTCTCCTTCCGCCACTGCCTACCCTATCACTCCTTCTCAGATTATCACGGGTCTTTCTATCACTATCAGTAAGTTTGCATTCTTTGGAGTTTTCCATGAATGGAATCATACAATAAGTAATTATTTTTGATTGGCTTCTTTTAAGCATAATAGTTATTTGAAACTTATCCATGTTGTTGCATGTATTAATAAATGTGTTTTTTAGTTGCTGAATATGGTGCCTTTTATAGATATACCCTTATTTATCCATTCATCTGTTTCCCACATGATTTTACTCTTCAGAATTCAGCTGAAGAATTCCAGGACACTCTCTACAACTCTTTAGAGTCCTCTTTGTCTGCAGTTGTCCCTGCTCGACTCTGGCTACATTACCCTCTCTGATACCCTAGCTCAGGGAGTTCAGGGGTTTTTTCTTGGGTTCTCCCACCTGAGCGTCTGCCTAGAAACTCTCCAGGCTAGAAGATGGGGATATTCACAGAGCTCATCTGATTTGTTTCCATACTCAAGAATCACTGTCCTTGGTTACCTAAAGTTCAATCGCTTCTAATTTGTATCATGTCTCAATCTTCCATGCAGCTTGTGAAAAATGAAGGCTCTAGTCATCTCAGTTTGGAAACCATTGCTTCATATATTTTGTCCTTTTTTTCCCTTGGGGAGGGAGAATAAGCCAGTTCCTTTTACTTCAACTTGGCTGGCAGCAAATGTTTTCTCAATATGCATTGGATCAGAATTATTCTTTCTAACTTTCCAACAGGTCCTCAGTTAAGCAAACAAAGATGGAGTTTCTTTCCCTTGGACTCCTTGAAATCATACAGTTTGGTTGAAAGTGAAGTCAGTTTGGTTGAAAGGAGAGGCCAAAATTAGCAGAAATGATCTCTTGTGGCTGCTTCATTGAGAATGACTGACTCACCATTTATCTATATTGAAAGAGGCAATCGTCAGACTGAGGACCCTCGGCCCCTTCACATTCTTTCTTGGCTGTTATAAAGTCCACCCATCTTAGCTAAGTATCTATTATATTTGTGACAACATCAACATCAAGAAATTGATGATATGACTCTTGGAGCTTTGCTTGTAAAAGATTATGTTCCTGCTTTTCGTTCAGTACTGCCACCTAGAGGAACATGGTATACCCAAACAACTTTGGACTAGGACTGTGTAGTCAATAGTCAAGGTCCCGTTCTAGAGCCACCTTTAATAAACAAATTGCCCTTGGGAACTTTTCTTGGCCTCTTTCTGCCTTTAATTTTCCATTTATAAAATTGTTTGTGATAGGGGAAGTAGTGAATTTTGATTTGCCTTCCAGGGTTAAGATCCTTTGCTTCTAATTTGTATCATGTCTCAATCTTCCATGCAGCTTGTGAAAAATGAAGGCTCTAGTCATCTCAGTTTTCTTTTCTGCTGTGAGAGAGACCCGAGGCTTTTTGAAGGACACAGGGTGATTCAATTCATCCTTGTTTCCTCTACTCTCTTCTGCTGTCTGCAAAGAATTGTGGTTTATGGCAGCTTTTACCTCTATGGTCCTCCAGGGACAGAAACAGGAGAGGCCAGAGTTAGCAGAAATGATCTCTTTTGTGGCTGCTTCATTGAGAATGACTGGCTCACCCTTTATCTTTGTTGAAGAGCCAATCAACAGACTTAGGACCCTGGGCTCCTTCACATTCTTTCTTGGCTGATCAGTGATTCATGGAGTCCATTAAAATGCCTGGATGACCAAGAGCTCAATTTTCCTGGACAAAATCTGCTTGGCAGGGGAGAGGCTATTTCTCCTCCTTAGCAACCACTGAAGAGTCAGCATTGGAGGCCATGGGGGAGTATATCTAGGCACACTCTATTAACCTCACTGGCACTGCTTGGTGGCCCTGGTCCAGCAGTTGGCCAGCTGCATTAGGTTTATGATTGTTCAAGCGTAGATAAATGGTTGTGCTGATGGTGCACACATGCTTGGTGGCTTGTACATCTAGGCGCACTAGAAGAACAGGCGAGAGCTACCTATGATGAGTCCCTTTCCCCGAGTTGGAGGTCTGGGTGATTATTTGATTCCCTTTCCTAATATACAATAAGATGTACAGTGAGGTTATGTCTAAAATATAAAGGTTATATATATATACATTTATATAAATGTATATATAAATGTATACATCAGTGGGAGGTTCCAGGTTTTCAGGTTTTTAACTGAGACTGAAAGCTGTTGAATGGGCTCGGCAATGGTCTCACTCCCCATGAACACACAGATGTGAATGTGCTCTGTAACCTGTAAAGTTCCCAAGTGAGTGATGAGAATTATTGCCAATTTCCTTGTTTTCTATGTTCCCTAGTTTCTGATTCTGCTGAGGAAAAAATGTTCTTTTTAAGTCTTTTTCAGTTGTCCAGTGCCTGATCCAGTTCTATTTGTGATGTTGATTTGATTTTCCTCCTTACTCCTTTATTTCCTTCCCTCCCATCTCAGGGATTCTGCTCTGATTTCTCCCTTCTTCCTCTTCCTTGCCTCCATGTCGGCAGCTCCCTCTTCCTGTAGAAGTAACTTTGGAGTGCTCTCTACTCCAGAATTCTTTCTTGCCGTCAGCTATTCCTGAGTATGAGAATATCAGAATCAGATCTGTCACTGCTGATTCGTCCCAGTTAAGCTTTGGCTATGTCTTCAAAATAATCATAATTGTAATAACAAAATCAACAACCGTTACTATTAATTGAGCACCTACTATGAACCAGGTCTCTGTGTTCATTCCCTCTGAACTTCACAGCCACACTGTGAGACATGTACTCTTAGCATAGCCATTGCAAAAACACAGGAAAAAAAACAAAACAAAACAAAAAAAACCTCAGAGAAGTTAACTTTTCCCAGGACAGGGTAAGAATCGGAGATGGAATTCCAACAGAGTCCATCAGTCTCCAAGCTACTGAATTTTTATTATATAAAAATATTTCTCATGGAGGTGGACTTCTTGTATTTCACAGGCAATTTATCGAATATCCACAAGGGATGAAAAAAGGATAGAGAGAGGGAGTCACGACTTAGAAATATCTTCATGATGAAGGGAGATAGGCAGGACCATGAAGGAATTTCCCGTACAGTTAGTGGGGTCAGGCTGGGATGTACTTTGCTTATCTTCAGTATCATTTTACCTCTTTAAACATAAAGTTAAGCTTAATAGATAGTTACAGCTTCTGTGTGCTTAAAGTACTATCTTTCATATGTAAGTCATCTTATCAAAATGTAACAGAGATACATGTACATAATTAGACTAGAAGACTGGCATACATGAGACACTCAGTATCCTTCATTAGGAATAATATTTCAATCATGGTTCTGCAGAAGGCACAGAAAGATCTTTAATAAAAATCAAGAAATAGGGTTGTGGATGTATTTCATCATAGAGTGCTTGCCTAGTGTGCATGAGGCCTTGGGTTCGATTCCCAGCATCCAAAAAAAAAGCAAGAAATCTAGACATAATTTCATCATTTGAATAAAAATAACCAACTGGTTCAGTCAAGGAACTTAAGAACTGTGACCTTAGGATGACATGCTGTATTCTGTTTGACAATTCAAGTCGACCTTAACCTTCTGTCTAGATTTTGCATACATGAGTGTCTCAGAAATGTGCTATTAATAGTTGGAGCAAGGGCAATGATGAAGAAATCTACATAACTATATTTTTATGGCACCTTTCACAAAGACATTTTTGTTTTCTTAGAAGAGTGATTATTCAGGTTATTCTGGGATAGGTCAAATGCTCTTGACAGAGGGCTTTCAGAGGTGAGTCCCTCAGTGGGAAAGTTCACTGATAAAACTCTGAGTTTCTTTCTGATATCAAGTTGACATTATGTTATAACCTTGATTCCTAATGCCACAGGACAAAACTTTGTGTGTGTGTGTGTGTGTGTGTGTGTGTGGGTGGGTGGGGGGTAAACTGTTTAGTAGCTAATATAAGAATGTTCACTTACATGAATAGTGCACCATATCTAATAACATAAAGTATTTGCCTTTTGTATTCCTCTTATCCAATGGACACTTTCTGCAAGGTTGACAGTAACATTTTAGGTGTTTCTTTCCATTAATTTTTCTACATATATATGTTTTATATTTTGTTATCTACTATGTTGCTTCATCCCTGAATACAGAGCACAAACATATTTTCTTTTAATCCTTAACTTACAAGTCTGTTAATTTAATCAGTTCAATACTCTTCTCAGATATTTTCAATGATACAAATCACGTTTTTAGGAAATCTTCACCATTCTATTATTATCTCCCCTATCTTGTTCAAAGCCACTTCAAATGGACTTATGATTCTAATAAAAAAGAATGTTAACTATGTAAATTCAGCCTCAAAATGAACATTGAAAAGCAATTTTGCTATGAAATAAATTTTGGAGCTGCCTCTGATCAGGTTAATGCAAATGTATTTATTCCTTTAAAAGTTTCTTAACAATACTTTGGTAACAATCTTCACCTCATTTATAATCTGTACATCTAGAGATGGAAACAATGAACCAAAATAATAAAAACATATCTAAAAGGTGAAAAGGCACAATGTTCAAATCGTCAACATATGCACTTTATGCACCTTATCCTGGAACTCAGGATAGCTGACTCCAGTCTAGCTTTCTAGCAATACCCCCATGCTGGCATACTGTGTACACTCCAGTCTTGAAGATCAGCTGTCACTCTACAAACAAAGCCTGTGCCATCTCTGTTTCTTTCACCTATAATATCATTTTGTGTCCATCAGTATCAATAATAGAACCAGTTCCAAATCTATTTCAAAAGCTTGCTTCCTCCAACAAGTTGGAATTAAATTCTTCCTTCCCTGGGTTTCCTGGAGATTTTTGTGATTTGTTTATAACTTATTAGTTTCCTTGAGACACAGATTAAAATAATTTATTTTAAAGTTATTTCTGTCTCCATCACTAGACAGCAAATTCATCCAAGAAAACTATCTTGAATTTCTTTTTTTTTTCCTGTCCAGTTCCTGGTTCCGAATCAGTTAAACTGAGTTGGATGGAGAATATGATTTTCAGTGTAACTGAACTCCATAAGAAGTATTTTCAGACAGTAAGAAGTATTTGTAACATTTAGTGTGATTAAATTCCACAAAAGTAGAATAGAAGAGTCTGGCAGATTATCCTTGGCTTGTCAGTGACTTTACTTTGTATAAACCACCAAATCTGTAAAGTCAGTTTCCTTCATTTGAAAATTCTACAGTAAATATGATAATGAGGTAATCCAAATTGGCCTGTCATTGAAAAGGTCGCTTCGAAAAAGGAAACTCATATCATAATTAGCCCTAATGAGGCTTTCTTTCTGAGGTTATTACCTTCTCTGATTTGCTCTCTCTACAACTTGTAATACTGTTCATTAGAAATACTTATGGCTTAGCTGTATGGTTTACACAGATGGAAGTCTATCATGGGCAACGGCACTCTGTAATGCAGTCAGCGCTAAAATAGGCCTTAATTTCTTACCATTCTTTCCCTAAGTTGGATTGTGGCTTGTTGAAATCTAAGTAAGCCATTGCCAGATATTTTTCCCCATTCTTCTTTGGATATTATTATTAAAAAGATTCATCACCACTTGCTGAGATTCTTTGTTAATTCACCTGGACCTTTGTGCAGTGGTTCTCAGCCAGGATGATTTTACCTGGGTGTGTCATCTCTGACATTTTGCCCCAGTCGCCCCTTTTTGCCTCTTCCCTGACATCACTTCAACAACTCCATCCACCTCCTCAGAAGGTGGGTGGCTTCTCAGCGCTCTCCACTTGGAGTCTCTCAGGCAATGTCTGAAGATAGTATTGATGGTTACAATGAGGCCACGTTACCTCTGGCGTCTTAGGGATAGAGTGCAGGGATTCTGCCTCCTGCACTGCACAGACAGCCATCCACAACAAATTATTGAGTCCCAAAAGTCAACTGCTGTCGTTCAGTGATGACAGGGGCCATGAGTTATTTCCTGTATGCTTTCTTTATAATAACCATTTTACATGGCTATTAGTGTCTATCTTTCTGTCTACTTACTGAACATACCTGAAGGATGTTAAAATGACAAGGTACTTTCACATTTCCTACCTGGAAGTTAAGACTTTCGTCCTACTTTTAGTATTTGTACCTTATATTTTCATAAGTATTCACTTTTCCTTTCAATGGATTCTTCAAAGGTCAAAATAGCAATTCTAACAATGTGTCTCTTAAGCAGTACTTCCTACCTGGAGGGACCTTGTAATAGCAAGAACAACACATTCATAAGCTGATAGGTCCTTGTTATTATCATTCAGCTTCACTGGATTTCCAAGGCAATTACCTCTAGCCACATTTTGAAGGCAGTCTTAGTTCATTTTCTATTACTTATAACGTAACACCACAGACTAAAAAAGTTATATGGAAAGGGGTTTATTTTGGCTCATGGGTCTAGAGGTGCAAGGTTAAGGGGCTACATCTGGAGATGGTCTTCTGTTGGCAGAGTCCCAACGCGGTCCAGGACATTGCATGATGAAAGACAGGGAGTACACACATGCCTGCATCTTCTGGTCTCTCTGTTCTTGTAAACCATTCAGAATTCAGTTAAGGGGCCTCCACCCTGATCACCTTATCCAATTCTAATCACCTCCCAAAGGCCCCAACTCTAAATGCCATTGTCAAATTAAACTTCTACCCTCTTAACACCTCACGATGCGGATGAAACTCCAACACGAGTTGACAAACCACATTCAAAAAGAGTAGAAACTATGGCTAGTCTTGTTAAAAGCAGCCCCAGTGATACAGTCGAAATTGTGCAACTGCAGGACAGAATTTCCTCATATGTTGAGGTGATACTCTTGCTGCCAGGAGGCCAAGAACCTGTCTCTGTTCTCCTCTTACCCAGCAATGACCACTGAAATGGGAAGCAAGAGGAAGGCATGTCCTCCCACTTGAGTTCACTTTTCACCTTTATCACTCTGCTTGTGTTGGTTCATGATGAACTGACTCAAATACAACCTTGAACCAAGACTGGATATCATATATATATGTGTATACACACACACACACACACACACACACACACATACATATATATTATATTTTTTAGTTATAGATGGTCCTTTATTTATTTGTTTTTATGTGGTGTGGAGGATCAAACCCAGTGCCTCACATGTGCTAGGCAAGTGCTCCAACACTGAGCCACAACCCCAGTCCCTCATTTTAATATTTTAACAGCCAAGACCAAGGTTTGTGTTCTATGCTAGGTCAGTTCTTCTGTGTGAACAATTTGAAATCTGCGTCTGAACTCCAGAACACAAGGAAAAGGAAAAGGAAATTCAGAATTAGTGTTCTTTTACTATGTGGCTCCAACTATTTTATTTATATGAAGCAACTTTATAAACTTTGTAAAACTAGCTGTTGACACCTCAGAGGGTTCTGTGAGAATTTTCAATTCTATCTGTTTAATAGCAGACACAAGGGTCATTTTTTCTCATTTTTAAGCCCTACTTAATAGGATGAGGGGCAAGGGACAGAAGCCTGCTGGAATTTCTGAAGGGAAATGCAAACCTGTTTGTGTATTTGTACTTGTGTGGATGCTTTTGGAGAAGCATTTGGAATATTGTGACTTCTCTAATTTTCCCAAAATCTTCTTCATTAGAACGTCTCATCCGTTTATGGCTCATTTGAAATACCTAGCTACCAGAGAACGACCACCAAATATCCAGGTGTTTTCCATGATTCCTATCACTTTTATTATGCTCAATGGTTATGAGGTAGACTCATAGAAAGAGTAAATCCTATATGATTGAAATTTGATTTCCCCCAAAACGAGATACTTTTTTCCATTATCTTACCTGCTAAATTTGCCTGAGCAAACATCTGTGTTTGAATTAAAAGATTGCACTTTTATTTGTGAGAGAAGTAATGACTCTTTGGCTTTTAAGAGCAAGAGCCAGAACCAGGAATTCACAAACCAGTTGTTGGTTTCGATATTACACCACTTCCCAGATCAAGTTCACAGAAACTAACCATACTTTCAATATTATAAACTATTCTTGCTTTTAAACTTCTTATCATAATGAGAATCACATAATAAATTTAACTCTGTCTATCTTGGGCTCAGAAACTAGATGGGAGGGTTATTACTACATGTAGTTGTAGTTTATTTTCCATGCAGTGTAATAGGCCACAAAATGAATTTACCACAATGTATTTATTCACTCTATTGTAAATGGACTTTTGGTTTGCTTCTAGTTTTTGTTTCCACCTGTTGGACTAAATCTGCTATAAAAGTTATTGTACATTCTTTAATGAGGCATGTGAATACCTCTTTCTGTCAGACATACTCCTAGAGGTAGAGTTTCTGGATCAAATGGTATGTATATTTTCAACTTCAATAAGTATTGCCAAATGATTTTCTAAAGTAGTTGTACAATTTTTCTCTTAATACTTGTAGACTATCAATATCTGAGGGCTCATGTTTTCCCATATTTTTCCAGAACATGGCCATGTCAGTCTTTTTAATTCTAGTCATTGGGTTCTGGTTCCTGTTTAGTAATATCTCATTGTGTTTTTCTTTTCCTTTGGGAATACTTATTGATTTATAGAAAAGTTTTAAAAATACTCATGAGAATTCCTATATGTTCTTCACTCATTTCCTCCTGGCATTATAATATCTTACATAATCATGGCACATTTTTCAAAGCAAAGAAATTAGTACTGGTATACCTTCATGAAGTAAATTCTAGACTTCTTTTTTTTTTGACTTTCATGGTTCTCCCCTCCCCCCTAATTTTTTTCTGTTCTGGGATCCAATCTAGGATACCACATTTCATTTCAATATTATGTTTATCTAGTCTTCTTTTGTCTGTGACAGTTTCTGAATATTTCCTTTTTTTTTTTTTTTTTTTTTTTTTTACCTGTTTCTTTAATGATTTTGGCAGATTTAGTATTAGCTGTTTTGTAAAATATCGCTTAATTTGTGTTGATTTGATGACTTACTCATGTTTGCTGGAGCTGTGAGTTTTTAGGAAGAATACCACAGAGGTGAATTACCTCTGCCTACATCATAAGCCATCACCAGATTTATCATGGGTGATGTTAAGCTTGATCACTTGGTTTAAGCAGTAGTTGCTAGGTGTATTCACTCTTAATGTACCATATTTTTCTAGTTTTCACAACTCCTATTGAGAAGGCAAATATCAGTCTTATTGCAACAATTTTGAAGGTGATACTTCTGTTCTCCTGTGACCATTATTAGGAATTTTCTGTTGCTTTTCCACTTTACTTTAACGCACATATGCTTAATTTACATTACTTTTGTCCTGATTGAGATTCTTAGCACTTTTTAACCTGTGGCTTAATGTTGTAACAAATTTTAAAAATTCTCATTCACCATCTTTTCAAACAATTCATTTGTTTAATTATTGTTTCTTTTCTTTCAAAATTCCAATATCATGTATATTAAACATGCAAAAAAGTTCCCATATATTTTTACACTCTTTTCTCTATTTCCATCATTTTAGTCTATAAACTTTAGTGTTGATATTTTCTAATTTATTTCCAATTAAGTCAGTATCCAATGGTTTCTAATAAATTATGTTCATTCTCTAATTATTATACTGAATTATAATATATTTCAGTTCTACAACCTTTTCTTTTTAAAGACTTCTAATTCCTGCTGAATTTTCCATCTTATGTACTTGAACTATTATTCAACTAATATCAAAGTCCACATCTGATAAATCTAGCTTTTCATTTCTCTGTGGCTATGTTGTTGCTATTGGCTATTAATCTTTTGACATTTTTTTAAAAAAAGACTTTACAAAGGTTTATCCTTATTTTTTCTATTTTCAGCCTTTTAAAGTAGACACAGATTTGCTTTGAATAAAGCTGCTTTTAAAGGTACACAAAAGGTGAACACAAAGAATAGGATTAGATCCAGAAATTCAGAGTGATGACGAGTAAAATAATATTAAGATGTCTTCAACAGAAAACTGATCATTCAAGGTGATTACCTAATAGCCAGAGATTGAATCCCTTACGCCACAGTAGAAAGAACAGTTTAGTGTATGAACTGTACCAGGTGTTTGTAGTTGCCTTGGTTTTATTAATCACTTAAGAAAAATTAGCATAGTTAACTATAGTCTTTAGTAGACAAATATCTCCCATTTGATAAAAACATTTGATATTTTTTACAATAATGTGGAATAAGTCCTCAATATTTACTTTAGACCAACCCCTCAATGTAGTGATTTTATATTAATTTAAAATTTTTTTTCTTCTTTTTAGATACACATGACAGTAGAGTATATTTTGACATATTATACATTCATGGAATATAACTTATTCTAATTAGGATCCCAGTCTTGTGGTTAAACATGATGTGGAGATTCACTGGTAGTCTATTCATATATGAACACAGGCAAGTGATGTCTGATTCATTCTACTGTATTTCCTATTCCCATCTCACCTCCTGTCCCTTTACTTCCCGTTTGTTTTCCATGGAACTTCTATTCTCTGCCCTCCCCACCCCCCATTTTGTGTTAGCATTCTCATATCAGAGAGAACATCTGGCCTTTGGTTTACTGGAATTGGCTTATTTCACTTAGCATGATAGTCTCCAGATCCAATCATTTAATGTAGTGATTTTAATATCAAATTTATTCATTCTTTAGAAACATAAACCAGGTGAACTTAAGATTACAGATAATTTTTAATGTCATATACACCATGCTCATATATTAAATTTACTTTTACTCCCAAATTGTTACAGTAGATATTAACCAGCCTGGCATAGCTATTAATTGATCCCATTGATATAATTATAGGTCAGCATCGCTGCAGGACCTGTTCTTTGTTTAACTCTATTAGAAACACAGCATTTAGGAAATGTACACAAGGGAAGCAGCCACACAGACATCAAGTTCTTCAGTTAGCTGTGTCACGAGCTCAGATATAACCCCCCACTGGGTGAACAAAGTCAGATTTCAATTCTTCATTTAAAGATGCAAGTGGAGGCTGGGCATAATGGCACACACCTGCGATCAAAGTGATTCTGGAGGCTGAGACCTGAGGATCGCAAGTTCAGGGCCAGCCTGGGCAACTTAGCAAGATCCCATCTTAAAATGAAAAATGTATCTGAGAAGTAGCTCAGCTGTAGAACACCCCTGAGTTCAATCCCTAGTGCAGGAGGAGGAAAAAAAAGAAAGGGAGAAAGGAAGCAAAGAAGGATGGATAAGGGAGGTTGTCAGGTGCCCCCGCCCCCATATAGATCAATAATTCAATGGCCAGCAGAGAACAGAGCAGCGGAGAGGAAGAAAAACCGTTAGAAATTCTACTGAGAGACACCTCGTTTCTTTATAACATGGTGTTTCTCACTGAGAATAGCTGTGTGTTTCCAGTGTTTAAAGACAGACTCAGTGGGCAGAATATTTTCTGACTGAAGTTAGATAGCAATTATCAAGAATACAAGTAACAATAAATGATGGCAAGGATGTGGGGGAAAGGTATGCTTACATTGCTGGTGGGACTGCAAACTGGTACAACCACTCTGAAAAGCCATATTGAGATTCCTCAGAAAATTTGGACCAGAACCACCATTTGACCCAGTTATACCACTCCTTGGTATATAATCAAAGGAATCAGCATACTACAGTGACATAGCCACATCAATGTTCATAGCAGCTCAATTCACAATAGGTAAGCTATGGGACCAACCTAGTGCTTTTCAACAGATGAATGGATAAAGAAAATGTGGTATATATACACAATGAAATATTACTCAGCCATAAAAAGAATGACTTTATGAGTTTTGGATGGATCTGGAGACTATCATGCTAAATGAAATAAGCTAATCCTACAAAACCAAAGACTGAATGTTCTCTCTGATATGCCAATGCTAATGCACAATTGGGGGGATGGGAGGGAAGAATAGAAATTCAGTGGATTAGACAAAAGGGAATGAAGGGAAGGGAGCAGGTATGGAAATAGGAAAGACAGTGAAATGAATCAGACATCACTTTCTTAGGTATACACCACAGTGTATCTTTACATCATGTACAATCACAAGACCAGGATCCTAATTAGAGTAAGTTGTACTCCATGTATGTATAATATGTCAAAATACTTTCTATTGTCATGTATACCTAAAAAGAACAACAGCAACAAAAAAAGACACTCCTACCCCCACAAAAAATTTCTAGTCCACCTGCCCAATTCCATATTCAATCAGAGTTTTTCAAGATGCTTTCAACGACTTTCCTTCTCTCAATATCATCTTCTTTGGAGAGCTGTTTGTTGTTGACTTTTTTCCCTCCCAAGCTGGGTGTCTGTTTCAGAAGCTCTGTCAGTATCTTGTGTCTGAGAGTGGGCATGGCCATCACTGGGACAACTGAAACTGTCCCTCCAGATTCACGGGAGAAATCCCACAGTATTTTTTCCATGTCGGTATTATGAATAGAAATAGTCCTGGATAGCACTTCCTTCCCATTATTGCTGAAGTGCAGATCTACCCAGGGCTCTGTAGGCCCTGCTTCTGTAGTCCTCAGACTCTGCCCCGAGGTGGTGCTGGAGGGAGGCCTAGGGGGCCAGGGTTGTTTGCGGCTGCTGGTTGTGCTCTGCAGAAGCTGGTCAGGGTGGATGGCCGAATCTTTCGACTTCTAAATAACTATTGAATGGTCTCCTTTGTACCTGGTTGTCTTTGATTGAATGTCAGATGGTGCATACTTAAATAGGAGAGAAAATTTAAAACCTAGGATATGCTCTCTTCCTCTAGAGATTTTTTTTTCTTCTTTCTTTCTTTCTTTTTTTTTTTTAAGTCTCTGATAACTTTATTTTGATTTTAGATTTTTCGTGGTGCTGGAGATTGAACCTGGGGCCTCACGCATGCTGGGGAAGCTCTTTACCACTAAGTTATATCCTTAGCTGTAGAGATTCATGAGGTTGCTGGTGGGTGGTTTGGTGGGTGGTTAGGGATGCTAGCAATCCTAGGTCACTTTAACTAGCAATCCGAGGTCACTTTAATTTTTATCAGCGTTATTTTAATGCTGGCTTTCAATCCCTGGGAAGTCTGGGCTATCTTCACAAATCTTGGGAGGTGGTTGCCAGGGTTCCCAGCCTTTATGGTCCTTATGCATCACATTAACAGTCTTTCAAAATCTCTGCCCAGTTTCTCAAATGTCTCTTTGGAAATAAAAGAAGAAGAAGAAAAAAATAACCAGTAAATATTACCATTCATTCATGTTACAAAGCGACAGAATGGTTTGTCATTCAGGGACCTAGGTGGATGGCTTCTGCACTGTGTTAAGTTTCCATAACCTTTTGCAGTAGAAGGGGAGCGTAGCAAATTCTGAACTGAACTTGAAGCTTCTACCTAGAAATGACAACCATCACTTCTGTTCTCATTCTTTGGGCAAAAGCAAACCATTCCAAACTGTAAGTTCATAGAGAATTATAGTCCTATATGTCTGGAAAGTGGAAATCTGGAAATTAATGTCAAAGAACATGATAGTACTAGAATAAAATACACTACAATACTTATCCTGCCCACATAGATTTAAAAACAGATTACTAACTTCTTAAAACTATTTTGAACAGACTGTAACAAATATCTTTGTACACATGTGCCAAAATCTCTCTAAAACACTTATTACATGTTAGATCGCAAAATGATAATAAAACTCTGTGCAAACTTATTAGATGTTGCCAAATTGTTTTCTAAAAATGCTGTATTGACATATATGCCAACAAGTTATGTTTAAAGATTCTATTCCTCCATATCTCTCTAAAATTTTATGTTATAAAGTATTTTAAATTTCCAAATAGGTGTCATATGCTCTCTTTTTTTAATTTTAATTTACATTTTCTTGATCACTAGTAACTCAAGCATCTTTTCTTATATTTATTGGCCTTTCAGGCTCCTGTCATGAATCTTAAGTTATATACAGAATAGTTATCTTTAAAAAAAAATCTTATTGTAGCTTAGTTTGGGTGTTTCTTCATATCTGTCTTCCAACCCACTAACTTATCCCTTTAACAGTGTGTGATACGCTATTTCAAACATTTATTATTTTTAGAAACTATTCCAAATCTTTTTTTTTTTTTTTGTACCAGGGAATGAACCCTGGGGCCCCTAACCACTGAACCACATCCCTAGCCCTTTTTGTATTTTATTTTGAGACTGGGTTCCACAAAGTTACTTAGGGCCTGACTAATTTGTTGAGGCTGGCTTTGAACTTGTGATCCTCATGCCTCAGCCTCCAGTTGCTGGTATTACAAGTGTGCACCACAGTGCTGGCTGTAATGGGTTTTATTTTATTATAGTGTTTATTTCTTTGTTTGGCTTTTTAATAATTAAAAACATACTTATTTTATAGTATTTTCTCTACTTCTTCTATATCAAAGTCTTGTGTCTGCTAATTCTTTTTTTTTCAATATTTTTTTTAGTTGGAAATGGACATAATATCTTTTTATGTTTTATTTTTATGTGGGACTGATGATCAAACCCAGTGCCTCACACACGTGAGGCCAGCTCTACCACTGAGGTACAGCACCAGTCCCTGTTTGCTAGTTCTTTTTTTTTTTTTTTTTTTTTTACTTTATTTTTTTTTTTAATTTTTTTATTTTTTTTTTATTTTATTGTAAACAAATGGGATACATGTTGCCTCTCTGTTTGTACATGGCGCAAAGGCATACCATTTGTGTAATCATAAATCCACATACAATAATGTTGTTTGATTCATTCTGTTATTTTTTCCCCTTCCCCCCACCCCTCCCACCCCTCTTTACCCTCTATACAGTACTTTCTTCCTCCATACTTGCCCCCCTCCCTAACCCTAACTCTAACCCTAACACTAACCCTTCCCTCCCCCCCATTATGTGTCATGCTCCACTTATTAGCGATATCATTCGTCCCTTGTCTTTTTGAGATTGGCTTATCTCACTTAGCATGATATTCTCCAATTTCATCCATTTGCCTGCAAATGCCATAATTTTGTCATTCTTTATGGCTGAGTAATATTCCATTGTGTATATATACCACAGTTTCTTTATCCACTCGTCAATTGAAGGGCATCTAGGTTGGTTCCACAATCTGGCTATTGTGAATTGAGCAGCTATGAACATTGATGTGGCTGTATCTCTGTAGTATGCTGATTTTAGATCCTTTGGGTATAGGCCAAGGAGTGGGATAGCTGGGTCAAATGGAGGGTCCATTCCAAGTTTTCTAAGGAATCTCCACACTGCTTTCCAGAGTGGCTGCACTAATTTGCAGCCCCACCAGCAATGTATAAGTGTACCTTTCTCCCCACATCCTCGCCAACACCTGTTGCTTGTATTTTTGATAATCGCCATTCTAATTGGGGTGAGATGGAATCTTAGGGTGGTTTTGATTTGCATTTCTCTTATTACTAGAGATGTTGAACATTTTTTCATATGTTTATTGATTGCTTGTACATCTTCTTCTGTGAAGTGTCTGTTCATTTCCTTAGCCCATTTGTCGATTGGATTATTTGTATTCTTGGTGTAGAGTTTTTTGAGTTCTTTATAGATTCTGGAGATTAGTGCTCTATCTGAAGTATGATTGGCAAGGATATTCTCCCACTCTGTAGGCTCTTTCTTCACATTACTGATAGTTTCCTTTGCTGAGAGAAAGCTTTTTAGTTTGAATCTATCCCAGTTATTGATTCTTGCTTTTATTTCTTGTGCTATGGGAGTCCTGTTGAGGAAGTCTGGTCCTAGGCCGACATGTTGAAGATCGGGACCTACTTTTTCTTCTATAATCTGCAGAGTCTCTGGTCTGATTCCAAGGTCCTTAATCCATTTTGAGTTGAGTTTTGTGCAGGGTGAGAGATATGGGTTTAGTTTCATTCTGTTGCATATGGATTTCCAATTCTCCCAGCACCATTTGTTGAAGAGGCTATCTTTTCTCCATTGCATATTTTTGGCGCCTTTGTCTAGTATTAGAAAGTTGTATTTATTTGGGTTTGTGTCCGTGTCCTCTATTCTGTACCATTGATCTACCTGTCTATTTTGGTACCAGTACCATGCCGTCTTTGTTACTATTGCTTTGTAATAAAGTTGAAGTTCGGGTATTGCGATACCCCCTGCTTCATTTTTCCTGCGAAGGATTGCTTTAGCTATTCTGGATTTCTTATTCTTCCAGATGAATTTCATGATTGCTTGCTCTATTTCTGTAAGGTACGTCATTGGGATTTTAATTGGGATTGCATTGAATCTGTATAGCACTTTTGGTAGTATGGCCATTTTGACAATATTAATTCGGCCTATCCAAGAACATGGGAGATCTTTCTATCTTCTAAGGTTTTCTTTGATTTCTTTCTTTAGTGTTCTGTAGTTCTCATTGTAGAGGTCTTTCACCTCTTTTGTGAGATTGATTCCCAAGTATTTTATTTTTTTCGATGCAATGGTGAATGGGGTAGTTTTCATAATTTCTCTTTCTGAGGATTCCTCACTTATGTATAAAAATGCATTGGATTTATGAGCATTGATCTTGTAACCTGCCATTTTACTGAATTCACTTATGAGTTCTAACAGTTTTCTGGTGGAATTTCCTGGTTCCTCTAAGTATATAATCATATCATCCGCAAATAGGGATAGTTTGAGTTCTTCTTTTCCTATTCGTATTCCTTTAATTTCCTTGGTCTGTCTAATTGCTCTGGCTAGAGTCTCAAGAACGATATTGAATAGGAGTGGTGAAAGAGGGCATCCCTGTCTTGTTCCAGTTTTTAGGGGGAATGCTTTCAGTTTTTCACCATTTAGAATGATATTAGCCATGGGCTTAGCATAGATGGCCTTTACAATGTTAAGGAATGTTCCCACTATCCCTATTTTTTCTAGTGTTTTGAGCATGAAGGGGTGTTGTATTTTATCAAATGCTTTTTCTGCATCTATTGAAATAATCATGTGGTTCTTGACTTTAAGTCTATTGATATGGTGAATTACATTTATTGATTTCCGGATGTTGAACCAACCTTGCATCCCTGGGATAAAACCCACTTGATCGTGGTGCACTATCTTTTTAATATATTTTTGTATGCGATTTGCTAAAATTTTATTGAGAATTTTTGCGTCAATGTTCATTAATGATATCAGTCTGAAATTTTCTTTCCTCGATTTATCTCTGTCTGGCTTGGGTATCAGGGTAATATTGGTTTCATAGAATGAGTTTGGGAGGGTACCCTCCTCTTCTATTTCATGGAATACTTTGAGAAGTATTGGAATGAGCTCTTCTTTAAAGATTTTGTAGAACTCGGCTGAGAACCCGTCTGGTCCCGGACTTTTCTTTGTTGGTAGGCTTTTGATGACCTCTTCTACTTCATTACTTGAAATTGATCTATTTAAATTTTGTATGTCCTCCTCGTTCAATTTAGGCAATTCATATGTCTCTAGAAACCTGTTGATGTCTTCGAAATTTTCTATTTGGTTAGAATATAGATTTTCAAAATAGCTTCTAATTATGTTTTGTATTTCAATCGTGTCTGTTGTGATATTTCCTTGTTCATTCCGAATTTTGGTGATTTGGGTTTTCTCTCGTCTTCTCTTTGTTAGAGTGGCTAAGGGTTTATCAATTTTGTTTATTTTTTCAAAGAACCAACTATTTATTTTGTCAATTTTTTGTATAGTTTCTTTTGTTTCAATTTCGTTGATTTCAGCTCTGAGTTTAACTATTTCCTGTCTTCTACTACTTTTGGTGTTGGTCTGTTCTTCTTTTTCTAGGGCTTTGAGCTGAAGTGTTAGGTTGTTTATTTGTTGATTTCTACTTCTTTTATTGAATGCGCTCCATGAAATAAATTTTCCTCTAAGTACTGCTTTCATAGTGTCCCAAAGATTTTGATATGATGTTTCTTTGTTCTCATTTACCTCTAGGAATTTTTTAATTTCCTTCCTAATATCTTCTGTTATCCATTCATCATGTAATAGCATATTGTTTAATCTCCAGGTGTTGGAGTAGCTTCTGTTTTTTACTCTTTCATTTATTTCTAACTTCAATCCATTATGATCTGATAGAATACAAGGTAGTGTCTCTATCTTCTTGTATTTGCTTACATTAGCTTTGTGGCATAATATATGGTCTATTTTAGAGAAGGATCCATGTGCTGCTGAGAAGAAAGTGTATTCGCTCTTGGTTGGATGGTATATTCTATAAATGTCCGTTAAGTCTAAATTATTGATTGTGTTATTGAGATCTATGGTTTCTTTGTTCAATTTTTGTTTGGAAGATCTGTCCAGTGGTGAGAGAGGCGTGTTAAAATCACCTAGTATTATTGTGTTATGGTCTATTTGGTTTCTGAAATTGAGAAGGATTTGTTTGACATACATGGATGAGCCACTGTTTGGGGCATAGATGTTTATGATTGTTATGTCTTGCTGATTTATGGTTCCCTTAAGCAGTATGTAATGTCCTTCTTTATCCCTTTTGACTAGTTTTGACTTGAAGTCCACCTTATCTGTAATGAGGATGGATACCCCAGCTTTTTTGCTGAGTCCATGTGCATGATATGTTTTCCCCCATCCTTTCACCTTTAGTCTATGTGTATCTCTTTCTACGAGGTGAGTCTCTTGCAGGCAACATATTGTTGGATCTTTCTTTTTGATCCAATCTGCCAGTCTATGTCTTTTGATTGATGAGTTCAGGCCATTAATATTCAGGGTTATTATTGAGATATGATTAGTATTCCCGGTCATTTGGTTCATTTTATTTATTTATTTATTTATTTATTTATTTATTTATTTATTTTGAGACAACTTGGTTCTTCCTTTATTTGACAATTCCTTTAGGATGGTTCCTCCCATTGCTGATTTGTTTCTTTGTTTTTCATCTCTTCCTCATGGAATATTTTGCTGAGAATGTTCTGTAATGCTGGCTTTCTTTTTGTAAATTCTTTTAGCTTTTGTTTATCATGGAAGGATTTTATTTCATCATCAAATTTGAAGGTAAGTTTTGCTGGGTATAAGATTCTTGGTTGGCATCCATTTTCTTTCAGAGCTTGAAAAATGTTGTTCCAGGCCCTTCTAGCTTTTAGGGTCTGGATTGAAAAATCTGCTGATATCCGTATTGGTTTCCCCCTGAATGTAATTTGATTCCTCTCTCTTGCGGCCTTTAAAATTCTGTCTTTATTTTGTATGTTGGGCATTTTCATTATAATGTGCCTTGGTGTGGGTCTGTTGTAATTTTGTATATTTGGAGTCCTATAAGCCTCTTGTACTTGATCTTCCATTTCATTCTTCAGATTTGGGAAATTTTCTGATAGTATTTCATTGAATAGATTGTTCATTCCTTTGGTCTGTTTCTCTAAGCCTTCCTCAATTCCAATAATTCTCAAATTTGGCCTCTTCATGATATCCCATAGTTCTTGGAGATTCTGTTCATGATTTCTTACCATCTTCTCTGTTTGTTCAACTTTGTTTTCAAGGTTAAATATTTTATCTTCAATGTCTGATGTTCTGTCTTCCAGGTGTTCTATTCTATTGGTTATGCTTTCTATGGAGTTCTTAATTTGGTTTATTGTTTCCTTCATTTCAAGGATTTCTGTTCGGTTTTTTTTTCAATATCTCTAACTCTTTATTGAAGTGATCTTTTGCTTCCTGTATTTGCTCTTTTAACTGTCGATTGGTGCGATCATTCAGTGCCTGCATTTGCTCTTGCATCTCGTCATTTGCTTCCCTGAGCATTTTAATTATGTACATTCTGAACTCCCTTTCTGTCATTTCTTCTGCCATGCTGTCGTTGGGTTTCATTGATGTAACATCTAGATTTGTTTGCAGCATTTTCTTTCCTTGTTTTCTCATATTGTTCAGGTATCAGTTGACCGCTGTGATATTGCAGATTTCCTCTATTGTCTTATAATATCCCTGAAGATTTCTATTATATTCCCTCTTAGTCTTCAGTAGCCTGAAATCTTGGAGGAAGTTGATAATGCAGTGCTCCACAAGGGAGCTGACTCCCTAGGGGTGGTGGCCTTCTGGTGGGGTATATTCCCTGCTAGTGGGCAGAGGTACCTTCACTTGCTGATGAATGGTCATCCAGAAGGGACGTAGGTTGTGGGCTGATGCAAGACCAGTTTGGGCCTGTGTCTCTGATTTTACGGTCCTTTTGGGAGAACCTCACCCAACAGGGAGGAGTCACCCGGTGGGGAGGTCTCGCTGGTCGGTTTTCCTTCCAGAGGTTCCGTTCAATTCACAACTACCGCCTGGGCTGGGCAGCCTTCTTCTGCAATGATCCCAGGGACCCGGACCTACCTCCTGGGCCTGGAAGCCTCACCCTTCACAAAGGAATCTCCTTCGGCTGCCTCTCCTCAGAGAAGCTGCCTGCAGTCCTGGAGCCTTCGCTCCGCCCCTCAGTTTGTCTGTGGGGCCCTTCCACCAAGAAGCCGGCTAGGACCCTGCTCTGCACTTTTCGCCTGGCTATGCGGCCCCTCCTCTGAGCAGCCACCTGGAGCCCCTTACAATCGCTCCGAGTCCCAGTGACCCGCCACTTGCCTTTTCCTCCGGCAGCCACCTGTTGTTCTGTGCGGTCGCTCTAAGACCAAGTGACCCACCACGCACCACTTTCTCCACCAGGCAGTTACCCAGAGATCTGGTGCGTCACGAGTCCCAAGAACTCACTGTGCACCTTCTTGTCCCGACTGCCTCCCGTAGCCCTGGTGCAGTCACTTCGAGCCCAAGCACCCCGCCGGGCTCCTCCTCCTTCTCCAGACAACCCCCCTATGTTCAGGAGCGGATGCTCTGGGACCAAACCACTCACCATGCTGTTCCACCGGATAGCCGCCCAGAGCCCTGGCGCAGCTGTTCCAATTCCAAGCGACGTGCTGAGCCCGTATTTCTCCTTCTCCTCTGGGCAGCCCCCCGGCTGCTTTGAGTTGGTCCCAAGTCTCTCAATATCTCCTTTTCTTGAGTCCTGAGTTCACGCTGCTCCTCCGGATAGCCGCCCGGAGCCCTGGCGCAGCTGATCCAATTCCAAGCGACGTGCTGAGCCCGTATTTCTCCTTCTCCTCTGGGCAGCCCCCTCTTCAATGCTCCCAGCTGTCTGCGATCACTGCTCCGGCGGGGGGAGGGGCGCCTCGCGGCCGTTCTACTTTGCAAAGATCCCTGCTTTTGGGGCTACCGCCCCGTCCAGGACTCCTGCCCCGTCCGGGACGCCTGCCCAGTGGGAGATTCTCGCCCGGCTGCTTTGAGTTGGTCCCAAGGCTCTCTATATCTCCTCTTCTTGAGTCCTGAGTCCTGGAGCAACACGAAACGCAGCCACCCTCTAGTCCGCCATCTTGAATCCCTTGCTAGTTCTTTTATGGTAAAATTTTTTTCTTGTATTTAGAAAATTGTAAGCTCTTTTCCAATATTTTGTTGTTATTGTTGGTGGGAGTCTATATTTGTATTTGCTTCAATAGGAGGTAAAGGTATTTATATCCTGGTCCAGATTTCTCTTAGTGTAGAGATTGACACACCATATATGTAGAATAAATGGAGGCCCCACATACTTACTTACTTAGTAGCTTTTGAATACTAATGGGAACCTCTCCAAACACAGAAAAGCCAGTACATGGAGATGTTTTTGTCTTCATTTTGCTCATAGGAAAACTACTTACAATGCCCTTTCAGTTGGGTTTAATTCCAGCTCCTCATTTTAGTCGGGTCATGAAGCTTTCTCTATAATGATCATTACAAACCTAGTTTCAAGAAATGACAATTTAAATCAAGATCCAACCTTGACTTTCAGTCCACAAGTTCATCTGTGACAATCTGACAATGGTGAGCTTCACCTGAGACTGTACCTCAGGTGAACAGTGGTTAAGAGATCCCCACCCTTTGGTTTTCTCCTCTTTCTCTCTTTCTCTCTCTCCCTTTTTGATACCAGAGCTTAAACACAAGTGTCTTAATCACTGAGGCACATCACCATCCCTTTTTATTTTTTATTTTGAGGCAGGGGACAGGGTCTTGTTAAGTTGTCTAGGGTCTCGCTAGGTTGCTGAGGCTGGCTTTGAACTTGCAATCCTCTTGCCTCAGCCTCCCAAACCACTGGGATTAAAGCACCACATGCCCTGCACCCTTTGTTTCTGAGAAATGGCAAATCCGCAAAGAACATTCCACATTTCCAACTTCCACATATTCTGAGAAAAGACCCACCTTCACGTTTTCTTAATGACTCAAATGAGATTCAGTTTCCTCCTCCCTGTTTATATACCCATAAGGCTTGGGGGACTCTCTTGTTAACCTGCCTCTTCCTTGGCCCCCTTTCTTTTCTTTTCTTTTTTTTTTTTTTCACTGTTCAAGGTTTATTTGATGTTTCAGTTGGTATGACAAATGGTTAGCTGGTTGCATTGTTCATTTGTAGATCTTTCTTTTTACATTATGTGGAAATGTACACTATGAATGCATACAATACACAAAATAAAATCCTTTAGAACAGTTATACACAAGAAATGCAATATTGGATTTAACATTGGATCCCAGGATGTGACTGAATGAAAAAATAAAAAGTGAACTAGGTTACGGTTGATGAAGTTATATATCACACATCTGGTTTGAAGGGCAACTGGAGCCTGTGCAACATTGGCAGTGGTACCTATTTTACCCTGTTTTAGGACTACACAAGCTAAGTACCATCCAGCATCAGGATATCTGTAGGGTTTTATAAGCCATTCCTATTTCTAACTTTAGGATATTGATGTTTTCCCCAGGCTCTCTGCTTTAATCACAGATCAGATAAAAAGGACAACATGCACAGTCTCCAACTAAAATTCTGTTGTATCCTAGACAGTGAAATGGTATGACATTAGAAGCCTTTAAAATCGTAGCTCTTTTTGGATCCCCCAAAGTGTACCTGCATTCTTATTCAAACATGCCTCTTCCTCAGGAGTCAAATTTACCTTCACAACATCTGAGATTCCATTTTGTCCCAAGATGCAAGGCACACATAGAAAAGCATCATCCTTTATTCCATAGAGACCCTTAATCATGGTGGAAATCAGATGCACTTGCCTACGATTCTTCATTATACCTTCTGCAACAGATAGTTGCAGACAGACAGTCCAGTGCCCAGCCTTTTAGTGTGATCGCCTCATAAGCACTGTCAACCACCTGCTTATGAAACTCTTTCCAATGTTCTTTATCTGCATCAGTGCCTAAAGCTGGGTGCAGATTCTTCAAGGAGACACCAGCAACATTCACTACACTCCATACAGGTACACTAGAGTCTCCATGCTCCCCAAGGACCCACCCATGACAGCTTAATGGGTGAAGTCCCAGCCTTTCCCCCATCAGGTAATGGAACCGGGCTGAATCCAGATTGCAACCACTTCCAATAATACAGTTTTTGGGAAAAGCCACTTATCTTCCAAGACACATAGGTCAAGATATCTACTGGATTGGAAACAACAAGCAACTTGCAGTGTGGGTTGTATCTTACAACATTAGGAATGATGAATTTTTAAAGATGTTCACATTACACTGGACCAAATTGAGACGGCTTTCTCCCTCTTGCTGACGTGCCCCAGCTGTGATAATAAAGAGCTTGGAGTTTGCAGTCACACTATAGTCTTTGCCACAGACAATTTTTGGTGTTCTAAGGAAAAGGCTGCCATGCTGGAGATCCATCATCTCTCCCTTCAATTTATCTTCCATGACATCAACAAGAGCAAGTTCATCTGCCAAGTCCTTCATTAAGATACTGATGACCCAAGTCATGCCAACAGCACCAACCCCAACAACTGTAATCTTATTCTGGGGGACCTGTTTTTCCTTAAGAAGATTCACAGTCAGCTGATTCTTGAGACTTGCCATCTTGGACTTGGAACCAAGTGGGTAGTGCATGTTGAGAAGGCATCGGGGGCATGCAGCAATGGAATCTGCACTCAGCAGCAGCATCTCCAGCCCCCTTTATTTTCTTTTATATGGTTCCTCTTTTGTGAACATTTTGCTAGTTGCAGTAGCCAAATAAAACAATCTCCTTCACTAACTGGTGCGTTTTCTCTTTGATAGTGTGGTGCTGTGACTCAGATGGGATTGGAATTCACCTTCAGATGCCTCCTGCTGACTCCTTCCCCATAATGGGGTTCCTCAGAGACCTCTGTGCTCTGTTCTTGACTGCCTGTCCTGGCACTCAGTGGGGCATCTGATCCCTGGTCCTTATGTATTGGTAGAATAATAAAGATTTGATTTTGATTATTTTTCAGTACTCATTTGATTTCAGGTGCTGCTTCTTTTGATTTCATGGCCTGACCTTTTGGTGATTTCTGGAAATGGATTGATGATTTGAAAAACTCTTATTTTTCTGAGTGAAAGACAACAAAGATTGTTATTCTCTTTGGTTTGTCTGTCTAATCTGAACTTAAATCAATTAAGAATTCATACCTACTTGAAAAAGAACAGGTCTTTGATAGGAAATGATGATTTTTTGTAAGTTAGTGTTCATTCTTGATCCAGGGTTGAAATTTTAGAATTGAATTTATATATACTCCATGTCTGTTTATTGTGTAATATTTCTATATATCTCCATGATGTTAATAAATTTGCTTATAAAATCTCTCAAAGGAGATGGGCATGGTCCTGCATGCCTGTAATCCCAGCCACTCAGGCTGAGGCAGGAGGATCACAGCTCATGGCCAGCCTGGGCAAATTAGTGAGGCCCTGTCTCAAAATTTTAAAGTGTGGGGGTGTGGAGGACAGACTGGTGTTGTACCTTGGTGGTAAAGCATCTCTGAGTTCAATCCGCAGTACTGAAAAGAAAATCTCTTAAAGGAACTCTATTCTAACTGTTTAGAGTTAAATAAATGTTTATATAAGTTGAATTTGCCTAAATTTCCCAGAAATTAAGAAAATTGAACTGTACTTTTAATGTGCAAAAAATAAATGTTATAGAAACTAATGCAAAGGTTTTAAGAAATCAAATTCACATAAGTTTAGGAAATTTCATCAAATAAAATTAGTTTAAGATATTTGGTTTAATTTTTAAAAACCTATGTCTCTTCTGATTTAAGTATGAGATTTATATATATAGATTTTATTCTACTTAAGCATATTCTTAAACTTACACAAGCTTGGTGGTCAAATAAGCTAGTTCATTTCTATTTAATGTTTAAGATTATGCAAAATGTAAATTCATGTTTAACCAAATTGAATCATTATTCTGACAAACTATGTAATTATGTTTTATAGCATATAGCTTGAAGATAATTTCCAAGATCTTTAGGTAATTTAAAATCTTGGACCGATACTAAATTGAGTTAATTAATGGGTATTCATTAGATAATTAAATCATTTCTAAGTAAGAATACTGAAACCTTAATTCCTATACATACTTTAAGCTTATACTTTGTGCCTTTCATCTTTATAATGGTACAGAAAGGCTATACAAACTTGAGTCTGTTAATAAAGTATTCATTTTACCACTCTGAGTTGTTCTATAAAGGATGTGTATGTAAAAGTAACTGGAAAAGTAACTGGAGGTTCATGGGAAGAGAACTTTGTTGTGATCACAGTTAAGGTTTGATGTGTTTATTTATAAGATGGCAAAGTAAGCTCTCATGTCAGATATTACATTGATGCAAAGCTGGCATCTGGTGTTTCTCTCTTTTGCAGTGATCCTTCCCTGGCATATTGGTCTGCTCTTATTAGGAGGTTATACAGGGTTATTTTTTATCTTTTGTGTAATCTACCTAGATAGCTAAGTATCATTTCTAGGTAACCCTTGATCCCATCTTAATCAAGCTGAAATCTCCTGATAATTTTTAATATTTTACCTTTTCAAAATTCAATTCTAACTAATATCTTTCTAACCTAAAATTGTCTTTGAGATTTCCTAGAAGGCCCTTGGAAAATCACAAAGGATTTATTCTTCCAATTTATAAAAAGAGAGGTGCTAGAAATAATTTGGTTTATTTGATATGCTACCCATGGTGAGTTACATGGAAAGAGTTGTCAAATCAAGGGGGAAGTTTAGTTTTCTTTGGGTTAAATTTGTATAGGAAAATGTTATTGATATTGATGTTTCAGATATTGTATGCAGCATGGAAGTTCCATGAGATTTTCAAGTCTTCACTGTCCCTGACCTCTCTTTTTTCAGAGTTCTGGTGCTACTTTCCTTGATGGCACACAACAATGATATAGTATTAGCAGTCAGAACTTCAGCTACTTTTCAAAGTATGAATTTGATTGATCTTCTGCTTCTTTGAGTCTAGCATCTTCTAGCCAGTTGCTCTTACCTGGAGGTTCACCTTCTTACCTGTGGAATTTACTAATGTGCAGATGCCTAGGACCCTGTCTAGACCTAGTACTATAGGTTTGCTATCTCCATGGCATATTATATCACAGGATTATTTATGTTATATCTGAAGATGCATTTCTCTGTAAAAGATTCTTTTCTTTCTTAAAAAAACATATTGTAGGTGGACACAATACCTTTATTTTTATTTTTATGTGGTGCTAAGGATGGAACTTGGGACCTTACGTGTGCTAGGCGAGCTCTCTACCACTGAGCCACAACTCCAGCCCTGTAAAAGATTGTTTTCATCCATTTTTATAGATTAGATATAGCATCCACTCTTATTTGAAAAGAGAGCTAATCATTATGTTATATCTATGTTGTTTTGGATTGATTTTATTATTTAGTTTTGCATGGCATGGAAAGAGCCAGTCTTCTTTGTCAGTTGCATTATTCTTGTAATAAACATTAATCGTATCTTTCACTTTTGAAAATTAACAGTGATAAATTGATCATAGCCATTTGAATTCTCTTCTCATCTGTAGACAGGGTTTTCTTTTACTCTTATGCTTCCCTGAAAGCACTCGCAAGCAATCAGCTATGGGCCAGAATACTGTGCCTTCAATGAAGGACTATCTCAGCACCCTTTGTAAAAAGATTATGCCACTATAGGCTTCTGATGGCACCGTGTAAGTATCTCAGAGAACATTCCAGGAGACTGAGACTGGATTCTCAGAACTATAGTTGAAAAATGAGTGGGCTCCTGAGACTGCCCACCCAAGATGAAGTAGAATAAGAATTGATTACACTTCAGTGAAGTGATGGAGGATGATTGTGGGTTTTGTTTGGACTATTGTTTTAATGTTCTATTTTCTGGATATATAAGAAATCCTCTATCTTAAGCTATCTATAATTTATAACAATTTAGTGGACTATACTTTTGTAAATGAAAAAAAAGTTTTATGTTATCTTTTTTTCCCTGCTTGATTCCTCCAGAACTTGAAAACTCTTATGAAGTTTTTTTTTCATGACAATATAGCTATTTGCATCAGTTTCATAAGAAACTGCCCAGAATCTGACTGCTAGAATTATTGCTAGCAGGTATGGTACGAGGTATTTGTTGTACAACCAGGGCCTTGTCAACATTTCAATTCTTGCAGCCTCTCAATATGTGATCATAATCTTCTGAACTTAACATGTCTAATTTCTCTTATTGGCTCAGTGTTGCTGTGAACAAGGACTGAAACCTGACTTCCCAGATCCCATGTGAGATGCAGGGTTGCTTTGCAGTTAGCTCTTTTCTCCCAGAAATAATAAGGTTATAAATAAATAAGGTTACTTGACCTAACCTTATTATTGCAGCAGACCATATACGAGCCAAATGTCTCCCTGAATAAGCCATTGCCTTGCCACGTGAGAAGTCCAGTGAAATGCTTGGGTCAGGCATGTTCTTACATGGGAGGCAAGTAAGACTGTGGACCTCATCACCAAGACTATGGACAAATCCTAGCTTGGTAGCTTTGAGTAACTTAGTGAGTGGTGTTGCCAAAATGAAAGATTTTCCACCAGTGAGCTCTTGAAATCTACTGGATTGGTTACCTCTGGTTCTTCACTTTGATACAACATTTTGTATTAATATTCATCCTATCCATATGAGGCATCCTTTTTTAACATGTCTTATTGCCAGGACTTGAAAACAATTGACCTCTGCCATTGCCTCATAGCAGTTTCTGATTTGCCAGAACAATGCTAATAATTGGAGACTATTTCTTAGATCCTATTTCAGCAAATTCAAAAGCATATGATTACTACTAAATTATTCTGAAAGAGGTGACTGGCAATATTGAACTTTACCTCAGTCCTGTATCTCCAGAAAATAATGATAGTTAAGAAATCCTCCACCATTTTGTGTTCCAAGAGAAAGGCTAACCTTAACCAGCTAACAGCAAAAGACTACAAGGTGTTGCATATTCTAAGACTCAGTTCCACCTTTCCTCAATGATTCAGGCAAGGCCAGGATCCACCCTTTTTCATGAATTCCACAAGACTTGGTACTATGATCTAAACATGTCCCCCAAAGTTTATATGTTGGAGGTGGAGCCTAATGGAAGGTGTTTAAGTCATGCAGGCTCTGTCCTTGTGGATGGATTAATGCTGAGATAAAATGGCCTTTTGCAAGTGGACTCTCTCTTACTCTTCTGGCTTGAGGACACAATATTCTATCTTATCTTTTCACCTCCTACTTTTTGAACACGCAGTAAGAACACTCATGCTAACACCTTGATCTTGAACTTCCCAGCCTCTATAAATGTGAAATAATAATTGTTTTATAAAAATTACCCAGTATCAGGTATTCTGTTATGGAAGCTAAAAAAAAAAAAAAAAAAAAAAAAAAAAAAAAAAAAAAAAAAACTCTGCCTTCATCGATGCCCAGACCATCTTCCTTTTCTTTGACATTTTCTTCATTAATGAACTTTCTATCACAATAGACTGAATAAAATCCTCTTCTTAATTGTCTGGTTCATTTTATATTTGCCACCTGCATGATTTTAAGTTCTCTCTTGGTTTCCAAACTGTGGAAATTGCACTTTCTTTTCTTTTCTAGTTCAGCTATATATTTAAAAATATTAAATTTATACAACATTTTATAGGCTTTCATCAGGAGAGAGGTTTCAATAACCCAGTTGTCCTTGTGGTAGAAAACTGATGCCATCTCTATTCTTTTTCCAGTCTTTTGTTGGTGGATATATTTTGTGCTCAGCTCCTTTAGGGCTTTGCCTTTTGATTTACAAAAACCTCTCTTTTCCTTCAAAATAAAAGATTCAAGCTTTGGCTTTCATAATTTTTGCCTCTGAAGTGGGCATCAAGAATCTTTCTTGCAACTCAAAAATCTGAGCACCAACTCTCTTGGCACTTCTATTACAATTATACCAATCTTCCCCCAGCTATGGCTGCCTTTGGATGAATAAAGAGAAGGTTTTGTATGGGAAAATGCCAAATAAAAAGCAATGTGATTCATTTTGAGAAGTGATCTCAGTGTAGTCTCAATCATTTGCACCTGTTATCCAGCATATTATACTCCTTAAAGCTCCAGTGTCTGCCGACAGCTCTGCGCCTGGAACCACAGAGAAGGGGCTCCTTGTCACACACACTCCATTCACAATACCCCACCTCCATACCCCTGCCATTTGGCCTCATTTCAGGCTGTTTCTCCTAACAGTTGGTTGACTTTGTTGTTTCCTTTTCCTCATTCTTTGAATTATACTTACGGTGGCCTTTTTTTTTTTTTTTTTTGGTGTGTGTGTGGGGGGTTGGCGCAGAGGATACCAGGGACTGAACTCAGCGACACTTGACCACTGGGCCACATCCCCAGTCCTACTTTGTATTTTTTATTTAGAGTCAGGGTCTCACTGAGTTGCTTACCACCTTACTTTTGCTAAGGTTGGCTTTGAACTCCCGATCCTCCTGCCTTAGCCTCCCCAGCTGCTGGGATTACAGGCATGGGCCACTGTGCCTGGTTCACTGTTACCTTTCTATGGAGTGATTTTGATGTGTCCCTAGTGGTATCTATCTTCAGACAGCTCAAAAAAGACTCCTCTATATTTGACACACTCCTAGTACAAACCTACTCAAATCTTCCCACCAAATTCACCTAAGGGGTCTAGACACAGGCACTAACTAATCCTTTCTAGAGAGTAGATGTTGTTTAACAGAAGAGTAGTACAACCTAGGGAGATAGGGCCTAGACAAAAAAATGCAGTGGAAGAAGAAAAGGAGTTTTTTTCTTTAATTTCCTATCCAAATAATACATAATCACTGTAGAAAGGTACACTCATACATTGCTGGTGGGGCTGCAAATTAGTGCAGCTACTCTGGAAAGCAGTGTGGAGATTCCTTAGAAGACTTGGAATGGACCCACCATTTGTCCCAGCTATCCCACTCCTTGGTCTATACCCAAAGGACTTAAAATCAGCATACTACAGAGATACAGCCACATCAATGTTCATAGCTGCTCAATTCACAATAGCCAGATTGTGGAACCAACCTAGTTGTCCTTCAATTGATGAATGGATAAAGAAACTGTGGTATATATATACAATGGAATATTATTCAGCCATAAAGAAATGATAGAATTATGGCATTTGCAGGCAAATGGATGAAACTGGAGAATATCATGCTAAGTGAGATAAGCCAATCTCAAAAAACCAAAGGATGAATGATATCGCTAATAAGTGGATGATGACGACACATAATGAGGGGAGGGAGGGGTTAGTGTTAGGGTTAGAGTTAGGGTTAGGCAGGGCGGCAAGAATGAAGGAAGGAAGGACTGTATAGAGGAAAAAGAGGGGTGGGAGGGGTGGGGGAAAGGGGAAAATAACAGAATGAATCAAACAACATTACCCTATGTAAATTTATGATTACACAAATGGTACGCCTTTACTCCATGCACAAACAGAGAAACAACATGTATCCCATTTGTTTACAATAAAAAAAAAGAAAGTTTAGAAAGGAAAAGAGGAAATATTTTCTATGGGTAATCAAAATTAAGATGAAGATTTCATTTTCATGTACCTCATTCTAAATTTTAGTTTTGCATCAAAGTTGTATATATAAATATAATGTATTGGCAGAAACTCTAACATTGGGCATTTGTGTTCTAATTGTTACTATTATTAAAAAAATAATGATGATCATCCCTGAGGCCAATGTTTGCTATGCACATTGTGATGCTTTAGTTACATGCTTCTAAATTATTCTACATAAAAACAAAGCAATTACTATACTCATTCCTTGTTATAAAGAAAGCTATTGAAAAGTTTTTTGAAAACTTACTAAGGGCCAGGTAACCTTGAAAATGATTTTACATAGATTATTCTAGTTAATTTTCCACACTCATTTCATCTTAGAGGTGCTAATATTTCTATTTTGCAATGAAGAAGCTGGAACTTTAAAAGGTTAAGAAAGTCACTCAACATGTAAATAGTCAGTGGAAAACCAAATTGAAGCTGCCCACTGAGTCCAGGGTCTGAATTCTCGGCCACTGAACTCCATTCCATGAGTGCGTAGCGTACACGTGCACCACAGTCTCACCAGCTACAAAACCCTATATGTATATGAAACTGGAATCGATCTTTTTGTTTTAAAAGCCAAATTTCAATAAGGTCAACATTTTGCCATTCATAAACACTGATGAGTCATTTAATATTTCACATAATTCTGAAAAAAATCTCACAACCAATCATGCGAAATCAGCAAAATTATTATCAGGGCCAGTTTAAGATCTTTAAAATCACTAAATTCTCAAAGATATTTACTCTCTTATCTACTCTCATGTGCCCTTTAGAATAAAAAATTTCTAAATAGTATGAGAGGTATAAGAGTGCCCAAAAAGTTCTGAATTTTCTCCTAATTTTCAGGTTTACCTGAAGTTCAAGTATGGATGTTTCTCTTTAAGGTCGAATATTTAAATTTTCATTTCTCTCTTTGGTGTTTTGCATGATGTGGAGACATTCTTTCATCACTATTGTCTGAAGGACCTGAGGTACTTGAGTCTGCCCATGAGGTAGCCCCACACAAGGCACAATCACTGTTGTTATTTTAGAGACAATCAGACACTAGGAAAGATGCATCCCCTAACCCCAGTGACTTGGCTGGCAGGAGGTGGAGCTAAAACCAGATGGAACTTCCTTCTTTCCTACCTACTCCAAATATGCTCCACAGACTGGTGCTAACTCACCAATATTTGTTACATGGTAGGTACAGAGATTGAGAGTCAGTGTTTAGAAACGTTTAGAACTATCTAACATCGTCGCCTGAGCAAGTGACCACTGAAAGGATCTCAATAAAGAAGGTGCAGATTCCAACTCAGTGGGGAGAAACCCGATGCCTGCATTCCTTCTGGTTATACCTGGCCTTTTCACCATTTCAGGTACTGATCTGTGATGGATTGAAGGGGGAATAGGGTTGCCGTATAATACACAGGATGCACTGTTAAACTTGAATTGCAGACAACAATAAATATTGTTTGGTACAACTATGTCTCAACTATTGTATGGGGGTGTATGCCTACTAAAAATTATTTGAGGTTTACCTGAAGTTCAAGTTTAAGCAGGCTTCCTGTATATTTATTTGATAAATGTGGAAACTCTAGTCAGTGGGCACAGGGTTAGACCAGATCCTTGCTCGGTTCTGCCGTTTCAATCATCTCTTCCACTGCCCTGTGAGTTAAATACATTTAGGCTCTTTTGCTAATCTACTTAGTTATTTTTTCAATCTAAATGTTTACAATCATCTGTGTCTTTTTTTCCCTTGGCCTCTGTGGCTTCCGTGGAGGAGGTGTTTTTGAGTAAGATTTCTGTACTACTTTGAGGACTAATGAGTTAATGTACTTTATAGAATTCAAAAGTGCTGTCTCCACAGTTTAGTAAACAATAAAATTTTTTTTCTAGTGCACCTTATTGTAGCCTAAGCTTTTCACTCTGTTTTCCACTACTATTTAAATCTATCTTGAAAGTACTCTACTTAAAGATTTATGATAAATTGCCTACTGAACCTTGCCCAATAACTTGTATATAGGCAAAATGAGTATGCTCGGCTTAAAAAGAACATCTGAGGTTGCTTACAAGGGTGAATGACCTCAATTCCTCATTTATAAGATTAGGTTGTTGGACTAGGTGATCTTTGGGATTGGTTGACTGCTAGAAAGACCTGTGATTTCAAGTCACCACAGAAGGCCAAAGACTGTGTAGAAAGGAGTACAGATTTCCGATTGCCAATGAGAGAAGAGTGGCAGGTTGATGTGTGTTCATGAATTCCAGCTGGCAGAGACACTTCTCTCCCCACCTCCCTTTCAACTCTGCCACCTAGAATAAAGTTCCCTCAGTTGATAGACATCTATCAACTTGACACCCTGTCAAGGTTTGAATCTTGGTGTGTTAGTCAGCTTTTTGCAACTGTGCAACTGTGACAAAATACTTGAGGAAGATAATTTAGAGAAGTAAAGATTTATTTTGGCCAATTCCATTGCTTTGGGCCTGAAGGGATGCAGACCATCATGGTAAAAAGGTGTGGCAGAGGAAAACTGCTCACCTCATGGCAGCCATGAAGTAGAGAGAGAAAGAGAGGCAGGGGTCAGGGACAAACAAGTCTCTAGCGACCTACTTTTTCCAATTAGACCCCACCTACAATATTCATCATCTCCCGACAATGCCTTTAAATTATTAATTCATTATTGGATTAATCTACTGATGAGATTTGAGCTCATGATCCAATTACCTTCCTGAAGTCTGCACTTCTGAACAATGCAACACTGGGGACCAAGCCTTCAGCACATGAGCCTTCGGGGGACATATGGATGCTTCTCTGAAAGATCGGTTATACCTCATACTTGACTTTGCCACTCACTAGCCACATGATTTGGGCGCAGTTCTTAAACCAAACAACCGCAGATACTTCTGCCCTCTAAAGGAGGGGCCCGATTCTCTTTGAGATGGGTCAACCCTGTTGAGGAAAACATCCTGAAGATTTCAATAGGCTTTTTTGTTGTGAACAGGGGGTGGTGTGCGCTATCTTAGATGAAACAGGCTTGTCTCAAAGAGACTGTCTTAGTCAATTTGTGCTCCTATAACAAAATACTCTAAACAACTTATAAACAACACAATTTTATTTCTCACAGTTGTGGGGGCTGAGAAGCTCAAGATCAAGTTGTAAGATTCAATGTCTAGGGAGAGCCTGTTTCCTGGTTCACAAACATCATGTCACCTTCTTGCAGTATTCTTGCAGGGTGGGAGGGTGTAGCTAACTGTCTTTTCTGTGAAGGTGCAAATCCCATTAAAGGCTTTGCCCTCATGACCTAATCACCTCCCCAAGACCTCTGCCTCTGCACACTGTCACCTTGGGGTAGGGATTTCAATAGTTGAATTCTGGGAGGACATTAATATTCAGACTATAGCAGACACAAACGTTCTGCAAGATAAAAGAGAGAAATGCTAGAATTATTTGTTGGTGCTTACAGAAAGAGGTTGGTCCTTTCGGGGGGGGGAGGGGAGAGAAATAAATAGTGTAGAGTAAAATTGACCTGCCTTGCAGGGCCCAGGCTGGTGAGGCAGCTGGGAGCCAATCAGGGAAGCAGGGAGGGGTTGGGGAGGGCAAGACTCTGGCTGCATCCCAGCCATTCATCCCTGAGCAGAACTGGAGATGCAGCACTGTCAGATCATCCAGTGTTTCAAGGATACTCAAAAGCCTGGAAAATAGTTCATTTAAAAGTACCGGAGGCTAATTAAAATTTTATTTAATTTTATTTAACTACTATGCCAGCTAATGTTTAGCTTTTAGTTTATGGTTATTTGGCCCATAAACTGCCATTTTAGAATATCTTATCTAGAGATAGAAGGGGCTGAGTGAGGGAGTCAAAATGACTTTAGGAGAGTCAAGCCTTTTCTGAGCTGACCTATTTAGTGTTTGCCGTGCAAATCTTAGAAGGCCTCAGATTTTCAGTAAAAATGTGAGAGACACAACAGCTTGAATTTGTGATGATTTGAGGGAATGAAAAAAGAAGGGGGTTGCCAGCTGGGGCAGTGATGGCAGGAGGGAAATAAGAGGCTGAGAGTTCAGCAGGAGAAAGAAATCTGAAGAAGTGAAAAGAAAAACAGTCTCTCCCAAACCCAGAAAGACATAAATCCCTCCCTGAGGGGAATGTGGGTGTGATGTCCTGGGCTTTCAGCATAAATGGAATGGGGATTGAGCATTTCCAGTTACACCAGAAAGCCAGAGAACTTGGAGATGTCCAGCGAGAGATGTGTGATTTACAAAAAATAAAATAAAATAAAATGATATGAAACCCCTCAGAGAGTAATATCAGGCACCAGCAATATTTGCTGTTGGAATGTTCTGGATGTGGTAGACTGGAGACAAAAGGAAACAGGGCCTCCTTCTGACAGGGCTAGGGCAGGAGGCAGGCTGGCTAAGTCCAGTGATAGGTGAGTAGCAGGAAGACGTGTCCCACAACCTTGGGGATGCTGCTGAGCCATCCCAGGATTGCATGTCCACAGAGGCTCCCATCAATTGGAAAAAAAAAAAAAAAATACGGAGTCTGATGAAACTCAGGGTCTCCAGGATGTCAAGGCAAACTCTTGTCCTTTTGGTTGAGAGGTATGCACATGGGGTTGACATTTGTATTTGTGGCATTCTGGAGAAGTGAAGCATGGAGTGTATGAATATAATGAGATTTTATTTCTTTAGTATGTTTTAGGTATTCTGCAACTCTGGAGGCAACTTATTCCTTTCTTGGCCCTCCTTTTCTGAAGCACATGGAGCATAATATCATTAACACTCCCAGAACCAACATGGGTTTTTCTTTCTCATACCACATGCATTTCAGCCTTGTCAAGTCAGAAAGTATTTTCCTGGAGAGCAACTTCAGAGAAATCAGATTCCTAGTCCTCTTCGGAAGGTCAGGGCTCTGGACCAGTTATGGAAGTATGGAAGTATTACTCAGCACTACATCCTTCAGCCACACCCCCCTGCCTGTGTTACCATCATTCAAAGCAGGATGGACGGGTTAGGTTATAGCTCTCACAACCCAATCATTTTTACCTCTGAATGTTCCTGCATTAGCAAGAGCTTTTGGGGGACACCTCATATCTGAATCATATCAGTGACATAGTTTTAATGAAAAACAGTGGTCACCTATCCCAGAGCTCTCATACTCCCTAAAGGAACTGTTTTCATCCTTTTTGGCATTTTTTTTCCTGGTAGTCACCTATTTTTTTTTTTTTTTATAAATATGCCAATGTTGCATATTTCTTAATTTTTCCATTTTAGACATTGATTCTTGGCTTATTATTATTGTAGATAGAAATTTTTTACCGCCGCATCCTCCTATCCCCATCTCTTCATGTAGTTTTATCATGAGCTATGATAAAGAAATCATTATGACTATTTAAAGTTTGACTTTATACATTAAGAAAATTAAACATCTGGCCACATCTGACACCATTCTCTTCTACTGGCTCCCGCCCCCACTTTTCTCTGGAGAGCACTGCTCCAGGGCTCCACCTTTCCTCTCTAGGCTGGCCTGTTTGCATCCTGGGCCTGCTGCACAGCTGTCACCCTGGACTTCCCTCTGCTTCACTTCTGATTCTTAAGTCTTCCTTTTTCTTCCTTCTCGGATTCTGTATTTGGCTGAAGAATGTCCTGCAGTGGTTAGCAAAGTTCTGAAAAGAAAAGAATATAGTCCATCATCTAGCTTTAACCAAACTCCTGCAGTGACAGGAACTGACTCTGTTGTGGTGACATGATGGCTAGTCCATCTAAATGCTACAATGCTTTCCATTCATTCCTAACACCAGGGCATTTTAAAACCATCTGTAACTCATATATTTGTCCCTATGTCCCCAGTTATTCTAACCTCTGTTGTCAAATTTTCACATGATATTCAAATGAAAAGACTTCCAGTTCCCATCCAGCAATCCTGTGGCAATCTGGAAACATTCTTTGGCCACTGATAACCTTGAATTTCTATCCTATCAGGCTTACTAATGCAGACTAAAACCACCTCAGCTTTTGATAATGGACCTCACTCATTTTGCTGGCTCCTGTGTCCCCTTTTCTGGGACCAATTAGGGGACAGCAGACCGGAGTATCAACAATCTTCCTTCTTTGGATTGGTAGGTTGGAATTAATTGTGGAATAGCAGGTTAGAAACTCTAAAGTAGAAATGTCCCTCTCTGCCCCAAATTCCCATGCTCCCTTCAGTTTTAGTTTCCTGGATACCTGAATTTTTTCCTTTTCTTTCAAAACATGGGGTCTAACGTGATGATTTATTGTTTTCTCAGGACAGTTGTCAGGGCTTCTGCTGCTCCCTTGTTACTGAGCCTGATAGCCGTCTTTACCTTTCTCACACTTAGATGGAATTCTTGAGTGACTCTCTTCTGCTCTAACCTTTTTCTGTTGACTAAACTTCTCTTAGTTCATGCCTTTGAATCAAACAGGATTCATGACCCGCATCTCTTTGGACATGATGTCTGGGTCCTTGTTTGAGATTTCTACTTCCGTTCACATTTGTTCTAAGCGCCTATCAATTTTTTCTTGCCCTTGGGCAGGACCAAATGGTTGAATACTTTAAACTACCTATTAAAAATAACTGTGAACTCCTTTCAGAAACACCTGAGAAAAAAATCAGAAAATCTCTCATATTAATTGGTATAGATTTTTTCTTATTTTTAAAACTTATTTTAATTGTATAAGTTTATGGTGATACAGAGTAATATTTTGATATGTTTGCAGTTTGTAATGATCAAGTCAGGATAATTATCATTTCTATGTCCTTAAACATTTTTAAAAAGTTGATGACACATAATAATTATATTACTTTATTATAACACAAGATAACATAATTATATAATTATAACACATAATATTTATATTTATGGGGTACGATGTGATATTTCAATAAATGTATACAATAGGTACTGGTTAAATCAGGGTGATCAATGTTTCCATCTCCAAAGTGGCATTACTTTGTGTTCAAAGACTCTGAGCTTCCTTCTTCTACTTATTCATAAAATGTCCAATATGTTATTGTGAACTGTATTTCCCCACTTTTCTGTAGAACACTAGAACTTATAATTTCTCCATCATCCCACTATCTTATCCTCCTGTCCTTCCCAGTCTCAAATAGTTGCTATTCTATGTGCAGAGCAACTTTTGAAAAAACATCCATATATGAGAGAACATGGTGGTACTTATTCTGCATCTGGCTTATTTCATTTAAACTAATGTCTTCTAGTTCCATTCATTTTGCTGTGAATGATAGGTATCATTTTTTTATGTCTGCATAATATTCCTTTGTGTATATATACCACATTTTCTTTATTTATTCTTCTGTTGATGGACATCTGGGTTGGTTCCATATCTTAGCTGTTGTGAATAGGTGGTGACAAACATGCATATGCAAGTGTCTCTTTGATATGCTGATATACTGTCCTTTAGATATATACCCAGAAGTAGGATAGCTAGATCACAAGGACTTTCAGAAAAATTCTTTTTAGAATATGCTCAAATCTGTGGCATGAATTTTGAGGTATCAGGAAAAGAGCCCTATCCAAAGAAATGTTAGCCATTCAATATTTATGGTTCCCCAAGCTTCACATGGCTTTAACTGGACAGTAGTTCTAAAACTTGGTTAAAGTTTTGAAACCCCTGGGGAGTTTGAATGCAATGCCAATGTCTAACACTGTAGCCCGAGTTCTGAATTTAATGAGTTATGATAGGACTTGGGTATTAGTATTTTTAGAAAGATTTCTAGGTGTTTATAATGCATAGTCAGGGCCGTGAATCACAGCACTATAGGATGAGAGTGAGGCTTACAGCGTAAATCTCTCCTGTAGAAGAACACACTGCTAGGGAGAGATGCTAACGTCCAAGTGATTGATATGTCTTCCTCTGAGGGTAGCGAGTAGGGTGGAGGAAAGCAGAATAGAATGTATCCCCCAGAATATGCCTTGACAAGATGAATGCTAGCCTCTACTTAGAAGGAAGCATATTTTCTTAATCATCATTACTTGTGTGGCCTCTGCTAGGAGCTTGTGAGGCCTTCAACAATAGGTCATGGGACAAGAGAATAAATTGGGACTGGGATAGGGGTAAATATAGCGTTAGGATTTTTCTTGGGGGCCTGGATGACTGACCAGGAGCTTGCATCTAAGAATCAGTGTGTGGCAAGCTTGTGTATATAAAACATTCTTCAGGTCATGTGCTCATGAAGGGATTAAGGGTGTCGGTTTATAGTTCCAGAGAAAAGTACTGATTAGGAAGATGGAGTAGATTTCTTCCCTTAACCCGTGCTGGCCCCAATGAATTGCAAAGACTGAGTAGTTCCTAGGGCTCCAGCCAAGCGAGCTGGGGTTCAGGGAGAGTGCTAGTAACCTAGCATGAAGTGGAGGGCAATGGTACAGAAACTCCCACTGTCGCACAACTTGGCTGAACCTTGGAGCGGGGGAGAGTTACCACTCTGGATGTAGAATGGCCAGGGGGAAGTAAATGATCAGATGTGGGATGACAAGATAAACCCAGGAAATGTACTCACAAGCATCTCCTAAGTTTTTCATGTACATGGACTGATGGTTTTTCTCCCAAACTTAAAGTTAGAGTAGTTGTAGTAGTAGTTTCTGCCCTATTCCTCAGTTTCCTGAGCATAAAATGACATTTCTGAATGCTGTCTTAGCCTACTTCACATAGAATCTGAGAATCAGCACAACAGAAGACGCAGGCACAGGGAAGGCCACAGTCACCAGCAGTCTTGACTCTTTGCAGATTTCTCCCAATCAGCTCTAATTCATTATTAGCCATTTTTAGAGCTCTTGCCAATCCTTTTAAAAACCACATAATGCAATAAAAATACCCATAGTGGAAGTTTTGTTGGATAAGTATCAAGGACTTTTGGCTTTCCAATTCAGGGAAGAAGGCTAAGTGATCACAAAACCAATGAATCGTAATTAATTGCCAAAAAAAAAGATGAATTCTAAATCATGAAGCTGATTTCACCCTTCTCTGGACAAAAGCCATGGAAGTGCTGGGAAGCAGGTTAGGGAAGAAAGAGGAAGAAATCCATTTTAGGGAAAGGAGTTTTTCCTAGTGAAAGTTGGAGGCACTAGCTGACGATGGCAGAAGATGGAAGAAGACAGAAGTTAGTACAGACCACTCTCTAGCATAAAGAAATCAGATAATGTAGGGACCATCTCTGTCGTCTTCTTCTAGTATCTCTGAGGATCCTAAAGAGTGAGTGGCAGCTAGTAGTGTTCGTAGGGGGATATGACAAAGTAAAAATCACACTTTTCTCGTCCAACTGCAGGATTTTGTAGAGGTGAAGTGAGATTAGAGGAAACACCGAAGACAGAAGGAGTTGCAGGAGGTGGTGAGTCTGAGCTATGAAGAGACCACTTGGCTGTGAGACCGTAGGGTCCCAGACTGATGTGTACACCCAGCACCTCACACTGTAGACATTTCATGAATGAATGCACACCTGCAGGAGTGAGTGATGATCCCATGCAATTTGCCTTAGGGAGGGAGAGGAGGAGGGAAAGACAGGTTGTAGTGATGTGTGAATGAGCCAGATTTGAGGATATGAGCAGGAAGAACTACGTCCATCTTAGCCACATTTGTGTTACCATCCACTGATCAGCAATATGGGTGGAAGGCAAAGGTGGAAAGAGAAGTAGGGAAGGGCTGTGACTTGACTATTGTGCCAGCTCTTCAACCCTAGTTTTGCATTCACTAGCTATTTCCCCAAGGCAATCTGTCAAGCAAGTTAGACTTTGGGGGAGAGTCAATAATGATAAATATTCAATATTAACTTGAAAGGAATGCTTGTCTTAAACCTGAGCTGAAAGACCCTCAACAATTTAGGTCCTTCCAGATAGACTCAAATAGTTGAAAGACTCCTGGTAACAAGTAAGCACCTGGCTGTGCCCCAGGAAGCTCATCTACTGAAGAAGTCACATCATACTGTATGGTTTTCCTTCTTTGCAAGTTTATTTCCATCTCCATCTTCAGTAGATTGCAAGATAAACCTAGATAGACTAGCACCCTTACAGTTGAAGTCTTGGTGTTTGTGTGTGCTTAGGTAAATCCCCAACATTTCCACAAATTTTCTGATATGTCAAACAAAGATAAAAAATTCTTTTAGGAATTAAATTAAAATTTCTTGAAACCCTGCAAAGTCGGGCCCTAGTAATTAGAATTCAATCTCCCGAGTGGCCTGAGAGATGCCTTTTGTTGTAGCCCTGGCTTATCTCTTCGAATTCATTTTCTATTTCTCTCCCTTGGCTCATTAGATTGCTATCACATGGACACTTCTTTTTTTCTGTTGGTCAGATATTGACAACTTCCCTCGTCAGGACTAGAGTGATCCTCTCCCTGCTGGCTTGCTCTTTGCCACCCCGGTCTTGACTCATCTGACATCCTTTTTTTCAACAAAGCCTTCCCTGTCTAACTCATCAAATGTTTCAAAACTGCACATCCTGTTCCTACCCACAGCTGGCCATAGTCTGTCACAATATTCTTCTTATTTTCTTAGTAGTCATCATTGCTATTTGAATTTACTTTCCTGATTTGTTTGTTTACTTGTGCATTGGTTGTTGCTTTCCAACCAATAATACAAAGGCTAATAGAGTAGAGATCTCAAATAATTTGTACTTGGAATGGTGTCTGGCAGGCATTGAGTAGATGGCTAATAAATATTTGAGTTGAAGTAGTAAATTTACAAATATTTGAATTGAAGTAGTTGAATGAAATGAATTATAAACTGAGGTTTTGTACGTGTGTCAGGTAGCATTTACTTTCATTGAGAGTGTGCTACAGGAGAAGGAACCAAAGGTAAGACAATAAAGGATTCTGGATTTGAATTTTATATTTACCACTTTTCATCTGTCTGGAGTAGGACAAGTCTATCCTTTGCTTCCCTGTACATTGGTTTCCTCATGAGAGAAATGGTATTTATCTCACTGATCACTTTAAGACTGAGATTTAACACAAGCAAAAATCACTGTGTACATTCTAAATTGCTTTGTTTTTTCCTACTATGCCCCTTAAACTCAGGGAATGAAGAAATTCTTAGCATCTTCATTATTTCAAAAGAACAAGAGTTTTGGGTGGAGTTGGTGCAAAATTGTGGAGGGAGCTCATTTTACTCAAACTCTTCTCCAAATCGTTGAAATTCTGTGGTCCGTGATTTCATTTGCATAAGTATATTTGCATGTCCTAATTAGAACCATTGGCAAGAATCCTTGGGAAGGAACTTAGCCTATTGCCCTCAAGAAAGAAGTTAATTCTTTCTAAAACAGCTACCTCATTGTTTATGCTGCAGCAGATAAGTAGCAAAGGCATTAATTTTGCTTACAGAAATTAGACTAAGAAGTTGGATTAACATCAACTTATAATTGAAACAGGATGAGTCATTTCAAGTAAAGCACATTATTTTTTTATTTAACAAAAACCCTTTGCCTCTTGTAGGTCGGTGTAATGACAACAGTTGTGCTAATGCTTTCCTGAAGAAGACTGACTCAAAAGCGAGCGGATGAACGCTCCCATACTTGATCTGAGCATGCATGCTGCTCTTCTCTGCTGGGTTCCAGATGTTCTTCAGAAGTCACACTAATTAAATTGAAACTTTCAGATCCACCCTTAGACTCTAGGAGAGACATGAGGCTTGATTGAAACACAGTCCTCCAGCACAGGACTAAGAAGCAGAATGTCCAATTGGGGTCCTGAATCTGCCATTTATGATGTGTGTGAGTCCTTGGGCCAGGCATTTTACATTCTCTTGCCCTCTAAGCCCTCTGCTGCAAAATGAAGATAAAATTGACATCTCTCTATGGGTAGGGATGGGAAGGATTAAATAAGATTCTATGTGGAAAAAACTCTTTATAAAGGGCAATGTGCTATATAAATTTCCCATATTTTAAATCCTATCATCCTTTGCCCCTGAAATTTCTGCCATAGGAAATTCTTGTGCTGCGTCTCTGTGTTTGCAATACGCAAGGGCTTGTGTGCTCAGAGGGGAAGGTAAATACCTGGCACAGATGCAGACTTTCTCATTCCTGAATCCACAGCCAGCCCTGCTAATCAATTGCAAAACATTTTCCTACCAAGTCTGTACCCAATTTCACAGTCCCCACTGTAACTTTCTAACAGCTCCGATCATTGAAGTAGGCACGGGAGGTAAAACTGATTGGTCATTCTCCTGAAGCCTATGAGACCAAAGTGTCACACACTCTCTCTTCTCCCTTGTCTAGCTCAGAGACACACGGAATGCCACACAGTCTGTGGCGATGACATCCTGCTATGACAGAGCCACTTCACAGTCAGCACACACACAGGCAGAGCTGGTGCAAGCACCCATTTGTTACGTCTGAGTTAATTTCACAGTGGAAAAAAGGCAAAAGCTCGGGGAAAATGTTGGCAACAGTACAATTTATGATAAATCAAATTGCCTGAAGAGATGTGTGAAAGGGTTTTGGAAAGAACAAAGGCTCTGGGACTAAGCGGCGAATGTCAAGTTAGCTGTGTAACTGGTGGGAATGTGTACACCGTGTAACGGGATCAATCCCTTAATTGCTCTGTTTTTCTATCAAACAGGATAATTAGAAGACATTTTGATTCTCAGTTGAATCAATTCCTTCCTTCGTCTTTGAGAAGAGTGTCATCTGGAGGACTCAGAGGCTGATGCCAAAGTCCTTTCTTTCTTAGTTTCTGGAAAGGGTTGAATTTCATTCTGTGGGTGTGTCATGGGTGGTTCCTCAGGTGTCAGGCGACAGTCCTACAGGAGCAGAAGTTAGTCTGCTTGTCCCATCTGCTTCTTGTAAGCTTTGTCACTTGTAAACAAAACCCTATTTCTTGTAGTCAGCCCCAGTGTGAGTTTTCTAGGCAGGATGTGACCCACTGCATTACTGGACCCAGGACAAGCAATTTCATACGTCATGGGAAACTGCACTTGCTCATTACCCACGTTGCATTAAGGGGCCCCTTAATGCTTTGTGTCATTAGGGATATGACACAAGAAAGGTTTATGTCCACACGTGTTTTCTTAATAATAAGATAATGTGTTTTATATGCAAAAGCATAGCAAGACCTAACATTTTCACCAGTCTCATTTTCTAGGAGGCAGTTTACAATTTTCATATAAACAAATATTTCTTTCAGGTCTAGAAGCTAAAATACTCATAATAAATAATGCTAAGAGCAAAGTGGCAAAAATTTTAATTTTTTCCTGAGTCTGGAGATTGTTACTTCTATTTGCTTTAAGGGTCTAGCATTAGGGCTTGACTCAAGAAATATGTCTTAATAAAAATAGATCTTTATTTTGGAAAAGGCAGGTTAGAGCTTTTATTACCTGCCGACCTATCACTGGCCATCTTTTATTTGAGTAGTTAACAATGCCCTTGTAGTTTATAAAGCACTTAAAAAATTTTATGTATCTTATTTGATGATCACACGATGGTTCTAGCAATATAAACACCAATTTTCAAATGAAATATGGAGAGGAAGGTGAAAAGGGCAAAAAAATCTTTGGACTGGTTAGAATGGTGTTCTTTACAGTAACACATCTACCTAAAGAGCAGCTTAAAATAGGGATTATGTATTTGGTGACACTCAAATTAGAATGGGATTTTTTTTAATGTAAGGAAATACCTGGGGCCAGGAAAGTGAACCAAGATGGTGTCGACATGAGGACTCTGAGACTAAACAATAGAGAAAAGAAATCCAAAGGGACCAAAGATGTTGAGTTTGTGGTTGGGTAGAGGTGACAGGGGTCACACATTCTATTTTGTTGTTTCCAATAATGCAGAAAGTCACTACCCTTAAATTCTACTTGACATAGGAATGGAGCTGATCATCAAAGACTATAATCATCATACTCAAGAATGAAAGGAGCATGTATTTTGGGGGTACCTGTGGTGGAGGACAGAACCAAGAGGGAAAGGGAAATCACTCCCAAAACACAAAGCATGTGGAGTGACAAATCCCTGCAGATGGGTCACAGAGAGAGCCAGCCAAAGACCAGTCTGATAGAAGGTGTCACAGATCAGGGTCCAATAACCTATCATACTAGTGATCATAGTAATTTAGTATATACCTACTATGTGTTAGACATGTATACAGTGACACAAATATTCTTCCATGGATCCTCAAAATTCATGAAGTTGACATTTTTGTAGATGAAAAAATTAGTTCAGAGAGATTCAGTGACTCCTTCAAGGTCGAACTGCCAGTCAGAGGCAAGCCAGGATTGATCTAGGTGCCTGGTTCCAAAATTTGTGCATTTGGTCGGCCTGCTGAGCTTTTCTTCTCTTCCACCTCAACGTTGGACAAAAGTTGATTATGGTGAATCATTTTGTAATACCTTCACTCTAAGTCTTTTCCATTCATGTGAACAGCACACAGTGGACTTTTGGAGTGTTTTCTTGTTTTTATACTTTACTCATTGGCTTTTAGAGACATTGTCAACCATTTCATACACCCTCTCCTTTCATCCTGAGTTTCGAAGATCTCCATTTAGTAGCTGTCGACTCCCTGGGTATCAGTGTCTAGCAAACTTGTACAAACTTAGGAGATGTTATTGGTTACATAGTGCCCACCAAGGATCACAGGAGGAGGGGTTCAATGTCCTCAGCACAGAGCTTCCTGAAAGCACAGGTGGTATGCTCTGCCATCTCCGTCTCATGAAAAGCAGCTGAGGACTCACTCAGACAAAGGAGAAAGAGCAAGCCTGCAAATGTAACCATAGGAACAGCCAGGTCAAAGGTAACTATTTTGGGGGGAATATTGTTTTGATTTGAGTATTCTTAGGGATGTCTGGCATCACATCTTCAATAAAATCCTAGATATATTGGTCTGTTTTTTCTACCTTGGAACAAACAACGTTTTGGTTCAAAAATGTTCAGCAACTCTGGTATTACAAGTATGCTAAGGCACTTCTAAATATACCACCTAAGTAGAGAATGTAATATTGTAAGACAAAAGATCTTTGACATCATAAAAATATAGGTCTATTTTGAAGAACAGGAGGAAGGAGGACATAGACCAATCTGTACAAAGCCTTCTAAGTTCAGTTTCTCATATAACTCCCTCTAATTCTTTTTGGTTAATGCCTGCTTTCCCCAATGGAAATGTAGTTTTGGTTTAAAAGAGTGTTGTTAAAGTTTCATTAGTGCTTTAGGATTACTCATTGTTTTTTGGTTTTAAGTCATAGAAACTAAAACTATCTGACTTCAGGAGAAGATTAATTCATTCATTAAAAAATATTGAGTTCCTAGGAAAGTTGGAGAAGCAGATTCAAAATGAAAGGAAGAACTAATCTTCTGAGTATGCTTCTGCTCTGATGGTCACTGATGAAACTGGGCACGGTCTTCCTGGTCACTGGATCTTGAATGCAGCCCCTGGCTACCCTGCCATGGCTGCAGCGAAACTCATTTTTCCCAGGCCCTATTTTTTTGCACTGGCTTCTGAGTCAAATGTCCACCTAGGAGAGCATGATTGGCCGGCTTGTATTGAATGTTCATACTCTAGCTGCAAAGGAGGCTGGAGTATTTGCCATACAGCCTTGTCAGCACAGGTAGTGGAAGGCTGACTGCTTCCACTTAAAATTCACGAGATAGGAAATTCCTCCAACATGGAGTTAGAGGTGCTCAGATGCTCACTGGTCAAAAATATGCCACTATGCCACTGCTAATTTTTCCAAAATATGTTATCTTTTTCAGAATCTGACATTGTCTTGTGTTTAAAAGACCACCAATTTTTTTCCTTAAAATTTTTCAGTTTTGTTAATAAAAAAAGCATCTGAAGTTCAAAATTATCCTTATAGCCTTTAAAAAAGGTATTCAAAAATATTTTTCCTCTGAGCATTCAGCATGCTCCTAAAAGTAGATAAGTTGAATTCCTATCCCAATAAATTTGTTCTAAGTTTTTGGGTCAAAAGGACTCATCTATATTTACTTCAAGCAGTCAGAGAAATTCACACTTGCTAAAAAAGAGGAAAAAAAATCCAAGCAGATAAAATGGATGAGATACCAAGTACTTAACAAACATCCATTAGATAGATGGATATCTCTTTGTTTTGAATTGCAGCTGTCTAGCAATAAGTGGCACAAAAATTTTAAAAAAATTCAGTGAAAATTCAGAAAGAAGTTGCTTAGAATATTAAGCACTCCATGTTCATAACCTCCAAAAGAATTAATCAGAATATGCCAGTATTTGTTCTATTCCATGAAATCTCTTCAGAATCAATCTGATGATTAAACTGCTTGAATAGAGATCCTGATTCCCTATGTGTAACTACACTTTGAAGGAGAAATCTGTTGAATCTGTGCAGATGAATAAACGTGCACATGTGTGTACCCACAAATAATTTTTCCAGCAGAAAACATCATAGCCATCCTGTTTATGTAAGCTATGTTGTATTTTTCACATATAAAACATATATATAGTTGAGTTATAAACTAGTCGTCAAATTTATTGGTCAAAACTTATAGTGAAGGCAGTGGTTAAACATATCCATCAATCTCCACTCCCCCATAGAATTCAACCTAAAATAAAAAGATAACATGGAAAGATTAAATTATTAACCTAAAAAAGACAATTATTAACCTAAGAAAGATAACTTAGATAAATATGGGAAATCTAAAAGGCATGGTATGTTTCTGAATTGAAAAAGCTGAAACGAACCAACAGAGAGGGGACCAATGAACAGAAGACATTTTGTATGCGTTTGCAAAACTCTGTAAAGCTTCAAGAATGAGAGATACTGAGTTTTTGAAGAAAGAGTTAAAAATTTGGGGTTACAAGGGAAGCTGAGTTGAAAGTCTTTATAAAGACACCCATACTCTGCCTTGACAGAAGATGGGAGGTTTACCTTCTGGAGATGATGAGCCACACGGACTGAAGGGATACCAGGCATAGCAATGGATAAAAGAAGAGGAGGGGACACGTAAAATAAGGGTGTTCAGGAAGTGAAGAGTGAATGTGAACATTCAACCCCTTCCCCGATGATGGGCAGGTGGTTTATTTATATATGGAAAATGTTTAGCAATGAGTACATCATGGTCACTGATGCTGGAAATACAGCTTGAGCAGGGTCCTAGGGAAGCCCAGACATACTTGCTGTTGCTAGGTCATGGTGGAATGGGGAATCTGAGCTTCTGGTACATATGTAGACATTTTAAAATTCACTGTGGCCATACCACTGCATATATTCTCAATAGAAATTCTGCTACACCTCCTGGAAGAGGAAACAGAAATTAGCTTTGTGGGTTAATGGATTGGTTTAATAGAAAAGCTCACAGATGGGGCCGGGGAGATAGTTCAGTCGGTAGAGTACTTGCCTTGTAAGCACAAGGCCCTGGGTTCGATCCACAGCACCCAAAAAATAAAAATAAAAAATAAAAAAATTAAATAAAAAAAACCTCACAGATACTGAGATTTGGGGTTCCCAACAAAATGGCTTGATCCCTGCCTGACCCCCTTATAGTCTACTAAGTTTTCTCCATGCACATCATTTCCAATCTGTATACTGAGCTCTTCTCATACATATCACTTCCAATCTGTATTTTAGATTCATTTTAAAAAATATTTTTAGTTGTAGATGGACACAATATCTTTATTTTATTTATTTTTATGTGATGCTGAGGGTCGAACCCAGTACCTCACACACCCTAGGCAAGCACTCTACCACTATGCCACAACCTCAGTTCCTGTATTTTAGATTCTCATTGCTCTATGAACCACCAAGGATATCCAGGCATTTAGACAGAAGTCTTTCTTATCTTTAAGTAATTTATAGAGAAAAGAACTTAGAGGAAACATAAAAAGCCTAAAAAAAACGAGAAGAAAACATTTAAAAAACTGACATCATATTCTCAGAGACATTTAGTCAATCAAAAAATACTTAGGAAGCATATGCTTCCAGGTACTAGAGTCACAATATTTAAAAAAATAGGTGATGATAAATTTCCTAGTGGAGTTTATATAAGGTACACATCATATTGTATTATATTTTATTATACTACACTGTAGGTAATATTACTAGAATCATATTACATAGGGACACGAACAGTGAGAAAGATACAGAAGACCAAGGAATAGTGTGGTAGGGCAGACGCAGTGGACAAGGAAGGCCAGCCCATGTGCATCATGAAAGGCTGGAGTCACTAGCACATAAATGGAATTTAAAGCTATGGAATACATGAGACCAGAAAAAGGGAAGATGGCCAGAGAAGACTGCTAGGGGCTGAGTCCTGAGCACATCAACGTTTAGAGACTGAAAGGCGAAGCAAAGCATATGGTGGGGAGATTGCATCCTGGGAAAGAAAAGGAGTCTCTGAAAAAAGGACTATAGAGAGGATGAGAATGTGTGAATTAAAAATTGATAGCAGAAATAAAAAATTCAACAGACGCTTGGGAGACAAAGTTGAGGAACTCTCCTAAAGGAGGGCAAAAAGAAAAGACATATGAAATGAATAGGAAAGATCAGAAACTTAGAAGATCAGAGCAGTGGTTTTATTGTTCAAATATCAGGAGTTCAGGGAAAAGAAAACATAAGAAGGAGAAGAGAAAGTTAATAAAAAGATGAAAAAATGAAATTCCCAGAAGTAAAGGATGCAAGTTTCCAGAACGAAGGTTTCTGCTGAGTCCCCAGCACAGCAAATAACTATGTGGTGAAGGAGGATTTCATCCAGGTCTCAGGGACCAGAATGGTATTAGATGTGCCAAAAAAGCAAAACAAAACAAAACAAAAAAACCTGGCAGGTGGAAGAATGTGGAGCACTGCCTTCAAGATTCTGGGGGAATCCTAAGATAGGCAAATAGCTCAACTATTCATTAAGGGTGAGGATAAGAATAAAGATATTCTCAGACATGTAAAACTTCAAAAAATATCTCCTTCTCCATGGCGCCACTGCAAGCTTTGTTCCAGCAAAATGCTAACTTGTCTGTGAAAGTGGAGACACTGGGTCCAGGAAACAGGGAGCTAGTCAGAAAAGACTCAAAAAGGACACTGTCAGCATGGTGGCACAGAGAGGTCCCAGAATAACAGATTTGAGCAAATCAAGAGAAAACAAGTGACAATGCAAGATCAAAGAAAGGACAAAGTGTTACCTAGGAAAGTATCTAATAAAGAAAGTATGTTCAATAGAAAACCTAATATGTTTGGGCAGATGGATATTTACAATTCTGTTGGAGTTTGGGAACACATTAATGACAGAATAAAAATAAGCAAATAAAAGTAATAAAATAAGAAAAAATATACAAGAAAATGTGATGGAGAACACTATGTGACTCCACTATGAATATTGTTTATTATCTTAAAATATAAACACCAAAATTGATTGTACTGGGCCCAGTGTTGAAGCCTAGATTTTCTTGGCCTCACCTGCTCCTTACTCACCATAGCTTGTCACCCGGTTGTCACTTCATCTCGGCCCTTCTTGGGGTGAGAGCATGGCATCAGCATGCCTCCACCAGATGCCCCACAGAAGGAGCCTCTAAGGATCCAGGGCTGGGTGCACATGGGCTGGATCAACAGGTAACACTCTACACATGTGGAGTAGTTAAGGCTCCGTGGGGCAGACTCTGACAGTTCATGGAAAGCAGGAGATGGAAAGGAGCTAACAAATTATTTATCCTTTCTCCTCTGGAGCAGGCAGTTCTGAGTTAAGTGGCTCTAATCTCCCATTTGGGCCAACATGGCCAAGTGATGGATTGGGTTTCTGAGGAGGCTACAGCTGCTCAGTAATGCATTATCTTTTAGATTTTCTTCAGTTCTTTTCTTGCTAATACCCCCTCACTTTTGTGTCTTGAAATGCTTCCCTGTTAAATAATTAGCATATAAACTTTGCCTTAGGCACTATTTTCTGCCGAACTCAGGTGAAGACATTACTGAACCCCCCCAAAGTGTCATATAACTGCATTGGGAAGCTGAATAGAGATAGAGAAATAGAGAAAGAGATTGTGTGTGTGTGTGAGAGAGAGGGATGGGAAGAGAAGAAGGAAAAGGAGAAGGAGAAGGGGAGAGGAGGTGGTGGAGAAAAGTACAATATTTTCTTCTGGCAGCAAATCAACTATATAGTAGTTGAAACAAAAATCAAGAAATAAAAATATTATCACATGGTCATGATTTAAATGGAGATATGTGCCAAAGAAATTTAAAAAAAAAATTTTTAAAATAGCTCCTCTGGAGAGTGAGAATCAGTATGTGGGGAAGTATTCAGGAAACCTATAGCTTTCATTAAAAACATAGTAATGCTATTTCACTTCTTAAACTATGAGTGTTAGAAAAAAAATTAAGCATAAGAAAAAATATTCACAGCATGTTGCAGTTGTTCAATGTGTTTCGAGTGCAATATAATGTAAATGGAGGTCAAAAAACAGCATGTACTGAAATTCAATTTTATCACTATCTATATTTATATACAAAATATGGAAAGTTATACCAAAAATTCTAATAGTTACTGAGTGGTGAAATTTCCAGTGCTGTTTGTTCTCTTCCTTAGAGGTCTTTTTACTGTTTTGAACAACATTTGGATTATACTTATAAGTAAATTGAATAAGAAAGCAACTATCAAATTTTTAAAAATTAGTCAGATGACTCAGATTTTGATTACAGTTCATAACCCAACAAAGATACTTATTATATATTTAAGATTGTGAACTAAAATATACTCTTAAAATCAAGCTATGACACTCCCCTAATGTAGAACATTCTACCTAGATTATGTGCCAACTTGATTGGGCAATAGGGTGCCCAGAAATTTAGTGAAACATTACTCTGGGTGTGTCTGTAAATATGTTTCTGGATGAGATTAACATTTGAATCTGTGGATTGAGTAAAACAGATTTTCCTTCCTAATATGGGCAAGTCCCATCCAATCAGTTGGAGGCCTGAATAGAATAAAAACATTGCCCTTCTGATATAAGGGGGAACTCCTCCTGCCTGTTGAGCTGGGACATTGGTCTTTTTCAGTCCTTGGACTTAAAGTGGGACCTTGGTTCTTCATGGGTCTCAAGATTTGAACTTATATCACCAGCCCTCCTGGATCTCCAGCTTGCCAAATGCAGATCTAGGGATCTAGCTTCCATATTAATGTGAATCAATTTCTTATAATAAATGTCTTTATATACATACACACAGACCTACATATTCTGTACATACATAGCATATATATAATCTCAAGATCATGTAGTGTCTAATGTTGATGTAACAATATTTTTTTCTCAGGAACTAAATATTTGGCTCAAACATACAGAAATTAAAAGAAATTTGGCTAAGATTAATTTATAAAAAAAAACAAGCAAATAAAAGTGGAAAACACATACAAAGTAAAATTAAATAGGCCGAATCCTGTTCTTTTAAGATTTTTGGTTTCTGGTGATTTTCAGTAGGAGTTAAAGTATTTAATACAAGGATGAATATGTTAGTGGCATGCCCAGATCTACAACTGCAGGCAGCATTGACAAGACACCCCAGCCTTGTGATAGACTAAAAGGGGAAAAATGAGTCAGATTTGGGAATTTCTTTTTCCATTAGTGAGGTTATTTTCGCATCTGTCTTCCTTTTGCAACCAAATTTTAGGCCATCATCCCCCAAATGTAGACATGATGACAAATCTTTGTTCTTGAATTTTCAATGTTAATGTGCATTTTATGTACAGGAAGGCAGTTGGCACAATAAGGCTCCCTGGTAATAGTTATCTGGGCATATTGAAAAATGGTTAACTTTTTCTACATTTTTAGCAAATGGGATTTTTTCTTTAATAAATAATATAAGTGTAACTCTTGCCAGTGCATGGCTCTCATTGAATAGATTCCATTAACATTAATATTTATGTAAAGCATGTTCCTTGCACAAGGCATCTCACTTTTCAATAGAGTTGAACATGGGCATCATTCATTTATGTGAACTTCTGCATACAGGTATTCCACATGCCTTAAAAATAAAATTAAATCTTTGTGTATATATATATGTGTGTGTGTGTGTGTGTGTGTGTGTGTGTGTGTGTGTATGTGTATATACATATATACATACATGCAAAGATACTTATATATAATCTCTCTTTCTCTCTCTCTCCCTATCTTTCTGAGAGCAAAAAACATGCCTGCCCTGACTTAGATTACCAAGGGCTTCAGATTTTTATTCATGTCCTTAGAAAGGATAAAGGATTGTTAGCAATAGGAATTAATTACAGAATTCTTTCAATTCCATTTTTTGAGATAAGCTTCATGCTAAAGTATTGGTTATTTCTTTTGATCCCTTCCATTAATGTTATAAATCTGAAGGAGTCTGTTCTCCTTCTCATTGTGCATGTTTAATTATAGGCACTATGTGTAGTGCAAAAGATGATAGACTTTCACTCAAAATATTATATAAGTCTGGAAAAGACCCTTTGCACTATTATTTCTTTCTTTACTTATGAACTGGAGATAATAACTCCAGACTCCCTGGATTATTATGAGGTTTCAATGGGTCCATAAGAGTGGTTTATGTATGTCAAGCAGGTCGTAATATAGCCAGAGATATTGCAATTAATTTTCATGGTGATAAGTCATCCCGATCTATTTGTGACCAGTAAGAGCATTTTGTAGGTTAGTTGTTACCCATATCAGGCTTAAAAATAGCCTCTTGGATGCTTAGCTCTCATTGCTGTTTTGGGTAGTGGAGAAAGTGTAGGCAAGCAGTCTGATTTAGAATCATAAAAATGAAAACAAAACAAAACAAGCAAAGCAAAAACAAAAGGGACCTATGAGACCATTGTGACTTTTGTATCATGCTAAGTTTCTTTGGGTCTAGAACAAAAGGCAGATGATTTTGAGGGTACCTACTTATAAGGATGATTCTCACCTAAAACTGAGATGGCAAACTTCTTGTCATTATTATAGTATGAATGCACAGCCCTCTAAAATACGATTATGATTTTTTTTTTTTCATTTTCTTTGATAGAGTAGTGCTCTGAGTAAACAGGTTCAAGATCCTTTAACTCTCACTCAGCACCTCCCTTCTGATCTTCCTGTCCCACTTTTTGAATCCTTCTGGGTGAGAGGGTTGTATGTTTCTTCATCACCAAGAGAATACTTGGTGATGAAGTATTCTGACTCAAATAAAAAGTAGCTGGGAGCTGCATCTTATACTATTTTTCAAGATTACTCCATGATCGTGAGTAATTTTTGTTTGGGATGACAGGTGGTATGGTCTAAATAGTGCCCCTGCTGGCCCTTGTGTTAAAGATTTTGTCTCAGGGTGTGGTGTGGAAACTTTAGGAGGTGGGGCCGAGTGGAGGTACTGAGATCACTGTGGATTGTACCCTCAGTGGGGATCATGGACAATGGCCCTTCCTCATTCTCTTTGCCTCTTGTCCATGAGGTGAGCAGTTTGCTGTGCCACCCTCTCCCCACCCTTGCCATGTGGCATTGTCCCAAGGCAATGGGTTTGCCTGATCTAGGACTGGAACCACTAGAACTGAGCCAAATAAACCTTTTCTTTTATAAGTTAATTATCCTATTCGTTATAGTAATGCAAAGTTGACTATTATAATGGGTGAGTAGAATTAGTTTCTAATTAGCTACATATTTTTAAAAATAAAATTATAGTTAGAATTCTTTTCATGCTGCAGCTATGAAATTGCACTAGTGAAACATTTAAAACCACATTCCATCCATTGTGAGGAACAGGAGTGCAGGGGAGCTTGAGGACCTGAATCAAAGGACGATGCTGCCAGTCCTCACTGAATGACTGTGGTCTCAGTTTCTGAACTAGTAATGGTGCAGGTTTCAGTCTGACTGCACCTACAAGCCAAAGTTGCCATGAGGATTAAATGTATTAAGCAAGGGAAGGGAAGCACTAAGAACATTATCAAGTGATGATAAATGCCAGCTCTTTATCATCACCATCAACATCATCCTCTGTTTTAGAGAAATCTTTTATGGATTCCCCACATTCAGACTGATCATGTTAGTGCACATTTGATCAGTTTTTATCTCTTGCAGATTGAAACTGGAGTTTTAATCAATGGTTTTTTGTATAAATAAAGATTAGTTTCAAGCACAGTAACAGAGTTGTGGGTCTCTCTTTCTCTGTTATGGGACATCAAGAAAGCAGAGTAATGGACATGGCTCATTAATCTAGTCAGTGTTTAAAAAAAATTCAAAGCAATATGTGGTATTGTTGTCAATTAACAGAGACAATTATTATTTAAAGACTTGAGCAAGGAACAAACAAACTGAGGTACCAGGCAGGCTAAGAGATAAAACCCAAAGCATAGTCCACATCCTATACTTAAGCCTACATTAGAATTTCCAAGGAGAGCAGAGTGTGGAAATTGGAGAAGTACAAGATTGCCAGAGCTCATTCCTAGGGCCCTAAATTAGGGGTCAGTCCTTCTTTTAGTCAGCTTTCTGTGGTTGTGATCAATAGACCTGACAAGAACAATGTAGAGGAGGAATGGTTTTATTTAGACTGACAGTTACAGAGATTCAGGCCATGTTTGGTCAAATCCATAGCTCTGGGTGGAGGTGAGGCAGAACCTCGTGGTGGGTTGGCATGGCAGTGGAAATTAGCTCAGGATGTGGAAACCAGGAAGCAGAGAGAACTCAGATCACCAGGGACAAGATATAAACCTAAAAGGAAAACCTCCGTAGACCTATTTCCTCCATCCACACCCTATCTGTCTACCATTACCACTCAGTTAATCCACATCAGAGGATTAATCCACCAATTAAGTTACAACTTTCAAAATCTAATCATTCACCTCAGAATGTTCTTGCATTGTCTCACACATTAACTTTTAGGTGACTCCTCATATCTAAACCATATCTGTCCCCAAGGTACTGGGAGGTTGTTAATTCATCCCAAGTTTGAAAGGTTACTACATCAACCCCCACCTCAGTTGTTTTCTTGGTCATTCTGTGATCCTAACTAACTCCACCTGAGAAGTGGTCAGTTGTTTACCCAACCCTGCAAGATTTTAATTGGCAGACATGCCTCAAATGCAGATTTTTCAGCAGAGTGCTAAAGTCAATGGTAAGCTCAATCCAAAACTGAGGCTAAATAGAATACCGTCACCAGGTTGACCAACTGATTCTCATTTGCTCAGGACTTTCCTGATTTTAGCATAGAAATCCAATTTTTGGAATGCCTGTCCTCTGTCCAGGCAAATGAGGATGGGCAGTAATTGTAAGTATTATAAAATAAATATCTGACTTTAATAAAACCCAAAATGCTGTAAAAAAATTTTAACTGTTAAAAGTTTTAGGGGTCAAATATTAAAAGTTGTACCAAGTAGAAGAACTATCAGTTTCCAGATGGCACATGTGGTCACTAAACTGCATGGAGCAGATGTTTTACTTTGACTGAGGTCAGTAGAGGAGAGTCTTTTGAGTTAACACTAACTGTATAGGTAACTGCTGCAAGTGGCCCTGGGATGGAGCCAGTAAGCTTTCTGCATTTCTTACAGTGATGACTGAGGTGAAGACTTTGTTCTTCTTTAACTCCTGGGCTTGATCATTAGTCAGTGGTGATGGTACAATTTCACTGAGGCAATCCCACAAACCAAATATTTCTCTATGTAATTATTTGAAAATCCTTAAAGCATTTTTTCATGTATAAAATTAACGGTTCACCATCAACATTGATCCTTGCATCATTTTACTCTGAAATTCATGAATATATGTTTCTATTTCAACTAACAAAAATCTTGGAAACTAATGCATACAAAGAGACTCTAATCCTATCAACAGCTCGACTTCATATCCGTATTTGAAAGTGAATATTATGACAATAACATCACATCCAAATGGCATGACCCTATTTGTGTTTCTGATATTGATACCTTGTTTAGTCATGAGGGTAAATTTTGCTACCTCAAGATCACGATTCCACAGGATTTCAGGAATACCATGAATGACACTGCAGTTGGGCACTTGGGCCCTCTCGTTTGTGAGGATAAGATTGAAGCCAAAACTGAAGAGCAGGTTACGACACCAAGATCATATGTTGGAACATGTGCTTGTGAAAACCAACAAACATAAGTCTAAGGAAACTTTTGAAGAAGCCATGTCCCTATAAGCTTCCACAAGTGCCACCCACTTTTTTTTTTCAATTAGCTCCCTTTTTATTATTATTATTATTTTTTATTTTCATAGACTGCATTTTGGTTCATTGTACACAAATGGGTATGACTTTTCGTTTCTATGGTTGTGCACGACATGAATTCAGACCATTCATGTAATCATAGATTTACACTAGGTAATGATGTCTGTCTCAGTTCACTTTTTGCTGATTCTACATTGAATTGACTTCTGGTTCACTCACTCACTCACACCATACCTGAGGGCATTTTAGCAGGGGTTCCTCAAGGTCTAGGCTAAATGGGCCATGGGCCTACTAAGTGCAAATTCCAGTGGCTAAATTGATGATAGGACTGCAGGATCATGCTGCTATGGTTTGGATGTGGTTTGTCCCCTAAGGATTATTAGTTGTGCTCAGTGTAATGACATGAGAGGCAGTGAGACATTTGGAAACAGGGCCTACTAGGCAGTCCTAAGGTCTTTAGGGGCCCTGACCTTGAAAGGAATTAAGACAGTTCTTGAGGGACTCTGAGTTAGGTCTTTGTGGGAAAGCTATATTAAAAGATGACTAAGTCTGTCTGCTCACCTTGCTCTCTGGCTTTTTGTTTACATATGTGATATCCTCTTTCTACATGTGCTTCTGCTGCTGTTGTAATGGTGTCTGCTAGTCCCTTACCAGTAGCCAAAAAAATGAAATTGACTCAATCTTGATCTTGCATGTTAATGTCCAGAATCGTGAGCTAAATAAGCTCCTTTCTTTATAAAGTTAATCCACCTCAGGTATTTTGTTATAATAACAAAAAATGGACTATCACACATCCAAAAGCAGCACAAATGTAATGTCTGTATGTGTACATATGCTAAACATGTGGATGTTTAAATTTAAGTGTCAAATTGACCCAATTAAGTCATACCCAGACAACTGGCAAAATATTACTTCTCAGTTTGTTTGTGAAGGTGTTTCTGGAAAAGGTTAGCATTTGAATCAATAGACTGAGTAAAGAAAAATCAGCCTCACCAATGTGGGCATCATGCAACCTGTTGAGACCTCAGATTTTTTGAAAAAGGTGGAGAAAGAACAAATTCATTCTGTTTTCCAGAATCTGGACATCCATCTTCTGCCCAGAGCTCCAGGTTTTCAGATCTTCAGACTTATTAGAGACTTATGACATCAATATTCCACCCCACATCTCTGGTATCAGACTAAATTATATCACCTCCCACTACAGGCTTTCCTAGGTTTCTAACTTGCAGATGGCATACCTTGGGACTCCATGGCATTCATATTTATGTTAGTGAATTCCTCTAAGGTACTTATATAGCTATATCCATTGTGTCTATTTTGCTAGATAATCCTGATTAATGTTAGCAGACATTTGGAAATATCAAACAATTTTCTATCAATACAACTTTAGATTCTTTGTGGAACCCATTCACCGATTGTTGGCCCTGGGAGTAGGTATTTGGGTCTTAATTAAGGAATTAATCAGTATGAATTAAGGAATTAAACCATGCTTACTTTCCTCTAACTATGCTCTTCTACCCCTCACAACCAGACTCAATAGCAGCCTCCATCCATACCTTCAAGAATGATCTTTTCCTTTTCCTATAGGAAACAAAATGAATGTTAACATGTCTGTCACTCCCTTCTCCCACACATCCACCCACACCCACACCAAATTAATGTTTTTCTCTCTTTAAATTGTGGGAAAAAAGTATGCATAACATAAAATGTCATTTTAACCATCTTTATGCACATGTTACCTGTGCATACCTCAATGACAGGAAAGCTCTGTCTCTTTCAGGATTGGTTCTGGGTAGAAGTTAAATCTACCCTATGAGTTCATTAGTAGTCTGCAACTTGGACCTTATCTGGTTTAAATTTAAATAGTCTTGACAAGAATTGGATTAAAAAAATTACTCCAGGCTTATAATGTTCTGGGGCACTTTGCAAAAACAAACACAAAACTTCAACCTGGACCACTCCAAGATTCCCATTACTAGCAGGTGATGTCCCTTGAGATAATGGTGGAGAGATTTTAAGAATTAACAGAGAAATTTCACAAGTACAGTTATCAATTATAATTTTCACTGTTTTGCCAAATGGTTTGCTTATAATTCCCATAAATAATTCTCACAGTAAAATTATTTTATTTTTATAATATGAAGATTACAACAGACAAATATGTATCTCTCCCAAATAACAATAATCATATTATACTTTTTTTTTGTTTTTGTTACTGAAAAATTAAACCAAACTCTTTGCTCAGTAAAAGTTAATAGACTATGAGTTCACATCAGGTGATAGAAATATCTGTTCTGCTCTTTCCTTCATATGTGTGTGTATGTATGTTTATGTATGTATAATTATTGTATTTTACATTATTTTCCATGCTATAAAATTTTGGAACGATGAAGGGAAGGAATTATAAATGAAGGGGGAATGTCTGAGTGGTCTTGGTCCTTAGTATTTCTGTACACTCTTATGTTTAAGGCCTTGAATGTTCTGTGGTAGAATTTGGAACTGCATCCTGGGCCTCAAGAGAACCAAGGTGTGGTCCTTATCAGGTATCCTAAATCATCCTACTCTGTTGTCCCTCATTGCCTCTATATCAATGCTGCCTTTTGCTTCTGTTCTTCAGATGGATTCTTCGGATGAACTTTTGTGTGGTTATTTGTATTGGTTTTAGATATTCTTTTTCAGGTAACTCTGAGATCTATTATTCAGTATCTCCTGCCTGATCTCAAACACAACTTCTAGGCGTTTTTTTGTGGGAGAGTGTTACAATTATGAAAAGAATTGACGAAATGACTAAAAGATTAATTAACTCCTTATTATGGCCTTAAAACTAATAAACATATTTGCAGAGTCACCATTGTGATGATCGTGATCAGAGGCACTTAAAGTGGAAAAGAACTCGCAACTTCATGCCTACAGCTATAGATGAACAAAAGAGATCACAGCACTGTGTAAGGAACAGCACCCTGTTCATCTGTGGTTTCCTGCTTACTGAAATCCTCCCCAGAAGAGGAGGGGGATGCCACTGATGCTCACCCAAGTGAATAGAGTCTGTATCGTGGGGAGGGAAACAGCAATAGAACACCAGATGTTTGCTAATTATTTCCAAATGAAATTGACTAGACCGGGTTTTAAATAAAGATAATCTGGGAGGGTGAAATAAAGCTCACTCTTCCCTTGAGGTAATAAATCCATCCAAAGTACTCATTATCACCTCTGTATCCAGTCAGACCCCTGGATGTCAGGCCACAGATCATGTCCCTCCTTTTTGCCACAGGAATCATACTTAGTGTCCCTGTAGCTGTGTGCTGGCTGGCTCTGGAGTCCTCCAGACCTCACCTTCTTGTCTTCCTTTGTTCCCTGTGTTTGTAACTGTTCCTCATCTTAGCTAACTCTTCATGCCCCATGATGTTTGAATCTGGCGTGAAAAGAGTTAGGATGCCCAACAGTGGTTTTTTACTAACATCAGACAATGCTTTCAGTATCCCAGAGCTTAGTGGAATGTGAAGGTCCCTTTACAGAAGCTTTCTGCAGCTACCAGCAGTTCAACGAAATGTACTGATGACATATAATGGGGGGTGGGAGGGGTTAGCATTAGGGTTAGGGTTAGGTTTAGGGTTAAGGATGGTGTTGTTAAGGATGGTGGCAAGAATGGAGGAAGGAAGGACTGTATAGAGGGAAAAGAGGGGTGGGAGGGGTGGGGGGAAGGGAAAAAATAACAGAATGAATCAAACAACATTACCCTATGTAAATTTATGATTACACAAATGGTATGCCTTGACTCCACGTACAAACAGAGAAACAACATGTATCCCATTTGTTTACAATAACAAAAAAAAAAAAAAAAAAAAAAAAGAATGTACCACTACTCTTCCTGGGATAGAAAGAAATTCTGGGAAGGCACAGATCATCTTAATGGAGGAGCAGTCAGTAGAAAAAAAGAACCTGGGAAAAATTAAAACTGCAATTTAAAGGAAATGAACCACACAGAGAAATAAGAGTCACTCTCCACCTAAAATGAATGGACTGGAAGAAGCAGACGTATTTTGAAGTGATTTTATTTGCATTAAAAAAAAAAAAAAGATCTAGAGACCTCTATCTCTAAATCTAGAACACACAGTCCTAAAGAGGAAAACATCTGATATTAGGTACGATTTTATACAGATATCAGTATGATTTCTAAGTTAAAAACCATGACAGAAACTGTGATACAAAAATGGATCTTTATAAACATGGCTTTTCTGAAGTAGAGAAGACAAATATAAGAAGGCTTTTCTTGACCTCATTGTAGCTTGGCCTAGCGTAGAGTTCCAGGGATGTCATATTTTCCTTTCACAAGTCTGTGACATTTTCCCAAAAGGTTAATCTCCTTGATATATAAGACCTTCCTGGCAAACAATGAAAAAAAAAAAAATAAAACAACAAAACCAAAAAGGTGTACCCAAAGAACAGTGTAGGGATGCTTCTGAGTGCAGAGGCTGGACTAGGACTTTTATGCAAGCAACTTATTTGGAGGAGAAGGTATGAGGCGAACCTAGGGAGGCAGAAGTGAGAAACTTTAAGCAGATTGAATCAGGGAAGGAGAAGAGTAGAGAGAAGGGATTGTCATTGAGTCGGAACCACCATGGGTAGCTGAGGAATGTGCTTGAGGACCCAAGGATTGCTGGGGGGAAGCGTTCACTGGTTGTCCCCTATCCCCTTTTGGTTGAATGTTGTCCCAGGGCTGTTAACTCCCCAGTACTCTTGAGCTGTTTGCAGATGGAAATGCACTGATGTCCCACTCCACAGGGCTGGAGAAGCCCTGGAGGCAGGAACACAGGGAGCGCTGAGTGCCACTTGAGTTACCTGCCTGCAAGTGCCAGGGGTAAACTCAGGGTGCAGTCGAGAGACCTCTGGTGCAATCGACAATAAAACCACACAAGAAGAAAAAGGCACCTGGAGAGTGTTCACTTTCACTGCCCCAAAGGAATGCAAATCACAACACCGGATATCTTTTCCTCTGATGGATTTAAAGTGGTTTCTTAAATGACAGTTTTTAATGTTTTAGAGATGTAATGAGAAAGGAATGTCCCCGCCATACGCATACTGCAGATTGAAGAATATTTGATTAACTGATGACAAATCCATGGTATGAATTGTTGTGAAATAAACTGTGTCTCCTAACATGCATATGTTGAAAGTCTCTAACTTCAGAATTTGACTGAATTCGTACAAGGTCTTTAAATAGGTGAATAAGTTAAAATGGGGCTTTTAGAGTGGACCCTTACTCATTATGGCAGGTGATCTTATAAAAGAGGAAATTGAACACACGGGAGATACCAGGAATGTACCCCCACAGAGGAAAGACCCCGTGAGAATATGCGAGAGGGCAGTCATCTGCAAGCCAAGGAGCAGGCCTTGGAAGAAATCAAATCTGCTGACACCCCAATCTTAGACTTCTAGCCTCCAGAAGTGTGAGCAAATAAATTTCTGTTGTTTAAGCCACCCATTCTGTGGGATTTTGATAGGCAGCCATAGCAGACTAATACGAGATCATGAATCTTAAATATATTCAACACACAGGCTGAATAGCTAGTTCCTCTCAATTTCCCCCTCTTCCTTTACTAACAAAACCCAGGGTTTTGTTTGTTTGTTTGGTTTGGTTTGGGGAAGTAGAGCAGTGTGCCCAGCACTGGGCAATGGCCCATGATTGGTCTAAGACAGTTTTGAAAATTCTATTTCTTGTTATCCTAGCATGTCTCAAAATTAGGGTTGACCATGTGACCTACTTGTGGTTGGGAGAAAGGGCAGCGTGTGTCAGCCTTCTGGGGGAACTTTGCCTTCTGATGGAGGATAGATGCCATTGGCATGAATGTTTTCCACACTGTCCTGCTTTGCACTCAGGCACAGATGTGAGGTGGCACTTATCTTTGCAAACCTGCAGTTTTACATTCTACTCTGTTAGCAATTTCATTACAACAGAGGGCTTTTTATCCACTAGTGTTAATGTTTGGGCTTGGAGTTAGTCTTATAGGTCTGGCTTAGGTAACACATACATAACTGAGCCAGTTAAAAGGACCAAGGGATGAAATACTCTGAGTGACTAGTTCTGATCAATGCTCTGACTCTAGAGTACGAGGTTGATGTTGGTTCTGACCATGGTTCAAAATGGGGGTAGCTGCCCAAAGGGAAATCAGAGTATTGATACCAGACTGAACCCAAAAATTGATCAGACAAAACAATTCATGTTCCCTATACCTGACTAACTGCACTTCCTCCTCCTTTGGGTCCCAGCTTAGTTTTATGGGCACCATGTACTTTTCCTGACCACCCCCACCGCCATCAATTCTGGACTAGTTGCCCCTGTTCTTTATTCCCCAATACCACTCTAGCACAGCAGTTTTATATTGTGTGTAATTGCTGTTTGCTTCTCTTTATTCCTGATTAGACCACAAAAGCTATTTAGGCAGGGATCTTGATTATCTTATTCACCATTGCAACTCTAATGTCTACCGGAGTGCCTGGCAAATAAAAACACTTGATAAATATTTGCTGAAGGAATGAAAATCTACTGCTAAGTACACATCTTGGAAGACAAGTGTAATTGAAAATGCTTTCAAGCACATGAGCATGATAGATACCATAGAGAGGACACATTGGCCTCCCCCTACCATGCCCATATGCTTATTAACTTCACTCCCTCAAGGGAGAAAGAACCGATACATTGTTCAGAATAAAGAACACTCATTGGGCTATATTTAACAATATTCCTTAAAGATGGGCAACTCTATTATATTCTTCCTTTTGCAGAAATAGACAGGGTCTGGCTTTTTTAAAAAATTGTTCTATTTAGTGATACATGACAGCAGAATGCACTCTAATTCATTGTACACAAATGGAGTACAACTTTTCATTTCTTTGGTTGTACATGATGTAGATTCATACCATTTGTGTAATCATACATGTACATAGGGTAATGATGTTTGTCTCATTCCACCCTCTTTCCTTCCCCTGGCCCCCTCCCCTCCCCTCATTTCCCTCTACACAATCCCGTGTTCCTCCGTTCTTCCCTTACTCCCTCCTACTCCCCACCCCCTTTATGTATCAGCATCCGCTTATCAGAGAAAACATTCAGAGGGTCTGGCTTTTTGATACAGGCCAAACTAGTTTTCTTTCTTCTTTTCCCTCCTCCTGAAATCGGCAACTGAATGGTAAATTCTCTTAGGAATTGCCTTGCAGATATCTCTTGCTGCAAATGCATACTGATCCTGGAATTGAGAGAGAAGGTAGGGAACGGGACCCCCATCTTTATCTGAAGCTATTCTTGTGCTCCAGCATAGTTTCTAGTAGGCCTTGCATGGAGAGGTCCCAAGCTCTCACCTACTTATCAAGAAAGCAGTTTCTGGTTTTTCATCTGTAATTTCTCTGTGTCTATTTTCCTTTTCAGGAAAGTCTGTAGTTACAACTGGTCATATTGGAATAGGATTTGACATTTCTTCATTTTAGGCTACAGCGGAATGACAAACAGGACCCCAGCCTTACAAACACTCCCTCCTCTCTTACTGATTACTTAGAGGTGTTGGCTCACACAGTACACCCTCTGCCTCACACAGTCCCTCCACCAGCATGAAAGAGGTTCTTTATTGAGCAGAAAACTATAGACAGGATTGATTTGGTCTGAAAAAGAGGTTGTCCAATTCCTATAGGGTCCCGCTTAGTTTTCCTTAGATGCTTCATCCAGTGCCATTTATATGAACCAGGATTCTAATTCCACTGAAATACAGAGAAAACTGTGGAACACATCTATTCTTTACAGAGATGACAGACATAAGTGGGAGGTTTTTTTTTTATTAATTTTTAATTTTTTTAATTGTAAACAAATGGGGTACAACTTGTTTCTCTGGTTGTACATGAAGTAGAGGCGTACCATTTGTGTAATCATACATTTACATAGGGTAATGATGTTTGATTCATTCTGCAAATGCCATAATTTTATTATTCTTTATGACTGAGTAATATTCCATTATATATATATATACACATATACATATACACACACACCACAGTTTCTTTATCCATTCATCTATTGAAGGGCATATAGGTTGGTTTCACAAACTGGCTATTGTGAATTGAGCAGCTAAGAACATTGATGTGGCTGTATCTCTGTAGTATGCTGATTTTAAGCCCTTTGGGTATAGGCCAACGAGTGGGATAGCTGGGTCAAATGGTGGTTCCATTCCAAGTTTTCTAAAGAATCTCCACACTGCTTTCCAGAGTGGTTGCACTAATTTGCAACCCCACCAGCAATGTTTGAGTGTACCTTTTTCCCCACATCCTCGCCAACATCTATTGTTGTTTGCATTCTTGATAATCGCCATTCTAATTAGGGCGAGATGGAATCTTAGTGTAGTTTTGATTTGCATTTCTCTTATTACTAGAGATGTTCAACATTTTTTCATACATCTGTTGTTTGCTTGTAGATCTTCTTCTGTGAAGTGTCTTTTCATTTCCTTAGCCCATTTGTAGATTGGGTTATTTGTATTCTTGGTGTAAAGTTTTTGAGTTTTTTAAAAGATTCTGGAGATTAGTGCTCTATCTGAAGTATGAGTGGCAAAGATATTCTCCCACTCCGTAGGCTCTCTCTTCACATTACTGATAGTTTCCTTTGCTAAGAGAAAACTTTTTAGTTTGAATCTATCCCAGGTATTGATTCTTGGTTTTATTTCTTGTGCTATGGGAGTCCTGTTAAAGAAGTCTGATCCTAAGCTGACATGATGAAGATTTGGACCTACTTTTTCTTCTATAAGGTGCAGGGTCTTTGGTCTGAATCCAAGGTCCTTGATCCATTTTGAGTTGAGTTTTGTGCAGGGCATTCTGCTACATATGGATTTCCAGTTTTCCCAGCACCATTTGTTGAACAGGCTGTCTTTTCTCCATTGCATATTTTTGGCCCCTTTGTCTAGTATGAGAAAACTGTATTTATGTGGGTTTGTCTCTGTGTCCTCTATTCTGTACCATTGATCTACCTGTCTATTTTGGTGCCAATACTATGCTGTTTTTGTTACTATTGCTTTATAGTATAGTTGAAGGTCTGGTATTGCAATACCCCCTGCTTCACTCTTCCTCCTAAGAATTGCTTTAGTTATTCTGGGTCTCTTATTCTTCCAAATGAATTTTATGATTGCTTTCTCTATTTCTGTGAGGTATGTCATTGGGATTTTAATTGGAATTGCACTGAATTTGTATAGCACTTTTGGTAGTATGGCCATTTTGACAATATTAATTCTTCTTATTCAAGAACATGGGAGATCTTTCCATCTTCTAAGGTTTACTTTAATTTCTTTCTTTAGTGTTCTGTAGTTCTCATTTTAGAAGTCTTTCACCTCTTTTGTTAGATTGATTCCCAAGTATTTTATTTTTTTTCGAGGCTATTGTGAATGGGGTAGTTTTCCTAAATTCTCTTTCTGAGGATTCATCACTTATCTATTCTTTACAGAGATGACAGACATGAGTGGGAGTTTTTTTTTAATCTTTAATTTTTTTGAACAGGGTTTCTGGCATAGCCTTAGGAAAACATTATTAAACAACTTCTGGGTACAGATTCTAGAGGCATTAAATGTTTTCAGAAAACTAATAGCTATTAGTTTATTAATTCAATAAATACTTATTGAAAAATTCCAATGGATTGGCTCTTTGGTAGACCTAGGAATACAAAATGGTGAGTTAGGAGCCTGATTCTAGAGAGCTAACACTCAGGTGGAAGAGAAGCACACACACGCACACACACACACACACACACACACACACACACACACAGTTATGAAATGTGATATATGATGCTGGGGAACAGATTCAAATTTACCTCTGACAGAATTGCCTTCTCTTGCAAAATCCTGCAAATCTTTTTTTAATTATTATTTTTAGTTGTATATGGGCAAAATACCTTTATTTAATTTATCATTTTTTTTTAATGTGGTGCCCAGCATAGAACCCAGTGCCCTCACATGTGCTAAGCAAGTGCTCTACCACTGAGCCATAACCCCAGACCATGCAAATCTTTTAAGGTCAACTCCAATCCTGTTTTTGTCAGGAACCTGGAAGTGCTCTGTTCAATTAAAATAAATCTCTTTCATCTCCAGTCCTCCAGCTTGCATATTAACTATATATTTTTGTTTGTGTCTCTTTCCCTTGTTTGATTTTATATTCTTGAAGAAGAGAAACTGTATCTTAACTATCACTGTAATCTCCAATTTGGCCAGCACAGTCTTTTTCACGTAGTAAACTCCGAATATCTGTTAAGTTGAAATAAACTTCATTATATTAATCAGATATTTTCTCTTGGTGGTCTCAAATACATGGTTTCTATGTTACAAAACATAAAAGGAAATAGACGCAACACATTTTCAGTTAATGATCTTAATTTTGGATGGGAAATTATTTGCCTAAACTTATAGTAAAAAAATGGGTGAAAAGAGTATAGTTTTAATTTTAATGTCATTACAATAAGTATGTGTTGCTTCCATAGAAAATAAGGAAAATATAGAGATGTTTAGACAGTATTTTTCACTTGATGTTTACAAAGATAATGAAAATGCATGCAAGTTAAGTCAAGCTAATGAACAGAATATGTCTACCAATATTTATTATTGATTTTATTTGGGAAAAGCTTACATAGGGGGTTATAGCCTAGGAAAGCCGGAATGTCACAAATTGGTGTTGAGATGATAGAACATAAGTTTTCTGTCAGAAATAGAGCTGAGATCATACAAATTAAAGTTGGAGATGGGGCTGGGGTGACAAGAGCACGGAGAGAGACTTGACTAAGAGGTAGAACCCAGCACCAGACATAAAACACAGCAGGAGGCCATTGCAAGTTCTTGGTAAGAGGCTCAGCTATGGCCCTGAAACTCACTTCCTGAGCCTCAGTTTAGGGTCAGGATGAGACACTTTCATGAAGGACTCTGAAATTTTTGAAAAGTAGAAACTAATAGTTTTGAAAAACAAAGTAATAAAAATATAGTTTGGGGAAGCTAATAGGTAAAAAATACTTTAGAAGGAGGAGATCATGGAGACAGACTATCCAGTTAGAGGCACCTGTATTTGTCCTAGGAAGAGGCGAAGAAGGCACAGATTCTGATGGAAGGAAGGAGAAGAGACAGGAAGTGAGACTCACAGAAATGTAGTGGCTCCCTCTGCCAAGATGTCAGGTTACCTCCGAAGGCCTTTTCATTCACCAGTGACTCACTCTGTTTGAGTTTTCTTTATGCCTTTTCCATTTGTTATTACTGATTACAATAATAAAGGACTGATTTAGCACCCTCACCATATGTTAGGGGCTTAGAAACAAACATAAATGACAAAGATGTTTCTTCTTTGAAAAATTCTTTGTGATTTTAATTTTTCACGCACTCATGAAATATGTCTGAAAGGGTTGGTGATTCAGATAATTTAGGGTTATTGTTCTTTGCCATTCTCCTCTTCTGATGCGGAGTTTGCTACTCGGAGAACTAAGGTGTGAAAGATTTCTCCAGTACTCTGCAACAGTTTCTAACAATCGCTGGAAAATATGCTCATCAGAGACTGAGCCAAGGTCCTTTAACCTTTTGACCAGAAAAGTGAGTTTTTGATATGAAATAAATAGCACCTGAGAACTGGATACTATCTTCTCTTTTTTAATTATATTTAATTTTTTAAACATTTTTTACATGACAGTAGAGTATATTTTGAAATATCATACATACGTGGAATAAGTATAACTTGTTCCAATTAGGGTCCCATTATTATGGTTGTTCACATGGTGGAGTTACATTGGTTGCATATTCATAAATGCAGATGGGAAAGATATGTCTGATTCATTCTATTGTCTTTCCTATTCCACCTTCCTTCTTGTCATTCCCCTTTGTCTAGTCCAATAAACCTCTAATTTCCCCCTCCCTTGTTGTGGGTTAGCATCCACATATTACAGAGAACATTCTGCCTTTGGTCTTTTGGGATGGTTTATTTCATGTAGCATGATATTGTTCAGTTCCATTCATTTACTGACAAATGCCATAATTTCATTCTTCCTTATGACTGAGCAATAGTCCATTATGTATGTATACCAACTCTCTACCATGTCAGCTTAGGAACTTACTTCCTCAATAAGACTCTTAAAGCACAAGAAGTAAAATCAAGAATCAATAAATGGAATATGGGGTTGTAGCTCAGTGGTGGAGCACTTGCTTAGCACTGGATGAGGCATTGGGTTCAATTCTCAGCACCACATACAAACAAATAAAGTAAAGGTCCATTGACAACTAAAAAAATATTTAAAAAAAGAATCAACAAATGGGATGGCATCAAACTTAAAAGCTTCTTCACAAGAAAGGAAACAAGAATGTGAACAGAGAGGCTACAGAAGGAGAGAAAATCTTGACCACCAGTACTTCAGACAGAGTATTAATCTCCAGGATATACAAATAACTAAAATAACATTCACACTAAAAAACAAACAGCCCAATCAATAAATGGGCTAATGAATTGAACAGACACTTCACAGAAGAAGAAATATGAATGGTCAAAAATATATGAAAAAATGTTCAACAACTCTAGCAATTAGAGAAATACAAATTAAAATTACACTGAGATTTCATCTGATCCCAGTCAGAATGGCAATTATCAAGAATATGAGCAACGATAAATGTTGGTGAGGATGTGGGGAAAATATTCACTTATATATTGCTGGTGAGACTGCAAATTTGTTTAACCACTCTGGAAAGCAGTATGGAAATTCCTTAGAAAACCTGGAATGGAACCACCATTTGACCCAGCTATTCCACTCCTCAGTTTATACCCAAAGGACTTAAAATCAGCATACTACAGTGAATCAGTCACACCAATGATTATAGCAGTTCAATTCATGATAGCCAAGCTATGGAACCAACCAAGATGCCCTACAATAGATGAATGGACAGAACAAATGTGGATACTATCTTCTAATGAAGGAGAAGCAACAGGAACCAAAATTTCCTTACAGTATTTTGTGAATTTCACTATTTTGTACCAGAAGAAGTTAATTTGTTAGGAATGTCTGAACTAAAAAGTTCACTTGAGGTAACATTTTGGAGTCTATTTCATTTTAATCCATTCCTTAGTTTTTAGAAAACAAAAGATTTTTAAATACACAAACAAAGAGAATATTCAAGACATAATAATAAAAAACAAACAACCAGCTGCATTCCATTTGGGAATTAAGACTTTCAGAAAGATAAGCAGTTAAAATCTGTTCTGGTCTAATGTGTTAAGGAATAAGTCTTAGGTTATGAAATCCAGAGTTGAAACTATTTTCAAAAACTTGTTGTTCCACAATTCATAGTCCACTGAAAACATTCTTGAAGCCTAGCATTTTCCTTGGTAGCAGAAAGTTAAATGATAACATTCAATAAAACAGGACCCTCAGAAGTATATTTTATTTGCCATGAACTTGTCCCTATGTTGCAACAATAAATTTCATCCAGTGATGTCCTTTGTCTGGGCCATATCTGCCATTTTCCTTAAATTTTTAATGAGTCAACTGAAGCATGCAAACTGGTGTGGAAGAGTCATTTCACTCCAATATAATTCATAATATAATATGTCCAGAATATGTTTTTGCACTGGTATACAATCCCCAGTCCCATTTCATTTTGTTTTAAGTCAAGCATTTTCTTTCCCTGAATCTGTTTTTTCTAAAAATGGCAAAAATTTTAATATTTTCTTATAATTTTCTTACTAACTCTTCCAGTCCCCCAAATCAAATATTCATATTTTCCCTAAAAGGACCAACTATTTTACCTCATCCTGATATCTTTAGCAACCAAAGATTTTAACATCTTGCATTGCAGTTACTTGCATTCAAAGGACTCCCTTGAATTTCATTTCTACAACTTAATTTGACCTCACTCTGTATCACATGTCCTGCCTGAGAGCAGGTATTCTAGCCAGTCTACTCTAGTGATTGTCCAAGGCAGGAGAGATCAAGGTTGCCAAGTCAAGGTTGTACTATTTCTTTTCTGGGGGATGGCATTGGAATCTAGAGGAGGTTTGTATTTCAGGCACAGGCAGGAGGAGTGAAGGTAAGCTGGTGACCCTTGACATACCATATCTGCTGCTAAACTAATATACAGTCTATCTTCTGTCCCTGGGTTTTGCATGGTGACTACTTTGCCAAGGAAATAATGTGGTCTCCTTCCTGGACTCTGTCAAGTGTGATACTTAATAGATTTCAGCTTCATATTTCCCAGCTAGTGCCTGAAATATCACAACCTCGTCATTACAAGAACTTTTTAGCAGGTGAAAACCTGCAGTAAATTTTTGCATTCTATTTTTGGGTACACAGTTTTGGAACTTTTCTCCACCATTTAGGGGTACCAGAAAAACTTAGAAGGACCTGTCCTCAGGGGTCTCCTATCTATATTCATTATTCTGTTGCCTAATTTTGCTCTCCATGGTCAGGTGGTACCGGCGTTATTGATGGACAGGAAATCGTTCTCAAAACCCGTCAGCTGGATGCTGGTTCTGGGATTCTACAAATTTCAAAAGACATTTAGGTTCAGGGATGTTCCCCAAAGGCCCATTTGTTAGAGGTGTAGTTCTCAGCCTATAGCAGTACTAGGAGGTGGTAGAACCTTCAGAGGTGGGGCCTAGTGGAAGGAAGTTAAGTCATTGGGGGTGTGCCCATGAATGGGGTATTGGCATCCCAACCCCTTCCTCTTGCTCTTTTTGCTTCACAGTCACCATGAGGGGAACAGTCTTCCTCCACCACGTGTTTCCACCATGATATACTGTGCTGCCAGAGGCCCAAAGCAACAGAGCCAAGTGACCAGGGCCTTAAACCTCTGAAACTGTGAAACAAAATAAGCCTTTCCACCTTTGTAGTTGATAATCTTGGGTATTTTGTCACAATAACAGTAGAATTTGTCTTCATGCCTCCTGTTCACCATTTTGAATATCCAATTACTTAAACACTTAATCTTCTCGTTTTTTTCTGATACCATTTTTCTTAATAATGTAGGAAAAAATAAGAGAAAACTTGGTTCAACTGGTTGGCTACTATTTTCAAATTCTCCTCCTGACACCTAAAGCCTTGACTGTTTACCTTTTTAAAATTGGTGTCTTTGTTGATTGACCTTGGTGACTCCTTTCCCATCCATCATAGGGATCCATCACTTGAGAGTTCACATGAAGGGGGTCTTGAAAGAGAAGTGTAATAATATGATCCAATGTATACTCTTGGCCCCAGCTGAGGTTTCCGATGGAACCAGTAAGATCACTGATGAAAATGTTGATGATAGCCAAGATTTAGCTAAGTGTCTAAGAAGGAAAACGCTTCTTTAGATGGAAAAAGACTTTCAGCTATTCTTTGGTCTAGTTAGAAGAAAATAAGTTTTTGTGGAACTTCATTGTATCTCATACTCTAGAATGTTACCAGAGTGAAAACTTTTGATCAAGGCTCTGGGACATCATTTTCCATAGAATGCCAGACAGACTCTACCTGCAGAATGGCAGAAAGGCTGTTTTCATGGGAGGACACCATAAATCCACTTGGTCCTAATAGCAGGCAATGAAAATTCTTTTCAGATGAGAGATTTTGCACACAAAAAGCCCCAAGGGAATAGATGGCAATGGAAACATCCATCAAGTAAGGAAAGGGTGTTTAGAAAATTGCTCTGCTGACTCCATCCATCATACTATCAGAGACTGCTGTGTTAATCCATTTACCACCACTAAGGATAAGCCCAAAGACAAAATGCAGAAGTATGCCTTAGGGAGAGCTTTCAACAAAACTTCTGCAGAGGCTAATGTGGACAATGGGAATTTCCCCCATATCACACTCAAGGTGTATTGAGTGTAATTTACACACCAACATGCAGCTGCAGGTTAGTTTACCAATATGAGTCATCTCTTAATTCTTTGATCTAGGGAGAATTTTCCCCTTCTCTTACAGCTTAAATTCTCAGTTACATGCTATTGCTCCATCTCTGTCTCTGCAGTGGTATTTGAACCTGTTATTGTCTTAAGGGTTAAAAACAAAATAAGGTCTTATTTCTCTGAATGGCACCAAGGTTTATAAATTCTCTGAGTATAAAGGAAATTGTATAAATAGAAATACTGAAATCAATGGTTATAAAAAATCTTAGTAATGTTATTTTGATTATAAAAAATCTTCATAATATTACTTGTTAGCTTTTATAATTGCCAAAGGAAGAGAAGCAAATGCTAAGTGCTAACTGTGCTATTAAATGCTATCAATTTCAATATTAACACTTTGATAATAAAATAATTCCTTTTGTTTTTACAGTGCCTTTCTCTTTTTATAGTACTTTCACACCTTTTATATCATTTGATTCCTTTATGAGAATATTCTGGAAGTTAAACATTTGCCTACTCTATTGATGAATTATTCTTTTAAAAGTTGAGCAAATCTTTCTGGGGGAAAGATATCTGAAATTACAAAATAGAAACAATTTTAGGCACATTATCCTATGGCCATTACGACGGAGACTTGGTTGTGTGTGACTCTGAGGAAAAAAGCTGTGACTTGAGAAATGACCCCGAGGACAGAAGCTGCTCTGGAGAGCACATTGCACAGCCCATGCCACGTTTTCTACAGAGAGTAAAATAGACACGGACTCACTTAATTATAAAGTGGAGTCCCAGAAAGTAGATTTAGTTTGGCCTCTTCAGGAAAGCTGCAGACCAGTAAAATTCACCTGGAACAACAATCTAAACATGCTCTACTGATATTAGTGTTTAACCTTTTTGAGTAGAACCTGTTTTTAATATAAAACATTAAATGATATTATAATACTTGTGATTTCATTATTTGATGACTAGGAGATTTTAAGGATGTTTTAATCATTCATTAATAAATACATTTGTAATGATGAACATTTATATCATCATATCATCATCTGCATGTGTTTTGTGTGAAAGTACCTGTATCTGGCTATGCTTGGCCATGGATTCTTATTGTATTCCAGTGACCTCAATGCATCAGTTCAGAACCTCCATGGTTTAATGTCAAGTTTGTATCTACAAATCACTCTATCAACTTACTCATTGAATAATATCCAAAGCATTTCCTTAGGCATTGCAAGATATTTGGTTCAGGTGCGAAGGAGAAAAGAAATGGAATCAGAGCTTCTTCAGAGTAGCTGGGATCTAATGACATTGTGCGCGCGCGCGCGCGTGTGTGTGTGTATAAAAATATAACTATGTAGTATTCATACAATATATATAATACTAAGTATGAAGTAATTCTAGGGATCTATACCCAGTAAAGTGATAGATCAGATACTCTGAACACCATTCCTCGCCTGCTAAACCATAAAGTGGAACTAGATTTGTTATAATCCTTTGCTTCTAGATAAGGAAATAGAAAATCTTTCTGATAATTTGTCTAAGATTTCTACAGATAAAATTCCAACTTTTAAAACTCTCGAAAAGATAAGATTGACCAGAGCCAGCATAAAATAACAGATGCTTGAATCAGAATAATAGAAATTTCAAATATTGGAATTATTTAGGCCTAAATAGAGTAATATTGCATTTAGTATTCATAGCAAAATAAATAGGAAAGGAAAATTTGTCTAAGGAAAATGATACTATAAAATTAGGAAAAAAATGGATTTAGGAAAAAGCTGAATGAACTTTTTGGAATAAAAAAAATTGATATTTATGTTTAACACATGTTATAAATTAGTGAAAATATCTTTGACCTTGAATTAGGTAATGGTTTCTTATATATGCTAACTAAAGCAAAACCAAAGGAAAATAGATAAATTAAACTCATCAAAGTTAAACACAGTTCATAGAGAATGCAATCAAGAAAGTGAAGACAAACCACAGAATGGGAGAAAGTATTTGAAAATACAAGTGATTGTTTTATATATATATAACAAAAAGACTAAGCAATCCAGTTTTCAAAACGGGGAAAGCACCCAAATAAATATTTCTCCAAAGAAGATGTACAAATGGCTAATACACACATGCAAAGACACTTACATTATTATTAGTTATTAGGAAAATACAAATCTAAACCACAGTGAAATACTACTTCATGATCAGGAGGATGATTGAAATACTTCTTTAAAATGCAGAAAATAGTTAGGTGCAGTGGCATTTGCGTAGCATAAATCCTGAGGGAGACACAGTGTAGTAGAACACAAAGACAAAAAGATAAGACAAATGTCCTACATGGAGAAAAAAAAATTTTCTAAAAAGAATGTATATTAAAATGGTAGTTTATTTCTTAAGAAAAAATAAAAATGGAAGCCAGAAAAGAGTAGAGTAATATCTTCAAGTTCCTAAGAGAAAAGAGCTATCAATTCAGAATTATATACTTGCTTAAAAAATAATCGTCTAATATGATGGTAAAATAAAGCACTTTCAGAAAAAAATTGAGGAACTATGGCAATAACCTCTTTCTCTAAAAGACTGTAAAACACAGAGAATTTGTGGTGGCATTTTAGTTAATTTTCATATATATATAGGAAAGTAGGAAAAAAACACTGGAAGAATATGTGCTAGTGTTAGTGACTTTTTTAAAATCTCTGATGGTTACATTGCAGGGTACTTTTTGTAATTTATCCATACTGCTTATATTGTCTAAAGGAATGTATCTTTTTATATTAGCAAAATAATACTGTGGCAGACAGAAAACAAAAGGAAGCTTGTGATGGAAGAAGAAACAATGAGCAAAGAAACAGATAAATTTATGAGTAAATCTAAACAAAACTCAAAAGTAAAAAATAATAATTGATAGTAATAATGTTTAATTTGTGGAGTGTTTATAAGGTGGAATCAAAATTGGTACAAAAGTAACATAAAGAATGTAAGGAGTCTGCTCAGGGTTGAAGTCATCTGAAGTCCTTGCATTGGGTATGAAAAAGGAAAAGATAATGATAAACTTTAGACTTTAGGCACTAACATTTTTGGAACGGGAACTAACAATAAAATTGGCAGATAGTAGAGGATATAAATTCCAACTGCTGGAAGGAAAAAACGAGATGAGAAAAAACAACCAACCCACCCCAAACCTCTTTGTCATATGCTTAACAAACTGTGGAATAAAAACAATAATCATTTGTTATTGCTCATGAATTTATGGATTAGCAGGTAATTTGACTAATTTGGCTTGGATTTAACTCTTCTTGGGTGGAATTGCCTAGGTGATGCCGTCGGGTGCTTGGTCCCTGGCTAGTCCAAAGTGGTTGTATCATTTCAGGATCCTGTAGCTTCTTCTCTCCAACAGGTCAGCTTGCTCTTGTTCATGTGGCAACTGGACATGTTCTGATAGGATGAGAGTGAGCCCTGTTGAGGCCTATACCAGAGATTGGCGACCTTTCTCTATGTAGCGCTAGGTAATAAATATTTTAGGTTTTGCAAGCTATGCAGTTACAACTCCTCAGCTCTGCTTTATGGCAAGGAAAGCATCTATGTCCAATATGTAAATGAATGAATTTGGCTGTATTTCAGTAAACCTTTATTAATAAGACAACAGTTCAAAATGAGCAATATATGTGGACTATATTTGTTTGCTTCTTTTAGGACAGGTGGACATAGCTTCTCTTTGACTTCCTGACAGAAAGAAATGCAAAATCTTATTACCAAATAAAGTAAGTTGGTAATTTTACAAGGGGCAAAATAATTATATCCCCTGTTTGGCTATCTATCATAATCTCAAAAAATCAAAACTAAGTCAGGAAAAGAGGGGAAAAGTCCACAGGAAAGCAAAAATAAATGTGAAGTGATACAAATAAAGTCCAACATTATTATTCATAAATTCACAGTAAATGTGAAGGGATACATCTCTCAGTTTAAAGCTCTAAGGCCAAAATCATTAGAATGGCAAAGAGGAATTTTAAAATTCATCATCACCATGGGAGATTTTAGCTCACATGTCTAAGTAATTGACTAAGCAAATGATATCACTGAGTGGAGCTGTTTTGCACACAACTCTGCAATTCCAGTCTTAGATACACACTCTGAAGATATGCGTGTGCACAAGATTAGTGTACAAGGTGACTCACAGAAATGCTGCGGATGAGGTAAAAGACTAGAAACAACCAAAATATCAGTCAGAAGATGTGGTAGAGGCCAGAAGTAGAATCCTACATAAAGAGAAAACTGAATGGACTGCAGGCACAAGGATGAATCTCAGGAACAGAATACAGTGTACAAAGTATGTTGCAGAAGAGCATATACAATCTGATTTCATTTACCTAAGGTTCAAAGCGTGCAAAACCAGCAATACATTTTTAGGAATAAGTACATTTATGGTGAGACTATGAAGATGGCACTTACCCCTTTAGGTTAGGAAAGGGAATGGAATGGGAGGGGCATAAAGGGAACTTCAAGGACATCTCTCAAGAATGATGCCCATTTTATACTACCTCTTCTAGTGTAAACCAAGAAGACTTCTCTGAATTTTCTCTCCTCTCATTCACTTCATTTGCATGCTACACAATCTGGTCAGGCTGGACTCATCTTAGTGGAGGGAAGAGAAAGGGGTTGTGTCATCTGTGGCAGATGAGGTTATGAATCCAAATAAAATTTCCTTTTCACTTTGTAATCGTATTATACAGAAAGTAGAAAACATATCTTATTTTACTACTCTGAAAAACTCCATTTTTCAAATTCTTATTTTAAATGATATTTACACTCAGTAGAACATAATTAGATTTTTATTCTTTATTGATTCTGACCTTTATACCTGATTTTAATAAATGTGCATTTACAAAATTTTGTGTTACTTAAAAATTCTAAATTATCACAAAAGCTGTAAGTCTGCAAGCCATATGTGATTATTTAATTTATGAAACAGAGTATGTTACTGTAAAATATACTCTGGTGTGGGTATTTTCCCTATTTGATGCCATTAAACCAGATCATTCACTTATGAAATCTTGCAAATTCTATGATGGAACTTTTTTAATAAAAGAAAAATTAGACAAGTTGTGAATACACCATTTCTCCTATTATTTGTCTAGAAAACTCTAACTTAGTCATCTTGATTGGGTGGGCAGGGAAAGATGGAGGGAAGGAACATTTTCCGATCTTAGACTTTCCCTAGACATAAACTTAAGGTAGTATGGTTCTCCTTTGAGAGTCAGAAGGGCAGGGGGCAGTGCTTAGAGATGACCAATGTCTTAGAGGGAAGGGGCAAGTGCCCACATGGCTTTGGATTTTGAGACCTTGATCCTTATCCTAATCCATGCTAGCCCATGGGACCTGGTGGCAGAGTTGAATTTTCCTGGCTTGATGATGGCCCCTTCCTGGCCCAGCTTTCACTTGCCTTTCACTTTCTCCCACATGGAAATTCAGGTCACTCCTCTGAACCAGAACTACCAGCCAGGATAACCTACTGGGATCCCCTGGAGGGAAGATTTCCATAGCATTAAGGCTAAGTCTTCATTTATTTGTTCTCCCTGATGATCAAGAATATTGTCTGTGGAGAGACACTGCTTGGGTCAAAATTCCAACTCGATTGCTTACTAGCCGAGTGATCTGGGACAAGTTTTCATTTCTCTTGTTTGATTTCCTTGTTATAAAATGGGTATAATAAAATCACCCACTTTATAGGTTTGTTTGAGAAGATTAGTTAAAATATATGAAACACTCAGGACATACCTAGAATGTACGATATACTCAGTAAATGTTAGCAATTCTTCCTATTGTTTTTTAAAGGAAAATTGTTGGTATGAAAGAGGACTTTGTGTCTAGAAACCAGGTATGAAGTTTGAGAGCACTCTAACATTAATACCAGAGCAACAATTTTCAGATTTGTGGTCTTAAGACCCTTTACACCCTTAATGATTATGAAGGATACCCAGTCTTTGTTTCCATGGGTTATATATATTAACATTTACTTTATTTTCAAAATCAATACTGAGCAATTAAAAATAGATATTAGTTCATTTAAAATGAACTCTCATATTGATGTAAGTGACATATGAGAAATATTTCTTTAAGGAAATAAAAACAATGAGAAGAGTGACATTGCTTTACCTTTTCTTTTTTGCATCTTTTTAACATCTGGCTCAACAGAAGACAGCTGAATTCTCAAGTTAACTTTTGCGTTCTGTCTCTTGAGATTTATGTCTTGCAGACTTTGAAAAGCATAGTGTATGTATGAGAGAAAATTCACATGAAGGATGAAAATAATGTTAGTATTAGCATGAAAAGAGCTTGACCTTGATAGTAGAATGAAAGAGACAGTATTACCCTATGTATTTCTATTATTACATGAATGGTGTGAATCTACATTGTATACAACCATAGAAATGAAAAGTGGTACCCCATTTGTGTATAATGAATCAAAATGCAGTCTGTAAAAATAATTAAAAATTTTAATTAAAAAAGAAAGAGCTTGACCTTGTGGACAACCCTGAAAGGGTCTTGGGGAACTCTGGGGTGCACAGATTGCCCCTGGAATACTGCTGTACTGGGGCACCTGAGTGAATCAGCAGATTTAAGCTTTGAGCAGAGTAGACGCTATCCTGGCCTTTCTCCTCTGCAGGCCTTGGGTGACAGTGTGTGCGGGAGCCTCTGCCTGGATCACTCACTGCTGTCATTGCATGGTGGTCCCTTCTTACTCTCTGGGCTTCTTAATTGGCTCAGTGATGCTGGCCCCAATTGCCTGTTAAAGGCAGGGATCCCTTGTTGTTTCACAGCACAACACTCTGTTGTCTCCTTTTCAATACTTCATCACAAACTGTAATCAGTTCATTTACTTATTAGTTGACTCTGCCTATCCCTCCAATAAAGTCCCCAGAGACAAGCCCCCATATGTTTTGTACACCATTGAATTCCCAGAACCGACTTTGACCCCTCTCCTTTCTTGCTGCGTATTCAATCTATTTCCAAATTAATTTGACTGCTCCTTAAACTATATCTAGCATTAGATTGTTTCTTCCAGCACCAGGACCTTCAAAAGACCTTACTTATCACAGCCCCCTGAAGAAACTATGCAGCACTTTGCTTGCCCATTAGCCTGTACCGACACTCAACAGTCAGAATAATACTTTCAAATATTAAAAAATCCACTCCTTTGCTTAGTACTTCTAGTGACTTCTGATCATGCTGGCCTGGTATGCTCTTCCTATGCTCTTCTTAACTTTAGCCATAATGACCACCTCGTTCCTCAGACACATCAAGTGTATTCAGGGTTTGCATTTGCTACTCCCTCTAACTGTGCTGTTCTTCTAAATGGCTCAGTCCCTCACGTCCTTCAGAACCCAGTTTAAATGTCATTTTTTGGGGAAGTGTTTCCTAACTAGTTTCTACAAAATAACAACCTACTCCTTGCCAATATTTTTCTCTATACATCATGTTAAATGACTGATTGAATGAAGAAGTCATCTTAACTTTCTGAAACTCAGTTTCTTCTTTTAGACAATAGGAAAAATCATGGCTAGCTTGTAGTGATGTTGAGGAATCAAAATAACAGAGAAGCCATTTCTTTGGCCTTCAGGTCTGGGTCAGAGGCCATTTGTTACATAGTATGGAAGGAGCTTGCTTACTTGTCTCTTTGAGGATTACGTCTTTCTCATTCTCAAATTCCAATACCTAATCCTGTACCTTACCACATAGTAGATGCTCAATCAAAGTTTACTAACTAAATTCAAGAATGAGCTAATGAATAAGTGGTGCTGAAATCAATTTTTAACAGTAATTTATCATATGTGCATATGTAAGTTGGTGTATAAAAAAGGAGAGATCCTCTTTTTTCAAATCAGACCCAAACTTGAGAAAGTAGAGGATAAATAATGAACATGAATGATAGCAGTGATAACATTTCAATTAATGAGTGAGGGTAGGAAAAAATATTTTTATTATCTTGAAACTATTTCTGAATTTGTTACATAAATGACTTGAGCAATCACCTTTAAACTATGGGTAGTACAGTCTAGGGTTTTATAATGGTTCTTTTATTTATTACTTCTATAAATACTCACAAATTAATCTCCACAGTAAAACAACTTGTTTCCAGCAATATATGTTCTTTCCTAATTGATTGAGCTGGCTACAAGATTTTCCCACACCAACCTGTGCAAGTGACTCTATGGATACACTTTGGCGAGAAAAATCTGAAGGATCCAGTGTAACCTATAGTATTTTATTGGAAAGAGATGATGTTAAGTTCCTTAGCCAACAGCTCCTAGTTATTAAACTATAACTCCATTGCACGGAAACATTTGTCAGATTTCTTTTATTCCCAATAAAGAGACATTTTTTTCTCTTTGATCATGGAGAACCTACTGCTCCAAGAGAGAAAGTTAATGTCCTGACTGAGCAATTTGGTAGCCACATCACCTTGGTTAAATTTCATAATCTTTCCAGGCTATAATTTCTGTTTTCAAAAAGCAGGAGGTGGTGAGACATCTATGGAGCATCCATAGGAAATTTTTTTTTCCCAACAAGATTGATGGTTTTTTGCTGATGTCCCCACAGAAACCACCTGATTTAAATCTGTGAGTCAGAAGGCCATCATTAGGGAAACCATGGTTGTGTTTCCAAGAGACAAACCCCAAGGCACTGTGAACACCTGTCTCTTTTTTCAGCACCTGGAAAAGTAGCTGGTACATAGAAGGTGTTGTTCAAAGAATTGTGATACAAGATCCTGAGAAACTATGACCTCTCTTTTGTATTTCTGTAAACAGCTCCCACCTCAATAATGTTTATGAAAAGTAAAATAATTTCTTTTTTAATAGAAAAATTCAATAAAATATTAAGTGAACATAATTCAAATTGTGGGTAAATAATTTTTAAAAATATGTGATTTTAAATGAATAAATAGCCACAGAAAATAAATAAAAATCAAAACTTTACCCTTCCCAGTCTTCCCTTGAGAGCCCAGCTGTATGGGTCCTGGCTCATTGCCCTCATAAAAGGATTTTTTCATCTAGAGTGACAGCACTCAGGAGCAACCTAAGGGAGCTCAAATCTGAAGAGCTCAGGACACGGTTTTCGTCACTGAAAATCAGTGAGGAAGTGAGGTTCTGGGCGACTCATTGTTTCCAGAGTCAAGAAGACGAATGTTGAATCAGTAAGGAAGCACCCACACCAAAACAAGAAAGACATTTGTGATGTGTGCTTCCCCCGAGGAGAAGGCAGACTCCTGGGACTTTGGCAGGAGTCTTCTACTTTTCAGCCCAACCAGAGACTTTAGAGCCCTTCAGGTAGACATAGCAAAGCCCAGATGGCAAAGCCCAGAAGGCTGGGACCAGACTTCCTATTATGCAGTGGCTCTGTGGACACGTAATTTTCTCAGTGTGTCTTAATTTCTTGAAATGACATATGAAAGATTTGTTTGTGTTCAGGAAACACAATTTCCCTAATGATGACCGGCCAACTTGCAGTTATAAGTCGGGTGAAATCCATGGGGACCTCAGCAAAAAAGCATTCATCTAACTGGAAAGAGAATTCCCTGTTCATGCTCTGAAGATGCAGCACACCATGCTCATGAAGGCCTAGCACATTTTTAAACAAAAAACTCTACCTGCGTGTCTAACTACTGCCTGTCATTCAAAATCCAGCTCTCTGCTCATCACCCTCCATGAAGCCTGTGTTGATCTCCCAGCTGGAAGTGAGTTTTCTGCCCTCTTAGAACTGTGTCTGTTTCTCCCTCGTGACCTTGAGAATTTCTTCTTTCCATTAGTCACTGGAACCTGTTTTTGTTCTTCCAAGAGACGGGAAGGGGCACTGCTGTGACTATCGTCACCTCCTAACAGAGCCCATTGCCTGCCAAACAGATGCAAATAATAAATAATTTAAAAAGCTATTGGTGTAATAAATGAATGAAGGAAGCATTAATCATACAGAATGAAACATCTCCTTCTCATTTGAATAAACTCTATTTGATTCGGTTTTAGGAACTAATTTATACAGGAGTAGATGGAGTTGGGTCTGGAAGTTGGGAGATAATCTTTCCTGCTCATTTACTAAAGAACCTTGGGAGGAAACACCTCACTTGCCATGTCTCTCCTGGAACAGCAAAACTGAAAGAGCCCAGAAAGTTCATTTAGTCCATTTCCTGAGATGCACAGAAAGAAAGTGATTATATAGATTGGCACTGTACATTAACGGTTAGAGTCGAGCTGGCACCTGCTTCCTGACCCTAACATGTGAAATGTGATATGAATCAGAAAAGTGGTTACCTCTGTGGGGGATGGGCTAGAAAGAGGTGTAAAGGAGCTGTCCTGTAAGACAGAAATGATCTCTATCTTGATTCAGACAGTGTTTGCTGCAGTGTCTACATATGTAAAAATCCCATTGGTTATGCACCCATGATCTGGTCATTTTATTGAATGTAATATTATACTTTAGAAAAAATGAAATGCTAAATGTGATATTTTAAAGGAATTTCAGTGGTTCTTCATCCTTTATTTTAATATTCATATTTGTTATATGTACAATTTTTCCAATTACAAAATAAATACGTATTTAGTAAAAATTCGAGCATACCTGAAATGTAACTTTCAAAATACTATTCTCCAGAGTAAAAACATTGTTAAAAAATTATAATAACTGAATTATATTTTGACATGAAAAAGTAATTTCTTTGAAAGTATGGAAGTGCCACATGTTGTCACCTGGCACATAATCTCTAAGAAGCAGTGTGAACCCTTGGAAAAGTTGCCAAATGCTGCTCTCTGAGATGACACTGTCCCCTGCTTCTTAGCTACCAATTCTCCTTTGGGTCATGCACAAATTCTGGTTTTCTCCAGGGTTTATGTTTTTCCCTGACCCCAGAGATTTGGGACTTTTTAACTTCCAGGTGACTCTGCCAGTCTCTTTGCATCATGTACCCAACTCCTTGGGACTGACTATACAAGAGGGTTACAATTTCACTAGTTCTTTGATCCTAAAACAGGTTCATGCTACTGCTCTGATGCACGGATTCGTTACTAAGCACTATAGAGGGATGGAAAAGGTGGACCATGAGTAACCAAGCCAGGGAACTGGTATGGTCATGGGGCTGGAAGCTCAGGTCCTCCTTCTCTCTGGTAAAATGATATTACCAGGTTTTAATTTCTCTCACACCACTGCTTGAATTAGCAGAGGATAAACCCTGAATTTTTTTTCCTTTTAAGTCCCACACATTAAATAAGGAGAGAAATTTACTTGGCTTAAAACTTTGTGAGCTCTTCCTCTTTTCTTCTCTTTCCTTCTTGAACCATTCAGTCCTGAAGCCATTTGGTGGGACTAAGCGTGGTAGGTTAGAGCCCAGAGCACCTGCTTGTGCTGGAAAGCTAAGGAAATTCTTAAAGAACAATAAGGATAGATCAAGAGGACACAGAGCATCAAAATATCAAAGAATTATGATGCACTGAAAAAAATAGGGAACTATGAGTCCTTTGATGAATAAACCAAAGATATGAAGAACAGGACATGTTCTTAGTTTCAAAGGACATCCCAACAAAATTCCTAATTAAAAATGGAAAAAGAATAACTTTACAGTAGATAAGTCTGGCAGACTTATTCGAGTAATCAGAGTAAACTCCGAAATAGACCAATTTGAAAATCATATGCCACTTGATTAGATACAAATAAGAAGCACATGGCCCCACACTCTGAGCTCCTGACAAAGATGAAGACCTCAGCTCTAATTAGGAGGAGACATCACAAGACCTAAATTGAGGGATATTCTATAAAATATCTAGGCTGTAATCTTCAAAAGATTCAAGGGCAAGAAAGTGTTCCAAATAGAAACGAAGAGACACGCATTATATGAGTCCTAACTCCATCTTCTTGCTATAAAGGACGTTATTATAACAATTGGTGAAATTTCAGTGGAACTTGAGGATGAATGGTAGCAATTTCTGGATGCCAATTTTCTGTTTTCAATAGTGGTATTATAGCCATGGAGAATTTTCTTCTTTTTTGAAATATGACACATGAAATTATTTTGTTGTTAAAAGGCACCATCATTTCAGCAAGTTGTTCTTAAATGTTTCTCAGGGTGTATAGTTTTTATATTGTACATGTAACTCTTCTATAAGTTTAAGATTATTTTAAAAATTTAGAAATTCTGCTCAAAGGTACTAATGTAAAATAATTCCTTCAGATAACACTACACTTTAAGGCAAAAATGCTCTATTTGACTCTCCCTTCCTTCTGCTCCTCTTCCTAAGATAGAGAGTTTGAAGTTCTTATGTGTGTGTGTGGAAGGAGATCATGTCATGTCACAATTTTGAGGAAGGCAAGGGAATCATTGTATCCACTTTGCTTCCTGACACCATCTGCTGTTGCTGCCTAGGCGTTTGCTGACCACACAGTATGCCAATTACAGAAGCAAGAAGTTTTACATAAGATAAAGAGTCCATTCCCAAGGTGGCCAAGAGCAGAGGTGGAACACCCAAGTCTCAAATCCGCCTCTCCAATGACAGAGTTTGAGGATATTTATGGGATAAAGCAGCGGGGTGAAGGGGACCAGAGGTGAGATAATCAGCAGTGTGCACAGGTGTAATCAGTCTTTATGCTCTTCATGGGATGTATGCTCAGAAAATGGCAGTGTTAGCAAGACCTGAGAGTGGAGTTTGAGTGTGATGCTGAAAGATCTCCCACTGCATACTTGCACAGCCCCAAGTGAGTCAGCCTTCCAGTCACTGAAAGGTAGCCTAGGCAACCATTATCATCATAACACACATGTCAGAGTGTCATCTACAGCAAAGCTGGGGGGAGACTAATTCAACACGGCTAAGCTGCATGACTACCAACATCACGCCCCCTACCTTCCCACTGCTGCCACAAGGCTATCCCACATCCTGTAAGAGATGCTCCCAGGTTTGGTTGCCATGCCTTTTGTCTTGATGTAGGTCTCAACTTCCTGTCCTGTGGCAATAAATTGTTTGTTAGCTGAAAAGGTAGAAGGCAGCAAAGGAAGAACCAGCAGACCTAATTTTGCTCTGTAATATTTGTTGTATGACTCTTATATGGCTGGGTGTAAAGTTCTCTTTTAGTGGGACTTACAGAAATGAATTGTCCTCTTAAAACACAGAGCCCAAGTTGGCCAGGGAATGAGGGGCAGGACCTTTATTCTGCTTCCTGTGTTGTCACAGAACCATTTACATTCTTTAAGCTGGCTAACATTCTTGAGCTTTGGTTTCCCTGTTGGTTTAATAGGAATATCATAGATGAAAATCAAAATTTACAAAATACGTTTCTTGATGGTCTATTATGTCATTTGGAGAAAAACAGGGAACTTAAAAGCTTTGTACTAAGCAAAAATTAAAAGGTGATATGCTTTCTCTTGTATGTGAAAGTTAGAGGGGAAAAATGGGGGATAATCTCATGAAATTAGAAGGGAGACAATAGGATAGAAGAAGGGGACCAGGGAGTGGGAAGAAGAGAGGTACAGGGGAGGTATTGGGGTAGAAATTGGCCAAATTATGTTATGGGCAAGTATGAACATGTTACAATGACTATGAATACACTATTATATTATATTACACCAATAAAAAATAAGAGAAAAAACACCCCCAGAGTTATAATTAATTTGAGTGTATTTATAAATGACACTGAATAATTCAGTAAAAAGAAAACAGAATTGGTCAATAAAAGTGGTGTCTAGTTTCCTCACTGTCACTAGTGAACTCCATGACTTTAGACAATTCACCTTCTGGGCCCTAGTTTTATTATATGCCAAATGTAATCGAGAATATCTATCTGTATCTTTAAATATTAGGAATTGAAGCAGAATATGAATTTTAAAAGTTATTGGTTATGTAACTTCAACTATATTAAGTTTATCAGATGTTTTGATAATATCCTTGAAATTTGTGTACAGGAACATTTTCCTAAGTCAAGAACAATTAAAAATAGGTGCACATAAAACTTAATTTTAAAAATGACTAAAGGTTGGACATCGTGGTTCATGCCTATAATCCCGGAGGCTCAGGAGGCTGAGACAGGAGGGTGGAAAGTTCAAAACAAGCCCCAGTTCAAATTATCAAGGCCTTAAACAACTTAGCAAGACCTTGTCTCTAAATAAAACATTTGAAAAGGGCTGGGGATGTGACTCAGTGGTTGGGTGCCCTTGGGTTTAATCCCTGGTACCAAAAATAATAAATAAATAAATAAACAAACAAATGACTAAAGTCCTTGGGATAAACTCAGTCCCTTAATGAAAACTTCTGTAGAGTATAAGAGTCCTATTCCAACTAATTATTTAATGCCCAATTAAATAAAGGATGACCTAAGAGTATATTGAGGAAAATGTTCAGTTAGCAGTGTACATTAGGGGTGGTAATGGAAGTACCCCCTACAGAGGATTTTAAAGCAATTTAAAAACTAACCCAAAGTCAATGTGCTTTTTAATTGCTATGTGCTGGTGATTGAAAACTGTCAATGATAAGATGTGTTCCCCCTCAGGATGGACATCTCTGTCCCTCCCCTGGTTATGCTACTGTGCTCAGGAACAGAGACAGAACTTCATTTCCACAAGGAGAATTCACACACTAATCTATATGATCTTTATGCCCACACACCCCACTAAGCAATATCCAATTGACCTTCTTGACCCAGCATCCAGAACTTTGTAGAAGGCTTCCCACAGAAGATATTCTGAAAGTTGGTCCTTTGCCATGCTGACTTGCAGCACAATATGCACAGATAAAATCAAGGGAGGCAAATGTCCCCTGAAAACCTAAAAAATTGGCTTTGATTGAGTATGAAATGATATAAAACTCCTGTATGGAGTGACCATATTTATCTATGACTTTTTTTTGCTTCACATTTTAATTTTAAAATATTTTCTTTCATTGCTTCTCACTAACGAACCTATTCTTTCTGACTCCCCAGAGTTGAACCAGCTAATGAATAACTTATAACTTCCCATGAACCACCAAGTCCTAATTTTTATATCTAGAAATAATCCCATTTTTTGAGTCATGGTGTATAAGAATTAGCACAGCTGTGGGTTTTCTTTTAAATCTTCAGAATCTGAAAAATTCAAGTACAGAATCTAAATATGAAGCTGAAAAGTTTATTATAGAAACTAATAACTAGATATTTTAAAACCATTTGTTTAAAGGAATAGTAAGTATTTTCAAGTTTATTGGAATTTCTTGTTTTTATTTTAGGTATCATTTTTTTCAGTTTGAGAACTTACTCATGATGTCCATCTTCCCTTTTAAATCTATAAATATATGTATAAAGCTGCACTCTAGTTTGTTAATCCCAGCTCCGTGGTCATCTGTGGGTCTGTTTCTTTGAACTCCCAATATGACACACCACTTTCTTTTATGAGAACGTAAGTTTTGGATTTTTTTTAAAGAGAAATATCTATCTAGTAATTTTTTCTTGTGTACTAGACATTCAACATACTTTCTGTTTTTGAAACGAAGCCTTGTCAGATTGCTGAGGCCAGCCTCAAACTTGCACTCCTCCTGCCTCAGCCTCCCTAGTAACTGGGATTATAGGCATGCACCACTGCACTGACTGCGTGCCCCGTTTTTCAGTCTGTATATTTTTCTTGCAGGAAGGCATGTTAAATTGGTTATGCCAAGCAGCAATTTATTGGAAGATCAGCTGAGTCCCTTAAGAGCTTGTTTTTAAGCTTTGTGGCCAAGTGCAGACCCTACTCCAGAGTGAGAGTCTTCCCTGTATGGCAGTAGAAAGCCTACTCTGTTCAGGAAGGTGTCCTCACTTGGGTTAAATCTCTGTGGCTCCCTGAACTGGTGTGATCTCCAGAGCCTCCCTGGAGGAGTTTGCTTGGTGGGCTTACAGTCACACAATAGCTCCTTTCTGCCAGGTCTAAGTACCATTGTATTTGGCTAAAGACAAGAAGAAGTCTAGATAGTATTCTGAGGCTCCTTCTCTGTACGAGTCCACCCTTCTGGAACTTGACCCTCAAGTTCAGGCTCACCCCAGACTCTGACTTTGGCTCCTCAGGGAAAGCTTCTGTCTTGAGTCCTTATTCCCAGTACCCCAACAGATGGGTCCTCAGGCTAAAGGCCACTCATCCTGGGCTTACTTAATGTGCTTTCCGTCTCTTAGGGAGCATGCCCATTCTCCAACATCTTAAAGTTGGACAGCAGTTACTTCATATAGTATGTCTACTTTTGTATTTGTTCTAAAGTGTTGGTCTAGACTTTACAGTACCAGAAGCCCAAGACTCATTTCCTTGTCTTACTCCATTGTTTTTGATATGCTCATGATTTAAAAAATACTTCTTACTGATCATTTTAAAAAGTGTTATCTGTATCATTGCTTTAAAAAATGTCTTTGAAGGAAAAAATGGGTTTGTGATAAAATAGATTGGAAAATGCATTTTTTATGACAGCAGAACACCTCAAGATCTGACATGGATTGCATATTTTTTAGAGACTGCATTAGCATTTTCCAAATTCATGTGATCACAGAATCCATTTTTAGGAGTGTTTCTTGTGGGAGTAACAGACAATGGACCACTTTTTGGGAAATAGTGCTCTGTGGATGCTATTTATTAATTTTATAAAAAGTTTATATGCCTAGTCAAAACACAGCATGGTTTACAACTATCTTTAAGATTAATTTTTAAATGAAAAACTTAGCTTCCCCCTCCTCATTCAAATAGTCCCCTCTCCAAATGATTCCAGGAAATCCTTCAGAAATGTGTGGAAATTTATGTCTACCTATACCTAGATCCTCAATGGTATTTGTAGTTGGGCCCGTTCAACATTTTATGTGTTGTGAGAAGAAGATAATTTTAAAAGGAGAAGTGCAATTTTTGCATTATTAAAACATGTATTTCATTTTGACATTGTTTTTCAAAAGAAAAATGTGTTTTTTAGACACAGTAGGATAAAGTCAGCATTTTTCATCCTGTGAAGTTATCTTATGGCGCTGTTTGATAAATGAAGTGTCATGGAGGACGTGACAATGACGTGACTTGGGCAGCAGCTGGTGGACCTCTTTACTGTGAATAATTAAATGATTTTAAGTGTTTCTCAGAGTAACCCTCCTTCTCCAGCACACTCACACAAAGTTAAGGGTACAGCTGATTGGGGACCTCTCCTTGCTGTCACATGTCTGAGAATTATAGAGAAAGAGCAGAGATGCAGCAGACGGGAGGAAGCTTGACTGAGATTCAAGACCCGGGCACAATTCAGCCCTTCAGAGAAACTCTGCCAAGCAGCTCTTCTCTCTGGACCCGTTTCTCAAACAGGAAAATGAGTTCTTTGGACTGGATGATTTTAGAGTTTTCTTTTAGCTCTTACATTCTACAAATCTTGTTGAAAAATGCTACGCGGACTACAAAGCGGTAAGAATGTCACTTCTATAAAGCATTGCCTCTCGGAAGGAGGAGAGAAGTGTTCTGAAAAAAAAAAAATAGGAAATTTGGCTGTCAAGCAATTCATAGTTTCAATTTAGCTTTACACCTGTAAACAGAAAAAGTTCTTACTCTTCAAGTTTGGCCTTCAAGACTTAAATAATTCCCCTAATCACAATCAATTTGTCATCTGTCAAAACCCCACAGTTTGGTTCTTGCCAAGGGACAAAGGTGATGGCTTTTCTCCTGCAACTTTATTTTGACTTAGCTTCCTACTGATAGCAGAAGATTATAAGGCAGGAGAGAGACATTTTCCCCAGAGACACAATAGGGTTTGCAGAGAACCAGAACAAAAGGTTTCTGAATCCCTAAATGAAACCAGGAGGAGGGGGGGAAAAAAAAGTCATTCTGGTTTTAGTTGCTCACAAAGGCAGAGAAAGAAAAATCCAGTTGCTCTGCTACTTCTCCAAGCCAAACTAACTACAAAGTGAAAAAGGATTTCCTGATACAACTCTGCGTTATCCTCCATTGCATTATTGGTTTATATTATAGCAGAAGGGAGGAATCAAAGACCAAAGCTGCTGCTTTCTCTGGAGCCTCAAATGCACCCCTATTGTATCTGTCTGTATGAGCAATACATATCAATACCATAGTGACACTCTGTGTGCGGTCCTGTCCCTGACCAAGTGAACCTGGAGAGGGACCAGGAATAACTCCTGGGGTTGTGCTGTCTTAGTCAATGTGCTTGCCTAAAGCTGCGGGGAACCATAGCACTGGGTGGTCTAGACCTGAAGCAGACCTCTCATTTGAAGGTGCAGCAGGAGGGCCAGGCTTACAGGGGGAAGAGACTTGAGGTCTAAAGCCAGAAGATGAGGAACAGATCTGAAAATGTGACATAAGGTAGGTCTGGGAAGTGGTTCTCAAAGGAATCCACGAGAAAGACTCAGGGGCCTGATACCCATTTGTTCATATTACACTGGCTCAGCAGTCATGGAACTTAAGTGGAATCTTCCCATCTTGTTCCCTCCAGTTCTTACCCACATAATGGTCAGCCCTGAAAAGTGAGACACAGATATGTTTTCCTTTTGCTGGGCGATTGGTTTCAGCTTTCTCATTATGGAAACTTCAAGAGCATAATTGCTAAACCCAGAGACTTGGGCAAAGACTGCCACTTAGTGATTGCATGATGGGGCAAGCAGATTAATTACTCCGAATATCAGTTTGCTGTGTAAAATGAGGAATAACCTTCGACTTAAGGTGGTGATGGGTATTAAATGAACACAAGTCAAGTACTTGTACCTGGCACATCTCAGTTGATTGTTAGAAGTGTCACAATTACTTCCAGTGTTGCTTGCTTCCAGTGCTGGTCTTAGTAGCTACTAGTGAGCTTAGTAACTTCATGAGAGCATGGATCATGTCCTTCAGGTTTATGGTTGTATCTCCTTCTAGCAGAGAGCTGCCATGTGGTAGGCACTGCATATTTTTTTTTTTTTTTTGAATGAATAAGTAAATAAACTCATTCATTAAAAAAACTGACCCACATTCCTGGACAGTTGCCTCAGCACCAATGATGGAGAATGATACAGCCTCGAAAGTCCTAGGGGACCCTAAAGTGAAAGGCTCTTACTCTCCTGGGTTTGGTCAGGGTCTGACACATTCTGAACATTTATTTTCTATGACTCTGGTTATACAGGCAAATGAATTTGCTTTTTATTGCTATTTCCAACACTTTGGACCAAGTCTCTTTTTTATGTGTGTGGGAGTGTAACATGTGTCCCTTTTTAGTATTTTCACACAAACAGTTTTAAATTCATGGTGCTGGGCCAATAGAGTAGGAATATCACTTTGTCCTATCTCCCATGTTATTCCCCAAAGAGAGCAATTACAGCAGGCGTTTTGCTTCATCTGCTCTTCTACAATAGATAGTATGTGTACACAGACAACTTGTTATCCCAACATAAAATTTTCCACACTCACTTCAGCTGTTTAAATCTCTTTCCACTGAATGACTGACATAGTTTCATTTATCCCATGGGCTTCATTTCATATGCAAGGAAAAGAGAGAAAACATGGGAAACTTTGAGGAGGCACATCAGAGATGGTACTAGCAGCAGAATCAGGAGAGGAGACTGTTGTGGGACGAAGAGGCAGGCCATGGAGCCAAAAAGCAGTAGGAGGAAAGGCAGCCAATCACCACCCTGCTCCCACAACATGCTGTCTATACTCCTGGTTATAGCATGTACCACATTTTATGAAATTTTTATTTTTTTAAAGTTGTTCTGTAAATTATATTGTAGACTTAATGAAGAATAAGGACCTGTTTTTTTTTTGTTTGTTTGTTTTTTTTTTTTCCCAGAGAGTCAGATATAGTCTTGACACATGGTAAATTCTTAAAATTTTGTATGAAGGATTGGATACTTGTGGATGTGTCGATGGATGAATGAATGAATGGATAGATAGATGGATGGAAGTATGGATGGGTGGGTGGATGGAAGTGTGGATGAATAGGTGGGTGAATGGAGGGGTAGATGGATTACCAGGACACAGAAAAAAGGAGAGAGAAGGGAAGAGGTTGTTAAATACGAACTATCAAAGTATCTATTTTCTCCAGATCCTCCAAGTGCAGAACCCAGGTGGGGTTGTTGGGTGGAGGAAACTTCTCCTTGTGAAAGAAAGAATGAAGAGGCAATAACATTAACATTCACTCAGAACACTGAGTTTCATGTAATAGACATGGAAGTCCAAATGTATCACTGATTTGGAGCTATAATCAATCTATCAATCTCTGACTGTGGGGTTGGAGATAGTAGCTTGAAAAATGTAGCTGGGTGCCATGGTGCACACCTGAAATACTAGCAGCTTAGGAGGCTGGGGCAGGAAGATCATGAGTTCAAAGTTAGCACAGCTACATAGTGAGGCCCTAAGTAACTTAGCAAGAAAGACCTTGTCTTTAGATAAAATGTAAAAAAAAAAGGGGGGGGATATGGCTCAGTGGTTAAGTGCCCCTGGGTTCCATCTTCAGTACCAAGAAAAATAAAAAGTAGGACATAAACAAAACTAAATCTCTTGATATATACACACTCATCTTGTTGCTTCTGGCCCTGGAGCGAATAGGGCAAGGGGATAGTGGTCTAGGGTATGAGAGCTCCATGAAGGAGGTGGGTCCTGGGTTGGGTGGTGTGCATTTCAGAGAGGGGCTTCCAGCCAAGTCATTTAGGAATATGGGAGCTGTGGTCCCTCCAGAGTCAGCAAGGACCCAGATGTCAAAGGATCAAAACACAGAAAATAAAGAGACATGTATAATGCAAGTGAGAATGAGGGTAGTTATGCAAACTGACTGGAGCCATTCATGTCTCCAAACAAGAGTGCTTTAATAGCTGTGAATGAGGATCTTCTGCACCATACCAAGACAAACAAGGTCCCTAAACTCAATTCTCTTGCATTAGAATTCAATGAATGCCTAGAGATAAACAATAGACTTGAACATCAAGTCTAAAATCACTGACAAAAATTTTGTGTGTGACTATGTTCTGAGGCTGGTAACTGAAGTAGAGGGATGACCAACTTGGGGACTGTAAGGGCCAGAGAACTCAGAGCAGACCCATTTAGAACAGGCTGGGTCAAGGGCAATCTTGGGTGACTTCTTGAGCATCAGTGTTTTCCATGCTGTGATTGACTTCTAAATGAGCAAGTGGAACTCAGAGCAAAAACAAGAGTTTCATAATCTTAACAGAAGGTTTGCCAGGCTGTAATTCTAGGAGTAAACCAAGCAGTTGGGAGGCTGCTCTAGCGATTGAAAAAGTGAGCCCTTTTAAAAAGCATTCCCTTTTAGCTTTCTTATCTATAGGTCCTATGGTCTTACTTTTAAGTGACTTTGTCTAATTTTTTTGTATGTGGCTAACTTTAACAAATTAATTTCCTCTGGCAATTAATTTTCTGGATCAGACCGCATTTTCCAATGAGGGGTACCATTTCTAAGAAGTTCCTCCTGTTAGCTTGGTTGCCTGAGTCACTATGTGGAGGACAGCTGACCTGCAGACCAGGAACATTTACTCTGGATTGTTAGATAAACAGGAAACAAACTTTTATACTTGGGAGACTTTATTTACATCAAGTCTGCTTGTTATCATGACCCTAACTAATGTAAGGGTGAAATTGATTTTCTCAATTTATGAAGGGCAAAGAGACTCCCCGCTTGACCCCACCTTTTTTTCCCCTTGTAGTCACAATACCATTTACTCTAATGTTGGAATATAGGTAAATGCCTCTGAGGATTTAGCACAGTATCTAGTTTTTATAATTTAGAGATATCTCAAGTCAAGAGTCAAATAAATTGCTAATTTTTTAAAATTGCACCTCTGGAATCTACTTAGAAGTCTCTCAGGAGATGAATAGATAATGTCACAAGCTTCAAGCATTTTGTCTCTTGAGGAGATAAGGGAAGTTTTACTTATTTATTTATTATTTATTTATTTATTTATTTTGCGTGTGTGTTTTTAGGGATTGAACTCACTGGCACTTAACCACTGAGCCACATCCCCGGCCCTTTTAATTTTTTATTTTGAGACAGGTCTCACTAAGTTGCTTAGGGACTGGCTTAATTGCTGAAGCTGGCTTCAGACTTGTGATCTGCCCCAGCTTCCCCAGCAGCTGGGATTACAGGCATGCACCATCATGCCTGGCTTAATTGTTCTTTCTAATACTTTACTGTATTAAGTTAAGTGAGATTCTGTTTGTACTTTGTAGTCACTTTCCTACTTCCTTTCATGCATGTCAATCTGTTAATACCCAATAGCAGTGTTCTCTCTCCCTCCTTTTCTCTGTCTCTCTCCCTCTCCCTCTCTGTATTGGTATGGAATTGTTATGGGGCACAAATTAAGAACAGACCAATCACCACTGAGAAGTCCAAATTTGAGAGTCTTTATTAAGCCAGCTGCTGACTGTCTCATGCAATGCCCGAAAAAATGGCTATTGGGAGAACAGCCCCGACCACAGAGTTGTAGGGGTTTTTATACCAAAAATCACATCAATCACAAATATCTGTTGCTATGATTCGAAATTACAAACTAACATCATGAGATCATCAACAGAGGGAGAAGTGGATCAAAATGACCCTTACCTAAGTACAAACTAAAGAATGGTTGCTAACATCCACACAATCACTGTTCACATGGTACATTGTTTAGGAGCAATAGGAATCAAAAGAGAGCAATGTTTCTTTACATAGGAATTATCATTCTGTATTGTTAAACATGTCACACTAAGTAACTGATGATGGGCACAGAGCCGAGGTGTTCCCATGGGAGAAACTTATTTCCTACATAACATGGAGTCTCAGAGCAAAATGGAGTCTGTTTAGTCATTTCCCTTAGAGTCTGGCCTATAACATTCTCATGGAGCCAGATCTGTCAGCCCATCACAGAATAATCTTTTTGTTGGTATGACTGTTTAGTTATCCCAAAACAAATTAGAAATCAAATTCAAAGCAAGGCCTTTTGTAACAAAAAACTTAAACTATATGTGTTCGCTTAATGGCCAAGACACACAGATGCTGGAAAGTGGCAAAACATTTGGTAATATTGTCACATTCAGTAACTGGGGAGACAGAACAAGTGTCTTCTAAATCTATAGTTATAGGGGAATTGGTAAGGAAAAACCAGAGTGTTGTGTGTGCATTGTGTGTGTGAGTGCATTAGAAGATATTACAAAGAAGAAATAAATACATGCAAGAATTGACTGCTTTGAAAGTTGAAATAAAAGGTAATAGGAATTTAGAAATTTAGATTTAAAAAAATAACTGCCTATGGACTGCATGCAGAAGAAATGTAAAGTTTTCAAGCAAAAAGATTTATAAGAACTTGCCAATTTTTAATTTTATTTGTATCAGGGATTGAACCCAGGGGTGCTTAACCACTGAGCCACTTCCCGGCACTTTTATTTGAGACAGGGTCTTTCTAAGTTGTTTAGGGCCTCACTAAGTGGCTGAGGCTAGCTTTGGATTTGCAATCCTCTTGCCTCAGCCTCCTGAGCCACTGGAATTACAGGTGTGCACCACCACACACCACAGGACTTGCCAATTTAATGAAGAAACTCAGCCTTGTAGCATAGATCGAATTAAAGATGTTGCCTTCTTATCTAAGTCTACTGTTCTTGATGAACTTTAGTATAGTAGGTTTAGAGAGTTCTACATAGCAGTACAGCAGCAAAGAAACATAGCGGCCTTGAATGCTATGCCTGGCAAGGAACTTTGGGTTTGGTAACTAGCACATGGAATTAGCTGGCTGCAAACAGATCAAGAGGCTACTATGTTTTTGAGTGAAATTATTGCTAAGAGAAACTGCAAGTCTGATCTTAAAAAGTCCTGACTGTGAATAACTTTGAGCCTCCAGCATCCCTTTGGCAGAGCTAAGGGCCAAAACAGTAGACAAGGGAATTCCTCCCAGAAAACAAGTCCAAGGTTTATCAAGATTTTCCTCCACTGATAATCAAGTTAAGTGAAATAAGTCAGACTCAGAAAGACAGGTATTACATCCTGCCTTCCCTAGGTGGAATATAAGGGGAAAATGACATGAAAGTGGAAGGGCGACTGGCTAGAGAAGAAGGGTCAGGGAGACACAAAAGGGAGGGAAAGGGGGAAATAGGAAGTAGAAATGATCAAAATATGTTTTATGCATTATGAATATGCCACAATGAAGTCCATTATTTGGAGCAATTAATATGCACTAATAAAAAACACTTTCCTCCACTGTGGAAACAGAGTTCTTCAAAGACCCACCATTGGTATTACATCCTTGTCATGGATCAGAGTTGCCCTTACTTCCTGGTCCTGAAGAAGAAGCTTCTGCTGGGAAATCCCGTCCTGGTCCATCTCTGTGTGGTAGGGTAGGAGCTGTGGGGGAACAGACTCATCTCTGTTGTCTATGCAGTTTGGCCACCCGTATCCACACGTTCTACATCTGCAGACTTGACCAACCAAGGATCAAACATATGTTTTTTAAAAAATCACATCTGTATAGAATGCATGCAGATTTTTTCTTGTTATTATTCCCTAAACAATGTAGTATGACAACTATTTCATAGCATTTATGATATAGTATGTATTATAACTAATCTAGAGATGATTTGAAGTCTTAAGGTGCCTGTATGTAGGTGATATGAAAATAATACACCATTGTATTAAAATGGATTTGTGCATCCAAGAATTTGGGTATGCAAAAGGGTCCTTGGATTAATCTCTCAAGGATTGCCAAACCGGAAGGTGCACTATCTAGGCTAAATGCAAAGAACCATTTATCACTGAGATTCTGGTGTTGGAGACAATATGGAAACTAGATGGGATTTTAGGTTGTCTCTCTTTGGAAGAAAAGCAAGTAGAATGTGGGGGGAATAAAAAGATTTTAGGAATTTTGCTTTATCTTATGTTGAACTATATTGGATTATTCTTTTTCTCTTCTTTAGAAGTCTTCAGGAAACAGAGTATTTTTAAAGACTTTCAGAAATGGGTTATTTTCCACAGAGATAATCTTTAAAGCAGAAGCAAAAGGTTAAGATATAATGGGACTATGCAGACATCACATTTATTTGGCAAAACAAGAATAGTATGGGAAAGACACCAGTAGTAAAGCGGTCTTAAAGTGACTATTGTGCTTTCATTTCTTACAATTAAGTTTTGACTCTGAGTCCTGACAGTAATTCATTTATTTCCCCTACTTTCTGCTTCCATGAAGGAGTCCAATTTACTCAGCATATACACAGCTTATTATTATTTAGTTTTAACTCCAGCATGTTTATATCATGAGCCACAAGGCCAAAGAAAGCTATAGTGTGCTCACAGAAAATGTGTGCTTTGCTTCTTCCTTTATGGGGGTGGGGTGGCCCACAGTGGTGCTGGCTTAATCACACCTGCACCTGGCTGTCAATCACTCTTCTGAAAATGGCATCCCATTAGCCATCAGCACAAAAAGGACTCTTGCCAAGCAGAGACAGGGGCAGAAAACGCAATTCTGCTCTGTGACAGTGATTGAACATAGATTATGCACAATCTTTGCCTCGTGTCCCTGGATATGAAACAGGCACAGAAAAGTAGTCAAATAAGTGGCTCATTCTTCCTTTAGAACAAAGTCACTGTGATACCTTCATCACAAATGTAATCCCTAGCAAACACACAAAGTGAAGATACTATGTTCCCTGGGAAAGCCGTACTGTGATATGGAGTCATACACCAAGGACACAATTTAGCAATTAAGAACTGCCCCTGAATACACCCCCCATCTATGGACTAGATTTTCCTAAGAGTAGAAATACTCTGCAAATTTTACCCTCTTCTGTATTTAGTCCATTAACTGCTTCCCTCTCGTGTTCCCTTTCCTTAATACTTTAAGACCTGGTCCAGTCTAATAGCTTCTTCCTGGAATCACAAAACCACAGATTTTGGCATGGGAAAACCCCATAAGCAATTTTGCTTTGTTCCTTGTTTTAAAGACTGGAAAACAAGGACAAAGAGTGATGAAGTGATTTTTCCAGGTTCAGAAAATCAGTAAGCAGCAGATTCTGGATTAGAACGCCAGGATCCCACCTCCTGGTCTGGAACTTTTATCTTATTTACAGATCCCTTTCCATTTCCATTCAGATTCCTGAATATTGGCAGGTACTTTATCAACTAAATTCAACAGGTTTTAAGCTACAATTCCAAATTTTAATGCTGCTAAAAAGATGGAGAAAAAAGTCTGTCCATTAGATTATGAATTGCATTCTTTATATTGATGGGTATTCAAAGGTTTTTTGTTTGATAATCTGGAGTGAGATATATTGAATTGTTGAAAGAAAAAGTTTATCCTGGGGAGAAGTAGGTTGTAGAGTTATGCATCAACAACCGTGTGAAGGCTGTTACCGTGGATAATTGCTCCACTCATTTCATATACATTTACTTAGTACCTGTGTTACCTGTGAGATAACCATGGAAACCAAAGTTAAATAAGATCAATAAAGTCACGTCTTCCTTGAAGAACCTGGCTCCTAGTCTGCTAAGAAGAACTAAGTAATGGTATAAAACAGGAATGTGGCTTTTTAAATTATAATTTATTAACACATATTAAGTGTACGAGTTGATTGGTTTCCTTGTGTCATTTCCCTACAGGCAATGGCTGTTTTAATCATGTAGGTCCTCCCTCCTACCCACTTGGGTTCTCTGCTGTCTCCCCACTTACCCTAGTCTTCCCTTCTCTAAAGTAGTCATTCTTCTACTTTCAGATTCAGGTCTTTTATTTTTATTATTATTATTATCTTCATTATTATTATTATTTAGTTTTCACATATAAGAGAAAACATGATATTTGCCCTTCTCATTCTGAATTATTTCTCTTAAAATAATAACCTCCAGTTGTAGCTATTTGCCTGAAAATGACATAATCTCATTCCTCTTTATGGCTGACTAATACTCCCTTGTGTATTTATACCAAATTTTATTTACCTATTCATCTGTTGATAAGCATGGAAACTGATTCCATATCTAGGCTACTGTAAATAGTGAACGTGGGTATCCAGGTGTCTCTTGTATTCTGATCTCATTTTCTTTGAAAAAAATGCCCAGGAGTGGTATAGCTGGATCGCACAGTAGTTCTCCTTTTAGTTTTTTGAATAACATCCGTACTGTTTTACATAGCAATGGTGTTAGTTTACATTCCCACCAATAGCATATGAAAGTTCCTTTACTCCACGTCCTCCTCCTCCTCCTCCTCCTCCTCTTCCTCCTCCTCCTTCTAATGGCCATTCTGACTGGGGTGATATGGAGTATCAATGAATTGTTAAAGTTTAATTTTATTTATTTATTGGTATTTGGGATTAAATTTAGGGCCTTTTAACCACTGAGTCACATTTGCAGCCCTATTTAATTTTTGAGACAAGATCTCACTAAGTTGCTCAGAGCCTCACTAAATTGCTGAGGATGGCTTTGAACTTGAGAACCTCCTGTCCTAGGCCTCCCAAATCACTGAGGATTTTAGGCATGTGCCACCATGTCTGGCTTAAATGTAGTTTTGATTGGCATTTTGCTAATGCCTGAAGATATTGAATTTTTTGTATCAGTATCACTGCTATTTGTACTTCCTCTTTTGAGATATGCCTGTTGAGATGATTTTCCCATTTTTATTAGATTACATTTTTGAGCTCTTTATATATTCTGGATATTAATCCTTGACCAGATGAATAGCTGACAAACATCTTTTCCCATTGTGTGGTCTGTGTCTTTATTGTTTCCTTTGTTGCATTGAAGATTATAATTTGATATAATTCTGTTTGTCAATTCTTACATTTGTTTACTGGGCTATCCAGGAAATTATTGTCTAAGCCAATTTTGAAGTACTTCTCTTATTTGTTTTTATAGTAGTTTCAAAGTTTTGGGTCTTACATTAATATCTTTGATACGTTTTGAGTTTATTTTTGTATAGGGTGAGACATAGGGATCTAGTTTTGATCTTCTAGGTCAGAACATTCAGTTTTCCCAGCACTATTTGTTGAAGTGGCTGTCTTTGCCATCTTTTGGTTTTGGTATTTTGTCAAGAATCATTTGACTGCAGATAAATCTCTGGGTCCTCTGTTCCATTCCTTTGGTCTTCATGTCTGTGTTTATGCCTGTGCCATGTTTTTTGGCATACTATGGTTCTGTGGCATATTTTGAAATCAGGTGTTGTGATACCTCCAACATTGCTCTTTTTAAAAATTTTTAATTTGTTATAATTAGTTATGCCTGACAGTAGAATGTATTTTGATAAATCTACACAAATGAAGCACAACTTCTCATTCCTTTGATTGTACATGGTGCAGTGTTACACCAGTCGTGTAATCATACATATATATAGAGTAATAATGTCTGTCTCAATCTACCATCCTTCCCATCCCCACTGCCTAACCCCTCTTCTCACTCCCCTATATGCAATCCAAAGTTCCTTCATTCTTCCCTACCTCTCCCCACCACACGCACTATGGATAAGCATCTGCTTATCAGAGAAAACATTCAGCCTTTGATTTTTTGGGGGATTGGCTTATTTCACTTTGCATGATATTCTCCAGCTCCAACCACTTACCTGCAAATGCCATAATTTCATTCTTCTCTAAGGTCGAGCAATATTCCATTTTGTATACATACCACATTTTCTTTATTCATTCATCTGTTGAAGGGCATCTAGGTTGGTTCCACAGTTTAGCTATTGTGAATTGAGTTGCTATGAACATTGATGAGGCTTAGACATTGTAGTATGCTGATTTTAAGTCCTTTGGGTATAAACACAGGAGTGGGATAGCTGGGTCAAAAGGTGGTTTCATTCCAAATTTTCTGAGGAATCTCCATACTGCTTTCCGGGGTGGTTGCACCAATTTGTATTCCCACTAGCAATGTATGAGTGTACCTTTTCCCCCACATCCTCACCACACTTATTGTTGCTTGTATTCTTGATCATTGCCATTCTGACTGGAGTGAGATAACATCTCAGTGTACTTTTAATTTGCATTTCTCTAGTTGCTAAAGATGATGAACATTTTTTTCATATATTTGTTGATTGATTTTATTTCTTTTTCTGTGAAGTGTCTGTTGAGTTCCTTAGCCCATTTATTGATTGGGTTATTTGTTTTGTGGTGTTAAGTTTTTGAGTTTCTTACATATCCTAGAGAACATGGGAGTTCTTTCCATCTTCTAAGGCCTTCGAAGTGCTCTATCTGAGGTACGCAGGGTGAAGATTTTCTCTCATTCTGTAGGCTCGCTCTTTATGTTATTTCAAAAGAGGACTTTCATCTCTTGTATTAGATTGATTCCCAAGTATTTTATTTTTTGTTACCTTTAACTTATTGATTCTTAATCTTACTTCTTGTGCTTTAAGAGTCTTGTTAAGGAAGTCAGGTCCTAAGTTGACGTGATGAAGATTTGGGCCTACTTTTTCTTCTATTAGGTGCAGATCTCTGTTCTAGTGCCTAAGTCTTTGATTCACTTTGAGTTGATTTTTGTGCAGGGTGAGAGAGAGGTTTAATTTCATCTTGCTGCATATGAATTTCCAGTTTTCCCAGCACCATTTGTTGAATAGGTTATCTTTTCTCCAATGTATGTTTTTGACAACTTTGTCTAGTATGAAATAACTGTGTTTATATGTGTTTTTCTCTGTGACTTCTGTTTTGTACCATTGGTCTACATGTCTATTTTGGTGTCAATACCATGCTGGTTTTGTAATTACTGCTCTGTAGGATAGTTTAAGGTCAGGTATTGTGATGCCTCCTGCTTCACTCTTCCTGCTAAGGATTGCCTTGGCTATTCTGGGTCTCTTATTTTTCCAAATGAATTTCATGATTATTTTTTCTAGTTCCATTATGAATGTCATTGGGATTTTAATAGGAATTGCATTAAATCTGCATAATACTTTTGGTAGTATAGCCATTTTGACAATATTAATTCTGCTTATCCATGAACATGGGAGTTCTTTCCATCTTCTAAGGCCTTCTTCAATTTCTTTCTTTAGAGTTCTATAGTTTTCATTGTAGAGGTCTTTCACCTCTTTTGTTAGATTAATTCCCAAGTATTTTATTATTTTTAGACTATTGTAAGTGGGGTAGTTTTCTTAATTTCTCTTGCAGTGGATTCAGTTATCAATCTCATTGCTTGAAATTGATCTGTTTAAATTTCCTGTCTTCCTTATTCAATTTGGGTAGGTCATGTGTCTCTAGAAATTTGTTGATGTCTTCAGATTTTCTATTTTATTGGAGTATAAATTTACAAAATAGTTTGATTATCATCTGTATTTCAGTACTTTTCATTGTGATATTTCCTTTTTCATCATGAATTTTAGTAATTTGAGTGTGGCTAAATTTTTATCACTTTTATTGTTTTTTTTTTTTTTTTTTTTTTTTTTTCCAAAGAGCCAACTTTTTGTTTTGAGAATTTTTGGAAACTATTTTTGTTTCAATTTCATTGATTTCAGCTCTGATTTTAATTACTTCTTGCCTTCACTGCTTTTGGTGTTGATTTGTTCTTTATCTAGGACTTTGATATGTAATGTTAAGTTATTTGTTTGGTGACTTTCTATTCTTTTAATATATGAGATCAATGCAATGAACTTCCTCTTAGCACTGCCTTCATTATAAGTTTTGTCACTATTCTCATTTACATCTAGGCATTTTTAAATTTCATCCCTGATTTCTTCTGCTACCATTGGTCATTCAATAGCATATTATTTAGCATTCAATAGTATATTTTTGGGCTGGGGAGATAGCTCAGTTGGTAGAGTGCTTGCCTTGCAAGCACAAGGCCCTGGGTTCGATCCTCAGCACCACAAAAAAAAAAAAAAAAAAAAAAAAAAAAAGTATATTATTATCCAAGAGTGAGAGTAGTTTCTATTTTTTATTTTATCATTGATTTAATATGGTCTGTTTTAGAGAAGGATTCATGTGCTGCTGAGAAGAAAGTGTATTCAGTCACTGATGGATGAAATATTTTGCATATGTCTGTTAAGTTTAAATGATTAATTATATTTTTTAGTTCTATAGCTTCTTTATTTAGTTTTTGTTTGAAGGATCTATTCAGTGGTGAGAGAGGTATATTAAAGTCACCCAGTACCATTGCATCATTATCTATTCAATTCTTGAAGTTGAGAAGGGTCTGTTTGATATTTGTAGATATTCCACTATTTGGGGCATAAATATTATGATTGTTATGTCTTGATCTATAATTCCCTTAAGCAGTATGAAATGACCTTCTTGGTCCCTTATGATTAACTTTGACTTGAAGTTTCCTTCCCTCTGATATAAGGATAGAAACCCCTTCTTGTTTATGAGATCCATGTGAATGATATGTTTTTTCCCATCTTCTTTCTTTTAGTGTGTGAATGCCTTTGCCTCTAAAGTGAATCTCTTGAAGACAGGATATGGTTGGGTCATGTTTTTTAATCCAATTTGCCAGTTCATGTCTTTTGATTGATGAGTTTAGGCCATTTACATTCAATCATTCAATGTTACTATTGAGAAATAATTTTTACTCACTATCATTTTGATTTATTTCTGGTTTTTAATTCAAATTAATTTCTCCTTTGTTTGACTACTCTAGTATAGTTTCTCCCTTTGCTGCTTTGCACTTTTAGTTTTCATTTCTTCTTCATGAAATATTTTGCTGAGTATGTTTTGTATTACAGGTTTTCTAGTTGTAAATTCTTTTTTTTTTTTTGTACTGGGAACTGGGGCACTCAACCACTGAGCCATATTCCCTACCCCTTTTTTGTATTTTACCTAATGACAGGTTCACACTGAGTTTCTTAGGGCCTCACTAATATGCTGAAGTTGATTTTGAACTCACAATCCTCCTGCCTCAGTCTCCTGAATTGGGTTACAGGCATGCACCATTGCACCTGGCTTCAAATTGTGAATTCTTTTTTTTTTTTAATTTATTTTTATTGTAAACAAATGGGATACATGTTGTTTCTGTTTGTACATGGAGTAACAGCATAGCATTTGCATATTCATACATTTACATAGAGTAATGATGTTTGACTCATTCTATTATTTTTTCCTTCCCCCCCACCCCTCCCACCTCTCTTTTCCCTCTATACAGTCCCTCCTTCCTCCATTCTTGTCCCACTCCCACCCCCAATTAAGTGTCATCATCTGCTTATCAGTGAGAACATTCCTCTTTTGGATTTTTGAGATTGGCTTATCTCACTTAACATGATATTCAACAATTTCATCCATTTGCCTTCAAATGCCATAATTTTATTATTCTTTATAGCTGACTAATATTCCATTGTATATATATATACCACAGTTTCTTTATCCATTCATCAATTGGAGGGCATCTAGGTTGGTTCCATAGTCTGGTTATTGTGAATTGAGCCGCTATGAACATTGATGTGACTGTATCTCTGTAGTGTGCTGATTTTAAGTCCTTTGGGTATAGGCCAAGGAGTGGGATAGCTGGGTCAAATGGTCCATTTCAAGTTTTCTAAGGAATCTCCACACTGCTTTCCATAGTGGCTGCACTAATTTGCAGTCCCACCAGCAATGTATGAGTGTACCTTTTTCCCCACATCCTCGCCAACACCTATTGTTGCTTGTGTTCTTGATAATCGCCATTCTAATTGGGGTGAGATGGAATCTTGGTGTAGTTTTGATTTGCATTTCTCTTATTACTAAAGATGGTGAACATTTTTTCATATATCTGTTGATTGCTTGTACATCTTCTTCTGTGAAGTGTCTGTTCATTTCCTTAGCCCATTTGTTGATTGGGTTATTTGTATTCTTGGTGTAGAGTTTTTTGAGTTCTTTATATATTCTGGAAATTAGTGCTCTATCTGAAGTATGATTGGCAAAGATATTCTCCCACTCTGCAGGCTCTCTCTTCACATTGCTGATAGTTTCCTTTGCTGAGAGAAAGCTATTTAGTTTGAAAATATCCCAGTTATTGATTCTTGCTTTTACTTCTTGTGCTATGGGAGTCCTGTTAAGGAAGTCTGATCCTAGGCCGACATGATGAAGATTTGGACCTACTTTTTCTTCTATAAGATGCAGGGTCTCTGGTCTGATTTCAAGGTCTTGATCCATTGTGAGTTGAGTTTTGTGCAGAGTGAGAGATATGGGTTTAGTTTCATTCTGTTGCATATGGAATTCCAGTTTTCCCAGCACCATTTTTTGAAGAGGCTATCTTTTCTCCATTGTATATTTTTGGCACCTTTGTGTAGTATTAGAAAATTGTATTTATTTGAAATTGTGAATTCTTTTAACTTTTGTTTATAATCAAAGGTTTTTATTTCATCATCAATTCTGAAGCTTAATTTTGGTGGGTATAGTATTTGTAGCTAGCATCCATTTTCTTTCAGAGCTTGGTATATACTATTCCAGGACCTCCTAACTCTGGGGTGAGAAATTGCTAAGATCTGGATTGGTTTCCCTCTAACTGTGACCTGTCATTTTTTTCCTCTGGAAGCCTTTAAAATTGTATACTTGTTCTGCATTATAGCCTTTTTCATAATGTGCCTTGTTGTGGATCTGTTGTGATTTTGTATATTTGGAGTCATTATTAAGGTTTGGGAAATTTAAAAAATATTTTTCCATTGAAAAGATTGTGCATCCATTTTGTTTGTGTCTCCAAGCCTTCATCTAGCCCTATAAATCTTGGTCTTTTCATGTTATCCCCATATTTCTTACAGGTTCTGGTCATGGTCTCTTAACATCTTTCCTCCATGGTCAACTTTATTTTCAATATTACATATTTTGTCTTCATTGCCTGAAATTGTCTTCCAAGTGGCCTTGTCTGCTCGTGATGCTTTCCATTGAATTTTTACTTTGGTTTATTGATTATTTCATTTTGAGGATTTCTATCTGAGTTTTTTTTTTTAGAATCTCTATCTCTTTATTGTAGTGATCTTTTACTTCCTGAATTTCCTCTCTGATTTCATTTCTTATATTACCCTTTACTGCACAGTCATTTAACTATGTATATCCTAACTCTTCCTCTGACATTTCTCCCACTGTGTGTCAGTGGATTCTATTATTGAAGTATATTGGCTTGTGTGAGGTGATTTGTTCCCTTGCTTTTTCATGTCATTTGTGTGTCTACCCATCTAGCAGTATGGATCTAAGGCAGTAGAGTTTCTACCCTGTGGACTTATAGTGTCCCTGAAGGTTTCCAGTACCTCACTGTTTAGGAGGAGACAAATAACAACAACAACCAATGCAAGCAATATACAGCATTAAACCAAATATACAATATTAATTGTCAAAATAATCAGAAATGATGTGATCAGTTATTACCTATAGTAATAATGGTAAGTTTGCAAAAAGTTTATAATTTCAATGGTGGACAGGGAAAGAACAGAGGTCATGTTTGATGTGATGATTATCTAAGGGAGGATGAGAGAAGACAGAAGTAAGAAATTAAAGGAAGAGTGAAAGGGAGAACAATAAAGACTGCTGTGAGTAGAGAAAAGAGAGAAAGAAAATCAAGGAAACAGGCAAGTGAGAGAAAAAAAATATATATAAAGTAAAAATTCAAAGAAATTAAAAACATATAATAATAAGTGAATACAAAACAAAACTGATATATACTAATCAAACATCCTAGTACTCAAAATACTAATCCATGAAAAATAACTGGCTTCAAAAATGCTTGCTGAGAAGCTGGCTGTCTACTTTCTTGGTTTCACACCATTGAGCAGAAAGGAAAGGGACCTTCTCTATTCCACCATGCTGAAAAAAACTGTACTATTTTTTGCCATCTTCTTTCACTCAGAATAATAATTTTGCAGCTCTTCTACATCATTTTATGTATCAACAGTGAGTTCCCCTTTTTCCCTGATAAATAACATTCCTTGGAATATATATATATATATATATATATATTTAATATATATGTGTATATATACACACACACACACACACACATATAATAACATATATATGTATATGTATATAACATGTATATATATACATATATACACATATATATTAAATATATTATAATTTGTAATATATATTTGGGGGATGTGATAGGTGTTTTGATTAACTTTTTAAGAAATGGCTAAAGTGGTTTCTGAAATGGTTGAACCACTATGTGTTCTCACCAGCACTGAGGAAAGTTCCAGCTGTTCTACCTTCCCTCTTGCACTTGGACAGTCTTTTTGATTTGGACCTTTGCGAATGTTTCCAGAAGTACCCATTTGTACCCACTGACTTTCAGAGAATTCAGTGACTCCTTTGAAAGAACTTGAGCTTTATCTGCCATTTGTGTTCAGACATATGTACCTGCACTCTGCATGGAGAGACAAGATGGACTATTGGAGATAATTTATTTTAAAGAAATAAGGAGTCTGTCAAAGGGAACAGACGTAGCAGCAGAAGGAGAGGAAAAGGGCAGTCCTGGGAACTGCATGACTATAAGAACAGAACTCACCTTGCTTTAGTTTAGAGTATGTGCACACAGGGCAGAGTTGCTATACGTCTGAAGTCTGAAGAACTTGGGGAGTGCAAACAATCTTGGGGTCTCTGCTCAAATATCACATAGAAATGTGTTGACATTTTTGCTTCATAGGGAATAGGGAATAGGGATTACGGGAACTCTGTGGCTGAATTTTTTCCATTTCACCAACATTAGGGGTGGGAGCTTCCCTGCTCCACCTGGTCCCCAGTGGTGGCAGTAATATTAGTGGGTGCACTGAGGAACTGTCAGGCTCAGGATGATGGAAGGAAGGATTTTCAATCACAACTTGATTATGAAAACAACCTTGAGGATAATTGAATAGGGACTGTGATTTCCCTTTTGTATTTCTAAAACAACCAGGAAGAGGGTCACAACCATTGGCCTTTGGCAGAATAGATGAGTCTGCATTCTATACCCACCAGCAGTTGAGAGATTCGGGCAACAAACACACATAGCCACAAAGCCAGGTATAATTTAAAAGGGCCATAAGAGATGGATAATGATAGCAGACCTTTACTGAAAACTTAACGAGATGCCAGGGAGTATTCAGAGTGCTTTAAATGGATGAACTCATTTAGTCTCATAATGCAGGGCATTTCTTGTCACGAGCAGCAAAGCCAAAGAAAGTTAGTGTCCTCAGAGAGAGGTGTTTTATTTCTTGAACTATGGGGTTATGGAGACACACAGATGCATTTGCTTTATCATGACTGTACTTATGACCTACTGTCAAAATTATGATCTCCATTTTACAGAAAACAGGCTCAATAAGTTTATGAGACCATTGTTCAAGGTCATATTATGAGGAAGTGGTGGAGCCAAGACCAGAATTGAGGCTGTCTGGCTCCAGTGTTTATATGCTCTTAATTACTCTGCAGTGTTGACTCTAGAGAGAAATACAAAACACTCAGATTCAGGGAGATATCACATGCTTGATTGAGGGAAGACTTTCATGCAAGATATAGTATTTTAAGATATATCTGCAGAATTATGGAAGCAGAAAGTTGTCGGTTTGCAAAGGTTAAGACAGAATGGATAGAGGACATTTCTATCTGAGATATTGATCATGCTAATTATTTTTGGATACATTTTTACTCACTCTAAATTTGACTATAATTACAAAGGAGGCAGACTGTTATGGTTTTGATAGGAGGTTTCCCCCAAAAGCTCTGTATTCTGCAGGAATACTCAGAGATTAAATGATTGGATCAAAATGATTGGTTCATTGTAACCTAATCAGACCATTCCAGTTTGAATGGACTGGGTGATAACATTAGGCAGGAGGGGCATGGTTGGCAGAGGTGGTCACTGGGATGTGCTCTGGAAGGGTTCATCTTCCCTGTGCCCTCCCTCTGCTTCTTGGCCCTGCTATAAACTGAGTAACTTTCTTCACTGGGGCCTTCTGCCACCATGTCCTGCCTTATCTTGGGCTCAGAGCAATGGACTCAGCCACCACAGCCTGATCCTGTGATACCATGAGCCCAAGTAAACTTTTCTTCCTCTAAGTTAGTTGTTCTCCTTGGGTACTTTGGTCACAGCAATGCAAGGCTGACTAAGACACATCCTGTATCAAAAATAGCTGAACTGACTTCTTAAAAGATACTTTTTAATCTTTAATGTAATATAAACACGTGGGTTATCTCCCTGTTTTCTGGCCACTTGTAGCTACTATTTATTTTAATGTGGCAAGGTGGATGAGGAACACAGGAGCTATGGATTGTAGCCACTGGGGCTGGTCTAGTTTATGACTGCACTACTCTTTAGCTGAGCAACTCTTCTTTAGCTGGATGTGTTGCTAATCCTCTCCTCAGAACTGCAAGAACTCTGAGCTTCTACCCTATTTGAAACCTAAGTTAGCTGCCACAGTTTCATAGAACTGGAAGAAGACATGAGACTCTTGACTCAAAAGACTTTGTTACTCCCGGCAACAGCATTAGCCAAATTCTAAGCATCTGTGCCAGTTCCTGCAAGGTGAATGCTAAGAGGGCAGGTGGCACCTGCATTTGCAGTTGAAGGGGAACTTTGAGTGTGGTGACCCAAAATGTTTTATAGACTATAAGCCTATAGGTAGACAATAAGCCTACCTGGTCTTTGCCCTGAAGAGAGACATCATCTTTATTCTATAAAACAATAAACATAGCTGACTTTTGCACCTAAGGGAAGAATTATCTTAATTTTCCAGTTGATTCATTTTGCAAATATTCTTGAAAAGATAGTCCAGGAAAAAAGACCAGTGCCCTAGCCAACAATATGTACTGAACCATGAGAAACCTATAGTGGATTGCCTCCTGACACTACTTGTGCACAGTTTATGCATCTATGATAGGGACATAATAATTGTTCTTCACAGCATCACAGTGAGAATGCAGTGAGATAATATTTGAAAAGAATTTAGAAAAGTACCTACCAAGTTTCAAGGACTCGATAAATGTTAATCACTATAGTGTGTTTTACAAAATTTTATGGCAAAATACATGTGATACTTTACTGTCTTACCCATTTTGAAGTCGCAAAGCAGCGGCTTTCTTTACAGTCACAGTGTTGTGAAGCCATCACTGCCATCTGTCCATAGACCATTTTTCATCTTGCAAAACTGAACATTCTGTTAAGCAATGATACCCCCTTTCCCCACCCCCCAGCCTCTGGCTATCACCATTCCAATTTCTGTCCCAATGAATTCAATGACTCAGTACATTATGAAAGTGGGACTGTGCAATATTTGTCTTTTGTGCCTGGTTTATTTCACTCTGGGTAATGTCCTCAGGGTTCACCATATTGTAGTATGTGTCAGAATTTCCTAGCTTTTTAAGGTTAAATAATATCACCTTAAATGTTACTATAGGTTGGATATGTCCCCTAAAATGCCATGTGTTGCGACCTGAATTCTTCAGTGTTGGGAATTGGGGGGTGGGGGATGGTTATTGGGTCATGATGTTGGAGCCCTCGTGAATGGATAAATGCTTCCCATGTGTAAATGAGTTCTCACTCTCAGAGGACTAGATTAATGACTGAAAAGAGTGGGTGTTATACAGAAAAACTGCCCCTGATATTGCGCCTCTTCTACACATGCCCACTCCCTTCCTCTTTCCACCATGAGTTGAAGCAGGATGAGGCCCTCATCCAAAGTCAAGCAGATACTGGTTCTCCAGAAGTATGAGTCAAAATAAACCTCATTTTTTCATAAATTACCTAATCTCAGGTATTATTATAGTGACAGAAAATAGAATCAGACATATGTATATAACATATTTTGTTTATTCATTCATCTGTTGGTAGATAACTTTGGTGGCACCATTTTGTCTATGGCTAATGGTGCTGCTATGAACATGGGTGTACAAATATGTATTTGAACCCTTATTTTCAATTCTTAGGAATATATGCCCAGAAGTGAAATTATTGGATTTTATGGTTATTCTATTTAAACTTGAAGGACTGCCACAATTATTGTTGTAATTTGTGTTTTTGCTATTATTTATTATTATTATCACCCTAAATGCCCTCCCCCAAAGAAATAATACTGAGCTGGGGATGTGGCTCAGTGATAAAGAGCTTGCCTAGCATGCATGAGGTCCTGGGTTTGATCTCCAGTAACATAAACAAAAAGAAAAGAAAGATAATTTTCACACAGTCTCATTTGACAGCAGGAAGTTTTGCAAAGGATTCTTCTGAGGTTTGTTTACTACCTATTATTCCAAACTCCTGTTCCACAGTAAATTCTCTGCTACCTCAATGCATCCTTTCAGATTCCAGCCCTCTGTGACTTCCCGCCCCCGCCAAATGTGACCACAGTTTTATCTTCACTCTCCAAAGAACAGCAAATTCGATATTCTTCTGTGTAACCAACTCCCATTGAAGGCTTTACTAAAATGATTCCTGCTGAATCTGGACTATTGGTCCCCATGGTTCTGAAGTGTTTCAGCTATAGCAGACAATGGGGGACCTCTTTTCTCAATACCCCCTCACTACCATCATCACTGGGGAAAACTTTGCTGTAATTTTCCCCAAGACTAGCTTCAGCCTTCCTTTTTGTAACTAAAGGCCCATTAAAATGTGTTTTTCATAAATGAAAGGGCAATTTCTCCCCTAAGGTAAATTCTGCAATTTTCCTAGAATCTAGAAAAGGTCAAGGTCAGATTTAGAAAAATTTTTACATTGTTTTCTTCTAGCTCTGAGATTCACTACTTGGAATCATGCAACAATCTGGAGACACTGTTCAACATGTTAATTCTCAGTCTTTTTAAAATGTGTGTGTGTGTTTTTTTTATTAATCTCAGTCTTATAAATCCAGAGTCAAACAATTAATTGATTTTCAAGGAAAAGCAGCAAATGTAAAGCCACAGCATAAGAAAAGAATGGCTGAATGATCTACAACTCAGCACCTCCACTATTCAGGTTAAATAAAGGAACATAACATCTAGTCCTCTATTACAGTGAGGAATCTAAACAAAGTGTAATCATATTTCTATTCATTATAGCATAATTTTGGGTAAAAATACTAACATTTTAGAGAACTCTAAGTTACTCTTTACATGTAAGACATTTCTTTGCCACAGCTCTTTAATTACAAGTGACCATTATTATTCTTTAGTAATACAGTTTTCACTGCTTTAACAATGGAGAGCTTTCCCCTTCACTTCTTTGTAAAAGATGATAATATTTATAAAACAGAGCTAGTTTGGCACATTATGGTTGGTTGACTTTCTTTAAAATTTTCCTATTACCTTCTCTTTTGAATATTTGGATGAATAATTTAAAATTTTCGCACTGTTCTAAAGCAATCAAAACCCTACGTATTTTATATAAGCATTTTAATGTGCTTTGTTTGAGTGACTGACTCAATGTGAAATTAGTCAACACTCAATTGGGTTACGAAAGCAAAAAGTAATTATTCCGATGCCTGAGTTAGGGTACAGGATCATCAAGTTCAGCAGAGTCTTGTTCAACCAAACTCATCTAACAGAAACTTTCAGCTGAAGTTTGAACTTTTGTTTGTTTGGACTATTGTTTGTTTTCAAGAATCAGAGGGATGTGGAGGGAAGGAGGGCATGTTATCATGTGAGACAGAATAAAATAGTCGCAGCCTTTTGCTTTTGTTCTGAGAAAGTTTGAACCTTCCTTAGCTAGTGGCTTTTAAAAAAATCTCCCTTGATATTTTAAGTAGTACTTAATGTGCAACGTTTTGGTTGCATATTCGTCCAAAATGTATAATGTGAACTTAGATATGTTACGTATCTGATAGGAAGAAATATACACTCTCTGCCTTTCTCCTACTAGGGAGCTACAACTCACTGTAAGACTTGCCAGAGACACTGGACACTGTGATCTGGGAATAAAGAGGCAGAAAGCCGAACATTCTCAGCCCTTGCACTTGACAGCTAAAAGGGGAGAAAATGCAATTGAACATCTCTATGAAGTTGTTCCTAAGTAAGATGAGTTAGTTATAATTTCACTACTCCCATAAAGAATTTGGAAAGTTTCCTGTTCACACACAAATGCACACATAAATACAAACTCAGGCACATAATGCACATGGACACACACAAACACACACACACACAGACACACACATACGGACACCATGGAACAAGAAAAGACAAATCCAGATTGAAGTGCTAGAAACCAAGCAAAAAGGGGAATAGATGAGTTGTCTGTCTGTGGGGAACCTGGGGTGGTGCTGGAGGTGATCACATGGGTACTAATGGCGATGGCAGCTGTTATCCTTGTGACTGTGGTGCCTCACAATGCTGGAGACCTGCATTGGGACACAGCACATTTGAACATTATGCTTGGTTAGTGCTAAAATTCCTAATATATATCAGATGGAAGAGATGTAAGAGGTGAAAGGTGAACATGACTTAGGAATTCAGCTGAATCAGGATTTGTGGCAGGAACGATCTTTCCAAAGTAAACATTTCCCCGTGCCAAAATATTTCACATAGATAAGTGATAGTTGACAATGATGTTATTCAGAATCTCTCTAAGAAAAACAAAAAAATTAGAGAATTAATTCAAAGAACTTTTTTTTGAGGTTTTTTTTTATTGTAAACAAATGGGATACATGTTGTTTCTCTGTACATGAAGTAAAGGCGTACCATTTGTGTAATCATAAATTTACATAGGGTAATGTTGTTTGATTCATTCTGTTATTTTTCTCCTTCCCCCCCACCCTCCCACCCCTCTTTTCCCTCTATACAGTCCTTCCTCCTTCCATTTTTGCCACCCTCCCTAACCCTAACCCTAAACCTAACCCTAACCCTAACACTAACCCCTCCCACCCCCCACTATGTGTCATCATCTGCTTATCAGCGAGATCATTCTTCCTTTGTTTTTTGAGATTGGCTTATCTCACTTAGCATGATATTCTCCAATTTCATCCATTTGCCTGCAAATGCCATAATTTTATCATTCTTTATGGTGGAGTAATATTCTCTTGTATATATATACCACAGTTTCTTTATCCATACATCAATTGAAGGACATCTAGGTTGGTTCCACAATCTGGCTATTGTGAATTGAGCAGCTATGAACATTGATGTGACTGTATCTCTGTAGTATGCTGATTTTTAAGTCCTTTGGTCAAGTGGGTTTTAACCCAGGGATGCAAGGTTGGTTTAACATCCGAAAATCAATAAATGTCATTCACCATATCAACAGACTTAAAGTTAAGAATCACATGATTATTTCGATAGATGAAGAAAAAGCATTTGATAAAATACAGCATCCCTTCATGCTCAAAACACTAGAAAAAATAGGGATAGTGGAAACATTCCTTAACATTGTGAAGGCCATCTATGCTAAGCCCATGGCCAATATCATTCTAAATGGTGAAAAACTGAAAGCATTCCCCCTAAAAACTGGAACAAGGCAGGGATGCCCTCTTTCACCACTTCTATTCAACATCGTTCTTGAGACTCTGGCCAGAGCAATTAGACAGACCAAAGAAATTAAAGGGATACGAATTGGAAAAGAAGAACTCAAACTATCCCTGTTCGCTGATGACATGATTATATATTTAGAGGAACCCGGAAATTGCACCAGAAAACTCATAGAACTCATAAGTGAATTCAGTAAAGTAGCAGGTTACAAGACCAATGCTCATAAATCCAAAGCATTTTTATACATAAGTTATGAATCTTCAGAAAGAGAAGTTAGGAAAACTACCCCATTCACAATAGCCTCGAAAAAAATAAAATACTTGGGAATCAATCTCACAAAAGAGGTGAAAGACCTCTACAATGAGAACTGCAGAACACTAAAGAAAGAAATGAAAGAAAATCTTAGAAGATGGAAAGATCTCCCATGTTCTTGGATAGGAAGAATTAATATTGTCAAAATGGCCATACTACCAAAAGTGCTATACAGATTCAATGCAATTCCAATGAAAATCCCAATGACATACCTTACAGAAATAGAACAAGCAATTATGAAATTCATCTGGAAGAATAAGAAACCCAGAATAGCTAAAGCAATCCTTAGCAGAAAGAGCGAAGCAGAAGGTATCGCAATACCAGATCTTCAACTATACTACAAAGCAATAGTAATAAAAACTGCATGGTATTGGTACTAAAATAGACAGGTAGATCAATGGTACAGAATAGAGGACATGGACACAAACCCAAATAAATACAATTTTCTCATACTAGACAAAGGGGCCAAAAATATGCAATGGAGAAAAGATAGCCTCTTCAAAAAATGGTGCTGGGAAAACTGGAAATTCATATGCAAGAGAATGAAATTAAACCCCTATCTCTCACTCTGCACAAAACCCAACTCACAATGGATCAAGACCTTGAAATCAGACCAGAGACCCTGCATCTTATAGAAGAAAAAGTAGGTCCAAATCTTCATCATGTCGGCCTAGGATCAGACTTCCTTAACAGGACTCCCATAGCACAAGAAGTAAAAGCAAGAATCAACAACTGGGATAGATTCAAATTAAAAAGCTTTCTCTCAGCAAAGGAAACTATCAGCAATGTGAAGAGACAGCCTACAGAGTGGGAGAAAATCTTTGCCACTCATACTTCAGATAGAGCACTAATTTCCAGAATATATAAAGAACTCAAAAAACTCTACACCAAGAATACAAATAAATAATCCAACCAACAAATGGGCTAAGGAAATGAACAGACACTTCACAGAAGAAGATCTACAAGCAATCAAGAGATATATGAAAAAATGTTCAACATCTCTAGTAATAAGAGAAATGCAAATCAAAACTACCCTAAGATTCCGTCTCACCCCAGTTAGAATGGCGATTATCAAGAACACAAGCAACAATATGTGTTGGCGAGGATGTGGGGAGAATGTACACTCATACATTGCTGGTGGGGTTGCAAATTAGTGCAGCTACTCTGGAAAGCAGTATGGAGATTCCTCAGAAAGCTTGGAATGGAACCACCATTTGACCCAGCTATCCCACTCCTTGGCCTATACTCAAAGAGCTTTTTAAAAGCTCTTTTTGGAATATAATTTTTTAAAGTTTTTGAAAGCTTTATTGAGGTATAATTTAGATATACAATTTATTCATGTAAAGTATCCAGTGCAATGGTTCCTAATATATGCCCAACCATCATCAGCATCAATTTTAGAACATCCAACTTCTCAAAAGGAAACACATTCTCTTTATTTTTTTTATTACTTATTTTTATTGGTGCATAAGAATTTTACATAGTAGTGGAATTCATTATACCATATTCATATATGTGCATAACATAATTTTCTCAGTTCTTATCATCTTTAGATATCGCTTTTCAATCCTCCTCTCTTATTACTTCTTAACCCTAAGCAAGCATTAATCTACTTTCTGTCCATAAATATTCCCATTGTAGACTTTCTTATCAATGGAATTATGTAATTTGTTGTCTTTTGCAACTGGCTTCTTTCACTTAATGTTTTCAAGGTTGATTCATGTTATAGCTAGTGTAAGTACTTAATTCTTTTCTGACAGCTAAATAAAACTCCATTGTATAGATATACTACTTTTGTTCATCAATTTTGTTGTTGTTGTATTATTACGGATGAACATTTGGATTGTTTCCACCTTTGGCTATTATTAATAATGCTAACATTAACATTTATGTGCTGATTTTTTTGTGTGAATATGTTTTAATTTCTCTTGCTTATGTAACTTAGGACAGAATTTCTGAGTTACATGGAAACACTAGGTTTAAGTATTTGAGAAACTTTCAGATTCTTCTCCAAAGTGACTACCTTTTTACACTCCCACCAACAATGCATGAGAGTGTTGAATTCCCCTCAACTTTTTCGGCACTTGGTGGTGTGAGGTGATTTCTCTTTGTGGTTTTGATTTGAATAGTGTTTTGTCACATTAATGTTGTATATCATTAATTTCTACTCTAATGTTTATTGTTTTTCTTTCTGCTTGTTTTGTTTAGCTTAGTCTTTCTTTAGCTTAGTCTTTTGTTTAGCTTAGTCTTTAGTGGCTTAACGTGGAAAATGAAGTTAATAATTTGCATTATTTCTTCCTTGTTAATAGAGGCATTCACAGTTAAAAATTTATAGCTGCATCCTATACACTTTGATATATCTTCAATTTCATTCATCTTAAAATATGCTCTGATTTCTTTTTTTAATTTCTTCTTTGACCCATTAGTTATTTAGGAATGTATTGTTTAATTTCTACTTATGTGTTAACTTCTACAATTTTCCCTGATATGAACATCTAATTTCAATTTGTTGTGGTAAGAGAACATACTTTCTCTTATTATTGATATGATTTTACTGAGTCTTTGTTTCAGGGATTGAACATATGACTGGTCTTAGAGAATGCTCCATGTGCACTTGAGAAGAAGGTACATTCTGTTGAATGAAAAATTTAGAAGTTGTCTGTTAGTTGTCCGTTAGATTTAGTTTGTGATTTTTTTCTATTTCCTTGTTAATCTTCCATCTAGTTTTATACATCATTGAAAGTGGGATATTGAAATCTCCAACTCTACATTGTTGGATTATCTCTTTATGTCTGTCAGCTTTTTGCTTCACGTATTTTTTTTGCTCTGTTATTAAGTGCATATGTATTTATATCTCTCTTATGGATTGATCCTTCTACCATTTTCAAATGTCCATCTTTCTCTTTAGTAACATTTTTATTTTAATATATACTTGTTCTGACCTTATTGCAACCAATCCAGCTTTCTTGAGATTATTGTTTGCATGATATATTTTTCTCTTTCTTTTTACATTTAATCTTATTATCTCTTTGAAAAAGAAGTAATTTCATAGATGACATACAGTTGGGTTATGTTTTTTTATCCAGTCTGACAATATTGATCTTTTGACGGATTGCTTATCATTCACATTTAATTCTCAATGTGCTGCACTTGAGGTGAAGTCTCAGTTCCACGAGTGCCGTTTGAGTGGAGGAAAGGAGCCAGCACTCTTGATCACACTCAGTTGGAGTTATTTCTCAGCAACTGGCAGCTGGGGCAGGATAATACATTCTGAAGTCCTGTTCCTGCCTGGATGAAATCCCTCTAGTTGAGAGCCCAAGGAAGAGGGAGACCTATATTCTTGGCTGCAGCTCTCTGCAGTGAGGTCTCTGCCTAGTTTAGCTGGGAGGAGAAAGGAAAGGGGAAGGCTTGGTTCATATGATAGACTTTTGCCTTTCTTAGCAAGTGTTCATAGATTTTCTTGAATATATGTCTCTGTTTGCTTTATGATCATTTCCAGAAGCTTTAAAAGTGTGTATGTGTTTTAAATAATTCTACAAGTTTCACTGGGGAGCTCCTCACACCATCAAACCAGAAGTTGAGATCCTCAAAGCACTTACTGATGGATATATCTCACATTGTTCTGAACCATTCAAAAGTTGGAACTACTTCAGAAATGTGCTTGGATTTTGTAAATTTTGTGATGTGTCCTAGATCCATACAAGTTCCAGCTGGACTTGTGGTTGGCAGTAATTGATTTATAGGACTAGGTACAACGTGGGTGATTTGTGTCACCTATTACAAGAGTACAGAAAATGAATTTGACCTGTGATCTAAGGAAGGGAAAATTTTCCACCATGTATCTATCTTAGAGAAACCAAAGATAAAAAGAGGCTGACTTCTTTCTCTTTGTTGGATTCAAATCCAATTAATTCTTGACTAGTCATTTTAATTAGTTCTGGGAAAAGAACTGAACCTCCAAAATTTGTTTTACTCAATATACTCACCTTCTTTTTTTAACTAAAATTTATTTTTCTTGGTTTTATTAAAAAGCAAGCCAAATGAATGAAATTAACCATCGGATTTCTGTGTTTCAATTGAAGTGCTAACCCACAGTGAAATGTCTATGAAACAGAGGCAAGAAGAAAATTTCCAGGTAATCCTTACTTCAGTTAAGATTAGCATTGGTTATATATATAAAAGGAAAATCCAAACTGCGACCATTTAAACACTCAGAACTTGCTCTTCTAATAGAAAAATAAAAGAGAGAGTAGGCTGTCCATCACAGACCTGCAAGCTCCAAGAAGTCATTAGGAGTTCAGGCTCCTTTCTCTCTGCATCTGGCTTCCATAGTCACCGTGACTTCGTGGTCCAACACAACCATCAAAGCTCCCCCATCAGTCTGCGTCTCACATAACAAGAACAAAGAAGCAGGAGGGAAGACGGATGCTCCTCTCAACTGTGTCAACTCTGGAAATAACTCAAAATCATTCTATGCTAATGCTCCCATTTCATCTCTTTCCTTAAAACACACTTACACAACCGCACATAGCATTAGAGGAGACACGTCAATACAAGTTTGAGATGCACATACTGCACTTGGTTCTTACTCCTATCTGAGTTCTTGCAGGGATAAGATTGTCTGGATATACTTTATTATCCCAGTGAAAGACCTACCTCCCCCACTAGTAACCTGAGAACTTTTCTACATAGTAAAGATTTTATTTTATAAAGTCTTTTGGATAGTTACTTGGCCACTACAAAACAATCTGAAAAAGAGTCCTCATATCTTGCTTCCTCCCACATTAATTTATTGAGGGTGACAATGCAAGAAACCATACAGTAAACGTATACCTGATATCTTTTTCCTGAACAATCCTAAGTGAAATTGTAGCTGCTACTGGACCTCACACAGGCCAGGACTTGACATAGAGCTAAGCATCCAGGGTAGAGTCAAGCAGGTTGGTCTAAATCCTTGTTCTGAATGCTCAAGCTGTGTGACTTCATTTGCCTCCACTGAGAGAGTGATCAAGAGGAAACTGTCATGACATTGTCATGGGTTAGGAGAATGTGGGACAAACCCTGAGGATTATGCCTAGTACACAGTGACCATGCTGTAAGAGTTAGCTATTAATATTATTCTCAAAAGCAGTTTTCCTTGTCATTTAATACCTTTAACCAAAATAGATGTGTCATCCTGTTCTAAGGTGAATGAGGCTACTTATCCCAGTGCACATTCAATAACAGAGAGCCATCCCACTGTTGAGGGACTATAACCAGGAATGTCCCTGCAGGTGAGTTAGTCACCTCTTAGATAAATATTTCATGGACAAAGCTTTTATTTGGCCTGTAGTCAAGACCCAACAAATCCCAGGTGTCTAAACTGAGTCTGGACATGTAGACCCATACATTAATGGCACTGTGAGCACAAGTTGTTGATGTATGAATAAGGACTATGTAGAAAAGTCCCCAGGTTAAGAGTGGGGGAAGTAGGTCTTTCCCTGGGAGAATAAAGTATGTCCAGACAATGTACTAAACTTTATTTTCCTGAAGAAATGCCTGTATGTCAGGCATTGAATTTAATTTGATCTTCCTGAAGAAAACAGTTATGTCAAACCACAGACTACCAGGCTGAAGGTGTAAATAAGGCTGTATTACAACCTTCTATCCCCCTTGTAAACTTTCTGTGCTGTAGAGTGATTTTGAATTCTTCACCGCTGAATTCTACATGAATCCAGTAAGGTCAGCCAGGCAGAGGGAAGGATGGTCTCCCCTATTTTGCACACAAGGAAGAAGAAACTACTACATGAAGTCATAGGGAGCTCAAGCTGCAGAGCCAAGAACCAAATTCAGTCCTTCTGACTATATGCTGGTACCTTTTCAGCTCTGCCAGAAAGTGAATCAGCAGGGAGGCTGCTGAACAGCTTCAGAGTTGTCAGAAAGCCGAATTTGCAAGCAGCTTCTGGAACAGGACTGATGACAGCAGGTGAGACAGGGCAGCTGTTTTTATCAGCTTATAATTTTGTGCTAGGAGCTTCCATAGATCATCCTTCACTAACCTTCGAGGAGTCAGGGAGATGCACTTTGCGGTTACTGGTATCTGAGGTCTTGCAGGGATGAGCTACCAGTGCAGTGAGAACAGCACTTGTGATTAGGAAAATGATGCCCCGGTGGGAATGATAGTAAAGGGAGACGGAAAATAAAAAGAAGGCGAGCTTGTTCATTTTTCCATTCCTCCACTGAGTGTCGAACCGCGTTACACCTGCAGTTCTGAGTTAAGCGGTACGAACAACTATGTGAATAATATCCATTTCAACACTGAGGAGTTCACGATCTATGGAGGAGAATAAAAGCACATATGATAAGTGTTATTTTAGAAAGCTACAAAAGATGTGCGATGAGAGGACAGAAGAGGAAAATGCTGCTTCATTTTTGGAGTGGTTTGAACTGAGCCTTGAAATATAAGGAGCTTTTTCCACAGAAACAGGTGGCACAAGGGCATGATGGACATGGAGACCAGATGCCATCTGTCATGGTCAGGGAATTTTAACGAGTTCAATGTGGCAAGAACATATGGCGTAGGGACCGGGGATGGTGGGGTCAGAGAGGGAGGTAGAAGTGGGAGATGAAGTCTGAAAGATATAATGTGATCTGATGTCTCGGCCAATGGAATTTACATGTTATCTTGCAGGTGGCAGAAAAGGGTTTCACCAGGGGAGTGACAAGATCAGATTGACTGTAGAAATTCTGGAAGGCTTTATGGAGATTAAAGTGGGTGGATAATACAGGGTGCGCAGAAAATAGTAACAGCACCCCCCCCCCCAAAAGTATATTTTAATGCAACAGGGGTATTTTTTCTTCATTTTCCTGAAACATGCTTCTTTTCTTTTAAGTTTTTGTTTCAGTAGTGTCCGGGAGAATTTGTGCTATTTCCATCCAGATCAGGTCAACCTGTTTATGCATAAAAGACCATGATAACATCTTTAAAGAGCCATTAACCACATTTCCTAACAGTACTGGGGCATGCACTGTGAAGTCCTTATGCAAACACCTATGCCAGAGGGCACTTTCCAGGAATATCCTTACCTCTGGGCCCGTCACAGTCCAGTTTGACTCAGACAATATCACCATATTGTACTGTCAATGCAAAATCCCAGCTCAGGTCTCTAAGCCGACAAGACCAATAAGCTGGATAAAACCAATACTGAGAATCAGTAGCCCAAGGATCTTTGACATGTCTTATAGCAATAAGACAGAGAGAATCACTATTCAAAGTTTAACATTAAGATGCTGAGCTTCAGGTAGCCTTGAGAAAGGTAAAGATTAGTTCCCTGCTTAAAAGTAAGGGAGGGGGCCTGCTCTGGAAGCCTGGAAGACTCCTGCTTAACTGGTTCTATGGTCCTAATGGAATCAATCAGTTTGGGCAGAAGAAAAGTGTCACTTGAGCTAAAAATGTGGTTTCACTGATTGAGATTCCGGGATGGAATGATTTGTTCCTGCTAAAATTTCCAGACAGAATACTGAAGATTTGAGCTTTATGTATGCAATAGTCTAAAGCAGAGAGAATTGGGCAACTGTGATCCATTTTACACAAGGCAATGTCTTTAATATTTTTTGAAATAAATACTTTGCTATAATCTCTTTATTAATGGGTTTTGCAATGCTTTTTACTTAAAGTATTTCTTTCCCCTCTGTCCTTAAATCAATTTTGTAAGATTTCTTCCATGGTCTTCTATTCACTAGCCATGTATCTACTCTGGATAACAATGTAACAATTATAGCTAATAATTAATAAAATTTACCAGGTATTATTCTAAGTATTTATTACCTACTAATTTATTTAAACATCATGTTTTTTAAAAAAAGCAGGTCTTCATAAGAAATAGGAACATTGGAAACAGGTCAAGTAACCCACCACGGCCACACTGCTACATGTGACAGAGCTGGAACATACAACCAGGCAATCGGTCTGTCCTAGCTCTGAGGACACAACCTGGTCAAGGGTTCATCCATGCCAAGTACAGGAATTTAGTTGAGATTCCAATTATCTTGAGGGCATCTTGTTCACTTTTCATGACCAATCTCTTCTTATTTTCTCCTTTAATAATTTTAACAAAAAGAATTGAAAGCCATTTTCTAATAGATTGGTGAAACTTGCCAATTTGATATAAAGATGTACTAAATGTGAACCAGGAGAACAGACCTGTGTCCTCGTCCCAGATGTCACTTTTAGCTTCCACAGCGTTTGGTGATTTCATTGTATTTCACCTGTTTCTCATTGTGCTTTTTTGCCAAACACATTTGAGTGGCTGGCCATTCAAATAGTCTTCATTTTAAAAATGGTGGCCCTGCATATCCTAAATACACAAAGCTCTCCTTTCACTTTAAATGATTTTAGGAGAAAACAGAGTTACTGTGCTCACATAGTACCCTGCTTACCTGACCAGCGGGTAGCTCAGGGACCTCAATCTTAGTCCCAAATTTTCTTGCCTTCTGATTCCAAAGATCTGAGATTAGAAATCACTATTTTATTTTATTTTCTCTTCTTCTTCCTCTTCCTCCTTCTCTTTCTCCCTTTCTCTGTCTCCCCACCCCCTCTTGCCAGAGAATGGGAGGCATGAGACCCAGAATGCTTGAGGCTTAAAGATAAGGAGGGTCTCCTTGCTTTCTCTTCCCCTACTCTGCAGTCTTCTGCAGGTTCCATCTTGCCTGTGGCTTCCCATGTCAGGCCTGGAAATCTGTCCTCACTCTGAAGTTAATCCATTGATTGTTCATGAAAGACATGAAGATGGGAGTCTTTTGGGGGGCATCTGTTATGGTGTAGGTATGAGGTGTCCCCTAAAAGCTCATGTTGAGATATTGCAAGAAAGTTTAGAGGTGAAATGTTGGGTTATGAAAGCCCTAATCTAGTCAGTGCATTAACCCACTTGAATGGATTAATTGGGTGGTAACTAGCCAGATGGGGTATGGCTGGAGGAGGTAAGTCTTGGCAGGTGTCTCTGGTGAGAGGAGCTCTCTGCTTCCTTGTTACCATGCCCTAAGTTGCTTTCCTCCTTTCACTGTGATTTCCTGCCTCACCTTAGGCCCAGAGCAGTGGAGTTGGTCATCTATGGACAGAGACCTCAGAAACCGTGGGTCCCAAATAAGTTTTTCCTCTTCTAAAATTGTTCTTGTCAGATCTTTTGGTCAGCAAAAGCTGACTAAAACAGCATTTAAATCCTATTGGGGTCCCTTCCGGACAGATTTCCCTTAGAGCTTGGAAGGCAGGGTCAAGGGCCATAGTAGCAACTTACCAGGAACAGAGCTTCTGTAAAGTTTTCAAGAGGAAAAATAAATTTCTTTTTAAGGTATTTGTGTCTGATTTACAACTGTTACACAAAAAGCTGGTCTTTGTTCTTCAGCAGAGCATAAGTAAGGATCTGAAACAGAGTAGCACAGAATGCCCTCGGCTCCTGCCCTCCCTTACCCCAGCTAGGTTTCCTGGCTTCTGTCTCAGCGGAACTTACCTTTTCCCCTTTCATCCCATTCTGAAGGATGCATGCCTTCCGTCGATTATTTTTCATCTGCCTACACTCTTCTCTTTCTTGATAAACCTTTCTATGAACCTTCTCTAATTATAGAATTACACAAGCATTTTCCCTCTTATTTATTTGAGGCTTTTCATTTAATAGAAGTTATTTTTTTGCAAACCTATTTTTTATTGGTCCTTTTTGTTAGACATGACAATAGAATTCGTTTAGACATAATTGAGAAGCATGGAATATAATTGTGGTAATTCAGTCTCCAGTACTTCTCCTTCTCCTCCCTTCCTCCCTCCCCGTTCCTTTCCCTCTACTCTATTGATCTTTCTGCTAGGTATGTACAGTTTTTTTTTTTTTTTAATTGGTGTCTTGTGTAAGTCCATGATGGTGAGATTTACTGTGGTATATTCCTATATGTACACAGGAATGTTACGTCAGATTCACTCCACTGTCTTTTTCTAACCCATCCCTTTCCCTTTCCTTCATTCCCCTTTGTCTATTCCACTGATCTTTTCCCTATTTTTTATCCCCACCCCTTATTTTGGATTGCTTCCACATATAAGAGAAAACATTCTACTTTTGCCTTTTTAGGATAGAACTGGCTTATTTCTTATAGCATGATAGTCTCCAGTTCCTTCCATTTACTGGCAAATGCCATAATTTCATTCTTTTTTATGATCAAGTAATATTTCATTTTGTATATATGCCACATTTTCTTTATCCATTCCTCTGTTGAACGACACCTAAATTGGTTCCAGAGTTTAGCTATTGTGAATTAAGCTGCTGTGAACATTGATGAGGCTGAGTCACTGTAGTATGCTGAATTGAAGTCCTCTGGGTATAAACCTAGGAGTGGGATAGGTGGGACAAATGGTGGTGTGTGTGTGTGTATATATATATATATATATATATTCCAAGTTTTCTGAGGAATCTCCTTGCTGCTTTCCAGAGTGGGTGCATCAATTTGCAGTCTCGCCAGCAATGTATGAATGTACCTTTTTCCCCATGTCCTCACCAACATTTGTTGTTACTTGTATTTTTAATAATTGCCATTCTGACTGGAGTGAGATAAAATCTCAGTGAGTTTTAATTTGCATTTCTATAATTGCTAGAGATGATGAACATTTTTTCATATTTTTGTTGATCATTCATATTTCTTCTTTTGACAAGTATGTTTAGTTTCTTCGCTCATTTATTGATTGGGTTATTTGGGTTTTTTGGTGTTTTTTGAGTTCTTTGTATATCTCAGATATACTGAGGAGCAGGTGGCAAATATTTTTTTTTTCCATTCTATAGGCTTTCTCTTTATGCTCTTGATTGTTTCTTTTGCTGTGAAGAAGTTAGTTTGATGCCATCCCATTTATTTAAATTTTTTTAGTTATAGATGGACACAATATCTTTATTTTATTTTTAATGTGGTGCTAAGAATCGAACCCTGTGCCTCATACATGCTAGGCAAGTGCTCCACTACTGATCTACAACCCCAGTTCTCCATCCCATTTATTGACTTTTTATTTTCCTTTGTGCACTTTAGGAGTCTCCTTAAGGAAGTAGTTCCTGAGCTGACATGTTGGAGTGTTGGTCCTACATTTTCTTTTAGTAGGTGCAGGGTCTCTGATCTAATTCCTATGTCTCTGATCCACTTCGAGTTGAGTTTTATGCAGGGTGGAGAGATAGGGATGTAATTTCATTTTATTACATATGGATTTCCAGTTTTCCTAGCACCATTTGTTAAAAAGGCTATCTTTTCTCCAATGTATCTTTTTGGTACCTTTGTCTAGTTTGAGGTAAATGTATTTATGTGGGTTCCTCATTTGTCTCTCTGTCCTCTATTCTATTCCATTCGTCTTCATGTCTGTTTTGGTGTCAATACCATGATATATATATATATATATATATATATATATATATATATATATATATATATATATATATATATATATAAAATAATTGTAGCAGCTCTGTAGTAGAATTTAAGATCTGGTGTTATAATGCCTCCTGCTTCAGTTTTCTCGCTAATGATTGCTTTGGCTATTCTGGGCCTCTTATTTTTCCAAATGAATTTCATAACTGCTTTTTCTATTTCTGTAAGGAATGTCATTCGAATTTTGATGGGAGTTGCATTGAATCTGTATAGCACTTTTGGTAGTATGGCCATTTTGATAGTATTAATTATTCCTGTCCAAGAACATGGGAGGTTTTTTCATCTTCTAAGGTCTTCTTCTATTTCTTTCTTTAGTGTCTATACTTTTCATTGTAGAGTTCTTTTACTTCTTTTGTTAGATCCATTCCCAAAGTTTTTTTTTTTTTTGTATTATAAATGGGATATTTTCTTATTTTTTTCCCCCAGCAGATTCATCATTGGAGTGTAGGAATGTAATTAATTTATGGGTGTTGATTTTGAATCCTGCTACTTTGCTGACTTCATTTATGACCTCTAGAAATCTTCTGGTGGAGTTTTTTGGGTTTTTTTAATATAGGATCATATCATTGGCAAAAGGAGATAATTTGTGCTCTTCTTTTTCTAATTGTGTCCCTTTAATTTCCTCCTCTGGCCTAATTGCTCTCCTAGAGTTTCAAGGACTATGTTGAACAGGAGTGGTGAAAATGGACATCCTTGTCTTGTTCCTATTTCTGGAAGAAAGGTCTTCAGTTTTTCTCCTTTCAGACTAATGGTTTGTCATGTATACAATGTTTACAATGTTGAGGTGAGTTCCTTTTATCTCTAGTTTTTTCTAGTGTTTAAACATGAATGGATGCTGTACTCTGTCAAATGCTTGTTGTGCATATTGTTGATATAATCGTGTGATTTGTGTCTTTAAAGTCTATTCATTTGGTGAATTGCATTTATGTTGAACCAAACTTGCATTCCTGGGATGAAACCCACTTGATCATAGTGCTCTATCTTTTAAATGTGTTTTTGTATGCAATTTGTCAGGATTTTCTCAAGAACTTTTGCATCTGCATTCATCAAGGATATTGGTCTGAAGTTTTCTTTCCTTAATGTGTCTTTGTCTGATTTTGGTATCAGGGTGATACTGGCTTCATGGAATGTATTTGGCAGAGTTCTCTCTTTTTCTATTTTCATGGAATAATTTGAGGAGGATGGGTTTTAGTTCTTCTTTAAAGGTCTGGTAGAACTCAGCTGAGAATCCATCTGGTCCTTTCCTTTGTTGTAAAGCTTGGATGGCTGCTTCAATTTCATTACTAGAAATTATTCTGTTTAAGTCTCTGTGTCCTCCTGTTTCACTTTGAGTGGGTCATATGTCTTTAGGAATTTGTCCTTATCATCCAGATTTTCTAGCTTATTGGAGTATAAATTTTCATAATAGTCTCTGATGAGCCTTTGGATGAGAATAGTGATAGAATATGTCAAAATCTCTGGGACAGAATGAAGGCAGTTCCAAGAGGAAGGTTACCATTGAGCTCATATATTAAAAGAACAGAAAGACACCAAATAAATAATCTAACATCACATCTCAAGGCCCTAGAAAAAGAACAAAACAACACCCAAATCAGTAGAAGACAGGAGATAATTAAAATCAGAGCTGAAATCAATGAAACTGAGGTTTAAAAAAATACAAAAGATCAATGAAACGAAGTATTGTTTTTTTTTTTTTGAAAGGATAAATAAAATGGATAAACTCTTGGCCAAACTTACCAAAACAAATAGGGGGAAAAAAGAAAACTAAAATTTTCAAAATCCAAGATGAAAAAGGAAATATCACCATAGACACTACTGAAACAGTACAGTTATTAATTGGAAAGATAAGTCATATAAATGACCATGTTTTCAAGATGGAAAGGGTGGAATAAAACAAGAGACTTATAGGGAAGAACACTCAATTGAGTGCTCAGGATCTCATGGTTAACAAATCTCTAATCAGCGAGGTGGTAGAACTGGGGTGTACAAATCATGGCATGTTGTTCACATGGTGGTTTTATTGACTATAGTATTTCCCTCTTCCATGCCTCCCTCCAAAGGCTAGAAAAAAGAAAATATATTTCCAATCTCTCTTGCAGATAGCGGTAGCCCTTGACCCAGTTGTAGATAATAAAAGTAAAGGAAAGTCTGCTGAAGGATTTTAAGAGAGGAATTTGTGTCCCTGCTGAGAGAGAAGTTCAGGAGTAAAAAGGTTTTTCCCCATTCCTTCCCATTTCTGAAAGTGAATGTGTGAGGATGTGATAGTGGGAGCTGCAGCAGCCATGTTGCATGAAAGAGAAGTCCAAAAGAATTGCAGAAAAGCCGATGGAAGAACTTGATGTCTGATTATTCATTCAACAAACACGTATTGGATTTTGATTTTGTACTGGATACCATACTAGGGCTGGGGATTCACGTAAAAAATAAAACACTGTTCTTTCTTATGGGGAGCTTCATTCTATTAAGGAACAGGATGGTCAATAATATATGTACATGTTTTTCCCTGATATCTCCGTATCTATTTACCTATCTATATCAGGTATTTTAGAGTTTTGATTTAAAAAATAAGGAAGGTTAGGGAATTAGAGATTTTGAGAGTGATGTGATGATATTATATATTGGTTGATAAGAGAAAGCCTAACTGATAAGAAATCTGAAGGAAATGAAGGAGCAAGCCACACAGATATTTGGCAGTGGTGTGCATGGGAGAGGCAGGAGGGCTCCAGGAGAAGGGAACAGCATATGCAAAGACCCTGAGGGAAAACATGCGCAGACAATTCAAGAAGCTGCAGGAAGACCAGAGAGGCTAGGAACAGGGGGAAAGGAAGGGAACGAGATAGGAGTTCCCCAGATCCAGGTCTTTCAGAGGCTTGCCAGCTAGGATCAGAATTTCAGATCTTATCCGTTGGAGGATAGGGAGCAACACAGTATGTAACTTTGAACAGAAACTCAAGGGCTGCTGGATACAGAAAACATTTAAGGAGAGCAAGGGAGGAAAGGGAAGGAGGAAGGTTGCAGCAGTGGCTAAGCAGAGGTTGAGGTGCTGGAGGCAGGTGCTGTAGGAAGATTTGCATCTGGGTTTGCTGGTGGACCTGATGCAGGGTATGGGTCCAGCAGAGGCTGGTCTTCAGATGTTTTCATATGAGAAAAATAAACCCCTATTTTATGCTGTTAATAATGTGATCTTCTCTTAGTTGTAGCTCAAAGTATTCTTCACACAATCAGAAGCAAAAATATTACTTCCCCATGTATTCTTTCTTTTCTCCAGGTCTTAAAAATCCAAACTGAATCACTAGCATTTGGGTCATCACACACTTTTGGACAAAGGTTTGCCTATAAAATTTACTTTATTAAATTCCATTAAAATATTAATTAGAATAAAAACTGAGAACCAGGGGACTAAAAATATTTAACAAAAGTCACACGGCCTATTAGTATTGGAGATTCTGACTCAGGCTGCAATCTGAGTTAAGTTTAGAATAATAATGCAAAACGATAACACAAAATAACCTCAGCTACTTTGCCAGTACAGTTGATAGCGGCCAAGCTGATTTCCACGTGGGGCAGTGCTGCCTTCCTGGCTGTGTCTGGCATCCAGAGGGCTTTTCCTGGCAAACCATGGGAGCTGTGTGGGCTCAGCCTCATTGGCCCTCAGAGAGCAGAGGGAAAAGAGAAGATCATTGATTTGCTTGTGGAGATTTCTGCCATGGAGAATTGCACAAGAGAAAGGAAGAGGAACCTGGTCCACAAAGAAGAGGAAAATGTAAAGCGCTTCTCTTAGGTGAAAGCAATCAGTGTGGCTATGCCTGGATGACCAAAGGCAAGACTGTGCAGGCTGGCATACCCCAAGTGCTTTTTCAAAAATCCCCTTTTGAAGGATTTAGACAGTATTATTAGAGCAGAGTTGTCCTACTGAAACACAATGCTAGCCCCATATTCATTTAAAAATATTGTAGTAAGCATAAACAGGTGAAATTAAAGTAGTATGTTCTACCTAATGCAATATATTCAAATATTATTTCTAATGTGGCACTAGGCACATCTGAAGTCCATCTGTGGTTCTGGCTACCATATCGGACAATGCATCTTTAGAAGGCTAATCATGAAAATTAAAGAGAAAATTTCTGTAAGGATAAAACAACATATTTTGAAGGGCTCATTTAAAAATTTCCAAGTAATTAAAATCTAGACTAATATTTGAGACAGAATTCAGAATTTGGCAATAGAAGGTAAAATGGTAATAAAAGAAATCATCCAGATGGACGTAAGGACTAAATGAGATAATATGCACATTTCAAAAACTAGAATGCTATATGAATATACCTTTATGAATAGCATGACTTCTTTATTTTATTAGAATGTTGTACTTTAGTAATATGGACTCTTCAGACATCTATCTGTGATTCTTCACCCAAGTATTTTTATGTCCTTTGTTTTGAGAGCAATTATACATTAGGAAACACTGACCAGGAACATATTTAAATTCCTAGGAATAATTAGTTTGATAAAACTCATGGCAGTTTCTCCCAACAGCCAAGAAATATATGCATCTGCACACATGGAAAATCAACAGAGGATTTGAACTTAGCTACAAATGTGTAGGGAGAGGGAGATGCTGATGCCTTATCAAGTATTTTCTGATGAAAAAATCTGATTTAAGGACACCGTATTCAGAGAGATATAAATACCAGTAAATAAACATGTTTTTCCTCAGTGATGCCTGAGATCTCTGAATTTCTCCATAATTACATTTAGTAGAGGAAAACAACCTGATCCAGGTCTGTGCCGAGCAGCTCCCAGCAATCTGTCAGCTGCTTACAGCGTTGTAACCCACTGATCACCGCCTCAGCCCTTCCATAAATACTGCAGGATGGTGCGTGTGGCTTACGGAACTTCACAGGTTTCCATGGATACATGAATTTTAGTGTTAAAGCACATTTACTATTGCTTTTCTTGTCACCAAGAGTCCTGTAAACACTTGTGCTTTAAGATTTTGTGCAGAATTTTAGCATTTTATAGAGGACAAGTCAGAATTATCTTTTTTCCAAATACATTGTATGATTTTCCCGTAGGGCCAAGGCCCTGAAATCATTTTATATCTGTGGTCTCCTTTTAGCGATGTATTTTTATTTATTAGACAAATAAAACATATAACTAAAATAAAAACCAAAATAAAAGGCTTCACTACATGTCAGGATCAATTTCAAGTGACATATTTATAGTATGAAAATGTTACAATTAATAAATAAGGCTACTTGCTCTGAATTTAAATGTGGAAAGTAATAAATCAGGAAAGCAGTTATAGGAATGCTATGCATATATTCAACCGTTTTTCTTCCTAAACATGGAGAAATTTAAGTGTCATTTTCAAAGATTTCCTTGTGTTATATCTATTGACAAATTGTCGTTTAAATCATTCTTTCTTATATCTATTGAGCTTTTTATGTAGTAAAAATCTGCAGGCCATGGTCATGTTTTTCTATTTCATACATGTATAAGCTAAGGCTCAGAAAGTGTGTAAGGACCACGTTGTATAGCTGGCAAGGGGCTGACCTGAGACTAGAACCCAGGACTCCTGTCTCCCTGCACAGGGCTTTTACAGTGTCTTTTTTTCTTGGGCAGAATGCAGGCTACTTCTACAGAAGGCACATCCATATCCTGACAGGTTTCTGTGCCCCATTGAATCATTCCTTTCTCTATCCATTCTCTTAATTGTCTCCAGAGATTTGAGTCTGCTGAATTTACAACTTAGTCATGTCCAATGAACATCGCCATGGAAGACAATGCTCACAGAGACGACTCTTAGCTTGGATGTACACAACTTGAGGAATCTGCAAGGAAGTGAATTTTCTAGTTCCAATCATATTGACCAAGAATATACAAAGCAGAATGAATGAGAAGCTTGAGCAATCTGTACAAAAAATACAATCTGAGCAGACTTGTTGCCTGCACATTCAAGTCAAAGGAAAAGCTTTTACTTTAATAGCACAGATTCTGAGGGCCAGCGTTGGAGCTATCCGAACGGCGTCTCAGCTCTCACTCATTGTGCTTATGTAGCCAGTATTTCATCTCTGCAGCTATCTCATTTAAGGCCACGAGGTCTTCAAAAGACCATCTTCATACCAGGTCTCATTCATCTTGTATTTGTACAGATCTTTTATTTTTGTGAATCTTTTTTTTTTTTTTATCAGCATGTAGACAATGTGTATTCATTTTACCTTTAGTTATTAAGATACTTGAGTTTACATCCACTTCTTTTCTTAGTTTTGTTTTGAATTGACAGATAATTGTGTATATTTATGGAGTGCAGTAAGGTTTCAATGCATGTATCTATTGCATAATAATCAAACCAGTGTATTCACCATATCCATCGCCTCATTCATTTCTTATTCCTCTATGGTGAAAACAATCCAAATCCAATCCTCTGTTAGCTATTTTGAAATAGTCAATACAATATTGTTAACCAGTGTTTTTTTTAACTCTAAAAATAAGGCTGTAGAGCCACAGGTGTAGCTCAATGATACAGTGTGTGCTTAGCATGAGTTCCATCCCCAGCACCACAAAATAAACAAATAAATTAACGCAATTTTTGCTTTTACTGTCTAATGAAAGAGGGTGTCTGGACAGAGGAAGGCTCTTGACTAAGGCCTGACTTCAATTCTACCCCAGGAAACCCTCTGTGCATATCTCCATGTCTCAGGTCTCACATCAGTTGCCGGGACCTGAATAGTCACAGGTTTCTTATCAGCATCAAATATACAAAAGACATGAAAGTTCCTTACTACCTACAAGATATCTACATACCCAGAAATATATACAGGCTTGCTTTGAAGCCTCCATCTAATATCACACAATGCCAACAATGCCAATCGGTTTTAGTCTCCATAAGTTAAAAACACAAATAATGACTCTTGTTCCCTCACAGAGCTATTGCTAGACTGTGGACTATTAATTTAATAACAAACATGACTAAATCATCTCCATTTTGATTATTTCAATATGTTTCAACCCAACGGGGCAGCAACTGAGAGTGTTGTCCACTTAATAGCCAAAGTAATGGGAACTGGTTATTTGACTGTAATCTAACATCTGCTCCAACTGTGTAGCATGCACAGCCCTCTAGATTCCAAGATTACAGCTCTAGATTCAAACTTTGCCTATTTCTGTCCAAGGCTAATGCCTCATTCTTTCGGAATGGAAATTAATTCTGTGCTACCCCATCCAATAGAGTGCCATGGAGAGATCAACCACCTATCTCTTCCACCTATAGACATGGGGGGAGATTTGGCCCTCTTGTACTACAAGCTCTCTGTATTTCTCCTATAAATTCCATTCAGGCATTGAGTTGAATTCATTCTTAACTAAATGCATTTTATCTATACCTGGCAGGGATCTAGAACTAAAATCACAAGATTTATTTCATTTTAATTCTATTATGAGGCATTTAATCACAAATACCCCCAAAATGAAAAGCTAATTTATCATCTTGCCCTGACTGAGCAACTCTCCTCAGTTCACATTCATGAATCCATAATGCAGGGAGGAGACTGGATGATTAAGTGTCCGATTAGAGAAAACAGATTAACCTGGCAAACATAATAAATTTAGCTCATAAGCGGGATGGCTTTATAAATGCTCACAGTAACTCTCCTGTATAAAATCATGAACCACTTCCTTCAGTGATGACTCAATTGAAGTAGTTGAGGAGCATAAAATAATACATGTTTATGACTTTCTCTTTGAGACATTAACAAGGTATTGAAAGGCATATCAGATTCAGTTTACAACTGTAACTATATATTAAGTAGGAAACCTGTAAGAAAAATAGCACATAAAAAAAAAAAACAAAGTTATAACCTCTCTAAGAGTCTAGTTTCTACTTGCCAAAAATTTGTTTGCTCATAATATCTAGATTTCAAATGCTTTCCATGACTTTCTGGGCACTGTGTGTTTCCAAAGGTGCCAGAAGCAGACCTCAGGTTTCAGTCATGCAAGTTCACCCACAACCTTCTTAAGTGAACCCATTCCTTTCTAAAAATAGCTGTATATTTAGGTACTTCTTATCTCATTATGCATAATACATAAAATTAGCTTGTTATATTAGCCTTTGAATCCGTGTGTGCGAGGGGGAATCCTTTGAACTGAAATTCCATTTACATCAGAATAAAAACCTAGAGCTAAAACATAGTGTAATGTGTATTCCGGATGAGCCTATCTTAACATTTCTAGGTTCAACAAGACAGGTCATCTTCGCAACCACAGTCCCTAGCAAGGCACCTGATATCACAAAGGTTTAGTTGGTTCAAGTGGCTGGGAGGGATGTAACCATTCAGGTAGGGAAACAGTTGAAGAAAAGAGCTCTGCAGTGCTCCAAAAAGTTCACTTAACAGTCTGCCAAGCCTTCCTTACTTAGCTGGTTAGTATTCCTGGCCTGTCTTCTTTTTTTCTAAGCCCTGAGTAAAAGGATACTCTCCATGCCCAGTTTTATTTTTAAACACACATGGCTGTATTCCTGGAGACCTCTGCTGGCCTACCTGACTTGAAAGAGAGTCACTTAGGCCCTGCTCTATCACATGAATCTGAGTCACACTGAATAAGGGACTTGGTCTGCTCATCTGTCTAGAACCAAGATCGTTTTCAGAGACACGGCAGGGCAGGGTAGGTGGGGAGGGGAATGGACTGCTTGAGAATCAGGTCTTTAATGAAGGCCCCATCCTTCTAGAGCCAGGTAAATTTCCCACTGAGGGAAATCAGTACTCGGAGGCTCAGCGGCCGGCTATTCTTGCTTTTTCTGTTGATCTACTTGCTTCTCCACACTCTGAAGTTGACCTTGAGCTGAGGGACTGGTGACAGGGAGGGATCCAAAAAGAATTGGCCTATGTGTGTCCTCGCTACTGGATGCTTCCTTGGGGTACAGGGACCACGATCTCTTCTTCCCTGAAAAAATTTGTGTAGAGCTAGAACAGGGTGTAATGTCAAATGCTGATGAAGGTATCCTACCATTTCTAGACTCAACAAAAATGGATTACCATTATAACTGCAGCGCCTAGCACAGCCCCTGATATCATGAAAGTTGGTTGCAGGAAAGTCCAAGCTGCTGGCTGGAACGTACCCTGTTCAGGTACAGGGCTGGGGCTGTGCTCTGAGCGCCGGGTTCGTGTGCTTGATTGTGCATGGGGCGTGCGGAGGGCAGCGCTGTGTCTGTGCTTCTGGGTCGAGGTGGGTGGGTTGTTTAAGGGCAAACTAAGTTGCACCGGCAGGTCAGAGGGCCAGGGCTCCAGGAAGGGCGGGGCGGACCCTGGCGGCAGCGCCCCACCTCGGGGGCGGAGCCGGCGGCGCCCAGAGCCCTAGCGTCGAGCGTCGGGCGTGCGCTGCTGCGTCTGGGGCGCAGGGCCTCGCGCGCCTGGCGCCCGCGGGGGGGCGGGTCTTCGCGCGACTGGGCTGGCGTTGGCGCAGGTGGCGGGCCAGCGGTGGTCCACTGCTACCTCCTGGGCCTTTTTCGGGTGCTGATGGAGTCGTCCCGGAGTCGCTAGAAGGAGGGTCGCAGTTGTGAACCAGGGAGAACCCCGGACATCAGCACCTGCTGCCGGGTGAGGGGAGACGACCCGGGCTTAAGAGTGAGGTGTGCTGGCGAAGGGAAGGAGGACCTCTAGATGCTGGGAACCATGTTTTAATCAACTGTCAAAGAGGAAAAGTTCAGAGGGTTAGAGAGCGTCTGATCTAATTCAACCCTGTGGAGGAACTGAGTCCCCAGGGAAAAAAAGAGACTTGCTTCTTCAAACTTAACGTAGCTATGAAGTGGCAGAACTGGGTCTAGAAGCCGTCTGCTTCTCAAGGCTTTTTATACCTACTGTCCTTATTGAAATGAATATGAATAGTAATACAAGTGGTCAGTGTTATCTTAGAATTTGGAGATAACGATGGTGCTATTTGGCATTCAGGACTATTAATATGACTCATCTGCTGGAAAAATTCAGACATTTATATCCTTCTTGAGCTTGAGTTCCTTATTCCTTCATTCATGAAACATTTGCATGGCAGTTATTTGTGCTAAACACTCTGCTACGAACTGAAAGTCTAGAGATGAACGAGAACCAGCCTTACATATGGGGCAGAAGAGAAAATTCCCCAGAAAATTCCACTGATACAGGTGTAGAAAGTGGGATGGGCTGTTAGAATGCTGTATGGAAACTCTGAAGGAGATGTCTGTCTTTCTGGCTGACTGGAGGAAGAGCTAAGGGGAGAGGTGGCATCTGACCTGGATCTTTAAGAGCGGATCACTTGGGGACATTTGGAAGTAGGAATTTCAGATAGAAGGTTAAATGTTAACAAAACAAAACAACCCCCCCCCCCAACCAAAACAAAAACCAAACAAACCCAGCATCTGAAACAGCAACCACCACCTCCTCCAGATGTGTGGGGGGAAAAATGGTTTGATAGGCCCGGAATATAGGATGCATAGAGGCCAAAACTGAATGGGAGTCAGTGGTGGGAAGCCTTGGGAAGATTCCAAGCAGAGCATGACGGGGATGCAGTTGCTGAAGATCGTTAGTTTACACTGGAGTGGAACTCAGCTGTAGAGTGAGATTGTTGGACCAAAGATCCATGTAGCTGTGAGGGTCTGAGGATTAGCCAGTCCAGGAGCACAGGGCTTCAAGGCAACATCTCAGTGTAGCAGTGTTATGGAGAATTCAGCTGAAGTGGGAAAGGGTCCAAATCACATTGGGAGGCTGAGAGTTCCACTCTCGCCGACTATACAGGAAACACTTATTTCTTTTGATGCATCCCCAGGGACCAAGATGGAGCTATAAATGAGCAGCCTGTTTTGGCAGTTGAAGTGGGAAATTTCTGATACAAAGATGAAAGACTTACCCTCATACCACTCTATTATAACCGATTCATGCAGTTCTGTGCAAGTGAACTGTTAAATTTGAAGCATCTTTACCTTAAAGGTGATACTACAGAGATAGTAGTAGAGGACTTTTAAAATGCATCTTTAATTGGTTCTGTGTTATCTCACACTTTAGAAATACTGGATTACACACCTGTGCCTGAACAAAATTGATAGATGTGGTTCAGGTAAATCACATTAGCCAAGCACATAAGCTACAGCCATTTGCCTAAGGTTTGAGTCTAGGAACTTTACAGAAGCTTTTTGCCCTACCCTGATACTTCCTGAGCAGGAGAGAAGCAGGGGTTCTCCAGCAAGACTCCACTTCCCATTACTCACTAGTTCTGCATATGAATGTTTATATGAAGTATATATTTGTGTGCTTTTACAACATCTAGTAGGTGTTTGAGAGCAGGGAAAAGATGAGGTGTTATTTAATTATTCCTTTGGTTAATGATATTAATCAGTGGTATAAAAAAGGAGTATGAAGTCTGAAGTATGAAGACCTAAAATTAAATTCCAGTTTTGTCACTTTCTACCTGTGTGACTTCAGGTCTGGCACTTAACTCATCAGAGTCTCTGTTTGTTACCTCATCTGTAAAATAATGATCATAATAATCAGCTCAGTTTTTTACAAGTCACCACTAGACTCTTCCTCTTACCTTTTTATAGCCACACCATATTCTTCCATCACTTCCCTAGCCCCTGACAAGCTTGATCCATTCTCTATTTTTATAACTTTGGCATTTCAAGGTTGTTTTATATGGGGGATCAGAAGTAAGCAACCTTTTGACCCCATTGAGCACACTTCTCTGGAGATTCATTCAGATTTTGCATGTATCAGCAATTGTTTCAGGTTAGGGAGAACTGGAGTGTGGCTCAGTAATGGAATGCTTGCCCAATATATTGAAGGCCCTGGGTTCAATCCACAGCACTGAAGAAAAAAAAATTGTTGCATTTTATTTCATAGTATGCCTTCAGCACAGTTTTCTTTTTATATTGGCACAATATTAATTATACATATTGTTGAGGTTCAGTTTGATATTCCATATATATATACAGAATATATACTTATAATGTATACCACCCTTTTTACACCCTCCCCACCTTCTTCTTCCTAATTTCTAGTAATCACTATTCTACTTTCCGGTTGACTTTGTTGTCGTTGTTTTTAAAGTTCCCACATATTTGAGAGGACATGTGGTACTTATCTTTCTGTGTCTGACTTCCCCTCTCCTCTTCTTCCTCTTCCTTTTCTTTCTCCTCTTCCAATTCTTTTTCCTCTTCTTTCTTCCCTTTCTTCTCCTCCTCCTCCCCTCTTCCCTCCCTGCCTCCCTTTTCCTCCTCCTCCTCCTTGTTGAATTTTTTTTACTTCCCATATATATATTTTCTGGCCATCAACTCCTTGTCAGATGTATAGTTTGCAATATATTTTCCCCATCCTGTAGGTTGTTTCTCCACTATGTTGATTGTTTCCTTGGCTGTGCTGAAGCTTGTTAGTTGGTTTAATTCCATATGTCTACTTTTGCTCTTTTTTCCCGTGCTTGGGGGGGGGGGGGTCCCGTTCAGAAAATCATTGCCACACCAATGTCTTGAAATATTTTCTCTCTTTCTCCCTGGAAGTTTCCTAATTTCAGGTCTTATACATTTAGGTCTTTGATCCATTTGTAATTGATTTTTGTACAGGGAGGGAGATAGGTATCAAGTTTCAGTCGTATGCCTATGGATAACCAATTTTCCAAACACCATTTATAGAAGGGGCTGTCCTTTCTCAAATGTATGTTTTGGCACCTTTGTTAAGAACCATTTGGCTATAGATGTGTGGGTTTATTTCTGGGACTTCTGTTCTGGTTCATTGGTCTGTGCTTCTGTTTTTATGTCACCACCATACTGTTTTTGTTACTGTGACTCTGTAGTATGTCTTGAAATCAGGTATTGTTTAAAAAAAAAAAAAAAAAAAAAGACCCAGCTACTGTGATTCATTGTTCTATCTTCTAAAGATTGCATTCATTTTTCGGGGTCTTTTGTGCTTGCGTATGGATTTGAAAGAATGGTTTTCTCTAGTTCCTTGAAGAATGTCATTAGTATTTTGATGGGTATTGCATTGAATCTGTAGATCACTTTGGGTTGTATGTATATTTTAATAATATTAATTATTTCAATGAATATGGAAGGTCTTTCCATCTTTTTGTGTCTTCAATTCCTTTCATCAGTGTTTCGTAATTTTCTTTGTAGATGTCTTTCACTTCCTTAGTTAAGACTGTTCCTAAGTATTTTTTGGTGGTTATTTCTTTCATGATTTCTTTCTTAGTAAATTTGTTGTCAGTGTATAGAAAAATCACTAAGTTTTGTATGTTGATTTTGGATCCTGCTACTTTCCTTGATTTTTTTTTTGTCAGTTCTAATAGTCTTTTGGTGGTTTTTAAAGGTGTGTGTGTAATATATAAATAAAGATAATTTGACATCCTATTTGTATGCCTTTTATTTCTTTCTCTAGACTAATTGCTTTATAATTATTACTATAATGAATAAGAATGAATAAGAATGGTGGACACACTTTTGTTGGTTAGTCAAGCCAGAGGTTTGACAATTTTGTTTATCTTTGCAAAGAACCCTTTCATTCATTGATCTTTTGTACTTTTTTAGTCTCTATTTAGTTATTTCTACTCTGATCTTTGTTATTTCTTTTACTAATTTTGGGTTTGGTTTGTTGTTGCTTTTTAAGTCCTTGAGATACATCATTAGGGTGCTTATTTGAAGTCTTTCAATTTTTTGAAGCAGACACTCATTGCTATAAATTTCTCTTTTAGTACTGCTTTTCCTGCATCCCATAAGTTTGGGTTTGTTGTTCCATTTTTGTTTTGAGAAAAATTTTAAATTTTTCTCTGACTTCCTCAATGACCAACTAAAGAGTTGGTCAAAGAGTATTGTTCAGTCTCCATGCACTTGTATAATTTCTAAAATTTCTTTTGTTGTTGCCTTCTACTTTTACTCAGTTGTGATTAAAAAAGATACAGGATGTGATTTTATTTTTAAAAAATTGTTAAAATATTTGTTTTGTAACTTAATATATAGTATAATCTAGAGAATGTTCCATACACTGATGAAAAAAAAAGTGTATTCTGCAGCTGTTGGATTAAGTGTTTGTCCATTTGATTTGTAGTATGCTTTAACTAATGTTTCTTTGTTGTTTTTTTTGTTTGTTTGGAATACAGTTTTCTATCCTTTCACTTTAAGTCTGTGTATCTTTACTGGTGAAGTGTGTTTCTAGTAGTCTGCATATTGCTGGGTGTGTGTTTTTTTAAATCCATTTAACAAGATTGTATATTTTTTTGGAGAATTTTCTTCAGTTACATTCAGGGTTATTATTGGTAGATAAAGACTTATACATCATTTTGTTGATTTTCTTCTAGGTATTTTATTCTTTGTTTTTTTCTTCTTTTGTTCATTTCTGTGATTTAATGGATTATTATTTTGATAATGTTTGATTCTTTTCTATTTATCTTCTGTGTATTTAATCTTTTAGTAGTATTTATTCTTTTTCATATGTTCATAATGGTAGCTATCTTTCTTTTTTGGATGTAGAACTTCCTTAAACATCTTTTATGAAGCTGGTCTGGTAATCACAAATTCCCTCAGTTTATGCTTGTCTTAGAAAGTCTTTATTTACCCTGCATTTCTGAAGTGAGACCTCAGCTGGATAGAAATCTTGGTTATAGTTATTTTCTTTCAGTACTTGGAACATGTCATTCTATTCCCTCATAGCCCATATGGTTTCTGCTAAGAAATCTGCTGTTAATCTAATGAAGATAATCTTAAATGTAACTTGGGGCTTTGCTATTGCAGATTTTAAAATTCTTTCTTTGTCTTGTACTTTTCAGTTTGACTATAAACATGCTACGATGAAGCTCTTTTCAAGTCATGTCTTTTTGGAGCCTGTATGCCACCTGAATATATTCTTATATTTCCTAAGATTATGGAAGCTATTGTGTCATTGAAAAATTTTCTATGCCCTAAACTTTATTCTCCTCTACTTTGGGTATTCAAAAAAATGTGGATGTTTGGTAATTTACTGATGTTCCATAGTTACTAAATACTTTCTTCATTCTTTTTTTTTTTTTCTTTAACTTCTGACTAGGACATTTCAAAAGACCTGTCTTCGAGTTCAGATACTCTTTCTTATACTTGATTTACTGTATTCTTCAGGCTTTTATTGACTAATTGCACTCTTCATTTTCAAGATTTCTGTTTGATTCTATTTCAAAATCTCTTATCTTTTTACTAAATTTTGTATTCATATCTTGTATTATCTTCCTAATTTCATTTAACTCTATCCATATTCTCTTGGAACTCTTTGTGAATTTATATAATCATTCTTTTAAATTCTTTATCAGTCATTTCACCCATTTCACTTTCTTTGGAATTTGTTGCTAGAGAGTTATGTTCTTTGGGGGCCTCATATTACCTTTTTTCATATTTCTTTGTTCCTGTATTGATATTTGTACATCTGGTAGATCTAGTTACCACTTTTATGAGGTGATATTGTCACTGTTTTTTTACTTTAATATTCTGATAGGTATGTAGTGATATCTAATTTTGGTTTAATTTGCATTCCTTAATGGCTAGTAATGTTGAACATGGTTTACTTGACATCTGTGTGTCTCCTTTGGTGAAGTGCATCTTTATGTCTTTCGACTACATTCTGATTGCATTCCTTGCTTTTTTTTTTTACTGCGGAATTTTGAGAGTCTTTATATGTTCTAGATACTGATTCTAGCTTTTATAGCGCAGATGCTTTTAATTTTGAATACTTCCAATTCATCAGTTTTTCTATTATGGATCATGCTTTCGGTATCAAGTCTGAGTACTAACGCCTATGTTTCCCCCCTATGTTTTATAGTTTTACATTTGTTGTATAACCTGTGAGATTTAAGTAGAGGTCTGTTGATAACTGTGGGTTTTGTTTATGTTTTTATTTTCCCTACAGATGTAATCATTCCAGCACCAATTGTTGAAAATCTTTCATAATATAGCATATGGCTTTTGTCAGTCAAAATTGCCTGTATAGTTCTATTTCCTTTAACTTAAAAACAAGGTGAGAGGGTTGGACTAGCTATATTCCCCAAAGTGCTGAGATCCCAGGAGGCCTCAGTAGCAATAGCAACTGAGGAAGGGGCAGGTGGGGCTCTTGCACCCTTTCTGATTATATCCAGGTACTACTACTTTTTACACTTTATACTTTTGTGGGTCTGATATGTGATTGTGTATAAGGTCCCTGCTGCTAAAGCAAGTTTGGAAATCATTGGATTTGATGGAATCTGACGTCTCTTTCTGCAATAACTTCTTGTAATTCTAGGAGGTCAGTGTCAAAACCCACTTTTTCCCTTACATATTATCCTTGAGGCACCTCATGTTGTTTCTGGGGGAATGTCTTGTGTGAAATATTTTCCTTTTTATCTTTCTTTCTTTTTGTAAATATGACAGTCTTTGTGTAATCAATTGACATATACTTCATAAATCAGAAAAGGAAAATGTGTTAAGTATATTAAAATTGTGCAGTAGAATTGTCAGTTGTGGCTGGAATTATCTTAGAATTATCAATTATGGCTGGAAGAGAGGAAAGGAACCAAAATCAACCAATCTCAAGTTGGCAGACAATCTCCTCTCCCTTACTGTCACTTGTCCAACTCTTGCCAGTTTTCATAAAGCATTTATATCCACTTTTAATCAGTTCACAAAGAGTAGTTTCTTTCAAAAGATATTCAAAATAAGTGAGTCAGCCCTATATTCTTAAGCTTATCTTCAAGATGATGAAGCTGAGACTGGGTCTGAGTAATCTACCCAAAATTATCAAACTGGCAAAGAACAAGTAGAAGACTGAGAGAAAAGCTCACATTATTAACCCTTAGTCTGGTTATTTTCCCTTTCTATTTTATAATATAAGGTTTCAATGGGTATTTTCCAAAAGTTAGCATTTGCTATGGTACCTTTTATCTATAAAATTGGATAATAATATATAATAAACTTAAATAGTTGTGAGAATTTTTTTCATTTAATTAGGGTTAATTGAGATGGTACATTTTAAAAAAGAAGTTCTCCCTTTTCAAATGGTGGTTATTATTATAAGTTCAGCTATAATAGGTCCCAAATTCTAGTAGGCAGCTGTGTGTGCTTGTTGATTCCTATTCATGGAAAATGTGTTTGTTTATATCATAGTATATTATCTATTTTCCCTTTAGTCCCCATGTGGTCAAATTGTGAACTGCCATATTATTAAGACTCAGACATATTTGTGAGGGGGTTAGACTAAACGGTTTCTATAAAGGGGTTTTAATATTATTTTTCAACAGATGGACAGCTTACATTTGGCCACATTTCTATGACAGTGTGATGATTGAAGTTTTCAACAGATGGCACACAAATACTTGGGAAAACACCCTTCCAATATTAATTGTTGTAAAAAAAAAACCTTTTAGAGTGCCAGAAAAATGAAAGTCTGCATTCCCAAGTCCTTAGCCTGTGCTATTATAATCATAATCTAGATGATTTGGAAGTTTCCATTTTTGGCACTTGAATTTATTTTGTAAATGAGTGTACATGTCTTCATTAGAGTGAGATGATGAGGAACTCTGTCGACAATTAGAAATTCAACATGCATACATCATTAAATCTCCCTCTGATTGTGGATAGATGTATGTAACTTTCTTTTGCTGAGTTATTCTACTTCTGTGCCATACACAGAAAATGTAGCCTCCATAAAAATCAGCTGTCAGAGCCTTATATGTTTTTTTGAAGAGTATTGACTTAGAAGGAGGCAAAAACCTCACTAACTCAGAATTTTCATACTTGATTTGTCTATATGATGAACCACCCAACCTTCCAAGTTGTCCTGCTTGTACTGAGGACCACCTTTCTCTGCTTCTGGGAATCCATAAGTGAGAAATCAGACTTTGAGTGAAGCAGTAAGGGAAGTGGTATAAATTTGTGGCAGCACTGATGGTTGTTACAGTGGCAAAGGGCATCTACTGATAGTTTCTAGTGGAAACTGAAGTGCTTAGACATGCTACAATGCATAGCACATTTATGAATAAGAAAAAAATGCCCCATATTATGTTACACTGAATATCTGGCTGGACATCCATCTGAGCTTGGAAGTCATCTCTGATTAAATTAAGTGACATTAAATTAAATTCTGTAACACAAAGTATTTTTTTGCAGAGTTTTAATGTTCAAAGAATACTAGCATCTACACATACCTCTTCTCCTTGATTTTACTTTGCTGAATATAAAAGGCTGAAATACTTCTGATCTTATGCTCAGGAATCCTGACTTTTAATGCTAAGTAAGTGCAAGCATATAGACACCTTATGGTATTTTTTTAGTGTACTAATGGATTGAGCATTTATACAGTAGAACAGAAATGTGAGCTACATTTACTTTCATTTTACTTCTCCTTTCTATTTCAAATAAGGCATATTTTAATACTTAATATTTTTGATTTTGTGTATAAGTAAGCTATATTAACCATGAATTTGTGGATTTAAGGAGAGAACTATAAAACATTTGAGTTGTTGAAATTGATCAGGTTGAGAAAAGCATTACTATAGAAAATTAAGCAAGAGCAGAAAAATTTGTTCTCTGCTTGTGCATATAAATTCTCTTGGAGTCATTCCAAGAGGACAGTGGCATGGGTCTTAGTCTTTAATAAGTAATACAGTCTTGATAAATTCTGCACCCTTTGTTTCTGTGAAAGTAGTGAACTGATTCTCTTTTGGCCAGCTCGATCATCCTTGTGACTGTCGTTTCAGATGGCGCATAATGACTGCTTCAGTTTGGACTACCATGGCAACCCCCACCCAGGGGACTTGATTGAAGTGTTCCGTCCTGGCTATCAGCATTGGGCGCTGTACTTGGGTGACGGTTATGTTATCAACATAGCGCCTATAGGTAAGGTTTGTTTCTCATGGCTCCTGGAGTTTCTTAGTTTTCTCGTAATGAAAAGACATCATAAAATCATTAAACTGATATAATGTAAAAAGTAGGTAAATCAAGCTAATCTAGGTTTAGGAGGGACATTCTAGGGAAAGCACATTGTCATTGAAGAAATCACAAAGGCCAATTAATGTTAAAGTGTAAAGCCTCTATAATTAAAAAAAAAAAAATCACAATTAAAGAATAAATAACTACCAGGGGAAGATATTTGCCCAAACATGACTAAGTTCAATATTCTTATAGATAACACAAATGGATGATTCAACACATATTCATAGATTACTTAGTATATGTTGAATGCTGTTTAGACATCTCCCTACATGGTGAAGCTTATATTTTAGTAGAGAGAGAGACCAAAAACAAATTACAGTAGTAAATGTTAGATGGGAGATAAGTGATATGGAAAAAAATCAGTCAAATAGGTGGGACAAGAAGTGCCAAAGGCAGGGAGATGGAGGTGGGGTGTTGTGATTTTAAATGAAGTGGTCGGGAAAAATTCATAAAGTACTATTTGAGGAAAAACTTGGAGGAGGTGAGAAAACAAGTCAGATTCTATCTGGGGAATGGCTGAGAGGACAGCAAAGCTCAAAATCCCAACAAACAAATGGACAAAGAATTGTGAACAGTTTGTAAAAGAAGAGCAGAAGCTAATACACATTTTTTAAAATTTCAACTTTGTAGTCATCTACAAACTGTAAAATAAAACAATGACAGATTGCATGCCTGTCTCATTAGCAAACAATAAAAAGTGAAAGCAGTCAGTGTTGATAAAGGAATAGTGAAATGAACACAAAGATATTGTCCATGGAAATGTAAACTGATAGTGTCATTCACAGAAGCAATTTAGCACTATGAATTAAGTCTTAAGAGTTCATATGCTCTGACTTTAATTGTACTTCCAGGAGTCTGGGGAACTATTTAGAAATATGTACAAACACTTCTGTATAAGGGCCTTCGCATATGCCTCATTTATAATGGTTTAAAAAATTGACACTGGCTTAATGTTCAATAGGGGAATGGTTAACACATTATTATTTAGCCACAGAATATTTGGTATCTGTATTTAAGATTATTTATTTGCATGTAACAAATAAAACTAGAATTAGCTTAAGTAAACAGGTAAAAAGGCAAAGTCATTGCTGCACTGAAGGGAACTGCACAAAGGATAGAGGTGATGCTGGTCTCAGAGATGTCTGATGTAGGATTTGAACACAGTTAGAACTCTTGGGCTCATATCTGCATTCTTTTTGCTGTGCCTTCATTCTCCCTGGCTTTGTCTCTCTAAAACTGAGGACAAAAAGCAACCTGAGGCTCTCATTTTTTAAAGTCTGTAACTTAACAGGAAAGAGCCCTGCCTGTTGTAGTTCAGAAAATCACAGAGAATGATTCTAATTAGTCCACCCTGAGTCCCATGCCCATGACTGGACCAGCACCTTGCTCAGGACAATAGGATATTATGGTCAGCTCAGATAGAATCATTTCCAGGAAGAAACAGGCAATGGTGGGTTGGGGAGTTGGTTAGATTAAAAATAACAGCCAGGCATTAAAAAAAATAATAATAACCTGACCATGTTTAATTGAATGGGAAACAGTCTTGATAAAGTATTTATTTGAAAAATAAAGATTAAAATGCAATAAGCAATATTATACCCAGTTTGCAAAAGAATTATGTACAAATACACACATGTGCATGCACGTATATACATGAATTAGTAAGAGAAACATAAAAGACACATCAGAGTGATAACGGTTACTATTTCTAGATGATGGGATGAGTGATTTCTATTTACATCTTTATGCTTTATTTTTCTGTATTTTCTAAACAGTTAATGAGCACAAATTTATTAGGAATAATATATGCAAATAATATGAAATACTTTTTCTTGATATCTTTAAAGATAAGTGTGTATAGGTCTGAGTCTTACTGTCTTAGGAAGTCCTAAGAATTTTAATGAAATGTTTTTACAACATTTTGAGTTACTTTCTTTCTGTTCCAAAATATTATAAATAGAAATGGCAAATAAAATGGCATTTACAATTCACAGCTGCTAATTTCCAAGATCTAGTGATTAACACTAAGTAACCTCATATATCCACGTTATCTCTACAGTTTTCACATTGGAAAATAATGTTTTCTTATTTTCTACTGCGAAATTCCATATTAATGTTTTCACTTTAAAGTCCATATGGTTCAAGCAGTGAGCTCTGATCCTGTAGATTAAAATTCTATTTAAATTCTATTTAATTCCTATTTCTCTTCTTAACAACTATGATATTTTCCAAGTCAGTTCACCTCTCTGAGCTTCAATTTCCTGACTTTTACATCAGACTAGTAAAAAGTTTAGTAATTTTAACTAGGGTAAATATGTTTGTAATGTGTAAAACTTTCAGTGTGTAAGGTTAACTTAGAATACTACTCTATTAGAAGGAGGATAGACAGAGGGTAATGGAAAAGAAAGTTTGCTTTCAGTCATTAATAAGGGGGGAAATTTCTAAATGCACGCTACGTAGGGGCCCTTCCTCTCATGAGTCACGTGGACATGACCAGGCATAGCAGTCGTGGGCAGTTGGAGAGAGACCAGGGCCTGCCATTAGACCTGGTCCCTGAGAAATTGCCTGTCCACCCTCAGGAACTTATAGGGACAGGTCAGGACACAGAGATTCCTGGCAACCTACGTGTGAGTACTTACTGAGGCATCTGTGGTAGAAAGCCTGGGCACAGGTCCTGTAACAGGATAGGATACCACAGAGGCCACATCTGGTGTATAGTATCTATTAAGGTTAGCTTTAGGTTCAGCACTTTAGTTTCTTGGCCAAAGTAACTGGCAAGAATAAAGCAGGGCCTTAGACTGATTGGAGCTGTACCTCAGGACTGGGTTACCCTACAAGTTTCAGAACAGGAAATTGGGCCCCATATTGAAGTTTAGTTGGAGAACAAACATGATGAGGTGGTTCCATGAGGAGGGTGGCTTAGGTGCTAAGACAAGCATCTTAATCACAGTGCACTAGTGCTAAGCCTGAGTTAGTCAAAGAGTTTAGATGCCGAGAAAGAAACAGCATGATAGAAAAGGTGGGCAATAATCTCATTTGTACTGTGTTAGAAACACATAACCAAGATGTTTAATAACACCAGTCTCTGGGGAACTTATTTCCTAAGATTAGGTAAAATGTTCTCACCCAATGTGTTCAGTGGGAAAATCATAAAATTTCAGAAAATTTTTCATATATACTCAGTCATATAGTATGAGCATTATTGATAACACAGAGTGAGAGCTATGGCTAAGATTAAATGGTTTTTGGTTTGATGGTATATAAGGAGCAGAGCTAGGTCTAAACATCCTAGCATTTCCAAAGTCTTTAAATGGCAATGAAATTCACTGGACTGGGTCACTAAACCTTGCTTACCATAATTGTCCTTATAGATGGCATTCCTTCATCATTTACAAGTGCCAAGTCTGTATTCAGCACAAAGGCCCTGGTGAAGATGCAGCTCTTGAAGGATGTGGTGGGAAATGACAAATATCGGATAAACAATAAATACGATGAAACGTACTCCCCTCTCCCTGTGGATGAAGTCATGCAACGGTCAGAGTTTGTTATTGGACAGGAGGTGGCATATGACTTACTGGTAAACAACTGTGAGCATTTTGTGACTTTGCTTCGCTATGGAGAAGGAGTTTCAGAGCAGGTGAGTTTCTTCCTTGAGAACATAGTAACTGTTAGCTGTGATAAAGGTCTCAGGTGACAGACAGAAGAAAAAAATATGAAAATATAAAACCACTGAGGGACAAAGAGGAAAATTGAGTTGTCCAAGGTCATGTAGCAAGTCAGTGATCAAGCTGAGAATAGAAGGTGAACATCATGAATTTTGAGCTGGAGGGAACTTGAAGTAGAATGGAGACCACAGCTTTCCATCAGTCTTACTGCCTTCTCTTCTCCAGACTTTCCTCGTCACTCTGTCATACAGCTGTCTCAATCAATAACCTCAGGTATAAAGAGAATGTACTGAAAAGAATGCTGATTTTGTTGGCTTCATTTGCCACAAACATAGATGGTCATGCTGAGATTCTTTTCCAGTGACCCACAGAGATCCACTGATAACATGTCTTGGTGGGTTTGTAAAGTTTTCCATTTCCTTGTAATGCTAGTTTCAAAAGAATTTTGCGCTTTTAAATAGATCCTTTGATTCGTTGAGCCTTCGGAGACCTTTAACAGATTGACTTCAAAGTATTTTGCAATTTTGGCAGTTGTCACCACTCTCTGATAGTATAGCAGACCCCCAGCTAACCACATGACTACTTTAGCTGCCCTTTCCCTACTTACTTTTCTGCCAATCCAGTTGCATAGTTGATGTTTTAGCCCGAAGATTTGTTAAGGTGATAAAAGAGAATGAATACATAAAACTTACAAGAGGAAGTCCTCTTCACCCAAAATACATAAAAAAGTGTTAATTTTTTAAATTGAAACAACAAAAATAACTTTATACCTATTAAATTCCAGGGAGTTATCACCTATCAAAACTTTAACAATATGACTAAAAGTTCAAAGAATAACACCATATGATTTCAATAATATTTTAAGAACTCAAATTTATTCAAGTCTTCCAGTATCTTAAAATGGTGGATCAATTATATAAACTTCAATTCTAAGAAGTGAGGTTTAATTCTTCTCACAAAAGCTTGGAAGAGTTGGAGATAGAACATAATGAAAGGATGCATTTGTTTTCATTAGAAAATAATATAATTGGAAATTCATTCTCATTAGGAAGTACATTAACATAATGAATGTTCTGTTCACGTGGAATGATCAATTGCTTTTGCGCCAGAACACAAGAGAACACACACAAATTCCTCTTCACCTTTGCATTGAAAACTAGTGATGTCGATAGGAAACGGGTTCCATTTCTCATCTTTGTTAATGATAAAGTTTTGTTCACTGCACTCAGCAAGTAGTTTTTATTTATTTATTTATTGAATTTTTAGAAATGGGGAGGTTCAACAGTCACAGGGCACAAATTTCAATTATACATAAATTAGTTCAGATATAGTGTACAATAAAGTGCAAATTATTAACAATACTCTTTGTTGTATACTCAAATTTTGCTAAGATGATATATCTTATGTTAAGGGCTTTTACCATGAAAGGAGAAAAACCACCTACCACACAACAAAGACAGAACAAAACAACACAACAAAGTCCAGCAAAGGTAATGGGAGGGGCAGACTAGAGGGAGGCTGCATTCCTTGTTGCTCTGTAACTCCGGTTTCAAGCAGAGGATATCTGTTTCTTGATGAGGCAGTTTTTGCTGCTTATCGATCCCCTGGTGTTTACCCCATTTGTCTGCCATGATGACCTGCAGTCTGCCAGCATACCGACGCCTTTTTTAATGCAGATTGCTCACTGTCAGGCACCTGTCATCCGCCATTTGCCTGCCTCTCGCCTGTCCATCGCCTGCCTTACCCCTATCCATCACGCAACACACGAGGTTCACCTCCCGATCGTCCGACAACAGTCAGCAAACTGATCGCCGACCGCCAGTGGAGCACCAGCTGCCTGCTATTCCCTGGAAGTTCACTGTTACAGTACCTGCAGGTTTGATTGCACATGGCTGCTGCCATTTTGAGACAACAGTCAGGCCCCGTAGGACCCCTGGCCGGACTCACTGAGCCTCGTCTCCAGAATACCTGAGCCCAACTGATCACTCCCTGCCTCTGGGGCCCTCACATTGACTGACTGCTCCCTGCCACCAGGACCCCCAGACCAACTGACTGTGCCCTATCACCAAGAACCCAGACCGACTGATTGCACCCAGCCTCCAGGATCCCACAACCACACCAAACACACTGGACCTCTAGGACCCCTGCCGGACCAACCGCATCCCGTTTCCAGGATCTCCAGCTGACCACGTCCATGATTAAGATGATTCGTGAAGCAAAGGATGAGATAAGAGAGCAAATGCAGGCAATGAATGATAATACCAATAAGCTGAAAGAGCACCTGCAGGAAGCAAAAGATCATTTCAACAAAGAGAGATTCTCAAAAAAAAAAATGGAAATCGTTGAAATGAAGGAGACAATAAACCAAATAAAAAACTCAATGGAAAGCATCATCAAAAGACTAGACCACTTGGAAGACAGAACCTCAGACAATGAAGACAAAATATTTAATCTTGAAAATAAAGTTGCCCAAACAGAGAAGATGGTAAGAAATCGTGAACAGAATCTCCAAGAACTATGGGAATCATGAAAAGACCAAATTTAAGAATTATTGGGATTGAGGAAGGCACAGAGATACAAACCAAAGGAATGAACAACCTATTCAATGAAATAATATCAGAAAATTTCCCAAACCTGAAGAATGAAATGGAAAAAAAATCAAATAGAAGAGGCTTATAGAACACCAAATGCACAGAATTGCAACACAAAGGCACATTATAATGAAAATGCCTAACATTCAAAATAAAGATAGGATTTTGAAGGCCGCAAGAGAAAAGCATCAGATTACATATAGGGGGAGACCAATACGGATAGCAGCCGACTTCTCAACATAGACTAAAAGCTAGAAGGGACTGGACCAACGTATTTCAAGCTCTGAAAGAACATGGTTGCCAACCAAGAATCCTATACCCAGCAAAACTAACCTTGAGATTTGAAGATGAAATAAAATCCTTCCATGATAAATAAAAATTAAAAGAGTTTACAAATAGAAAGCCTGCACTACAGAATGTTCTCAACAAAATATTCCATGAGGAGGAAATGAAAAACAACAATGTAGGTCAGCAAAGGGAGGAACTACCTTAGAGAAAAACCACTCAAAGGAGAAACCAAGCCAACTTAAAAACCAAAAATAAGCCAAATGACTGGGAATAAATAACCCTGAACATTAATGGCTTAAACTCATCAATCAAAAGACATAGACTGGCAGAATGGATTAAAAAGAAAGACCCAACAATATGCTGCCTGCAAGAGACTCATCTCATAGAAAAAGACATCCACAGACTAAAGGTGAAAGGATGGGAAAAAACCTACCACACACATGGACCCAGTAAAAAAGCGGGGGTTTCCATCCTTATATCAGATAAAGTGGACTTCAAGCCAAAGTTAGTCAGAAGGGATAAAGAAGGACATTTCATACTGCTTAAGGGAAACATAAATCAGGAAGACATAACGATAGTAAATATTTATGCCCCAAACAATGGTGCATCCCTGTACATTAAACAAATCCTTTGTCAATTTCAGGAATCACATAGACCACAACACAGTAATTCTGGGTGACTTTAATGCACCGCTGTCACCACTAGATAGATCTTCCAAACAAAATCCAACCAAAGAAACCATAGAACTCAATAACACAATCAATAACCTAGACTTAATAGACATATATAGAATATTCCATCCATCAATGAGCGGATTCACTTTCTTCTCAGCAGCACATGGAACCTTCTTGAAAATAGACCATGTGTTATGCCACAAAGCAGCCCTTAGGAAATGCAAAATAATAGAGATACTGCTTGTGTTCTATTGGATCATAATGAACTGAGAGTAGAAATCAATGACAAAATAAAAAAGAGAAATTACTCCAACACCTGGAGACTAAATAATATGCTATTGAATGAAACATGGATAACAAAAAACATGAGGGAGGATATTAAAAAATTCTTAGAGGTCAATGAGAACAACGATACAACATATCAAAATCTCTGGGACACTATGAAAGCGGTATTAAGAGGAAAATTCATTGCATGGAACGCATTCCAGAAAAGAATGAAAAGTCAACAACTAAATGACTTAACATTACAGCTCAGAAAACAGCAAAAGTAGTAGAAGACAGGAAATAATTAAAATCAGAGCTGAAATCAATGAAATTGAAACAAAAGAAAAAATTGACAAAACAAAAAGTTGGTTCTTTGAGAAAGTAAACAAAATAGACAAACCCTTAGCCACACTAACAAAGAGAAGGAGAAAGAAGATTCAAATTACTAAAATACATGATGCAAAAGGATATATCATGACAGATACCACTGAGATACAGAACATAATGAGAAGCTACTTTGAAAATCTGTATTCCAACAAAATAGAAAGTACTGAAGACATTGACAAATTTCTAGAGACATATGCTCCTCCCAAACTGAACCAGGAGGACATACACAATTTAAACAGATCAATATCAAGCAATGAAATAGAAGAAGCCATTGAAAATCTACCATCCAAGAAAAGCCCAGGACCAGACGGATTCTCAGCCGAGTTCTACAAGACCTTCAAAGAAGAACTCATTCCAATACTTCTCAAAGTATTCCAGGAAATAGAAAAGGAGGGTACCCTACCAAACTCATTCTATGAAGCTAATATCACCCTCATACCCAAACCAGGAAAAGACACATCAAGAAAAGAAAATTTTAGACCAATATCCTTGATGAATATAGATGCAAAGATCCTTAACAAAATATTGGCAAACCGTATCCAAAAACATATTAAGAAAATTGTGCACCACGATCAAGTGGGGTTCATTCCTGGAATGCAAGGATGGTTCAACATTTGTAAATCAATAAACATAATCCATCATGTCATCAGACATAAGGATAAGAATCATATGGTATTTCAATTGGTGCAGAAAAGGCATTTGACAAAATACAACACCCCTTATGCTCAAAACACTAGAAAAAATAGGGATAGTAGGAACATACCTAACATTGTCAAGGGTATTTATGCTAAGCCCATGGCCAACATCATTCTTAATGGAGAAAAACTGAAACCATTCCCTTTAAAAATGGGAACAAGACAGGGATGTCCTCTTTCACCACTTCTATTCAACGTTGTCCTTGAAACTCTAGCCAGAGCAATTAGGCAGACCAAAGAAATTAAAGGGATATGAATAGGAAAAGAGGAACTTAAGCTGTCACTATTTGCGGATGACATGATTCTGTATTTAGAAGATCCAAAAACCTCCTCCAGAAAACTTCTAGACATCATCAATGAATTCAGCAAACTAGCAGGCTATAAAATCAACACGCATAAATCTAAAGTATTTTTATATGCAAGCGACGAAACAGCTGAAAGGGAAATGAGGAAAACAACCCCATTTGCAATAGCCTCAAAAAAAATAAAATACTTGGGAATCAATCGAACCAAAGAGGTAAAAGATCTCTACAATGAAAACTACAAAACACTGAAGAAAGAAATTAAGGAAGACCTTAGAAGATGGAAAGATCTCCCATGTTCTTGGATAGGAAGAATTAATATTGTCAAAATGGGCATACTACCAAAAGTGCTATACAGATTCAATGCAATTCCAATTAAAATCCCAATGACGTACCTTACAGAAATAGAGCATGCAATTATGAAATTCATCTGGAAGAATAAGAATCCCAGAATAGCTGAAGCAATCCTTAGCAGGAAGAATGAAACAGGGGGTATCGCAATACCAGAACTTCAACTATACTACAAAGCAATAGTAACAAAAACAGCATAGTATTGGCACCAAAATAGACAGGTAAATAAATGGTACAGAATAGAGGACACGGACACAAACCCAAATAAATACAATTTTCTCATACTAGACAAAGGTGCCAAAAATATGCAATGGAGAAAAGATAGCCTCTTCAACAAATGGTGCTGGGAAAACTGGAAATTCCTATGCAACAGAATGAAACTAAACCCCTGTCGCTCACCCTGCACAAAACTCAACTCAGAATGGATCAAGGACCTTGAAATCAGACCAGAGACCCTGCATCTTATAGAAGAAAAAGTAGGTCCAAATCTTCTACTTGTTGGCTTAGGATCAGACTTCCTTATCAGGACTCCCATAGGACAAGAAGTAAAAGCAAGAATCAATAACTGAGATAGATTCAAACTAAAAAGCTTTCTCTCAGCAAAGGAAACTATCAGCAATGCAAAGAGAGAGCCTACCAAGTGGGAGAATATCTTTGCCCCTCATACTTCAGATAGAGCACTAATTTCCAGAATATATAAAGAACTCTACACCAAGAATACAAATAACCCAATCAACAAATGGGCTAAGGATATGAACAGACACTTCACAGAAGATCTACAAGCAATCAACACACATATGAAAAAATGTTCACCATCTTTAGTAATAAGAGAAATGCAAATCAAAACTACCCTAAGATTCCATCTCACCTCAATTAGAATGGCGATTATCAAGAATACAAGCAACAATAGGTGTTGGAGAGGATGTGGGGAAAAAGGTACACTCATACATTGCTGGTGGGACTGCAAATTAGTGCAGCCACTATGGAAAGCAGTGTGGAGATTCCTTAGAAAACTTGGAATGGACCTACCATTTGACCCAGCTATCCCACTCCTTGGCCTATACCCAAAGGACTTAAAATCAGCATACTACAGAGATACAGCCACATCAATGTTCATAGCTGCTCAATTCACAGTAGCCAGACTGTGGAACCAACCTCGATGTCCTTCAATTGATGAATGGATAAAGAAACTGTGGTATATATATATATACAATGGAATATTAGTCAGCTATAAAGAATAATAAAATTATGGCATTTGCAGGCAAATGGATGAAATTGGAGAATATCATGTTAAGTGAGAAGCCAATCTCAAAAATCCAAAAGACGAATGATTTCACTGATAAGTGGATGATGACACATAATGGGGGGTGGGAGGGGGGCAAGAATGGAGGAAGGAGGGACTGTATGGAGGGAAAAGAGAGGTGGGAGGGGTCGGGGGGAGGAAAAAATAACAGAATGAATCAAACACCATTACCCTATGTAAATGTATGATTATGCAAATGGTATGCTGTTACTCCATGTACAAACAGAAACAACATGTATCCTATTTGTTTACAATAAAAATAAATTTTAAAAAAAAGGTAATGAGAGGAAACTTTTGGAGGTGATGGATAAGTTCATGGCATCGATTGTGATGGTGGTTTCATGGGTGTACACTTCTTTCCAAGCATACCTACTTGTTTACATTTTGACATGGATATTTATATATGTAGGCTTTTTGCATGTTAATCATACTGGAATAAGGTAAAAAGGGTCATTAAATAAGAATGGGTTAAAATCATGTTATTACTTTGATTCAGACTTGGAAGCCATCATCTTTTCACCTTTCATACCCAGACTTCAGACCCATGCAAACTATTCCCAACTAATGGTAGAACTTGCCTCTGGCACGTTCCAATGACAGGGTCCAGTGACGACCTTAGGAGCCTCCTAAGCGATAGTGTCCTGCTGATGTGAGCAGGAACCAGTCTGGGAGACCTCAGTGGTATTGTCTGCTTCTACTCTCTACAAGGAGATTGTTTGAAGTGTTCTGGGAAATATTTGGGGTCTCTTAGTGCTGTGTTATGCTTTATTCATCCTGACCAACCGCATGCCTACAATGGCTATTTTAATTATGTTTATTGTAGAAATTTTATAGATCTTTGTTAGATCCAATAAAAATCTCTATCAGAAACTACAGAACCTGGATTACTTGTTAATTAATATCATTGCTATTAAATAATAGCTAGTATTAATATTTTTACTAACCAATGGCTAGTATTAGATTTTTTTGGATCTTCTTAAGGCTTAGGAGACATGAATTCAGAAAAATTTTCTTAGGGAATGGCTACATAATTCTACAATTTAAAAAGTTAAAAATGCACAAAAATTATAAGAAGGGTGGAAGAATGTGATCCCGTCCTTTTTCTTTGTGCTTTTCTCTATTTAAAAAAAAAAAAAAAATCAAATGACAGTTTTTTTAGAGCAGTTTTTAGGATCATAGCAAAATCAAGCCAGGTTCTTGCCCCTCTTTAAACATACATCTCCTCCACCACCAGCATCTCATATCATATTTCTTAAAACTTCCAGACTGTCTTCCAAGGTTGTCATACCATTTTGCATTCCCCTTACCAATGAGTAGGAGTGCCTGTTGTTACACATCCTCGCCAGCATTTGATGTTGTCAGTGTTTTGGATTTAAGTTATTTTGATAAGCATGTGGTGGTATCTCATTATTGTTTTAATTTGCAGGTACCTAATACATATGATAACTTTTCATATGCTTATTTGACATCTCCACAACATCTTAGGTGATGTGTCTCTTGATATCTTTTGCCTGTTTTCTAATAGGATTGTTCAGTTTCCCATTGAGTTTTTTTTTTTATTTTTATTTTTTTACAGACTGCATTTTGATTCGTTGTACCCAAATGGGGTACATCATTTTATTTCTATGGTTGTGCAAGATGTAGATTCATACCATTCGTGTAATCATACGTGTACATAGGGCAATGATGTCTGTCTCAGTCCACCATTATTCATACCCCTCTTCCTCTCATTTACCTCTATGTAATCTAAAGTTCCTCCATTCTTCTCTCACTCCCTGCTCCCCCACCCCCATTATATATCATCATCCACTTACCAGGAAAAACATTTGCCCTTTGGTTTTTTGGGATTGTCTTATTTCACTTAGCATGTTACTCACCATTGAATTTTAAGAGTTCTTTGTGCATTTTGGATAATAGTCCTGTATCAGATTTTCTCATGCAGATATTTTCTCTTATTCTATGACTTACCTATGCTGTGTTTTCTAAAATTTCCCAAACAATATTTTTACTGTTACAGTCCCAACAAGTTACTAACTCATTATGTCCAGATTTTCAATTCTATATAGGACAGTGGGTCAGAATGGGTTAAAATGTGTCTATCTTTGTATAAAATAGCCAAATGCTTGAATAAGCCTGGGATAAGCCAACACCTGACAATACCCTGCCTGTGCTTCAAGGTACCACTGGAGCCTTCAGGTCTCAGGAAGGAAACACTTGATACACTCTACAGTCATCTGTAACCCTGTTATGCTGATATCTGTACACAGACACTCCAGATTAGCTGATGTTTCAACGGGCATGCACAGATCCCAAGAATGAGGCCTTTATTAATGGCCCGCAGAAAAAAGACCTTCCAGAGATCAAGTGTGCAGAGTCAAATTTGGTGGTCTTATAACCCTAAGTGAGCCATGAAATAAAGAGCTCCTGTGCGTGCTGCTTCACCAACAATATCCTCAAATGTTAAAATCCCATTAGATGTAAATCCAAGGGATTGTCCCGGTTACCTCGGATTTTGATATTTATGATGGCACTTGAAAAGAAGATAATTTGGGGCCTGGGAAACTGCATGTACTGCTGGAAATGACTTTATTGTAATAACATTTGTCCTGAAGTTTCAAGGAATTTTGTCTTGGGATCAGGTTGCCCATCGCCTCCCCAAGCCTTTCTGAGATTTCTTTAACATCTGTTTCCAGAAGCTAAAAGATACCTCATCGGTTAGGCTTGCATCTGTCTGGGTCTACCCCACGTACAAGGTTCTGTCATTTTCCCAGGGCTGTACCTGTGACACTCATTGCATTTTCATGTTTTGTCATTGCCTATTCCCCTGTACCAGGCCTTCCTGGGATCCCAGCTTCTGCCTGGAATTATACTAGGTTTGAGCTTCATTTACAATCCTGTGTCCCTGCTGATTATCATCTTGGCCCCCTCTTTGGAATTCTTCCTGAATCCTGCATTTTCCTTCTTTCCCCTCTCCCCCATGTACTATGTGGGTAGCCCTGAGATGCTGTGACTTCTGGTTCTCTCACAGGGAATAATTTAGGTAGTAATTACTTAAACATTATAAATAAAATAAATGTAAAATAAATAATCAAATAAGCACAGCTAAAATTATAAACTAAAGTAGGATTTGTCAGAACTCAGAATAAGTTGTTTTGTGGTACTATTTTCCCTAGCAACCAGAGGTTGGAACAGAGGCATGAGTCACAATTATAGGCCTTGTCCCTGCATACTCCAAGATTGGGTGATAGAGGGAATACATACTTCAAATACTTGGAGCAGATATTCCTGCTTGTGTCTCCTTCCTGGTCCCATCCCTTCCTGTTATTTCAAACAGGAAAACAGCATTTAGGAAGGCAGTATTTCCTTGTAGTAGTCCATGGGCAGCAAGCTTATGGTGGAACCCTGTTGATTAGACAGAAGGCATAGGCAAATGAGACCTGGGTCGGGTTTCCAGCTGTTGGACTGCTCCCCAGTCATTTGAGAAAAATGTTTTTCCTGACCCTTACATCCCAGAGAACAAATGCTGTTTTAAGAACACCTGATGACTCTGAAGTGTGTGAATGTGACCTTTGGGTCATAAAATTGCACTCAAACCCATGTGGATGGAAGGCAATATCCATTGAGTGCTATTAAAACCATGAATATTCATTAGATCCCTCATCATGATGATGATTAACCATTAAAACTATAAATGTCTGAACTCCTTTATGGACAATTGAGCTTGACAGTGGTTTATTTTATTTTGTCTATATGAGAAATTAATTTGACATGATAGTTAACATCAGTATTGACTTTTCTTGACGTCTGTTTACCAGAATAGAAATTGTATCTACCAAATAAGAGCTTATAGGTATTTAGCTTAGATCACATCCATGTTTTATTGGCAGACATTCTTTAGTCCAAGAAACATGCACACATACATACACTGTACTCACCCTCATATAGACTCACTCAAACAAGTGCATATGCAGGGGTTACAGGCTGCTAGAGGGAGAGCATGGGTTCCAGAAGACTCAGTTGATCTCTCAGTGTCTTGGTGGTATGACCTTGGGCAAATCACTTACAAGCTTCCATGTTTTATAAAACAGGAATAGTGCTACTACCTCTCTCACTGGTGTACTACAGTGATTAGTAGGACTGGGTACATAATGAGTCTATATACTGTCAGGTGCTTAAAAAATGTGAAGAATACATATCAATATGTATTTGTATCTTTGCATAATTAAAAAATTATAATTTTATTTCTTCATACAGAATTTTAATTTGGCATTGAACTTTCAATATATTCATTGTACATTAAAATGGGTATTCAGTTTAGGAAACAAACTAAAGCTTCATTTAAGACACAGAAATGTCTGTAGAATAAGATGTGTTTTTTTTTTTTTTTTTTTTTAGGCCAACCGAGCAGTAAGTACCATTGGATTGGTGACAGCTGTTGTTGGTGCCTTCTCATTCCTGGGCTTATTTCCAAAAAGACAAAAAGCAAAATACTATTAACAATTTATTGAAGAGATATTGGAACTGAAGGAATTTGTGAAGAGGAAAATAAAAAAACCTGGAATGAATACTTATTTTCAACTCATCATTGTTGTTTCAAATTCTGATGATGGATAGCAGGCTCTTTAACAAATTGCTTACTGATAATATCTTATCATTGAGCCAAGGAAATTTTTTTCCCTACTAGCATAGATTTGCTGTGGCAGCTGGAACAAAAAGCAGTAGCCTCTGAGTGAGCCAGCAGAGGATCTTAATAAAATCACATCACATTTTATTTTCTACTATAAATATTGTTTTCCATTTCCCTAAGGGTGTCTATTTTGCCAGAGGGATGGAGAATCATTTCCAGAGGGAAGGAAAGTTAAGAACCCCAAATTGTTAGGGTTGACATCTTAATTCATATTCCTTTTCTGTGAAAAAAGAAACTGGGGAAATTCAGTGTTTGGTTCAGCAGCTTGAGGACCTGTGAGTGACAAGCCATTTGAGAGTGTGCTTCCAACTCCCCACACTCTGTAAGTGTGGGTGGGAAGAGCACGGGAGGAGCTCTTCACTCCCAAACTTCAGATCCAGCAATTTCCCTGGAATTCACTTGCTTGTCAGGAGCACACGACAAGCCATGAGTGACATGGGCTGTTATTTCTACATTACATTGTTCCCTCTGGATTTTGAATGTTTCAGGGGTTTGACATTTTAACCTTGGCAAGAAATCACTAAACGTTGGTTTAAAGTGCCATATTTAGAAAACAATATCCCATACCACTTTTTAAGGTTTTAACTATAAGCCAAGGAGTGTCATGATTTTATTCTTACATTTTATTGGTTAGATGTTGAATTTAAAATCTGCTTTTTAATACCATTTCAGTAGACTTCTTCATAACCCCAGGTGAGGAAAGGTGGGGCACAGGTCTGTCTAAGCTGATAATGGACACTATTACTTACCCCATAAACCACATTACCAGCCAATGGCATCCTCCTCACGCCATCCTGAAAAGCATGGCATTAAACAAAGGAAACAGTGAATATGGGGACAGACTATGATGAACTAGAATATGGTAGATAAAGTAACTAGACAGAAGACAGTGAAAGTCTTGGACCTATTACACTGATTTAGATGTTACCTCATGTCCAGAAGTACTGTATGAGCTACTCACAGGCTGTACAATAGCAGGGTTGGTGCACTGCAGTCCTGGCCAGCAGAGATCTTCTCCCTTTTCCCTCCTTTTTCGTCAGCTAACCCTTTCTTTGTCATGGCACTGGCTCTGTCTCCAGACAACCCCCAAACTCTGTCCCTCCACGGTCATCTGAAGAGGTATGTGTGTCTTCCACCAGGTACCAGGATCCAAAATCCAAAATTACTTTTGTGAGTGTGTGTGGTGTTGGGGATTAAACCAGGGCCTCATTCATGCTAGGCAAGCACTTTACATTGATCTACACCCACAGCCCTTATTTTATTTTGACAGCATCTCACTAAGTTGCTCAGGCTGACCTTGAACTTGTGATCCTCCTGCCTCAACTTCCCCAGTAGTTGGGATTTTAGGCGTGTGCCACCATGCCAAGTCCTTTAACTTTTTAGTCTAAATTCAGGTTCTTGTTCCATTATGTCCTGCTCCCAAGAAATAGCCAATGAATGAGCAGGTTTCTAGAGTTGCTGAATTAAGGTGAGACTGGCAGTAGCTTGTTACCTTTCCCCAGGTGTGTTTCCTTTCCATTTAAGGCAGTCCACAGAGAGCCAATCTTAATCCAAGGGAGGAGACCTGGTTTTGGCAAAATTACAACTTTGGCAGGTGAGGGGAATGGAGTTAACCTCCTGAGGGCCAAAGTCAAATCTTTCCAGAGCACCCTGAGGTCTCTGCTCCAGAAGACAGTGCTAGCTGGGCAGGATAAAGCCACAAATGCACCTTTGAATTCATGGATTCATTTTCACATTGGTAACATTGGAGGTGTCAGTGTTCTTTCCCCTTAGAAGTCAGCTCAAGAGTTAATCATGGGTTTCCCCATAAAAATGGCCCTTCTTGGGGAAAGGCTGCCTGAGGCTACCTAGCTTATTTTCCTGCAGGTCATCAAGGCCATCATTGGCTGGGTCATTGTGCTCATTGTGCTTTGATCAAACTTTTTTTCCCCAACATGATTAAACCTTCCTGTGAACATATTTTTGATAGTCAGTCATGGAGTTCAACTTCACCTGTTCCATAAAAGAAATGTGAGATAAGGATCATCACCCACCAGATAGCTAGATTTTTAGTAAAACTGAAAAAAAAAAAAAAAAAAAAATCCAGGCTGCACTTGTATTGAATCAGGATTTTTTAAAAAAATGTTTATGCTATCTAAATGTCATATCATATCAATGAAATCTTTTCATTCTAAAAGTCAAATTACTGAATACAGATGTCAACTCAAGGAACCCAAGCTACCATATATTTAGGTTAACATTACATTTCCTAATCATAAGCTAAAATCTCTTTTTTCAAAAAAATCTTTGTTGTTGTTAGGCATTAACTTAGACACATTTTGAAAATGATCTCTCTCCAGAGATCCATGAATGAGAGAAAAGAAAAAAAAAATATTGAGAGTTTTTTTTTTAAGTAAGAGGGTTTATTTGTGCTACTAGTTTGAGTAATATAGTTTATAATGCTATTTATAGGAGCATATTGCTGAAATGTTGAAAAAATGTGTCAGTCCTAAATATTACAGATTGTAAACTTAAGGCTTTCTCACATTGAGTCCATATACCATGATATTAGGCACACATTTGACAATTATGGGATGGACTGGTTTTAGTTAACCAGCAGTTAGCTTTAAATTCTAGAAAACCTAGTAGGTAATTTCAAACATTCACCTGAAATAAATTCTGTCCTCTGAAGTGTGTGTGTGTGTATATATTTGGCCTGTTTTTTGACTTAGAACTTGAAGTTTGGGTGTGTCAGTGTACAGAATAAATCAAGGCACCAGACTTTTTTAGGTGAAAAGCACATTTTAAACATTCATTCCATTATCTTTGAGATCTACCATGGATCTCCTAGCTCACTACTTTGGGAATTGCCAAACTTTGGTGGAGTTTGCTTAGGTATTAGCTATGCCTGGGCTAAGATTATATGCAATTAACACAAATCTCTGCCATTCTCCACTTCCACATGACTCGGGCTTACTATAAAGTTAGGGTTGAATTTCTGAAGTAAATGTTAATACTTATTTCTATTAAAACCATACAATGAAGCAAAAAGAAGAATTTAGTTACCTTGTAAAAAGATATGTACATATATGTTCTTTACAAATGTAAGATTTAAAGAAACTTGTGACAATTAACTTATTGGTAAAACTTTCAAAGACCGAATATTTCCTCAGTTTTTCTTTCTTCTGTTGTCATTCATACTTCTAATTTCATTATCCTAAGAGTTGTGCATTTAAATAATGTAATATGAATAAAGCATATTAAAATGATAATCCAAGAAATGCATTTTTTCTCCCAATTGGAAAGGATATAATCAAAATAGATAAGTTCAGGTCCTTTGTTGCAAGGCTAAATGCATTAAGAAAAGTGCTTTGAATGCTCAGATGGAGAGAAAAAAGATAAGGGGATCCTCTTTTCACCTTCCACAATGTTTTAGTTTGGAGGAGGGTGATGCTGCTCAACATGTACAAGAATTCCAATTAGAGTCTGGTCCAAAAATGCTGTTCCTTGATTTGGTCCCCTGATTTGAGTTTTTCTTTTGAGACCAGTTCATGGTTTTCATAGCCTTTGTTGATGTAGAATCCATTTTTACCGTCACCTGCATAATCTGTCCTGTTTATGGGGGGCCAGGTAGAGTCTTCTGCCAGCTTTTTTTGCCAGATCCGATATTGACTCTTAGAGTTGAATCCAAATTCATTCTTGATCAACAGCCAGAACTCTCGATTTTGAAGGATGGCATCCTGGAAAATCAGGTGGGAAAAACAGTCACATCATTGTGCAGCCTCCCTGCAGCCAGGCAGCTCACTACCACTGGTCCCCAGGCTTCCCCTGGGTTGTGCTCCTGGCAGCAGCTGCTGCTTTTCCTCCCTGAGGTTCCCTCAGTCTTTCCTTAAGAAGTAAGTGGTTACTTCTGTTCACAGATACTTGCCCAAAGCTTACGGCCTTTCACCTCTCCAGATTTCCTGGTTAAATCCTGGCTAGTGACTCACTTAGAATTCTTTTACTGTCAGACTGAAATGATAACAATATAAAGAAAAGGGGGAAAAAAAACCCAAAAAAACAATTAATCTTGCTACTTACTACCAGCCACATACAAGGTGCCAAATAAATGCATGTTAAAGGAATGGATGAGCTCTAGCAATCAACTGTTTTTTGTTTTTCATTTCTTAAGAAGAAATTTCATTTCTCTTTGTTCTCATGTTTATGCAATTTTTAAACACTTATAATAATAAAATTCATCCAATTTTGCATTCCACTGTTTACACTAGACAATGTCATGAAATTTTTGTGTAGCAATAGTCTTTTAAAAGTTTTTATTTAATTGCAGTAAGAACTCAGCTACAGTCTTAATAATCATCTTTAGTGACTGTATAACATTTCTTTAAACTGCTGTACAACTATTTAAATGCTTCACAATGCTTGAATCCTATATTTTGCCACTGTAGATACACTGTGATGAATATCTTCATACATGTAGGGGTTTTTTGTCTGCTTTTTTGGTTTAGGATTTTTTAAAATTATTTTATTGGTTCTTAGTTATATATGACAGCAGAATCCATTTGCTAAAATTATAGCAGCAGAGGATATATCTTATTCTTATTAGGACCCCATTCTTGTGGGTAAAATATAATATCAAAAATGGAACTTTGGAATTAAAGAATATGAAAAATTATTATTTAGCACAAGATATTATATATTTATATGTATATAGTACATATAATGTATAAATAATATATCTATATATTATAGGTATATAGATTCACATTTTAAAGTTTTGTTGATTCCTTTTCCCAAGGGTCTTACTTACATTACGTGACTCTTATTTATTTATTTGTTTTTCTAACCCTCCCTTTGAAAAGCAGCACCTGATCTTCATACTATGTGGGTAAAGACATGTAGCAACACCCATAGAAGACCAGTGTGAGAGGAGAAGACCTTCAAGGGTAGGAATTAACAAAAATAAGGGTGGCTTCCCATCTCTCTTCATCAGGGAAGGCCTCCTAAAGACAGCTATTCCCTCTAAAAGGTCCTACTGAATTTTAGCAATGCAAGGTCACCTCAGCTCTCTTAGATTATTGATATTAGAAAAGTACAATACCTTGCTTTCATGTGAGACAAAATTAGGGTTAATTTGATGTTTTCCTTTCTATGCAGAAAATACTAGCAGGCTTCAAAGAATTTTAAATCACTCTCTAGGGAATTTTCCCCACAGAGAACATGTAGTTAAAAAACAAAACAAAACATTAATAACTACTGTTTGGGGAGACCAAAGTAGTTGGTAAAACATGAGCATCTGTTGAGAATAAGACCATTTATTTGTTTATCTGTCCAGAAAAATAATAAGAGCCATACAGAAATTACCTCTACAAAGAAGGCAACACAGAACTGGGTAAGAGCTGCTACCAAAATTGAAACTCTCCATGATGTTACGGTTGGGATGAACTGTTGGCAAAAGAAATACCACCATTATGCAATACATTGCTTATGTTACACCTTAAAAATACACATATCAATTATCTTATTTAGTTTATGTGTTTGTCATAGTTCTCTGAGCTTGAGGAGGTGCACATTTCCTTCTCAATTTTACATATGAGAAAACTGGAGAGAGTGTCTTAACCAAGCACTGACTGAAAGTCAATAAGTAAAAAGCAGAGGCAGAGTCCAAATGAGAATGGACTCCGATCCCTTTTGACCTCCGATCCCTCCAAGGATGACAGTGTCTATCGAGTAAGTGTGCCCTGGGTGGCAGATGGGAGAAAGAGAACAACCACTTTGGAGCCTATGTGTCTCCACTTTTATCTTCTGAAAAATAGGGAAGAGGGTGTAAGATTGACTCCTTCATCTACTAATTGCTTTCTAACTTTCTTCTAGTTCAAAGCAAAATTCACTTGGAATTCACTTTTTCAGTAAAATTGACACATGGATCAAATCTAAGGGGGGGGGGGGGACAGAGATATAGGTTTATTTTGACAAACTAAAACAGTTTAGTGTTTTGAACAAATGTTCCTGGCCCCAAATTTAATGGCTTTATGAAAGTCTAACCACCCCACTTTAAAGATAAAAATGTATACATCAATCAACTATGCTTATTTAAAAGATGCAAGAGCCACAATTTCCCATGGTTGTATCCATAGTGAAAGAGTAGTTAGGTGGTCCCATTTCTGACCCTACAGAGTAGAATTTGGATGGATATTGTGTGTGGGATTGACCTTGATGTCCATAACCACAGCCTCCCATAGTGTCTAAATGCTCACCTTAAATTCTCATCCCTATCCTGATATGGGTTATTTCAGGGTACTATTTGGTCATTTTTTCCCCCAAGTAGAGACAGCCTTTATAAGCTTGTGAAACACTACATATTGGGTGGAAGGGTTGTTTGGCCAAGATAGATTAGATCCTAGTAGAGAATCTAGCCCATAAGGATCTCAGTGCGGCCATTACCCTGATCCATAAGGGCTCTTCTCCAACCCTTAACCCAGGAGGCACTCAATTTGGAATTACTTACACCATGGTCTTCCCTCCTAGCTTCTAAACTATGTGAGGGCTGTGAACACGTCTTACTTATCTTTGCACCAGGCATAGTCTGGAGCTCCACGATGTTTGGTAAATTAATGAATGGTCAGAGTTTTCATTTCCTAGCTGCTTCTTCCTCCATGGCTTCTCTGCTCTCACATAGAGCCTTCCTGCCATAATCTAACTGGTCTGTCTTAAATGCCCTCCAAAAAACCTTCAATGACTCCATGTTGGTCTTGGCATAAGACTCAAACTTCACTCACTGTCTTGTCTATCCAAGCCTTCCTTTAGTCTTCATTCTTTTCCCTCATAGTCCACAGCACACTGCCTCCCTTTTGGCAAACCTTCTAGCTCCTTTGTAAAGCAAACCTTGCTTTTGAAGTTTATCCCTGCCACCCTACATTCTTTGCATTCCCAAGACAGAAGAAGCATTTTCAGCTCCCTCTGCTTGTGCCTAGGTTGTTCTGTTGGAAACAGCCCTGTCTCCAACCTAGCAAAATGCAGCCACTTTTGGATCCCACCAAGCTGCATTCCCTCCATGAAGCCTTCCTTAACAGCCACAACCCAAAGTGGGCGCTCCTTCCTGTGTTCTTCCCAGTTCTACCTTTAGACTCTCTTCAAGCTTGGATGGCACCAGATGGCCCTGTCATCATCTCACTTATGTGTGGCTCATCTTCACAACCAAACTACAGCCTGAAAGTCAGGAGTCAACCCTTCTTTTTCTTTAATATCTCTCACTATAATGGGTCCAAGAATGGGTTTAATAACATGAGTTTAATTTTAACCCAGTATATCCTGGATCAAATGATGTTCACTGATATAAAACTCCATACAGTCAGTGTCTGACAGAACAAACATATCTACTTTTTCTTTATCCTCACAATTACATTATGAAAGATTTCTCTTATGTGTTTAAAAACATTAATTTTGGAGCATTATTGAATCAATGCATTAATTTTGTTGTATTTGTATAACATACAGAATAAAATATTCAAGCACAATATTTCAGGAATGAAAAGGATAAATGTGCCCAAATAATATGAAAACATATGTCAGATACAGAGATGTTATTTGTCTAAATATAAATAGTGTCACAACATTTAGTGGTCAGAGAGAATATGGGAATAACTTAGCTGCAGATTACAATGTAAATATGTTCCATGGCACACATGAATCATGTCAGATATGCAAATAAATGACACTTACCTCCATTCCATGATATATGTCTTGAAAATCAGAAAACAGAATGAAAATCGTGAGGCCCAAGGCAGATATCAGCAAAAATGAAAATATATCTGAAGAAACACCAAACATTATTTTTAGACGCTAAAAGAATGTTTCATATAATTTGGCACACATTGCAGAATCAATTATCCCTGTTGGGCAAACACTAGATACATCTTCAGATGCTTTGATATATGCTCATATGTTTTAAAATATGTTCAATGCTTATATGATAAAGGTGGTATCTTAAAATCTTTCCTTATGAGGCTGAGTAGAAGGATGTTCATTAAATGTATTATAGGAACCTCTGTAAGGGAGTTGCCTCAACTGTGGATTCCTGGAGGCTGGGACATCCTGCTATGACCATCTGAATGGTCACCAGAGAGGCCCTGGTGCACCTTTCTAGTGAGTCCTGCACATATGGAATGAGCAGTCAGGCTTCCTGGCAGCATCTCCTTCTTCGTTGCCAGCAGAATAAAGTCCAAGATTCTGTGATCAGTATTCAAGACCTTCCCCGGTTTTGTCCCCCAGCCTCTCTAAACTGACCTCTGACTGCTCTTTTTAGGTGCAAGAGGAAAGTTAAACCACAATTCCCTGCACAGTGTCCCAATTCTCCAGCTTCTGTGCCTTTGCTCATAAAATGCCCTGTGTAGGCAAAATTCTTCCTGTCTTGGCATATTCCATTTTATCCCACCTAATGAGCCCAGTTTAACTGGCATTTTCCTTTCAAAGGCTCCCTAATCCTCCTTTATGAAGTTTATTTCATGTGGTACATATCACACTCTGACTAATCTTAATTTAACTATTAGGCTATGATCACTTGAAAGCAATTTTGGATGTGGATGCAATTTTGGACTTGGAAAAATAAGTGAAACATGAGCACATACATCTGCTGAATTCCTTCTTTCCAACCTGCCCAAGCTGCTTTACTTTGGGAAGATAGACTTCCCCAGATGAACCGTCTCCAAGTCATTGTTCTTATCTGCTCAAGCCTACCATCTCCTGTTCGTCAGAGCTATTAGTACAGTGCTTCATTAATAGCCCTAGAAATGTCTTTGATAGGAATATCATCTTTAGGCCAAAACACTAGAACTTAATTGGTGTAGTCATGATATAAATGATTCTTATAATCCTCACAAATTAAAAAATAACCACCAACCACCAGGGTTTCCCTTGAATTCTCCCAATGCCATTTATTCCAGTGCTGATGGCGGCTTACTGCAAACTCTGTAGTATACCAACTGAAAATCTGAGGCAAGTGCTCCTCTACAGGAGACTCTACTTTTGAAGCCACCAGAGTTCTGCCTTCACCCTCACGCATCTACACCCGCCCCAGGGCTCATCCATTCCTTACTTCTTGCGTATGACTTGGTGCCGGACTTCTCAAAAGAATGTCCAGGGTTGTTCCAGAAGAGTGTGAGGCAGGGAGGAGAAATATGGGAATTGCATCTCCCCAGAGAAAACAATCTGACCATGTTCATGGTGATAAGAAGATCCCAGGATATGGCTATATGGCTTTTACATATACTTCATTGTTTTGGAGGGTCAGGGACTCAGAATCTGGCAAGAGAAGGATGCCTCAAAAAGGCCTTGTCCTCACTAGCAACTCAGCTGAGTGCTATGGGCATCACTCTGTCCTCAGACTAGCGACCTGCGAACAAGAACCTCTTCTTTACTTCAGCTTTGGTTGCAAAACGCACTGAAGACTTGAAGTGAATTTTTGCCCTCTGGTTAGTTGCTGTTGATAAGGAAGCCTGAAAAGGGCTCTGTGAATGCAGGCCTGGGAAGATAAGTCCTGAACAAGCCATTAGAGTTTCTTTTCAAACAAGGAGAGGGCTAGTGGAAATCCATATGTTTCCATAAAATATTAAATCTGTGCTTTTTCTATATCTTATCATTACAAAGCTGAGCTTCTGTTAAAGGTTTACAAGGGCAAAGATTTTTCTGTTATTTCAAAATAAAATTGCTTGTATGCTGTGTCTTACTAATTCCAAGGAGTTCCGATCTATGACCTTCAGATTATGATTTCAAAGATTATGTTTGTTAGAACATTTATTTATAAAACTTTTATTTTTCATTTAGAATTATGATGTTTGTCATAGGGGGTTCAGTTTCCCTTTAAGCTTAAAGGGAACTTAAGCTTAAGTATAACTAATCTGGCTCTAATTTACTCAATTTGTATAAAAGTACATTGTAGCTACTGTTAAAGTACTAGCTAGTGAATATATTCTCCTTGTAAAATACATTTCCAATTCAAAATGAGGACTTTAAGAAATTAACTTTAAAATATAAAGCAGAATCTTAATTTGTTGTGACAAAAAATCAAGGGTCCTTGCAAACATGAAAAATTCAGGAACAAATTTATAGAAAATGTAAAATTAGAGGAAGATCTTAGCATTTCTTCAAATCCTTTAACAATACAGCTATACAAAGGTTAAAAAAAGGCAAGAAGGTAGAGAATTCAAATAATATAATGGCTGAAAATTGTTTGATATAATCACTGTACATTTTTAACTCAGAAATAGAAACCTACTCTTATACTGTGACTTGCTTAGAAAATTAAAGTGTAGAGCTTAGGCCATGCAAAGTATGAAACTGCCATAGATTGTCAGTAATGACAATAATTTAGATATTATTGACAAAATTTAAATGAAAAAATCCCTCCCAGTGTATAAAAAACTTCTAAAAATCTGTTGGGTCAAAAAGAAAATCAACATGTATTGAGAGAAGTAGTAGCAGGAGAAAGAAAACAAGATCCTTTCCCTCTTAACAACTAAAAGTCACTATTCTGAAAACCACTGGGCCAGAGGGGAAAGTAGGACCTAACAAGAGACACGAAGAAAGTAACCCAAACTGTTATTATTAGGCCTGAATACTTTCCTAGCTTTACAAAAGTGAAAGAAATAACATAAATTATGAAATAGTCTCAAACACACACACACACATCAAAATAAGTAAAAGAGGGAAAAGCAAACCTTCATAATTTAGAAAACAGAAAGCACGCTATATTAAATCTGAGAGTTGAGCCTTTAAAAAGAACCAGCAAAAAAATACATTTCAGGTGGAAATGGAAAACAGCACATTGGAATGAAGTTAATATGAGGAACTATTAAGAGTTGCAGAAGGCATTGAAGACTAAGAAAATACCACTCACTATTCTATGCCAAGATTTAGTAATAGAAAGAAAATTGCAATATGTGGGCAAAATGTTATTTAAAAAAAATTAAAAAGAGGATAATCTAAATGAACCCTTAAAAAATATTTCAAAGCAAGAAATTAGAGTCAGATTATTTTTCTAGTGATTTCTTGCAAATTGGCAAAGAAAGAATCATTCCTACCCACAAAAAATTTTATAGAGGAAAGAAAAAGTTAAAGAAGTTCCAAATCTATTACCTCAACCTAACAAAACCCTACACAAAAAACTTAAGAATTCCACATGAAATGTAGATTTAAAAAAAAAAAAACTGTAAAATTCAACTGAATAAATGTATAATCTACCACAAATGAGGAGGATCTGCTCAAGAAGACAATTCAATAATCAGCTTATTAATATAACACATAATAGCAGTAAGTAAAAAGAAAAGAATAATAATCTCAGTAGATCATGGAAAGTCATCTATGAAAGATATCTCCTGTTTTTGATTTAAAAATACTATTGATTAACTGTAAAAGTAGGGCATTTTCTTTACATGAGGTAGGCTACCTTGTACCAGTATTCAGTCATATTTATGAATGAAAACTATTAGAACTATTTCTATCAAGGGGTGGAGCTCTCTGCTATCCTGCTATTATTTAAGATTGTCCTAGAAGTTCTGGACTATTCTAAGATAGAAAATAGGGACATGTATTCTGGCTATAGGAAATAAAGAAGGAACATTATGGCTGGTAATTATTAGTACCTGTCTTTCTAGAACACTCAGGACTCAGGGATTTTTAGCAAAGTAGAGAAAAGGTCCTGGATAGACAACAAATGTAAATGACACCAAATACCCTTCTCATGAATAGCAATAACCAGTTAGAACAATATATGGGAAAAAGTCATTCACAAAATAAACAAAAATATAAAACACTTAAGTTAGTTTGTTAAAAATGAAAAATCTATAATAGAGAAAACTGCAAATATTTACTAGGAGACATAAAAGAAAGCATGAATGAGTAGGAGACATAACATGCTCCTAAAGGAAAGGCTAAGTTGCATAAACTTATAAATTGTTCTCAAAGGGGACATTTAAAAACCTGACAATTTATTCTACAGATTATTTGGAGGACAAAACACAGGAAAGAAAAGTAAGAAATTCTGGAAAATGAGGAAAAATGAGGCTACACTAATCTTTCTACTTATTAAATTAATCCTATAAAATTATAATTTTTAAAGTGCAGTGATAGATCAAAAATAGACTGGCTGGCATATGAATGGAACAAAAAAGACAGTTTGGAGTAAATTACATACATATATATAACTTATATAAGTGTAATATATAAATTTATCTAATATGAATTATAAGAAAATTAAAAATGCATGTGAATGCAGGTATGATGAAGTTGGTATTGTGTTTAGTTGGGGAACAAAAGAATGAAAAGATATTAAATACTCAATAGTCAAAAAAGTCTTCTGGGGAAACTGATTGACTATTTGGATAAACTAATTTGATCCCTACCATAAAAATGTACCAAAATTATATTAGATTTTTTTTAAAAAAGCATCAAAAGAAATTTTTTGAACTACATATTTGATTTTCTATCCCATTTTATAATTACAAAAACTTTCTGTGTATAAAGGAAATGGGGAACAAGCCCACAAAGGATTAAATAGCTTCCACAAGTAACAAGGAAAATAACAGTAATCCAATAGAAAAGTAGGTTTAAAAAATGTACATAGACATTTTACAGAAGAAGAGATGGCTAGTAATATGAAAATATATTTAATCCTCATGAGAATCAAAAATTTGCAAATTAAAACCAAATGAGAGATCATGTTTAAAAAGTCTTATCAGATTGACAAAATTTGTCTTCTTTATATCCCATGTTGGATACGCTGCCTGAAGCAAACCCTCTCCAAAGGACTGATAGGACTGAAAATTGGCACAAGCTTTCTGGAAAGCAATGTAAGTTTTATATCAAAAGTGTTTATAATACTGAAATATTGGAACCAGTTGCACTGTAGACAGGGTGACCATGAGTCCTCTTTTGCTCAACCACTTGCTGTTTGAGCCCAGCATGATTATCATGGTGTTTCTTTTCACTCTCAGCAGTGTCTGTCTTTTGGAACAGAACATGTTCTCTGACTTTTCTGCTTAAAGGTCTTGATTGTAGCTTTAAAAAGTTTTTTTTTTTTTTTTCTGTTTTTTAGGGAGGGAGGTTCATCTTTATTCTACTTAGATGGATATACTGGGAAGTAAATAAGAATTTTTGAGCACCTCATAAAAGTGCTGGACCCTTTTACATAAAATGCCTCATGCAGTTCTCACTCATGACTCGCTTCCTACAGAGGAGGAAATAGGGGCCCAGAATGAATAGTTAAGGTAACTTCCTCAATATTTTAAAGTTACCGAGGGGTCAACTTGTATTTGAATTGGTTAAAAGCCTTTTACAAAGCAGCGTGGCATACATGTTGGTACTTAAAATGATTCTTGGTGGCTCCCAATAGGACAGGACTCGTGTGCCTGTTGAATACTGTCTGTTCATCTGTGAATGAGCAAGTTTCTGCCCATGGACTCTCCCACCCACGACCATCGCATCCAATATTTGTTCTGAAATAATGCAATTATTTTCTCCTTCATTAGTGACTTACAACTCCAGGAAGGGTGAGGAAGAGAGAAGTATTCAGAACAAAAAAATTAAACTTTATATACTTACAGTTTGTGTAGATAGGTTTTCGAAATGGCTTTCCCTTAGAAAAGATGAATGCTACCGTGATACAGTTGATGGTGGTGATGGGCCACAGTGTAGTACTCTCAAAACTTAAAATTGAACCAGGAACCAGAGTTGCATTTCCAGTCCAGTTTCTTTCCAAACTCACAGTGGATGAGAAATTACTTTGGTTGGCCAGAAAGCACTCACTACAAGAGAATTGCCAGCATTTATGGGACTTTTAATTCTATTTTTATCCATTAGGTGAAAAAAAAATAGTTAATCACTACCATGGGACCTCAGCTTTCAACCTGTTCCAGCTGGTAACTACCAAGAAATATTTTGTTCACTTCTGGCAGTGACGAAGCAGAAATAAAACTCAGAGGATGTCGGGATTGTTCTGTGGCACTCCATTAAGAACAAGTAATCTGTCCTGAAAGGGCTTGGATGACAATTTTCTCTAGAATTTCTTTCCATTCAAAGAGTAAATGTACCATGCGAATTGGATGTGTGTGTGTTTCTTTTTCATGCATCAGAAGCCTCCTGTATCCTGAGTTTGAATGTCTATACTCCAACCCTCTCTCCTTATATAGGAAAAATCTTCCTAAACGTGATGCTCTTCCTATCGTGAGATGTCCATGATGCCATTTTGCCAATAAATTAAGGAAACTTCTCAGATTGATCTAGGAGACCTTCACATTCCTTTTCAACCTCCCAACCCCTTTTAGTCACTCCTCTCACACTCCTTACTCCTGACAGATGGGATCATTCCCTGTTCCTAAATGTCACGGTTTGCAAACTTGTTGAGTTGGTATGCTCCCTTTAATTGAAGTAACACCTACCTTTCAAACATCTCTATATTTAAAATTATGTTTGCTGGGAAGTGAATCTAGTGCATCCTATTCTTCCTTCTATTGCTCATTTAGCTCATTGTTTTGCAATGAATTTGTTAATATATTATTATTTTCCACCTGAGGGGTATGGTTTCCTTGAACATAAAATTTTTCTTTTGATTTTGTTTATTTTGTTTTACTTAAATTTATAACAAATCCTCAGGCACTGTATAGTGGGGTCATATAATATTTACTGAGAAAAATGCTTTCTCAAGATCCAGGATTTCCCAGGCTTGACCAGTCTGTTTTCAGTGTTCTTCTTCTTTCTTCTTTCTTCTTTCTTCTCCTTCCTCCTTCCTCCTTCCTCCTCCTCCTCCTCCTCCTCCTCCTCCTCCTCCTCCTCCTCCTTCTCAATAATGAAAACTACACGTTATTTTCCATAAGCTTTCTTCTTTAACTTGAAAGTTTATAATTACTATTATAACTTTATCAGTGAGATTCATTCTCCAACTGTCAGTTGGAGAATGTAAGAGAATTGGAGAATGTAAATTCAAATGTAAGACTTAATCACTGTCCTGGGCTCCCTAGGGTCAAGAAATGTAGGTGTCCAGTTAATGTTTGCAAACAAAGGACCAGAATTCACATTCTTGCACATGCAAAAAAATAGATTAGATGTCCTGAATTACAGAGTTTAACACCAGAGTACCTAGTCCAACCCACTCGCATCATACAGAAGCAAGCTGAGGGCTAGTATTGAATAGAGGTTAGGGATAGAAACAGAACTATCCTGATTTCCTGTCCACCCACCATTTGCCACACTGTATTGTCCCCTGTTTTTTGATGTCTCTGCCTGTATGCACTCCAATTTAGGGGGAAATCTGGTTTTGAAACGGAATAGCATTCTATACTTTAAGTAATACCTGAATTGCTGAATTTGAGGTTAAATGACAACCTTAGACATCATTTGGTAGTCTCCGATATGAATTTCGCTGATTTCTGGGTTTCTGATATCTTCACTATCACAAAGCTGGGGGGACTGGGGTGTGTGTGCATGTGCTTTTCTGGAAAGCTATTTTCCTCTTTTCTTTTAGGGTCAGGGAGTCTTCCTCAGAAAAATTAAAGTTTTCTCATCTACAATAAAGTTTTCTTCATCTTACCTTCGATTTATATAGTTAAAGGAAGAAAGGTCAGGAGGTGAAGAGATTTTTCCTGTGTCTAGAGTTCCCGTTCCATCAGAACAATGATACCATCAACTAACAATTAATTGTAATGTTCACTGGAAAAACTCAAATTAATTTAAGCAAACCTCTCTGCATGTCTGTTTCAGGGACCAGCAAACTACAGCCCCCAGGCCAATACAATGCACCACCTGTTTTTAAACACAAAGCTTTACTGGAACACAGCCACACCCACTTTTATTTACATATTGTCTATGGCTGCCTTTGCACTACAACAGTGAAACTGACTAGTTGCAACAGAGACTATCTAGATCACAGATTCTAAAACATCTACTGTGTGGCTTATCTACAGGAAATGTTTCCCAGCCCCTGCTCCACAGAAATCCAAACCACCATAGAATAATTCACACCACTGACCTGCTGATAGACCTACATACAGATCAACCAGCAGTGTGACAGATCTTCCCCACCCTCTCCACCTGACTCATCCAGGACACCACAATCAACTGTGTTGTTTTATCACTTGCGTTTTGCAGCTTGGAGACTCAATTTTTGTTAATTAAAATTTTAGGATATATGCTCAAACCAAGTTATATCTGATTACATCATCAGAATGGAAAGCTAAGAAAACAAACTCACCTGTCTCGGTAGACCTCACAATACCAGGGCTGTTGCTTCACATGGAGAAATGCACAGATCTGTACAATGCAAGTGAAACAGGAATTCAAGAAGATGGAGAGCAGCAAAGGGGGAGAGAGGAGCTGTCCCGCTGGTCGATACGGAGCCAGCTTTGGGTAGGCATGAGTTGAACTCACTGAAAGACAAGCATATTTTTTCCTTTACAATTTCATCATTAAGATTAAAAGATTGAGATGCACATTATCTTGAGTCTTGCATTGGAATTTGGATTCAGCAAACATGAATTTAAGGTTTATAACTACATAAGCACAATTATACCAGCTTTGTCTCTTCCATACTTCACCCTTAGAAATGAAATGTACTAAAAAGCCTATAATTAGTACAATTATCATATCACATGGCACACATATTTTTTTCACAACCAAACCAACCAGGGATGGTGTGTAAAAGAGGAAGATGGCCTTCCACATGGGGTATGCAGCACTAATATTACGTCCCAGTGATGACAGGAAAGTGGAGAATCAGAATAAGTAGGCATTTTTCTAGACGCATCTTCATATTCTTGGTAATTAAAGAAAGCACTCTGTCTATTAGTCATTCAACCAATGTTCTCTGAGCACTTTGATAGGCCAGGCACTATTTAGATGCTAGAAGTGTGTTCTCTTTCTTCCTGGAAACACACATAAATGGTAGTTTTAAATGCATTCCATTCAGTTAGAAAAAAGAACCCAAAGGAAAAAAACCTTGCTTCTAGATGTGAGTGGTGTATTTTTGGTCCCAGGATTTATTTTTTCAATCTAAAGGATTGGAAATGGGCAGTTACAAAGAATAATTATTTTTTAAAAAGATGGCTACATCCTTCTTAGAAGTTATGTATTCTACCAAGCCAATGAAAATGAAATGCACTTAACTTCTTGAGACAGAGCAGATAAGAAATATGGAGAAGTCAGGAATTAGAAACGTCACTTTTAAAAATTATCCATCACAGTCCCTCCTTCCTCCATTCTTGCCCCCTTCACACCCCCAACTATGTGTCATCATCCGCTTATCAGTGAGATTATTCGTCCTTTGGTTTTTTGAGACTGGCTGATCTCACTTAGCGTGATATTCTCCAAATTCATTCATTTGCTACAAATGCCATAATTTTATTATTCTTTATGGCGGATAATATTCCATTGTATGTATATACTACAGTTTCTTTATCTATTCATCAACTGAAGGGCATCTAGGTTGATTCCACAATCTAGCTATTGTGAATTGAGCAACAATGAACATTGATGTGACTGCATCACACAGTAGTATGCTGATTTTAAGTCCTTTGGGTATAGGCCAAGGAGTGGGATAACTGGGTCAAATGGTGGTTCCATTCCAAGTTTTCTAAGGAATTGCCATATGGTTTTCCAGAGTGGCTGCACTAATTTGCAGCCCCACCAGCAATGTATGAGTGTACCTTTTCCCCCACATCCTCACCAACACCTATTGTTGCTTGAATTCTTGATAATCACCATTCTAATTGGGATGAAATAGAATTTTAGGGTAGTTTTGATTTGCATTTCTCTTATTACTAGAGATGTTGAACATTTTTTTAATGTATCTGTTGATTGCTTGTAGATCTTCTTCTTTGAAGTGTCTGTTCATTTCCTTAGCCCATTTGTTGGAATGTATGATTGCACAAATGGTATGCCTTTACTTCATGTACAAACTGAGAAACAATATGTATCCCATTTGTGTACAATAAAAATAAATTAAAAAAAAAAAGAATGGGCAGAATTTGACTAGGTGGAAAGAGGAAATGGCTATATAAAAAGAGGAAGTAGAAGAGCACCAGGAAGGCCAGAGATACTGCTGAGCTTCATGAGATATGGCAGGGTCAGATCCTATATGACTTTACAGGGTTTGGTCTACCTTTTAGACCTGTCACCTAAAATGTTTGTGATGTTTGGGATTCAGTCAGCAAATGTTTATGAACCACTTTAAAGCATGCTTAGGACTTTGGTAAAGGATGACACAGTTGCAGTTCTCAAGTTATCTATAATAACTCAATTATCTGTTATCTGTAATAAATTGGAGAGATGTGATATCCACATTTGAAACAATAAGCAACCTAACATATAGAACAATTAATGTTTTGATCATAACAATAATATTGATATAAGGTACTAAGTTGTATGCTACAAATACAGAATGGTTTGTAATTAGCTGATTGTTTAAGCAGGTGGTGCATATTCTGCACATGTTGGTATTTAAATCAGGAATTCAATGATTTTAACATGAGAGTTGCTTCGGTGATTATATTCAAATATAATTTTTTTAAAATTTGTGTATTTTTGCAGTGCTGGGGATCATCCCAGGGCCCAGCACATTCTAGGCAAGTGCTCTACTACTGGGTTGCATCCCTGGCCCTGTCGAAGTTTTTTGAAACCTAATTTTAAAAATAATTTTATAATTAAAAACAATGATGAAAAAAAATTATCCATCACCAAGAAAAGACAAATAAAAAATACATGACATGCTGTCTCACACCAGTAAGAATACTATGATTAAAAAACAAAGAACAACAATGAAAAACTACAAATGCCAGTGAGGATGTGGACAAAAGGAACTTGCACACCTACAGGTAGAGCTGTAACTTAGCACAGCTAGTATGGAGAACATGGAGGTTCTTCAAAAAACTAAAAACAGAACGCCCATGCTACTTCTAGGCATATATACAAAGGAAATGAAAGCATAAGAGAGACCTGCATGCCCATAAATATGTGATAAATATTTGTGATAGCTAAGGTATAGATAGCATCATGCTAGGTGCCCATCAAGAAAGGGACGGATACACACACACACAGACCCACACACCATAGAGTATTATTCAGCCATAAGGAGAATGAAACCCTGTCATTTGCAACAAGATGGATGAAACTGGAAGACATTTTATAAATAAGCCAAATGTAGAACCACAAATTCTGAATGATTCTTTCATATGTGAAAACAGGGGGAAAATATTAACCTGAAAAGTGATAAGCTGGGGGTAGGGCATTGTGAGGGTGGAAGAGTGGGGGTTAGATCTGATCTAGCACGCTGTGTATATGGAGCTATCACCCTGAATCCCATTAATATATACACTTAATATTTGTTAATAAAAATTTAAAATAATCATGTTTCAGGTTTTGTTCTCCTTCCTTTTTCACATCTTATCTCTGGATTCTTTGATAAATAGGAGAAGGTAGAAGTGTATGTATAGGTTTGTGTTTGTGCACGTGGGGCAGGGTGGTAGGGACTGATGTTCAGTTTGGGATAACAAAACTCTGAAGTAGGTCTTCATTTGTTCTATGTGTGTCCTGGGGTAGCCATTAAACTCTTTGGTCCTTCACTTTTTTCATGTATAAAATGAGCATGTTGAAATGTTTAAATGGTTTCCAAATATTCATCCAACACATTTTTTCCAAAGCTCTGTGACTATCCACACCCTTACCATCAACAGTTCAAACAGTGTTAACAGTGTTTCCCTAGCAAGGTGGCCGGCCTGTGCCTGTGGAGTGTGCAGGGATGAGAGACCTCTCAACAGACAGTTCAAAGGCCAATGGAAATTATTAATAAATTGCATAATAAAGAATTTGATGGGCCTTTGTCCCCACTTCCTGGGATTTGTCCTCCAAATCCTTGACATTCCCTGAGTGCTCTAGCAATCTTTCTTTTTCATGGTGTGTCCTGATGGTTTATGCTAATAAGATGACTGATGGTGTCCCTGAGGAGAATTTTATGTCAACAACATTATCCAGGAATGGGACTGGTCATGCCAAAAGACAAACTGTGGGATTAGATGTAGGCTTTTGAACCACATATCAGCATGATCTCTAAGAGGGGGACAGAGAATGAGTTCAGCCTTGTGGTCAATGATTCAATCAGCCATATTTAATAATGAAAGCTCAATAAACTCTAGACTCTGAAGCTCAGTTGAGCTTCCCTGGTTAGCAGTACCCTGCACATTGTCACACAGCTGTGTGTCAGGAAGTGAGGCAACCTGGACCCAACAGGAAAGGACAATGGAAGTCACATTCGGGATTCCAGACTTTGCCCCATGTGTCTCTCTCTTCTGCTAGTTCTGATTTGTATCTTCTTGCTATAAATAAAACTTCAATCATAAGCATAGCACTTCCCTGAGTTCTGTGAGTTGCTATAGAAAATTATTGAATCTGAGGGAGTAGCGGGAACCCTTAAAGTAGCAGCCATGTGGTCAGATGGAGAGGTGGCATAGAAACCCCAAACTTCTGGCTGAATGAGGGAAGTCTTGTGGAGGCTGTGCACCTCACCTGTCATATCTGGGCTAACTCTTAGTGGTTGGTGTCAGAAGTCATGGGGTACACAAAGGAGTGCATAGTGTGGGCAGAGGCCAGGGCTGAAGACAGTGCAAAGAGACCATGCTTCTAGGTCACAGAAGGCAGAGGCTAAACTGCTTGGCATTCTCTCTGCCCTTCAGTATCTAAGGTGGAATGTGGCTGCACAGTTCATAAAGAGGGTTATTGGAGAGAAGGTTAGTGACTTCTCTGTGTATTTGGCCTCTACTTCTTTGGTTGTCTCTCTTACACATGCTCACTGTAGTTTCTGGACTTTTTATCTTAATTTTAAAAAAAGAATTGTGGTAGATTGAATTATTGGCTTCATAGAGACGAAGTTAATTTGGGGCTTCACTGTGTGACATTTTCTAGCCAAAGAGATTTTAGCATGGGTTCCAAGCATTCTTGCATGGTTCACCTTGCTCTGCCTTTGCTCTCTGTGACACTCAAGGAGAATACATACTGTCTTTCCATTCAGGCTGACCCTAAGGGAAAAATGTAAAGAACGGAATCAAACCCCATAGCATGACAAAAATCAACCAATCTACATTCTAAAGCATCATGGTTGTGCTGAGCAGCCTACATCTTCTGAATGACAGTCTATAAACCCATTGGTGGGGAGAATAACAGTATGGTGGCATAAGCCACTGAATGTTGGGGGTGAGTTTTATTTGGCATCTTTGTGGCAATAGCTGGTTGATGTCTATTATGGCTTGGATGTGAGGTATCCCCCCAAAGCTAATGTGTCCCCAAAAGCTTCATGCTGTAAGAAGGTTTGGAAGAGAAATGATTGGGTTATGAGAGCCTTAACCCAATCAGTGAAATGATCCCCTACGGGATTAACTGAGTGGTAGTGGAAGGTAGGTAAGGTGTGTCTGGAGGAGGTGGGTCATTGGGGGTGTGCCTTTGGATTATATTTTGTATCTGGTGAGTATAGTCCCTCTCTCTGGTTCCTGATGATCATTTGAGCTGCTTCCCCTCCACAACATTCTTCTATTGTGTTCTGCCTCACCTCAAGCCATGAGACCTCTGAAAGGACAAGCCCCCAAATGAATTTCTCCTCCTCTACAATTGTTCTGGTCAGGTATTTTAGTCATAGCAGCAAAAACGCTGACTAACAATATCCTCACATAGAGTATTTTGCCTTTTCCCGTATCAGAGACTCCTAATACTTCTAACAGGGAATCTGCTTTCCTGACTATATATAACAACAAAAAAAATTAATACCACCTTGGGAAACTTACTAGGTTCCAGAGATTGTGCCAAGTGTTTTATAAATATCATCTTTATTTCCTTAAAAATCAATGTAAAATAGATAAATTTCACAGATGATGAAAATGAAGCTTCAAATAAGAGACCCAAAATAACCAAACCAATCCTTAGCAAGAAGAGTGAAGCAGGAGGCACCACAATACCTGACTTTAAACTATACTTCAGAGCAACAGTAACAAAAACAGCATGGTATTAGCACCAAAATAGACATGCAGACCAATGGTATAGAATACAAGACACAGAGGAAAAACCCACATAAATACAGTTATCTCAAACTAGACAAAGGTGCCAAAATGCATTGGAGAAAAGATAACCTATTCAACAAATGGTGCTGGGAAAACTTAAAATCCACATGTAACAAAATGAAATTAAACCTCTGTCTTTCACCCCACACAAAAATCAACTCAAAGTAGATCAAAGACAGGCACTAGAACAGAGACCCGGCATCTAATAGAAGAAATGTAGGTCCAAATCTTCATCATGTCAGCTTAGGACTTGACTTCCTTAACAAGACTCCTAAAGCACAAGAAGTAAATACAAGGATCAATAAATGGGATGGACTCAAAATAAAAAGTTCTTCTCAGCAAAGGAAACAATAACATGAAAAGAAAGCCTGCAGAATGGGAGAAAAATCTTTCCCACACACGCCTCAGATAGAGCACTAATCTCCAGGATATATAAAGAGCTTAAAAAACTTAACACCAAAAAATAAATAAATAAATAAACCCAACCAATAAATGGGCTAAGGAAATAAGCAACTACTTCACAGAAAAATACACTTGATTAACAAGCATTTGAAAAAATATTCATCATCTCCAGCAATTAGAGAAATGCAAAACTACCCTAAGATTTCATCTCACTCCAGTCAGAAGGTCAATTATCAAGAATACAAGCAACCATAAGTGTTGGCGAGGATGTGGGAAAAAGGTATACTCATACATTGCTGGTGGGACTGCAGATTGGTGCAACCACTATGGAAAGTAGTATGGAGATTCCTTAACTTGGAATGGAACCACCATTTGACCCAGCTATTCCACTTCTTGGTTTATACCCAAAGACCTTAAAATCAGCATTCTACAGTGATGTACCACATCAATGTTTTTAGCAGTTCAATTCAAAATAGCTAAACTATGGAACCAACCTAGATGCCCTTCAACAGATGAATGGATCAAGAAACTGTGGTATATATACACAATGGAATATTACTCAGCCTTAAAGATGAATGAAATTATGGCATTTGCAGGTAAATGTATGGAGCTGGAGAATATCATGCTAAATGAAATAAGCCAAATCCATAAAATCAAAGGCTGAATGTTTTTCTGAGAAGCAGATCTGATACATAATGGGGGTTGGGTAAGGAAGAATGAAGAAACTTCTGATTGTACAGAGGGGAGAGAGGGGAAGGGAGGGAGTGTAGAGGTGGGAAGGATGGAGGAATGAGACAGACATTACTACCCTAGATACATGTATGACTACACTACCAATGTGACTCTGCACCATGTTCAGCCAGAGGAATGAGAAGTTGTGCTCCATTTGTGTACAATGTGTCAAAATGCATTCTCCTGTCATGTATAACTAATTAGAACAAATTAAAAAAATGTAAAAAGAAGTAGAAACCCTTGTTTAAAGATGGTTAGTGAGTGACAGAGTGAAGATGTGAACTCAGGTCTGTCTGACCATAAAGCCCCATGTTCCTTGCTCTACCGCATATTGCAGTATGGTGGATTTCATAAATTAAAAAGAACACAATGAGAAGCCCTGAAATACCAACTTGGATAGTAGTACTGTTAATAAATAGGCAGAGGAACTTTGCTGAATTGTCCAGATTTCCTTAAAATAATGATGACATATACTATCAGACTGTGTGCAGGGGAATGCAAATGTAGAAAATTAGACATTTTCCTTGGAATTAATCACCCCCCAGAGTTCCCACAGCATATTACTCATATTTCTGCTATGATAGAGGGTGGCTTGCATTAAATTTAGTTGTTTACCTCTGCACTCAGCAGACTGTGAGCTCCCTAAGGGAAGAAACCCTGCCTTGTTCTACTTTCATACCTTACTAAATCTAGCATAGGGCCTGCTCCAAGGGAAGATTCTGTCACTTCATATTCTAGTATCAAAATATGATATTTAATTGTTCAGCAACATTTGAATGTCATGCAGTTGATCTGCTTTACAAACATTTCAAAACTTGTAAGTTAGATTAAGTTAGATTTTCAGAGACTCATAAACCCATTTGAACTACATGCAAAATTCTGAGTGCATCTCAGAATAAGGTGCAAAGAGTGTATCTCCCATCAGCTTCTCCAAGGGAATCACAACCCAGAAAAGGTGGTCAGCAAAGCACTGATGGGGTTTATGGAAGTAATGTATTTATGTAATGGAGAAATTCCCTCCACACCTACTTCTCAGGGATCTGCCTCCTCCTATATCCTGGAGTACTCGGTCTACACGTAGCTGAGTTATATGGCCCCACCTTCATTCAGATAAATGATTGGCCTACTGGTGGACATTTTACCCAAGAGGGTCAATCCATTTCCTGTCTGGAAGATTTGCAGGTGTGACAACGAGAGACTGAGCTCATTACCTTTGGGAAGACAAGTAGAAAGTAGGGTAGACTCTGCCCTACTGCCACCTTTTGGAATCATTTGCAAGGGCAATGAATAGAAGCACTAAGTTAAAGCACTAAGAATGGAAAAATTAACAGGGAGAAGATGGCTGTTTGGAGATAAAGGAAGTGAGCCCATTTTTGACATTTCAGTGTTCTAGCCTTCCTCAGGCTCATGAGCTTCAGAGTTTCTGTTCTCAGATTTTTTTTTTTTTTGAAAGTTATATTCCAATCACCTTCCTTCTCTATCTTCTTGATCTAGTGCAAATGAATCTTGCTGAAGAGGAGAGAGAAGTGGCTAGCTCAAATTTTCTTCAAAGGAGCTGTTATACACATTGGAGTCCACTGGCCTTCGAGACATGCTTTTCCCTAAGTGACTTCCCTCCTGACTTCATCTTATTTTTCTCCTTGATTTTCTTTTTTATATATTGTTCTTTATCTTATTGTCTGCCTTTGAATTTTGCCTTAAAATCTGGTGGGAATAAGACAGAATATATGTAGGTAAGTAAATAAACTAATTAAGCACATGATGACATTGTTTCCTCTTGGTATCAAGCCTTAAGTTGCTTCCTCTGAAATGTAAGGAGCCTTGACAAGAGTCATTTCATACACTAATCTCATCCAATTGTCAGTGACTCCTAAGGGTTGCAGATGAATGTCCACAGTTCTCAGCTTGGCAGTCAAGATTCTCTGTGTTCTGTATGTCCACCTCACCTTTTCAAATTTTATCTCCTGCTGCTGCTTTTCACGTACCCCACTGTATGGTCAAATTGAAAAACACTTACCCCGTATTTATCATCTCTTGCTCATGCTGTTTCCTTCTATTTGAAATGCTATTCTTTTAGCAAAATGTTGTTGAAATCTATTCATCCCTACTGTGTTATTGTGAGTGCTACCTCTTCTGTGAGGCCATCCCTAGCATCTCTCTCCTTTCTCTGTTGCTGTCTCCTCCTGAAACCCAGATAGTCAAAAACAATCACTACTTTCTCTGAACTCCCACAGATCTGCTATTTTCTGCCACTCACTACTTTTGACTTGCATCTCATTCATTTATGCATGTGAGTCCCCCACTAAGCCTCTAAACTTGAGAAATCATGCTTTTTAGGTCCCAGACATCTTTGTGACTAACATGGAATAAGACAAGAATGCTTGTGTACGAGGAGGTGTTGAGAGTTTTGGTGAGCCTCCTGTTTGAGGGCAATAGATGGGAAGTGCCAGTTGAGCGTAAAGAGAGAAGATCCTGATGTTGCCATAGCACCTTGTAAGGCAGGCCCATTTTGGACCTTCAACTATAAGCATTCACTTCCCCTGGCTCTATGTACGGATTCAGCAAGGGAAAACCATAGAGATTATCAAGAGATTCTTCAAGGGGAATTGTTAGGAGTAGCATGGACTGTCATTTTCTCCTCAGTGTCTCCACAGTCTAATGAGATGTCATAAAACCCACTCTAGGACACTTGACTGTGCTTGCTCCTTCTCTGTGGAAACAGAGAAGGGAGAGGGCAAACAGTGAGTGAGACCAAACTATACACCTACCATTTGGTAGGTCAAGTAGATGTCATGAGTTTAGCCTGACTAGAGCAACTCCAAGGGGATCTGCCCAATGGTGCAGACTGCAAAAGTCTTTGTAGTATGTACCACTAGAACACAGCTGCAGAAAAGATTCCTGAGGGGTCAAGAAAGAGAGTACATCCCACGTCAGGGAGCCGTCCACTCCAGACCAATTCGCAGGGAAGTTCTGAAGTTCACAATGAGCTTCACATAAATTGCCTGAGTTTACATGCCTGCTATGTCAGAGGCATTTGACAGGACAGAACTACAATGCCTCCACTTAAATAAGAATAGCTCTGCTCTTGTTGGTCTTATTCCCTGAATAAAGGAGGATAGTGGGCAAAACAAGGCAAATAAAGAAGGAAAAATAAATGTGTGAATTCTGTCATTACAGAGTGTTTATATCATTCTCAAAACTCTGAAGTTGTTAAGAGCAATTGTTATTTTTCTCCTCTTTCCACTGCTAGCTCCAACCCACGGGTCAGACTTGATGGAGAGGGAGAAAAGCTTTAAATTGGATAAAAATGTGAAATATTAATTTATAATACCTGGACTTTTCATATCTAAAGATGAGGTCGTTTTAATACTTGGAATTGACCAGGAAATGACCTGACTATAGGAGAACCGAGCTTGCAGGGAAAATCTTGGAAGGCAGAGAGTGAAGAGCAAGTAAATGAAAATATGTGTTTTTGCCTCCACTCTCATCTTCACCCTCTTCTAGAGGGCATCCCATCTCCTGGACCAGTTACAGGTTTGTTGAATAACCGGATAAGAACTGTCACTCTGATAGAACATCATGCTTCCCATCTCTCCCCCTTTTGATGTGTTCTTCTTTTAGAGATAATCATGGTCCTTCTGGGAGTCATCCATCGCCCCCACTGAGCCCACACTGGAATGAGAGGCTGAGTTTCACAGGGTGACAAGCTGGCATGATGGTCAATAGGCTATTGTCACTGGAAAGAGTAAGAAGCCCCACCTCCACAAACAACATGGAATTAAGTAGGTAAGTCTCAAAGTAACTTCCTCAAGGATGTATAGCAATTCTGAGGCGAAACTAGAACTACTGCCCGTATTTTGAAGTTTCTAGTGAAACCAGGCTACCTGAATTCAGTTCTGATTCTTTTCAAGTGATCACCAAGTCAGTCAATCTTCTCAAAAGACAAAATAGGAGAGGTGCAGTGTGAGATAATTGAGCTTGTCAGAGTGTTTAGTGCACCCTGCACCATGATGTAGACTCCATAGGCCTCATTTTATCTGATCCTCAGGGCCCATGAGGACATTTCACCCGAGGAAATCATTTATTTCTTAAGTAACTTGCTGAAGGTCACAGAGTTAGAGAATGGTAGATGTTCATGGCCTTCACCCCCAAACCACTGCCTGCTAGCTCAGTTCTTAGAACCTCCCACTGTTCCTTTTTAGTTTCATTCATAAATAAACCATGCAGATTGCTTAAAATATCCAACAGCATAGAAGCAATAGCGTTGATTCAAAATTATCCAGTCATATGAATATTAATAACATGTAGAAAACTATTTAATGGGCTATGAATAGACACTTCAATCCTAATCATCAAAACTCTTATCACTTACATCTCTAAAACTGGTGAATTTTGTCATTTGGTTGATATAATAAATGACTTCAATATCAGTTTCATGTTTTGAGATGCTACGTGAAATTCTCTAAGTTATTAATATCCTGCATTATCTGATGTTTTATCAGTTATTTTTCATAACACTCCATTGTTGAACAAAGAAAAGGGGATGACAGGGCCATTATTTTTCTTTGCCTTCTGTTGAGGCAGTTACCTTCCTCCCTTATTAAGAGTTAGTATCAGGCCCTGAGTTCCTTGATCAGAAATACTTTATCAGTGTCAGCTCAAAGGAAGGAAATGAGCAATAGCTGCTGTAAGCCACACCTTACTTTTGAGAGAATTCCACTGGAATAAAATGTTAGCATTTGTTCTCACATGTCAAGGACCTAGAAAACCCTAGTTTCATGTCAACATGAAGCATAGCTGAATAATAGAAAGTGACCTTCGGGTTTTAAAAATTCCCTTTCTAGATTTCTTATTCATTTCTCTATGTATAAGACAAAAACCTACAAAGAGCTCAGAATGCACTGATGAACTTTTGAAACTAAGACCTGTTTGCTATCAGGTATTTTATTACCAAGCCTGGGGACTTTAAGCCTCAAAATCACACTTTCAAAAGATTCATAGGCAGGCTGGGGATATAGCTCAGTTGGTAGAGTGCTTGCCTCGCAAGCACAAGGCCCTGGGTTCAATCCCCAGAACCACAAAAAAAAAAAAAAAAGAAAAAAAAATATTCATAGGCAATGAGGTTTTAGTAATTGGGGTGCCACTTTCTCAGAAGTTCTTATTTGTGTAAGTAGTTCCAAAATTTCAGAAATAAATACGAGTAATGCAGTTGACTCTGCTAAAAAGCTTACTTGTTAAACAGACCATCAAAGTAATGGCTATGTCCTGCATGAGATACTGGTAATTCCCAAAGAGTTGTAGCTGCTGAAAAAGAAGGAAAAGTAAATATAAGTGTGGCTTCTGTCATTACAGAGTATTTGTATCATTCTCAAAACTCCTTCTAAAGTTAAGAGGCGATCGTTATTTTTCTCCTTTCTTCAGGAATCAAACAACTTACCTAAAATCATTAGAACTCACAGGATGGAATGAGACCAGATCATTACTTCCCCAGCCTTTAACTGAATTCCACATTAGCAATGGGAGTCCGTTATGTGGAACCACACTTCATTTGGTCACATTAATTCTGGCATCTGTCCTCTCAGCCCAGGCAGTGGAATTCTCAGGACAAGATTTTAAAGCCTGAAACACCCCTCGGGAACATTAAACTTTAAAGTCAAGGCCTAAGCACATTACAGACCAGATTTATGCACATGAAAAATATGGCTGGCCTTTTAGAGAATGAACCAAAGGCTCAAAGGTTTCTGGGTTAAGGTCCTTAAAGGACTCTCTTACTTGGATCCAGATAAGCAGAATAAGCGACTTCTGTTTGGCTGTGATTGCTACTCCATCCATGGAGATGAGTTCTGCTTTCACCTCTTGGAAAGGTGTGGATGGCTTCCTCAGTGTGTCACCCCACACCCAAACTCTAGTTCTTTCTGGCTTCTTTAGCATTTTTCTCATAGTCTTTCTCTTCTTTCCCCTCCCCACTCCCCCAAGAGGTAAAAAGAGATGAAGCGGGGCAAAGTTTTAATAGCGGCTTTCGTTTTCATTGTTAAGAACAGTTTTCTTGGAACTCTGGAGGCCTTTGAAAACCACCCAGTCCAACATCCCAGGGGCAGCTATTTGCCATAGGCAAGACCTAATGTGTGTTTTGAACCTAGGATTCAAAATGTGAACCTAAGATTCCTGACTTCCAGTCTGGTTCTTAGTTCTGCCCCGCTGGTTGCCCTTTGGCCTTCCACATGTGTTCCATGCAAATCACGGCCCACGAGATGCCACAGAGCTTGTGGTCCTTGATTCACCTCTTAAATCACCCAGGAAAACAATAAAATAGCTCTTTTCCCGAAGTATACTTTGAGACTGTTAGATCCTTTTACTGTAGAATTATAATTAAGTTAATGAAGATTACTTTCAATCTATATATAGTTCTTCCATAAAATTAATTGATCTTAATGGTTATTACCATTTAATTTTGAGAATTTTTTTTTTTTCATTTTTAAAGAATTGCTAAGGTCTAACTGTGCAAGTTCTGGGTAGATTTAGGAGTAAATCTCCAGCGTGGGGAAATTTTTAGCATTCTAGTCTTTCAAAATCAGATTCAACAACTTCTCTCCTTTTTATCTCTTTGCAATCTTTTGCCAAAAATATTCCACAGTTGGAGACTGATCCATTTCCTGCCAAGTTATATTTAGGCTGCTCTGAAGCTCTCTTCATGCTCCAAAGAAAGAAACAGGGGTTTGGAGAGGTCAATGGTCTCAGGTTATCCAGAGAAAAACAACACCCTAGAAAAATGATCCACAGCTACTTATTTTTAGTCCACATTCCATGCACCCTTATACCAGGTTTTCAAGTTTGTAGGCACCTACTTCAAGAGATGTCATTTATTTATAAAATATTAAATCCGATCTAGGGGCCATACCCCAGAGAATAAAACCAGAAATGAAGAAATGTAAATGCAATTAGAACTGGGAAGAAATGATTTTCATTCATACCCAATAGAGCAGTGACGTTCCAATAAACTGGATTATGCCATACATGGTCAAGTATTTAAATACTCCAAAGGATGAAACCAGAGCAGCTCGGCCTTCTCTGTTTAGAATAAATAAATAAAAACAACTGGTTATGTATGAAACACATCTACTAAACTTTCTTACATTTCAAAAAGAGTCTGATTCCTTTTTGTTTTTTTTTTTTTTTTTTGCAGTGCTGGGGATTGAACCCAGGGCCTTGTGCCTAGGAGGCAAGCACTCTACCAACTGAGCTATCTCCCCAGCCCAAAAAGTCTGATTTCTAATAGCCTGTTGATATACATTCACTTATTCATTGATTCACTGTCTCATATACTTAGTCATTCATTCATTCATTCTCTCCTCCAGTCATTGCACTAGTTGATTCTTGACTCACTTTATTTAGGTCTTATGAGGTACCAGAATTTACTGAGAAGAATGGAGTATGTAAAATGAACAGACACAGTTCTTTCCATGGAGTATGAAGGCTATCATGTATATGAAAAACACAATGCAAGATTAATCAAACTACATTATGTGCATGTGTGAATATGGCATAATGAATCCATTATTACATCTAATTATAATGCACCCACAGAAAAAACACCCAGTGCCACATTAGAATTAGGTGCAGCATGTCAAGCACTCCCTTAATTGTGACTCCTATTTCAACAGCACATGCTTCCTGAGAATGGGTGTATATATGTTCTAGAAGCCTTAGACACATAAGGCTAAAGGAGAGGTGCTCTTACATTGTAGGAAGGGTGGATGTGGTTCTGGTATTTGAGATGGAATTGCTGGCTTCAATGTTCCAGGGAGAACCCAGGGTAATAATCTGGACTGGCATGGAGATCAAGAGACCAAGACTAGAGCTAGAACTGCAGCTTAGAAAGTAGATATTTCCCCTTGTTAAAAAAAGAATCCCACTTGTTATTCCTTTAACAGTTTGTTGGATGGTAAATTATGACAGGTCAGAAGACAATGTGAGGTAATAGCACACGATGGTCCTGCACTCTCCTCTTGTCAGGGCCAAAATAAACCCACAAGGGAGAGACCCACATCTACTTTGTTTCTAGCCCCAGTGGCATGGACACCTGCTCTGCTCAAAGACTGTTAACAAAAGGAGGACATGAAAAGGAAAATACAGGCTAAACTACTATCCACTTTGCCTCAGGAAAGCTGAGAGAGTTGGGGTGGGGGTGGGAGATGGGCCAGGTTGCTTTGGGCAGATGTTTTCCAACAGCCTGTGAGGTGCTGCCATTTGTTTTCAACAGAGGATGGAGCAGAAGACAGCTGAGAGGAGGCAAGTCTGTGAAGCCTAGATTGTTTTCCCAAATCTGACATAAATATTGCAATTTCATCTTTTTTCTACAATTGAATATAATTCTAGAAAAATTAAGACATCCAGACTCAAAGGGAAGTACAAAAACAATTCTAAGGAAAGGCTAAAGGGAGCCTCCAAATTTATAACTATTCTTAATAATTATGAATTCTGGGTAGTTCACACATTTATTCACACATTCCAGAAATATCCATTGACTGTTCTGAAGTACTGAGCTTAGTGCTAGGCATGATACTTGATAAAGAAATGAATAAGACATAGTCCTTGCCCTAAATGACTTGAGCTATAACTCTCAGAGAATTATTCTTCAAAGGACACAATATGAAAGCATCTGGGTGTGGACCTGGGCACAGAAAACCTGGGCATCTAAAACCGCACCTCATTGCCCTCCTGGAGTGCTTTCTCAGGAATAAGCAAGCGTCTAGGATAGCAAAGGGTAAAATGAGCCCAAGAGACCTGAGCCGTATTTAATTTTTATGAATCTATGAAATGCAAAAGCAAAGAGTTTCTACCCTGAAGTCTTACTAAGACGTCTGCCACTACAGAAAGTTTATTTCAGAACTCCCATTCCAACACAGCGCATTGCATTCATAAATGTATTAGGCCACCTGTGGGAGGAAGAAATCGAAAATTCCACATTTTGGATAGATCAGGTAGGCACTTTGAACAACTATCCAGGAGGTCAAACTCCCAGCACAAGTCCAACACCCCTGCCTCTTCAGCTGAGCCTCCACAACTCCCATCTGAGAATTCCTGCCCAGTTAGGCTACTTCCCAATCACAACCCTGTTTCCAAATGCGACTTTCCCATTTCCCCAACTGGAATTCCCTCTCACCTCCTTTATGTTTACATAAAATGTATTCATCCTTCAAGTTGCTGAAACCTTCCCTCATGGCTTGAGTTCAACTGCTGGAACATTTGCTGTATTGTCTGGATATTAATTTATATATATATATATATTTTATGTCATTCAGGGATTCAGGGCAAGGCTCTGTCTCATACTTTATTGACTATATTTCTAAGCACAACATTTAAAAAAGAGCTCCATGAGTTGTATTAATGATGGAAATCATAGCACCAATACTATCATTGTGTAGTCTCCATGACATGAACTAAGGTTAAGGTAATAGAGCAAACAAAGGCCAGTCAGTAAAACCTAATGCTTGTTTGACTATAGGTGAGGAAGAGGAAGGAGTTAAAAGTACTCTGAGATTATGGATTCAATGACTGACTGTAAGAACTAATCATCCCCAGGAACAGGAAGTGAGGAGCTGGGAAAAGGAGGTGTTTTGGTGGCAGAGGTGATGGTATTAATGGGTGAGGAAGGATGCAGGTGCAGATGCCTGGAATTTAGGAAGAAATGTCAGGCTGCCTTGCTGACATGCATCCAGGGGCATGGAGCTTCAGGCCTGACACCTGTCCTCCAGTGACCTGCTCATTTTGATGCACCAAGGGACATGCTGAAGAACTTGACAGTTTTTTTTTTGTTTTTTTTTTTATATACACTAAAAAACTGGCGATGGCTCCTAGACCATGGACCATAAAGATGCCTAAATCCATCCTCATGCTAGAGAAGACAAGAGCAGAATGATATTTATGAACAAAATATGAAATCTAATGTCTTATTCTGCACTACATTCAAAATACAAGTAGCGAGAAGATCAGAAATGGGAGTGGAGTAAGGGAGGTATAGTGGGAAAATAAACTGCCTTTACTGCTTTACAGAGTCAACTGTAAGCACTTTTAGGTAAGCAGTTATGATACTCACCTATTTTTTCTTTGGAGACATACAATAGGGTCTGGGGAAGCTACCTAGTGATATGGTCCCTTTCTGTTTTCTTGGGAATAATGTTCTGGGAAGTATCCAACATGGGAATTACAGGAGAAGGGAAGGAGTACCAGGTTTTAAGTAGCAAGTCAAGCTTTCAACTATCCACATGACACATCCATCTATTCTTTAAAGCTCAGCAAAAGTCACTTCTCTTTGTGGCATTTGCTACATTCTCAAGCAATGCTAATTGCCCCTTGGTTGGTGCTCCAACTGCACTTCACTCATGCCTCTGTCCTGGTGTTTATGACTCTGAGTTAGAGCTGAATTCTATCTGTCTACAGAGACAATGAACCTTTGGGCATGGGGGTGGAACAGGAAGAAGTGGTTTACCTGATGAGATGAGGCACACACTCGATGTTGGCTATTTTCGAGGTGAAGGGGGATGCCACTGATGCTTCCTGCTCTGACAGCGAGATGCCCGCATGAGCCATTTTCAAAGCCTGGAATGATCCATTCGTGTCATACCTGTGACTTCTCAGACCAGGCTATTCTTCATATTCCAATGTTACAACACTATACCCTTCATCTCTCAGTCTCTGTTCATGCTATTCCAGCACCTGGAATGCCCTGCCTCCCTAGATCCATAGTCACTAATGAAAGAGGCACCATCTAAAGAGTGATCCAGAGGTGAAAGGGCGGTATGGTGCATGTGCACGCATCTGCACACACGTCCACAAAATGTGTTAGCCATGGGGGTGCAGATGTCAGAAGAAATGGAAGCACTCATTCAGAAAGTCTATTAGGAGCTGGGTGTGTTGGCGCATGCCCGTAACCCAGTGACTCAGGCAGCTGAGGTAGGAGGATTGCAAGTTCAAAGCCATCCACAGCAACTTAGCGAATAAAAAACAAAACAACAACAACAAAAAAAAAAACATAAAAAATAAAGAGGGCTGCAGATGTGGCTCAGTGGTTAAGTGACCATAGGTTCAATCCCTGGTACCAAAAAAAAAAAAAAAAAAAAAAAAAAATCATAGAAAAATCTATTAAAAAGATGACAGATTTGGATGGACTTTGGGTGGAGACTTACCATCTCAGTTCTTACACGTAGCAGGTCACCTTCATGAAAAGCAGGGAGAGATGGAATCCCCACCTTTCTCTACTCCACCTGATCCAGCCAACCAGCTAACTGCTGGGATGGAGTATGGGACATACAGCTTTGTCACTGGAGACAGATATCAGGTCACACTTACACAGACTTAAGTAATAAGAGTATGTAGTACATATGTTGCCTTGTTGAAATAAGGGCTTATTTGTTTCTCATAAAGACTGTGAAGTGTCCAGACAGCCCACAGAGAAAACTGGTCAATAGCCCAAAAAGCCTCTAATCCTATAGAAGTATATGGGCATAAAAGAAGGTTTTGCATTTATGTAGTTCTATAGAAACACAAAGTATCTGGCGCCATATCTGGCATATACTAGATTCAGGTTCAATAAATGTTAGAACATTTTCTTCTTCCTCTTTACCCTTAGTGATTTTTCTTTCTCTATTATATAATTTGGGGTCATCCACAATATGTTAGAGTTAGTTTACACATGATTCTTTTTTCTGTCACACAATGAACCCTTTGAGATATAGACTATAACTTTTTTAGCATTTGGTATCTTCGTTTTCTTCTAAACACCACGTAATTAAGAGGAAGGGATATCCATTTTAGGTTTTCAAGACCAGTCTAACAACTACCCATAAAATGTAAGGCAGAAAAATTCATAATGAATCTCTAAGGATGAACATAGTTTTTCACAGAACTTTGAAGAAAATATTTAAGAGGAAAGTGTAACAAATACCTGGATCTTAAATACCTAAAAAGCTTTGGAAATACAAAGAAACCTCCTCCCTCCTCCTTTTTCTTCTTTTTCTTCTTCTTGGATGAGGTATTAGAGTTGAACTCAAGGCCTTGCGCCCGTTACGCAAGCTACTACTGAGGTATACCTTCAGCCCTCTCTTTCACATCTTGACCCACAGCTACTAAAATATTTTCTTATGTACATAATTCTTAAGGTAGACTATTGTTTCAATCATACCTTTAAAACTCAGAGTATAAAATACATACTGTGTTTTTATTGTGTATGAGAAATAATCTCAGAAACATCTAATTTAGATTTTGCTATAGTATGTGATAACCAAATACTGTAGATTTCACTGAGCGCAAGAGGTTTTGATGAAGCTGACTTTAAAAAATTAACCCTAGAGTGGAAGTTTGGCAGGAATAAATATAATTTACACATAATTCTAACTTAACCAGTTTCAAACTTTTCCTTCACTCAGACTTTTTCAGCTATTTGCCCTTAGGCTAAAGCACTTCACTTCCCTGAGACTTCATTTCCTTGTTGACAACAGGTAAGATTTAAACCAACTAATTCCTGTAAAGTCCCTTTTGGGTCTGAAATATGGATCTAGGTAGCATTCCCTTGTTTTTATCATTCCAGGAGTTGCCAGTAAACAGTTAAAGGGACTTCTCTCCACTTCCAACCTGATCATTCACAGCAAAATGACCAGGTGGCTGCTGTGGAAAGATGAGGAGACCACCCCAGGGGACCCTTGGGCCCTCTAAAGGGACACTGAGGAGCTGTCTACATGGGCAGAAGTAATCTGTACTCACTCCACAGTCGTTGGCTCCGTCTCCGCACATGCCCACATAGTAACTGCAAGGAAAAGGATGAGAGAAATCAATTGCTCAACACTGCAGTCAAATCACTTCCATCATAACTAACTCACAGGCGAGGTGTATGCGCATGAATGCACGCGTGCGCCTGCACCTCTGAGCGCATGCGTGCCGCATCCTAAACACTTGTAGAATCAGGATGAAGGAAAATGACTCGGAGAGACACAGTCCCAGAGGGAAAGGACATTACATGATTTAAACTGTTTCAATCAATCACATAGAAATGGTTGTGATAGCACCAAGGACCTCGGCAAAGACAGTAATCACACACTTCAGAAGAAGTCCTGTTTGATTTTACTCACCAAAGTCAAGCTTAGGTGTGCACAGTCAAGCTTATGGCACTTTCCGCACAACCTAATACAGAGGTCACGGCCTCAACTGGCTGTGTTTGGTTATTGCTGAGAGTTTAAGAGTTCAGACGCTAGGATGAGAAACATTTGGGATATAGTTTCACAAATACAACTAGAGACATGTGCACGTATTCTTGATGCATCTCAGTGACAATGAGACAATAAGCTTTCCATCTATGACAGTTTGATATGCAAACAGGATATAAATAGAAAAGCAGAAATTAAAGCTGCTGCCAGGGAAAAGGAATCTGATACAAGACACAGTCTACCCTCTATTATCAGGAAATAATGCATTATAGATAATGATTAATGGCAATGCTACATGAGATACAGTGGCATTTTCCCACAAATTGATAAACTGTAAACATCAATAAGGGGAAAAAGTCAAGTTCCCTTATAATATTCTTATTATTAGTCAGAACATAAAATGGCCCTTTTAATATGTGTCAAAAATGGTCAACTGTACACAAATTCATAATTCATAAGGTTCGACCTACTATTAGGCAGTTAGAAGAAAATCACCCTATAAACATGTGTGTGACAAGACTGTCCAGAACTGGCTTCCTTTCTTCAGGCTGAAAGTGTGTTCAGTCTTAAACGTCATCCAGTGTTCCCTGATTTCAGAAGGAGAATCCAGACAGCCTTGTGCACATACATGGCCAGAGACAGAAGCACAGAGGACAGGGAAATTGAGAGGACAGCTTATTCCAGGACAGCATAGGCCTCCCTGAGTGGATTGTTTTAGGGGAGCATAGCTTTTCAGGGTTGAGAATTTAAGTTGACAACATTTCTCAGGCATTTGAGGCAGAGAAAATTACTTTCTTCAGCCAACATCATGAAATGGCCAAGGCAGTGAGTTAGTCATTTTAGACGCTGGTCGGTTATCCATCCTGAAAGCCCCATGGGAGTTAATAAGCAGTGTTAGCGACTTTCCTATGGATGTGTAGCAGCCAGATTCAATGGTAAAGGCAATCTCCCAGTTTCACTAAGAACTTATCAGCAATTATTTAAAGTTTCACTATTTTCTGTTCCTTTTTGCTTTTTAAGATTTAGAGGCCAAAGATAAACCCTCCCAGCAAGTAGTAGGTGGATCTGGTCTCAGCAAGAACCATTTTGCTCTGATGTGACTTGGTCATGCTGTTTTTGTACCAGGATTGAACCCAGGGGTGAGGGGGGCACTTAATCACTGAGCTACACTCCAGCACTTTTTATATTTTATTTGGAGACAGGGCCTCACTAAGTTGTTTAGGGCCTTGCTAAGTTGCTGAGACTGGCTTTTAACTTACAACCCTCCTGCCTCAGCCTCCAGAGCCACTGGGATTACAGAAATGAGTCACCATGCCCAGCTCATCTGTGTTTTTGAGGGAGATATGGAAAGATCTGCCTTTGACTTTGGACTCTATATCTAATCCCTGCCAGGTGCCATTTTTCTTTTTCCCATGAGGACTGGAAATTCACACATCTTCTAAAGGACCTGAAAATTTCAGGCGGTAACTCGCATGCTGTCACATTCTGGGCTACACAAACTCCTCGTTACTTCCTTTCTCCACATCTCAGCAGAGGATCTTCCTCTAACACACTTTATGGGCCACAAAGTGAATGCTGTTGGAGGTAGGCAGCCTCTTCAGTGGCTCTCAATGTTCCCCACACCCTGACACACTGCTGTGAAAGCTACTCCCTTGAGTGTGGGCTGGACCTACTGATTTGCTTCTAATAAGGAGAAGGCAGCAAAAATGATAGGAGGTCATATCTGAAATTAAGATATGAGAATCAGCAACATCCTTTCTCTCTCTGGTTCTTCTTACTTGCTCACTCTTATGGAGGCTAGCTACTACACTATGAGCTTTCTTATGAGTGGCTCATATGTCACAGACCTGAGGGTAGCTTTTCCCAACAGTCAGTGAAAAGCTAAGGCTCTTAGTCCAACTGCCCACAAGGCACTGAATCCATCCAACAACATGTGAGAGAAACTGGTGGCAGATCTCTCTCTAATGAAGCACTGAGACAACTGCAATCCTGACCAACACCTGATTACATTCTTGTGAGAGACCCTGAACCAGAGACTTATCCAAGCCAAACTGAACTCCTCACCCACAGAAAGGTAAAATAATAAATGGTGTTATTCTAAGCTAAGGATTAGGGAAATTCGTTACGCAGCAATAGGTAACAAATACATTCTCCTTTCACGCGCACCACCTACTTTAATTTCTGAAATTCTTCAACAAGGCTTGATTTCTGCCCAGGAGACATTCTTGCAAAAATGGTTCCATTCACCAGAATCTAAAGAAAAAAATAACCATTGCAAATAAGATTAGGAAGAACATTATAAAAATAGAAGTTCTGAAAAATCCTTCCTGGCCACAGATTTAATATAGCATTGGGAGGCATGTCATTAGAGCTAATGTCAGAAAAGGGAATCAAGGAATTTAGTGCTTTAACATTGAACTTTCACTTGAGTCCTCCATCACAACTATATCACTTTTTTTCCAGACCATTTTTCCAAGAGGAGAAGACCTCTAATTAATAATAATAACTAAGAAGCAGCAAAGCCTAGAAATAAAAATGCTCAAGGAAATGAGCACTTTTTATTACACACTGTCTCCAGAGTTGTAGGACAGGCAGCAAAAAGAGCAGTAGACCAGAAGCTAGAAACGAAGTTCTGTTCTCAGCTTGGTTCCAATGAACTGTGCAAACCCCAGCTAAGGGACTTAACCTCTCTGAGTCCAAGCTTCCTATGTCTACAAGAAAGAACCAGACTAGGAGCTTTCTAGACACCTTTGGGATCTAGATTCTACCATCCTTGACTGGTGAGGTGACAGAAGTTTTAAGACACTGCTAACAGATGGTTGCTGCCTTAAGCATGTGCTCCATTTATCTCCTCCACATTGACAGCACAACCCTGCACAGCACTATTTTAAAATAGGACACATAGAGGACAAGATAACAAATGATTTTGAAAATAAACTGTGGGTCCTTTGTTTCCTCCTGCTGTAATTTAAGAATCAAGACAGGAAGGGGAATAGAGCTCAGTCTGACAGGGGTTGGTGGCTTTTAGAAGAGAGGCTCTGTTTCCAACAGGCATTGTGTTTGACACTGTTTGGAAATTCTCCAAGGTGGGGAGAGGAGGAGGGATGGAGGCTGAGATGGAACTGGTCACAGAGACGAGAGGAGACACGAGAACTCGAACCCTGGAGAGGAGGCTGTGTTCAAGTGCAGGACCTGGAAACTTCTGCAAGGGCAGTTCCTTTGAGGCTGCTTATTCCCTAACTCTGTGACGACACCAGCAGTCATCACTCTCATTACTCTCTTTCCCCCCGTTTTGCCCTTCTAATTTGAAGAGCAAAACAAAACACTTCATGTCTCCAGTACTTACTTTTGGAAGCAAGCTGTTGAAGTGCTGAAATATCACTTGGTATGATTTTCCACTCATTGCAAAATGGTAACTGCTCCCTGTTTCCCCATCAGACCCGGAACTGCTTCCAATATTAACACAAGCTTCCTAAAATCAAAAGGGCATCATTTCTACATTGGTGTTTGAGGAATGTCTCTGCTTTCCTGGGTTTTGTGGAAGACACTGTGAGGGTCAACAAATGCAGGATGTGCAATTTGCCCATGGAAATTTGATCCAGGGAGAGAAGACACTCAAAATGTCCCTCCCCAAATCATATGCACCTATGTGCTCTGACAACATGGTGCTCTGGACGCTTTCCTGAGAGAGAAAGCTCATGACATCCGACTCCTGAGGAAATCATTCCAAGGTACCAGTTAGTAATTAGAAGGAAGAACACTCCATCCCTCTCCTCCTCAGGCAACCTTGAACGTCCTAAGATCTCTTACTGTTCATTTGTTCAAGTTCTTCAGTGTAAAGTACACAGAATCTTTTTAGGTGCCCAATTCCTTTCAGCACCTGACCTCTGTTGTGATCCTACCAAATCAGGTGACCCCTTTCCTGGTGGTGCCCGCACCCTCTTCTCTTCCCACATCCCATTGCACCAGCACTTCCCCTTCTCTAAAGCCCCTTCCTCCCCTCTCCCACCTGTCAGTGCCCGCTCCGACAGTGTTCTAGCCCACAGCTCCCGGCTGGGGAGGAAGCAGCGGATGCCTCTCTGCTCGTCATGTCAAAAGCTGAAAATGGTTTTTCATGCAACATTTCTCAGAGGGGCTTGCATTTATGTAGGACTCTGAATTCAAATAGCATAGGAGATGACAACATTTTATTCATTAGAGAAATTCATGTCAGGGAAAGTTTTGTTATTGGAGACAAGGTAAAGATAACTCTCCTCCTCGACCGCCCATTGCAAAACAACTAACAAAAGACATGCTCTGAAGCAATCCACACGGGACAAGAACAGGAATCCCTCAGCTTCTACTAGAAAAGATGGGAGAGGAAGAGTGGTGGAGAGGGCCTGGGGGGAGGAGGAAGGCTGCCTGTGATGTCACTTCCCCCACTGGTGACCAAAACTTCAGTAAAGGTATTAAAACTTCAGTAAAGGTGTTAAACTCATGAATGAGCTTGTTAAAATTAGTGAAGGTCCTAAACTCGGACGTGGGCAACATGCACTGAGCCAAACTAACCCACTTCTTCCCAGGGACAGGGTCACTCTGTACAGTTGTGCAGTTTGTCCACTACACAAAGGCCCACTCTATACCTTACAACCTAAAAGGCTGGAGCAAGGGAGCATTTCTGTAATTCATCAACTGGAGGACCATCTCTTTGCAGTCACACAAAAGCATAGGTGTGCCCTTTAGAGATGGAGTGTCAGGCCAAGGCTCATTCTCATCACATGAAGAGCTATTCTATTTACAAATGCACAGGAAGTTTGCTATCTACAGAAATTCGACACCTGTCAACTCCATGTCACAGGCACAATCTAAATGGCATGTATCTGTGAAATCATACAGGCCTGGCTCCAGTTTCTGCTCTGCAACTTACCAGTTTGTGCCTTGACTAGCTTACCTTTCTCTGCTTGTTTTCTCATTTGTAAAATAAATAGTTTTCCCAAATGCATAGGGTTAGTGTGAGGATCAATGGGAAATACGGGCATAAATCAGCAAGTAGTTCTCAGCCACCGACTGCACATTAGAATCTCCAGGAAAGAGGACTGATGTAGGCTCCCACCTCAGGGATTCTGATTTAATTGGTGCAGCCTACATCAGGAAACTTGAAAACTCCCCCAGGTGACTGTGATGTGCAGCCAGGACTCAGATGTGCTGCTGGAAAGGCTTTGCCAACTGTAACAGTCTGGCCAGATGTGAGGGATCGTTACTGTGATTACTTCTAGAGCTGAGGAGGTTGTGCAGGGTCAGACCATCCTCCACCAGCCTGTGCCCAGGGAAGGGGCATCTAACATCACTCACTTTCTTCCCAGGTCCCATCTCTTGGTTCTCAACCAGCTGCCAGGTCACAGAAGCAGGAATATGCTCTTCTGGTTCACTGGCTTCAACAATGATCACCTGGCTGCTTGGAGAAATCATTTCAGAATTCTTTGCAACAGTAATGGCTGTTTGAAGATTGTCACCTAAAAGACAAAAGAAACTTGGCTGGTTTTAAGTTCAAACCTCCTACCGGCAACCAGAATTGAGTTCTTCCTCCTTCACTTTACTTTGGGGGGCATTTATTGCTTCATGAATTATCTTCCTTTCCCAAGACTCTCTGCCCCTAGTGGGCAAGCACTGCGTTCACAAAGCTGCCTGGCTTTGGGTCCTGAAGACGTGTTTAAGCACTTTGTGACTGACTAAGCCTCAGGTGACATACAGTGTGTAGTGGTGAACATAATATGATTCCAGTCTGATGGCACAAAGCCATTCTCAGGATCTGAATCCTACATAGCCATAGAAAACACAGGGCCAGCCATGCATGAGGCATTCTCCAAGCCTGGCCCTTCTGCCCCGGGTACTGTCAACCAGAGCTCACACCCTTTACACAGAGGTCTCATTGGGATTCTTGCTGACAGCATACCTGTTCTCATTTGAAACATTTGCTGTGAGCCTCTTAGCACTATGCAGATCCTGGGAAGGGGGAGTGGACTTTAGACAGAATGAGATATGGTCCCTGTCTCTACAACTCCTGGTCCTGCTGGGGAGCTACACAGGTAACAACTGGATGGCAGGGGAGAAGACTCAATAGCAGAACATATTTGTTTCTGCTACAGTCACAGAAACTCACTCAGCCCACACATCTTTTTCTTAGGCCTAGGATACAATCAACTTGTCAGGCCTTCAGAAACCAACATACCCGTAATCATCACGGTCCTGATGCGGGCCTCGCTCAGCTCCTTTAAGACTGGTTTGGTTTCCTTTTTCAAGCGATTCTCCATTATGAGAAGTCCCAGAAATGTTAACTCTGACTCCACTTTCTCCCTTTGGATTCAGGGGAAACATTATTAAATATTAATAATTATCAATATTAAAGTGATCTGTTGAGTGTAGACTCAACAGTTGAATTTTATTTCTTTTCTTTAAAATCTGTTTTATTAATGTAATATATGCACATGTTAAAAATAATAAAAAAAGAACTCAAGAGTTTATGATTTAAACCAGCAGTTCCTGCCCCCACAACCTCACCTCTTTTCACATTTCCAGAGGCAACCACTTATAAATCTTTTAGCTGCTTCCAGTTTTTAACTCCAGTTTTTTTTTTTTTTTTGGAACAATGTTCTTATCTTCCAACCCCTCTGTTAGTTTTTTAAAATTATGTTAAGGGTGTATATTTTTCAATTCTCATCTTTCTCTTTTCTTTTGAAAAGAGAATTAAAATCAAAATTTTAATTTATTCAGCATTTATCAGGTGCATTCTGCATACAAGACACCACAGTAACTGCTGAATATGTGGTCATTCTTTTTACCCTGCACCTGTTACCACTGGTAACTAAAAGGGCATCAGCCAGGGTTTGGGATTTTGAGGATTCGAAATGGGAGACTTGTGTCTAAGCGGGTTACAAGTTATGTAGGACCTCTCCTCTGAAATGGAATGAATCTTGGGTATTTTCTTAAAAAGTAAATTTGGGGTCAAGGACTCTTTCTTGACCCTTCATTGTTCAGTTTTTCTGGGTAGAGTAAGGGTAGGCTTGTAGGAAGAGAGGAGAGGCAAGAAGGAAGGGAGACCTAAGAATCCAATCCGTCTGCATACTGTCAGTTACTCCCTGGGTTCAGCCCCTGGTCCCAGCGTGGCGCAGCGAAGTCTGGGTCTCTCTGGAGCTCTACGGGATGAGCCAGCTTTGCTCTTGCCATCTCTCTTTCTGGCTCTGCTGTACTGTACCCTGCTTCTACCCTGTCAATGCAGCTAGCACCACCCACCCACTTCGAATCTTACAGGTGACCTAGCTCACCTGCAGTAATCACTTCTCTCTTTGACACTGTTCCTTCATTCAAACTTGGATGGGAACACAGTGGAGAAATTTCTCTGGAATTGAGTAGAGATTCCTCCATCATCTGTTAAAAAAATCCACCTACTAAATAACTACTTTGTTTCAAATCTTTTATTAGGGACTTTGGTATACTCAGATAATCAGATATCAATCCTGTTTCAGCAATCTCAGAAAATACTATAAAAGAAAATCTACCTAACATGGAATTTGTTAAATTAATCTTAAATATTTATTATAAATTGTATTAATATTTTTATGTTGACTGATACCAAAATCTTCTCATCAATTTATTGTTTTTTTTGTTAGATTCATAACGAATTTTGTTTTCAACAACATTACAGGGTAATTGTCATATAAAAACTGCACATATTTAATGATTACAATCTGATGGGTTTAAGTAATATGTATACACTTCTACAATCATTACCATAATCAAAATAATACACATATCCACCACCTCCAAATGTTTCCTCCTGCTCCCATTTTTTGTTTTGTTTTACTCTGTGATAAGCACACTTAAGATCACCCTCCTAACAAAATTTTAAAGAGTACAGGATGGTATTGTTAATTATAGGCACTATGTAGTATAGTAGATCTCTAGAACTTATTCATCTTGCAAAATTAAAAGTTTATATCCACTAAGCAACGGCCACTCCCTTCTTCCCTAGTCCTTGGTAATCATCATTTCACTATTTCTAAGAGTCTGACAGCTATAGATACATCATGTACGTGGGAATGAGCAGTATTTGTCTTTCTGCGACTGGTTTATTTCACTTAGCATGATGTACACTCCCCAAGTCACATGGCATGAGAGATTTGCTTTTTTGTTTTTTTGTTTTTTTTTTTTTTGTACCACGGATCTAACTCAGGGGTGCTCAACCACTGAGCCACATCCCCAGTCCTTTAATATTATTATTATTTTTTTTTATTTTGAGACAGGGTCTTGCTAAGTTGCTTTGGGCCTAAGCCTTCTTTTTTAAATCTGAATAATATTCCATTGTATGTATGTACCACATTTTCTCTATTCATCCACTCATGGACATTTAGGCTATTTCCATATTGTGGCTGTCACACACACACACACACACACACACACACACACACACACACACACACAAATGCTGCAAAGAACTTGGGAACGCAGAGATCCCTTTGAGATCCTGATGTCAATTGTTTTGGACATACACCTAGAAGTGGGATTGTGGCATTGTTGGATCACATGGTCCTTCTATTTTCACCTGTTTGAGGAAACCCCATGCTGTTTTGCACAGCAGTTGCCCCTGTGTTGCATTCCCACTAACAGCGTATATAGGTTCCCATTTCTCTGTAACCTAACCAACACCTGTGATCTTTTTTTTTTTTTTTTTTTAACGATAATTAGTGAAGTTTAGAGCCTTTACATATACCTGTTGGTCATTCGTAAGTCTTATTTGAAGAAAAGTCTGCTCAGATGCTCTGATCAGTTTTTAATTGGGTTATTATTTTGTTACTGAGTTGTGCTCCTTATACATTTGTGGTATTAATTTCTTATCAGACACATGGCTTGCAAATATTTTCTCCCATCCTGTAGGTTTCTCTTTCACTCTATTGATTGTTTCCTTTGCCGTGCAAAAGCATTTTAGTTTGATATCCACAAGCAAAAGAATGGAATAAAACTTCATCTTACACCACATACAAAAACCAACTGGAAATGAATCAAAGACTAGAACATAAGACCAAAATGGAAGCTCCTCGAGGGAAACATAGGGGAGAGTTTTCTTGATATTGGTCTGGGGGATGATTTCTTGGCTGCCATGCACAAAGCACAGGCAACAAAAGCAAAGACAGACACATGCTCTCTGTTTTATAGCTCCTGCTCTCATCCCCAGCGTCAGGCATGTCTGCCTCTTCTCTGCATTTCCACCAGGGCTGCTATGTCAATGCCTTTGCAACCACTGGTCCTGTTCCCTGCAATGCTGGCCTCTGGGTATCTGCATGTCTTGCCCTCGTATTTTACCCAGATCTCCGTTCAAATGCTGCTCCTCAGAGGGCCTCCCTCATTTCCCCCTGTAAAAGGACACCCTCTGTCTTCCAAAAAGCCCTCCTAGCCTGCTTAGTTTTCCTCCTTAAGGGCATTTAAAAATTGCCAATGAGACAATAGTTTATTGATTTATTTTATTATCTATTTCCCCCAATTAGTATATAAAGTTCTTAAGGGCAAGGACTTTATTTTATTTACTTCTGAATGAATCCTCAGTTCCTGGAGGATCTAACACATAGCAAAGGTCAATAGAGATCTGCTGAAACAATGAAGAGGCAAATCTCAGCAAAGTCTTTCTTGTGCTTTTTAGTTTCAGGTAATGTTTTTTAAAATTATCTCAAGAAACTCACTTCCCCTTTCACGACTCTAATCTTTTAGAAGTGATTGACTTTGCTAATTGAAAAACTTTGCTAAATTTAATTTGATCCTAGTAAAAATCAAAACCTTATCCATTTATCCCTTTCTGAAGATAGTAACTAAATGCTAAGAACTCTATAGTCTCCTGATATTCCCTAGGAAACCTGTGATGGTTGGAAATCTAGAACATTCTATTATTTTGTTGTATTCATAACAATGTCTATTTCACTAGTGGCTGTTAAATAGGGACACAGCTGCATCTGTATGTTGCAGCTGGGCAATGGCTACATTCCACCACTAGCTATGTAAATCTTGTCATCACATATGACCTTAATATTTGTTATTCAAATTTGTGTTTGAAAAATTGTGTTATGGGCGTTTATGATTGCTCAAGAATAGCAAACACCTGTAATGCTAAATCTGAGGATGTCAGTCATATATTTCAAAATGAACTTCATAATTGTATTTCAAGGATTAAAATGTCATGACTGAAATGCTCCTTAGAAATCATCAGTCCTACAATTTCAGATGGGGTACAGGCACAGAGTAAGAAAAGGGCAATGAGTGCTGAGTATCTTAGACTTAGGCTGCAAGTAATACTATTAAATCAAGGACACCAGTATTGACATGAAGGGGCAAATTATATATAAATAAGGTTCTCTTTATCAGCAACATAAATCAAATATCTCCAACAGAAGTAATAAATAGTGTATCAGCTATTCAATTTTCCATAGTATTTCTCTACTCCTTTGTCATAGATAATTTAAAAACAACTTTTTAAAGCTGAAGAAGATCAGAAGAAACAATAGTGTATAGATTACCATCTAATGAGGACAATTTATCCCCTTAATGTAATTAAGAATATTGAATTTTATTTCTTACAAAGAATTCGATTTGTACTCATTACCTTCCCATTTCTGAGGGAGGTATAGTATTGAGCCCTGAAAAACAAAACAAAACAAAAAAATGAGTCTAAAGGATTCTGGGAATCTTTCAAATTTTTGACTGTCTCCTTCTCTCAGTCCCACTATATGTGGGACACCCAAGTAGGTTGTTCCCATAGTGCTCAGAGGTGGGCGCAGAGCTGAGACTAAGGTGATGCAGGGCAGGGATAACAAATGCTGTTTGGGAGTCAGAAATCCCATCCTTGTTCTCCCACCAACCAACATTGTGACCTAAATAAATCTTCCCCAGTCTCACCTACAATTGCTCATCCCCAAATCAGAGGACCAGATGAGTTCAGTTGTTCATCTCCAAGAGCCTTTCTGGTGATGTGAGCTGTCCATCCATCCATCTCCAGGGCTCATTCACCTCATGCACAGGGAGCCTGCCCTAGTCCTGATTTCTGACTCCTTACCTTGCTAAACGCTCCACATCTGAGAACTTCCCCAACTTCAGAGCTTTGTGGGCAAGGGCAATGACACGGAAGCCTTGCACTGTGTAATTCCTCAGCTCCTGTGGGAAATTCTTGGGTACTGTTAGAAGAAAAGGAAGAAGTAAATATAAGGTCACATCGGCTGCTTAGATTCTGAGCAAGTGTGTGGTCACTGTACCTAGTTTTAATTTTCATCTCAGAAAACTGTTTTAATAGAAAACTTTTGGCCTCAGTCAAAAATCAGGAACAAGTTTATCAGTGTGTTCTTATTATTATGGTGGAAATAAATGTCAAAGATGTGCTGGTCATCAACTGAGCTAAGGACCTATTGTTTGTGAGCCCCCAAATTCACATGCAGTCTCACCCCAAACGTGACTGCATTTGGAGGTGCAGTCTTTGGGATGTCATTAAGTCATGAAGGTGGAGCCCTCATGAATAGAATGATGACATATAAGAGGTGATCTCTCTTGTTGCCCTGTGGGGATTCAGCAAGAAGCCTGCCATCTGCAAACCAGAATGGCTGCCCTCACCAGGAACCCAACTGGCCAGCATCATAATCTTGAATGTTCTGGCTTCCAGAATGGTGAGAAATAAATCTCCACTGTTTAAGCTGCCTAATCTATGGTGTTCTGTTGTACCAGCCCAAGCTGGTTCAGACAAACTGGTGTCAGTTTTGACTGGGTTTGGCAAGGACAGACCTCAGCACTATGTCTACTTGGATGAAATAAGAGAAACAGCTGATATCTAGAACAGGGGTTGATGAACTATGGTACATAGGCTAATGAACCACTGCTTGGTTTGTCAAAAAGTTTTATTGGCACATGGATATGCCCATTGGTTTGCTTATTGTCTGTGTCAGTTTTGGGGCAACAGTGGCAGGGTTGAGTGGGAACACAGGTACTGTGTGGCCAGCAAGGACTAAAATATGCACCATCTGGCTCTTTACAGAAAAGTTTGCTGACCCCTCCTTTAGATGACAGATGACATCATGCCAACATTTTTGTGTTTGGGCAGGGTGACTACGCTATGAATACATGACAAACTCTTCATGGTTTATAATGAGCTGTGTGAGTGTCATGGGAAAGCAATACACAATGGGAGTGTGGTAGCTTAGGTGGAAAAACAACTGGATTCTAGTTTCCACTCCACCCTGGCTAGCTTCCTGACCCTGGCCACGTTGCCTGTCTTCTGCACTTCATAAAATGAGAGGGCTGCATATCCCTCTGTCCCCATTTATCTCAGAATTTCTAGAATAGTTCTAGAATCTTCCTGGAGGTGGGGATCTACTTTCAAAAAAACTCCTAACTCTCCTTTTCTTGAAGAGGGAGTGGTGGCATTCACTGAAGATGGTATCGCCTATGGGAAAGATCAGGAATTTGGACAACAGAAAGAACTGGAAGGGCTGCCACGAGGATAAGAAGGGGCAGGTGATAGGTCAACCCTTCTGGTAGGACAAGGGCAATAGATACCAGCAGAATGCCCAGAAGATGCTCATTGTATTGGTGTGACTGAAAAGACAAAACAAAGCCGAGGATACAACGGTTAATGGGAGCTATGAGGAAGTTCAAAGGTAGAAAAGAAAGGGGCACTTCTCAGGTTAAAAAAAGAAAAGACTTCAAATAGAGAAGCTAGAACCATCATTTGCAAAATCTTGAGTTCCGTGCATAAATCGATGGCTATCAGCAATCAGAAGGAGAAAATAAATGAAAATCAGGGGAAAAAAAAGACCAATTTTATCCAAATTAACTCATTTGAATGCAACAATACTCTTATAAACCTGGCTGTTGCTTAGAAAGTACATGTTTGTAAGACTGAGAAATAATACAAATCCTCTCAAAGTCTGGTCCAGAATGATAGAATTGTTATAAAAATGATCAATTATCTTGCTCTAATGTCATCTAATTTACTTTAATCACTTTTTATAAAAGATTTATCTTTCCTATGTTCTCCTTCCATTGATTTGTCTGAGCCCTCAATAGTGGAAACACTCCCCTTTCCCAGATGTGACAGAGACCCGTTTGCAGAACCAGACTAGTATCCACACCTCACCCTTTGGTTCCCTCTAAATACTTCTCATTCTCACCCTCTCTGGTTCTCTGACCCTAGGGACTCCCCCTTCTGACTCCTGATGCTTTGCCCTATGTTTCCTTCCCTGGTACCTCATTGTGGTTGTGCTTTTCTGGCTGGACTATGGCAGGTTCTTTATTCTCGGCCTCTCTATTATCCCCCCTACATTATGGAATCTTCTAGGCCCACTTTCTACCCATCCAAAGACCAACCTATTTCACATTCATTGATTGTGGAGCTTTATGTGTGTGTGTGTGTGTGTGTGTGTGTGTGTGTTCTGTTTTGTTTTGTTTTGTTGTTGTTGTTTTTTTAGGGCTGTCATTTGTTTCTGTGTTTAGCCTTTTAAATGACTTCACCTCTTGAAAGAGGAAAGTGTCAGTACCTGTTTTGGGTCTGCAGAACCTGGCCACCATCTCCGGGGCACCCTTCATGTAGACGCGGAAGTGATCCTCCCCGGCCAGCTGAGCAATCACAGACATCCTCTGCAGGCTTGATGAAAAGGGAAACTGGCGCAAGATGGCAATGGCTTCTACAGGACTCTGCAAGGGCATCCACAGAAGGGGGCTTAGAAAGACCGCCAGAGCTATTTCCCAGAGGCACACCAACAAAATTGTTTCCTCCTCCATGAGCCTCACCACTCCCTGAAGTAGTGTATTTGTCACAACATTGACACTTCCCTGGCTCCATCTAAGGTGACTTCCTCAAAAAGTTGTCTGGTCTGTAAGTCCCTCTCCTTAAGCATCTGGAGAAATCCTAATCACCTTCCAGCTGAGCTCACTCCCTCCATGGTGCTTCCCTCTCCCAGAAACAGCATGCGCTCCCATCTCTGGACTCCTGTGTCTCATCCTTCTGCTTTTGTTGGAGTAGTTGGCACACTGTATCACACTTATTTGCACCTGTATTGATTTTCTACCAGTCTTTGCGCTCCTCCAACATAAGCCCAGCATGTCTTGTTTAGAATTCTAGTACACTGTTCTGGCATTCCTAGGTAGCCAGCAAGTGTGTGCTGAATAAACTAATGGATGGATTCATGACTGAAAGAACCACCAAACCAACTGTGGGATTTGTTAAGCTTAAAAATGGGAACATAAAAATATGTGAAAGTCTGAGGAGTTTCACTAGTCTTAAGGGAAAAGAGCTATAGGATTTAAAGAAGCAAATCATACCCGACTGGCTTCCGGTCCAGGCTTTATTATTGTGTTTGAGTCTGACATGCCAAATTTGTAGGAGTTCACATCGCAATCTTCCATTTTCTATTGTAAAATGAAAACACTTATGAGATTCCTTGGAGAAAAATAATAAGAAAGAAATCTCTCCCATTTGAATAACACTTGAATCTTTTCAAAGTCCTTCTCATGTATTTTCTCTTCCAGAACAATTATCTTAATACTGTCATTGTCGAATTTCTATTGTGTTGATTTTATATTTCAGAACTTTTTGTAAAATATCAAAAAGCCAGAAATATGGTGAATACATTTTAAGTTGTAATTGATGAGGAAAATGCTAGCTGCAGGTCAAGGACTCTTCCTAAATGCTTATGTCTAGGAATTGGAGGAGAGATTAAGTGGAGATATAGTCTCCAATATTGTGGAGCACAATAGCTCTTAAATGGGTTAGAATTGTGTCCCAAGATAAACATGAGACTATTTCTTTATACTAATTTATAACCTTATTTATTTAACTAGGGAGTTAGCCAATTAGGAATCACATCTGAAAATGGTTTGTATACTTTGGATGCTACAATGGTAGCAATCCATACCATTAAGAAACCAATATTAAAATATGGGAAAGGCAATTAGATATAAAGAGCAGGGGAGAGAAAATAGGAGATAGTATCTCGTCTCCACTCTGTCACTTAATTGTTTAATCTCAGGGACATCACTTAATATCTCAGATCTCAATTTCTTCTGAAAACTATTCTTACATTTCTTTTAGAGCTAAAATTCTTAAGAATCTATAAGGAGTCCCCCCCTTAAGTTTAGTGGAAGCTCCTAACTAACAAACTCCAATTTTGATATTTAACTCAGCTCCTTCCAACTTAGCTTTAAGCTCAATGAATAATCTTGCATATTTATGCTTTGTTCAGGGAGAATACAACTGTTCTGACAGTTCCTACAGAGATAATACTCAAGATTTATGTTTCCGAAAGGACCCCTACTTATATGTCACTTGTAAGTAGACTGACCCTCCTCTGATGGGGAAGGAGACATTACTAGGACCAGGATCAAAGTCACATGTAGTAGTCACTCTGGGAAACTCATCATTGTTCCAGTGATGCTGGTAAGGACATTGTTTTATGCTAAGTACACAGGTTATTCTCCATTACAATCCAGGAAACTGCTTAATGTCTTGTCTTCATGCCCAAAATTTCTCCACAGAACACATGGTTTTTTACTGACTTCAGAAACTTCCCTCTCTACTAGGTTTCCCTTTCCATTCATTTGGCCGGTAGGAAGCTAAAATGTTCCTACCACACATCTTTCTATTAGCCTCTTCACAAGATGTATTTCTTGCCCCTACAAACATTTGTCTCCATTTTTTACAACTTTTAATGCTGTCCTGTATTTTATATATCAATGTAAGTGACTTTAGAGCACTTTTTTTGGAGAGCAGCAGAATGTAATTAATTAGCTAGCTAATTCACAAACACCCTCCACTTGTTTGGCACTTGGTAGTGCTCAAAGCTCCTAAATGTCAGTGCTCACCACATCTGTGAACAAGACATTGTTATCCCAAACTCACAGATGAGGGGACAGACTCAGAGTCTTGATTCTGGATTTGCGATCACATGGCAGAGAGGGACAGAGCACAGAGTTCTACCCACTGTGTCATGGCAGCCCCCCTAGCTGGACTCACAGCTTTCAGTTGTCATTTCCACTCAGCTCAGAAATTGGAGCCAGTTGGAATGAGGATCCTTCAGGATGGTGTGGACAATACAGTAGCTACCCGCCACTATGGCTGGTTAAAATTTTATTTTTTCTTTCTTTTCTATTTTTGGTACCAGAGATTGAACCTAGGGGCACTTACCCACTAAGCCACATCCCCAGCCCTTTTTATATCTTATTTTGACACAAGGCCTCACAAAGTCCTTAGAACCTCACTAAGTTGTTGAGATTGGTCTCAAATTTGCTATCCTCCTGCCTCGACTTCCTTAGTCACTGGGATTATAAGAATGTGCCACCATGCCTGGCTGCTGTTTAAATTTAAACTAACTAAAATCATCAATTCGATTCTTCAGTTACCTTATTACATTCAAGTGACAGCCACAGAAGACCCAGCTTTCGAGAACTATCTTTCCAAGTGTGTCTGGAGAACATTGGAACCATGCTACGGCCAGTCAAGAAGGTTTTGGGGCCAAATAGCTTTAGTAAATGTTGCATATCATGTCCCTCTTGAATATTCACATTGCAACTATATTAAAGAAATCCTGAAGAAAAAAAATCTATTTAACTTTACATAGATAGCAGTTCCCGAATTTATTTGGTTATGGAACCCTATTTCACATTACACTCCTTAACAGAGTTCTTTGAAGCAGAGGCTAGAAAATTCTGGTAGGATCATAGCAGAATTCATTTTAACCACAGTTGGAAAGGTTTCAGGACTCCCAGTAAGGATCTCTTTATGTTGTCCTCATTTGATTAAGTAAACCACGACCTTACCCAGGCAGTGCTTTCAAACATTTTGAGGTCCAGAGGGTCTCCCTGGATGGTCCCATCAAGAAGGATCAAAGAGTGGCAGCTGGCCATGGCTGCACACAGAGGGCCCCATGGCAATGCCTTGCCTGAGGCAAAGCTGTGAACTTTCTGAAAACTGGTAGAGAAGATAATAAGTTAAAGTCTTGAATAAAATCATTTTGCACACTCTGCCTCTGAAAGTTCGCTACAGTAGAATGCCAGTCACCTGTCCCTTATGCTTCAAAGCCCCTCAGGGGCTCCCCTGCTCTACAGTTCAGACTCTTCAGCCTGGTAATCGAGGTCCTGTGGGTCCCAGTTTTACCTCACCTCACAGCTGCCACTCCTACTGATGTCCTTTATGTCCTGGATTCTAGGCCCAGACTCAACATCTTGCTATTCCTATACTTGTCCAGGGACTATGCTGCCTTCAATCTCCTCTTCATCTGGTTTCTTCAGTTTTAAGTCAGAGTGCTCTGTCTGGAGAGTGGTCTTTACACAACCTTTCTCTGAGTTGGATATGAATTTCCTTCTCAAACAGAGAAGTAAAACTTCAGAGGGCTTGGTACAATCACAGGGATTTTTGTGACATTACTTGCAGGCATCTGACATAATGGCTGTACTCTGGGAAGGCATGTGAGCAGGCAAATCTGAGCTACACCTGCAAACCCTGTGGATCTGGCTCCAAAAACCACATACCCTAAGCCATAAGGTCCCAGGTTCATGAGGTAGCAGGATAGGGAAGAAGCCTGACTGGTGGTCAGGTAAGTAAAAACATGCCTTAGCTCTGGAGTGTTTCTTGCTACTCAGCCCTTCCAAATGTGCTGTGCTTTCCTGAAAACCCCACTCTATACATCCTGCCTCTAAAGCCTGTTTTCCTCTTTGACTATAGAATGCCTTGGTTTCCCTTCCTCTCCTCCTACCTCAGAGCTGAATCGTGATTGGGTCTAGTTGTTTCTACTTCCTTAAAAGCTTCAGAGTGCTAGGGACGTGGGAAGGAGATGGAAGGATGGAAACAGCACACATTTCATCCCTTTCACTGTTCTGGCCATTGGAGGCCCTGTCTTTCTAAATGAAGGCTGGCTGGGACACTGAACAGTCAGGAGCAGAAACACATGAGTAGAGTTCAAGGCCAGGTGTCTTCTAAAAAGTCACACCACCTGTCTGCTATTATCTTGTGCCTGCTCCGTACCTGCCCCAATACCATCTTGGAGAGCATCTATGTGACTTCACTAACTGACAGTTGCCTCAGCCACAGTTTGAAACCAGAATTGGATAATCAGAGTCAAGAGCCATTACCACTCAGATTGAGAAGGCAATTCTTAGCCCTACAGGGATGGAGCCAGGAGATTAGGGGTACTCTCTGTGGAGGTCTCTCCCTCCCCTCTCCAGTTCTGTTCTGGGGTAGGTGTCTTTGTGATTATTTTCTAGTCTCCCTAGAGCTAGTTTTTAGCCCATGTTTGTAAAATTTCTAGCTATACATCCTCCAAAACTTATCTCAGGTGCCATCTCTTTCCAGTGGCTTTCATTGATCCAATAAATTTCAAAATGAATTTCTACATTCACCCACCATATTATTATATTACTCAAGACTGTGTGTCATACCAAGCAATCTTTATTGCTTCTTCTCTATTCTGATTTCCTGCCTTAATAGTAACAATTTTCTTGGCCTGTGTTGTATATTGGGGGTGAGTATCTTTGTACCTTTTAATCCCACTTGTCTGTGAACTCCATTAGGGAGGAGATGGAGTCCTCTTTTCTGTCCTCACTACACCTACCTGCACCAGAAGACTTTGAATCAAGCATGATTTTGATTTCATTCTGCTCATCTGTTTTGTTCATTCTGTTCCTTAATCATCCACTTATTCTATTCTATTTTTCATGTGGAGTGTGAAGGCTTACTTTCCAGGTCAGGTTCAGACTTTAGGACTCATTCAATTAAACAAGTAAGAAAAATGGGGAGCTGACTCCAGCCCATTACTGTATATGTATTTGATGTGATTCTCATCCCTTAATACTGGAAGGATGGATTTGAGTACCACCAAGGCAAGCCCAGCATCACGTTTCAGCTTCATTTAAGGGACCTACCAGTTGTTGGCAGTAGGGACAGTCCCCCAGAGGTCCAGCCCATCTTCTGTAAGAGTGCCTGTCTGAAGAAAAATTAAAATTGGTGTTAGTGTAAGATTTATAGCTTTTAATTATGATGTGATTTAAAGGAATCCTGAACTTCTAAGAAATTATCATAGATGCAGTTGTCCAAATCTTTTGTAAGTGTCAAATTTTAAATATGGTGACATAATCATCCTCAAGATCATGTTGATGATCAGATGATTCTAGTTACTTTGACGATAAAATACAAGGGCTTTGTTTTGGTTTTGTTTGTTGTTGTGTCTACTGCTATGGCTATAGGAGAAACTCAGTAAGTGAGAATCCAACAAGAACCAGTGTGAATTTGACTCTTCAGTTGGCACCTGCTGTCTTTCCAAAGCAGAACTCAGGATTTCTTTTTTCTTTCTTTCCAAGACTGTTTAGTTCACAATTTGCCATCTGGTTCACAGTCATTTTCTAAAAATATGGGTGACAGTGACTGTCCAGATTGATAATGAAATGTTGGTAAAGGGCTTTGAAACTACAGAGAGCAACTAAGTGCTAATAATAGATATTAATTAATGCCCATGAATGGGTTTTATGTTAGAACAAGAGAAATGTTCAGGAGGTATGATTTGTAGTACTATGGGAAAGTATTTGTGAGAAAATGTAACAGAGAAAGCAAAATGGAACCGAGTTCTATCACAGCACTTAATTTTCTCGTTGTTTCCCAGTCATTCATTAATTGCAGACCCTGGTGTCTTGCTGCGTTCGGCTAACACCGTCAGGCCTGCTTAACACCCAGAGAGAGTGCAGTCCCCCACAGCTTCTCTGGCACTGCCAAGGCAGCGCAGAGCATTTCCAAGCACTGCAGAACATCCTGTTTCAGCACTGACTCCTGGCCTCTGACATGAGGTTCTCAAAGTCGTCTCTGTATAAGACGCTGAATTTTGTAGTCCCTATCAAAGGATAACTTTTATCATGAGAGCACATCACATTAACATAATGGTTTACTGGGAAGTGCTTATGATGCATTTCATTCTTAAACTGAGCAGAAGGGCAGAGATAGGTTAAAGGTGAAATGAGCAGCCTACGGGGATAGTGGCCCATGGGTGGGAGAGGCAGAACCAGAAGCACCCCTTCTGGAGTCTTCCACTACTAGAAATTCTTCAGGGCCTGGGGAAAGACAAAGCCCATTCTGGGTTTTCAAATTAAAAAGTTAGGAATCTTTGTTTCATTAATTCATTTGGAGTTCACAAAGAAAGAGCTAACTTGATTGAGTTATTCCTTGAACAAAAACAACTTTTCAAGATTAGTTACTTGCTTCATTTCCCTTCTGCATTTTACAAAGGCCCCAACCTGTGCATTTATTTTCCAAATCCTCTTGGGTTGTTTGATTTCAAAGAGTTAGCAAGTTAATTCAAACTGAAATGTTTTCCTGATGACTAGATTATGTTTTTAAACATTAATATTTTGAATATGAAAATGGAGAGAATGCTGAAGCAAAACTAAAATGAGACTGTACTACTTCTCTATTGAAAATGACCCTTTCACAATAAACTTACAATAAATAGAAAACTCAATTATATTTGAACTTCTAAAGGCAATAAGGTAGGGAAAAAAAAAAACAAGCAAAAAACCTCTTAGCATGAATATAAGCCCAGGCTTGAGCTGAATTGAACAAAAAGAAAGAGAACTTATCTTAAAGAACCTATAACAAACCAATATAAAATAGAAATATGTATGGAGACATATATACACAGAGGCCTAATGATAGGTGTCTTCTAAGTTGTAATAACACTGGAAATTGTAAAGTTTTTTATTCCAACATCACGTTGATAGAGTTTTATAATGTGAAAGTTGGAAAAAAATCTTGGAGATAATTCTAGTTCAATCTTTCTATCTCAAAAAGGCCATGCAGAAACTTAGAATCCAATCCAGGATTAGATTTCTCATTTTGCCAATTCCCAGTGGGGAGGTCTTTGCACTGTAACATGCTGTCATGCTGTATGGAATTTAGCCAAGTAAGCCTGGGAGCAGCCCCTCAGACAGACGAGCAGATGACAGGAGGATGCAGAGGAAGAAGTTTTATAAAGGAAGGAGAATGAACAGCCTTTGGGAAAAACTGGTCTTTGAAACAAATGAATATATAATGTGCACATTTTATAAATAGCCCTCCTGTATCCTAGACACTAGTGAGGCTGTTGGGTAAGTAATGGGAATCCCTATCAGAAAACTTCCAAGAAGTTATATCTGTCCCCAAATCCAAAATGAAGCTGCTGCTAAATTAACCCTAAGGGTTTGACTGTTGGCAATTGAGGACATTTTTTGTCAAATGAAACACAATGAGAGAGAGAACTAAAACAAATAATCTAAGAGCTATGCCACTTTCAGCAGGGGCCAACAGGGTCAGGTCTCCTCCTGGGGCTTTTCCAGTTTATCGTCAACTCTCCATTTTTGCTCTCACTGTCTAGCACAGCAAATGATCTCTTTTTTTCAGTTGTTCACAGGTGGCCTCTTCCTCTGTCCTATCTCTCTTCATCTCTTCTCACCAATTCCTTCAGATAAATAAAGTGCCTATAAAAATGTCATTCATCTTTTTTAAAAAAATGACAAGGACTCCCATTCTCCTTCCAGACCAGGCCCTGCTCCTCAGCTTGCCATGTCAGCCCCCAGTGTCATTCCCTCCAACAGCCCATTGTCCTCTCTCTGTCCCCACATGTTCCTGCCTCCCACACCCTTATGTTCTGAACAGCTCACCTCTGAGGCTGGACCCACTTCATCATGCCTGACATTTTGCTCTGAACTTCATTAAGCACACATCACATAACAAAAGGTCGTCTACACTCTGTGAGCTTCTCAAGACCTAGGTCTATCTCTCTTTAATGGGACTCTCCGCCAGCACCGTGGACAGCATTGGTTCTCTGCCAGTGTGGGTTAACTAAACATGGCCAAAGCCTTGATCAATTTTCTAAATGCAAATGAACTAAAGACAGGGATGGGCGAATCCCCGCCCAAGGACACCACAACAGCTAAGCTGTCCTGGCCAAGCTGAGGGCAGGACCTGAAGAGCAGGCAGCTGGTGTTGAAGTTCCTCAGGTCTCCAGAGGAGAGACGGTCTAGGGACCTGCCCTTGGCAGCAGTGCTCCCATCTGGCACATACTCCCCCTCTGCCACCTGTCTGTCCCTAAGCACAGAGACCCCCTGTTCTAGCCTGGAGCCCTGATCCCTAAGGACCACAAGAGAGGAGTGGCAGGAATGTAGAGACATGGGCCACTGTCCACACCCTTTCTTCCCTTACAAAAAGCAGAGGACAAGACGGAATTGTTACTTGAGCTCTAGACAAAGCACTTCCTCACATTTTTGCCTGAAAATGTCCATCAGGAAAGTTATCAGAGTAAAAGACTAAACACACACATATACAAGCACACACACACACACACACACACACACACACAAAGGTGCAAAAAACACTTAATTTCACAGGGAAAATTTTTCATGATGTGATGACCGAACTGTAACCTTTGGAATCAGTGAAGTAGCAGCCAGAAGGTGATCTCACACTAGCTCACTGTGTGGCCTCCTCTGGCCTCAGTATTCTCACCTATAAAATGGGAGCACTTGAAGAACATTCCCCCCAGGCCCTCTCCAGCTCTGCTATGCCTCAGAAACCATCACCCTTCAACCTGGAAAGTTCGGATCTTACTTTGTCAAAGCACACAAGGTTTATTTGCCCACACATGTTGATTCGCTGTGGAGAGATGCAGAAGATTTTCTTTTTCTTCAGCCTCTTCTGGGCATACACGATGCCTATGGTCAGGGCAGCTGGCAGCACGGGAGGGACAGTCACTGTGAGGAGGATTAGGGCCATGGTCGCAGTGTCTCTTGGGGAGACCTGGGGAAGAGAAAGATATCCACACAGTCAGCCTGGCACCGCAGGCCAGCACCTTCCTGACAGCTGCCTCTAGAAACAGCACAGGAGCCCTGGAGACTTGACGCAGAACATTCCTACAGTCAGTTCTCTTGGGGCTGAGTGTTCTTTTGACTATCCCTAAAAAATGAACATATCTCACACTGTAGAACAAAGGAGAACATTAATCCCTGTTCCAAGCCTTGGGTTTTTCTACTTAACATACCCTGTACCCAGGCCACCCAGCCCTCCTCTGCTCCTCAGAACTCCATGCCCCCTTGGGCTCCCAGGACACCAGGGCTAGTCTCAGGGTACATTTCAGCAGCAGCATCACTGTTGGCCCAGCACAGGATCCGATACAGAGGAGGTGCCCAGTAGAGAATGGTGAAGGAGCAGTGACTTGGAAAAAACCAGGACCAGGGCTCTGCCAAGATCCAGGCATATGTTATTAGCTATAGGGAAGTGATATTAAAATGAGTTGGCTATTACTGATGCAAGCACTGTGTTAGGCTAGGCTCGTTATTTAATTCTTCTCACAATGACTGCTTTCTATAGCTATAAACACAGTAGTTTTGACCCTGAGAACTCCACTTGCTTAATCCTGAGCAACCAGACACAGCCTATACCAGGGGCCAGGTTCAGACCCATAAAAAGACAAGTCCTGGGGTTCTGTTTGCTGCTCTGGAGGTACCGGATGTTGAGTTCTGCCTGGGAAACCTTCCTTCCCAGTCTGTACCAGGGCTCTGATTTTCCTTTTCTGCTCAACATTCTTTTTCCTAGATGAAACTGGCACACTACCTCACGTTCTAGACCCAGTGGCCTTGATGTTCTGCCTAGTTCTACCCAGGCTACCTTCAGGTAGTAATGAAGTGGCCTCTCCTACCGTCCGTTGCCCCAGAAATGTTCCCTGGAGGCTTATTTCCAATTGAAATGTCTATTCAGAGGTTAAGTTTGAGCATAAACATTGCCTGGAAACTCTAGCTCCATCTTTGCCTACCAATATTCATTCTCTGGCCCTCACCCCACTCCACAGACATACAGGATTCACTGATGCCACTAGTTTGGGCACTATAATGAGGTAATTCAAGCCAAGTTTCAGTTTGGATGCTTTATTTACGTCTTCTTCCCTGCCCGCCCACACTCTTGTGATCTCAGAAGGTCTATGTCGAGACTGCATGGTAATCAACAGAATCAGACTCGCAGGACCAGAAAGAACCTTGGGGTCCTAAGTGACAACCACACCCTCCTGACACATCTATGAAGAGAGGCATCCAAATGAAACCTGATACCCTGGAGCTTAAAGGGATCCTAGGAGTTATCAGTTCCATAAAAGTAACTATTTCCTTTCATTTAAGAGCCCAAGCAGAAAAACGTAAGCAAGTGTTGGGGATTACCTGGAACACTTTCAAATATTTCAGGAAAAAGTTCAAGATCCTTTTCAATCAGATCTGCTCCTACCTTGCTAGATTTCTCTCTTAATTGATGGCTGGTTCCAGAAGACCATGTGCATCCTTTTTGTTTTGCTTACTTAAATTAGTCTGAACTGATTGACAAAATCTCCCCCATTTTATCAGACGTGAGAAACAGGTACTTCCTCTAAGGCTCTTTGGGCTTGGATATCACACATGTCACACTGGGAGTGGCCCCTTGGCAACTTTTCATAGCTGCACTATCCAATTTGATTGGGTGACCACTAATCACATATGGCTATTTAACTTAAATTGATTGAAATGAAATAAAATTGAGAACTCATTTCCTTACTTACATTAGTTACCTTTTAATTGCTCCATAAGCACAGGTGGCTTCTATGCTCCCATATTGGACAGGGTAAATACAGAGTATTTCTACCATCTGAGAAAGCTCTTTTGGAAAGAACCAATTTACAAAATGATGGGATCAGGAAGCAACCTTACCTACCTTCTTGAGTTAGGCCAAGCTCCTAAAAAATATGCTACTGAAAAACCTTACCCCCATACTTACTTCATGGTACATATATACTCCTAGGGCATAGAAAAAACCTACAACCCCAAGACAAGCCAGGAACACGATGAACTTGAAGGCATCACTGTATAGTTTGAAGTTCAGAGGCCGGGGGTAGAGGATGGACCTCACCAAGTCCCCTTTTGCTGTATTGTAACCTGCATGGAGACAATCACAGTTGGAACAAGGCTCTTTAATACAGTTTCTAAGTCAGAAGTGGTTGAGTCATTGGAACTTGGAACGAACACAGCATCGCTCTGACCTAACACTGTATTTGCTTTCTTTGTTGTTACACGTCACCAGAGCAGTCGGTGGCATTCACTTAGGCCTGTTCCATTTCTATTGCTCTGGGAATCCATGTTTCCATGCTCCTACAGTGCAGTTCCCCATTTCCCATGAGGGCTGAGAGGAATTGGACTAAGGAACTGAAGAATGTGTTGACCAAGGAAAATGAGAGGCTAAGAGAAGACACTTTAAAGCAGACATGCGTTGAAAATAGATGTTCAAAAAAATTGAAAATTGGGAGAAAAGGAAAGTGCAAGTAATTTCCTACTAATATATATATATATTATACATATTCTTATATTATACATATTCAGTATAATATATAATTATATATATATTATACATATTCAGTATATATATACATATTCATATCATACATAGGTATGTATATGCCTCTGATCATATTATTCTTGTATTACAAACCTTCCCACTTTATTAGAACAAAATTTAATTTTCTATGCATGGATTTGAGGTCACCTTCATTTGATCTATTCCTACCTTGCTGGACTGATCCCAACTACTGATTTTAGAAGACATCTTGTATATTTCTTTGTATTTTGTAGACATAAATTAGTCTATTTTAATAGCTCTGATATGGTTAACTAAACCCTCCCGATCCTACTGGGCTTTGTTAAAATGCCAACTCATCAAATAAGTGTTTCTAGAATTCTACTGTAATACTTCATACCAAGAATAATATATCTCACCCTTTGGGGTCCCTGAAACACTTGGTCATATGACAGCCAGCATCACCGCATGTTTTAGTTTGTTATATGTCTATCTGTCTCCTACAACAGAGTATCATAATCCTTTAGGGAAAGGTGCATCTCACAAATTATTTCTCTAGCCCTCAGTGCATAGCACATGGTAAATATCCATTAGTATCTGAACTGGTGGCTAAAATGATTGACTACTATATATTCTAGATAAGAATCAATATTCTAAGTATAAAATGTGCCTTATCTCCACTGCCAGATGGATACTAGGTCTCCTTAAACATGACTTTGCTGCCTTTGGAGAATAGGTATACACTTCTGTCTTACTTGCTCTGTAAGAATTTTACAGAACTCAGGAGGTTTCCATGGTCTTTAACCATTGGTTTCTGTTTAGATAGCAGGCTAAAGATGCTGTAAAACCCACTAGCTTGTTTTAATAGAAAACACAAAGTCATGTTCTAATTAAAAAAAAAAAAAAAAAAAAAAAAACCTGTACAGCTAGGACAATTGAATAATATATCAAATTAAAGCATAGTGGTATCAAAGTGAAAGGTATGTTTTGTGTCCATGAATATGTAGGGTGGCAGAAACACAGACCAGGATTAAGGACCAGGAGTTAGGGCCAGGTTATGAAAAGCTTTGGTTGTGAATGTCATGTGGAAGTTTGAGGAGGTTCGTATGGCTAGCCATACAAAGTTTCAGGTCTGATATGCCTGGACTCCAGACTATGTGTTTGAAATGTGATTTTTGGGTTCAAGCTCAGAGAATGACTGGGGCAAAAGTTGAATGGGAAGAGTCAAGACTATTTCTCTTGTAATAGATTAAACATGGAAACATGGCGTACTGAAAGTCTGCACTAAATGGTGACTATGGGAATAAAGGAGAAGGGACAGAACTGAGCAGAGGGGGACAGGCCTTGGGGGCCCTCATAGAATCATTGGTGCCCATTTGGAATAAAGGAAAGTAAGGAGTTAAAGATTCCATTGAGAGACTAGCTTGATGGAGAGGCTGTTTACAGAGACCCAATGCAGGAGGGTTAAGTACACATTTTGATGCTTGATTATAAAGAATCTGTAGAGCACTCAGGTGGAGGTATGCAGCAGGGAGTTTGATATATACCCTAGCAAGCAACCCCTTTAAAGGAAAAACTTCATAGTCATAATGGTTGACACCTTTTTTTTTTTTTGGCAGGAGTTCATAATATGGATGGAAAAGAGAAGAAGCCTATGGACACAGGTCAATCCAAGAGTATGATCTTGCCTTGAAGGAAATATACATTACCTGTGTGTTTCTTTCATCACACACAAGGGAATAAGTCAGTTAAAATAGTGGTAATTTAGAATAATAAGGGGTCTTCGTAGAAAAGGATGTGACTCTTATTACCAGAATGTGGTAAACCCCCAAATCCTAAACAAACGTTCCCTGTCCTGATTCTGCCCACCTCCAGCCCTGGGTAACACTGACAAGAGTGGAATACACTAACCTGTCTGCAAAACTACTGCTCTTATGGGTCCCTGCCCAGAGGGCTTGACCTGGATAACTTCTGTCCCACAGAAGAGCACATGTTTCCGATAGTCCTCCAAACTGTGGCATTTCCAAGGCATGGTGTTCTCCGTTTCGGGCAGTGGTGTCTTTGTGACAGGTATACTTTCTCCTAAGGAAGATAGTATTTTGTTGATTCTACATAAACCCAAAATGTTATTTAAAACTGGTATTTTCCAGTTTCAAGAAATTAGACAACCACAACTTATCTGGTCCTAATGTCCATCTCGTGAGTCAGACGACAGTTTTCAGGGATGCTGGTGGTACAAGAAATGGTAGACTTTGATGGATTGCAAATAGCCACTTAGGACTGGCTGTCTTCCCTATACCTGGTCTACATGGTTTGTCATCATAATTTTAACACTCATACATTGCTGGTGGAGTTGCAAATTAGTGCAACCACTCCGGAAAGCAGTATGGAGATTCCTCAGAAAGCTTGGAATGGAACCATCATTTGACCCAGCTATCCCACTCCTCGGCCTATACCCAAAGGACTTAAAATCAGCATACTACAGAGATACAGCCACATCAATGTTCACAGCTGCTCAATTCACAATAGCCAGATTGTGGAACCAACCTAGCTGTCCTTCAATTGATGAATGGATAAAGAAACTGTGGCATATATATACAATGGAATATTACTCTGCCATAAAGAATGATAAAATTATGGCATTTGCAGGCACATGGATAAAATTGGAGAATATCATGCTAAGTGAGAAAAGCCAATCTCAAAAAACCAAAGGACAAATGATCTTGCTGATAAGCAGACGATGACATATAATGGGGGATGGGAGGGGTTAGCGTTAGGGTTAGGGTTAGGTTTAGGGTTAGGGTTAGGGAGGGGGAAAGAATGGAGGAAGGAAGGACTGTATAGAGGGAAAAGAGGGGTGGGGGTGGGGGGGGAAGGGGGAAAACATGGCCGAATGAATCAAACAACATTGCCCTGTGTAAATTTATGATTACACGAATGGTATGCCTTTACTCCATGTATAGAGAATCAAAATGTATCCCATTTGTTTACAATTAAAAAAAAAGATACTCTTATCATCAAGGGAAAAAAAGGCAACCCGTGGTGCCTGAGTTGTCACTTACCGTTCTTCAAGCGTTCAGCAGGCCCAGGACCACAAGGAATAGAGGAGCCATAAAGCACACGGATACTAAGAGCTATTTGCCTTTCATTTCCTCATTTATTCATTCACCCATTCTCTTACCTAGTCAGTCAACAAATATTTTTAAGTGTTTTTGCTGTGCCAGGAACTGTGCTGAGTGCTGGAAATATAATGAAAAACATGACAGACAGACATCCTGCCCTTGAAAAGCTCAGGGAGCCAGACTAGAAAATAGAGGTCTTCCTACACCATTTCCAGTAAATCCTATTAAAGCCCTCCTTTTATTATTCCACTCTTTTGCTCAAAAAATCCTTAGGTTTTTTCATTGCCACTACTAAATAAAGTCCAAACTCTCTTCCTAGGTTGTCAAACCCTTCAGGCACTGTTGACCGTGTCTCCCTGTCCATGCTCCAGCTGAACTAGACCCTTTCATTTCCCTTTATTGACTCCCATTCTTTGCCAGTACCAGTCATCTCCCTTTCCCTGATGGCTGTAAGACCAGATATTTAAGGCAAAAAAGAAATTTAGCTCAGAGTTCAAAAATGATAAATTTCAGAGACAAAATAAAAATGTTAATAACACTTCCTGGCTCCCAGATTTAAAGAGCACTAAAGCGAATTTAAAATTCCATTAGTCTTTTGCTAAATGTTCAATTAGCAAGATAATATGTCATCTTTCCAAATTGGAAATAATATTATATTGATTATAGTTATACAAATTTGGGTCTTATCTCTCTTTCTAGGTAATAACTGAGGGTAGGGACTTTGACATATATAACTTTTTATATTCCTCATTTTCCCTAGTGGTATATAATAGGGTCAAAATACATATCTTTGTTAAATGCATGGACAAATTAAATAAAGGCAATTACCCAGTCCTTTCTATTATTGTTTTCAAAAACTAGTTTCCTACCATGGTACATATTTCACATCATAAGGTGTAAGAAGCTGTAAAATTTTTATTAGCAAACTTGAATGGCATTGTCCCCATACCATTTACTTTAAAACGATTATGATATTCGTCTATGGTGTGCATTTGCCAATTGCATTCTAACTGACTTTGTAAGAGACAGAACCTTTGGACATGTCCCCAAATCATTATACCACATCGTTTTTGAAATCAGCCTTTATAATAGGCAGATTCTTGCAGATAACCAAATGATGTTACACAGAGATGAATTTCAAGTCTCTTTTATACTATTCCCATATTAATAAGAAATCTCATCTTTGGCCTTTCTTGGAACCCACCCCCCCCACCAAAAAAAAAAAAAAAAAGAGAGAGAGAGAGAGAGAAAGAGAGAGAGAGAGATGAATTTATCTACAAAAGATTGGGGGACTAAAGAATCTAAACAAGGTTTTAGAAGGCAGGGCCAGCTTTGTTTGCTGTCAACTGTAGAGTTGGCTCCCGGCACCTGGAGACCCCTTCTGCAGTCAAAAGGAGAGCCTCTCCCAAGTCTTCAAGGAGCCAGGTGCCTGCACAGGGTGACATGCTGGAAACGCCCTATCCTTGTGTATTTAGATTTCTGTAGTCATTTGACTTTTAACAATTTGAGAGCAGCAACCATTTCCCATTCATCTTGGTGACTCCAGAACCTAACACAGAGCCTGGCACAGAGCAGGCATCTCTGAACTTGTATGAAACACAGGATGAATAAGCATGAGAAAGGGAGAGAAGGAAAGAGTTTGCCTATCAACTGGTGAGAAGTTAGTCTGGCGGGACTGCAATGTGCACACACTGAGGGAACTCCTGGGTCCCACCTGGGTCCTAGCACACTTCCTGCATGTTTCATATGAACCAGAGTAGTTTAATGAGTGGAGGGAAGGGGCAGGGGACTGAGGCAGAGTGAATGACACCCTCTCCCCCACACGTATTTCTAACAGAACGGGGAAGCACTGCTTTTAAACATAGGCTCTAGGGACAAAATTGCCTGGATTCAGGTGTCTTAGTTTATTCATAAAAACATAATTGTTGGGATTTATGTCATGTATGTACTTGCATCCTCTCTGTTTCCTCCACCAAGATGTCACCTCCTTGAAGGGAGAGATCTTATTACCTGTTCACCCAGTAGACTGCTTATTAATAAACCTTTGTGAAGTGAGTGAATGAATATATAAACAAACGAATCCAAATTTCATCTGCAGCACCTTTAAGCTCTGTGACTATAGGCAGACTATTCACCCAATCTGGGCCTCAGATTCACCCATCTTAATATAATTGAAACTTAAATGAAGTAACATATGTAAAATGTTAGTGCAGAACCCAATACACATAAGAATGCCAAAAAATGAGCCATTAAGCCAGGAGAAATTTTTAAAGTATTAATAGAGTCTCCTTCCCAGAATATTTCCTTTTATTTCTTGACTCCTCCCCTTCCAGGGGAGCTGGAAATTGAAGGGGAGCCATGCCTCAGGAAAGGAGGCAGAAAAAAAAAAAAAAAAAAAAACAAACAGGGAGATGATCACTGGTTTTCGAGTTTGAAAAGTTAGTCATAAATTTGATGGTGAATTTTAGGGACTTCCTGAGAATGAAAACAAATCTTTTCAGTTCGCCATGCCTTCCCTGGACTGCATGTCTATGTAAATTGGAACACATAAAATATACAGAATATAGCACATAGAGGCGGAAGCAAGTCAAGTAGAAAGGAGACTTACATGTCACGTGTCCCTAAGAGAAGGCACCTGCACTAACTTTGTGGAAACCAACTGGCGCGGGTCTGCCTCCCTTCCCAGGTAGGCGGGCCTCCGTCAGTCTCCCAGGTTCAGGGAGAGGGGGAGGAAGGCCTGCTCTAGACCCCCCCCCCCATCCACTTGAGGACCTGTACAACTCTGGGTAGCTAGCCAAGGGTCGGGAGGACCGCTAATCTATGGGGACGACTGTTTGACTCTCGCCAGGTGTTCACACTGGACGCTTTCAAAAAATGGCAAAATTTGGAGCCAAAACCACAATTAAATGTAGGTGTAAGATAAAGTGGACCGTCCTGCAGAGCCGAGTGTGTGGCAGCAAGGTGAAGCAGAGATGGGGAGGAAGGGTTCGCCTGGGGGCGGAGCAGTGGGTGGGTAAAAGGCGTCAAGGCAATAGGGTGTGACAAGGAGACGGCATCCTCCACCTTAGTGTTCAGGAGCAAATGCCGCCTCCAATTCCATTCCTCCACATACCTGCTGAGCGGCCCTGGCTTCTTTTCACCTTAGCCCCCTCATCTGTAAACTGGGATGATAACTCCTAGTCTAATCTGTTTTGTGCCACGGTAAAGTGAGATGTAAAAGTTATTTATAAAATATAATTTGCTATAACGATGTGAACAGTATTTGCCATATTTATTCTTACATCAATAAAAATGTTTGTATATGTATTGTGTATTGTGTATGTATTTGTGGACAAATACCCGGGAATACAACTGCAGTTTCAGTAACTGTAACCCTAATCTTCAGATTGTTCAGTCAGGATCCTTTGAACAAATATGCACATGGTGGGAGGTGGGGTGTAGGCCTGGTGAAAAAGTATTTAGAGCACACTGGAACTTGGATGTTTGTGAAGAAATTAATGAGAAAGACACACACACACACACACACACACACACACATACAATCTTTCTATTTCATGTGTCTGTCTCCCTAGATGCCTTCTATGGTACTTGGGTTACATAGGTATTAGTACTGGCACTTTAATTTTTTCCAAAGTGGACATTAGGAAAAGCCACTTATCATTTTAGGTCATTTTAGGTCGATTTTACCCATTTGGTGAAAGGCAGCATTGTTTGCCACTTCTAATTCTCTGGAACTCTCTGAGTTTTTCTGAGAATCAAGGGCAGCACTGTACAGCCCAGTCAGTGAGAAGAGAAAGAATAGTCCCAGGGCACAGCCTTTCTGTCACCACCATGCTCCCTGTTGCCAGTGAGAGAAGCCATTCTGCCTCACAAGCAGCTGGGAGACAGTGGCTGGCTGCATTTGAGGGAGAAGGACAGTTTTTGTTGAGCTTGAGGTTTGTGTGTTGGGTACTATGGCAACATTCTGGATAAAAGATATGATCAGTATGCAAATCCTCATCACTGTCATTATAAGGCAGTTAGATTTCAACACATTAAAGGGGTATTTTATAATTATACCAAACATATTTATGTTTACTACATTTTCTTGTCTCAATTTTAAATTAAGCAGACCCATTTTTAATGTGAAATCTGCTTATGTGGAACAATTTAGGGATAATGAACTTCCATTACATTTAGGTTGTGCTAAGGTTTTTCCTCCCTGTCTTTACACCATTTGGAAATAGAAAAACTTAACAATCTGAAAACACAAAAGACAAATAGTTTTTATGTTTGTGTTGCTTTATAGTACCTTTTATGACAACTTGTTGTGCCTTGTATTTTTCAAACTAAAGAATATTTTATAAATAGTGCCTTATTAATTGTACAAATATAAGTAAACCTAATGAACTACAAATGAAAACGAGGGCCCTTCAACTGTAACTAGAAAGGCAGCTTTCTGCACAGTGAGATCAACTGGAAATATGAATGCAAAAGAGAACAGAGCAGTTGTATACTGCCTCTGCCCTAAGGTTCAACTCAAACTTTCCACTGGAACCTGAAAGTAGTTTTTCATCTATACAGTGCCGGGCTAGGAAAAAATTTCTCTATACTCTTCCAGTTGTGGGCATTGCTGGGTTTTGTAGGTTGAGTTTTGCTTGGATATGGGCATGAATCAGTGTCATATTTAGTAACAGATTCTTTCAACCTGCTCACCTGCTGGAGCCCCTCTGCATTCACCCGTTCACCCCGCCCATCAGGCAATTAATCACATATGGCGTTAAATGTTTTGTATTTTTTGTTACTTAATTTTTCTTATTATTAAACACAGCCTGCTGGTGTATTTTGTGCCTCTCTTTGAATGAAGAGGCCAGATTTATCTCCCTTATCTGTCTCTCAATATCTTAGCATGGAACCTGGTGTGGGGAAAATAGGTGTATGTTGACTTGATTTGCTAAGTCTTGGCCTAGCTTTTGGACAGGGAAGACTAGCTCGAGGCAAGCTGCCTACCTGTGAGCATGCCCTCATTCACCACACAGCTCCCATCGATCAGAACAGCATCACATGGCAAGGATAATTTTCCTGGAAGAATGAGTGTATCTCCGGGAACCAGGAGGCGGGATTCCAGCTCCTGTAAACCTGTATAAGAACAAAGTTTCCATGACTAGTCGACATTTGCTTAGTTTTACTTAGGATTTAAAGCAACTAAGAACCCTTACTGACCTGTTTGCCAAGAGTTACTCTACCTGTTTAAGCCCTTTCCACTCAACTGAAAATTCCAAGAGAATCAGGATTAGGGAATTGCTTCCTGGAATGCAGCAAAGGATTAGTTCAGCTACAAGATCCCATTTTGATTCTAGTACTTGGTCAGTGTTTGACCCACAGTGAATACTCATGGGCGCTTGTTGAGAAGTGTCCTTTGGCTATTGTTTGCTCTCTCTCTCTCTTGTCCTGTAGCAAGCTTTCTCTCCTTGGACTGGGCCTTAGGAACATTGTCTAGAGAGCTGCTGCTCTGGGGTGCAGCTCTTCACTCCTTGCAGAGAGCCATGGCTACTGCACACAGGCCAGCTTAGAGCAAATGCCAAGTGTCCTCTAGCATCTAAAAGCCCTATGAAGGTCTAAATTCCAGATGATAGTTTGAAATAATTGATGCAGGATCTTTGAGATGGTTAGTTAAAGAATATAAAAGAACCTTAAAAGGGCTCATCTAGTAATAGTCAAGTGAATGAAATATGGAGGGCAGAGGGAATTTGAAGTAACTCAGACATTGAACAGGAATGGTTCAATCAGGACTGGGGCAAGTGAGGGGCCCAGGTTACACTTTAGCAGGGCACTCCCTCTCCATCCATGCAGAGACAGGATTATTGTTTGTACATCGATGCTTCCTTGGATTTCATGTCTTAGATGCTCTGTTCTCACCCTAGTTCCAGTCTGGAGTTCTATCAGAAAAGACTTTTTCTCCTTGACTTATAAGTAATCAAGGATGAATGGGACAGATTCCACCCAGAAACAGTAAGACGCTCAAAAGGCAGACTGTATCACCTACCTTTGTCTTTTACAAGGATTGTAACCCGGACTTTGTTGTGATCCTCCACAAGGTTGTGCAGCTTCACTGATTGCTATCAATGTAAAAACAAGGTTTCAGTATCAATGCACATCCTGAAAGCCACCTGATCTCCATAGCCCAAACACCAACCTGCTGTCACAGCCAAAAAACTCCATGCTCCAACTGCCCTACCCCAAACCCCTCCCCACCTGCCCCACTCCTTGCAGAAGAGATTATGCTCAGGAGTTAGAATAAAATAGAAATAGAAATAATGCTATTTCCCTCTTTGGGAAAATGATGCAGAACCACTGGAGCCTAAGCCAAGGAAGCAAGACTTCATTAGCATGTTGAGGATTCACAAGTAGAAAGAGGAAGACTAAGACTGAACAGGTTAGGGTTAGGGTTAAGCTCTAAGTGTCCACTTCCCTGGCTGTAAAACAACAAAGCTAAATTTGATCAGCAAGTGGATTTCCACTTGTAAAAGCTTGTGAGTATTTAAGTTGTGTTTGATCACAAGTGAACAGCCACCCCCTCAGCTACGAACTGGGGATTTCATCTTGGATGAGTCTGTAGCATGGTGTCATATGGCTTGCTTTTGAATCCTGGTGTTATCACTTACAAGTTATTTACCTGTTCAACTCTCTTTTGCTCATCTGAAAGGAGAAAGGATAGCTATCTCTGTTTTATAGAACTGTTATTAGTTTTAAGCTAATGCTCACAAAGCCCTTTGTATAGTACTCAGAACTATGCTGAGGGCTCTTACATGTTAGTGAAGAATAAAAAAAGTTGCTGATGGGAAAAGAACTGTGAAAGTCCATCAATTGGAAAGGTTTGCCTGAGGTAGAATTTACTGAGATAGGACTCCGTAAAACATGGAGAAAACAAAAGGGACATGGGATAATAGAGGCAGCATATCCTTGGAAAATGGCAGGGACCAGAAGACAGGTGAGAGGGGATTTCATCCACACAACTTCCCCAGAGTGACTGTTGGGGTGCCAACAGCCAGAGAGATGGGTCAGCTGGGGCAGGACTGAGCAGCTGCAGAAGGTACTGCCCCCACTGGTATGAATGTCAGTGACTTGGATGCCACTAAGTGCTATCAACAGTACTCAAATGCAGTTTAACCTAGTTTAAACATGAAACTCTTTTTTTTAGATGTTAAATTATCTTTATCCATTCCATTGGTTCATTTTAAATGTTACCAGATGTCACCAGGCTAAGACAAGCATTACACACAATTATGCAACTTTCCCCTTCAAAGAACATAATGAATTCAGTGTTAATATTTATATGGAAAAATTTATTATTTATTTCAGTTTTGCATGATAAACTGAGGTTCACTAATTTGGACCAATTAAATAGAAGAAGTGATGGTACTATTGGATACATATTCATTGTCCTTGGGGCTTGACTGTTGGGGCATGCATTTAAATGACAGGTAGTAGTGAGAAATTCAGCTCTGGTTGTGTGGTGAGAACACTGGAGTCACTCAGGATTCCTGAGCTGTAGGTCTGGCTCACCCACAAACCAGCCATGTATGGTGTACAAGAAATTTCACCTTACAAGTTAGTGTTTCCTCTGTAAACAAATAACATTGAATTGGACCAATTTCAAGTTACTTTCAGGATCAAACATGGTGTGCTATAGATTTATTTTATATGCCAAGGATTTATCTGAAACACAACTTCATAGGAGAAATAAACAAGGTATATAAATAACTCAAGTTATTATTTTTAAAACAGTTGAAAACATTAAACCATTACTATGTGCCAAGAACTGTTGTAGAAACCTGGAATATATTGTTTACCTTTTTAATCTTCAAAATAAATTTATGATGAACATGTTGTCTCCAACATACACATAAATAACAAAAACAAAAAGCAAATAACTGGGGTTGAAAAATGTTGAAGTCACTTTCCCACAATTGTGTACTTACTAAACTTGACAGTCAAACCCAGGTTTATCTGACTCTAAAGCATTATCTGCTGATGAGTATATTCTTCTAGTGTTTCAAAAGGCTCTTTTCTCCATTTAGAAGATAAACATCCTCCCTTCCAAATTTCTTCATTTTCTTGCACAGCAGACTCTTTTAGTCAATGCCATGATAACTTCAGCCTAGCTGAAGAGGATGATAATCGACACATTTGGAAGAGGTGAAGTATGAGTTAATAATGCTTGACTGTAATTCTCAAACCTCATTATGCTGTAAAGCTGGATTTGTTTATCAGACTTAGCATTCTGCGTAACCTGCCACGCTTCCCTGCCTTTGCTCAGGCTGTTCCCTAGAATGTTTGGCCTAGTTTTCTACTAGCAAACTCTTTCTAATCCCTCCAATAAATCCCTACTTAAATGTCACCTCCACCCCATAAGTCCCCATTCCCAGGAAGAAGGCAGTGTTCTGCTCCTTGTGTCTTCACCTGCATTGGGGTACTAAACACATTCCACTGCAACTACCTGTTGTCTTGTCAGGTCTCCCCTGCAAGGCAGGCAGTTTGCAGAAGAAAAGGGCCATGTATTCATCTCTGCATCCCCCAGAGTCTATCACATAGTAGGCTCTCAGCACATATGTGTTTAACAGAACTGAATCATTCTACTTCTCCCAAAGACACTGGAGTAAGATAATGCAGGCATCTTCTCTGAAGCTCTACAAGCCCAGGCAGGTTTCTATGACAACCAACCAGCCAGGAGAAGGCGAATGCTGTGATGCCTGCCATGATTGCAAAGCTCGTTGCCTGATTTTCATTAGGCCCCCTCTGGTTTCTCCAGTCCCTCTTCAGTGGGACCAGGATCAGTTTCCAAGACTAATTTGCATACTGTTATTATTCAGCATCTGTTGCTGCCTGCGCTGGTATTAGCTGTGGCTGGATTTCCTCCAGAGATGAGCAACAAGGACATTAACTCAGGTGCCTCTCGAGCCCAGCTCAGTCATGCCTGAAGGCAAAGCACTCTGGGCCAGCTACTCAGAGCTGTTTCTAGTAGTTGTCATGGCAGAGCCAAGCGACAAGGTAATGTAAATGCAGGTGGGTCCCAAGGTTTTCACTGCAGGGAATTGTCAGGAAGGGACTGCTGCAGGAGTGATCCTTGGCTTAGGTTAGGTAAACTCTACGTGTCATTATTTGAGTCTAGAAGAAGTGCAGGAACATACCTTCTTATATTTCTGCAAACACCGTCCTTCTTCCGATTTTTAAAAGCCTATGTTGGTTTAGCTAGGTCTTTAATTCCATGACATGATGAACTTCAATGCAGGTCGATAGAATGATTTGGAGATGGCAGTAGATGCTCCTTTCTACATTCCTGCCGACCTCCTTCCCACAAATCTTTGAGTTATAACCAAGTCCACGGGTCACTTTCAAAATGTGTTCAACAGGACAGTGGGGAGTACTTGATTCAGAGTTAGGAAACCTGGCATAGGGTCTATGGCCACCATTCCTTGGGTGTGTGTGAGCAAGTCTCTTTATCTCCCTGACTGCCACGTCCTTCCCTGTCAGGTGGTAGGAGTGTATGACACCTGTATTCGTCTCACTTTACCATGTATCCTGCTCCACACAAACACATACATGTATATTAGGCATGTGGATCCTCTTGTAAACTCTAAAATACTAAGTAGATATGATCATGGAGGATCTGTGATTTAAACTGCAAGGATACAGTTTCAGGAAACTGGCTCATTTTGTATGGTTTTAAAAGATTCTTTATAGGTTGGGTCAGGTAAGCTTAAAAAACAAATACCAGCTGCTAATAGGATTAGTGCTTGTCTTCTAAATCCTTTTCTTCTTTTTGAAGAAATCCTTTGCCATCAAGTCTGAAGTTCCCATGTCAGTCACTATTTTGGGCAAAAGAAATTTAGGAATTTTGCTAAGATGCAGGACCTTAATGTTTAAATTTCATTAGGATTTTAAAGTAAATATTGAGCAAATTACAAATGAGAAAAACAGAGATGACCTAACTTGGGAATGGGAGATCTTTATGTGCAAAGTAAGAAAGCCAGAACCCATAAAGGAAAGGAGAAACACATACCTATGTAATTTCTAACATAAAGTAAGAGTCAAGGTCAAGAGAAAAAAGTTAGACTGAAAAAGAACTTCTTCACACACGTGATGGGTATAGAATCCATCAATACAAAAGAAAAATACAAACTCAAATGGAAGTGTGCTACTTTCACTGGTAATCAGAGCAAAGTACATTAAAAACATTAAACAGAACACTTTTACATATCAACATAACACCCAATACTGGGGAGGATCTGGAAAATGATACTCTTTTGTGTTGCTGAAAGAAGAAACTGTTTCATTTGAAGAGAAATATATAGCATAATCTATTAAAATTCAAATTATATGTATCCTTTGATCCAATAATCTGACTTTTGGCTCCTATGTTAAAAAAATTCCAAACATTCATAATATGTAAGCACATGACTATACTGTAGTTATGTTTAATTCAACATTATTTGTGATTGGCAAAATTGGAGGAAAATAAACTTATTTTACATACATAAAAGAGTAGTTGAACAGATTATGATATTCCATGAGAAGTACCAGTACTTCTAAACATGGTTTACAATTATTTATTTGCTTGCTGGATTACCATTATATAAACATTTAAAGTGAAAATTAAAGGCACAGATTAATGTGCATAGTAAGATTTTAATTTAATTAAAAACTTAATGAATACACAAATCTCCACATAAAATTGTATTTTACATGCACCTAATAGCGTGATTAGAGTGAACAAATATGTTCAGCTGATGATGACATTCATAAATGAATAAAAACATGTATTTGGGATCTTGGTGTTCAAATTCATCTTCATTAGATTCTCCTGATAACAACAGTGCTTAAGCCTTTAGATTGTATAAACATCACCTGATATAAAATGATCAGAAATTCAGATTCCTGTTATTATCCTGGATATGTTGACTTAATAGGTCAGCAGTTCAGGAATTCCAAGTAAGTCTCTTGCTGAAACACTGCCTTGATGAGGGGAGTCAAAGCTGAATTTTTCTACAACTTTCCTAACTCCCACCCAGGAATTTCTGTATTTGTTTTTGGTTTTCTTAAAGAAAAGTATACCTGAATTCCATATGAAGAAATAGACATTTTAAAGGAATCTTAAATTGTTATAAACATTTAGATGAGAAATATTTAGAACAAGCACAGTATGTAAGTTGGGAAAAATGCATCATCAAATCCTCCTAAGAGACATAATGTCTTGACTAAAATGCACATTTGAAATGTTCCTCATCCTTTTCTCCCGAAACTATTACTGACACCATTACTCCACTACAGCATTCTCCCCCACCCTACTCAGAGCCTCAGAGTCCTTCTAAACACAACATTCAAGGAAAATTTTAGTGGATAATCAGAGACTGCAAAGACATTTATTATTTAAATCTACCTGGCATTCCTAAAGTCCTCTTCCTGAGATCCCACAATTGGTGAGCTTTTGTTTATTGCTTTGCTTTAACTTATGTTGGACAAAGCAACTCCTTGTTATTGGTGAAAATTCTAAGGCTCTGCCTCTTTAAACAGAGGTTAAATGGAATCCAATATGATTTCAGCTCTTACCTGTCGCAAATCATACACACTTAAGATGATGGAGATAATGGTCAAAATGATGATAGCCACAGAGTATTCTATATAACCTTGAGACAGCCACAAAGTTAGGGTGAATGCTTGGAACACATAGAAAGGATTTAAAACCTGCAGGTACAAAAATAGCACTAGAGTCACTTGAATGGACCTTTGTAGCAATCAAGATGATACCAATTCTTTATAGAATATTTCTTCCACTTTTTATAATATACAATAACCTCTAATATTTAAGAACTTAATTAGAACTTCATTAATATGGGTAAAGACAATGTCAAACACATAGAATGTGATATGGTGGAAGCAAAATTAAGTACCAAAAGCCATGCCCACAAATTGGTAATTCTTAATCGTTTTGAACTTTCAAAACTTTTTTCCCAGTAATAAAATCCAACAATTTACTTTCTTAAATAGGTCTACCCATAATAAAGGAGAAACATGATTCAGTCTCCTTTTAAAATGACTTCAAACAGTTTTTAAAAGTTTGTTTCTATGTAATCACATGCTGCAGATTTTGTCAAGTTGTGCAATGAAAATGAGGGATTCTACTTTTATCCAGGTCATTTAAAATGTCTGTCATGTCACAGGTCATGGTAGATCCTCTAAGAGTAAGTGGAATTATCATGGCCCTTTCCTCGAACAAGGAGGGATCCTGAAGAGAAAAGATACATCCAAGGCAGCAGAGAAAATCATTGACAGCAGGCATTACCAGTCTCGATGCTGGTCAATTGAGTATGTACATTTTTGGTCTCTTGGTGATACCTTCAATTTTTTTTATTCCCTCAAATTTCCATTTTGGTCCTACTGGCTCCACTTTTGTAATCATATCAGGGAGGAAAGACCTGAGTAGCTAGAGAAAGACCTTATGATGTCCAGACATAGTGCAAATTAAAGAGCCCACTGGGACAAGACCAGGATTCCTTTCTTGAAGAAGTGTCCTTTATGATTTTCATAAATTAGATGAAATACTGGCTGGAACCAGTGGTACTTTTTTTTTCCTCCATTTTCTATAATTTCCTAATATATTAAATGAAATTCTATTTTTTTTTTCCTAAGAATGAACTAGCATCTGGTTAATAAATTAATTTGACTGATCTTGAGGGTTTCTTAAACTCTGGGGTATATTGTGTATATTGAAAAAGCCTCTGTTTTTAATGTTTCTTATTATTTCCATCTCACTGATTTACTTACAAATTATAGCTCTTGTGTTTGCTTGGCATAAAATTTTCTTATTGTAGATTATGTACTAACGATAACATGATCTTGAGTTTATAGAAACCCAATACAAAAATTGTTAAATGCTTCCTGGAGAAGAAAGAGCACAATGATAATTTGACCCCCTTCTCTAATATTCTTTTGTAACAAAATATGAGAAGTAGTTTGATTTGCATTTTTTTTAATAAAAGCCTAGTAAATAGGTGATAAAAAAAAGATATTAGCACTGCTTTCAAAACAGATCAGACTGATACCTGAGGATTTCCTGCACCAGCTTGGAGGTTGAGAAAAGTCACAAGTAGAGATGGCTCACAGTTGAGGGTGGAGCAGGAAAGAAAGTCTATGGCACAATCACAAACTCAACCAAGCCCTACAGGGCTGACATCTGACAGATTCCTGAGGACAAACACTCATGTCTCCAATGTGGGTCTGGCTCTGAAGTGGGGACCCAATGGGTAAAAACTGGAGCCAAAAACAGAACCACCAAAGAGGGATAGCAAGCACAGGGAGAAATAAGAGAATGGAAGAAGCCCAATGTCCAATTTTGTTACAAAAAAAATAATAAATTCAAAACACACAAGGAAATTTTTGTTTAAAAAAAAGCAAACCTGTCATTGAAAGAAGTCACTCTTGAGAAAATGAAAATATAGAGCAATTAGAAAAAGACCAAAAATAATTCATTTCAAATTCTCAAAAATTATAGAAGTTCTTCTTTTCCTATTTGTATCCTTTTAATTTCTTTGGTCTGTCTAATTGCTCTGGCTAGTAATTTCAAGCATGATGTTGAATAGAAGTGATGAAAGAGGGCATTCCTGTCTTGTTCCAGTTTTTAAAGGGAATGCTTTCAGTTTTTTTTTCCATTAATAATCATATGTTCCATAAATAATCATATGTTCTTAACCTTAAGTCTATTTATGTGTTGAATTACTTTTATTGATTTCTGGATGTTGAACCAACCTTGCATCCCTGGGATGAACTCCACTTGTTCATGGTGCACTATCTTCTTAATATGTTTTTGTATGCAATTTGCCAGAATTTTGTTAAGGATTTTTGCATCTATATTCATCAGAGATATTGCTCTGAAGTTTTCTTTCCTCAATGTGTCTTTGTCTGGTTTTGGTATCAGAGTGATACTAGCTTCATACATTGAGTTTGGAAGGATTCTATCCTTTTCTATCTCATGGAATATTTTGGGGAGTATTGATATTAGTTCTTCTTTGAAGGTCTTTTAGAACTCAGCTGAGAATCTGTCTGATCCCTGGCTTTTCTTGGTTGGTAGGCTTTTGATGACTTCTTCTATTCCATTGCTCCAAGTTGATCTGTGTAAATTGTATATGCCCTCCTGATTCAGTTTGGGAGGATCATATGTCTCTAGAAATTTGTCAATGTCTGAGATTTTCTATTTTGTTGGAGTATAGATTTTCGAAGTAGCTTCTAATTATGTTATGTATTTCAATGGTGTCTGTCATATTTCCTTTTTCATCACGAATTTTAGTAATTCGAGTTTTTTCTTTCCTTCTCTTCATTAGTGTGGCTAAGGGTTTATCAATTTTGTTTACTTTTTCAAAGAACCAACTTTTGTCAATTTTTTGAATTGTTTCTTTGGTTTCAATTTCATTGATTTTGGCTCTGATTTTAATTATTTCCTGTCTTCTACTACTTTTGGTGTTGTTCTGTTCTTCTTTTTCTAGTGCTTTGAGATGTAATGTTAGGTCATTCAGTTGTTGACTTTTTTAATTCTTTTCTTGAATCAGCTCCATGCAATGAATTTTCCTCTTAGTACTGCTTTCATAAGAGTCACAGAGATTTTGAAATATTGTATCATCATTCTCATTTACCTTTAAGAATTTTTTTATCTCCTCCCTGATGTTTTCTATTATCCATGCTTCATCTACTAGCATATTATTTAGTCTCCAGGTGTTGGAATAGTTTCTGGTTTTTATTTTGTCATTGATTTCTAATTTTATCCCATTATGATCTAATAGAATACAAGGTAGTATCTCTATTTTTCGGCATTTACAAAGGGCTTCTTCGTGGCATAACATATGGTCTATTTTAGAGAAGGATCCATGTGACATTGCCCCATGGTGTGGACTGAAAGTTTGTGCCCCCCACCAATAAAGCCATATGTTGATGCTCCAACCCACAATGTGATGGTATGAGATGATACTTCATGTGGTAGGTACACATGAGATCATGAGGGAGGGGCTCCCATGAAGGGATCAGTGTCCTTACAAGAAGAGGAAAAGACTAGAGCATTCTCTTTCTACCATGTAAGGATGCAGCAAGAAGGTGGTGTCTGTGAGAACTTAGTACATAGAACTTTCTAGCCTCCAAAACTGAGAAATAAATATTTGGTGTTTAAGACTCCAGTCTATATTTTATTATAGTAGCCTGAACTAAGGCATCTCCCCCACAATCAAAAATGTAGCAAAAGAAAAAAGAAATTATGAAATGGTAATCTGTCTCTCACAATGGGAAGGAATTTTAAAGTGGATCTGAATTTAAAATAAGTGGTTATTGCAAAGGATCATTTAGATATCCTAGAACAAAAAAAAAAAAAAATAGCATTTATCAAATGTTTTGAAAAACCCCCAATAGGAAAAGTATAGACTCAAGTCAAGGGGACAGAAACAGAAAGAAGTTGCAGGAGACACATACATCATTGACACAGACATATTTATATGCCATACAAGATTGCTCCTAGTACTAAGTACAAAGTAAGGGGCGGAAATATTTTTTTTTCTCAAAAAGAAAAGAAAATAACTAGTTACCTGTTTAACAAGCAGCTTCCATATGGGTTGGATTTCAACCTCAATGGCATTGGGCCCACACACTAATCTTCTGTAGGAGATGGATCATCCATTAGTGTCACACCTACGAGCTCAGTGACAAGTGAGTACAGACTAAGCACCAACAACTTCTCTGCTCTTTGGAGATTTTCCGGCTTCAATTAAATAATAATGTGCAAGTACTTTTGAAACATAATCCTAAATTACTAATATGTTTTTGAAACGAATGTCAATGAGTGATGAACAAAGTTGCTTTTCTGGTTTACAAATGTCATCACTACAACTCAATGAGTCAAAATGAAGTTGGAAAGGCATTTTGAGGTTTTTTTTTTTTTTTTTAATAATTTGATTACATTCTAAGGGCAGCAAAAGAACACAGATATGAAGATGCCTCTAGACCTGACAGGCATTTTAGACTATTCTTGTGAATAATCACATCCGTCTCATGTTGGTATCTCAGCACCTAGGATAGGCCCTTATTATGTAAACTAATGAATATGGCAGTGAATGAATGAATGCTTTGGAAGATGATAGAAGGTCTTCACCTTGGGAATGTATGCCTTGCATACAAGGTGTTATACATGTGTACATTATAAAATGAAGCTATCACATATATATGATATTTTACAAAGTTCTTACAAAAAACCTCATTTGATCCTCATGATAGTACAAAGGCAAGAGTGAATAGCTAGCTCCATTGTGCCAGTGTGAGAAATTGGTGTGCGTGTTTAGCCAAAGGTGCACATATCTAATATTAATCATGATAATATAACTTTTAAGCAAAGATGACAGTGCCAGAAAATTTACTTAACCTTTTATAGCCATTAACTACTTTAATCATCACATTATCCCCATTGGATTTCATATTATAACCTGCTATAAAGAAAACTAAAGTTTGGATAAATTAAGTAACTGTCCCAGGATCTCAAAGCTAGAAAGAAACAGACCTAGCCTTCCTACTTTGATCTCTAGACTACAACTCTGCTCCAGCAAGTACCAGAGGAGAGAATCTGCATGAAGTATCCTTGATATCACTAAGATATAATTCAGAGCTGAGCCCAAGTTCACCTGATCCTAAGCCAAGCTTTTCCAAGTGCAATTATTGCTTGCAAGGGACAGAGAGGACTCACACCAAGGTCTTCTGGTTCCATACCATAGAAACACTGGGGCTTGTGGGGGTTAAGAGACAGGTTGCCCAAACAGCCATGTTACTATATAACTTCATGACTCCTAAACCTCACACTGGGAAAGACCACGACTCAAGCCACTTTGGCACCAAATCCATGACAAAAACAAGTTGTTGGCCCATTATCAGAACTTCTCAGGACTCCAAATCCCCCCACCCCACTACAGTTCTCACTCTTCTCAGATTTTTCACTCTGTAAATGCCTACTCAGCTTTCGAGAGCCAAGTCTGACATTGAGCCTAGTGGTTGAGAAACGTGAGGTGGAATAGACCCGGGTTTGCAACTACTTGCTATTCCCTCTACCTGGAACCAGTTTCCTTGCATCTTTGTATAGCTTGCTGCCTTGTTGCATTCAGATTACTGTTCAGATAACACCTCCTTATGGGGACCTTCCCAAATAATCATATTTAAAATAGCTACTCTGGGGCTGGAGGTGTAATTTAATGGCAGAGTATTTGCCTAACCTAGCATGAGCAAGGCACTGGGTTCAATCCCCAGCCCTGAACAGGGGAGGTGGGGTAAGAAAAAGCTACCCTAAGATTCTCTTTTTATTCATAACCTACCTTATTTTTCTTCATTGTGCATTTGATTACCTGAAACTGTGCCTTATTTTTAACATGATAATGAGCATGCAAATGATAGACTATATCATCTATTATCATATAAGCTTCTAAAGGACACTTACAGCTCATAAAGGTCTAAAACAGGACCTGAAACACACAACACACTTGCGCATTGTGTGTTCAACGGATGGATGGAGGGCTAAGTGAGGCATGAGTCTTGGTTCCCTTATCTGTGAAATAAGTTTGATAAAATATGCCTAATAAAATTGTTATCAGTGATATAGTGCAATAATATGTGAAGCTTTTGGTACAGGTGCCGGGACAGGACAAGGTCCCAGTAAATGGCAGCCATCTTTGAAGTCTAGCTCCCTTTAGCACAATCAACTATTTTTCTCTCAACATTTTCTTTTTCAGTCCCAGTGCTTACTTCATTGAATTACAACATATATTTCTAGACCTTTTTCTCCTCAGATTATCGAGACTTTCTTTCAAGGCAAGAATGGAACTTTTTCAATTCTCATTTTCTGGCACCTAAGGATCCAGTATCTGACACAGATATGCCTGAATACTGTCATTAATTAATAAGAATCACTGTGGCCCATATCTAGAACATTTTATCTTCTGAAAAGACTCAAAGCCCAGATGCACAATTAAGATAGAACCCAGGCTGTGGAAAGTCAATGTAGAAAGCTAGCCAAAGGTCCAGTATGCTTTGACTCTTCCTGTTTGGCGAGATGGTTTCTGATATTACCATGAAAAAAAGAGCTTAGATTCCAAGAGGAGGGGGCACCAGTGGATGGATACTTGTTTGTAGTCATATTTAGTGCTCATCTGGGTCATGTTTAAATCATAACCTGGCATACCTCTTATTAATGTCTTTTCTGCTGTCTCTTGCCAAAAAAATATAGTGCGTTTAGGGAACATGTGCCCATCTCAATCTCAGCACAAGCCAAATGAAGGTTTTGGAGATGCTGACCAATGATTGAACAACCAGGAGAAATAGGAGGCCTGAAGGTGAGTCACATTAAGGAAGGTCCAAGATTACATTCCCCGACTAAAAATCTGATGAGCTGGTTGGGAAATGAGGCCCTGGGATTGTTCCAAGTGTCTTCACTGAACAACATAAGCCAAATACAATTAAATAGGCTTGCCTGGCATTACTAGCGATCCATCAAAGGAATAGTTGCTGTGGAGGTGAAGAAGCTGAATTTCACATCAGGGCCTTGTGAAAGGAATTTCTATGCTAACTAGGGGCACTACTTGAAAGACCACTGAGTTTTCTTCTGACTCTCAGATATTAGTAAATCTGCTGGATTGTTTAATTCTGAAACACCCAATGTGAATAACTGGGACTACATTCTGTGGGGGTGTTTCATGGTGCCTAGTTTTCCTTTATTCATTCATTTATCCGTTTATTCACCAAAGAATTGTTGGAAATACATTGTGTGGTTCCCTGGTGCATGGTAGGCCCCAGGTGGTACAGACTAGAATGGAGTACTGGAGAAGGCAGGAGTGAGTTAGAAGGACTAGTGAGCTTCTTCACACGACCACCTTCCTGTTTTGCTCATGGCTTTCACTCTGCAGAACCTCCAACAGTCTCTGGCAGGCAGGGATACCTGCAGCTTTCCAAACAGTCCATGTCAGGTCAAGAGATTCGGGCATGGCCTACTGCCAGGAACTTGGGTATTTAGGGAGAAAACATCTGGAGTCTGAAAAAACACCCTGGTGGTTCTGCTAGCCAATCCTTCACCCCCTTAAAACCACTTCTTATAGGAAGGGAGACCTCAGACCTTCACAGATGCAGCACATGGCATCCAACTTCTGGGATTTGGGTAGAGTTGTATAGTATAACAAATGGGTTGGTCACAGAGCACTCCCACTTAAAAAGATTAATAACAAGGTTGGTATATTGTTTTTTTTAAAATATTTTTTAGATGTTGATAATCTTTTATTTTATTCATTTATTTATATGTGGTGCTCTACCACTGAGCCACACCCCCAGCCCCAAGATTGGTATATTTTTAAAAATTCTTTCTCAGTATGTGTTGGGGAAGCTCAATTTAGAAATTCTTTGATTATGCACCCTCGTGAAATACTGATAAAAGCTCCATTTTATAAATGACACAAAAGTTTCTTTAGTTTTTCACATTAATGCTCATCTGTAAATTATCCATTTCTTTCTTTTCCTAAATTACTCATTTCCAGATCACCTCAGGAAATACTGGGCTCTTCCAGGATTCCATGCCCTCTGTGTGAGCTAAGTGAGATGCTTCCAGTCAGCTTTCCTTGGGGAAGTACTCTGAGCATTCCCAGCAAGAAAGTCTGTAAGGGAAAGGACCAGAAGGGCATGGGGAGTTGAGATGGGGATACAAAGAAGCCCAGGGCACGATCTTGCCAGGGTGATTCAGGACTTAGACTTACCGATCCCTCCACAGGATTTCGCTCCAAAATAAACATTGGAGTTAAGTGATTTCGCATTTCCAGTGGACCCAAACCCATGGGTCTGAGAACTTAAATTTATTAATTAGAGAATACTGATCTCAGTTCATTTAATTTTTATTCAATGCCTTATGCATCATATTTTAAAGAAACAATAGGTAATAATATTTTAGAGTGATACATTAACTTCTGATTGAATGTTGAGTTGTGACTAAGCGATTGACTTCAGCCTGTCCCCTCTTCCAGCCAACTTTTTCTTTTTCCTTCCTGAGGAGCTGATCTGATGGTTGAATATCTATGATTGGGATGCTTTCTAGAAGTATAAGTTTCAAAGGGCATAAAAGGTCATGGTACATAGGCATGATTTCTTTTCTGAGTTTAGCTCCCCTCAATACCTGAGGAGTAAGGGAGTAGTCTCATGGTAGTTGCAACCTCTCCCTCCCTCATTCCCTCCACCTTTTTCTTTCTTTTTTCTCTCTTTTCTAAAGTTCTGTCTTCTCATGATACAGCTTCTGCCATTTAGAACTACACCTTGATAGCAAACACACCCTTGTTTTGCTGCCTATACCTTGGATTCTTTCCCTGTGGCAGTGACAAGCATGCCCCCCAGCCCCACCCAGTGGTATAGCAAATTTGGGAATTGACTCTGGCCCTGAAGAATCACTGAGTTGATTGAGGGTCTCTTCACACTTCTTATTCTGTGATGTCACATTGGTGCCTTAACTCAGCCACGGCTGGAATATTCCCACCATAGAAACTGGCAAGTCTGCCCAAGCAAGCTTTATTATTATTATTATTATTTTCATTCAGAGAGCAAGTCACCAACAAGTTGACTGGTCTGGAGTTAACCCCAGATAAGGGAGCTTGCCATGTCTATTTTTATTTTCAAGGATGCAGCAAGATAGACTGGGAAAAAAGAAATTAAAAAGATCCTCAATTTAAAAACTATCCTGGTAGTCTACCTGCCTAGATGGGGATCAGGTAGGTTTGTTGCTTTTGTAGGGCCCCATTCTTGTGAAGTAAAAGAATCACCTCAGGTGTCTGTGAATCGGTGTAGGTCAGTACTAGGAGGGAAGGTTGCATTCAGTTCATGATGACTGCAGACTGGAACATGGAGTCCCCTGTGACAACTTACTTGCTCTCTTCCTAATGCCTTCTGGCAATTTCTCTCCAGGGAAAAAATAACTTTTCTGGTGTCCCGATATGCTACTTAAAAACTGAAAAGCATGTTATCTGCATTTTTCCTCTTTGTCTGACTGCTTGGAAGCCTATAAAGAACTTTGTATTTAGACTCTATAGCTTTTTATCATCATCATCTGAGATTCTTGTGTGCCCCACCTTCATTTTCCACATTGCACTTTTGTTTGTATATGTGGAGGTGGGAAGTGAATGGGGTACCAGAGATCAAACCCTAGGACCTTGCACATGCTAGACAAGCACTCTACCACTGAGCTACATTGCCAGCCCAATGCTCTTATTTTTAAATGCATGCAAGCTCAAATCCATTTGAAAAATTGGTAAGCTAGCACTTAACAGATCCATCAATCATATTTAAATTAAAAAAAAAAAGAAAACCTTAGTCTTCCCCTAAGAAATACTCTCTTTTTACCCTCCATTCAGACATGCCCATAAAATAAAATAAGCCTATGTTTATATGATTATCTCCTCTATTTTTCATATTTGGGAAACTATACTCTGTCTTGCTTATTAGATTGTCAAGTTCTTTATTGTGTGGACCAGATTTAAATTTAATTATGTATGATGTTTATTAAAGCATGGCACTTGATAAATAAGGACAAATGGGAGGTAGCTACACTGATGGGAAATCTTTCCGGTGGAAATGGCTTCCTAGGCAGAAAATATCTACATCTATCAGTGAGATTTCTTAAATGCCCTAGATCAATCCTTTAAACATCTGTGCTTGTGCTATTAAACCAGTATGTTTTTAACAACTTTGAAAATTTTTTGTGTTTCAGTGTATTAAGCATTACATCTGAAATCTTATATAATGATACCATTTCTAAGGCATGTTGCAGTTTTGTCCTGGTCTAGATGCCTGGTTCATTTTTCAAAGTGTTCTTGTAGGGGGAAGACTTAAAAACAACAAATCAGTAATTCTCCCCTCAGTTTATGTGAGAATTATGGAATTTGCTTACTAAAAATGCAGAGTTTCTTCTCTTATCAGTATCTCTTTCTCCTATAGAATCATCAGAATTGTGGAGGTAGAACCTAAAATTAATATTTCAGGTACCAGATTTCTTCTTAGCTTGAGAATTGGGGTTTCTGGCTGATTGGAAAGGTTAGGCAGGTAAAGCCCATAAAACGATTCAGAAGTGAAGGAGACTAGTAACTTTGTGAGGACACCTTGCAATGGTTTCCTTCAGTCTCACCAGAATTGGTCATTTCAAGTACAGTTGAAGGAAGCAGGAACTCGACATCTGTTAGTCAGCAGGCTGTGTGAGCACCTCCTAATCTATGTGCAGCTACAGTACCAGTCCCATGATTGTGCCGCACTTTTTGTCTCTCTATCTCTAGTCAGTGAATATCTCTGGGACAATGACTAAGTCTTTCCTTTCAGATTGCTGGTTCCTAGCAAAGTGCCTGGAATATTAGAAGAAAGCAGTTAACAAATCAATGAATGCATTCATTTATTCTACAAAAATCTATTAAACTCCTATCATGAATAAGAAGCTGTTCTAGGTGCTGGAGATACCACAATAAATAGTACAACCAACCAGACAAAACCCTCTCCTGACAACCTGACACAGTTGTCAGTTTCAGTATAATATTCAGAACTTACATCAATAAATACTTATTTTGTTCTTTCTCAGCAAACATGCCATCACAGAGCTGTTTGTTCATAGTAAAATGCATTCTTAATAGTGCCTTTCTGGTCCTCAGAAGCTTTGGAGGATTGAGAAGCTGATGTTTATGGAATAACTCAAGATTTTTTGAGGAGAGAATTTAAAAAGGGAACACAAAGAGACCATTCTATAAAGCTGAGAGGAAAGATCAAATTTTATTTGATTGCATTGCTGTTAGTCTTTTAAAAAAATAATTTTACATCTGAGAATAATTTAGAATCTCTCTCTCCCTCCAGCAAATGAATCAGGACTATATCAGGTTGATGAAGATTTTGTGCCAACAGTGTACTAATGGTGACCCATTTGGTACTTCGCTTTTCTACCAGCCGAGTATACTCTCAGGAAGGACTGTACATCCTACCTGACTTCCTGCTCTTCACTGGTCAGACCCAATCCAAACGTATGATGGATGTCATAGCAGGAGTTGCTGTCTTCCAGCAACCTAGGATGTAATGACAGGAACCACAATCAGCTCACAGCCCTGGACTAAGCAATGTTCTTCCCCCACATTCTGATGTACTGGTGAGAAAAGTTGTACTTACCCAACTTTCTGGAACCGCTTCTCCAAGTAATCCCAAACATACCTGATTTTCTGCACTTGAATGCATCGCAGCTGCAATTACAAATGTGTTGGAACAGGTATCATTCACAGGACAAGGCCCACAGAAGGGGTGCTATTCAATACAGATCCCCATATGTATCTCACTTTCTTTGATAAATAACTGTCATCCCAGGCCTGATAGATAGCTGTCATTCCCAGAATGCTCATTGATAAGCACTTACTTTATTCTTTGCAAGCCTGCCATCACCTTGCATTCTTAAAATCACTTACTTTTAAATCCGGCTTCATTACTGCTTGGTTTATGACAGAGTGCTGGTCAGCCACCAGGGGGTCTTCTGGGTTCTTTCTTATGGGAAACTTCAGGGTAGATAAGTGGAAGCAGAGCACCTTCTTCCTCATATATCTTTGAAATTCATCCTAGAACAGTTAATCCAACCCATGAAACTCTCAAGTGTAATCCAAGAAGGTGCTCAATTAACCAAATACGTGCCATATATGGGCTAGACCAGTGTTCACCAAAGTTTGGGGCAAAACTTGTTCTCAAACAAAAGCCTCAGTATTATCTTAGAACTTACTAGAAAGGCAGATTCTCAGCCCTACCCCAGACCTCCTGAGCCAGAAACTGGTGAAGGGGTCAGCCATCTGTGTTGTAATGAGCCCTCCAGAGAATTTGTATTTGCACAAATGTTTGAGAACCAGTGAGAAAAAAAGAGGAAAAAAAATACTTTGCAGGAAGACTTTATGTTTTAAAAAAATGGGCTTTAGCTATTTTTAAATGACATCTAGATGTTTAAAAGGTCTAATATCTTCCAAAATACTTATTTTGGAAATAGTGAATGACCATTCCCAGGTTATGGGCTCTGAGCTGTAACCCTCACAGTCCCTGATCATATAATTACTAGGAGCACTGCCCATTAGCCTGACGTGCATTTACCCAGGTTGAAATGAAGGAGGTGTCCTTTATTTCAGGGCTCAAAAAATGACAGCACACAGACTGGAGATCTATTTTGCCCCCACCTTTTTTCATCTAGGGAAATTCTTTGAATAGAGGAAGATCTGCCTTGGGGACTCAGGTTTGTCATTTGTTAGATCACAGATGCCACACAAAAGACATGATCATGACTTTTCTTGTTTTAAATAAATTTTTAATGGACACATCATAGTTGTACTTAATCTTGGGGGTACAGTGAGGCTTTTCAATTCATGTATATAGTCTGTAATGATCAGATCATGGTAACTGGCCCACCCATCACCACAGACATTTATCATTTCTTCATGTTGGGAATAGTAAAAATTCTTTCTGCTAGCTACTTTCATAGTCAATTAATTGTTTTCAACTCTGCTGTCTACAGTGCTATAGAACTTTAGAAGTTATTCCTTCTATTCAACTGCTCCCCTGTATCCATTAGCTTTCCTCTCCATCCCTCCATCCCCAAACTATTCTCAGGCTCTGGTAACCACTATTTTATTCTTTACTTTTATCAGATCAACTTTTAGCTCCCACTCATGGTGAGAACATGCAGTGTTTGTCTTTCTATGATGATCATGCATTTCAACTAGATAACAGAAGGTCACATACTGTTGTCCTCAGCAAAATGGTGTCTGCTTCTTGCAAAGGGCATGGGGTACAGTTGGCCCACACCCTCCACTCTGGCCTCCAATAAAAGAGTAGCTGAAGGACACCACCAGTCAGCACAGATGTGATAAGGCACAGGGCTCTCCGAAGATGCTGGGTATGGTAACCAAACACTTCCTGCAGAGTAAATAAAAGATCAGCTCTATTTTTCAATTTTTACAAAAATACATTTTTTGTTTGTTTCAAAAGACACAAATGATAGAGGCAGGAATGTTGTTGGGAGAGAAATTTGACTGTCAGCTGATACAATAAAAACAGGAATCCTTTTACTTTGCTGGCATATAAAATGAAAATCTCAGCAGGAGTTTGGAAGTAGTAGACGTATTTGCTTCTAAGGATTCATAAAAGTCACCTTAGATTTAAATAAGATACCTCATGTTTTGAACCACATATGTTTTCTTTAGGCATAAGGTACTGCTATGGTTTAGATATGAAATGTCCCCCAAAAGTTCATGGTTGAGATAATACAAGAATGTTCAGTGGTGAGATGATTAGATTGTGAGAGGTGTGACATAATCTGGAAATTAGTCCATCAATATGAATTAAGTGGACTGTAACAGTAGGCAAGCAGGGTGTGGCTGGAGGAGGTAGATCACAGGGGTGTATCTTTAGGATAAATATATTTTGCTCCTTGTGAGAAGAGCTCTCTCAGTTTCCTGGTTGCCATATACTGATCTGCCACACCTTTCTGCCAAGATGTTCTGCCTCACCTCAGGCCTAGAGCAATGAAGTCAGCCAACCATGGACTAAATCTTTGAAACTCAGCCAAAATAAACTTTCTTCTTTTTCTTATCAGGTCTTTTCGTTTCAGTGATTAAAAAAAGTTAACTTAAACAAAAAATTGATGCAACCTGAACATGTAGTTCAGAGGCTTTTGGAACTTTTTGGAGATTGTGGGAAGACTTTTGAAAATTTTAGAAATGCAGGTAAGAAAATCTTTAGAATGTTGTAAGTAGAATTTAATGTTCTGGTGGGAGATGAGAAGACCAGAATGCTGATAGGACTGTTGACAGTAAAGACTGGGTTCATGAGGCTTCGTAGGAGGAAGACTCAATTAGAAATTAGACTAGAGGTCATTCATATAATGCTCTGGAAAAGAAATTTTCTACATTTTGCCTATTTCCTAAGTTTTTCTTCGAGGCTCAATTTAGAGGTGATATACTAATTAATCTGGCAGACGAAATCCCAAGTTAGCACAACTTTAGGCGTTGACATGGGTTTTGCTGGTGGCTTTTAACCAAGTTTACTGTGATAATCAGAAGCAGAAAGGAAAGTGGAAAGAAGTGAATAACTTGTGATTTGGCCCGAAAAGTGCAAGTAAAATGGGCTAAGGAAGTTGTGGCTAGTAAAGACATTATAGACACAAAAAGAGGCTAAATACTTTGCATGGAGATAATAGGAAAGATGGCTGTGGGCATCTCTGGAATTGGCAGAACCACACACATTTCAGGCTCAAAGATACAGAAGTAAAACTTCCTTTGAGAAGAGACCATGGGGGCACCCTGCTTGCACAGTGGCCCTAAGAAGTTTTTCCATTGTGCTCAGCTAATCCGGCTTTCAGAGGCTACTGCAGCCATGGTACATAGAGGCTTGGTTATTGCTCTAGATAGTGGTAAACCTTGGCATCAACCACGTGGTACTTGTTCTGCAGGAATGCAGGATGCTAGAGTTAGGAGGTCATGGAGATTTTCACTGAGCTTTCAAAGGAAGACCTGGAAGACCAGACAAGGTATAGCAGGAGTAGTTGGAATTGCTGCAGTCTTCACCTGAGAGGGTGATGCATGAAATTGTGAGAAGGAAGCTGAAGTTGCAATGGAGACCCCCAAGGTTAAGAGACTTCTGTATCTTAGGAGGTCAACTGAGGAAAGTTGCAGGAATTGAGCAAAAACAATCTAAGAGAGAAGCCCTGTAGTGTGCAACCAGCAAGGCTATAGGAGCAAAACTATAGCAGCTCTTTGGAGAGATCATCACAGTGCCATGTGCCCCACATGCTGGACATGTAACTACAGGGCTTGTTTGCCTGGCTGGATTTCAGTCTTGCTTTGGTCCCATCCCTTCTTCCTATGCTGCTCTTTCTCCTTTGAGGAAGGGAAATGTTTACTGTGTGCCATTATATGTTGGATATATATAACTTGCTATTTTCAAGGGGGCGGGCACTGGGGATTGGACTCAGGGATTCTTTACAACTGAGCTACATCCCTAGCTCTTTTTATATTTTTATTTTAAGACAGGGTCTCACTAAGTTGCGTAGGGCCTCGCTAAGTTGCTGGGGCTGGCCTTGAACTTACAATCCACCTGTATCAGCCTTCTAGTTTGCTGGATTTTTGTCTTACACCGCTGACCCCAGCTGTTATTTGGTTTCAATCTTTACTCTCAAAGCTGAGTGTGCCTTGAGCTTTAGATGAGATTTTGGATTTGGACTTTTGGGAAATGATGGAACTTTTAAGACTATGGAGACTCTCAGAAATGGAATCAATGAATTTTGCACTGTGAGATGGTCATGAGCTTTTGGGGACCCGAAGCAAAATGGTATGGTTTAGATATGAGGTGCCCCCCAAAACCCATGTTGAGAAATGCAAGTTTGTTCAGTGGTAAAATAATTCACTTATGAGAGGAATAACCTAATCAATTGATTAATCCAATGATATGGATTGACAGGGTGGTAACTGTAGGCAGGTAGGGTGTGACTGGAGTTGGTATGTCACTGGAGGTGTGCCTATACAGTAAATATAATTTGTCCCTTGTGAAGAGAGTTCTCTTTGTATCCTGGTTGCAATGTCCTGATCTGCCTTCCTCTGCCACATTCTTCTGCCAAGATGTTCTGCCTCACTTAGACCCAAAGCAATGGAGTTGGCTGACTGTGGACTAAACCTCTGAAACCATTAACCCAAATAAACTTTTCTCCTTAACTTGTTCTTGTTAGGTATTTTTGTCACAGTGACAGAAACGCTAACGAAAACAGGTATTTTCAAAAGTGTTAACCTGAGTTTACTGAAGGAAGATGATAAAATTATGATAGATGTGACCCACATGTATATCTAAGTTTATCCATATTCAGATTTAGTTCACAATAATATGATTGAGAATGACTGAAAGTATGAATAGATATTCTGTTCTCTGAATCAGTCTGTTATAAATCAAGCAATTATCCATGGACATGAAAGACTTTCTAAAGACAGCTTATATTTATTTACCCTGAGAGTAACATGCTGAAATATATGTACTTTCAGCAGTGGTTCAGTTAATATTTATCATAAATTGAATAAGCTCGAGATACCATTTTAGAGGAAAATAGATTTGGTCATTTAAAGCCAACTTCTAGTTTATAAGTTCTACAAAGAAGTTTCATTGCATTGTTTTATAAATTTCAATAACTAGTGTATTTTGAAGACTCCAAGGATGGTTAATTATGAATGACACCTTCACTAGACTACTATTTTAGGTTCTACTGTCATTTTTGTTTGTTTGTTTGTTTCCTCTATTATTTTTGAACTACCATTTCCAGATCACAGAGTTGTAATGTTATGGAAATAGATTTTTATTGAGTTTCTATAGTATTTTTGATGATGGAAACTACTGAATTTTATGCCAGCTTAGATCATGCTATTGTATAACAAATCTCTAGGCTTAACTGTTTGGAAAAGTTTTCATCTTCAGTGTGGTCATTTCATTACTTTCAAATACATCTGCGGTACATGAAGGATTATAGTAACAGTTGTTAAAAATAATCCCTAAGCATAGTGGAAATGTCACAGGCTTAAGAAACAGGTGATATAAATCTGAGTCACTGATCTGCTCAACATCAACTATATGACCTCAAGTAGCTCATTTCACCTCTAAGGAATCCCAACTTAATCTGCTACAAAACAATCAGAAACACATGCCTTACAGGGTATTTGTGTTCAGATGAAGTAATGTGTGCTTAAATGTTCTGTAAAATAATTACAATTATGAGAGTTTCTTTCCACTGATAATTAGCAATATCACTCGCCTGAAGAAAAGTATTTATGAAGTGTAGTGGTGCGGTCACTCTATTTTGAGATTTTTCAAGAAAAGGTGTAAATTTAATTTAGAAACATTTGTTCATCCTGCTTTTAAGCATATTTTATATTGGATCTCCCCCTTCTCTTCCTATATTCCATTTGCATCTATAAACCTTGATTTTATTTGAGAATTATAGTTTCATTAGACCCAAATAAAATATATATGTCAGCTCTCATATTATGTGATAAATGCATATTCTTTGAGTTATTTATATGGGGTTATTGCCAAGGCCCATCTGTGTACAAAACAGAAGCAGAACAATTTAGAATTTTAGTACATCTCGTAGCTAAAATGAGTTCATTCATAAACAACTCTCTTTTTCATTTGTTTAACACAGCAATGGCACTGGTGATCATAACTCTGGTATCCCTTTGATTCTCTGCTATGTAATTCTTTAATGAAAAAATGGATTCACAAAGCTAGCAAAACTACAACAAAATCTCTATAGCTATAAACTGCTACTAACCATGTGAATTGAATAATTCTTTAGGGAAAGCAAGGTTACAAGTTGTATCAAAACTTAAAGTCATTTCTACCCCTTGAATCAATAATTCCTCACTTGGAAATATACTCTAATAAAAAAGTACATAAAGGAAAAAAGTGATAAATATAAGATTTCAGTGCAATATTATCTGTAACACCAAACCTATTGGAGGAATGAAATGATAGCAATGGTTCAGTAAGTTTGAAACATCAAATAAGCTATAGTAGAGCCATTAAAAACAAAATGCATATGTCAATGTAGAAACCAAGGATATTCTATGATCCAATGTGAAATGAAGAAAAGGGCAGATGGAAAGAATGGAAAACAAATGACAACATCATGAAATTTAATACAACTATATCAGTAATTACAAAAAAATGTAAATGGTCTTAATACTATGATGAAAAGCAAAGATTGTTAGATTTGAAAATGAAAGACACATTAAATATTTTTAAAAAGCAGAAAAGTTAAAAGGGGAAAGAAAGAAAAAATATGCTATGCAAATATTAACAAAGGAAATGTGATATAGCTAGCTATATTAATAACAGATGAAACTTATATCTTCAAGTATATTGAAAGAAATAAATATGAGAGGGAAAAGAAGGATATTTCATAAGTTAAATGGTAAATTATTTCTTTAATGGAAAGAGATAATATTTCTAATTTTTTGAAACACAGTTTCAAAATTTATAAAACAAAATTGAGAACATTTTAATCTACTCCCAGCATTGGAAATTTTAACAAATCTCTCTTACTAACAGATAAACAAACAAAAATACTCAGTAAGAATATAAAACGTTTGAGTAACTATACTAGCTAAATTGACCTGATAGACAAATATAGAAAAAATACATAACATACAATTGTTCTGCAACAATTGCAGAATTCAATCTATTTCTAGCACACATAAAATATTTACCTAAATTGATCATATTCTCGAAAATAAGTATAATCACATAATTAAACTAGAAATTAGCTATAGAAAGATAACTTAAAAATCTTCAAATAAGGAATTATAAGAGATGTTTGGAAATATTTTGAACTGAGTTAAAATAAAAATTAAGAAATCAAAATGTGTGGGATAAAGGTAAGGCAATGCTTAGAGGGGAATTTACGGCTTTAGGTGCATGTGTTAGAAAAGAAAGAAATCAACAGGTTAAGTTTCCAACTCAAGATATTACAGAAAGAATAGGAAATTAAACTAAAAAAGTATAAGGAAAGAAATTATAAAGATAAATGCAGTAATAAAAAATAGAAAGTAGACATCAGTAGAGAAAATCAACAAACCAATTGTCCTCTAAAGAGAATTACAAGTAGATAAACTCATTAATAAACCTGGATATTTTTATGGTTATTGAAGAATATTAATGTGTAATTACAATCCTTCTCAGAATGGAAGATTTAAGACCAGATGGCTTGTGAATCCTTTCAAATATTTAAGGTAGAAGGAATACCATTCTTGAACAATCTCCTACACAAGTAGAGGGTTTGGGAACTCTCCTAACTTGTTTTATAAGGTGAGCATACCTAAATACCAAAATCTGATCAACATGTTGCAAGAAAGAAAAATTACTGTCTCTGGTTTTAGATAAAAATTTCCTAAAATATATTATCTAACTAAATCAGTGATATAAAGGATAACATATCTTGCAAATGGTATTTGTCCCAGAAATGCAATTATTTGAAAATCAGTATGTTTTGTATTGTTAAAATTCAGGAAGAAAATCATAAATTATTTTAATAGATACACACGCACACACACACCAGAAAATTCAACGCCATTACATAATCTTAAAAAGAAAAAAAAAATCTCAGCAAACTAAAATGAGGTGGAAACATCCGTCAGCCAACATTATATTTACTGATGAAATGTTGAATAATTTGCCCCCTGAGGTCACAAGCAAAACAAGATTGTCAATGGTCACCACTGATATTCATCAATGCAGGACTGAGAGTCTTAACCCATGAGGCAAGAAAAAGAGATAAAGGCTCTAACAAGTGGAAAACAAGAAGAAAACTCTATATGTAGGTAAGGTGGTATAGACATTTAAAAATCCTAAAGAATGTACAAACAAATTATAATGGTCAATAAATGAATTTATTAAGGTTGTTTAATACAAAGTCAACATGAAAAAACCAACTGTATTTGTATATTCTATAAACAACTAATTTGAAAATTAATTAGGTACTTCTATAATCCCATTAAAGAAAAAATTCAATTACCTTTTAATAAATTCGACAAAATTGTGCAAGCTTTTTAAACTAAGAACTGTGCATTATTGCTGAGAGACAGTAGAGTCCCAAATAAATGGAAAGATATATTAAGCATGGGAATTAGACACTAAAAATCCCATTTAAAATCTCATCAGGCATTTTGTGAGGTAATTGATGACCCAATTCTAAATTGGTACAGGAAGACAAAGGACCTAGAACAGTCAAGGTAAAAATTCATAAAAAATAAACATGCAGGATTTACGCCATCAGATGTGAAGGCCTACTACACAGTCGAGGGAATTAGGAAACTGAGGTACACACCATACAGAAAAAAAGGGCAACCAAACAACATAGAGCCCAGGAAGACACAAATATGATCATATGATCATGTCACAACAAAAGAACCACTGAACTTATGGGAAAGGATGCTTTATTCAGTAAACAGTGCTGGAGCAAATAAATAGTGCAGGAAAAAATGAATTTCCCCCTCACTTATGTGTTATACCATACACACACACACACACACACACACACACACACACACAAAGAATCATTTGAGATGACTCATATATGTAAATGTCAAGATGGAAATAATAGAAAAAAACAAAGGTGGCAAGTGAAGCCCACCTTGGCTGTCTGGCTCTGGGCCCTGAGTGGGCCAGCTTGGGAGGCCAAGTGTGTCTGCTGTACTATGGGAGGATCCTTGGCACACAGGAAGAACATTTCCCTGACATTTAGGTGCTTTTATATTTATCGCAAAACAAAATTCTGAGCTCAGGACGTGGTAGGCATCTCTATGTTGTCTTCTAGAGCTGGTAATCCTGCTTCTTTAACCAAGTCCCTTTCTCTGTTGAAATGTGGATGTCTTATACACGTTACCTCCATGGTTTGGAATGGAAATGGCTGCTTTTCTTTTGTTCCACCTTTTAAATTCAACACAGAGAGAAGCCCTTAGGATGCAGTTGTTCTGTTCACTTCTGGGGGGTGGGGGGGGGACAACCTTCACAGGTCTTCTGTCATAGGGGTTTAATTGTCAAGAAATTATTTTGAAAGCTGAAGTTGATACTTAATGTGAAACAAGTGCTTAGTTCATAATATTTGTGAATCCTTTGCTTTTATTCCAAACAAGAAGAATAAATGGCAAGCATAGATGACTTCAGAGTTTTTAAAAAATGTCTCCCAGTTTGGGCTACTATTATGATAGTCACATTTGAGATGGCAACAGTAAGTTTCAAATATTTTTTATAATTTGAAAAGAAAGGAATGTTAAAAAGTTACCAATAACTCCAAATCCTGGTTCATCTTGTTACATAAATTTAGTGAATAGAAACAAAGATCTGGTTTTGCAATTAACCCTTTGATGTGATAAAGAAGCGTAAAGACATTGATTGACTTCATATTTGAATAAACTGTCAAAGTTTCTGTACAAATAAACATTTTTACATGTATAAATCCACATTTTTTTTATTGCAAGTAGGGGTTTTCCTCCCGGAGAAGGAAGTAGTTACTTTTTGAAAAGTCTGGGGACATTTGTTATTTTTAAATTTTTTCATTCTTCTATGGAAGGACCACACTGTACAGCAGCTGACCCTCCAAATGCATGCTTTCAATTAGTTGAAAGAATGGTAAAAACAACACATGTTGAGTTTAGTGATGGAACCTTATTCACCTCCCTAGGATCAGAGGCTGCTGTATTACAGTTTTATTCATCCTGCTTTGTGGGGTCATGTGGCACGTAGGACTTTGTTTTCCATGTGGCCAAAGCTGGAGAAAAGTAGCATGAGTGCTTTCTTAGTTAAGTGATGTAATCAATAATATAATTGCCTTCAACTTTGGACATACATAAGTGGAAGAAAAAAATGAGAATTTTCTCCTAAGAAAACAAAGCAAAAATGATTTATGTAGCACCATTTGACTTTTTGGAATTTTATATAACATAGTTCCATTTTTATAAAAACATAAACAGCTCTTTTCCCTCAAAGTAAGTTGGAAATAATAAATCATCTGAAAGAAAACACAGGAAAAAATCTTTCTTGAACTTCAAATCGACAAATAACTTCTTAAAAACAAAAAAAAAAAAAAAGAAAGATAAAATTGACTTCATTGAAATTAAAAACTTCCGTTCCTCAAGAGATCTCTTGGGATGATACACACACACGCACACACACGCACACACACTCCTCTATACATATCTACATATGAAAAACATCTTATATTTGGAATATGTAAACACTTAATTACAAATCAATTAAACATAAATAAAAGCAAAATAAAAATGGGCAAAAGACTTGAGTAGACACTTTTCAAAAGAGGTTTCACAAATGGACTCTAAAAACCAAAAGACTGTTCAGTATCATGTCATTACAAAAATGCAAAATAGAGCTACAATGATATATCATGAGCTAGAATAGCCAAGACAATCCAGACAGGAACAAAATTGGAGAACCTACCCAAACCATATTAGAGAACTTATTCTGAAGTTACACAACAATACAATGATACAATGATATAACTGAAGAATAGCTAAAATTAAAAAGACTGAATACATCAAGGAGTGGTAAAGTTGAGGAACAACTTATACATTGTGAATGGAAATGTGACAGGTATAAACATTTTGAAAAACTGTGTTACTAAAAATATGACTGTAACTTTATCTACTCTGCTCTTAGATCGTTATACAAGAGAAATGAAAGTATATGTGTCCCCCAAAAGATTTGTGCAAGAATATTCAGATCAGCTGTATTCATAAAAGCCGATTTATTTTTCCACTATCTCAAATGTGTGATTGTTTAACACTCTTTAGGGCTTGGATTTTATTTTATCCTTTTAAAAACACTGCAAGGTAGTTTAAGTATCTTCATTTAAAAGAAGTAGAAACTGGAACTCACAAAATTTATATGACTAGAAAACTCCTGAGCACAAATTTTGGCTAATCTGTGTAGTTACTAATTGCACTGATACCATCTGGCCTCCCTATGAATTTTCATTTGTCTTCTTTGATAAGAGGTTGAATTAGTCAGGGTTCTCTAGAGAAGCAGACCCAATAGGAGGCATGATTATAAAAAGGGGATTTATTAGATTGACTTACACAACCAGAAGCTGGATTGGCCACAGTGACCATCTGCAGGCTGGAGAGCTGAAGAACCAGTAGTTGGTCAGACCAAGATGCTGAAGCCTCAGAACAAGATGATCAAAGGTGCTACCCCAAGTCTGAGACCAAAGGCTTTTGGAAACTCCCTAGAGAATCACTGGTAGAGTCCACTTTGGAAGAGTTAATGAGGCAGAGTCTGATATCCTCAGATAATCACAGCAACAATCAAGAACCCAGTCAAGAAGAATAGCACTTGCATCTGCTGCTGCTTCCTTATTCTTCCAATATTTATTCCACCCTCCAAGCCTCCAACCTACTGAATTGTGCTGCCCATGCTGAGGGAGGGTCTTCACTTCAGTTCACTATCCCATAATGTCAATCATTCCTAGATCCACCCTCATTGACCCACCCAGAAGCCTTTTAATTTTCAGCATCTCTTAATCCAATCAAGTTGACAATTCAAATTAACCATTACAAAGGTTATAAGTAGTTTCTGAAATAGATTCTGAAAGGTTATCTTCTTTCCATGCTAGAATACAACATTATTTAGTATGACAACATACAGAAAATTCAGCATCCATTATAGAAAATAATTTATGTGCCAGGGTCAGAAGTTAAAAAAACAATAGCCCAAGGACAGGCTACTCTGAGACCTAATACACCCTAATCTCTGGGAGTTAATTTAATTGGTATTTTCAGTTCTAATAAAAAATAGACCAATAATCTGGAAAAATAAAGCCCCAAACAGAAAACAATCCAAAGATCCATCAACAGGAGGAAATAAAATTTGTTTTTATACAATGGTATACTACAAAGCAAGTTTTTAAAAATGTACTTCTGCTGCATATTTCACATATTATACTGAGTAAACATTGTTACTATAGACCAATACACACGTCTACTTACACATAGTTCAAAAATGATTAGAAGTCATTGAACTGTATATTTAAGATTATTCACTTTGATATCACTGTATTTATTATGTCAAAATAAAGAGTGGAATTATTTATAAGAAAATCTGCTCCAATCAAGAGGTAACTAATGATTTTGGTGGAGACAGATTGGAGAAGGAAGAATGGCAGTGACATTAGAAAAATTAATGAGAGCAAAAGGGTCAAAGAAGAGACTCCTATGGGAGATGGGAGGTTTGGTAACCTGGGAAGACTAGCTAGCGGCCACCCATTATGGATGATAGGTAAGAGCTGGCTTCTGTCAAAGTAGAGGGAAAAATCTCATCCCTAATGAAGAACCTGCCAAGATAAGTAAAGAGATTTGTGCGGAAGACACTTCTCATGGATGGGGACCCCTCACTGTTGAAATGTCAGCAAATTTTCTCCCATCTGTGTGTAAGAAAGAGAGTGGGAGTGAGAAAAGGTGGAGGAAGAAAATAAAACAAAAGAAGAAGAGAAGAAAGGGAAAAGAGAAAGGATAAAAGAAACTTATAAATGTCAAAGTTACTTTCTGGAATGTGTGGTTCCTTCAGGAAAGATGAATAGAAGCAATACTTTTGCTTCCTTGATACATCCGTCTCATAAACCTTAGTAAAACTCCCTTCTAAATAATTTCTCAGTCTTCCCCGAGGTATGAGGCTGGGTATGGGAGCTTGAGATTTTGACCAAAGAATCACTGGTTTACCTGTCATTCTTTTAATCAAGTACACTCGATTGGCTTGCCAATATTTTTCTGATTAGAGTTTATCACAGTATGTTCCATTTTGACTAATTCCAGTTATCATTTTATTTTTTAAATGGTTATCATTCTGATACAGTTAGAGTCACTCAGATCTCTCCTAAATATTTGTACTCCACCAGTGAAATCCACTAAGAAATGGACAATATAGACAAGGGAGAGAGGAGCAATATTCTGTATAATAAGAGGAAAATAAATTAGAATCCAGAGGATATTGGGAACAGATGAGGAGACCAGAGTCAAGCCCATTATACACACTTCCTTGTAGTCAAGTGACTTTTGTCACCTGTTATTCTCGTGACCCCAGGATTTAAGTTCTTCAAGTCTCTGTTTCCATCTCTGTACTCAGGGGAATATTAGTGGCACACACCTGGAAGAGCAGTAGGGAAGATTAAGGAATAGGTATAGGTGTGGAGTAGAAAGGATGATCAGTCAGCGTGAACAGGTGATTTGATAACAGCTTCAGTCAGAGGAGAAGAGAAGTGACTATTTCAGTTTTCAGTTGCAATATACTTGTCAAGTTTGGTAATAGAAATAGATGCATTCCATGAAGCCAGGAAGCCAGATTTACCACCTATTTGTAGACCTGAAGAGCACAGAGGGTGTCACACAGACATGATTTTCTTTCTGTCCAAGCACAGAGGTTCCTTCGCCTTTTTCTTTCTGAATAGAATTCTGTATTCCAGATGTCAGGAGTGGTAACACAGCCCTAATGTCTTCTCTAAGACCAGGATACAGAGGAAGAAGCCTGGGTCAGCAGTGGCCATGAAGTATGCATGTGCTTTTCAAGGGAAGTGTTCCCAAGGTCACAGCTTAGAGTCAAGGTCCCTATCGGGGTCTGACCACAGCCTCTTTTCTTTACATCCCATCTGTTACCTTCTAGATGCTCTCACTTCTCTACCCTGCTCCATTGCTTACCAACTACGATTTAAATTTTCTGGTTTAGTTACCAGGGTGATATTGGCTTCATAGAATGAATTTGGGAGGGTTCCCTCCTCTTCTATTTCATGGGATACTTTGAGGAGTATTGGAATGAGCTCTTCTTTAAAGGTTTTGTAGAACTCGGTTGAGAACCCATCTGGCCCCAGACTTTTCTTTGTTGGTAGGCTTTTAATGACTTCTTCTATTTCATTACTTGAAATTGATCTGTTAAAATTGTGTATGTCCTCCTGGTTCAGTTTAGGTAATTCATATGTTTCTAGAAACCTGTTGATCTTTCACCCTGCACAAAACTCAACTCGAAATGGATCAGACCTTGGAATGATTCCAGACCTTGGAATCAGACCAGACACCCTGCATCTTATAGAAGAAAAAGTAGGTCCAAATCTTCAACATGTTGGCTTAGGATCAGACTTCCTTAACACAACTCCCATAGCACAAGAAATAAAACCAAGAATCAATAACTGGGATAGATTCAAACTAAAGAGATTTCTCTCAGCAAAGGAAACTATCAGCAATGTGAAGAGAGAGCCTACAGAGTGGGAGAAAATCTTTGCCACTCATATTTCAGATAGAGCACTAATTTCCAGAATATATAAAGAACTCAAAAAACTCTACACCAAGAATACAAATAACCCAGTTGACAATGGGCTAAGGAAATGAACAGACACTTCACAGAAGAAGATCTATAAGCAATCAATAGATATATGAAAAAATGTTCAACATCTCTAGTAATAAGAGAAATGCAAATCAAAACTACCCTAAGATTCCATCTCACCCCAATTAGATTGGTGATTATCAAGAATACAAACAATAGGTGTTGGCAAGGACATGGGGAAAAAGGTACACTCATACATTGCTGGTGGGGTTGCAAATTAGTGCAGCCACTCTGGAAAAGCATATGGCGATTCCTTAGAAAACTTGGAATGGAACCACCATTTGACCCAGGTATCCCACTCCTTGGCCTATACCCAAAGGACTTAAAATCAGCACACTACAGAGATACAGCCACATCAATGTTCATAGCTGCTCAATTCACAATAGCCAGATTGTGGAACCAACCTATATGCCCTTCAATAAATGAATGGATAAAGAAACTGTGATATATATATCATATATATATATCATATATATAATGGAATATTAGCCATAAAGAATAATAAAATTATGGCATTTGCAGGCACATGGATGAAATTAGAGAATACCATGCTAAGTGATATAAGCCAATCTCAAAAAACCAAAGGAAGAATGATCTCGCTGATAAGCGGATGATGATACATAATGGGGGGTGGGAGGGAGGCAAGAATGGAGGAAGGAGGAACTGTATAGAGGGAAAAGAGGGGTGGGAGGGGTGGCAGGAAGGGAAAAAATAACAGAATGAATCAAACACCATTACCCTATGTAAATGTATGATTACACAAATGGTATGCCTCTACTTCATGTACAAACAGAGAAACAAGATGTACCCTATTTGTTTACAATAAATTTTTTTAAAATAAGAATGATATTTTTTTCCTGATGACAAAAAAAATAAAAAATAAAAAATAAATTTTCTCAACTTTGGAATTCTCATGTGAAAAAATGTGGCTGGTTATAAAATGCAGTGGAAGTAGTTTGATGCAGTAGTTAAAAGCTGGAGACATGGCATGAAAAAGTCAAGTTCAAATCATACCTCCACCACTATACTGGATATATGGTTTGGGGTAATCCACTTGACTTCTGATGCCACAATTTCTGCTCCATAGATGGGAATAACACTATCTGTTCTCTAGGGTGGATGTGAGAAACTAATAAGATAATACATAGGAAACATTTAACATAGTTCCTGAAACATTTTGAGCACTCAATATGTGTTAAGAGTTAGTATTATCTTGGGTAAAACACAATTCAGCTAAATTTTAGTGAATTAGAAGTGGTTAAATCCTTTGGACTCATTATGAAATGATCTGACCAAAAGGCAATAAATTCCACTTCTAACAGTGATTGAATGAATGGCTTAAATTAAAATTTTGCTTTTCCCAAAAAGTACCTGTTGTCAAAATTGATGTCAAGTCACCCCATCCCTGAAAAACTGCTTACCTTTGAAACTGGAGAGAAGGAATTGAGGATAAACATGAAATTAATTTAAAAAGTAGCTAAATGTAGTAACTGTATATGCAATAACACACACACACACACACACACACACACATACACACACACACACACACACACACACCAGTGCAATCATTCTTTACTCATACAGGAGGAAAGAGAAATCAATGTACTAGAGTGATGTAGGAGAGCATCCTATTTTGATGCTTCTGTATGTTACCTAACTGAGCCCTGTTTCCCCATTGCAGAATGGATATCTGTGTGACTACTTCACAGGAATTAAATGAGAAATACATGAAGTACTGGCCCATAAGAAGCATTTTAAATCTTTTTCTTAAATTCCTTATAGCTAACTCCTATACCTGCCATCAGAGATGGACTAAGATTCATCATTTCTTTCCAAAACTCTCTTTTGGTGGAATCCTCTTAGTCTTGTGGGACCATCCTCTGGGATCATTCCCAGTTGTTGAATTTTCATTTTATCTAGAGCACTAGCATTTATGCAAGACTGCTCTTGTGAACAAAGTCTTTTTTAGTTCTTGCAAATCCTTTTATTCCTATGCTCTCTGTTCATGTGTATAGCCTTTTAAATTATTTGTTGAAAAATTACACTATGTACATGTATAAATAATACCACAGTGAATTACACCTTTATGTATATTTATAAAGCACCAATTCAAAATGAAACAACAAATAAATAGAAGGAAGACCAGTAGGGCTCAGGAAGTGGGATGGGGGATGGAAGGGGAAAGGAAAGAGAGGGCACTGGGGACTCCAGAGTAAATTACATTCCATGCTTGTATGATTATGTCAAAATGAACCCAAATGATATGTATAACTAAAATGCACTAATAAAAGCATTTAAAATATATTTGTTGAGTACTCACCACTACAGGTATAGTGCTGTGTGAGTCAAATCATTCTTAATGGATATTTTAGTTTGCAGTGCATGACACTTCCACTTGATCTAAGAATCTCATGGCACAAAGTTACAAATTTATTCATTCTATCAATACATAACAAAAATAACTCTTGAACATAAAATTACTTCTGTAAATGGTAATGCCAGTTGTGTTTTGTTGTTTTTATTGTTTTCTTTGCTATGACACATTGGGCTCTGCCATGGGCAAAGAATGTTCCAATAGCCTTAGAGAAAGTTCCCTCTTCCTATCAGGCCTCAAACTTGGGACTTTAATCATCGCCAAGGAGATCCTACCTTTGTGGCCTTCTGTGAAACTAGATTGTGTTGTGTTTTGTCTTCTTTCTTTCTTTTTTCAGCTACAATCACAGCACCATCCTATTTATTATTGACAATCTACTCTTTGCTTCCTCTATCTGGACCTGTTAAATGGTATTCCTTTACATTTTAGATGCTAGAATATTCTCCAAGCTCTCATCTCTACTTCTGCCAACACACCGAAGTTCATCTCTTTAATGTGAGGGTACTATTATTCCAGTAGCTGGATCATGTCAGTACAGTCATTATTCCTCAAACTTCTATTACTGTTTGGCTACATGTAGTAACTTATGCTAGTTATGACTAAATTCCAAGCATTGTTTGTCATACTGTCACACATTATACTTAGCACTCATTCCATGAGTGTCCCTCAAGTAGGGAAAAGATGTCCTGGATCACTTTCACTTGTGCCTACATTTGGTAATAAGTCTTTCTTGAGTACTTAGGTATCATTCAACCCTCATAGTAATCCTATGAGGTGGCTTTATTACTTACTAAAATAAATATTATTAATATTGATAAATTATTTTTTACAGAACAAAAACCCAAATCTTGAAAAAGTTCAAGAGAATTCTTAAATAATTCAATCTATTACATTTTCCTCCTTGCATTTTCTTTCTGGAGCAAGAAAAACCCTTCACCCTCCAGCAGTGTGAATCAACCCAATACTAAAGAGTCGAACTTATTATCACTCTAGGCATTACATACTGTCAGTCAGTACTGTCATAATAACAGTGCTAACATATGGTCTTCCTGCAAGTTGAAGTGCAACTAAGAACCCTTGTTTGGTGAGCCTAATGGCTAGAGTGTTGTAACAGCAGATCAGAAGGTAATGAGATGCTTGGACTGATTAGCAGGGACAATTTCTGGAACCTGAATTTGTCCCATATTGAGTCATAGGACAATATGACTTGTGCTGTTAAAAAGCATTTGTGAAGCAAGAATATCATTGACCAGGAAGTGGTCTTAGAGATTATTTGTTCAAATTCCTTGCTGTGAAAAAGGAGCTGTATACCACTCTTGGCAGATGAGCATCTATTGTCTGATTAAGAGAGGCTTCTCAACACTTCCCTGGGCTGTTCATCCTCTTACTGATCAGACGTGATGTGTATTAGTTTTCTATCACTACAGAGTAAACTTAGCAGCTTAAAACAACACAAATTTAATATTTCACAGTTTCTGTGGGTTGGGAGTCTAGCTAGTTGAGTCTTCAGTAAGAGTCTCACAAGACAGAAATCAAGGTCCCCCTTGACTGTGTTTCTTCTGATGCTCAGGAATCTCACTCAGGCTCACATGATTGTTGGCAGGATTAGCACCTTGTAGCTTCAGGACCAAGGTTCCATTCTCTTGTTGGTTGGCATCTGGAAGTTATTCTCAGTTCCTAGAGAACACTTACCTGCCCCACTGCACCCTCCATCTTCAGAAAAGCAATGGAGAGCTTCCCTTGCATCAAATCACTCCCATGCTTTAAATATTTCTAGTTTCAGGAAAGGCCCAGTCTCTTTAAAGGGTTCACCTTCTTCAGCCAGATCTACCCAGTCTCCCTTTGGATGACCTCTGCTAAGTACATGAAAAATCCCCTTTTCTATATGACATAGCATAATTGTAGAAGATAGTATATCATATTCAGGTTCTGCCCCAGTCAACTGGAGGAGAATCCACAGGGTACACAAGGTCATTGGCACAGGTTTGTATGAGATTCTTCCACCACAGAGGTTAGGAAGGTCTTCCAAACCTGCCAACCTCTATGCTGTGCTCCATGTCAGTCACTCAACTGTTGAATGGCAATGACCACAAATTGTGATATCTTACAGACATCCCACCGAATACATCATTAATTCTTGCAATTTCTCAGAGAGTATGTTTCAGAATGAACAAAATTTCATAGATTTTTTTTTTCCTTAAAAGTACAGATTACAGCAGAACTATTTTTTTAAAATTTCTTCTAGTCTGCCAAACAGGCTTCCATTAAGTCCTTCCAGGACTAATATTTTTAATAGCTACCTCACCCTGGCAACTAAAATCCAGCCATAATCAAATCAAGCACTTCAATGACTTTTTCAGGTACAGCTACAAGCCCAAGTTACTGATTATCTCATCTTCTATTTTAATAATAATTTAAAACAAGAATTCAAACAGTGAGGTCTGTTTTACTGCATCCTACCAATTTCTCTCCCACAATCCAGCCTAGAGAAATGTTTAAATCTTGATTCTATCACCTATATTCTTATCTCTCCCTCACAGCTAGTGTCAGTTGAAGATTGATAGGTTTGACTTCATCCAAGTTGTTAATATAAATGTTGACAGGAGACAGGAGAGAACCAATAGGGCTGACTTTTCTATTTCAATTTTCACTTTTCATTATTAATTCTTTTGGGTTTTTTTTTATTTTGGGGGGAGCTTTAATGAAGGAGAATGAACAGATAACTTGATATGAAATAATCTAGATGTTCAAATTTTCTGATTTCTTTTGCCAACTCTTCACATATTGCTTTTGTAATGGTGGGACTCCAGCAATTATCATTCCCCACATTTTAATCAGAGAGAGGGAAAGGTGCTCAACACCAGTTCCACCTCCTGTAGTTATGCCTGCACATTTCAACTTGCACATCACAAATGCAGTGTGAATGAACCCTTTATTTTCCATAGTGCTTTCCATATTTTGTATATGACTTTCACAGAAATTATGAATCAGGAGGGTAAGCAGAATTATTTTTAGGCAACCAGCAAGGTTCAAAAAGGTTTCCACAGTGGCATGGTTAGCAGCAAAGCCTTGACTAAAACCCAGATCTGTTCTCTTAGGATTTGGGGCACCTCTACAAGTTGTCTGGAGAAAATTACCATGAAGCAAGATGCCTTTCTATTGCTCCTATGTCCTCCACACTAAGTGGCTCTTTTCTTTGAGGACTGCTCCCTTTTGAAATTTGCACATCTAGGCACTGTGGTCACAGACTGAATGACTGAGTTTTACAAAGGATAGGGGTAAAGCAACACTTGTGGCTGTGGCAAGCCCAGAAAGACCATCCTCAGAAAGTAGGTGCAGGAGGCACATGTCCAGAGAACCCTGAAGCAGAAGCTGATATGCACATAGTGTGCTCTGGACATCCTGGCTGAGTACAGATGGGATCTTTCCCCCAGAAGGGTAACAATGACAAAAGAATACCTATCAATACCTATCAATCACTGAGAACATTCTGACCTCTCCTGGGAGGGTCCATGGAACAGTAATCAGGAGAGAATCCATGTGTGCATGCGCACACACTCTCATGTATAAGCAGTGGGAGGGTTCCCCTAAATCATAAGTGTAAGGAACATAGCAAGGGGGAGAAAGCCTCCTTAAAGTTTCACTAAGAACTTGTAATATATTTCTGCCCACCTGGTATTTCTCAAGCCTAAGTGAGAAGGAGAAAAAGGAGACTTTTATGTAACAGATTAATAATATTGTTCTACAGAAGACTCTTCTGGAAAATCTATGTCACTTTATTTAATCCTCAGTCCAATATCAAATAGTAACTTTTACCATTCCCATCAGGTTAGCTAATTGGCCTAACTGAACTAAAATTCAAATCCAGGTCATCCTGTATTCAAATCCCATTTTATAGGCTTGTGCCAGGTAGCCTGAAGGCTCTGGGCTCATTGGGGTCTGTGCTGTGAAGGGTCCTCTTGTTTGGCAGTGAACTTGTGGGTCATGAGAGGATCTCAAGAGAAGATGAGAAAAACTGCCTGTGATTGAAGGGGCTGAGGGATATCCCTAGATCGGGTAAATTTTTAGGAAAAAGGTGAAGGAAGAGAACCTATTAGAACTGAACTGTAGTGAGGTGGGTAAGAGGTGGGTGGAAGCTGGTTGGGAAGGTCAGTAGAGGCCTGGAAAGAGAGGGTGTCTGTTGCCCCAGCCGTTGTACAGGTGGAATGGAACACTGATTGTCAAGGGGCATCAGCCCACCCTGCCAGAGGATTTAGGGCCTGGAACAGGAGAGGGAAATGATAATACAGTCAACTGTCAGGTCAATGCTCTGCTTTATATCTGTGCTGAACTCATCAAAATGACCCAAGATTGCTCTAGAATAGTTCACAGTTCTTCCCCATCCACCTGGGTTCTGCTGGCTGTTTGATTGAAGGAATCCATTATTCACTATAACAGTGTCTAGCTTTCACCTCAAATCCTTTCACACGATCACAACTGTTAACTCGAAATGATGAATGCCACGAGGAACTTTTAGGAAAGGAAGGGCAAGTGGGGAGAACCTATAAGTCACACAGTGTCGGCCCCCAAGGTAGGAACTAAGCTATGCTCGGGTTTGCTTTGACCTACTGATTATTATTTTTTTTAGACTTATTTCCAAATTTATAATCAGGCTATTTCACACAAAAATCCAAATTTCCAGCTTCCTTTTGAAAGCCTAGGTCTGACAACATCAGGCTGTTGACTTGCAGGACAACAATGGCCTAGAGCTAAGTCATAGCTTCCTCTTCAGTTTGTGTACTTATCCCACCAGACCTGCCTGACCCTCAGGATTACTAGAACAACTGGAATAAGATTTGCCTCTGTGCTCTCTGCCCAGAAGTAAGATCAATGAAAGAATTCCACAGCCAACCCTCCCCTCCCCAGAATTCCCTGGCAGTGTGAGGTGAACATGACTGAACTGCAAAGAGAGCCTTTTGCTGGGAAGTCTAGAAGTCTAGAAGGGTTTGATCATCCACAAAAAAGAAGAAAACTGTAGCACATGTTCCATTACTTAATCCTTTGATACCCATGTCCTCCCTGTGATTTGGCAGAATTAAAGTACTGGACTATCAGCTTTGCAAACACAGCACCTCCTTAGAGAAGAGCCAAGAACTACATAAGGTTTTCAAGATCACTCATCTCTATGTTCAGAAAACCTCATGTCTGATCGCTGTCCCTCAGCAAATTCAGGCCAATTGATTTTAATTTTTTCCAGCCCCTCGGCCTTAAGATTTTTAAGCACTGTTCCATTATGGAGCTCAATGTGGTACAATTATGCATAAATATGGTCCATGTTTGTAATTTTAAAATTCCTAGTAGCCACATTAAAGAAGTAAAAGGAATCGTCTGGAATTAATTTTCATAATATATTCTATTCAACCCAATCCAGCTAAAGTGTTGGCATTTCAACGTGTAAACAATATGAAAATTATTAGTAGGATATTTTACATATTTTTAGTAAGTCTTCAAAATCAAGTATGAATTTTACACATACAGCACATTTCAATTTGGATCAGTTACTTTTCTAGAACTCAGGAGCCTCAGGTGGCCAGTGGCTACCTTATTGGACAGCACAACTGTAGATATAATCACTTATTTTCCTTAGATCAACAAACAAGAATAGGAAGAGCAGGTATGGATTTCCCACAGCTCTCAAAGGAAACCAGGGAACCGAGAGGAAACTGACACCTGACACCCTTCTAATATGTAAACAGGATCCCCTTGAATCTTTTCAGCCCCTGGCATTCTCCTTCTTCTTTCTCTTCCTCTCTCTCTCTTCATTGCCCAGCTAGAGACACTATTGTAGTGTGGGCAGGGCTGTAAAAGCCAAGGAGTGGGCTGGATTCCAAGCCTGCCCCATGCGGGCTAATGACCTTGGGCAAGTTACCTAACCTCCCTGGTCTCAGATTTCTTTTCTATGAAATAGGATTAGTTCCTTCTTTACTGAATTCTGAGGATTAAATTAAACCATAAATGCAAACTCCTCAACACCAAGTAGACACTGTCAGAGATTTCAAATTCTTAATAATTATTTTTCAAGATTTTTATATGTTTTGTGGGGAAAAAAGAACTGAAGATGTGAGGATTTTTTTTTTTAAGTATGTGCTAAAGTCCCAGGCTCTGTATTAACTTCTTCTGCAGCACCAGGTGCTTAAAACCTCTCTTGGTTTTAGTAAAAAGCATGACTTTGGCCCAAAGTACCCTGAGCCCAGGTCCTGCAGACACACCAAAAACAAGAGAATAAGAAAATAAAGCATTTCCGTTCTCACCAAAGTGTGTCCAAATTACATGGTGACCCAGATGACAAGGGGGGGACACCTCAGTGTGCACATGTGAGAAGTCACCACAATGACTCCGCAGAAAGGCTGAGGAAGCTTCCCACGGTCCACCGCATATGAAGATGGCAAAACTCTACCATCCAAATACTTTTTCAGCTCCTGAAGGTTCTCTAAAAACAAAATCTGCCCTGCGGCTCTCATGACGCTTTACCAGACACCGACCTTTCCAGGTATAGAACCACCACCATTGGTACTACTACAGTTTATCCTCTACTGTAACTGAAAACAGTAGCCCTGGCCCACGGCCTTGGGTGCTTTGAGAAAACTAATAAAAAGAAGGGAAGACTCACCAGTTCATTCTCCTCTCCTTGGTTGAGCAGAGCCCGATGATCCTCCTCACTCTTCTCCTCCATCTGAAGTGGACCTGTCATGATGGCCCTCCTGGCCAACTCCTTGGGGAAATGTCGAAACCACCTGTACTTCTGTGAACTCAGTGGCTACTTGTCATTGCTGTTCTCAGGTGCTTATAAAATCTGTTGGCACACACCTTGCTTATTAGACCAACAAAGGAAAGGGAGGAAATCCTCTCCTTGGCCACAGGATTGGTCTGTTAATCCATCTGCTTGATGTGTGTTTATTCTTTCTCGTGTTTATTTACTGAGCTAGATGTGAGTGTCTCTGGTCCTAAAGAATGATGGGAAAAAGAAAGATAAATAATTTCACATGCTTTCCATAAATGTCTCAGCCAAGTGGGAATGGCCACTTTGCTAAAAACCTGAGACAAAACTAGTGAGTGATGTATTTTTAAAAATTCCGTGGACTTTAGAGACTTGATGAGCATATTAGGTGTGGCCATGAGCATCAAAGGAAGGAGGGTTGGCTGGTGATGGGGAATACAGGCATCATTCTGGAATCAGAAAAATCTGAATTCTGTGCTCTGTGGATGACCCTGAAAAAATCACTTAAAATCTGAATTTTAGGTTTCTATTATATAAAATATTAACAATAATTATATAATTGTTATACAGACTTACAGTATTTGTAAAAGGCCAAATGGAGCACCCACCACCCTCAGTAAGAAGTAAGTGATCATCCTTATAACACTTTCATACTATCAAGAAGAGAGAGACTTTAAAAAAGAAAACAGTGATTTGATTCCTTTCATTTCACTTTACCATTTAAAGTTTTCGAACAAGTGAAGCTTATGAAGAAAGGAGGAACTAGAAAGACTGACTATTAAGGACATAACTCAAATTTCCATACCTGTATAATCATCACTAAATTAGACAATTTCATTAAAAGTAAGAAAACTGATCCATCCAGAGATTAATTTGTTTGTGATACTTTTGTCATTTGCCAGGCGTGGTGGCACACACCTGTAATCCTAGCCGCTTGGGAGGTTGAGGCAGGAGGATCTCCATTTCAAAGCCAGCCTCAGCGAAAGTGAGGCACTAAGCAATTCAGTGACAGCCTGTTTCTAAATCAAATACAAAATAGGGCTGGGGATGCGACTCAGTGGTTGAGTGCCCCGAGTTCAATCCCCAGTACCCCAAACAAACAAAAAAAAATTGTCATCTTTTTGCCTTTTATTGCGTCCAGCCCACTGAATGAAATACTTGCCACCTTGACCATGGGAGAAAATTTGCTAGGAGTGAAAACCATGAGAGGATGATATTTGACCCTTTCCATTGACTGAAACAATCATCAGCTGCCTTGAGCAGGCACAAGGTCCACCTTGACATTCGGGACAGTCAGAGTGCTTCCCAGCCCAGAAGATGTGGCTGATGAGAACGAACAATTAGATTTTCTCATGGCAGCAAGTCTACTGAGATGTCCACTTTGAAGAAAACTGTGGGATCACAAATGTTGCATTTGCAATCCAGTCTAAGGTCGAGCTTGGGTTTGGAGAGAAGAGGTGTAATTTAGTAAAACCTAATTCAAGACATGAGTGATGGTCATCATTCACCTTTTACCCATCAGCTGGTCACTCATATTTCTTCCTGAAAGAACATCAGTTTGTCTGAACAGTGATTTCAACTAAAAATGCCAATGATGAGTCATGCTATGTCTAAAAGTGGGCACGTGACCCTGTTCTAAACAAGTAAATATAAAGAAAACACAGCTGGGGGCAGGGATCTTGTGGGAAAGATTATCCTATTGCTGAAGGAGAAGGAACTATTTTTTCCCCTTCCATCCTTTCCTTTCTTCCTTCCTCTAAAGTGTATGTGAGTGAGGATGCAATGGTTGGAGCATAGGAATTGCGTGAATTCGGAGGAGAGGGAATATCTCCTCCTCTGGTCTCAGTGGCAATTAAATGAAGACTCAGTGGCCGTGGTGAAGCAGGTTAGAACCGTGCCTCACTCTCCCGCTTGGTCTCTAATGCCCACTTTCTCCATCCACATGCCTCTTGAACCAAAGGGAAACTAGATGTTCAATCCGGATCTGTCTTACCCAGATTTCCAAGCTCCTCTGTTATTTTGTCTACTGACCACTGGAGACTTACTGGAGCATTCTGGGTCACAGATGTCGAGTATCTATGAAAGCAAGACGGCTTAGCTAAGATAGACTGATCCTATACAACGACAATAAACAATAACAACTTTAATGGTTTAATACTCTTTTGTTAGATTTTTATATATTATTATGTCAGTGAAAAGAATTTTTAAAAAATAAATTAAAATATCATTATATAAAAGAAGTAATTAATACTTTTAAAGTATACCAAGGTATTTTTACAAAAGGAGAAAATATGTATGCATTGTAATTAATAGTAACATTGTAGTAACTAATAAATGAATCTTATAAAATCAAAACACCTGCAAAATGTACATTTTGGGCAATTATGAAATCATTCCATTTATATAATATTTTATTTTGTTGAGACCCACATTTTACTTGAAAAGAAAAAAAATTTTGAAAAAAAATTCAGTTTTAAAGATACTATTTAGCTGGGTGCAGTGGCACATGTCTGTAATCCCTGTGGCTTGGGAGGCTGAGACAGAAGGATCATAACTTCAAAGCCAACCTCAGCAACTTAGCAAGGCCCTAAGCAACTCAGCAAGATCCTGTCTCTAAATAAAATACAAAAAAGGGCTGGGGATGTGTCTCGGTGGTTAAGCACCCCTGGGTTCAATCGCTGGTTCAAAAAAATAAAAAATAAAGATACTATTCAATTTGGGCGGTGTATTTCAAGTGTGAACTGAAGTTTGCACTTACCATACAGAAATATTACAATTCCCAATATGCGTTCTGTTTTACTCTATTAAAAGAACCTTGGGAGAAAAAACTAGACAGTTGAATTGGAGCGGGAGGCTGGACAGCTGAACTCTCTAGCTAAGGAGTTAGGTTTGATATGGTGGCAGCCCTGGGAGGTACAGTAGTAGCTCACCGCCCTCTCCAACTCCCCTTCCTTCAATTCTGCCCACATGTGCAAAACTGCAAAGCTCTGTTTCAGATCCTAAAATGAGAACCCAGAAATGAACAAGGCATGGACTTCACCCTTGAACTCAGTCTATTGGAGATGTGCTCCTGAATCTGTATTTTTAAAAATACATCTTTTTGTGTTTATTTGGCACATAATAAATGTTCATATTTATGAGGAACAATGTGACAATATGTGTATGCAATGCGTAATGATTAGATCAGGGTAACTGACATATTTAATATCTCAGACATTTGTCAGTTCTTTGTGCTGGGATACAGCCCATTGTTATCAACCACAGTAAGCCTGCTCTGCTAAAGAATGTTAGAAGTTATCGTTCCTGTTCTTCTATGCCCCTGTACCCCTGTACTTTCTCCCATCTCTCATCCCCTGTACCCTTCTCAGGCTCCGGGAACCACTACTTTACTCTCTACTTCTATGAGGTCAATATTTTTAGTTTCCATGTATAAAGGAGAACATGCAGCATTTATTTTCTCTGCCTGACTCATTTCACTTAGCATACATAATATCTTCCAGTTCCATCCACATTGTTGAAAATGACAAAATGTCATCCTTTTTATGACTGAATAATATTTCATTGTGTGTACATATTCATTATCTGTTGAAGTACATTAGGTTGATTCCATATCTTGCCTGTTGTGAACAGTGCTGAACAAAACATGAAGATGAAGATGTCTCTCTTGCACATTGATTTCAATTTCTTTAGATATGTACTCACTAGATGGATCAGATGGTAGTTCTAGCTGAATCCAAGTCTTAAATATTCTCTGCTTTTTCTACCCCACTTCTCTGAGCTCATGTGACAAGTTCATCTTTCATTGTTCCAGGTTTGGTTTATCACTGGTATGTGTATGTACCACTGATATATGTGTGTAATCATACATATTATTCACATATATCCTTTGCATTATCTCCCACCTATGGAAACTAAATAGTTCAGAATTTGTTAACAAAAGTTACTAATGTTTGAAAGTGATTGATCGTTGAAATATCTGCAACTTTTAATAGACAGCACAGAAGATTGGAGCTTCTGATTAGAGCATATGAAGTTAGGGGTAAACAATATTCCACTGTATCCATTCACAGCTAACTCTTGATGGATGAGGAAAAGGCTCCCCTTCTGCTACTGGGTTTCCCTGGGGTTGTCATTTCTGCTCTATTCTAGGCATGGTTGCCTTCCTGCTGCCCTCCATCCCGTCAGAGACACACATCCAGGTAGCTGAGCTAGCTCTTCCCTGCTCCTCACGGGAGTCAAGCACCAGAACTTGGATCAAATCCTACGCTCTACTTGGTTTCTATTGTAAAATGAGGCTTTGTGCATTGCAGCCTATGTTAATTTGTTATGGATCAATGAAGCAGTTACTTTTTTTATTTAATTGCTTCTGTTTTGAATTTTAAAAACACTGCCTCTTTAAGTCATCAAATAAGTATTAACTGATTTACTCTCTTATGAAGTCAATTCTATTTTTCAAGTTCTTTATATATCTGAGGCTTGGTGTTCCTCATGCTCCTCAATTCACCAGTCTTGCTTTGGAATTTATTCTCATAATGTTTGATATATAAGTTGATAATGGTTCAAAAGGGAAAACCACTCATTTTTCAAATCCAAGCACTTAGTACAAGGAAAGGCGCATATAGTAGTTGCTCTGTAAATACTATGTGAATCGATAAATAGTTTTTTCTTGCCTAGGTAATCTGCTTTTCCTTTGGATCGGTCAGTGGCAGAGAGGAAAACAGGCCGTGGCACATGTTGCCAGCTGTCTACTCAGATGACCTTAGATGCCTTGGATGCCATCAGGGTTACAGGGTGCTTGTGCTTTCTTCTAGTGACCTCATTCCTGCAACTCTCTTCAGAGTTACCTTTGAGCCCTTTGCCTAGGGCCCCTTTTCTGTCCTAGCAAGGTCTGGGAAGTGCCTGGAGTTTACCCTCCATCACCACCCTGCTTGACAATCCCACAGCCCCAAGCCAATGACTGACAAAGTCCCACGTCCCTTGCCAAGAGGCAGGTCCCTGACATTTCAGAGCTCCCTGGCAGCCTCAGGTTGAGGTGAAGGCCCTGCCCCCATCACATTCCTGGTTGTATTGTCTTCCACTCCCTTCCCGCTTGAAACACGCCTTTTGAAAATATGTAAGTTGCTGTATCAGTGTCCACTTCTGGGGAGCCCAACTTCAGGAAAGAAGGAAACAGTCTTCATATTTGTGCCCCATCAACCGATTCTTTTGGAGAGGGAAGCACCTGCCATCTAGGTCTCATCCCTCTGTTCTCTTACCTGCCTTTCAGTCTGTTCTCTCACTTTAAAGCCTTCCGTTTCTTCTCTCCCTAAATTAAAATTTTCCATGACTCATGCTGAGTCTGGTCTGATTATTCTTTCTACTTAAGGATTAGAATTTTTCCAGGAGAATTCAGTCACTGATTTGAAGCTGCTGGAGGTGTATCAATGATGGTGGAGGACTTCAAGCTTGCCACGAGCTACGCCTCACTGCTCCGTGCTTTGTGTATTTAGCTGCAGAGGAACAGAATGTCTGTTTACTATTCTGAAGGGCTTTTTAGATGACTGACCACAGGACCGAATGCACATGGACTTCTAGTTGCTTGACTTGTCTGATGAGAGGAGTAAGAGCCAGTGAGAGTGACAATCACATGTTAACTGCTTTGGTCTGGCCAGTTAACAACTCGAGTCTGATGAGTGGCCAATAAGATGCCCCTGCGCTGTCAAGTCAAAACCTTGGTGAACATGTTCTCTGCTCCCTTCATTGCTACTAAAAATGCTAACAACTTTTAAGACCTGAAGGATGCTGAACAGAATGCCACTTCTGAAATTGGTGTCATCGTTACTGAAAGAATAGGGGTTCAATTGCATCTGTCGACTCAAAAGACTTCCCCGGGAAGAAAACAGATGGACAAGGTAAGTGATTACAAACATGGGAATGGACTTCGGTATTCTAGAGTGAGCTGGATCTTGTGATTTGTCTTAAGGAGGATATAAACCTCTATGTTGATGTTCCAAGGAAAACTGGGTTCTTATGCATCTACCACAAATGATCTACTCTGGTTGGAGAGATGCAGGAAGATTCCCTTAAAATATTCAAACTTAAGGACAGGAACAGCTATTCCTTTCATCCCTTCTTTGAAGGGTGGTCTAGTTTGCATATCTTAAAGAGTGGAATTTTTGCATAAACGTTCAAAAGCTTGGAGAACACAAGATATCAAACTCCATCCCATGTTTCTGCCTTTAGCTCATGTCAATACTTTCCCCCATTGAACTCGTCCACCAGGTGATTGTTTCATCAAGAATGCAATACTTGAAACTGTAGTAATGGGTGGGGATAAACACATGCACCCCAAGAGAGAGCAATCTGTCAGCAGGATTTCCCATATGGGACTGCTTTTATAATATAGAGAATGCAAAGTGATGAACAGCGTTTCTAAAGGAATACATCCCAAAAAGTACTCTCAACACAGGGTAAGTTGGCAGGAAAAATTGTAAATGAGTATCCATGTGGATTAGTGTAAGACAGCACATTTAAGAGAAAATAATTTAAGTGATTCTGGGATCATGCTTTCTAAACTTGATTTATCATCAGAATTACCTGGAGATCTTGATAAGGATACACTTCCCCAGGATCTATCCCAGAGATTCTGATTGAATGTCTGTATAAGGTTGGGACCAGGAATTTATTTCTAATAAGCTCCTTGGGGATCTCCATAATGGATTGAGTTTGAGAACCATGTTCCAAAAAGAAACTTAAGAATTGCTGTGGACTATTCCCTACAGACAGAAAGCTAACCCATGATGTGAGAGCAAAAAAAGACCAACTAAACATTTACTACAAATAGGTCCAAGTCTGAACTACTTTGCACAGGTGTTTGCATCTCATGGGATGTCTTATAGACTTGGATATTATCCAGAAAAGTAATTCTTCAGAATAGTCAGATGATGGGAGGCAAAGGACCACAAAAGGAAGCCAAGAAAAGCACTCGACTCTTTGGAAAAGCAAGTTACTGTAAACAAAGGTTAGAGGAAGGTTATCTATGTTATTTTAAATAAGAATAAACAGACTACATTTAAAAATAATTTGAGTAGAGGCAGAGCAAGATGGCGGCTAAGATCCTCCCTCAATCTCCCCTCACAGACACAAGTCCAATGAGCAATTCATGTAACACACTATCTCCATAAGAGCTAAGAAAATCAGGTGAGAGACCACAGTACATGCTTTTAGTATACAAAAATGAAAAGCATTGAAGGAGGCATGAAGGAAGGAGTGGTTTGAGTTAACCCTCCTTCAACTCCAAGGAGTGGGCATGGAAGGAGATGTTTTGTACTTGAGGAAGGGAGAATGAATTAAGTCCAGGCATTAGACTTGAAACCAGGCCTATGACAGTGCTGGGCAAAGCCTCACCAGCCCTGCAAAGAGGTCAATACCATAGACTGAGCACCGGAACTGTGTTGGGTCAGGTGCTGGATTCCTGCTACCACCCTCCTCCAACCTCATGCTGTGGAATGGGGATCAGAATTGCTGGGGAGCAGGGCATGAGAGTTATCCCAGGGTTTTGATTCTGAGCCTGGTACTGAGCCTGTCACAGTGAGGTCAAGCACCCAGTAGAAACTAGGAGCCATACACAGGTTAGTCCTCGAAGACAGAGCCCCTAGACTCGTTCTGGCAACAGGCAGACTCCTGTGCATTGGTGGAACAGATGAGTTTTGGCTGCATCAGTTCCAGCCTTGGAGTAGTATTGGGTATGCTCGCCTTCTTCCAAAGACTGTGCAGGCCCCTGTAAGACTCAGATGCAAACTAGCTAAGTACCAGTTTTGGTGGCTGAGGGGCTGACTCCACCACTCATCCCCCAGTTTTGAGCAACATGGCTATCATCAGGCCTGTACTCACAGATGGGGCTTTAAAGACTCTGGCACCAAGCAGAGACTTGTGCCCCTATGGGACAAACTTGTTTTGACCTATATTACCACCAACTGCAGTGTGGGCCCTACTGCAACCCTGAGACCGTGCAGGTCCTGATGACTGTGAGAACCAGGACTGACCCAACTTAACATTAGCCTAGGTGGCAAAGGGACTGTCATTACCAACTTTGAGCAGCATATCATAATGCATGGCTCCTTTTACTGGGATAGGACAGGGTAGTAAACACAAGATTTTGCCAAGGAACTTGGTGCTGGGCTGGTGAAACCTAACACTGGGAAGACCCTAACTGACCCCATTCTCAGGGTTGCCTGAATTCGGAGCTTCTGGAACAACTCCAGTGCCAGGAAAAGACACACAGCTCCAATCGGTCAGACTTCTATTACAGCTAACATCATCTGTGACTGGGCGCTGCCATCTTAGGCCTTGAGTTCACCTCAACAACAGGCAGTCCATAGCAACATAAGCCTTGTTTCCAACTCAGTGTTGTGCTGGTCTTTGTAGGTTTGGGGCTCAACTTCACAGCATTGTTGCTGACAAGAGAGACAGAGCCTCAGACTGGTCCATCTACAGTAATATTACTTAGAGCCATACAGAATCCTGCAGTGTCTGAACACAGACTGGCACTACAGACAAGGCATCTGGTCCTAACCTGGGACCAGGGAGAAGCTTGTGGGAACAGGCTACTTTTTTAGGTACTCCCCTGTTCCTTTCTGAGCAATAATACACCAACAATCTATGTGGGGCAAACCTAGGCTTGGAGTGTCTTCTAGTACTGACACATTGAAAACATGCCAACAGCAGACACCTGGCAGTTATGAACCTTGGTGCCCTCTAGTACTGAAGTAGTGCTAGTGACTATAAACTTGGAGAAAATAAGCAATTTGCTCAGAATTTCTTAGAAAGACAGGTACAAACAAAACCAGTTAAGGAAGACTGGAATAAATACCTTGCCTTTAATGCCCAGTTGTTGCTACATGCCAAAGAGCATCAAGAGCTTTTAGAAAACCATGACTTCACCTAATAATCAACATAAGGTACCAGAAACTGACCAGGTAATAAACACTATGGGACACCTTTCAGAGAATTAAAAACTTAAAAACACTATAGAAAGCATCAATAACAGGATAGATTAAACAGAATAAAGAATTAATGAACTCAAATATAGATGTTTTGAAAATACACAGTTGAAGGAGATAAAAGAAAAAATAAAGAGGAATGAAGAAAGCTTATGGGAACTTTGCATATTAAAAGAGCAAATATTTGGGTTTTTAGGGTTCAAGAAGGACTTGAGAAAGCAAGCAATACAGAAAACTTATTCAAAGAACCATAATAGAAAACATCCCAAGCAAGAAAAGGATACAAATATCCTGACCTAGGAAGGTCTAATGTCACCTGTTAAAATTTACTAAACCTAATCAACCCAAAGAGATGTTATAAGCAAACTGTCACAGATAAAGAGAAAATTCTCAAGGCCACAAGTGAAAAGAAACAAATAGCATATAAGGGTTTCCCAATTTGGCCTCATTGGAAACTTTATAGGCCAGGCAAGAGTGAAAAAAAAATCCATCAGTTGAGAATACTGTACCAGCAAAGCTATTGTTTAGAAATGAAGGAGGGATAAAGACATTCCAAGACAAAAGCTAAGAGAATATATCTCCACTAGACCTATTCTACAAAAAATGCTAAAGAAAGTTCTTCAAACTAAAAGAAAGAGACATTAAATGAGTATGAAGAAAATATAGGAAGATGTAAAATCCATTGGTAATAATAACTGTATAAACAAACTCAAAATGCTTTAATAGTGTAGAAATGATATGGAAACTATATAGTATGAAGTACTATGTAGTATGAAGACTAAAAACTAAAACAATTTAAAATAATAACTACATTTATATGTTAAGTGATAGACGATATAGAAAGATATAAAATGGGATTTCAAAAACTCAAAATGGGATTTCAAGTATGTGGGGAAATGGAATGTAATTGGAAAGTTTTCTTGTTAATATATCTTCTCATTTATTTTTATTATCATGTTAAGCTGCTCTTATTTCAAAATAACTTGTTATAATCCAATTATTATTTATAAGCCACATGATAACCACAAAGTAAAAATCTAAAATGGACAAACCAGAGATATAAGCAAGGATCCCAAAAGTGCTACTAGAGTCATTCACTTAACTACCATGGAAGACTTAAGAAATGAAGAAAGAGAGAAAGAAAGGAAGGAACTACCAAATTAGAAAACAAGTTACATAATGGAAATAATAAGACTTTTCCTATCAATAATTAACTTGCATGTAAAGGGATTAAATTTTGCAATTAAAATACACAGAGTAATTACATATTTTTTAAAAAGGACTCAACTCTATGTTACTTAGAAGAATCTAACTTCTCCTCTAAGGACACACACACTGCAAGTGAAGTGATGGGATAAGATATCCCATGCAAGTGGAATCTGAAGGAAAACAAGAGTAGCCATACTAATATCTGACAGAATAGACTTTAAATCAAAAGCAATAAAAGTAGACAAGGAAGGTCACTCTCAAATGATAAATGAATCAATTCAGCAAGAGGAAATAACAATTTTAAATATATATATTATATATATTAAAATAATAATTTTAAATATATATAGACCCAATATTGAAGCACCCAAATACATAAATCAAGTATTAATAGACCTAAGGGGAGATGGATTCTAATATGAGAATAGTTGGCGACTTTACACCCACTTTCAGTAATGGAAAGATCAACAAGGAAAACATCAGAGTTAAAGTGTACCTAACAGACATCTACAAAACTTCCTATCCAGCAACTGCCAAGTAAACATTTTTTCTCATCAGCACATGGAACATTCTCCAGGACACAAAAGAAGTCTAAATACATTTTTAAACATTGAAATCGTATTATCTTTTCTCACCACAAGGCACTAAAACTAGGGAATAATAACAAGAAAATCTCCAGAAACTATACAAATATGAGAAAATTAAACAGCTTACTTTCTAATAGCCAATGGATCAAAGAGAAAATCAAGAAGGAAATATAAAACAAAATCTTGAAACAAATAAAAATGGGCACACAGCTTACCAAAACCTGTTGGATACAGCAAAAGCAGTACTAAGAGGGAAATGTATAACAATCAATGCCCGCATCAAAAAAGTAGAAATACTTCAGATAAACAGCCAGTTACTAAATGTCAAGGAACTATAAAAGAAAGCACAAACTAAACCCCCAAAAAAGGAGGAGGAAAAAATAATAATGATCAGAGAAGACATAAATGAAATGGAGATAAAAAATATTTTAAAAAATCAATGAAACAAAGATCTGGTTTTTCCAAAAAGATAAACAAAATAAACAAATCCTTAGCTAGACTAAGAAAAAGAGAGAGAAGACCCCAGTATATAAAATCAGAGATGAAAAGGGATGTATTATAACCAATACCACAGAAATAAAAGAATATACATCATTAGAGATGATTATGAACAACTCTATGCCAACAAATTTGATAATCTAGTAGAAAGGGACAAATTCCTCTTCACATGCACCTTACTAAGACTGAATCATGAAAAAATAGAAAATTTGAATAGACTAATGACACTGAATCTGTAATACAAAGATTTCCATCAGAGAAGAGACCAGGACCAGATGGCTTCACTGCTGAATTCTACCAAACACTTAAAGAATTAACACAATTTCTCCTTAAAAAATACCAAAAAAGAGAAGAGGAAGAAATTCTTCCAAACACATTCTATGAGTCCAGCATTACCCTGATACCAAAACCAGGCAAGGACACAACACAAAAGAAAAAAGGAAAGAAAAATAAAAGGCCAATATCCTTGGTGTACATAGATGCAAAAAATCCTTAAACCAAATCCAACAGCACTTTTAAAAAAGCTATTCACCATGATCAAGTGGGATTCAGACCAGGGAAGCAAGGACAATTCACATTCCTTTATGATAAGAGTGCTAAAGGGGCATACAAGAAATGTATCAACATAATAATGGCCACTTATAATAATCCAACAGCTAACATCACACTGACCTGGGCAAAATTGAAAGCTTCATAAAATCTGGAACAAGACAAGAATGACTACTTTCACCACATTATTCAACATACTGCTGGAGGTCAAAGCTAGAGTGATTAGGTAAGAGAAAGAAATAAAGGGCATTCAAATAGAAAGAAGTCAAATTGTCACTGTTTACAGATAACAAGTAATTTTAAATAGAAAAACCCAAAAATTCTACCAAAAAACAAAACTACTAGAACTGATAACAAAACTATTAGAACTGATAAACTTTGCAGAGTATAAAGGCAACATGCCAAACTCAGTAGCCTTGCTATATATCAATCACTAACTCTATGAAATAGAAATCAAGAAAGCAATCTCACTTATAATACTACAAAAAAATCAAAGTAATAAATCTAACCAAAGAGATGAAAGACATTTACAATGCAAATTATAAACATTAATAATACAATATGAAAGAAATTGAAAAAGACACGAAAATGTGGAGAGAAATCCACTACAGATAACACCAATGTGCTGTATACTTCAAAGAGCTAGAAGAAAGGATTTTGAAAGTTTTTGCCACCAAAAAATGATATAAAGATTTGAAGTTAAGAATGTAACTTGATCTAAATATCACACCATGTATTCATGTATCAAACATCACATGGTACCCCATTATATGTTCAGTTTCTTTTATGTTTCAGTTAAAAATAAATAAAAAACAACTAGTAAAATTTGGATAATTACATTTTCATTAAAGTAGAATTATTTGCATTCAAATTTTGAAAATGGTTAGTGTGTTTATTTATTTGTTTCTTCCTTCCTTACTTATGTATTCTTTTATTTACTATTTTACTCATTCACACAACATATGAAATAGCGATATTGTGTGCAAGTCCAGGACCTAAGAAATCTCCATATAACTTGAGAGATGGAAAAAAAGAAAAGATTGTGTGCCACATTTAATCTTCTCTGATTTTTGAAGTTATAAATGAGGGAATAAATAGTTTTCCCATGTGAATAGCCAAGGAAATGGAGATGTAGACATCATAGCCAATTGGCTCAAACTTACAAATCAGAGAAGTCTGAATTCAAAGTCAGACCTGTCTGACTCCTAAGCTTGTACTCCTAATTGCCATATGCCACTTCCCAAAAGAGTCTCTTCACAGAGAGCCTGGATGATGAGTCAGAGGTTGGTCCTGGAGGACTTTGGCTGATGGCTGCTTCTATGCTGTGGACCAGTTCTGCTCTTGCACAGGTGCACTGCCCTCCAAGTCCTGTGCCCCTGGGTCACCCCTATGACCCAGGATACCTGAGCATGGTGCTAGGGTACGATGTGGGAAGATACAAAGATCTGAACTTTCCCACATGTGGCTTTTGGTATTTAAACAAATCAGATTCTAGGATCCATCAAGGGATGATTCAAAACTACAAAATTGTCCCCACAACAAATCAGTCTCCAATTGGCCATGTGCCATGGTTGAATTCTTTAGGTTATTTAAGCCTGTAACTAATTCTCAGGCTAACCTTGGGTTAGGTCAAGAGAAAACCGGCTCAGCTTTCAGGAAAGATCATCCAGCCAGCTGAGGAGCCACATAACCTTGTACTTTGTTCAGTTGCTGAGTAGACCAGGAATGCAGCAGCCTTGGGGCTTTCGGGTGCTTTCTCGACCTAAGTGTTCTTCTGTGACTTGCACCAAATTAGCATTCACTTGTGGGAAGGTGTTTTTTCCTCTTTTATAACCTAAACGTTCTGGGGGACACATAAATCTGGGATGATAGTCAAAAACAGGATCATAGAAGCCTCATGCTCTAAACTCTCCTGAGTCACTTGAGATGGTCACAGAAATCCTCATGTGATGCAGCATGCTGAGCCCCTGGTCATGGCATGTTTCTTCCCCACAGCCCGTGTTAGCTGTATGGGCCACGGATTGCCACTTCGAGATGATTCCTGCAGCTTCCACGGTCAGGCCTCTATGGCTCTGCTTACCCCTGAGATTGGTTGCTGGGGACCCCAGGACTCTATGATGTGCATGGCCACCTTGTGTCATGCACGATCATTCTGCATCTCCACTAGCCATTTCCTTTCTCCTTTAGCCGCTTGGAGACACACTTAGATTCTTCATGTCACCTATATATCTCTGTGTGACATCACCAGCCACTGGCACATGTGTCTTACACCTGTGTTCTCACAGTCACATGATTTCCAGGTGACAGAGGCCTCGGGGAGCCCTCTACTCTGCTGTTATTACACTCTGACCTACAGATCACAGAACACAGGGGAGAGCTCCCCTTCCCCCTTTTGTGTCACCAACTTCCATTTGCCTCGTTGCTGGCTGTTAAGACAGTGGCCTTCATCTTGGCCTTTTCCACTGTGTTCTTTACCTACTCATTCCCTCTTTCTCTCTCTCATTTCTTTCTTTTTTCATCACAGTTTTCTCTTCTGTGGGCCCTTGGAAAAGTTACTAAAAGTAAGATGAAACGAGAAAAGAATAAAAAATACATATCCTATTATACTCAAGCTTTTGCTCCTATTCCCTTACAGCCAATGCCTGGTTTCCTGGTTTTTAAAGAAGTTTTGGAGTGTGTGTGTGTGTGTGTGTGTGTGTGTGTGTGTGTGTGTGTTTGCCTCAACCCTCTTCCCTTGGATAAACATTTTCCTGTGAGAGTCCTTACACCCTTCTGGAAATGAATGTGTGTCTCATGCATGTTGAGATGGTCTTTGTGGCATACACCTCACTCTTCTAATTCCACACCACACTCCCATACCCTCCCTAGATAAATGGACAGGCAAACTTATTAAGCACAACATTGTAATCACTATACTTTGTACTTCTGGTTGTTTTTATTCATAGCACCATTGTTTGAGTTAAGCTTCTTTGTACTGGATCGAAAACAGATGTTCACAGACAAAGGAGGACAAACAAATCAACAAAATATCCCGGTGATTATATTTTTTATTCAATCATGCCACAGCTGCTTGCTGAGCCCCTAAGCATGGCCCTGTGCTAGGTGGAAGCAGGACAATGAGGTAAGCTGGGCTGGATCCCCCACCTCAAAGAATGGACATCCTAGTCAAAGTGTGGTTGGGTGGGAGGTGAAGGAAGTTGAGACAAGAATATAAGGCTTTATAAAGGTAAAACCAAAAGGATGTGAATGTGCAGATGCAAGGGTGCTCCTCCTGACTTGACAGAGCAGTGGCATTCTCATTGGGTGTTGAGAAACAGGCAGGCTTTGGATTGTGGAAATGCAAGTAAGAATTATTGACACCGCACAGAAATAAAATATGAGCAAAGGTACTGAATAGGAAGACATGAGTACGGATTACTGGGAATAATAGGAAGTTCAGTTCTGAAATGAGACCAGATGTGGCCAGGGCTAAGGGCTCTAAATTTGTTACTAAGTAATATATATACTTTGTCTGGTAGATAATTTAGACTGCTAAAGGTCTCTGGTCATCGACATGACATCATCAGGTTTGGTCAACAGAAGTCATTGAGAAGGAAAGATATGAGAGACTTCAGTCAGAGAGACCAGTTAAGAGGCTCTTTTAAACAGTCAGTGGTGATCAAGGGCGTGGAGGAGAGGAGGTTCTACATGAGAGACATCATCAAGGAGGGGTCCAAGGACTCAGGAACTGAGTGGAGGAGGGATAGGCTGTGCTCTTCATTTCATCAATGTTTGTGGTTGCAGAAGTAAATGCCTTCATTTACCCACAAAGCTTCCCTGATACCACATAGAGCCCCACTCAGGGTTGGTGCATCAATACGCATGCAGTGTGGAATACACACATGTGGGACCTTTCTGCATTATAGCATCCTAATCTACAACTGCAAGCTCATTGGAGTCTCCATGGTCAACCTTTATCACCAGCAGTGGTGCATCCCACTTTCCGTGGAGTTGACAGTCAGGAGAGGGAGCCAGGAGGGAGGAGATAGTAAGGAAGCAGAGCCAGGAGACCCTAAAGGACTCCTCAAGTGCTTTGCATTCAACACACACAAGGCACTACGATGTCCTGCATTCTTTTTCTCAGTGAATTAGCTAATTGAATCAGCAGCATCTGGCTAGAGATGAGGATTATGAAGAACCTTTATTTAGAAGTCAGTAGACTCCGCTCACCAATTTTCTAAGAATGTGATCTTGAACAAGTAGTTCCCTTTCAACCTCAGTCACCTGAATGGCTGCACAAACATGACTAGAAAACATAGCAATCTGAAGAGCTGGGGACATGAGATGAAGGGCTCAGGGAAGGCTACTAGGAGGAGATGGTAGCTGAGCTGGCATCTGAAGAGAAGTCCCAGCCCTGCGCAGCAGGTGAGCAAAACCAGAGCTTGCATGGCAGAGAGCAGGCAAAGCTGTCTCCCCAGGGAAGCAACAGGCCTGGTGTGTCTGGGAAGGTCGGGGGGCTCACCCCTATGGCCCTCTCAGCAACTCCAGCAGAGTTCTGTACTGTTGTTGTTATTCATATGTTTGTTCAATTTTGAAGAAAAGCATTCTATTGGTAAACTTGAGAAGGTCATTTTAAGAAATCTAATGGAAACCAAAGGGCAGATGGAATGCTGTGTGGCAGCAGCTTTCAAATTAGTTATGCATATAGAAGGGAACATAGTTCAAAGCCAGAAGAGAAATCTATACCACCCTGAAAGGCTGCGCAAAGCAGGGACTGAATGACTTTCAAGCTGATCTTTATTCTTTAGCTTCTGGAGGCTGCTGTCAGAAGCTGGAGCTTTATCTGGTCACGAGGAGCAGGCTCATAGGGCACTGGTTTTATGATGTTGCACTTTCAGTCCTGGGAGGTGACCTTTCCTGTGATTGATGGTCAGGTTCAGGAGAACTTCTATGAGAAACTAAAATCTCTTTCTGAAGGAAATTATACTCATGGTGACAATTGCATTGGATAGTCGCCTTTCTGCCGGCGTGTTTTTCAGTGCTACAAACATTTCATTAGGAGAAAACAACATTAAAGAATGACACAGCAGGGAATTTGCTGATAGAGGACCTGCGTCCACCTTCAGTTCCTCTGCAACTAGCTGCATGTCCTTGGTCATTACCGAGCCTTTTACAGGATCTGGAACCTCATTAGAAGCAGGAGGAGAGCAGACCTTGCCTGGTTTTCTTCCAAGATTGTTATGAGGTCTAAATGAAAGAAGAGTATGAAAACATTTTGTGAACTGTAAAGTCCTGTGACTAATGCTGGAACAACAGTGTGCATAGAGTTAGAAAGTGCATGTAACTTTGTGAAGATGTGATTTTGATTCACACTGTTGTAATAGAACATTCCATTTTGTTAGCCAGAATGAAAGACCCTGCTGGAGGGAGGGACAGAGAGAGGGAGAGGGGAGTGGGGAGAGAGGTGGGGGGGAGTTTTAGAACAATAGGACTGTAGATTTTACTTGTCTCTTGTACAGAATAATTTATTATAGCATAAACTAAATACAAGGTTCTGAATAAATAATCACTTTCCCATCACCACATTGGCTACTGTACATACACACTTCTGTGAGCACATGAGAACACTTAGGACAAGACATATTTCCACTCTGGGACCCTCACATGTGGAGCAAGGAGGACACAAGTCAGGGTGCTTATCTTCAGACAAGAGTGAAGACCTTGGACTGAACACATTGTGGGGGTGCCTAAAATTTTTGAATCACTGATAATGTCCTTTTCTTTTCCAAGTCCTGCTCAGGAAAATGTATTGGGGCAGGTAGCTCTATACTCACATTTGGGGTCCTCTCCCAGGTCCTTTTACTCAAAGTTTTCCAGTATTTTTTTTTTTCAGGAAAATACACACATCAGAAATATTCCTGGAGCTGTTGATTTGTCTGTCAGGAGCCCTCACTCTGCCTCTTTTTTAGCTCTTATCCCCATCAGGAGCCCCCTTCCAAGGCACTGTCAAATCTGTGTGTCCACATCAGCCTCTCTGCCACGTGTATCCGTGTGATATTCTGTGTAGACAGCTGTCGCAGACGGTTCACATCATGGTGTAAGACTCAGACAGTGAGTGTACCAAGCCTGGAAGGGGTTTGGCAGATAAATGAGTTCCATCTAATACTTGACTCGCTTCTCTAACTGGTCTTGGATTAGCCACTAACACCTGTGATGTCACGGAGCACACACCCTGCGCTCCCCAGTTTCCACTTCCCTCAGAGCTGGCTGCTAAGGTCATGGTCTTCATGTTAGCTGTGGTCCTTTCCACCTGCTCTTTGCCTCTTGTCCCCATTCTTCCTGCCCAAGCGGCCTTCTTTCCTGGGACAACCCATCAAGTATCCAAGTGCAGCTCTCCCAGTTCCCTGGCTCTCCCAGTTTCACTTACTGCTTCTAAGATGCGGTTAGTCCCCAAAACACAGTCTTTAAGAAGAATCTCTTTGGCAAAGATTTTAGGGTTGGTGGCTAGTGGAGGACCAGAGTCCTCTACCCCTGTTCCTTGCCAGCCATAGACAAGTTGCTGAGGATGGAATCCTTGGGGACCAAGGCTAGAGCAACTCAGTCTCAGAAAGACAAACAGACACTCTTATTTTGGGTTGGTTTTGTTTTTAGCTCGCCTCTGGCCCAAGCCTCTTGGGATGCCTTCATTCATTTGAACAGAGGCCCTGTTATTAGCAAAGCGTTACCTCCTTCCACCTGGCGAATAAGAAATCCATTCTTTGCTTGACTGTGAGATCACTCTGAACACCCTGCCATCCTGCAACTTTCTAATGAGGAACTATTAGGAAGCAATATAAAGCCTGCTCAGAAGCTCTGTGTTTGAGGTCTGGGTCTGCTCTTGTCACCCTGAATCTCCATTTTCTCATCTGTGTGATGGGAAGATAAGCCCTTCCTTGTGGAGTCACTGGAGAATTGTGCAATTCCAATGAGTTAGTGGAAGGAAAGCACTTGGTGAAGACTATCCCTACCATATCTCTCCACTTTTGGAAAATGAAAAAAAAAAAACTATCAGTTTTAGAAAAAGGATTTTCGAGCTGCCCTATGAGTGGAGAGGCTATCTTTGCAGGTGGAAACATTTCCTTCTGTACCAAAGGAGACGATGATTCTGCAGCCTTGGGACATGGAAACATCCTCATACCCTACTTTAAAATCCTTAGCAGAAGCAACAAGGTACCCTCATGGCTGTGAGACACTATGTTCCCAGAAGCAACTGTAGTCACAATCCTAGAGCTATCAACTAGCCTCAAGAGCTCAGCTGGGGAAAGGGACCCTTGCAGGAGCTGTTCGTAGATAGCCAAGCCTACCAGGACCAGAACATTCATCCCCTGCTTAAAGCATTCATTTAGGATTTCATGTTCATAATGAAATTTTACTTTTGCTTTGAAATACTACATGTGAATGTTCTCCTAGACTTCAGTGTTGTCTAGGGACCTAACAGAAACCTGGGCGTTTTTTATGCTGAATGAATCCAATATGAACAAGTTGTAATAGGGATAAAATAAGGGGAAATGTTGTTTTCCAGAAACCGAAGGCTTAAACTTACAAAATGCAAAGGTTATGAGGTGATTTACATCGATGATGATATATATAGGGCAGAATGCACAAGACTAAAAATTCTCAAAAATAGGAAGCAGAGAAGTGGAAACTCCTAGAGTTGAGCAGGTAAGATAAGGAGTTAGTAAAACAGAGAAGTTCACAGGGTGAGAAGAAGAGTCCAGCGGACAATACCCATGTTTTTTGAGGTGCTACTTTCCTTGCTTCCCCTAGAATGCCAGTCAGAGAGCTGCATCATGTGTGTGGCCCAGTGCAAAATGAAAATGAGGCAACCTTGTTCAGAAATTATAAGACAGAAGCAGCACAGTATTAAGCCAAGCATGAGGCCCTTGGAAGCAGGGGGTCCTGTGTGGTCACAGGTCACACTCCCATGAAGTCCCCCTAGGGACTGGAGATCTAACTCAGTGGTAGAGTGCTTACTTTGAGTGCGTGATGCCGTGGGTTCAATCCCCAGTAACACACGCACGCACACACACAACCACACACACACATAGAAACATGAAGTACCCCCAGAAACAAGAGACTGCACTTTCCAGTTCTGTGGCCAAATCCCTGGCTAATGAAATGAGAGCAGAGTAGACTTTTGAGATGAGACAGTGAAGCACCCCATGTGGTCTCCAGAATCAGTCTTCCCTTGCCACCGAAAGCATGAAATCTAGGAGGAGCCATCAGTTGATCAGTCAGCACTGTGAGTACAGCTGTTCTAGAATTGCCTGGAGTAAGAAAGAAGTTCCAGTGTGTGAAGGCACTGAGGTGTGAGGTTGTTTGTTATTGGAGCGTAGGTTGAACTTATCCTTAACAATATGTAGGGGAAGCCCAGAAGCAGAGAAAGAAGCTTCAAACCTAAAAATTACTAAGCAGGAAAGGAAATCAAATAGTCAAGATTGCCATGATGATTCCCAAGCATTAGTTTTTCCATTGACGAAGTAAAAATTCAAAACTGATCTTCAGCTTGTTACAACTCTATGAATATACATAGTATGACTTCGCTTCAATTCACTTTTTAAAAAGAAAAGAAAGATTCATCCTAAGAAGAAAAAGATTCCATATGTTCCTCCTTCCACCTGCCAATCTCTTGGCCCACTTCAATCCTTGGCCCATTCGTGGTCCAAGGGATGCCTCCGATACTTTCAAAAGCCAAGAGGAAGTACTTTCTTTGTAGAAAGGATTTCATCATACAGACTTTAATTTGTCACCATGACTTGATATTGATTTTGGTATCTCCAAATCTCCAGTTGATATTGTAAGAGTCCTGTGGCTTTAACATCACTGAAGCAGGTCAATTTTGTCATTGTTTCTCTGTGATATCGTCTTGGATATTGCATTTCCTTCAGAGCTGTTCCTCATTGCTCTCAAACACGGGATTGCTGTAGGACACCCCCCTGCCACACCCAGGCATATCGGAGTAGGAGATTTGGTTTAGTGGGGGCCAGCTGGAGTCATTTGCCAAGTTCCTCTGCCATATTCGATACTGGCTTTTTGATTGATAGCCAAAACATCTTTTGATTGCCAGCCACAGAGCTCGGTTTTCAATAATGGCCTCCTGCAAAATAAAAATTTCTGTTTACAATCAGAGGTCAGGGGCTCTGAGGCTAAAGCACTCCACAGACCATAATAAGGCACTGTTGCTATGGCTACTTAGATTCAGCTTGACAAAGGACTTGAGCCCTCCACAAATGTAAGGTGGTTTCATGAGATAGGTCTTGGCTTCTCAAACTTTTCTACTAAAGTAGTTTTTCTGGCAAGAAAGGACATAGTTTCTAGGACCTAGGAACCAAGCCCAGAGTGGCCTGCCTCAAAGATAAAATTTCTTTTGAATCTCACATCTAAATTAAATTTCAAATCATTCAAAGTGCTGTATATAAGGTATTTCTCCGATGTACCCTGGCACATCACTGCCATGAACAGAGGTTGATGAAATTGGAATATAAGCCTATCTTAGAGATGGACAGATCTGGATTCAGGTCTAGCTCTGACAATTTCTGTGGGCAAACTAATTACCCTATCCAATTTCAGTGGTTAGAAGTATAATCCCCTCCTTATGTTTGTTTTAGGACAAGTAATTCCCCTTCCACTGCAGGGCTGGGCAGGGCATAGCTCCCGCCCTGTCCCCACCCTTCTTAACTACTCCTTTAACAAATGGTTGTGCACGGTGGCCCTGTCCACACATGCCCCCTACATTTACCTTCACTGAAATACATTTTGAGAATGATAAGTTTGTCTCTGGAAGCTTTTGGACTGATATCTCCTTTCATGAGAGACAGAACCTTGAACAGAGATCACAGTATAACTTATGATGTTGAGTGCATGACAGGTTAGTGTATTAATTTTCCATTTTTATCATATTTGGTCACAAAAGAAGAGCATCTTAGATGTTATCATGAAAGAAACAAGGAGAAAATATGAGGACCTAAGTTGTTACCTAAAATTAAAGCTGATTTTTATGTTACCACATATCTTTGCTAAGTTGAAAGAGTTAATTGTATGGGACTAGACAAGGAACTTTGCCAGAGACAGTGATTTTCCTAAAATCCACTCATCTTTGCTGTTTAAGTGGAAAGAATAGAAAGGAGCTCATCTTCATCTGCTTCTTGCAAACCTCAGGGCTCAGCCAGTCAGACCTGTTTTTCTACTTTCCACAGCAAGGGTTTTGTCCTCATTTAACAATAAAACGAGTTTTCCTTAGAGTTGGGATAAGGCAGTAACATCAACAATTCACAGCTTTTAAGTCTAATGTAACTCCAAGAAAACTTAGCAGGCCTTCAATGAAACCAAGCGCACACACACACACACACACACACACACACACACACATGAAACCAAGCACACACAACACACACACACACACACACACACACACACACACACACAAACACATGCACATGAGAAAGAGAGAGAGAGATGGAGACACTTTAGTGCTCTCCATCTCACCCGGATCTCTCCATCTCACTCATTTCTAAAAGTGTGATGACCTCTATCACCTCGCTGCTCTGGAAGGGGACACAAGCACTGAGAGGTTATCTGTCCTGCCACTCTACATTATAAATTAAATGCACAGCTAGAAACAAAAAGAAAGGCTGAATAAGACACTGTTTCTTAAAAATAAATAAATTATTTTAAAAAAAAACAAAATAAACTTCACCACATGAGCTTTTATGACTGACTCCAATGTAATCCATGTGCTATATATTTATATATACAAACATACACACATTTAATTTAAAGAGGAGGGGTGACTAAAGCTGTCCATATTAGCTCCTGCACCTCTTAGCAGGAGGACAGGGAGATAGTAAGGCCCTATTGAAACCTGTTTGTTTTCTGGAATGCTCTAAGATTAGGGTTAGAACTAGGGTTGGGGGAGGTCAGAGGTAGACCTCAGCAAACCAAGCAATATTGAGACTGTGTAAAAGGAGGCCAGCCATCCTTCATGCCTGCCCCTTAAAAAAAACTCTCTGGACTGTCAGTGCTGCAGGATGGCCAGGCAGTATGTGGTTGGTACAGCCCATTCCAGGAATCCTTAGCATCCCTGACACACATACCCCTGGCCACCTGAGGAACAACATGTTGCTGTGTCCGTAACAGACTTTACCTACTCTGCTAGGCTCAATGCACAAGGCAAGAAAAATTAGCGTCCATAATTCTCAGTTGTAACTGCCTTCGCCAAAATCTTAAATGGCTTTGGTTATCCCAGAGCACCTGCTGATCTCAGGGAAAGGGGACAACTCTGAGCATCTGGAGACTACGGGGAGGGACCTAGATTGGGATCTACTACCGTTCAATATTGCTTTTAAATTTAGCAGCTACCAGGAACTAAACTAGACATTTCATGTACACATCTCTATTTCTCACTCAACGTGAGAAACAAAGAAGAAACTTTATCTTCCATGAGCATCAAATTACCCTTTCTTTTTTCTAGGGATGTGCAGGGAAGCTTCTTATATTTTTTATGCATTTTTTATATTAATAAACTTTAATTTAGCCTCTACTGGAATAAAGCAGGGTTTTGGGTGCAGTAGTACTAACATGAGTCCTTGCCAGCACAGTCTCAGGGCAGGTGAGAGAAGAAATGAACATGCAGATAATTATAGCACTAGTCCTCTTTCTCCCTGCAGATGGTGTGGCATAGTGCCATAGGACATGGCACATGGTCAGCAAATTCTCGTGGGAAGAACTGAAAGATGAAAGGAATGACTGAAGGATTGGTAGATAAGTAAGAAATGGTAAGTGCATAAGAGATAATGTAATAATGATGGCTTATATTTTCAAGCCCCTACTATGTGCTCTTCACCATTCACATTTCAGACTTTAGTATCCTATGAGGTAAGGAGTTATTATTGGCACCATTAAATAGAGATTCAAACAGATGTAAAGAAGTAGAGTATCTTGCCCAAAGTCAGATGGCAAGAAAGTACGGGAGTCAGAATTCATACCCAGGTAGAGTACCCTAAGCAGCTAGCTGTTCCCCACAGGCATGCTGACTGGAGAAGGGTTTCCTGCCAGATTAGGGGAGACACTGACACTTGACCACCTTATAGCCCACTCCCTCCCAGCTCTTCCCTGCCCACCTGGGAGAACAAACAAACAAACAAACAAAAACAGTGTAGAAAACTGTCTGAGTCAATCTAACGTTTGGCACAGAGCCCTTTCCCCAGAAGCCTTTTCTAGTCAGGACAATGATGCAATTCTAACCAATGAGGCCCACAAGGAAGTCTGCTGATGGGCTGCAGAAAATTTTTGTTGGCTCATTAAAAAGTTCAGATTTGAGTGATTAAAAACTTGCTGGTGCCTCTCCTTCCATTGTCTTTCTGCATGAAAACAGATTCATCATACAGTTCTGTGGGAGCTCTATGGGCAGCAACATCTAAGGTTGTAGGAGAGAAAGATCAAAGAATGTAGATCCCTAACCACACCATCGAGTCCTGAAGTCACCTACCTCCACTCTTCTTGAGTCAATAAATATCTTTACTATTCAAGCTACCATTATTTGAGTTTTACTTTTTCTAACAGATTCAGAGATCAGAAAAGATTCATGAAGAGACAAATACTGCAGCTGTGTCACACAGGATGGAATAGACTTTAGTATGCAAACTTGGGGAAACATGTACCCGACGGAGGAAACACTGTGATTATGGACAAGGACAAGATGTACACAAAGATTATCCTTTAAACAACAAGGACCATCCTTCTGTAACTCAGTCTGAGGAGACCCATGGGATTTGCTCTCTTATCTTAATTTGGTTGCTTTGGAGACCACAGGGTTTAGCATAATGTTTCTTAAAGCATGGTCCAGTCACATCAGAAGCACCTACAGAGATACAGCCACATCAATGTTCATAGCTGCTCAATTCACAATAGCCAGATTGTGGAACCAACCTAGATGTCCTTCAGTTGATGAATGGATAAAGAAACTGTGGTATATATATATATAAGATAAGAGATAAACCAATCTCAAAAAACCAAAGGACGAATGATATCGCTAATAAGTGGATGATGACACATAATGGGGGGAGGGAGGGGTTAGTGTTAGGGTTAGAGTTAGGGTTAGGGAGGGGGGCAAGAATGGAGGAAGGAAGGACTGTATAGAGGGAAAAGAGGGGTGGGATGGGTGGAAGGGGTGGGGGGAAAGGAAAAAATAACAGAATGAATCAAACAACATTACCCTATGTAAATTTATGATTACACAAATGGTATGCCTTTACGCCATGTACAAACAGAGAAACAACATGTATCCCATTTGTTTACAATAAAAAAAAAGAAGCACCTGGCAGCGTGTCAAAAATGCAAAAGCTTACACCAACTCTAGACCTACTGAATCAGACACCCCGGAGGTTTTGCCAAGCCTTCCAGGTGATACTGATGCACACTCAAGTTTGAGAAACTCTATCTTAGCCTATAGAGAGAAGCTCTGGTTCCCTGATTCAATGCCCCATTCTGCCAACAGCCACTGTGCAGACTTTGCATGGTAAGGAAGGTTTATTGAGCTCCTGCCTATAAAAAACTGCAGGGAAGTCAGGCAGTGAGGTGTTCATAGTGATGAATACCTGACTTGTTGGAACAATCTAGTTTTATAATCTGGAGCATGAATGGAGACAGATGGAATCCTTCATTTCACTTCTCCTTCATGGAGACCTTTTAGGAGGCATCCCCTGCCCAACAGCAAGCTTTAAAGAAGGGAGATTGTATCTAACAGCCCTGAGGGAAGAGATGCTGAACTTTGCAGAGATAAAGGGGATCCTCAGTTCATTTCACTAAGGGCAAGGAGCAAATGGAAGCTTCAGAATGAAAACTGGGAAAGCTCCTATGAATCTCATTTCCTATCCATAAAGTAAAAATGATACAAGTCGGTAAGCAAAAGAAGCCAGACACAAAAGCACCATACTGGATGATTTCATTATGTGAAATGTCTAAAACAGACAAATCCATAGAGGAGGTGGGTGGGGGAATGACAAGCACACATGTGTCAGCGCACACACACACACACACACACACACACACACACACACACAGTGATTATCAGGCCCTGAGGGCACTTACCTCCACAACAAGGGACACCAAAAAATTGGAGCTGAGCATGATGAGGATGTAGACCCTCCACAAGACAGGTGTGCAGAGCAGCTAGCAGGGGGTGATGAAGCACAGTTAGTCTGAGAAAAAATGCATGTTCACATGAAAAGTGTTCACATTCACCAGGTGTATTTTCCCAGGTTATGAATCACATATATAATATGTATATATCTGTATATTTGTATATATGTATGAATGAGTATTACATACACACATACAAAGAATTTCTATGCATACATGCATAGAAAAAGTATGGAAGGTTTGTATTCAACAATTCTAATGATTTAGTGATTATAATTATTGTTTTATTCTTTCTTTTCTCTGTAATAGATAAATTTCCTAAAATAACTTTGCCCGCTTTGTGATAAGAATAAATAATAATCAAAACTGTTTTTTTTTTTTTCCTGCCTGCTTTGTTTTGGTTTCAATAGGGAATACGGGAATGAGGCTATAGTCCCAAGCAGGGGGTACTGTGTCACACCTCCACCTTTGAGAGCATTATTCTCTTCCCTCTGGTGCCATCTCTCTCCTTAGCCAAGTCCTGCTTTTAAGCACAGGGCTTCCGCTTCAGGACCTGTGCCTGCAGCTGCATGGGTTGTGTCCTTTAAGGGTACTTGTCAAAGGAGCAAATGGCGCTGAAGTCAAGATTATCACTAGCTGTCTCTCTCCCCACGTTTTTAGAGTCTTCCCTAAACCCTTCCCACACAGTGTCTGGTATGTATGGATGTATGCTGAATGAATTAATTAATGGATAAATGGATGGATGATTGTGTGAAAGAATGAAGAATGAATGAATGAATGAATGAATGAATGAATGAATGAATGAGAAAAAGTCAAATACTCTCTGGTCTACCCAGCAGTCTTGTACCCTACCTCAGACACCAATGGGGGTAAAAGCTGCTGCAGTTCTATGGAGAAGAATGCTCTCAGAATTAAAAATTCAAATCCATTTCTAGGAATTTTTCCCAGAGGTAAACTTGTCTATGGCTGAAATTCAATGTTATTTTATTGCACCTTTGTTTGTAATAGTGAAAAATTGAAAATCATCTAAATGTCGATTAATAGGGGACTACATATAAATTAAGGTATATGTCTAACACATCCCATACAATACAATACATGTGTGTGTGTGTCTATTAAAAACCACTATGCTGTCAGTAAATGTAATGAGGATTTATGTACTGGTATGAAACAATTACCAAAATACACAGTGGCATGAAAGAAGCAAGGTGTAAGTCATAGCAGCCAGGAAGATGTTCCATTCAGATCTCCTGCAGCTAGAAAAATGAATAATGGATGCCCCAACTAGTATGCTCAGAATGCAACACTACATCCAACTGAAAGCCATGTTTCTCATGGGCTGCTCATGGCCCTTAAATGTGGATGACACAGATCCTCATGAGACTTGATCCTGTAAGATTCCAGACACTCCTGACAGGCTGCTTTGGCTTGACTCCTTAGGACTGCACTGCAGGCTCAGTCTGCTCAGGCAGCCTCCTTCCTTTCATCTCTCCTTCACAGGGTCAGACCCACAGAGCAGGGTGATGCCTCTAGCCATCTCCCCTGGCTTTCTGCTATTTCCCCTACAGGCATCTCCTCCAATAAATCTCTTACACAAATCACCTCCCCTTGATATCTATATCCCAGAATAATGAACAAATATAATAGTTTACTACTCTTTATGTAAAAATGTAGGTGATATACACATAAGAAATGTATACATATATTTCTTTACATATGTATAAAATAAGTGTGAAGGTATGTAAAATAAACTGGTCATGGGGAGCCACCAGAAGAGAGGTAGGATGACAGGGAGATTTCACTCTATTTTAACTTTTGAATTTTGAACCATGTGGATGTATTCCCTATTAAAAACAATAATACATTTTTTTAAAAACAGAGCAGTATCTAGGTTGCAAAACAGCATGATTTCATTTAAAATAAAATAAATTTCATAAATTAGTCAATGCACATTTATAATACATGAATTATTTTGAAGGCAAGAAGGATATAGTGAATAATATTAGAATTTTCCTTGCCTGTACATTCTAAATCTTTCTTAACAAACCCATATTTTTATGCAATAAAAAGAAACATAATTATTTTCAGAGTGCACAATAATTTTTGGAGGGATCCTTTGTGGTCAGGCTGGTGATAAGGCCACACGGGTTCCCTCCAACCAAACAGGTTCCCTGCTTTGTTACAGCAGATGTCCAGCCTTATATACTAAAGAATGTGCTTAAACCAACATGGCTGAGCCTTAACTTCTGCAGGATTAGGAAGTTTGACTTGTGGATAAAACCTGTTTACATCTAAAAGTAGTTACTGTAATTAATGAAGACACTTGATGATGGTAAATACACTGAAAACCAAAATAATACAATCATAAAAATGAAGAAACTAAGGTAGGTATTTGTCAGTATGTCAAAGTCACTGTGGATTCATGAAGGTGTGCTGGTTCTGCATACACCGTGTGTTTAAGGTGCTTGTCTGAATTTAGCAACCTAACATCTGCTGATCAGTTAGTCATTCCTTGATCATTTTGTGCTATTCACTGTGCAAGGCACTGGTAATACAATAGCGGATAAGATATGATCTTGGCCCTCTTAAAACCAATCTGTGACACAGAGAGGCAAGCAAACCTCTAGGTTAAAATATACACCACACTAGGTTTAAAAAGCTCAATTTCTTTAGCCAGCACTTCTGTATTGTATTTACTGATGGAAAGAACATTTAGCAATGATTACATCTGAATTCAAAAATGGAATAGGCTGGAGGAATCAAAATATCTGCTTTTCCCTTATTTAAGTAGGTAAAAGCCTGGTACCTCATAAGGTTTCAAAGTTGTCCCAATATTATAAAATGTAAGAGAGTGCATGAGATAGAGTAGGGCTCTTTGAGTAGGTTTTCAGACAGTAAGTGTGAACATGCAGAAACACATGTTTTTAAAGAGGAGAAAATGTAAATACAGATTTTAAAATCAACTAAAAAAGTGTTACAGGCAAAACTGTTTTGAACAACTTCAAAATTCTCTCATATTTGAGAGGAAATGTATAAATGGATTTCTTTCCCTCTTACAGGGGATCTTTTAAAAGAAAAATGCCTAATACTTTTCAAAGGCTGTCTTTATTCTCAGAAACCCGGGGTAGATAGAATTACTTTTCCTGATCAGCTTAAATAAAAAATAGGTTTAAATTCAACATTTTAAAACTCTGCCAATCCAAAATTACATAATTGGTATTAAGAATCCGTGTCAATCATGTACAACCACAGGAATGGGATCCTAAATTAGAATACACTCCATGTGTGTATAGTATGTCAAAATACACTCTACTGTCATATATATCTAAAAAAGAACAAATAAAAAAAGAACCCATGTCAATTGCAATTATGACCTGCTTTTTAAAGTCAGAGTGTAACAAAACTGTAAAACATCATCATATCCCCCGAGATGAGACTTACATCCAAACTTTTATACAATTCTGGAATATCAGCAAATAGAATGAATATACACACGCACAGCTGTATAATCAGCACAAGGACAAATACATCTGAGGAAATAAGAACACAAGCTATCATTTTGAGAAATCAGAGTATGTCACATCTATTGACAGACATATTCTAGATTAGCATTAAATTTACTTGATTTCTACATCAAACACAGCATAATAGATGGCAAGCACTCATTTCTATGCAACGTGCCTCACATCTGTAATTTCCAAGTATGTCCTCGAGGCAAGTGGTAATTTTCACATGCATATCATAAGTTTCAATTAATAAAAATGGTAAATATAAAGAGAGATAGAACATTGACAGAATACATTTTTCAATAAATGCTGTGAAGACATTCAAGTAACTGATTCTCTATAATACAACTCATCTGTCTCAAATTGTTTTCTGGAAAAGAAAGGAAGGCTATAAATAAACATATTTTTAAATTGTAATTATATAGAGGTCTGCATTCACTGAGTTCTCAACCTAAGAAAGAGAAACACAAAATAATTTTCCCTGAACAAATACATTTTTATAAGGATATTGATTCAACTTGTGCTTCTCAATCTCCCCAGTTAGAGAGGTAGGGTTTATATTCAAATTATAGATCCAGAGACTAAACAGGTCACTCACATCCCCTCCTGACATACCTCCTTCATTCAAATGTAAGAAGACAAGAGGTACTTTAGCCAAGAGCCTCCACAGTCCTCTATACAGGTTTCTCCAGCCTGGACCCATTCCCAACCCACCAACACAAAATGGCAGAAGACAGGTTCCAACTGAGAACTGTGACCTTTCTCCCCATCTTCCAGAATGAATTCTGACAAGTAAGGAAATAAATCAATCTTCCCAATTTGGAGTGATCCCAAGAAAAGACACCTAAAGATAAACATGAGGTAAAAGAAAAAGATGGAGAGGGAAGCCCCAGTATTTGAGGCAGCTTCGAAGTAAAGAACAAAGAACCACAGGGATGAGGCTGCACACTGTGTTTCACAGAGCTCTGGAGTGGTAAGAGTCAACTCTGCAGCTTTTTCCTGTGTGGCCTGAGCATGTCTGCTCTCTCTTATGACCCCTCACCTCTGATGTCATACTACTTTACTCACGGTTTGTGTAGGTGGGCTGCCTGAATGGTTTTCCTTTAGAGAATATAAGAGCCACAATGATACAGTTGATTGTTCCCAAGAACCATATAGTAGTGTTCTCAAAACTTGTAAAGGCACCATTACTTCCAACTTTTTCAGGAGCAGTTGGAGAAACGTTTAACTTTGAGATACTTTGATTTTGCACTGTGCAGGCACTGAAAGGAAACAAAGACAGCTAATGAAGTAAGGTAACAAGCCTTATGGAACACTTGTAACCCATGAGACTCCACACCAGACAATGTCCAGAGCAGGCACTCAACACTTCTATAATTGCCTATGCTTTGGTAAAGACTACACTGAAAAGTAAGAAGAAAAAAAACAAAATGATAGGTGTACATGTTGGAAGGATAGATTGATGGATAGATGGACAGAGAGAGAGAGACAGAGAGACAGAGAGAGAGAGATTTTGATTCAACTGACTATTTATTCATCAATTTGAGCACCCATTATGTAGATTATACAGGAAAGAAATGAGCAAGTCATGATGATTCTTCCCTTGAGTAACTTAAGATCTCTGATTATTTATAAGTATGTTGACCATATAATTTATCATTGGACAGGGAAAGTTTTGTAAGTAAAAACTTTAATAATTTCACTGGGACATCAAGTAAGTGGGCTTTTTAAACTGAGGTAGACCAAGCAAACTATGATCCATGGCCATTCGAGATATTGTATTATCACACAATACAAAGAAGTGCCAGTGAATGATACCATCCAACCATGCCACAGAGAAGAAACAATTGCTGGAAATTTGCCCAAAGGATTTAAGGAAGCCAGTATCATTGGCAGGTGGAAGACTCATTTGCCTCTTTTCATGTTGGTCAGATTACGTTTGATGGGAATTAGAATGTGAGAAGCTGGAATGGAGGTTGTGATCATACCTGTACAACTCCGTAGAATACCAAGGCTGCTTCTGAACCAGGACAAAGCCAACAATATGCATGGCCAGGCTGAGAAGAATGTTGAGGATGACCGAGAGCAGCAGAGGTGGGGAGATCAGCCGTCCCGCAGGTCTGAAGGGCACCAGCTTGGGGTGGGCACCATTCAGATTCACTACGAAATAAATTCAAGTTTTATACTCATGAGCACAGGAAAATGTTGTGTTCTTGATGAGAAGAATGGTGTGACTTCTCTGGCCCACACATATGAGGAAGTGGACAAATTAAAGTACAAGTTCATGTTCCCTCAAAAAGCAATGAATGGATTCAAATTGAAGTCATTTGAGAAACTCTTAAAAGAGCAGACATAGAACAATTGCAAGATGACATTTTTTTTGCCTATTAAGTAGGCAAAGACTATTAAATTATAGGTAAGGGAGTGATGAAGTACACCTTCTCAGACACTGCTTTTTGGAATGCAAATTGGTGGCAAAGTTCTACAGAGCAATTTGACAATAAATAAGAAAAGATAGGAAAATGTTCATAACTTGTTAATAGTTATTCCACTTCTGGAAAGTCATCCTAAGTTAAAAGAAAATAATAAGAAATGTGGAAAGAGGTTTATTACAGTATCATCTACAATAAATTATGGTACATCTATACAATGGAGCAATACACAGTGACTATAAGTAATGTTTTAAAATATTTAATGACACATAAGAAATGACATCAGCAAAATGGTGGAGTAGGCAGCTCCAAGCTCCCATCTTTCCAGAAAAAACAAAAAAAAAAAAACTCAAAAAACTATCAGAACCAACTTTGCCAGAACTCTGAAAAGCAGACAGAAATTTATTTGCAATAAAGCAAACACCGAATAAAGAAAAAAGCAACTTTAAAATAGAAAATTTTGTGGACTTTTTTTTGCATTTGCCTCATTCTCTCATCAGTTCAGTGACCATATGAAGATAGTAACCCTGGGTCCCCAGTGAGGTTCTCTGGTCCCTCGTTATGGAGGGGGACAGCAGACTTCTTACCAAGTTCTTGTATATGGGAGCTATCCTGAGGAATTGATTGATGCAAGACACTCACCTCAATTTCATCTAGTGAGAAACTCACTCAGGCAGAAAAGAATCATACATTGCTTGGAAACACTATCAACTAACAATCCAGAGTTGCCTGGAGCAAAAGATTACAGTTGAAATATAAAAAGCCCACCTAAAACAGGGAAAAAGAGCTAAGGAAACTTTCTTTGAGAAACTAGGGCATTTAAATATGCCCGCCAAATATATTTGAATATATCACAAAATACAGAAAGCTGTGTACATGACTTTATGTGGATGCTCAGAGAAGACCCTAGGCCTTCAGCTCTCAATGATCTTTAGACTCAGTGCAAACCTGGCTATGTGTTGAATAAGTACCCCAGTACAGAACCAATCTGCAAAAACTGAAAAATGTTTTTGTTCATTTGTTTTTTAACTCCTAGAATTCAATGAAATATCTATCAAAATACTAGCTGCACAAAAGCTAAAGAAACAGAGATTTCAGTGGCTATACATGATACCTCATATAGTCTTCACAAAAATAGTTTAGGAAAGTCACTAATAAATGGACTATTACTACTTTCAACAGATAACAAAACAAAAAATATCAAACCCTTGGGAGAGAGGAAAATCTGATTTCTAGCTATTGCATTATAATGTTCAAAGAACAAAATAAATTCAGAGATATCATCCCTCAATGTATGTGAAGAAACACATACATTAGACTTACTGGGCAAAAACTTTTTTATTATTATTAAGTACTGGGGATTAAATCCAAGGGTGTTCTAACACTAAGTTACATCCCCAACCCTTTTTTATTTTGAGACAGGTCTTGTTAAGTTGCTTAGGCCTTGCAGAGTTGCTGAGGCTGGCCTCCAACTTGCCATCCTCTTGCCTCAGTCTCCCAAATTGGGATTACAGGCATGTGCCACCATGGCCAACTTAGACAAAGACATTAAAACAACTGTTCTAAATATGTGCAAAGAACTAAAGGAAATAATGGAGAAAAAAATAAAGGAAAAAAGTATGTAAACAAAATGAAAATATCTATTAATAAAGAAAGATACAGAAATTATTGAAACCTATATACATACACGAAAAAAATTTTTAAAAAGACCTTCTGGTAGATAATTACAGCAACTAAGCAATTATTATATTTAAAACTTTAGGTGTTGGTAATAAAACTTGGTACTCTTTGAGCAAAGGCTTATGCAAAGCACAAGTTCCACTCTGTTCATGGAGATATAGGCCACTGAGATCCAATTTCTATTATGGTTATTAGTATGGTTATTAGTATGGTTATTAGTATGGATCTTATTTAAAATAAAAGGAAATAGCAAAAAAAAAAAAAAAAAAAAAAAAAAAAAAAGGCTAAAAGAAATCCAAGAGTTGAAAAATTCATTCAATTGGTTCAAGAGCAAATTGGGGCAGGCAGAAGAAAAGATTAGTGAACTTAAAGATAGGAGAGTTGAATTAATTCAGTTTGAGGGACAGAAAAGAAAGAGAATGAAGAAAAAGTGAACAGAGTCTAAGAAACATGTGGATCATGATCAACTAGACTAACATAACATGCACTGTGGAGTCTCAGAAGGAGAGAAGATAGAGGTAGAAAGAATATTTGAAAAAATAATATAGAAAACTTCCAAAATTTGATAAAAGACATTAATCTGCATATTCCATAAGCTTAAAGAATTACAATAGGTTAAACCCAAGGAGTGTTACAACAAAACATTAAAATTAAATTGCAAAAAGTTAAAAATAGGGAAAGAATTTCTCATCAATCATAAATGATCTTTAGTGAGATTAATTACTAATTTCTCATCAGAAAGAATTTAGACCAGAAGTCAACAGGATGTCATATTTAATGGTTGAAAGAAAAAAAAATCTCTGTTGCCCAAGAATTCTATATCTGGAAAAATTATCTTTCAAAAATGAAGGAGAAGGACTGGGGATATAGCTCAGTTGGTAAAGTGCATGCCTCATATCCACAAAGTCCTGGGTTCAATCCCCAGTACCACAAAAAAAAATAAAATAAAAAATAAGGAGAAACTAACATATTCTCAGATAAACAAAAACTAAATTGGTTTCTTATTACTAATCTTAGAAAGAAATGCTAAAGGACTCAAATTGAAATGACAGGACATTAGACAGTAACTCAAAAGCATATGAAAAAATAGCCATCTCCAGCAAAGGTAACTATAACAGCAAATATAAAAACTGTTATTACTGTGATTTTGACTTGTATTCCACTTTTTAGTCCTACATTATATAAAAGACATGCATAAAAGTAATTTATGTGTATGTTATTAGTTATATAATGGATATAGATGTAATAAGTGATATCAACAACATAAAAGAGGAAGGCAGAGCTAGAAAAGAGCAGAGATTTTGTATGTTAAGCTATTAATTCAAACTAGATTGTCATAAATTTAGGATATTACATATAGTCTCCATGATTGCATATCAAGAAACTAGCATGATAGTCAAGGATGATAGACTGAAGACTTCTCCCCTAAGATCACAAACAAGACAAAGATGCCCACTTTCAACATTGCATTGCCATTCAACAGAGTACTCAAAGTTCTACTCAGAGAAATTAGAGAAATTAGACAAGAAAAAGAAATGAAAGTCATCTAAGCTGGAAAAAAAATAAAATTATCTTATTTGCAAGTGACACAATCCTATATATTATATGGGGTAGGAAGGATAGTAGAGTGAAACAGACACTATTATCTCATGTACATATATGACTGCATGACCAATGTGATCCTACAATATGTACAATCAGAAAAATGAGAAATTATACTCCACTTATGCATGATTTACCAAAATACATTAGTGCATTCTACTGTCATATATAACTAATTAGAGCAAATTTTAAAATTAAATTTTTAAAAATCCTATATATTGAAAATTCCAAAAAATCTACAAGAAAACCATAGAGTTAAAAGAATTTAGTAATATTTTAGGGTATGAAATCAGCACATAAAAAACAATTATGTGTCTATACATCACCGATGGAAAATGTAAAAAGGAAATAAGGAAAAAAATCCATCTTAAATAATATCAGAGAGAGAGAAAGAGAGGGAGGGAAGGAGAGAGAGAGAGGAAACAGGGAAGGAGGGAGGGAAGGAGGGAAAGTAGGCAGAAAACTTAGGAATAAATTCAACCAAGAAAGAAAAAAATCCTTGTATATAGAAACTACAATATTTTGCTGAGAGAAATTTTAAAAAACATAAATACACTAAAAGACATCTCATGGTCATGAATTGAAAAAATTCGTGTTGTTAAAATGTCAATGCCATCCAAGGCAATCTACAGATTCAATGCAATCCTGATCAAAATGCAAACAAATTTTTCAGAAGTAGAAGAGCTGGTCTTCAAATTCTTACCAAATTGTAAGGAGCCCTGAATAGTCAGAATAATCTTGAAAAAGAAGAGCAATGTTGGAGGACTCACACTTCCAAATTTACAATAAAATAATAATCAAAATAGTCTGGGACTAGCAGAGGGAAAGATATATAGATCAGTATATTGGAATTTAGATCCAGAAACAAACTCATACATCTATGGTCAATTGATCTTCAACAAAAGTATCCAGACCATTCAAAGGTGGAAATAGCAATCACTTCAACAAATGATGCTGGGACAATTGGATTAACATGCAAAAGAATGAAGTTGGGCCCTTACCTCATACCACATATAGAAATTAAAATAGAAAAAAATGCTATTATAAAATTCTTAGAAGAAAAATTAAGGGTAAACATTCATAATTTTGAAATTGGCAATGGATTCTTAAATATGACACCAAAACTGATAACTTTCTAATTATTTTACTAGTATTATCTATTGTTATGAGGTTAATAATAAAGATTAAACTTAAAAGTATCTCTTACCTATAGCCATTATATTGTGAACATTAAAAAAACTACTGGGAAAATATTCTTCCAACATTCAAGAGCTACTATCTGATTCAACAAATATGTTGCTCACATCACTAATGAAGATTAAAGTTTTGATAAAAAGTCTTTGTTGTTTTGCTTTTATCTTGCTCTAAAGACAAAATCTAAAGAACAATAACAACTAACATTCATGTTGGAACTAATTCATTCATCAGTTGCAACCATAAGTTGATTATGGGCACAAGAGTTTGACAAAACTCAATGGAAGTATTCTGTGAGAATCAATTGCTAAGTGGCATTTGTAATGAAGAGTATTGCATATTTGATTGTTATTTGCAAGTTTCTTTCAGACTGGTTTCTATATCTTAGTAGCATGCTTTTAAAATTTATACTCAGTTATGACTTGATAGCCCATAACTTCTTATCACTGCATAGCATCCCACTGTATAAATATACATAGTTTATTCATCCATCTACTTATTGAGGGACATCTTTCATTGATTCCAATTTTGGGAGATTATGAATAAAATTGTTAAAAATATTTATATGCAAGTTTAGTATACTAAAAGAGTAGATCGTAAGTGGACATAGTTTGTCAAGTCTTGTGTATATTTTCATCCCATAAAAAAATCAGCTGAAAAATTTGTTTATAATAAACTCAAGTGCATATATATATATATGTATATGTATATACTCAAAATCTTTTTTTGAAGAACCAGTTGTTAAAACATTAACAGGTATACCACTGCCTGCCACCAAACACCACCACAAACCCAGAATTCAGATTTATGCCCTTGAATCAGATTTATGCCTTTAGAATCTGTCTGATGGAAATGGAAAGCCAATAAAATTAGAGATGGAAATGGAGAAAGTGAATAAACACAACTGTTTGGGATATTTAAGGAAAAAGAGGACATAAATTATTGGTACAGAGTTAGGGTCAAGGAAGAGGGTTTTGTTTTTTTTTTAAGAAGTTACAAGAATATATTTATATGCTAATATAAATGATGCAGGAAATCAGAGGAAAGCTGATGATAATGGAGAAAGAGAGTATTACACGAATACTATAAAACCCTTGAGAAGGTGGAAAAAGTAAGATCGAAAGCACTAGTGGGGCCACTACACACTTTTTAAAAATATCCCAATTTCAGAACACTGTCAATACTGAAGGCCAGGGAAGATGTGGAGCAACAGCACTTCCACCCACTGCTGATGAAAAGGCAAAAGGGCACACCTACTGTGAAAGACAATGCTGGATCTCCTACAAAACTGATGTGCTCTTACCCTCTGATTCTGCTGTACACCTGAGTGTGCACACAATGAAGCTGAAAACTTATGTTCACACCAAAACCTGCACAAAGATGTTCATACCAGCTTAATTCACAATTGCCCAAACTCAAAGCAGCCAAGATGTCATTCAGTAGGTGAGTGGATAAGGAAACCTTGGCATACAGATAATGGGATATTATTCAGCACCAAAAAGAATGAGCTATTGAACTCTGAAAAGACACGGAGGAAACTTAAATCCATATTACTAAGTGAAAGAAGCCAGTCTGAAAAGGCTACATACTGCATGGTTCAAACTATATGACACTCTGGAAAAGGTAAGACTAGGGAGACAGGAAAAAGATCACAGGGGTTGTGAGGGGCTTGGAGGAGGGAGGAAAGATAAATGAGCTGGGCACAGAGATTTTCAGGGTAGTGAAAAATCTGTATGATGTCACTTTGAAGGATACCACAGTGATGTGCATACATTATTTTACATATTTTCAAACTCATAGAATGTACAAGACCAAGAATGAACCCCAATGTCAACAAAGGGCAAGGGATGATTATGATGGTCAATGTAGGTCTATCAGTGGCAACAAATGCACCACTCAGGGGTAGAGGGCATGTTGATCATAGTGGAGGCTGTGCATGTGTAGGGGCAGCGGGTAAGTGAGAAAATCTCTGTTCCTTCCTCTTAATTTTTCTGTGACCCTAAAGTAGCTCTAGGAAAAATAAAATCATGAAAAAAAAAAAAAAAAACTTTAAATTTTCTCTATGCAGGGAAACTGGGGGAGACAATTCATATATTCATCTGAAGGTGGGAGGCAGGAGTAGCATAATGGCAAGATGACTTTGAAGCTCCATTCTAAATGCTGAAAGGCTAAGATTTGGAGAACAGAAATATAAAAAGTCAGTTAGCATCTATCCGTTGAGCACATTTTAATTAAAACTACACCTAAAAGCTCACTGATGTCAGTGTTCCCAATTTTCAAGGTGTTTCTTTAATTTTTAAGTGTTTACTGTCCATTGATAGAAACTCCATATTTTGCAGAAAACTGAAATAACCAGCTTTTTTTTATTTTTTGCAACACTTTCTTTCAGTATAAAGATGAGGATAATACTCTCTCTCTATCTCTGTCCCTGCCTCCCATTCTGTCCCTACATCCCCATCTTTGAGAATAAGCCACCCATCACTGCTGCTGTTGCAGGCAAACCTTTCTGGGGTACAGGGAAGCTAACTGAGGGTAGCATCACTTGGAAGGAAGTTTTAAAAGTGTCTCTTACTTGTTACACCAATCAGAGTTGTAATGGCCAAATCCTGGAATAGAAACTGGTAGTTTGACAGGCTGTTTGTCTCCTGAAAATGAAAAGTAAAGCCAACTTAAAATGTTATAATCTTTTGGATGAAGTCTGGCATGAGCTGTGTTCATTTTCTCACTACAACACAGGATTTGTCAGAGATTACCAAGGAGATGGTGGGGCTGCGGCCTGTGTGGTTGGTGAGCCCTGGTATGGAAAGTTCTTGGAACTCAGTCTGTGAGACCCTCTCCAAAAGGAGGCCTGTGTCCTGTGCTCTCTAGGCTGTGCATCAGTATTACCCTGTGTTAAAGGAACATCTCCTTCTACCAGACTCACCTCTGCTTTCTTTTCTGCAGAAAATCTGGGGTTTGGTCTGGCATAATAAAAACATGCATCCCAATAATAATAAGAGACAAATGTGTGGTAATCTTACCTGAATTTTACTGATGGAAATGAGGATGACTAAACCCACAATTTGCATCCTTGGGTGTAGTCAGATAAAATCTCAGAAAATCCTAATAAAGCACATTAATACTTAAAAAAGGAGTGCTCAGGTCTTGCTGACTTTGGGAAACTTCCTTCCTTGTTCTCCACCCCAAATGGAAAGGGGATTATAATGTACTGTGTTTAATTCTGCTTTTGAGCATAAATAGTTGAAATTTCAAAATCAGGCTAAATTCCTATAAATAACCCATCCTTCTCTGGCCACTCAGTGAGTATTAAAAGAGAAAGGTAATTTGAAATCAACAGAACTAAAATCTTTGACCTAGAAGGGGCAAGAAATATAGATAATCTAGATATGTTCAGCACAAATGAAATTCCTTTTCTTGGTATTAGTATGAAGAATAAGCTCACAGCATGAAAAATGGTGGAATGAGACAGACACATTACCCCGTGTACATGTATGATTACAGGAATGGTATGAATCTACATCATGCACAACCATAGAAATGAAAAGATATACCCCATTTGTGTACAATGACTCAAAATACAGTCTGTAAAATTTTTTTTAAAAATTTTAAAAAGTTTATATTCCCATGCCAAAATTTCTTTCAAAGATTATACTATTTATTAATAATAATATAATAAGTGTAGTGCAGTGAATGTCTGCAATACACACAAAAAAAGAATAAGCGCACATGTTGAACTCACAAAAAAGTCGTGTTTGTTCTCCTTTTACATCCTGTCAGATAATAAAAGTCATCACAAGATATTTGTATCTTTGTATGATATTCCAATCTTCAAAGCCCTATATTTGTGGAACCAAAGGTATGCTGGTTTATACTAACTCTTGAAAGTCAATCGCTAAATTTTCAGGAATGTCATAAGCAAGTTGTTAAACACAATCAATAAAAAAAACTTAAATTATACCAACATACCACTAAACAAATTATACTAAAAACAAAGTCAATAAATACTCAAAGTTCAGCACTTTTGAATTCTTTCCTTCATTTCGCTGTCCCCTGTGTTCGGAGGGTACTCATGACTCTTGGATTTATCTCTTGCCCATTCCACATTCAGCGACACCAGAGGGATTACTCAAAACTGGCTATGGGGAGTAGGGTCTGAACCACTGAAATCAGCAAACTTTAATAGTCAGGATAAGCCAGTTAGGAAGCACTGCACCAAGACCGAGAATAACCCCCTTAATGAATGGCACACCAGAGTAGAGCCACTTAGGAATCGAGAAGACAGAAATCTGGTCTAAGCAGGTGACAGCAACAGTGAGACTGAAAGTGATACATTCAGTCCTGATCCTTAGCTGCCACTAGATAAAAAGTTTCTGTCTCAAAGTCAAAGAATTGAAACCAACAACTCCTGTGCATGTGTCTATTTCTGATGTATTTTATGAAACCTTGATGGTATTTTCAGAGGGTCTCTTGATGCCCTCATGTCCTATTTGCACTCTTTCTTGAAGGGGCATTGCAAGTGGTAAGAGTGTACCACAACTTGTGTTGGTTCTCATCAATCAAGTGGCCGGGTCCCCAGTCATACCCAGTAGAGCAGCAGAACACCAACATACTGAATCATGCTGTACAGGGCCATGTACTTAAACATGCAAAAAGAGGTCACGAGAGCCGCTCGTCCTTCCCTGTGTAAGAAAAACAATTAAAGAGAAATGAGGAATGAAATGAAAGTTAGAAAAATTAGGTCAGTTATTCTGTGCTGTTCGTCTGAGCTTAGGAGGAAAAAAAAAAAATCAGACATTCGATTTTACCATTATGTGTCTGAGAGACTGGTCATCCTTGAGCCTGTGGGAGCTGGCTGGGGACACTGCATGACTAGCTGTTTAGGAAAGACTAATTCCAGGCTGATGTCTGGAGGCCTTGACCTGGCAATGGAGCCCAGACTTAGGGCTCCTCTTGCTCCTTCTGCAGGCAGTGTTTAATTTTCTGAACTCAGAGTCAGGGGCTCTGGGAGCTAGTCCCAGACCTCATACCTCTGCACTAATTGATTTGGAAGGTCATTTCCCTTGTCTCAGTTTCTTCCTCTGTAAAGAGTTATAAATTATATTGCAGGTTTGGGATCCATTTTCATGCAGGTGCTTCAGAAGTTTGGCAAATATTTGATTCAAATTTCATCTTGGCAGTCTCAACTTTTTCTAAAACAGTGTGCACACTCAAATTAGCCGTATGTCAAATTTAAACAGAATGGACACAATGAGCATACTTCTTTGTGTTATTGTTGACTTTGAGTAAACAGTACATAGTTAAAGCATAAAATAGACGACTTGTGAAATGCCACTTCTGTGAAATGCCCTTCATTTGGGAGGAGAAATAAGGTTTTAATTTGCTTATGATCAAAATCTTTTCTTGAGATGTGAAGGCTTGACCCTCAAAACCAGGTTTTTTTTTTTTTTTTTCCCCTGTATTGAGGGTTTTCTACTGCTCTTTTCTCTGCCCCAAAGGTAGTTTCCTCTCATACCTCTCCTCCTTGGAACAATTTTCCCATGCCACCCTGTCTGGTGCAGCCCATTCCTCCTCCCAACTACTTTCTGACCGTTCACACCTCCCTTTTCATTTCTTGGCAGCACTTAACAAAATCAGTTATGTATTATCTTAGATCCTGGCATTAAGTCCCCACTCAATGAATATTTTCCAAATGAGTAAATAAATATTTTAAATGGAATAAATTGGTCAAATAATTAATTTAATATGGTAAAAAGTATGATATTTGTACATATAAAGAGCCCATTTAAACAAATTCAATTCTAAAACAATCTGTAACTCTAATTGGCTATGCAACCTTGAACATATCAGTTATGCCCAGGTTATCTGAGCCTCAGTTTCTTTCTTTGTAAAAAAAAAAAAAATTACCATTCCTGTATCTCTAGGGTGTTCTGATGTATAAGATAGTATGGGTGCTAAAGCCCTTTTAAAACTACAAATGCATGCTAGTTAAAATAACCAAGAGGAACTACACTGCTATTGGTATCATTCAAACAAAATGCAGTGGAATTACATATTTTGGGGAAAGAAAAACAAACCAAATAAAGAAAATTTTAGTGGGAGCAGCAAAGATAAGTAAAGATTTTGAAAAGCAAGAATGGAAAAGGTGCCCAAGGCAGCGCAATGAGGCAAAAGGGAAGGAAGGCAAGTGTGTGTGTTTAACCTCCCAGTATAAAGCATCTAAGAAGATGCATTTTAAAAATGTGAGGGCCAGGCACAGTGGCACACTGGAGTCCAGCACTGGGGAGGCTGAGGTACTCCTACCTCACAAGTTTGAGGCCAGCCTGGACAACTTTGGGATGCCCTGTCTCAAAATAAAAAAAAAAAGAAAAAAGGACTGGGGTGTAGTTCAGTGGTAAACTACCTTTGGGTTCAATCCCCAGTAAGAAAGAAAGAAAGAAATCTAATTGACACATTTTCAAAGCAGTAACAAGTTCCAGATTTCAACCCTTTAAAATAATCCAATCAATGACTTTCATTGGAAATGGCACTCTTCTCCCACTGTTTTTTGTAACTTCTGGTCAGTTTGATAGGCAGGTGCATGTTTGCATTTTTGCACAATCCCCTTCCCAGCTAGGGACACTAGTCTTATCCAGGCAGAAAGAACAATGTTATCTGCACTCAAATTCAAGGGAGAGAAGATAACACAGGGGTAGATGCCTACTTACTTGATAAGGTGAGGGACACACTCAATGTTTGGAGTTTTGGAAGTGAAAGGCGAGGCCACAGATGCCTCCTGCTCTGACAAAGAGATGCCCACATGAGCCATTTTCAAAGCCTGAAAACAAAGAGTCAGCTTATGACCTATGAGGACACACACACTTCTCCTGGTGACACAGAAGAAAGGGCCCGTCAAGCCCGTCACAAGGTAACTTGGGTCCCAACCCAAATCAGGAGTTGACCAGACTTTACTCAGCCTGCCGCATAAGAGAAATGGCACTGGGACACCTTGCCAAAGATGTGGAAACTTCGGAACCAAGTTCTGCCTCATTTAGCCTATACTGACCTCTGAGTCATTGTGTGGCTTTGGTCAAAACCCTCCCAGATCCTCACCATCAGTTTATCCATCATGAGAAAGGAAAATGGTACATATCCTAGCAGGTGTCATCTCTAAAGAGCTCCAGGTGAGTATTAGTGAGAGATTATGGCCCCCACACTGGCAGCTACTTACCCCGCAGTCATTGGCTCCATCACCGCACATACCTACAAAGTAACTAAAAGGGAACCATGTGAATGGTGGAGGAGATCAAAACTATCTTACCAGCTAATTTCTCTAATTAAAAAACAAAGTGCCCATGATTACTTAGGGCTTAACCTTATCATTTATCCTAAGGGAGTTTCCCTAAGAGTCTGGTTAGAAGTGAAGTGTAATTCAGCAGTTTCACCACAATGGGTGGTGAAATCCAACGCATCATTCACGGACTCACTGCACTTCACTGCTTGGGGAGTAACCTTCCTGGCTGAAAACTGGGGGTGTTCATGATCTCATGATGAGCTGTCAGAACGTAGTGGGGTGGGCACAGGATTCAAAACCAGAAGATCTGGAGTTTGACCTGGCCATCTTTCCATTTTGCCCATCATTTCTCTCCTCTGCAAATGTTATGAGTATGAAGTGAAGTGCTGTCAGGCAAGTGCATGATGAAGTCCCAAATGATAAGCAGGTCTTAGCTGCTGGTGCTGTTAATGCTAACCTGAAAAAAATCCACCCTGTCCTCAGTCACTCACTAAAACATGATGTGCTAGACGTGGAAGAAAGAAAACATACCCCTAGTTCAGGATGACTTTTTGAGGTTGGACAAACACTTCTCTCTGGAAGTGTTGAAAAAGATCATGGAGAGTCAGTGTTTTCAAGCACAACACTGTAACAGCTTTCACAGAATAGCTGTACTTTTCTCTTACACTCATGTAAGTACTAGATACCTCTGGGTTTCAACTGTGCAGAGAAGATAGGGCTTTCCTAATTGAGAAGTTTTCCTAAGGACTGAATCAGGTGAATAGGAAGATGAAGTAGGAGTCCTGTGGATGTGGTCTAGCATGGCTACTCCATGAGATCCATTAACAGGAAATACAGGGTCCTGGATGATGGACACTCCAACTGAACTTCTTATTATGTCTAGAAATGGAGACTCTGTGTTTTTCTGATTCAGGATGGAAAGGATGCTTTAGCATAAGAATATTTTAATATTTGAGGAGGGTTATATGAATTCCTTATCATATAAATTACCCTAGATCATAATAATTGCTTACAAATATAAAACCTAAATTCCCATTGTACTGTCAGGAGTCAAGCTGAAGTCAGTCTTCCAGTCTTATTTCTCTCCATACCTTTTCATGCCCCTTATATTCTAGTATAGTGGTTCTCAACTTTGGGTACAAAACTGACTTCCATGATTTTTGAAAAAATATGGACGTCCAAATTCTATGTGAGCAATTAAATTCAAATCTCTGGACAGTGTGGTCCTGGTGTTGGCTATTTTTTCAACGCTCCCTCAGTCAGTGATTGTCATATGCAGTCAGGAAAAAAAAAACACTGTCCTAGCCAAACTGAGCAGCTTTCTGTCCCTCTCACAATTCCCCCCTTACTCTCAAGCCTCCATGTAGTTCATGCCACCTGAATAGGCAAAGAACCTACTCCAATTTCTGAAATTCTTCCACCAGACTGGATTTCTGCCCAGGAGACATTCTTGCAAAGATGGTCCCATTGATCAGTATCTGTAAGGAATCCAAAAGGGAAATATTTTGTTGTGTTAGCTGGTCATACATGAAATGACTGATACCACTCAGAACACTGAGTGATGAGAAAAAGTTTGTTTCCAAGGAAAACTTTTTTTGAATTTCAATACAGACATTGAGATTTTTGTCATCAGGTAAATGACAATGGAGACAAAATATCAGTAAAGATTGTAGCTTAAGAAGATATTTTATGAAAATAATGACAGCAATTTAACCCAACTGCCATGAAAAATGAAGTCCTGAAACATCTTGAGCTTGATGGAAACTTGAACCAGTGAAGTCTGAGCAATTGCAACTTAACAAGAGGTCAAGATTCCAGGAGAAGGAAAAGAAGTAACTGCTCCTCAGAAAATTGGTCAGAACGGGCAGAAAAGAAACTAATGATGAAATGGTGATGATTTGTGGCCTCAGATTTAATCATACCACCTGGACTTTGCCAATTATGAAACTCAGCTGCTATTCCAAGCATAATTTGTGCTATGGAACACAGATGGTTGAGGGCATAAACACCTGTACCAGTTCTGTCCACCTAAGTTTCTTGCCGTGAAGTCTAAATTCTTCTGTATTAGATCTATGTGTTCCTTTTTTTTCTCTGTAGTAAACTCAACCTGATTTCACTCAAAATCTTTAGTTTTGGCAAGTAAGTTACCTGCCCTTATTATAAGCTTGTTCTTCTTAAGAAGAGCTTGAAGTTCAACCCTCATCAGTATATAGGTCCTTTATCAAAAACCTAGTGGAGTTCTTTTATGCTTGGTCTGCCTTCCTGTACAACTACAGGATTTCCACTATACTGTGAGATGCCCTCTCCTGACTACACACACACAAGAAGACATTGTAATGACAGCAACCTAAAATCAGTCCCTACAATTTGAAAAATCACAGACACTTCAATTCTATAGATTGGAAAAAAACTGACTAATCAAGTTTATTTATTTCAAATCTAATAAGAAACAAGGCCACAGTAACCTCTGCAGAAATATCTGCCTCTCTTATGATATGTAGAACTATGTAGGTATATCTTAACTATTTCAAAGTTTAAAGTGGTTTAGGACCATGCTATGAGAGGTCATCAGCACCTTCAAAGATGGACTATTACACTTTGAGAACCTACCTTTGGAAGTAGGCTGCTGAAATGTTGAGTTATAACATGGAAGGATTTTCCACTTAGAGCAAAGTGATAACTTCCTTCTCTGCCGTTATCAGAGACTTCTTCCCTGATGTTAATGTAATTGTCCTGCAAAGTGAGATACAGTTATGTCATATTCTTCTACCTGCTAGAGTTGTTGGGACCACAAGCACATTTGAGAGAAGGGAACGAAGACAGATGAGGATCTCTCTTTAAAAGTCACACTCCAGCCCTGACTCCTCAGAGAAGTACATTCTCTTTGCTGGATCCATCTTCACACATCACAGCCACTAGTGAATAGGAGAATAACACTTACTCATGTCCTGTTCTCATCCTGATTTGATCTCAGAGAGTCCCAGGGAAGAGCACATTTCACACATTTCAAGTGCAAAATACAAAAGCCCTGCAGCTTAACAAATCTCTCCCTGAAGTGAGCACTTACTATTTTTTTTTCCTTACAGAATTATTATTGTTCCACAAGGACACAATGGAAATAGAATACTGACAAGACTGAAGATAAATGAATAAAACTTTTTATTGTCTACCCTGAAGACATAGTCTGATTTTCCAATGCACATGGTATTGTCTCTCAGAGACTAAATCCCCTTTGAACCCAATGGGGTGGTAGACAAGCAAAGGGAAAAATAAGACATTAGATCCACAACTCTGCTGACTGTATGCTTTTCCCATGCAAAGTCAACAAGTTTTTTAAGTATAAAAGATGGATTGTTTCCAGCACTCAAGAAAGCCCATACCTTAGAGTGCAGTAGAAACAGTGGGGAAAATTGATATAATTGGGTTCATTGAACTGCCTATTTGTTAGATATCTAGGGAAGACTGTTGACTTTAGGTCACTCTGTCAGAGTTGTCTGTCACCAACACTATGAGACAAGTCAGGAAATGTGGCAGGTCTGCTTTTAGATATACCTGATTCCCATACGCAGCATGTTTCTTTTCTTCTACTAATTTCCAAGATATGGATGCTGATGAGGACCCAGTGGTCTCATTTGCCTCAATAAGAATGATTTTCTGGCTTTCAGAAACCATCCCAGACTTTCGGGCCACCGTTACTGCAGTCTGAAGATTGTCACCTAGAAGAAAGAATGAGCATCCTACAATGAGAATGAAGAGATAAAACCAACTTGTCAGAGCAGAGAAAGCCAGGTTAAGGAGTTTAGTTCTGCTTATAGTGTAAACAGGAATGTTTCTAAGTCTTTTCCATTACCTACAAGTGTATTTTTGCCAGAGAGCGAGAAGGGAAAATAATAAACAAAATTAAAATCTATTTCTGTCATTTGCCAAGAGTTCTGCAGACATTTAGGAAAACCCTACTGGTTTAATATTGTATATGGTGGTTCCACCTATAGTCAAGATGGAGTAAACCCATTACAGTCTCTCTATCCCACTGATTACAACTGAAAGCACTGAACAAAACCCCAAAACTACTCAGCAGGCACAGAGGCTGAGGCAGGAGGATCGTGAGTTCAAAGCCAGCCTCAGCCACTGAGCAAGGGCCTAAGCAACTTAGTGAGAACTGGTCTCTAAATAAAATATTTAAAAGGGCTGGGGATGTGGCCCAGTGGTTAAGCGCCCCTGGGTTTAATTCCCAGTACCAAAGGGGGAAAAAAAAAGGAAGAAAGAAAAGAAAAAATTAACTGCTCAAGGACTTTATAAAGGAAAGCAAGCAGACTGTGAGAGTCAAACTTGGAGAAGCACTCTATGAGGGGTGAGTTTCTCATCTTTCTTTGTCTTTCCTTTTACATGTTTGACTCGAACCTAGGCTCTAGCCCCAGAGATACTCAGGCAGCCAAAACTCCAAGAGAACCTCAGTGTTCCTCCTGGTTGGAGGAACCAGAAAAAGAGTCACCTGGAGAGCATGGGGAGAATTCTGAAAAGAAAAGAGCTGGAAAGGGGGACTAATTCAGTATATGAATTAAGAATTCTTGGGCTCAACCCAGAGTGGGCCTGGGTGAAGCAGACCTAAATAAGTTTCAGGAATTGAACTATAATATAAGTCATCCTCCCATTTGCTATAGTAATCCTTGAATGGGGCAGACCCAAACATCATAGCAAAAGATTTACTATCTAAGCAAATATTAGAACTGCCACCTGCAACGGGAAAGACAGACTTGTGACCTTGTGACTGACAACTGGCTAAAAAAAAAAAAAAAGAAAAGAAAACCTCTCAACATTCTTCAGAGGATTTAAACAGGATCCAGGATCCAAAGTCTCACAACATATTATTTAAGATATTCAGGATACTCAACATACTAAAAACCTGGAAAATTTACTAAAAACCTGGAAAATTTGGCCAATTCTCAATTAGAAACAAAAACAAAACAGTTGCCAATTGCTTGATGTCTCAGATGTTGAAATGACCAGTTTTAAGGAGTTATTATAAGCTCCCTTCACATGGCAAATGTGAATGCTCATGAAACAAATGAAAAGGCAGAAATTCTCAACAAATAAATGGAAGAAAAAAGACCAAGTAGAGGGCAGGGGAGATAGCCCAGCTGGTAGAGTGCTCACCTTGCAAGCACAAGGCCCTGAGTTCAATCCCCAGTACCGGAAAAAACAGAAAAAAAAAAAAAAAAAAAAAAAGACCAAATGGATATGGTAGAACTAAAAAATAAAATGCCTAATGTTTTTTTAAAAAAATTCACCCTGGTACAAAATATTTTTTTTTTCATTGAATGTGCTTGAAAGCAGAATGGAGACAAGAAGAAAAAGGGTCCATAGTACTTATACAGTCTGCAGAAGAGAGAAAGGTTTTAAAAAACGAAGACAGTAAAGTCTGAGAAGGAGAGGAGAAAGAGATTGGCACAGAAGAAAATAATGGAAGAAATAATAGTAGAAAACTTCCAAAATATGGTAAAAGACTTAAATTTACAGATTCAAAAAGTTCAGTGAAAGTCAAAGAGAATGAATTCAGTGAGGAAAACATTCAGACACAAAAGACCCAAACTGCTAAAAATTAAAGATAAAGAAAAAAAGCAGTTAGAGAAAAATAACACATTACAGATAAGAGATCAATCACTCAAACTACCACATATTTCTCATCAAAAACCATGGAGGCGGGAAGACAGTGGAATTACATCTTTAAAGTGCTTTAAGAAAAGGAAATGTCAACTTTGACTCCTACAGTTAATGAAAATATCTCTCAGGAATAAAGGGAAAAGAAAAACATTCTAAGATGAAAGGAAACTCAGATAATTCAGTACCAGCAGATATACTAAAAGAGAAAGTCTAAAGAAATTCTTCAGACTGAAAGGAAGTGGTACCAGAGGTTAATTTGTATTAAGTAACAAAAAGATAGCAACAGAAATAATAGTCTGGGGTAAACATGAAAGTCTACTTTTCTTCATTTATGTTTTTAACTCTCTATCATTGAAGATAAAGACTAGAACGTTGTCCGATGGGTGTTTTCAATGTACGTCATGCTTATGACAACCATAATAACATAAACAAGGGTAAGGAACATTACTGGTTGTAAGCCTTCTTGAAATAATAGGTATGCCTATTGTGATTTCTACAGCAACTGCTAAGAAATAGTATAATATCTGACTGGTTAATAATAATAATTACAATAATAACTAATAGAACAATCGTGACTTCTCCCAGGTTTCTAGCACAATATTTATGAGGATCCTCAAAAGAGCTGAGTTGGTGGGAAGGAGCTGTAGTAACTGAGCTGGGAAGAGGCTGTGGAGTCTTGAGGGCTGAGACATTTTACCCCACCCACATGCCCCAGAGGGTGCCCACAGCCTTCCACCGGACAACACAGGTCCACTTTGCCTCCACTGCCTATGAGAGGTCCACTGTGTTGGTGGATAGCCTAGACCTGACTGTCAGTCATCAGACAAAGAAATCTAACAACTTCTAACAATCTAAGAGGTCCCAGGAGTTGAATAGGAAAAGTTCAGGCAGAACAACCAGACCACATGACAGGGGAGGAACAGCAGATGCTGGAGATCATGAAAATAATGAGAGCACAAAGGGCTGTCAATGCAGCACCAAAAAACAAAACAAAACAAACAAGATTTTCTAAAGCCACACCCACCCCAAAATATCTCTCTTAACTCAATAGGTGACTTAAAGGAGATAAGGATCATTATTGAGACCTATATTATGGATTGGAAACACTGGATGCCCCCTCCAAAAAAATCTTACAGCACAAAGCAAAATTATAAAATATGACAATCACAAGAATAAAGGTAGGAAACCAAGAGGATAGATCCAGGAGACCTGTTATGTGAATTACAGAAATTCCAAGACAGAACAAAGGCTGTAATTAAATGAACAGTAAAGGATACCTTCCTAAGAGGAAGAAAGACAGATTTTTAAAGTGCTCTCTATGTTCCAAACTAAACAATTAAAATATATATGTATATTTATATACACACACACACAGCACACTATATATATACATACACACACATATATAGCCATACATTTCTAAATTGCTAAGTTAAAGAAAGAAGATCATATGAAGAAAAGAAAAAGTCCCCATACAATGGTCTGGTGTTGTACTTTTACGATACCAAAGTCCGAAGGCAAAATATAAAACAAAAAAGTTCAAGTAGTACTTACGTACAGAAGGTTAAGAAAGAAGAACTTTGACTCATGCCTCCATCAGGGCCAAAAATCTTTACCAGGATACGTAAGAAATCAGAGAGCATTTCATCCCTTGATCCCATTTAAAGAGAAAAAGATTGTAAACATGGAAGGAAAGAAACAGAGCAGAAATTTCAATGTGAGGTAAAAAGGAATTGAAGAGAAAGGGTGGAGAGGGGTGAACTCTGAGTTCTACACCTAAATGGCTATCGTTAGATTATGAAAACGTGTAACATGAGTGCTAAATAAAGATTTTTGGAACAGAAGGATTAGGAGAAAGGTTAATAGGTAGTGAACTAACTCAGCAGCACCTAAAATAGGATTGAGGCCTGCAGAGGAGAAAGCTGAAGTAGCCGGCAGTGCCTGGGACTGCAGGAGCTAGAACTGGTCTCACAGAAGGGGGAGCAAAAGCAGCCCAGGGTCCCCAGCTGTTGACTTGGGCTCAGGGGAAGCAGGGCGGGGGATCGGGACTAAATGCTTTGGTAGGAAATATTGTGTCTCAGTGACACAGGTCAAAGAATTAAAAGCACCTGAATGTGATAGCAGAGAAAGGGAAGACCGCACATTCTCAAAAATATGAATTCTTTAGGAAATCCATTGTTCCCCTCCAGCCTCTTTCACTATTAAAAACAGCACCCACTGAAAAGTGTTCCCTAAGAAAGTTCATGCATTTCTCTTGAGTGATCCTTTTTTTTACCATTAGTTTTATTCTGTATCAATTATCTTTCCATTAAGCATTGATTTTTTTTTATTTTTACAGACTGCATTTTGATTCAAATGGGGTACACAAATGGGGTACAACTTTTCATTTCTATGGTTGTGCACGGTGTAGATTCTCACCATTCCTGTACTCATACATGTACATAGGGTAAGGATGTCTGTCTCATTCCACCATCTTTCATACCCCTGCCCCCTCCTCCCTCTCATTTCCCTCTAAGTAATCTAAAGTTCCTCCATTCTTCTCTCACCCCCACCACCTCACCCCCTCATTGCTCTCTTGATTGTGGGATCTGGGCTTCGGATTAGGAGTAGAAAGGACAGCACTTTCTTTTTATTTCCTGCATATTACTGTTGTTATTGATGGGCCTGTAGTGGAGTTTAGAGACTACATTGGCTAAACATTCTCCTTCTCCTAACCTTGGACAATAAAACCCATCTTTGCATCATGGCTCATATCTTCTTGCCATTAAAATCTCATTTCAAATGCCACCACTCAGAGAAGCCTCTCACAACTATCTCATCTAATTTGTAAACCTCATCTATTTTGTAAACCTCAAAATATTAATTACAGCATTTGATAGTGACTGCTTTTCTTTCATCCTGCTAGGATGGAATCTTGGTGAGGGCAGCAGCTTCGTCTTTGTGTTGCCATCTGCGCCTCCCAGAATCACACCGTGGCCAGCTAGAGGTCATCAACAACATTTGCTAAGTGAGTCAATCCACGTCTATTTGCATATTGAGTCCTCCTGCTTTTACTGCACATTTTATTCTATACCTGTGATCATTACAGTCCTTATCCGGGCTGAGATGAGCTCTTCCAACACAGGTTTTGTCTCTTCCTTTAATCTATTCTCCAAGATCAGTAATCCCAGAAATATCAGTTCTGATTCTACCTTCTCCCTGCAGGGGGAAAAAAACAAATATACATACAATATATATGCACACACGCACACGTGCACACACGCACACACGCACACACACACACACACACACACATATTGTATATATGTGTCTGCAAGTAATTGAGATCTCCAAGGCTCCTATCACTCACACAAAGACAATTTTAGGAGCATTCTACAGGACCGAGTACAAGCGAGTGTATTTAGGATTAGAGATTCAAAGACTCTTCCATGATTCATTCAGACAAGACACCAGCCCTGCCTAATTCTGGCTGAAATACAGATGCAAGCAGCACCCACTAAAGCCCTTTTGTGAGTTTGTCCTGTGCATCTTGGTGCTGGGTCTCACACCAGCCAGGGCCATGATGTAGAGCTAGTGATGCTCACAGAAAATGGCTAACACCTCCACTGAGGAGCAGGAAGTAGACACAGTTTTAGTCCCCTCAGAACAGATTTCAAAGGGTGACCTTCCTTATTCTGAACCTGGCATTTACTCAAAGTGTCCATATGATCTGGTTCCAAACTATCTTTCCAGTTTTATCTGTCACTGTATTCTTCTTTTACCCTCCCCTACCCCACCAAATTAGACCACTCACCATGGATGGGCTCTGTGCTTAGCCATCGCTAGACATTTGCAAACTATTAGAGTTTTTCTTTATTTCATGAATAAAGTAATAGGTGTCCATGATCTGCCATTGAAAACCCTTCCTATATTCTTAAATCACATGCTACTCCCTCATTAAGATTTCTCCGGAGAGCTGGACCTGGTGGTGCATACCTGTAATCCCAGTGGCTTGGGAAGCTGAGGCAGGAGGATCACAAGTTTGAAGCCAGCCTCAGCAACTTAGCAATGCCCTAGGTAACTTAGTGAGACCCTGTCTCAAAATAAAAAATAAAATAAAAAGGACTGGGGATGTGACTCAATGGATAAGTGCCCCTTAGTTCAATGTCTGGGACCAAAAAAATGTTCTCCAGATAGAAATAATTGCTTCCTCAGCATTTTGCCTCTACCTCAGTTTATCTCACTTGTATTTGTCCATTTATTATCGTTCTTGGCCTTTTGATCTGTCTGTACTCCCTGAAGGCAAGACCACATGATTCAGAGCTATGTTCAACAGTTCCCATGTGATGCCCCTACACAGGAAGTGCTCAGCAAATGTATGCTGGTTGAGACACTCTGATGCCTCTTGTGACCTTGTTTGGTAGTGCAACATAGAAAAATTCATTTCCTTTTTCAGGGTTCCTACTGAGAACTCAGGCAGTGTGTTAGGCCCATTGGCATTTATTGGGTACCTAATAAGTGCAAGGAACAGGAGGATCAAGGAGAACAGGGAGAAAATAGGCAGAGACTAGATAGTAGTCCCTGATTCACACTCAACCAGGGGGGAGAATTAGACCTGACCACCTTTTTTATAAGGAAAGCTGGGGAAAGCACTTAATAGATGTACAAATCAGAGTCCTGTGGAGCCAGAGAGGAGGGTGTGATCATCTATAGGTGGAGTGATTAAAAGTCTTCTGGAAGAGGTGACATTTGAGCTTATTCTCCAAGGATAATGTGATTGATTCCTGATTCTTGTGACCCTCATCCTCAGGCCTTAGGCTTTGTATTTTTTCAGAGATGACATGACATGAGTCAACCACAAGGTGCCATATTAGGCCAAGAAAATGGCTGCAGGGTGAAACATCTGACACAGCCTATGGCCCTCTTTAATACTAGTATTTCCAGTTTCTCTGGCCTATAAACTCTTCATAGGGTTCAACTGCATAACAATCAGGAGACTGGAGTCCTCATCACTGCCTTCCTGTGTGACCATGAGTAAATCACTCTGCCTGGTTAATCTCAGGATCTCCAAGGTCTCTGCTAACCCTAACATTCCATTATTCTTCCTTTCGCCAGTATTCAGTCTGAGCCAAGAAATAAAAAGGAGTAATCCCTTAAGTGGTCTCAAACTCTGCACCTTGGAATAGCAGGCTATCTTTTCCTGCTTTCTCCACAGACATTTTACCTTCTCCCAAAGCATCTAAAACTAACAAAGTATGATGGATATCATATCCTAGAGAGGGAGACTTGTCATTCTCATGATTACATATTATGTTCTTAAAATTCATGTGACTTTTAAAGAAGAAATATGAATAAAGGGGCCAATTAACTTCAAAGAGATCCTGATAGTTCTGAAAGCACCCTGAGTAACCACAAATGTACTCATAGCAAAAATAAAGTAAATAAATAAATAACAGAAAGCATGTTCTATCTTAATCAGGGATCAGCAAAAAATAGGCCAATTAATATAACTCTGAGTATATACAGTAGTGATATGACGCTAGTTAAAGAGACAAGTTAACAACTTAAGATCAGGTCTTATTCATAAATTCACATTTAGATCTTACTGGACTTTGAAAGTTAGAATTTAGAATGTCAATACCTTTGTCAATGACATCACCAATACCTACTGCTCACATGTCCCCCAGTGAGAATTTGGTACATGTACAAGTCTCCAAACCATGAGTCTAAACTTATGAACATGCAAACACCTATTATAACAATCAGAAGTAGCAGAAACATGGTAGCCAGGATCTTGCTATATCCCTGGCAATGGCTCTCAGGAAACTAAGTACCATTCCCAATTCTGCACATTCTATTCCTGGACCCAGGTTTGTTCTGCTTCAAAATGTGACGTCCAATTTCAAAGTTCACTTTTAGATCTCTGACTTGAATGACCTCAAACTGAGTTGACTAGATTACAAAAATATTCAGTTTCACATTAAGCTGGCTCCAGGGGGAGTGGCCTGATAGGCTCAGGAATCCAACATTCAATAACTTTAAATGAATCACTTCCCCCTCTGGGCTTCTTTGCCTGTTCACAAAATGAGAGGTTCAGTCACATCAGTCATTCTCTGCAGAGATACAACTGCCTCTAGAGGATATTTTGGAAAAATTTTTGGTAAGTATGAAAGATTTTTGTAATGCCCAATGCATAAAGAATTAACCCATGCCCCATGTAGCTTTGAATACTTAACTAATATTCATGGACATCTAAAAAATTATATTTTTTCTAAGTCAGTTTAGGCTTATGTTGCTTATTATACTATTGTATCACTGTATGACATACTGTACTATTATTGATAGATAATACTCACCTGTTAAACAATAGTAATTTTTATTATACTTCCCCTAGCTGTTTTACATATAAACAAAAAAAATTTTGCACCCTTTTGAATTTTGTGGAAGTGTAACATAAATGGGGAGGTTATACTGTCTTTTAGAAGTTTTATCAAGTGTTATTCAACAATTCACAGACTCACCTCACTGACAGCAAGACTGAGGTATTCAGAGCACACTATGTAACACACCTGTGTCTGTCTGCATTTACAGCTCTCAAAGTTGGGAGGATTCAATACACAGGTGCAAGCAACTTATTCATGTTGCTTTAGTGGGGTCAGTTTAGAATTTATTGAACCATTCCTTTTTGTGGTACATTATTTTTGCTTTTATTTTTAAGTATATAGGAGGGTATTGTGTTTATATAAAGAATATGTATGAATAATGTTACATATAAATTTTGTTTTAGCATATTAAAGGAAGAGTTTTGAGTTAAACTAGAAAGACTTCAATATGATAAGACTGAAAATGAATATGTTAGACCTTCCAAATTTAAAATCCTAAATAACAGAATGAGCTTTGATCATCTCCATACTGGTGAGGCTGACATACACTATTGGAACTGGTACTAAAGATAAAAACAATAGTCTAAAAACAGTGGAAAATAAAAGCACAACAAAATAAAAGTTGAAATCATAAATACTGCAGTCCGTTTTAGCTATTGAACATCCCTATTTTAATGTATACATAAGCATAACTTCCTCTTGTATGACCCCTTTGGAAACATTTTGTTTTCCTGCAAACATTTCCTGGATTATGTAAGTCTATGCTATATTTATTTGTTTCATTAAGCTCTGTGTTTCTTATTAAGATTTTTTTTTCAGGCAAATGTTATGTTTCATTACTTCCAACCAATCCACTGATATAATTTAGACAACAGGGGAATGACCACAATTTCAAACCTGAAAGACTGGTTATATTCGTATGTGGTTTCACAAATCCATAAAATCATATTATCATTTACATTTTATACAACTATTTCTCACAAATTATCCCAGTTGGCATTCACATCCCCTTTGGACTTTGGTGAAACAGGGTGACTATATGCCTGTTTGCCAATGTTCAGAGATATTTTAAGCACCAAAACAGAGCAAGCTATATTGCTGCGTCCACCACCTAGAACTCCTGAGTCCCATCTCAGTCTGGTGCATCTTCCCACCAAACCATTCTGCCTTATCAAAATCCTTCCCTTTTACCTTGTCAAGGCAGTTGTGTGATGGTCAGTTTCCAGCTTCTTGTAGGCCAGTGCTATGACCCGGAACCCCTGAGTCGTGTAAATCTGAAGTTCACTAACAAAACTAGTTGGTACTGTTCAGAAAACAACACAGGATTAGTATGCAATATTTATTTAGCTGTTATTGGTAGGGAAATTCTTTACAGCTCTTACCCAAGAAAACCCAATTCTAAAATGTTATATAAACAAGTCTGTGAGAATTGCAAATATAACTATAGTGCCAAGATTAACTTCATAGGATCCAGAAAAGCTGAAATGAAACGGAAGCATTAAAAAAAAAAAAAGATAGAGTGTGGCGGGCGAGACCCGGGACCCAGGGTTACGCCACGTGCATCTAAAGATGGCAACTGGCAAAGAGCAAACGGCGTCCTGATTATGCCTAGAGAAAGGCAGGAAGCGTTTACAATTGGCTGTATGATAATCAGTTCAGCCGCCTAGCGCGTGGACAGATACACTTTACATGTATGCTTGAGCGAGTGATCGCTTGACCTTTAACAGGATTGGATGGACATATCTGGTTACAATTGCTTATGCATGAGACTGCTTATATATTGAGGGTGTTATCTGAATAAAGGGAAGCTGCTTCATGAACTTCTGAAGAGTACGAGTCTTTTGTCCCGCTGGTCGGGCCGTAAGAGCAAGAAGCAGTGGCGAGCCGCTTGGAGCAACCTGGGCTGGGAGCGGTGGTAATCCGCAATAGACAATGGATAGAATTTTTTTCTCCAGCTTAATCGATAAATTTTTTTTTTTTTTTTGAGAATCTGCTATGTGCCAGGCATTGGCTATGTAGAGATTAAGATGCAAACTCTGCTCTAAGAACTTCTGTTTAATTGTTTAAAAAGCTAATATACTAGCAGTATAACTATAGGAATCCTTGCTGTGATCCAAGTGAGTGCAGCATGTTATATGTACACTTAGTGGTGCATACAGCAGTCTTGGAGGAAGTGGGTGGTGAAGGAGAGAAAGTGCTTTTTCACTGAGGGAACACCATGGACCCATGCCAGGAGGCATGAGATTGCAAGCCTAGTGTAGTTGGTTCAGCTCAGGGAAAGCACAGGATGTGAGGAGAGGAATGGCAAGGTGTATCTGGAAAGTTCAACAGGGGTCAAATCGTGAAGGTCTTATATATGATCCTAAAGGAATTCAAGAATATAGTGAAATCTGGAGAAGCAGCCAAATGAATAAAAATGACAAAAAAATAGTGACCATACAGAGTAAGGGAGACAGAGGGACGAAAATGCACCTGCTATTGAACTGATGAGGAATGAGGTGGATCTAAACCATAACATCATGGTGCCATGGATTAGCAACTGACAAGACGGAGGCCCTGAGGGAGAGGGAGGAAGCAGAAATGACTCCTAAGTAGGGTTGATTACCCAAAATGGGAACTGGGAAATATAAGAAGTAAGAAAGACAAACTTGATTTTGTGGTTGACTTTGGAGTGCCAATGAGTCAGCCAATGAGGTACTGACCACTGACAGGCAATTGGATTCCAGATCAAGTGTTTGGGACATACTAACTGGAAATACAGACTCGCCTGCTATAATCCAAGTCTATTCACTAACCTGTCTCAGGATGGCAAAAGCCTGCCACCCTCTCTGGTGCACCTTTCATGAATGCCAGTCGGTCACCTCCCATCTCTTGGACAATGACTGTCATCCTTTGCAGTGCCGATGAGAATGGGAACTGATGTAAAATTGCAATTCCTTCCACTGGGACCTGGTGGAGGAATGGGGAATAGAGAGCCATATTTTCTAACTATGGGGAATTAACCAATTCTCCCTCAATCCTCATTTTAGCAAAGAGGAAATATCTCATTTTTCACACCTGAAATTCAAAGAAGACACATGTGTGAGCTTTCAAAAACTGTGGGCCAGAAGGGAGTTTCCCTAGGAATTTGGGTGTTGTAGGGTGAACTGCACGCAAAGCTTACCTGGCTGGCTGTTTTACAGGGCTTAACTACCATGGCATGTGCCGGCACTCCCTTGATGTGGAAATCGTCCCCAGAAATAGCCATTTCCTATTTCACAAACAGAATATTTCATTGTAGAGATTTATTTGTGCATTGTTCATCCACTGATACTATGTTCAAACCCTTCCCTGATCAAACCTTCAGACTACCTCAGTGTTTACTGGGTCTCCTCCCTATGCTAGATGGAGGTAAAATGGACCTATTCCACCATAGGAAAAAAATAATAATCATCATGTTTTGGAAATGCTACGGAATTTGAAGGGCAGACATTCTGAATTATTCATGCAATTTATCGTGCTTTCTCTGTTGGAGTGTGCGGTATAAAGGCTCATTCTCTATTTCTGAAGAGCCTAACTGAACTTGAAAATGGTGAGTACGAATGGCCCCATTTATATTGTGTGACACCAGCTCCTTGCTGCCTTGCTTTTCTTGGAGTGCATGGTAGACTCTGCTGTTCCCTCTCTGTCTAATTTGGACTGATGGTCCTCCAGGCAGGGCAGAACAGGGCAGGGACTGTGATGTACATGGTTAATGTTCAGTAATTGCTATATTAATGACTCTAAATTACAGTCAAAGGAACCTTTTACCTAAAAATATCAAAGTCCCTTGTAATCATCTCACTGAGTGGCTGAAAAAGTCTCAGAGGAAATTGTAATCCCTATTTAAAGATATGGAAATAGTAATCCAGAAAGGGTGAAGGTTTGGAAAAGTGACATCAGACTGCTACAGAATCATGCTCTGCTGGAGTTGGAAAGACGCTAATGGTTGCCTCTTTCAGTTGTGCTCACCAGGCCTGGAGCAGCAAGGAGAGGGGGTTGCCTGCAGTCAAGTAGCTAGATGTGTGTTCCCTAATTTCCACCTTTACCTCCACCTTTTATCTCAACCAGAAAAACTCCAAGTATTAGGTTTTAAAAGAGGGCCTCTTAGTAAGGGATCCTTATAAGAAAAGATTCCAGCTTTTTTGGGGTGGGTAGAGGTATCAGGGATTGAACTCAGGGGCACTCAACCACTGAGCCACATTCCCAGTCCTTATTTTGTATTTTATTTAGAGACAGGATCTCACTGAGGTGCTTAGTGCCTCATTGTTGCTGAGGCTCGCTTTGAACTCCTGCCTCAGCCTCCCCAGCTGCTGGGATCACAAGCATGTGCCACTGCACCCAGCTAGATTCCAGCTTTTTTTTGTCTCATACTATTTGACACCATTGGTCTAATTCAATCCCCTCAATTTATGGGCATGGGAGTCAAGGCCTGGACATGGGAGAGAACTTCACAGGACTGAGCAGTTGGTTACAGCAGAGCAAAAGCCAGCCAGGAAAGTCAGATTCCTAAACTTCAGCATGTATTCTTAAAGCCAATTCAACATCCCAACAGAAATTCTATGGTAGTTTACCTTTCTGTCATTTCCTGTCTTAGAAACAGAACTGATATTAAATTAATGAGAATAAAACTCTTGGTGACCATGTGTTATCCCAAGCACTGCGGATAGCAGTGCTTCCTAATGCCTATGTTCTGAAAAAAGTTGTTTCTCCTTTATTTATTTTAATTGATAAATGATAATTGTGTATACTTATGGGGTTCAATGTGATGACCTATGCACATTGTAGAAAGAGTCAATCAAGCTAACTAACATGTCTATCACTTCACCAAATCAATTCTAGAAAACATCAAAACCAGTCATTGTACATAGAAGAAACAATGAGTTGAGAATTATAGAAGAATTATAATTATATTAATACCATTGAACTTCTATTATGTGCCAGAAAACTGTGCCAAGGATTTTTTAATACACCATCTTATTTAATCCTCACAGTAATTTCACAATGTAGATGCTATTATTAGTTGTACTGTACAGATGAGAAAGCTAGGTTTGATGAGTTTGCCCTTCGCTCCATATTGGAAACCTCACAATTTGTAAATATTAGATGGTTGTGCCAGAGACTGTGTTGCCCTGGCACTGAAGAATCTTAGATTTGTGGAAGGGCAGAGGCTTACCCAGGTGGTGGCCTCAAACATTTTGAGGTCCAGAGGGTCTCCCTGGATGGTCCCATTGAGAAGGATCAGAGAGTGGCAGCTGGCCATGGCTGCACACAGAGGGCCCCATGGCAAAGCCTTGCCTGAGGCAAAGCTGTGGACTTCCTGGAAGCTAAAGGATAAAAGGAAAGGGCTTCAGTTCTGTCCATATGCCAAAGACAGACCTCTTTGGAGATTAACATCTTTCAGGAAAAAAAATCATTTCATAAGCTTTGTTGCATTACCCACCCACTTTCTAGTCTCTCCAACTTAACCATCATTCTTAGGTGAGTTCACTGAACAGGAGAAAGTTCTCCAAGGGTCTTGCAGTCCCTTATTTTCTTTCTCTTTCTCATTCCTTCTTGGACTGATTTAATTGAAGAGGTGTGGAAAGAATTAAAAGTGCTGCTCCTAGCCCTGAGTCCTCATTCCCACCCTAACCACCAGACCACTTCTTTTCCAACCTTGAGGACAAAACAGGCTCATTCCTACTCTAGTTGTGCATAGGTATATCTCCCTCAATCAATGCTTCAGGACAGGGTTGTGTCTTCCATCTCTCTCTTTCAACATACAGAATGTTTGACCCCCAGTAGACAATGAGTAAATGAATGAGTTGGTTCCTGAAACTCTCCTGAAACTCTGTAAGGTTATAATGGTGAAGAAATGAACCCTAAAACCATTTTTCAAAAAGACACCTGCATCTCCCTCTTCAACATTGGAACCTAGTGTCCCTTATTGCCACCATTATCCCTTGGATTTCCTATGGAAAGTGGCATCTTCTGAAATCTATGGAAATACAACTCAAATGCCATATGCAGGATCCTTTCACTAACTCAGAGTGTGAGCTGCGGGTTTCAGTCTCAGGCCCTCCAGAGGAATGTCCTCTGCAACTTTGTGCATCACGGTAATTGGTTTGCAAAGCAGTCTTTCACATCCACAGGGCATCTGAAGGGCAGGAATTTTCTCCTACCTGGAGGGAAAATCTGCTTCTTGAAGCAGTCAGAATCTATTTGCTCTCCCTCCTCCCCATGTCAACTTCTTTCAGACTTGTGGATCAGCTCTGCTATCCCTTCCCCAATCCTCCCTTCTGGGGATACGCAGCAACCTTTAGCTCTTTCCAATGCCAATTTTATCAGCCCTCTCACCTTTCTAGACACTCCTTCTTAGGAACGGTTTTATTTGTCATAGTCATCTTAAAATGCGGGCTCTAGCATAAGTCTATTATCTCGAATTATAGAGACGCTGAATTTCCTGCTTCCTTTTGTCACACTAAAGTTCAAAATCTTCTTGGCTTATTATTGACACTTTGGGTGCAACCCATTATTACGTATCGAAAGAACAAGTCATCTTAGTGGTTTCCAATATGCCCTGTGGTATTTTAGTAAACATCTTAAAGGAAGACACCACCAGCAATATTGTTAATACAGAACGGAAGCTTAGACTCACACTGAAAAGCAAGTACAGATCTGGAAAAGAAAACCTTAGTTTTATGGTGGCATGTAACCTTGTTATCAGTCTGCAATTCTGAGTGCCAGCAATAAAGCCAGGCTGTAGTTAGCACACTAATTACATAGAACTCTCTGTCATTTCTGTTCTGGTATTTTTATTTGAGTGTTGATAATTTATCAAGCCCACTTACCCTTCAATGACTTGAAGTATCTGTCACCTTCATCCCACCCTTTTTTTGGAAATGATGAGATTGATCAGAGATGAACTGATCTTTAACAAGAAGATGTCTGATAACCTGAGTCAGAGGCTGACTTCTTACCTGGAATTAAATCTGTTTCCTCTCATTTTATTAACTAAATTTGTCATTTAAAAAAAATTATATTGCTGTTTTTGTTATTTGCTGCCAACTTTGACCTTTTTGGAGGGATGAAAGAAGGAAGAGAGGGAAGGAGGAAGACAGATTTAATTGATTAATTGGTAACCTAAACTTCATATCAATTACTTTTATTTAAACATAATAGGTCACTTTTAGAAATTGAAATTTTCTTAAGATTTGGAAATAATATGACATCAATTCAAAAGCAGGACATTCAAAAGACAAAACATGTTCAGTTCCTTTGAACGAACACTTACTATGCACCTACTATGTGTGCCTGATTCACTGCTGTGACATTGGGGACATATATAAAAATGAGAAATAGGCTGCTTTCAAGATGCACACATACTTGAATAAATGTATACATTTTGTAGAAACTGAGAGAAAAAAAACACTTTGAACAAGGAAACCCAGTATATATTCAATTGCATCCTCTAGATAAAATGAAAAAATTTAAAAAGTTTAACACCAGTAAAGCCTTCTTCAATAAAGTGGTAAGAAGCACCAGAATTATTTTCTAAGTGAGAAAACAGACTTGTTTACAAATGATATTTTAATATGACAATGTAACACCCACATGTAATTTAAAATATTTGCCTCATGCAAAAGAACCACAACATACTATGTATGTATAAAATATTTTATGATTTAGATTGTGTTAGAGGGAAAATACTTTCATTTTCATAAATGTCAAATGTATCCAATCTCTCCTGTTCTGGCCACACTGGAGCATCCTGGGGCAAAATGGTAGACAGAAAGGAAAACTCATACATGATCACAAAGAGGGCCAAGGAGGACGTTGTGTAAATCTTTTCTATGCCATGTCCAAAACTGCCAAAAAGAGTCTTTTCTTGAAAAAACAAAAGGGGGAAGGAGCTTAGGAATTTCTAAAACCCAGATTGTAGAGTTCCCAGAATCAGAATACCAAGAAAATTGAGTACACTAGGTAGGGACCTACAGCTGTTCCTGTTCCTGAAATTCAGGGTACATAAGTCAGTGTATGTGCTCCTACCACCAAGCACATTAAAAGGCTGCAGTTTGTACAAGGAATGCTACCTCCTTACAGGACAGTGTCCTGGTGTTGTCCAGATTACTTATACTGGGACAACCAAGGTCAGGCTTCTGATAAATATGGTGAAAACAACTCTATTTCAGCAAGGATTTGCATACTTCCCTTTCACCTCTAGAGTTTGGGAGGGCCTGGTGCTGGGGAGGGAGTAGGGGGAAATCTGTGTGTTTTAGGGAAATCTGAAAGAACCCAAGAGGAGAAATTAAATGAATAGACGGCAACCACTGTTCACCAAAGCCACAACCCAAATGTTTCCATTAGTAGTTTCAAGAGTAAACGTGGAATTCTGGAAAAAGAGAAATTACAATGCATTAGTTGAAGGTACTCACCCATTCCTATCACAGGGCACCACTCCCCAGAGATCCAAGCCGTCCCTTGTTAAGGTGCCTGTCTAAACAGAAACAAATACTCTCAAGATCTTCCCGGACCCCAGTGAGGGCAGGTAAGGTTTTCTTTAATGGAGAAATACATGACACAAGTACAATATCAAAGAGCGCCATGATAAGGTGAATATCTGGAGTCTAGGGCAAAAGGTTCAGTGGACTCAAATGAGTTGTGACAAGTTGACACTTAATCCCTGTGAACTTTTGTGTCCTCTGAGGTACAAAGAAGAAAACAGTATGTCCCTTATGTTCCTCAGAGGGCTATTTCAAGGATCTGATGGTAGACTGAATAGAGGGAAAGTCCTTGGGAAGCCTGTTAGAGATCTAAGATGAGTGAGTCTCAGTTTTTATGAAGTTAAAAGTATGTCACCATAAATAAAGGATGAAGGAGAAATTTTACCTACACGGCAATGTTTGTAAAAAGACTCTAAAGAAATGATTTACTCTTTGATGACTAGTAGGTAGAAAGATTTGTGTTGCTATTTTTTTTCAGTACAGTATATAGTCTAAGGAGTTCAGATTAAGCTCAAATTCCATCTGCATGACAGGGATTACTTAATCCCTCTAACTATCATAGCTCTTATCTGTAACATGGTTATCAGCACAGAGCCTTGTGAAGATTAAATGAGATTATATGAAGTGCTTAATTTAATACATAGCATTGCATATATGACATTGTATAATGATGGCAATGGCTTATAATTATTGCCCTTTGTATTCAAATCCATGTCACCTTATCTCTCTCACTCTTGTTTTTTTCCAAGTCCATCAATATGAGCTCTTAAAAGAATGTCTTGCCTTACAATGTTAGTTTAATCCACAAAATAATATTGAATGGTGGCAGAAGCCATGTCAACCTTCTGCTCAGATATATCTTGGTAATTCTCCCCTAACTGTAAAACACAGCTCCAGTCCCATTAACTCTAGGCTACTAAAACCTTCAATGGACTATTTAATGGGTGCAGAGCTTGAGGTCGGGAAGATGAAGAAATTTCTCCAAAATGGATGATGATGATGGTTTCAGAGCAGTGTACTTGATGCCAGTGGATGACACACTTAAAATGGTTAGAGTGATAACATTTATATTATATTTATTTTGCCACAATAAAAGAAATAAACTAAAAGTAAAAAAGTCCATGGCAGTAAAGGCCTTGAATGGTGCCATGCTGATAAAGACTATGTAAAAATGTCTTAGCTACATGGTTTGCAGACAGTCTTTTCCAGTAACTACATTTGTCATACCCTCTTGCTACCCTACCACCATTCCTTGGTTCATGGGTCTATGATGTCCTTCATTTCCATCTTGTCTTCAATTCATCTCTCCCCGCACCCAAGCCTATGTGTGTACAAGCTGTACAAATAAACTAAGCCCTCAAGAAGAGGTGGAATAAGGGACTGATTGGCAATAACTGACAAATAATCAAAGAAAATTTTAAGCAATAAATTACAGATAAGAGTATATGATTAGGGTTTGCTATAGGGCTTTATTGTAATCAAGTCTTATAGTAAGACATATTTAAATAAACTCTTCCTTTTCTATTCATTCATTAATTGAATAAATGTTCACTGAGCATTGACTATACTGCCAGGCAATATTCTTAGCATCAAAGATACAGCAGTAGTCACGGCAAAGAGCTTAAATTCTGGATTTTTACATAAAGATTTTGACCTCAAGGGAATGAATCCTATTTTAATTCATGTTTTTCAAAGAATAGTGAAGCTGAAAGAACCCAATGGTACATCTCTTTAGTACCTACTCCCCTTTCCCTAAATACCAGAATCCGAAAGCTCAAGAGACATGTCTTTTCTAAGTCACACATCCACTCAGAGATAAAATGAAGTCAGGTACCATAGCATGTATTTCCTGCTTCAGAAAAGAGTAGAAGCGGGCCTGGGGATATAGCTCAGTTGGTAGAGTGCTTGCCTTGCAAGCACAAGGCCCTGGGTTCAATCCCCAGCACTGCCAAAAAAAAAAAAAGAGTAGAAGCCTCTCTCCTTGATATCCATGAAGATTAAAAATAGTCATATCATGAAGATTAAAAATAGTCATGACACATACCTTGTCAAAGCAGACAAGGTTCAACTGTCCACACACGTTGATCCTCTGAGGACTAATGCAGAAGATGCCTCTCTTCTTCAGTCTCCTCTGGGCATAGATAATACCTGTGGTCAGGGCAGCAGGCAGGGCAGGAGGGACCGCGATGGTGACCACATCAAGGGCTTTCTTTACCACCTCCTCAGGAGATTCCTGGAAGATAGCCATTCTTTAGCTACTACAGAAAAAAATCAGCAATGAACGACTTGGTGCAAATGACTTTTTCCTTTCTTTTTGTTTACTTCTTTAGGTGGAATTCTGAGAAATGGTATCAGTGGGTCAAAGAGCATAACCATGTTTATGGCTTTCAGTGTCTTTTTTCCAGAGTTCGATGAAAAAGCTCATAACAATTCATAGTGTTACCAGCAATATGCCGGTTTACAATGACCTCACCAATGCTGGGAAGCTGATTTCATTGAAATTCCTCATTTAATCGCTACAAACTACTACTCTGTTGAAATGAATATATTTCAAATTGAAAATGAAAAAAAAAAATGGTGTAAAGAAAAGCAGGAGGAAAAGTGTGCAAGAGTAGAAGCATGTGGATGTTTCGATAAGCAAACTGTTTTATCCCACAATCCCACAGGTCCAACTATGATCATGGAACTTAGTGATCAATTGCTTCTACTGGGGAACAGGAAGCCTGTAAGCAGGTTTCAGAGTTCAGCTTTGCTTCCCAGGCTTGTAAACTACAACCTTGAATAAGGTCAACACATAGAACATAAAACACACAGAGAAGAGTGAGTGTGTGCTCTTAACAAAAGAGCAAAGAGCTTACCCCACTGAGCACATAGACACACAGAGTATAGATCATGCCAATGGTGGCCGTCCCTACAAGGCACAGGAGGAATCTGATGGCATCCCTGTAGAGCTTAAAATTCATTGGTTTGGGGTAAAGAATGGATCTCACGAGGTCACCCTTTGCAGTGTTGAATCCTGAAATGGCAAACACACATCTCACGTTTTCAGAATGACAAATCCAACTGCTGATGCTCTTCCAAACCTTAATATGGTCTTTATTTTCTCTCCAGAGACATTTAGATAGTGTTTAACCCAAGGATAGTGGAATGGTAATTGGGGAAATACATAATGCTAGAATGGAAATGTGTTACCTATCTCAGAGCCCAGTTCTCTATCTGGCCTGCCTTCCCTCTATTTCCAATTTCAATGCATCCCAGACCCAAGAAGCCACCATACGAGGGGGGCTGAGCACAGATTTCCCAAATATAATCTTATTTTAATGAAATGCCGCATGACTGAGTGGGTATATATGTATACATACGCACATGCAAATACACACACACCTCACTTGAATTAAAAGCAAGTGGTCCAATAAATGCTGATGAACTTACTTTTCTAATAATTTTCAGTGTTATGCTTTCAGTTTTTAACCCTACATAGAAAGAACTTGAGATTTGGGTTAGAAGGCCTGAATTTCAAGACCAGCTCTGTCAGTTACTGGCTGTTATTTTTTAAAAGTTCACTTGAATCATGTGGCCTCAAACTGTTCATGCACAAAGGGTGGCAACAACAGGGGAATGGGAAGAAATAAGCAGCTGCCCTGCTGCTTTGAGGTGTGAAAATAGTTTATAAACTGCAAAGCACATAAACTTTAGTGATTATTTGTCCATCGGTATTATTATTATTACTACTAAAATGCATAGGTGATACTTAAATTAGCAAGTAGAATTTAAAATCTATAGATTTACATATATTGGGTTTGTTATCTAAAAATTGATTCTCACCCAGTAAATTTAAGGCACTAGACAAACTGAACAGAAATATTGCATTAAAGGTAACAACCCAAGCCAGGCTCAATGGTGTGCACTTGTAACACCAGCAACCTGGGAGGCTGACGCAGGAGGATTGCAGGTTCAAGTCTGCCTCAATCAGTTAGTGAGACCTTGTCTCAAAATCAAAAAGCCTGGGGACACATGGCTCAGTGGTAATATCACCATTGGATTCAATCCCCAGTATTGGGGAGAAAAACATGGAGTGGGGGATGCTCACCAGTCTGCAGCACCACTGCTCTCACAGTCCCTGGACCCGAGCTCGCTGCTTTGGCCTGGATGACCTCTGTTCCACAGAAGAGGATGTGCCGTTTGTAATCCACTTCACCCTGCAATTTCCAGGGCACTGAGCTATCTGTCTTGAGCAATGGAGTTTTGGTGACCGGGATACTTTCTCCTTCAGAAAACAAGCATCTCATTGTGAGGTGGAATACCTTCACCCACGTAAACCACGTCTGCACCCGCTCATCACCCCACACACACTTGCCATGAGCCCGCCTGTGGCAGACTCAACCCCAGGTATTGGGGACATGAAACAAACATGGTAGTTGTTAAGAGATCTCTAGTGTAGAGTGGGAGACAGACATGTAAGCAAATAAGCACGGCATCCTATCATAAATATTACGGTATTGTCAATCAAACATGGATGGTATAATAGTCTGGAAATACCTGATGAGGGAAAAGCATGCTGTGCAATCTAGAGTGCAGTGTGGCGATAAAGGTGTGGCCCATAGCAGCTATGTAGGAGCGAAAACATGGAGATCCCCAAGGTAACAGTTAAGTGCCCAAACATTTTTCTGGCGACTGAAGAAGGATGGAGAGATGGTGAAATGCTTTAATCAGGAAAGTAATGCACTTAAGAGAGAGCACTCTGTCCACAGTATAGGGGAGGAGTCGAAGTCTGGTATGGTTGGCAGCTATGCATCCAGCTAGGAAACGATCCCAAGAGTGCTGGCTGGAGGGAAGAGGTCTGAACCATGGCAGCCGGCAGTGGAAGAGAAAGGTAGTACTGGGTTCAAAAAGTCAGGAAGTGAGAAGCTACAACCATGGAGGGGATTTTTACATAGGCAGGCCATAGTGACAGAGGAATTTAAGAGTCTCCTGGTTCCTGACTTTGGTGGTGAGCAGAGGGCAGCATTATTCATCAAAGTAGGGATTACGGAAGAAGAGGAAGAATTGCCTTTGGTTTGCCATGAGTTGAAGCTACCTGTAGAAAATAACCCTATTGAGACTCCTTGTATACAGTTAGGTATTTATGTGGATCTGGAGTTCAGGTGGGAGGTCTTGACTACAAGTATTTAGTCAGAGTTCATGGGCATATAAATGATTAAAAGCCACATAAAGAAACAAGATTACTTAAGAGTCAAGTGTAGGGTGAGAAGAGGAAGGACCAGCACTTGTCCTGAGTACCACCAATACTTGAGTCAGAGGAAGAGAAGCAGCTGAGCAGGTGTGGTTGGTGATAGAAGAATCTGGAGAGAGAGTGGGGCCTTATAAATTTGGAGAAAAGAAAGTTTTTAGAAGCAGAGATGGTCAGAAGCATCAGCTGCAAAGGAGAAGTCAGTAAGATGGGAAATTTGAAGAATCCATTGGGTTTGTCAATTGAGACATTGGCAACAAGTGCCGGTGTAGTGGGAGGAGCAGACTGAATTGGGTTGAAGATGTGACAGAAACTGTCCCTGTTCTGAGGAGTGAGCTCGCAAAGTTTCTATTGATCTAAGCAGAGCTGGCAGCATGAAGTCAGAGTTACATTCTGGGATGCAAGGGCTACTCTCATTAGGAAAATAGTACGTGACATTGCAAAAGTCCCTGCAGTAAGGGACTTTTATGAATCTATAGATTCTTGAGGGAAAAAACCCTGACCTGCCATGATCTGACAGGTCCTTTATTTGTAAGTTCACAAAGGAGGGAGGTATGTGTGTTCTTATCTCCATTTCATGCCTTTCCGGTCTCCCTGGGAGAAATGGATTTGATATGACCTTTAATAAGAACTACAATATGTCATGTGCTTTCCCTGACCCCCATTTCATCTCTGAGAAAGACTTTATGGTTCTTCGTTATCTTACAGAAATGTTAGCACAACATGTCATTATTATGCTACACAGTGATAAATCAAAGCCATGCCCCCTTGAACAAGTCACTTCTCTCCAGAACCCAGTTGCTTTGTCTGTGAGGTGAGAGGACCTTTAAGGTCCCTCCCTGTTCAGCATGCTATTTAAAAATGAAATATAGTCACTCCAAAATACCCCGTGTGTATTTTGGAAGTAGCACATTTGCCGAATGGGACTTCATGAACTTTTGAACATTTCGGTCATGAACATTTCAGTCAAGGCCAGATTTGACCCTGCAGGTTTCAAGATATCATGGATGGTTTTTAGACCCTTCAGGTTTGTCTGAAGACACATTACATAAAAATACCAAACACAAAAGTCACAGACGATTCTGAAAGATCTAATGATCCCTACACTCTTCCAAGGTAAAATGAGAGGGTTGTAAAAATTCTTTATTCCAGAAGGAAATATATAACATTCATAAAGTTGGGATTGTATTGAATTTAGCCCATAGAAAGCTCCTTTAATTTGAACTCTCTGATCCATCCTCAGCAGGACTAAGCAAGTGTATGAAACTACTAAGTGGCATGGCAGCCTCACACTTAGCAGTGAGTCGTTGCTATTCAGCTACAGGAAGAGCAGGGACCATGGTAGCACAGAGCCTGGGACAGCCCACAGAGGCTGAGGCTGTGCAGATGCGACTGTACCTGTCAGCATGCCTTCATCTACCACACAGCTGCCATCAATCAGAATGGCATCACATGGCATTTGCACCTTGTTCCCTGTCAAAATTAATAAATCTCCAGGCACCAGGAAGCGTGATTCCAGCTCTTGGATTCCAGCTGAAAGTGTGAGGAGAGAGAGTTGAGTCAGATTATTCTCCCACACAAAAACACAACCCACATCACTAAGTTGGAGATCAATGGAAAAGTAGTCAAGGCATTTTTAAAAGGAGGCTATTCTTCAACCTGGATTTAAAATCTGAAAACAAAAGCAAAAATTTATAAACTACATAAAATCAAAACCTTTGTGTGGCAAAAAATAAATAAATAAGCCAATAAAAAGTAATGAGAAATTCAGAAAACATTTGAAATTAATAGACAAAAGATTAATATTGTGCTGGGCATAATGGCACATGTCTGTAATACCAATGGCTTGGGAGGCTGAGGCAGGAGGACCATGAGTTCAAAGCCAACCTCAGCAATTTAGCTAGGCCCTAAGCAAATTAGGGAGATCCTATCTCTAAATAAAGTACAAAAAGGGCTGGAGATGTGACTCAGTGGTCAAGCGCTCCTGAGTTCAATTGCCAGTACCCAACCCTAAAAAAGAGAGGTGTAGCAATTAAATGTGTAACAAGTTGCTAGATATTAACAGGTCTCTCACACACTTATAAAACAACACAAATAGTGTATTAAATTTCTGAAAAAGTGCTCAATTTAGTCATAAGAGAAGTGAACAGTTCTTCCTTCCTTCCTTCCTTCCTTCCTTCCTTCCTTCCTTCCTTCCTTCCTTCCTTCCTTCCTTCCTTCCTTCCTTCCTTCCTGATCACCTGACTGAGTATCTTTAGCTCTTTCCTTCCTTATTCAGTGCCAAAGCCATTATGGAAGTAAGCAAGATAAGCATCCATATAGCAGCCACTGTGGGGTGTTGGAGCCTTGACTCTGACAGAGCAGAGCCAAGCAGAGCCCAAGCAGAGCCTTCTGCAGGATGCTGGAGTCAGCAGGGTGGCAGACATGCCTACATGGGAAGCAGGTGAGAGGTAGTGTGAACATCATCAATAATGGGAGATTTGTCACAACCAGGCAGAATTGATAGAGTGAGTAGATCTACTGAGGTTAATGGGCACATGGTTCCTCACTTAAGCAGGAAGTTATAAATACAGAATGAGAGAAAACTGCAATGAACTCTGTGGCTTATAACTGAACATGTCATAACTTTCCTATGTTCATATATGAATACATGACCCATGTAACTCCACATCATGTACAACCACAAGAATGGGAAGTTATACTCCATGTACGTATTATATTTCAAAACACATTCTACTGTCATATATAACTAAAAAAAGAATTGCAGATGTCAGTGTAATACAGAAACATTATAGGTGTAAAAGGATATACAAGTATACATACACGTCTATCCATCAACCTATCTTATATAATGTGTTCGCTGATCTACACATTTATTCATACATTCTCTAGTTCTTTCCCCTGAGAGGGTCTAAGAACAGTGAAACCCCAATAATAATGAACACACCTAGTGTGCAAATTTTGTCTTCTCAATTCCCTTCACCCCTGAGAAGAATGAAAGTTTCTTAGAGAAAGGTGTGATTACAAGGGTAGGCCAAGAAAGTATAATGTAATCTAGAACATCTTGCTGCGCCATTAATTAGGGAAATGCATAAAGAATGACTGAGATGTATTAAAAAGCCAATTTAAAAGTCCCTTCTGCCCAAATCTGTGACAATTTTAACATCCAAGCAAATAATGAAAATAAAGAACTATAGCCATCAAATAAAATAGGGATTTGTAAGTCTATAACGACATAAGTGAATGGATAAATAAATGAGAAGAAAAGATAGTTTTTCCTTGCAGCAAAATGGCAATTAAATAATTAAAAAGGAAAGATAAAATTAGAAAATCACTATTTGGCAAGTATCAAAGTAATTAATTTAGTCAAGAAACATCAATGGATACTAAAACTAGTGGGTGAAAATTTGATGAAAATGGTCTATTTATGTAGTCTCAAAATATCTCTCAACAAAATAACCACTAATTACAAAGGGGAAAGGAGCATATTTACAAAGAAGAAACCTGGCAGACACCATTTAATTAAGTAATCCAAGTTAACATCATCAGCAACAGAACAAATTGAAATTATGGACCACCTGAGAGGAAGCAGTGAAAACACAACCACATGTCCGTGAATTGCCAGTCAAAAGTGCATAACCTGAATTTAACTATGAGGGAACATCTGACAAGTCCATTCTACAAAATTACCAGAGTTGAGAGAGTCAAGGTCATTAAAGTCAAGAAAATATTGAAATATCTTAAAGAAACATGACAAACAAAAGCATTGAGCCATCCTGGATCCCTGTCCTACCAAGAGCACTATTACCAGAACTGGCAAAACATGAACAGGAGCTGACAATTAGTTGGGAAGTAAGGTGTCAATATTAGCTTCTTGTTTGTACTGTTGTTTACATGGGAGAATGTCCTTGTCTTTAAGAAATATATACTAACCGATGTTAGCATCATAGTCATCCCATGTCAGCAATTTATTCTTAAATCATCTGGAATAAATTTATTTGAACTGTTCTTGGAATTACGCTGTAAGTATTAAATTATTTCCTAAAAAATAGAGAAAATACACAAGATATAATACTGCTTACCTATTTAATTAGAAAAATATAGAAACTTTGCCAGGATGTTCTGTTAGAAAGGCTATGAGGAAACAGGCACCCACACATCTCTGGTGTAAATGCAATCTGGTAAAATCTCAATGGAAAGAAATCTGGCAATATAAGGCTAGCGAAATTATATATGCATTTGTCCTTTAATGTAGCAATTTTTTTTACTTCTTAAAATCTATACCAAACATATTAGAAAAATGTAAAAACATATATGCACAAGGATTTTTATTACAGAAATCTTTGTAATAGTAAAAGACTAAGAAAAAAGTTCAACAGGGCACTGACTGAATTAACAGCAGTTCCTCCACACAAGAGAGTACGATGCTACTGAAATAACGAATGAAGAATATCTACATATGCTGCTATTAAAAGATCCTGGCAACAGTTCAGCATGTAAAGTATCAACAGGAAAAATGGTTCAGTGTTTTCCCTACCCTTGTTTACCTAAAATAATGGCAATATAAGTATATATCCTATTTCATGTGTATTATATCAGCTATTATTTTAATGTGCAATTTGACAACTTTTAAATGTAAGAAAAAGTAAAAAAAAACAGAAATATGGTATTTATCATGACAATTATTATAGAGAATAATGATTTACCAAATTATTTATCAATTTATCAATTATTATAGAGAATGAAAACACAAGATAGAAGAGGGGAAGAAGCTAGACTCTCTTGAATATCATCTTTTGTATGGATTTGACTTTCAAACTCTGAAGATATTTTTTATATTATCCATACATGATAATACAGAAATAAATTTGAAAAGTTAACACTAAAGCAAAATGGGCAAAATGATCCTATCAAGTTTTTGGCATAAATCTGCACACCAAGAACTATTTTGAGTGACTTTAAAGCATAATTTTTTTTTTAAAGTGTATTGTTTGTACATTTCTAATGAGATATCACAAAAGTGGTGAGAAAGACTCTATAAGTATCTTAATTTGTTTTTAGGAATCCTATTGATGCTGAGTGTGTTGGTTTGTTATTCTGAGATTATTATAAATAATAGGATAAAGCAAATGAGCAATTTGTTCCTGTCATTGAGAATAGACACTTTTAATATAGAGGAAAGGGAAACATGGGTACAATTGATAAAAAATAAAAAGTCTGTATTTCTAAACTAGAACTGGAAATGTCAGTTTGAACTTTTATTTTATTTAACTTGCATTTTATTTTTAAAAAATCATTTGCTAAAAATGTCTTCTGAAAGTTTCCACCAACAGTGACTCACCCCATAAAAAATGAGCACTCCTAACACTCTGATTGAGTCTCTAAGCACCATATCTACAGACTTCCTGGAAAAGTGAACCTGTCAAGGTTTGGTCACGAATTGTCCAAATGAGTTTAACAGAACTCTCAATGACTATTGGGGTCATGTCAAAAGAACTCAGGAGCCAATCTAAAGAAGCTCTCAATGGTCAAAGATGGAACAATTTGAGCAAACAGGAATAAGAACTGTAATGGAAGGAAATGTACTAACCATGTCTAACATTACGGAACTAAAAAAATAAAAGCCTTTGGAAGATGTTAGATGATCAGTCCATTATTTTGAAAGCTGGTAAACAGAGAAAAGAATGAGACACTTATCATTTCTTTCTTAAACTGAATCTCAGAGTGATGAAATACTTGAGGAAGAATGTTTTTTCTTACAGAAAAATTCCACCTAATATATGAAAATGGTATAATGTAAGTAAACATTTGCAGTTCCTAATGAAATAATAAATCTAAGTCATGAGCATTTATGTCTGCTAGCACTACAAAAATAAGACAATTAGATATTATGTACTTCCAGTATACAATACCAACCATGGAATATTCTTGCCAATAATTAAAGCCTCTAGGTCTAACTAGTAACATATAATGACATATTTTTGACAAAAATTTTGCAATGCAAAATTAAGATATGGAGGAGGAAATCTGTGAATTGACATACACTTGAGACATAATCAGTTGCAAGATGTGGAAATACTTATTTGGAAAATACATATTCAATATTTTTATTTTAAAACATATTTTCATGTATTTCCAATTGTCTCATATGTACACAAAATAATATATAATATAGTTAGTGATTATATCATTAGGATATAGAAACACACTGATTCAGTTGAGGAAATTTGAATACTACTTACACAAATTGATAGATTTGAACATTGTGGGAGTGTTTAGATGTAATAAAGGAATTACAAAGAGGTCTTTGTATACTAGAGTTACATGCTGAGCTTTCAAATAAAATGATATGATGTCTGGAATAGTTGCAAAATAATCTAGGGTGAAAGAGTTAATAAAACAGCTTTTAAAAAAGGTGTAAGAAGGTGATAATTATTTAATCTGGGTTATAAGAACAGGGGGCCTCATGGTCATATTCTTTTACTGTTGTGTATGCTCAAAGTATTTTATCACTAAAAGTTAGAGCAAAAAAAAAAATGATCAGAATATTTTTTAAATGTGAAAATTCATTTCCAAGCAGGATGGGATAAAAATGACAGGATTTATCTTTCCATTGGAAACAACCAAAAATCATACAAAATATATGAAACAATTGTTTGGGGAGCAGTGAACATGCTCCGGGAGAGCTGTGAAAACCTGCAGAGGCTCCCCCTTCAGTATGTAGCAATCTACTGATCATCATGTGCCTATGAAGGAACTGCCAGACAATGAACAATTAAATATTCAAATTAACATTTGCAACAGCATCAAAAATATGAGCTACTTGAGAATAAATCTGAGAAATAAGATTTATACACTGAAAACGGCCAAACACTGCTGCGAGAACTCAAAGACCTAAATAAAAGGAAAACTATACCACATTTAGAAAGCCAAAGATCCAATTTCATTAATCAATAATTTTGGATATCAAATCAAAATCTCATTTTTCTTTTAAGAAATTAACAAATTGACTCTAGAAGTCATATGAAAAGGATATGTGTCAAAAACATCAAACTAACTCTAAGGAAAAAAACTAGAGGTGAACTATCACCCTATTTCAAGACTTTTTATAAAGGCACATTATGTGGCATTGGTATACAGACAAGCAAATAGATACAAAGGCTAGGATAGGTATCCAGAAACAGATCCTCCTATGTATGGACAACTGATTAGTGACAATGGTGCAAAGGTAATTTACTAGAGAAAAGATAATCTTTTCAACAAGTGGAATTAAGTATGGAACTACCATTTGCAAAACAAAAACTTTAAACAAAAACAAATTTTATAATTAATGGAAAACCTAAACCTAAAAAACTCTAGAAGATAATATGAAAAATCTTGGTGACCTTGAATTAGGCAAGGATGTCTTAGATATGATATCAAAAGTAGGATCCACAAAAGAAAAAAATATTGATGAACTAGACTAATTAGAAATTAAAACATCTTCCCTATGAGAGATACTGCAAGGAGAATGAAAAGATGTCATAGATTTAGAGAAAATACTTGTGAATCATATGTCTGCTATGTAAGACATATGATTGAACAAGATGCTTGACCAAAGAAGATGTCCAGGGTCATTAGTCATTAAGGAAATTCAAACGAAACAACAATGAGATACTTCCACACATGAAAGTGGCTAAGATTTTAAAAACTGACCATATCAAGAATGTGGAGTAACTGGAAATCTCATTCAGTGCTGGTGAGAACATCAAATGGCACAACCATTTTGGAAAGCAATTTGGCAACTTCTTAAATGTTAAATATCTATTTATCACACATCCAGACATTTCACCGGTAGGTATTTTACCACACACACACACAAAAATGAAAATGGATGCCCATATAAAGACCTATATTCAAATGTTCATAGTAGCACTATATGTAATTGCCCAAACTACAAACAACCCAAACATCAACTAGCAGATATACGGATGGACAAACTGGTATATCTATACACTGGAATACTCTCAGGAATAAAAAGGAATGAAATGTTGATATGCATAATAAAATAAACAAATCTCAAAATAATTATAAACATTGATCCCCCCCCAAAAGAAGCCCAAAATATATTATAAAAGGTAAAACTGCATGTCATACCACACCATTTATGTAAAATCCCGAATGGAAGTTAATGTATAATTACAGAAAGCAGAAACGTGCCTGGTTATGGGAAGGGGTTATTATCTTGATGGTGGTCATGGTTTCCCAGTGTATACATATGTCCACATTTGTCAAATTCCACACTATAAATATGTTCAGTATTTGATTTAATTCTATCTCAATGAGGGAGAATTTTTTCCTGAAGTGAAAAGACCTTAAGTTCCTCCTCCCTATAAGCAAATGTACAAGAAAATGCATATGAAGATGGGAGTAGCAGAAACAATCAGAAACACAAATTCAAGTCCTTCTCTGATTCTACATGCACAGCACACAGATCTAAAAAATGGAACTTACCATTTTTCCCACATACAGAGACTGTAATGCTATTATGTGATTCAACTAGATGATGGAGTTTTACAGATTGCTGCAAAGGAAGGGAAAACAGAAAAGGGTTATTTGTTTGAGTACAGGACCCAGGTATTACTCAGTGAGGTGTTAGCCTTCTGCAAAGAGAGAGTACTGTCTTATTGCCAGATGGATATAAAGGACTATAAAGGACTGAGCAACTAAGGAGTCACCTGAAAAGAATCTTCAGCAACAGGAAGTATGTGTTTTTTAGCAAAAAGGAATTTCCCAAGATGCTTTTTTCACCCAGAAGAGTTTTTGAAAACCACAAACATACATACAGTTCTTTAAGTGGGTAAATAGTGCCCCGAACATTTGTCATTTGATACCTGTTTAGACCTGTTTAGCCTGGCATACTAAGCATTACTTCTGCTTTTGGGCTTTTGGGACTTCATATCAGAGTTCCTCATCTATAACTTCATAAGGAGTTGGGTGGTTCCCACTATTTTTTTGTAGAATTTGTCATTCTAATGTATGAACTGTATGGGATGTTGGCAGTGAATCAATAAAAAGAGACAAAAGAAATATATGATGAAATTATACTGAATTAAGGAACTGTTGAATGCAAGACCTCTACCTGATTCTAAGGGTTTAAAGTTCCCATTTACTGTGTTCCTTTTTTAATCATGATTTTGTCCCTAAATCTCCAAGTTTCAAATTATTTACAAATCAGATAAATATGGCTAAAGAATGCTTAACAGAATAGGACAAAGTCCAAGAATGTTCTGCTACTAGTTTATTCTTTTGTTCATTTGTGCATTCACTTAACAAACGTGTATTGAGCAGCCTTTAAATGCCAGGGTCTATTGCTAAGAAATGAGACAGAATGGGAAATAAGAGAGATATGGGTCTTAGCATCAGGGAATTTATAACCTGCTGAGAGAAATACATTTTAATCAAGTAATCACATACATAAATATATAATTACAATCAGCAATAAGGAAAAATAAGGTGCTTTTGGAGAACACATGGCAAAGGGAATCAAGGAGAATCTTGAATGCAAAAAAAGTGACGCCGAAGCTAAGGCATGAGTAGGAGTTGTTTAGTCAAGGGGATGGGGGCGAATCACGGAGGTGGAAAGAAAGGACAAATCTAGATGACATGTCCAAGTGCGCTGTGGCTAGAAAAAAGAACGTGCTTCGGGGAACAGACTCATGGGGCTGGAAGAATTGAGGCAGGAGGTGAATTAAGAGCAAATCAAACTACAAGGACAGGCAAACACACAGGGGCGTCAGTTCACAAGCACAGGAGGAGCAGTGGTCCTCAGAGATTGGTCTGGGACCACCTCGGGGATTTCAAGAACTCACAGGGGGCCAAAAACTTAAAACTATTTTCATAATAACACTGAGATATCTATTGCCTTTTTAAATTTCATTCTTTCGTAAGTGTACAGTGGAGTTTTCCAGAGGCTGAATGATGTGTAATATCACAACAGCTTCAACATAAAAGCAGTTATAAAAAATCCAGATGTCTTCTATCGAGCCAAACATTTAAGAGATTTGGAAAAATGTGAAAGAACATCACTCTTACCACTAAATTATTTCTACTTCAGAAAATAGGCTTATTGTCTTTAAAAATAAAATTTTATGTTAATATATGAGATAATACTACTGCTATTGTAAATGAATTAATAAACACTTTTGAGTTTTAATTTCTAATATGATACATATTTGCAGATACAACCTACAAAAATAAAAACTCCTCAATGATTCTTAAGAATTTAAAGCAGGCGTGATTTTCTCAATAGGACCCTAAAGCTCAGGAAATAAAGACAAGAGTTAATAAATAGGATAGCATCAAATTAAAAAGCTTCGCACATCAAAGGAAACAATTAGGAATGCGAGGAGAAAAATCTTTGTTAGCCACTCTTCTGAGAAAAGATTAATATCTAGAAATATAAAGAACTCAAAAAACTTAACAAAAAACAAAATAACTCAATTAATAAATGGGCAAATGAATGAAACAGACACTTCTCAAATGAAGAAATACAAATGACCAACATTAAAAAAAAATGTTCAGCACCATTAGCAATTAGGGAAATGCAAATCAAAACTACTCTAAGATTTCATTTCACACCTGTCAGATTGGCAGCCATCAAGAATAAAAACAATGACAAATGCTAGAGAGGATGTGGAGAAAAAGAAGCACTTTTTATGCTGCTAGTGGGATGTAAATTAGTACAACCACAATGGAAATCAATATGGAGCTTCCTCAAAAGACTAGGTGTGGAACCACCACACGACCCAGCTATACCACTCCTTGTTACCATACCATAGTGTTACATGCAAACCTATGTTTATAACAGCACAATTCACAATAGCCAAACTATGGAACCAACGTAGGTGTTTTTCAATGGATGAGTGGATAAAGAAAATGTGATACACACAACACAATGGAGTTTTATTTAGCAATGGCAGAAAAATGAATAGAACTTGAGACCAACATGTTTAGTGAAATAAGCCTAACTCAGAAGGTCAAGGGTCATATTTTTCTCTCATATGTGGAAATCAGAGAGGAAAAAGGAAAGGTAGGGCAGGAGGTGGCTCATGCAAATCAAAGGGAGATGACTAGGATGAGAGGAAGTGAGGTGTGGGGAGAAGTGCTGGGGAGTGATACTGGCCAAAGTATCTTGTTAAATTGTGTGCATGTGTGAATGTGTGACAACAAATCCCATGATTATGTATAACTATAATGCACATACAAAAAATGTGGAAAGAGAAATAAAATAAAATTGAAAGTGGAAAAATAAAAAAAGAATGTCAATCTTTCTAGAGACAAAGATTTTTGAGAACTTCTGAGGCAGAGTATTAAGGTTCAGCTGTTTATCATAAGAGGAGCAATGGAAATACTTTGAAGCATTTTGGTGGTGAGAGTGTGGGACTGGTCATGTTCTCTTTGGTGTCTTAAACCATGGCTGAGTTGGCTGCATGGAGAGTGGTTTGGGGAAAGGCAGGGATGGATGCATGGATAGCAGATGAGAGAGATTATCAGACATGTGATAATGGTAAGTGGAACCACAATAGAGGTAGGATGAGGAAAGTGAATGATACCAAGAGACATTTAGAAGGGAAAATCAGTAGGACCTGCCCCATGATTGAGAGGGAGAAAAAATAAAAGCAGATTTCTGGCTTGTGCAACTGAATGGGTCAGTGAGGTACCTCACCAAATATGCTGGGTTTAGAGTAATTTTGGAACGTCGAGGTAAGGATTACAAAGAGGTTGTTGGGAATATGATCCTGGAACTCAAAAGTAGTATTTGGAATTGAGATGTATAAAGATTTGAAAGTCCTTAGCAGTTTTCTTTAGAAATCACTGGTATAGGCAGCTATAAAAACAATAAAGAATCTCTCATATACTCACATGAAAAGAGCCTGAAGACAAAGCAGTAATGATTTTCCAAACTAGCAAGGTAGAAAACAAGATAATTATGCTATCTTGCATAAGAAAGAGCAAGGATCACTTGAGCCTGGAAGTTTGAGGCCTGCCTCAGCCTCCCATTAGCTAGGACTACAGGTGTACAACATCTGGCTCTTAGTTCCTTTTTTATGGCTGATTCTCCCATATCCGGCCTTTAAGAAAATGTGTACCTCAAATTAAATGTTATGTGAAAAAGCATATGGTGTAAAAGATCCACCATCTTTTTCCCTTCCACCTAGTCAATGACTCTTATTAGTGTCTGACATATTCTTTCAATAAAACTTTTAGGCAAAGAATGCAAATGCAAATCCAAACATATGTCTTTTTTTTCTTTCTTTCAAGAAAAATTGCTCTGGGGACTATAACATCAGAAAGAAAAACACCAACAATCCAATAGAAGTTAATAAAGGACGCAAATATTTCACAGTAAAAGATATACAAATAGTTTAAAGTATGAAGAAATTCTCAACTTGTGGTGGAAAGCATGCTATTAAAGCTATAACGTTCTATCACTTATATTGACGAAGATAAGGGAAACAAACACTCCTTTACTATTGGAAGGAGTATAAATTTGTGTTACTTTTTAAGAGGCATTTAAACAACATGTATTGAAATAAAGCATCTAGTTTGTTATAGACTAAGTAATTCCAGTTGCAGAAGTTTTATATCTCTATATTGATATAGATATTTATAAACATATGTACCATATACATGTTTATATGTAATACAAATGACATGTATGTAATATGGATATATATAGATATGTGTATACACATATAGATGTAGAGGTGAGAAAAATACTGTGCAAGAATTCTCATTGCAGCTTTGTTTTAGTAGCAAAAGACTAGAAACAACCTAAGTAGCTATCAATATTAGTCTATTCTAAAGACCATGGTTGATCTAGAGAAAACATATTTGTGCAGATATAAAGATAATCAAGATATATTAGGTTAAAAATGCAAGTGCCAAACACTACATAGTGTACTTCCATTCTGAAAAACAAATTAATGCTGTGCATTTAATATTAAGAAAAGTATATACAACACCTGGCCTCAGTAGACAACTCTTGAAAGGAGAGTTGGACACCAGGAAGTTCCCCCAATGGGAGAGAGTCTTAATTTTCATTCACACTGTTTTGTTCTGTTTGAAAGTTACTTTTATCATGGACTCATATTGCCTCCTATTAAGGAAAACAACTAGCTAATTTTTTTAAAAGATTCCTTTAAAAATTACTACTACTGCGGTGTTCCTCCCAGATACCCCTTCCAGGTCTGAGGCTCTTATTCTCCCAGCGCTGGGAACGTTGGCTCCTGACTGCTCTTGGTAAAGCCTTTCATAAATTGCTCTTGGCCTCAGGAAGTTGTCTCACCAAGGTCACAACCTCTCTCCAGGGAGAGCTGCTTTAAATAATTCCTCGGTGTGGTGTATGAAGACCTGGCACTCTGACTTTGATTCAGGACGATTCTGAAGAAAGATTCTGGTTTCCAGAACTGGAATTAGCTTTGTTGTAAATACATTGCTGTTCAACTTCTCTCCCAGCTTCTCTTCCTCCCTCCTTCTCTCTCTTTCTCCTGTTTTCCTCACTCATTCTTTGAAAATGTTGTTGAAAGCATTTCACAATAAAATTCCCACATGCAAAAATATGCTTTTTTTTTTATTTTAAAACTACCTATGCGCTTTAGGATCATAGTGTCAAACCTTAAGCAGTTTGTTTAAATGGAGATGTGAGGAGAAACCAGGTCAGCATGAGTGTAAAGTGAGAGGAGGGTGAATAATGGCATCGGCAGGCATAAAGAGTCTAGAAGTTTTACAGTAAAAGAAGATGAGACAAGCAACTGCTGAAGATATAAAGAATTGCTTTGTTTGAACTTTATTTTTCAGTTGGAAGAAGCTTGGGAGTGCTAAACACTGATGGGAAGACTCTTGTGGAGACAGAGAAAGGGAGTCATTCATGGGCTACATGAGCACCAGGAAGGTGGGAGAGGACTGTATCTCAGGTGGGGGCAGAAGGCACTTCCTCCACTTCACTGAAAGGACAGAGAAAGCAGGGGCTGGAGAGATGGCTCTTCTGGCAATTGGAGAGTGGGGAGGTGAGCAAATTTCTATTTTAGGCTTCCATTGTCCTGTGATGTGGGATCATCTGCTGAATTAGAGAAAAAGTGGAATATGGAAAACGGGCATTCCAGAAGCCTGAGGAGAGACTTGATTTGAAATCTCAGCTTCAGAGAAGGGGAGAGCACCTTGATCAGAGAGGTATAGAAAGCTTGCCCAGATAAGGCTGTCACCTATGGGTTTGTAGTGTGACCAACTAATCCGTTCTGCGGGACTTTCTTCCAACAGCCCCTAGATCCTCTATCGCAGGCATGAAGAAGCTGGGAGTTGGACTGGAGTTTTACAAATGCTCCAAACATAAAGGGCATGTTCAAATTAAGTTCATAAAAAAACAAACTTCTCCAACCTTCCACCAGGAAAAAATATAACCTGAAAGATTAGGGATTGGGATGTGAGGAAAGAGAAAGGACTAACTTGTTGAGCATTGGCCATTATATAATTCCAAACTTGAACCGGGCAATGACTATTTCATGTTTCTCCTTTTCAAGAAAATTTTAATGAAGCACTAATGCTCCCTTTCTGAGACCACAGGCTTAGTGGGGAAACTCACCTCTCTGAGATCATACACTGTCAGAGCTATGGAAATGATGGACATGATTATGATGGCAACGGCATATTCTTTATAGTCTTCACTAAACCACAGACAGACACTGAAGAGTTGAAATATATAAAATGGATTTAGAACCTGTTGGCAGACATAAAACACGAAGACAAGGGAGATATTTAGGCCTCACACATAGCTATTCATTGACTTGTTTTCATAGTCGTCTCCATGACATAAATCACCCCACATCATATGTCATTCTCCTTATTATATTTAGTCATCAGTCATGTCCCAGACACTGTGCTAAGCAACTTTGTCTGAATTTGCTCCTTTCATTCCCATAATTACCTTATTAACCAGAAGTTATTACTTATCTCCATTGTAAAGATAAAGAAACTGAGCCTTAGGTCTTGAGAAACTTGCCCAAGGTCACACAGCTGTGGTTGTCAAAACTGAAACCCATGCAATCTGACCCCAGAGCACTTGCTTTTAATCACTGCCATGCTTGACAATTTACAAAGTAGTTCCTCCTGTATCATCAGGGTGACCATTACATTAAAGAGTAGATATTATCCTCTCCCATTTACATTCGCATTAAAGAGTAGATATTATCATCTCCCATTTACATTCGCATTAAAGAGTAGATATTATCATTTCCCATTTACATTTAGTGGTCTTCAGAAAGGTGAAGGGTTTGTTCAGGTTGACACAATGAAAACACCTTCTATTGTTCTTCTCTATGACATCGGAGTGGCCACATTTGAAGCCATTAAAAAGTTTACATTCATGGATGAGTTGACCATGTTTTCCCTTATGTAGAGACCTGAGCTGAAAGTGGTAAGCTACAAGGAAGCATCTAGAACACTGGGAGAGAACAGATGTCAACCCCAACAGCTGTGATCCTACTTTGGTTAAAAGCCTTTTGTACCCTTCCTCATATTCCCTCTAGTTGTTCTGTGTCTGTTGAAAACAAGAATTATAATTCTTGCCTCGGGTTAGTGATGAAGCACATAGAACTTTTCCTACCAGTTTGTTTTGCTTTCTTTTATGCTTAAAACATCACTGAAAATATCCAGAAAGGACCTTCAATGTAGTAAGCTATATTTTTAAGGCAAGGAGAAATGGAGGTGGAACACAGGGCAAGACCCTCAGCACTGCTGCATGGTTATGGTGTAAAAGATTATAAGCCCATACAGAACTCAAGAGAAAAAAATTAAACTTGGCAAATGAAGGTCAAGTTCTTCTCTGCCTCTCCCATGTATATTGAGATCGGTAGAACTGAAAAGATAGCTTTTTTCTCCCTATAATTTTGGACATTGAGGAAATTGTATACATTGCCTAAGAAAAGGATTGATACATAGACATATATGTTTATATAGAATTTGTATATATTATATGCACATAATACATATAATTTTGGTTTCACAAAGTTAAAACAGGCTAAGCAGCATCAAATTAAGAAAGGAAAAGAGGAAAGGAAAATCATATTTATCCAGTCATCAATAATAAGTAGACACATGAGCATTGCAGCCTAATATTATACCAGGTAATGTGCAAAAGAGGAACTTGAAGAAAAGGGTAGATGAGAGATATGAGGAAATTATGCCTGACATTTAAAAAAAAAATCTCCCAATTATGGTTACTTATTAACAAGTAACATTCCTGATTGCTTGACCAGAACCAAACTCTTTATTTCCTGTCTAATGCAAAGAGAAAATCCTGGAGAAATTACCTCCTTGATGAGCAGTTTCCAAATAGGTGTGATTTCAACATCAATAGTATTAGGCCCACATATTAGCCTCCTACAGGGAGAGATCACACACAGTTCATTCAGTCACTACAAAGGAAAAGGAAGCTCATTCCCTGCCCATTCAGAAAAGGCCTATTCCATGATCCCTTTCTCACTTCTGGCATCTACATAAGCCTCCCTTATTCTATAACTCTTCCACCAAGCTCAAAATAACAGAAGGCTCCCAAGTGCAAAAATAATAAACATAATTATCTTATTTCTATTGAGCTAGACTTTACCATAGGTCTAAATATTTCTGTAAGTGGCAATTAGGATATTTCCTCTCACGCATTGTCTCATTCAAGTAGTTTCAGGATTAGCATCTTCTCAACTCTGTCTCTCCCTGCAGAAGTGGAGCAGGGAGATCACTAATATAGAATGGTTTTACTTGTAAGGAAATGCTGTCCTTTATTTTCTTACTCTTAGTCAAAAGTTCTGGAAATTCTGTAACACGTTTTAATGTGAATAGAAAGGTCCTGGACTCTCAAAAATAGCTCAACACAAAATTCTTCATCCTAATTGAAGACCCTGAGCTGCACTTCTTTGATCATGTAGAGGAATGGTATTTCACCAGTTATTTTGCTGCTGGAAACACTAACTACTTTTTGTGACTTCCATATAGACACTGGGATCAAATAGCTTTGCTGAATGTATTAGAGTAGTGTTCCTCAAATTTTAATGTAAATACGGATAATCTGTATGATCTCATTAAAATGCAGATTCTCGTTCAATAGGGGTAAGATATGTTCTGAGACTCTGCATTGCTAACAAACTCCCAGGTAATGCCGATGCTGCAAGGCTTTGGTTCTCCTGAAAGTACTAGAAATGGGGCAGGGAGCAGTGTAAGAGACATGGAAACTTAGGCCCATTAAGGCCTTTATGAAGTCCTTCTCCCACTATTACCATTGGGAAACGAGGGCCAAGAGAGAAAATACTTGCTCAAAGACAACAGACTCTTGATATTCCAGTGCCCTTCCTAAACTTTGCTTCTCTGCCTAGTAATTGATCTGGGGTTGCGAAGGTACACATCTTGCATGCCATTTTTCTGATGCTCCATAATTGCTATATAATTTTACTATCATGATATTATATGTATTTCCTGATTACAATCAAAACAGGCTCAGCTCTATTATTATAGTAACCTTGAGAAGCATTATGCAGAATAGAGTGCTAAACCTATAGTTGAAAGTATGGACTCGGTTTTTCCTATATCTCTCCCATCTTGTGACCTCCTCCAGATCATTAAACCTCTCTGGGCCTCAGATTTCACATTTGTTATGTGGGGATAATGATGAGCTCTGTTCTGCCTTACAAGGTTGCTTTGAAGATGCATGAGGTAAGGTAGGTGAAAGCATTTAATTTAATACTGCTAAATAGTGTTGCAAGGTTTTCTGACATTAATCAACTAGAGTAACTGCTTACTGAGCTTTTTTTTTTTTTTGACTAAGAGTGCTTTTGAGCTAATACAAACAATAATATGCATGATACCTAATTTCTTGTTCTTCTCTTGTTAGACCTGATCCAAATCTTAGATGTATCTTGGCAGAACTGAGCCAGTCTTCCAACGAGCTAAAATAATAATGAGAAGGTTGCATTTAGCAATAACATTTTGAGATAACATTTTTCTTCTTTGGGTGCACTTGCTAAAACAACTTACCCAATTTTTTGGAACTGTCCTTCTAAGTTATTCCAAACATATCTCATTTTCTGCACTTTTATGCATCTCACCTGCAAGAAAAAAGCACTAAGAAAATCTCTATTTTGTGGATCGGAGAATATGCAGCAACTCAGCGTCTAAAGAAGCATTTATAAAGAAGCAAAGATAGAACCTAAATACTTAACTAAGATTTTATCTTTCCCCAACTGTTCTTATTCTTTCCAGCTACACAAATGGCATTCTTATTAGAAATCATCAATCAACATCTATCATATATGAATAACAAAATCTCATTCTTTACATTCTACTGCCTTATTATACTAAGTAAACAAAATGCATTTCAAAAAAGAACATTAAGCCATATAGTCTGGTATGTGTATGTCAAAGAAATAAAAATATTATAAGTTTAAAAACATTCTTAAAATGTTGTAGAAATATAGAGAGGGCAGATGACAGAGGGTCTATGGAGGAGATGACATCTGAACTGCAGCAGTGAAGGGTTGGAAAGATTTTGCTCGGATGAGAAGTAAAGAGGGAATTTTGGAGACATTGTGCACTATTAGTCGAGTGGGAGGAGGCAGGAGGGTAGGGCTATTCAACTGCAGAATGAAGAATTAAACTGAAAAGATAAACTAAGGCTACATTATGAGCCGTCTTCAATGCTAGAATGAAGCATCTGGAACCTTCTGTACCAGGCAATAGATTTGTGCAGTAACCTATAGAAGAGGCGCTGAAGAAGATTAGGCTGGCAGCAGATACTAAGGGAGAGAGAGGAAGTTAGTGAAAGAAAATATGGTCCAGGAAGTGAGGCTCTGAGGGTGTTAGTAATGGAAAGGAAGGAGGATTAATGCTTATAACAATTGTTCTTTCATACTTCAGAATTGTTTAAGAAACTCTATGTAGGAATCTGAATTTCCATGAACTGGTGACCTCACTAGAGAAAACAGTGGAACTTCCATATCAATAGGAAGCAATGGCTACAACCTCAGGTTCCTCATTGGAAGTTTTGGAGGTGCTTTGAAAATTGCTGCTGCCTGGGTCCCATAGCAAGAGATTCTAATTTAATTTGTCTGCAGCACACCTGGGGCATAAATATGTTTAAATTTCCCCTAGGTAATTTTAATGTACAGCCAAAGCTAAAGAACAGTATTCAAGACTTCCTTTTGTGGCAATTCTGATACTTGTGTCCTTGAGAACTTCAACTAAAATTCCCTGCATCTCAGTTTCTCCATGAATAAATTGAATTGACCGGTCAGAATATGCCTAAGTTCCTCCTCAGTTCCTTTCTCTAAATTCTGTATGTGTGAATGCTATTAGATAAAGTCTAAGACAGAAAAAGGCATATAACTGGTACATAATAAGTGCTCGATACATTTTTATTAAACAAGAAAATGAATGCTCTGTTAAACCACACCTCAACTAGAACTAGAGTTTAAATTTCTAAGTTCTAAGACCTAGGTTACCTCACATGAATGGTAATCCTACTCAGTAAGTACAAAAACACACATATTTAATTAAGAGTTACCAAGAGTGTTAGATGCCATATTTTTAAATTTTACAGAATGGATTTATTTCAGTGAGGTTGGTTGCAAAATAAATTATTTCAAAACATACCCTATTGTCACCAGGGATAATACCTAATACGTTCCTCATAAGCTGCAAATTAAGAGGGGGAAGAGTATTTGAAAGTCAACTTGCTTTCCTTTTTGGTATTCCCTGCAATTTTGAAAATAGTACTACTAATTGCAGCTCCTATTTCTGAGCATGTTATAGCTTATTATTAGTCTTCCTTATTTTTTTATTTTATTTTTATTGTTTTTATTTTTTTGCGGTGCTAGGGATTGAACCCAGGGCCTTGTGCATGCTAAGCAAGCACTCTACCAACTGAGCTATATCCCCAGTCCTAGTCTTCCCTATTATTCTTATTATAAGGCAGACCATATTTTCAGTTTTGCTTTGCACCTAAAGTTCATTGTGATTATGTCACTCACAAGGCTTGAATCTTAGCTCCAGCCCATGTGGCTTCAAAATTCAGGCTTGTGAAGGATAAAAGACTTAAGTTAGTTTCAAAATAAAATCTAAAAATTCCTTAATTTCGGGGTCCAAGATATATAGAATGAGAGTTGGCTACTTTTTAAATTCCATATATTTGAAAATCTGTATTAAAAAATTTTTAAAGGACAAACTGGTGGAATTTGAGGACCCCTGCCTCAGTTAGAGAACCTGCATCAAGAGGCTGTGAAACCACAGACTGAGAAATTTGTAAACCAGACACGAAACTTCTGCAGATAAAGGCAGCAACAATAAGGAACAGAGGTTCCTGGTGAGTTCTACCTCAGGTGAGAAAATGAATTCCATTTTCCACTCTCTGCCTAGAGTTATCTGCTTCCCTCATCACCCTCAGAACTTCTGGAAGCTAGTAATGAATGTTTAGTGCAACGTTTGCAAGGGGTAAATTTATTTGCCATTTCCTGGAACTTCAAACTAGGAAACAGTAACCAGGAAATTAAGTATCTTCTGTGGGGTGAATTTCACTTTTCTGCTCAGTAATCTGGAAAATTTCCTCTTCCCAGGATTCTCCCTCTTCATTTCTTGTTGGAATAAGTATGAGTGTACCCCTGTCAGGTGAAGCACTGGATTTCGGTTTTTCATGCAATCCTACAAAATGGTCCTTAGAGTCTCCTCTTAAGCTGCATTTGAAAACCTAACGTTGTTCTTTATCACGGTCTCCACACAGCCCATTAAAGTCTCCATATTCCCGTAAATGGTTGCATCTTGGGATTGTTGCTTTTATTGTCACTCCCATCTGTGTCTTCATGGCTGAGCCTGTGACATCTTCTCTAACTTTGGTAAAAGTTTTAAATCTTACTAGAAATCTAGTTCATTGTAATTCAGAGATCACCTTAATATCCATTTTCACATTTAGGATCACAACAACTCTGAGAAACAGGCAGAGAAAGGAATTTGACTCTCATTATATAAATAAGCAACTCAAGCCTCAGGGATGCAGTAACCAGCCAAACGCTCCTGTTCTAGGCTGATAAATGAAGACATCTTGCTGGCATATTGAAACTTCATATTTCAAGAACTCTGTCCTTCCTCACATTGTTTGTTTATTTGAGAACAGTTTTCTTTTTACTTATTTATTAATACAGCTAAACATGCTATAATTTCAGGGTAATAAAACTCTGAGGACACGTTCCCAGCATTGATCTGGGACGCCAAGGACTTCTCCAGGTGAATGGCCACCTAAGGGGAGGCAATCTGTCCTTTGGGGGTGCCTGATCTCTTTTGGTTTTGTTTATTTTAGCAGTCAAGACAACTGAGTGGTAACAATTAGCAATAGAGAGACTTCATTATTTAAAAAATTAACCTCGAGCTCATAAAACTAAACAGCCAGGTGGATATAAATATAAAACATTCTTCTAAAATGCATTTTAAATATGAATGTTAGCTAGTCATAACTGAAGCAAAAAGGGAGTAACCCATGTCCCTTTGAATGACACAATTAAAAATAAGGTCATTTCGCAGACATGAAAAAACTCCTTGGAATATTCCTGAATGATTATCTTTACTGCAAGATTAACCTTGCTATATACCTTATCAAACAGGGACTGATCCTATTAAGAACTGACATGTATTGAGCATCCACTATGTACCTGGCACTATATTAATCTTTGTATTCCTTAACTTACTGAATTTTATCAACTAATATTAGAGACAGGCATCATTATTGTTTTATAGATGAGAAACCTGAGATTCAACAGAGTTAAGAAATGTATACAAGGTTGCATTGTGTAGAGGATGGAGATCAGATTTGAACTGAGCTCTGTCTGGCTTCAAGGTGCATGACCTTTACAAGGGCCTATCCTGTCAATTGAGAGTTAGTACAGTGAGGGACCTGAATTTAACCTTATATATGAGAAGAGGGAAGTTTAAATTTCTCCAGCATCAACCATAGCCATAACTTTACTTACCTTTAGGTCTGGCTTTCTGATGGCTCTATTTATGATATACTCCTCATCTGTAATGAGAGGGTGGTCAGGAGTAAGACCAAACGTGCTGCTTAATGTTGACAGGTGGATCCACGCTACCTTTTTCGAAGAGTAAGTTTGGAATTCATCCTGCAGAAATAGACATCAACCCCACCGTGATGTTAAGAGAAGTCATCAGTCTAAAATTCAATCTGAAAAACATCCTTTTACTATAAGTCTGTAAGTTTATGGAGTTAGTGAACACTTTTGGAAAGATTCTATGCCTTTGAAAGATGGTAGACATAGACTCAGGAGGAGAGAAAGGTTTGCCATGTTTTTAAGGAATCTGGATATGAATAGGAGGCACTGACACAGGTGGAGGCCCAGGCGTCAGGAGGCACATGCTCAGTTAGGAGCTACTTTCCTCCATTGCCTTCCTGTCCACAGGGCTTCAGCCACAGGCAGAATTTCACAGGAATGAAAACAAGCATTCCATGAGTTTCTGTGGATCTCCAAATGTGAGCAAATTAAATCAATTAAATCATCCCCACCTTTCTAGGTTTGTCTCAAAGTCTACCTCTTTCAGGATGGCTCCTTTATTACCTGCCCACCAGGAGGAAAACAAAAAAATGTCACTATGCCAACTCCAAATGATTTTAACCATCCCTTTCTTGTGTTCCTAATTATTTTCTGCTTGTATTCTTCTGGTCCTTTCAGATCGCCTTGAAAGTGGGACCATGCTTTATTGTTCTTTATCTCCTCCTCAGTGTGGAGCTGGAGACCTGCTTCATGAGAGTACAAAAAACAAATGAAAAAGACTGACTGCCTGAATGAATGCGCCCAGAGGTAACTGTGGCAATGTTAGCACGGGCAGGACCCAAGAAGGTCCCTTCTTGCAGAACCCTAATTGAAACCATTTCCTTTTGCAGTTCCCTGGTGACTTCATCACAGAATAAAGTTAGAAGAGCAGCACCGGATTAACAGATACCACAATGGTCCTTAGAGACCAATGTGATAATGACAGTAATTATTATCTGAATGGGTAAAGGCTAAACATAAAACCAACTTGGATGTCTGATAAACCTGAGGAACTAAGCAGGATGACAAAGGAAATCAAGCCCAGGAAGTCAATGCTGGGGAATGTAGATCAGAGCAGGGAACTACTTCTACTGCCCTTTTTTCCTTGAAGACTATCTGATCTGACTACAAAAAGTGGAGAGGAGAAAGCACAGGGATTGTCCTAAACCTCCTCTATGGATCCTCCTCAGGAGTGTCCACCTCTGCACCTTTGCTCCTGCTGCTTTCTTAGCTTCGAATATACTACTCTCTCCCTTCCTGAGGCCTGACACAGCCACATCCTGGACATCCTTCAGAGTCCGGCCCAAAGACCTTCCTTATCTCTCTGGGCCTTCCCTCCTCTACACCATCAGTGAACTCGCAGTCTGCCCTTTGTCTGTCCACCTTGTCACTCGTCTTGGGCTCTGGGTAGGGACTGTGTCTGATGCTTGTCTGTGCTCTAACCAGGTGGAGCACAGATTCTGAGAGGGAAAGAGAAAGATGACGATCAGGCAGGGAGGGAGAGAGGGAGAGAGAGATAGATAGATTTGGGGGAGCAAAGCAAAGGAACAGGGGAGAGAAGAGGAGAGGAAGGGGAAACTAACTAATGAGAAATTTGAAAGTTAACAAATTTTAAAAAACTAATGAAATTGTCTATTACCCTGTGTGAGGTGAAAGACCACTAAATCAAACCAAATCAAATTTGCTATAGAGAGCCTAAGAGTGACTGCAGAGAGCTAAATTTCCAATAACTGAGCCACTAAACTAGTGGCTTTCAGGTATGGTACAGTTAGCAACCAACTCTCTAGAACACACCTTGACATAGTTTGTGTTACATAGCTCTGCCTTTGACCTCATCGAAGGGGTTTTGCTATGAGAAGAACTTCAAGTTTCTAACGACAACAGTAATAAAAATATTTAGCACTCACTACCTTACAGACACACAGTGCTACCTATGTACTATTTCATTTAATGCTTAAAAGCCCAATGAGATAATTACCTCAATTATCCTCCCATTTTATAGGTGAGTAAATGAAAATACACTTGACAAGTATTAGAGCAGGAATTTAACAGTCCACTATACCCCTGCTGGCCCCCTCCATATTACCCCCCATCCTACAGTTTGCTTTAAAAAAAAATGAATGTTACTTTATACATTTAACCTGAACTAAGACTTCCAAATAATGAAGTCTCAATTTAAAAACTTGATAAGAAAACACATAATTTGTTGGTAAATGAGAATGAGGCAGGAGGATGGCAAGTTCAAAGCCAGCCTCAGCAAAAACAAGGTGCTAAGCAACTCACTGAGACCCTGTCTCTAGATCCATACAAAATAGGGCTGGGGATGTGACTCAGTGGTCCAGTGCCCCTGAGTCCAATCCCTGATACCTCCCTCACCTTCTGCAAGAAAAGACCAGAGACCTGTAGCCACCAAGTGAGGACAAGTGAGAAGACAGCTATTCTTAATCCTTTTATGTGAATTAAGATACTATCAATGAGTACATTTCATATGATTACTTAGCAGTTTCTATAAACTTTTTCTATCTATTATCTTATTTTAGATTCATGATTCTTCAAAGTCAGTATCATCTCCATTGTGTAGATGAGAAAACTGACCATGAACAGGGCTAAGAATTATTTGATCCAGTCTGATATTGGTAGTTGGGTAAAACTGGGACCTGATTCCAGGTCTTCCCAGTCCAAATTTTGACTCCCTTCTCTTTATTTCAACAAGTTGTCCCATGGTATTTGTGACTTGTGTGTGGGAAATCACCTTGAATTCTGTACTATGTAAGAAACAACATCCAGTTTCTCACAATTTCTGCTCTCTTGGCAGCACAGAATCTGATTCACAAAATCAGGTTGTCACCCTCTGACCCTGTGTGATAACCAATAGCCTTCTAGACAACAATGCCCTAAAAGAGAAAAGCAAAGCAGACTATTGGGACTCCCCAAGTCCAGTGTTAATCCAATGCACCAAATGCACACCTTAGTCTATGTGAGTATCAAACACTGAAATTCTTCTATATACCTACATTTATTATAACTTGTGATATCACTAAACCAAAGGTGATCAGATATATTTGTGTTTAAGATCCTTTCCTATTGTCTCCTTTACTTCCTAGCCCAATAACTCTGAATAACAGAAAATAGAATTCTATAGACAAAATAAAAGTAACAACAGTTAGGCAACCACTTTTCTTAGAGTAGGGTAGTGACACTACCTTTTCTCTCCTTTTTTTAGATTTTATTTATTTTTGCTTTTACAGACTGCAACTAACTTCTCTCTTGTTGACTATTCTTTTGAGGACTCTGTCAAATTGTCCAGCATTTTAGGGGAAAAAAAGGCAAAGGTATGGAAGGAAAGTTCTGCCAATATGAAATGGTCACTTTGGGTAACATCTCCATCATCTCTCAGGTTTCAGTTTGATGTTATATGTTATGGGAAGACCGCAGACGGGAGACCTGAGTCCAGATGTCAGTTCCACACTGCCGTGCAACTCTCTCAACCTAATTTCCTTTACCCAGGAAAGTAGTATTAATAATACCACATTTCATGAATATTTGAAGGATTAAGTGAAGAAATGTATAATGCAATTGGTCCAAGGTCTGACCCCTAACAAGGTTGATACAAATGCCTCTTGTTCACAACTTGTTCCTGAGATCTTTCTATAAATAGGAACTTATTTTTCCTCTGAGAACTTTGGAATCTGACAGTGCCTTTGTTTTTCCTTTCTGGAGAAGCAGCATCTTTACCTGAAAATGACTTCTTCCACTTTAGTCTGTTTCCCAGTTCTCCTCCAAGCATTTAGTAAACTGTAAAATCCTTAAATTCACTAGAGGAGCTACTATTTTAATTAAATAATTGGCTTGTAATGCGAGTAATACAAATTGTTTGCCTAGCAAATCTGGACTCACTCAAGTCTCACTGAACAGACTTTACCTCCCCTTCATCAAAAGAATTGACCAGATACGTTCCTCAACTCTAAAAGAACAGGTTTCAAAATAATTGAAGAGTGCATTTCCAAAGTTGAATGTACACAGAGAACCTATGTTTGACCTGGGAAGACAAATAGAGGAACAAAGTGGCCATTGTTTATTTCCTGGGGACTTGCACTGTCTGAACCTGGAAATGCCAGACGAACTTTTACATTTGAATGAATTGTATTATCTTGCTTATCTTACTTCAAACTTTTCCTGAAAGTACTTCAAACTTTGGAATTTAAAAGCAGTATAATGGTCATTTTAAGTTCAGGCTGGTCCTGCAACTTCTCTTGTGTGTTTAGTACACACACATACAAACAAATGTTGTACTGAGATTGCCATAAATAGATGAAGTAGCCCATTGCAAAGTTCCAAAGAGGCACTAGAAAATGAGTACTTTCCTCTTACAGGTGAGCACCTTGCAAAGCTAAATTGATGAACTCGAGTGAGGTGAAGTACTTAAGTATTATGGTGAAAGTAATGGTAACTTAAATTTTTCAGTCTCCTCTAAAACACTGCACTACCTTAACAGACCCACAACTTTTGTAAAATACTATTCTTTCTATGCATATCATTTTTTTTCTCTTTCTCTTTCCTCATTTTGGACAGATCCATTTGATGTTCTTGACACCCTGACCTAATATACCCCATGGTGCTTAGCTGAAAAACATTGACATTGGCTAGAATATTGGATTTAACTAAAAGATATATGGAGAAATTTCTAAACATTGGAGAAATTGCACACTGCTTACTATCTGAGTACTGTTGGGACATATTAACCAAAAAATAAATAAATAAAAGGAGTGGTGCAAATCAGTAAGTCATATGACATTAAAAAAAAAAAAGGCTGTATCTATGTTTATATTCTTAATAAAAAGACAACCCAGAATAACTCAGCATATTTATTTTGAAAAATTGTGTTTTTTGGTTTATTTGTTTTGTAGTTGTTTTCTGAGCAGAGAGGGGGTAGTGGATTAGTTGATTCATTGTCTGGAACATCTGGAGATGCAAAACATCTGGAGATGCAGGGTATAGTGAAAAGTTAATCAATGCCCATGGAGTGAATGCACGTATACCAGGTACAGTTTTCATCTCAGCACTTCACACATATCACCTCATATCCTCCAAAGGAGGTAGAACCTATTGCAGCCTCACTTAATGGAAGGGTAAATAGAGGCAGAGAGGGGTAGGTAACTTGCCTGTTATAGACTGGATTGGCATCCCCCAATTCATATGTGGAAATCTTAACCTCATATATATTTGGATATGAGGCCTTAAAGGAGGTAATTAAGGGTAAATGAGGTCATGAGGTGGTGCAGTAATGCAATCGGATTGATGTCCATATATAATGAAGATGAGACCCGGGAGTGTAAGAGTTCAGAGGAAAGGTCATGTGAGGACACAGAGAGAAGGTAGTCATCTGTGAACCAGGAAGACAGTCCTCACCGGAAACTAACCCTGTTGACACCTCGATCTTAGACTTCCCGCTTCCAAAAACCATAAATTCAGTTTTATGAATTTATGAAACCATAAAATTCAGTTTGGGCAGCACTAGAAAACAAATACATTGCCCATGGTTGGGAATCAAATCTAGGAACCTGGACTCCAGCCTCTATTCTTAAGAAACTTCTTAGTATTGCCTCTGTGGCATCTGGTCACTGTGCAGGGAATCACAAAATCTTCAGTTCAACTCTCCCTCAGCTCTCAGTGATTTGGCTCCTGTTGCTTACACTGTGGGCACCAGGAGCATTTCATTTAAGTGCTGTGCCTCCAGCTGTAATCTGGAGGGAAAACGGTCTCTACAGGGGAGGACCAAAAGAGACATGCACATGAATACATCTCAAATTATTAAATCACAATATAAATGGCCCTGTGTTATAAAGAACAATAGCATCAAAACTACTTTTCTTAACATAGAGTCATTGGTCAGAGGTCAGCTCTCAGAATCTCAGGATTTCTGGTTCTATGTCCAATAAAAAGCCAGGGAGAAATGGGGGTGGAGGGGTGTGCTTCAAGAGAGAGTGAGTACCCAAAAGATACGTGAAACCACGTTCTCCCAATTTCTCAACTTTAGTATTTTTTTTTTCACTTTAGTATCTTTGAAATAAAGTATTAATAGTAATGGTAAGACTATTATAGACTCCATTTCATTCAATTTATTTAATCAAACGAAATAAATATTGAGCACCTGCTGTGGCCTGGTGCTAGCTGCTATAGATAAAAAGTAAGCTACTCACCTCTGTCTTCAAAAAGCCTATAATCTGAGAAAAGTGATACCATAAGAAGGAATGTGGTGCGGCGACAAACCAACCCGGGACTCAGACAGTCAGAAGACCTAGTTCAAGTTCTTTGCCCACGTGATTTCCTCTTCTGGAGGAAGAGGCACACTCTTCTTGTGCCTCTCCCCATCAACTTTTGAATCTCATCTGCTTGGAACTCAGGAAGACCTTTCCTAATTTTATTGACTTGGTTAAATCCCTATTACATAATCCTACCCGTTACTTAACCCTTTCTTAAGTAACGCTTCGAAGAGTTAGATTTTTTATTTATTTATGTAGTGATTGGATGAACTTCACAACCCTGCCTTTGTTTATTATTATAGTCCCCTGACACACACCTGTCTAGGAGCCAGCGCTGTGACCAGCATCAGCCATCAGGAAAGAGAAACAGGGAGGGAACTCCTGACCTTGACATTTACTAGGTGGTAAAATTACTTGTTCTCTCTGTGTTCTCATCTATAAAATGGACACAATCCTGACATTTTACAGGGTTATTATGAAAACTGCATGAAATGATCAATGACAGGCTATATTATAAATTGCAGAGTGAATAGCATTTTATTACTAGGCAGACTGCCAAAGTTCAGAATGAAAACAGAGAGTTAAAAGAGAATGCAGGGCAGATGAGGAACTCCCTCCAGAACTGGGACAGTGAATGAATCAACAAAGACATGAAAGAGAAGGTCATAAATGTCTGCGGAATGAGAAGATTTCAATAAGTAGAGATAGAATACCTGCATTCTGCATTTATTCTACAGAGAATGTATGTGTGTGAGAGAGAGGGTTGACTCCTCACTAGAGTGTTGCCCTGTAAGGACAAGGATTTCCTTCCGTTTGGTTCATGGTTATATTCCCAATAATTTTAATAATGTCTGTTCCCTGTTTGATGCTTGGTAAATAGTTATTAATAAATGAATAAGCTGGTGAAAGGATGAAGGATGGAAGAAAGTTTATGGGTGAAAGCATGGAAAAACCAGTTGTCTGACTCCAATAGAAAAATGGTACTGGTGTTGGGGTGGGCTGTGAGAGACTACTCTGCTGAGGACAGAGGAGAGGCAGCAAGGGGCCTCTGAGCACAAACACGCTGGCTGATAAGGCTGCTGGTGCACTGGCAGACTTCAGGATGCCATTTGCATGGCCAATTTGCAGAGTTTCTATGGTTTCAACTAAAAGTCCCCAGCCCTGACGTCTTAAATTGAAACTGAAAGGGAAATGCTGTCATCAGAATAAAGTGCCTTGAATCAGGTCTCATAAGGAATCATCACAAAGTTCTTTGCACATCATGAGTCTTTGACAATATGTGACACACAGACAGTGAAGGGAAAAATATGTGTGTGTGTGATTCTAAAAAAAAGATGGAAACTACGGAAGTCATCTCGAGCATTTAATTCAAACTACTGATGAATGTAAATTAGGTTATTTGCATAGAAATGTAGCATCACTACAAATATTGGTTAAAATTCAGAAATGCATGAATAATGAATAAGTCTTACCTTAAAGTTTATAAAGTAAAAAATGTAAATTATTCTTATCTTTAGGAGAAAGAAAAAAATCTTGTACTTTATGGTGCTTAATAAAAAAAAAAGGGAAACCAAAAATAAACTGAATATGAAGATTTTCAGTAAGTACATCATGCCTTTTTTTTTAATGTTAAGAAATGACTACCTAATCAGTATCTGGGATAATGATCTGCAATCTTACCAGTGTGAGATTGATGATAAATACCAAGTACTGATTTTCTGATAATATGAAGAATAGATAAACAGCACATTTTGAGGTAGGAGTCACCCAGTTCTTCTTAGTGGAAAGTTGTTACAGTCCAGTTATTATAATATAATTCAAGTAAAAAATTTTAAAGTGTCATTTCAATGCAAATAACCTAGAAGCAGACTTTTAAACTATTGGTGCTCAAAGCTTATTTTTATCTAAGTCTCTGATAATAAGAATGTTTCAAATAATTGAGTTCTTGTCTAATTACATAAAAACTAATTTAGAACCTCATTTATTTGAAGGGTCTCTAGCATAAGAAATCCATTTAAAATTGCACACAAGCGCAGGTAATTAAAAATTAAAGTTGAAATCAGATGGAAAAGGCAAGATTGAAGTGGGTTGAGACTGTTCTGAGTAACTCAAGAGAGGCAGTGAAGGCAAGGGGGAATCCATAGACTTGAAAAAGATGCAAAGAACAAGGTAGAGGAGTGGGTCACAGCTTCCAAAGGCTCTGGTGGTTTTGTTTTATTTGTTTTGTTTTTTGGAGTATTTCTAGTATATGTTCATTTGCAAACGGAGCCACATGCAACCAGGAGAGAACACCTGGCTGAAATTAAAGAAGGGCTGGGGATTCCCAGTCACCAGACACCTTACCCACGTCTGCTGTCCTGGAAGGACATGCCAGGCCTGCTGGCAACAAAGGAGAACACATCTGAGCAGGGCCTTTAGGCATGGACACACCTCAAGCACAGAGAACTCTTTTGCACAAAAAGCTTTTGGAGCCACTTGAGCAATAACACGCTTGCACGCCCCCCGCCCCCCACCACACACACACATTTAAATCATCTTTGATAATCCATTTTACAGTTTGCAAATGGATTTTTATATACATAATCTCACTTCATCCTCACACTAGCCCAATAAAGAATAAGTACTAACCCCGTTTTCTAAAACTTTTTGACAAAATTTTTATTTCCTAGCTACACAAATACAGAGTATTTCATATTTTTATGGGTGCATTACAGTTGATAGAACAATGGGATTCATTGTTACATATTCATATATGCCAGCTCCATTTTTTAAGTGGAATAACTGACATCCTGAAAATTAGAAGACAAATCTAAAGCACTAGAACCTGGAATCAAAATATTTGCCTCCAAATTCCAAGAGGCACCACCTGTCTGTGTGCTGACACTTTTCAAATGTTTTACTCTTGGTAGATTTTTTTCTTGCTGCCTCTTCATTTTCCTTTTACCTATTTTCCTCTCTGTCCTTTCCTTGTCTCCCTTCCTTTTCCATTTCCTTCTTCCTTTCCTCTTACTCCTGTTCATGCCATGACTCCTCCAGCAACCTCAGAGAATTCTGCTCAGCTAGCTAGTCATTCTCAGAGCTGAAGAGTCTCTGCTTCAAAGGTTTTGCTTCTGCTGCAACAAAAGCAGGGCCCTCTGAGATCTAGTTGAGAGCTCATGGAAATACCTGCAGAGTAGAGGTAAATTCTTTCCATGCTACAAAATAACCTGATAGGTCCTTAGATTCACATAGAGGAGTGGCTCTATGAAAGGACTCCAAAACTTTGGTCCTTCATCAATATGATGTCTCCATTCTGTATTACCCAACCATAAAGAAGAATGAAATTATGGCATTCGTTCATAAATGGATGGACTGGAGACTCATGGTAAGTAAAATAAGCCAATCCCAAAAAACCAAAGGCCAAATGTTCTCTCTGATATGCAGATACTGACTCACAAAAGGGAGGGAGTGGAGTTTCACTGAATGGGTGGGATAGGGGGAAGGGAGGGGGGATGGTAGAAAGGAGGAGGGGATGTGGGAAAGGAGGAGGGAATGGGGGAAGGAAGGGAGAGGGGGAAAGGGAGGGGAGTTGGGGGGAAGGGAGGGCAGATGGGAATGGGAAATACAGTAGAATGAATCAGGCTTAACTTTCCTATGTTCATGTATGAATACACAACCAATGTAACTCCTCATCATTTACAACCACAAGAATGGCAAGTTATACTCCATGTATGTATGTCAAAATACATTCTACTGTCATGTATAATTTAAAAGAACAAATTTTAAAATTTCAAAAATAAACATTATGTCCCTATTCTGAGCCCCCCAAAACAAACCTCTCTCTACCCCACCCCATAAGATATTCAGACTGTGTAAAGGAGGGCCATTTATAATGTTTTGCTAAATCTGGATTATTTTCCTGTAGACTTTATAGAATTATAATGACTGAGCAATAAATCAAATGTCCAAGTCTCTACTCCTCTCCCAAGGACCAAAAGAGCTCCTAAACAGGAGCTATGACTATTTGCAGCAGTTTCTCCATGTGTGGTTTTTCAGAGCATTAGTAGTACCTGAGAACCTGCTGAACATGCAAACTCCTGGCCCCATCCAAACCTAGTGGATTAAACACTCCAGGGAGTGGGAGCCAGCTATTTTTGTTAATTGGCCTTCTAGAATATCCTGATGCCAGCCTTGGGAACCCTTGTCCTAAGTATAACACTGTGGGAACAGTCCTAGCCTAGGAGCTAAGACACATGGTACTTAATCCTACTTAGGCTCCTCACTTACATATGAGCTCAGGTAAATTCTGTCACTTCCCCAGGCCTCACTTTCCCACCCATCAGATGAAGAAGTCTTGTACATGCACATTCCATGAGCCTTTGGAAAGTCTGCTTTGGCGCATTACACCATCAAGATGAGCTGTCATCCTTACTCCACAATAATCTCTTGCTTTCTTGAAGTCTTGAAGCATATTCTCCAAGAACTTCTGGTTCAATTATAGTTCAACCTGCAAGTCAGTCCCTCAGCTATCACCTGTATCAGGGTCTACACGTCAGCTAAGCTGAGATCTACAACAGTAGATCTGAAAGGGAGCAGGACCCAGAAGGAGGAGTGGGCTGGTCCCAGTGCAGTAAGTCAACAGACAAACTCTATTCACATCCCAGTGTCCTGGAAGGTTAGCCCAAGCTCTGTCAGATTTCAGATTGCAACTTTTTTTTTTTTTTTTTTTTTTTTTTGCTAGTTACAAAGCTTGCTGCTATCCTTCCTTCTTACAGTGTTAAATAAAATATCTATCTAAAAAGACTGCTATATATAAAAAGAAGTTATGCTCCCAACAGAAGTTGATATATCAGGGATTTGTTTGACATTCTGGGTCATTTGGGAAGGTGCCTTGTTAGAATTAGTGAGTCAGTCAGAGGGGAGTGCTGTATGAGACTGTCCTTTCCTTCCTTTGGCAAGTATATCCAGGTCAGGCCATCAGCCACCCCAGGTTAGTGAGATCCCTACCACTTGCAGGAACAGGGAGAGCAGCAATTCACAAGTTAGAAATTCACTTCCCTGTGGAGTCCACAGAGGGATGCTCCCTACCTTCTCCCCAGCTCCTCTCTCCTTTCCTCTAAAGTCACTCCACAGGGGGAACAGGCACCCGTGCATCAGGCTTTAAGTAAGAGTGTAAATTTTGTAACTTGTAACTGACTTAACTACTTCACACCCCTAATATCTTTCGCTATTAACATGGTTATTCTCTAACATTCACACAAGTCACCATTTTTAAAAGAATATGCTATGATATAGGTCTTCTTAAATCCCATCATATACAAATTATTGAATTCCCAGTAGATACAAGGCCATGACCAGACCTAATAAAACTGGAGCCTCCACCTGCCACACACCTTGTCCACATGTCCCCAGCCACCCCACAGCATGGTATCCAGGAAAAGGGGTCACCAGCTAGGTACAAAACCAGCTAGACACTTACCGTTGTCCTCAGTAACACAATGTCCGCTTCTTGCAAGGAACATGGAACACAGTTTGCCCAGACATACCAAGCTGGTCTCCAATAAAACACCAAGGGGAGGATTCCAAATGATACGATGGACCCGGCCAGGCAGAGGGCTTGCCGGCAGCTTTGAGTCCGATAGCCAAATATTTCCTGAAACAGAATCAAAATGACTCTAAATATTGGTTGCGCACAATAAATAAATGAACAAATACTGATTTTAGCAATGAATGGGGGCAGAGAGGGAGTGTTGACAAGGGTGAGGGAAGACAGGGATAAAGATGGAAAGAGTGGAGCAGGATTTCTGACAGAAATTTCAGACATGATCCCACACCTCCAAGGAAAATCAGTTTTGACAATTTGGGTCCTCAGCAGCCCTGAGTCAAGCACTGTACCATAATACCAGACATTCAGGTATATGGACTTATTAAAGTCTCTCAATTATCCTGATGGTCCCGGAAATAAGAAACTGTTACCCTCATTTCACAAACTACGGGCTGAGTTCAGAATGTCTAAATGGGACCAAGGCCTCACAGTCAATTCAGCTGCTAAGATTCAAACCCAATTCTGCCAGAAGTCAAGTCTTGAGTTTGATTCATAGCTTTAACAGACAGGTCCACAAGCCATGAGAGCTAGGAGAGCTAGCCAGCACAGTGACCAAGTGACCCCCTTGGCTAGAACCAGCAAACTTCATGGGCAGGGGAGACTGGAATCAGGTCTTGAGTTTGGAGTCAGGATTCAGTGAAAGAATTTGATCACAAGAGGGCTAACAGTTAACTTGCATTTGGGAGTTTGGGGTAGAGTTCTATGTCCCCATGTTCCTCCCGGGTTATGTTACAAAAATAATTTTACATCACAAGGTACAATACATAGAGATTCTGTGTTCACTTCAATTTATGTTATTGAGCACCTGTTACCTGTTCTGTGCCATGAAAGCATATTGTTAGATCCTAGACAATATAAATTTGAACAAGATAAGAGTTTCATCTCTAATATGTGTCTAATCTAGACAAAATTCTTTCCAAGAAAAGTCTGGAACAGAATAGAAAAGTACCCTTTGAAGTTTATGGCCTCAGTCTCACAACTACTTTTCACCAAATCGTAGATATTCTTTATACCAATTATAAAATTGAGAAGTAGTAGAATATTCTGGTTAAAAGTACATTCTCTGGACCAAGACACTTTGAGTTCAGAGACTAGCTCCGCCACTTGCTGGGTATGTGAACTTCACTAACTTATGTAATCTCTTTCTTCCTCTGTTTTTTATCAGTAAAATGTGGGTAGTGATAATACCCACCTTTCAGGGTTGCCATGAGGTTTAAATGACTGAATCCACACAAGTGCTGCTTCAGTATTCACTGCTGCTGCTGCTTCAACTGCATCCTATTTCATTGAAACAGGTCTGAAATCCTAACCCCTGATTCATTGACAGTTCACCCCAAGAATTCCTAGTATCAACGGTTCTACTCTCACTATGACTGCCTCATAGGGAACAAGAGAGCTGAAATAAAACTTTGCATCCTCCAACTTCTCTGTCTCACCTGATGAAGACTACATTATTCGAGAAGGCTCTGTGATCCTGAGCTGAAAGGTGTTCTCATGGGAATTATTAGATTCCCTCATACAGGTGCTGAACGGAGTCCTTAGGTATTGTGCACATTTGGCTTAAGTCTTACAAAATGTTTGCATTAACTCAGAAATAAAAGTCTTGACTTATTTTGCAGAGTAGACTGTCTATCCTAACAAGAACACTCCTCAGCCCCAAGCTCCATCCATAGCTTTCCTGGTGCCACAGCTGAAAAGTCTCTCTCCCCGCATCGTATCCCCCACAATGCTCTGTCCTGCATGGAGCAGGTCCCAATCATAGTTTCCCTCCCTGTCCTGAGTCCTTTCACCATCATCTCCATGTGCTTTTCTATGTTTCTACACTTTGTTGTTGATAAACTTCTATTCCAACCTCATGATTTTATCATCTTTTAAATATACATATATGTGTATGTACACACACACACACACATATGTATATATAAAAACTTTTAATCTGCCAGTCAGCTCAGCCTGAGCTACCCTGTTCAGTAGCACAAACCTCTCTGTTAGCATGCATCTTTTTATGGGCTATGCAACAAGAGTCCTCTATAGTTTCCAAAATATCTTCATGCTCATTATTAAGATAACATAAGCAGGAATTACTGTCTTTATTCTCCAGTTTAAAAAACTCAAGTTCCAAGTTACTATCTACAATAACAGTTATTATTAGTAACTAATTGTCACTGATAGCAGTGCTAGCAACTAATATTTATTGGGCACTTAAAAGTCCTTCACTAAGTACTTTACACATAGTCCCCTATTTAGTTAAGAAAGATGAAATAAGTTTCTGAAGGCATAAAGCTCCTAAGTAACTCAACACTGGGCCTCCACTGTAGACCTCTGAAGCACATGGAAGATGATGTGGGCTGGGATTTCTACCGGAACGCTCTTCTTCATTCTATCTTTAATTTCAGTTTAATTTAACTGATGTCTATTAAGTGTCTGCCAAACAGCGGGCATGTGCGTGACCCAGAGATAAATGAGACAATGTCTCTAGCCTCAAGGAGCTCATTAGTTTAGAGGGAAGGGGAGACACAAATAGAAAGATTAAACAAAGAGGAATAAAAGGGTTTTACAGAAAGGTGACCATATAAATTGTCCTCTAAATGAGGTGCTACTAATAACACTGGAATAGCGAGAATAGACAAAAGTGTTCCAGGCAGGCCCAGCAAATCCCTCTGTTATCCCACAATGCCACTCTAAAACCTTCCCTGCTCTCAGGCTGCTGGACACTATAAACACTTCATGCACTGGCTCATGAACCATAATACATTACTAAATTTTCTATAGAAAGGATGAAAAGAAATGTGAACCAGGATTGTTTGATTATTACTTCTTGAAGTGAGTTCAGTTGTACTGACTTGACGTGAATTGCATTATAGGAATTACTAACAGATATTGGGTTTAAAATTACAAAAATTGGCATAGAGTTATTATTATCATCTCATAACAATTTACTTCCTACATTTATAGAGTGCCTTCCATGTCCCTGAACATGCTTGAGGAACTACCCCTGCCACCCTGCACCCTACCCATTCTCACCTCCCACAACAAAAGGGATCAGTGAGCCAAAAAAAAAAAAAAGAACATTAGGAAAATTTCAAAAAAGTATTATAAAAATAAGTAAACTCACAGCAGGCTGTGGGCATTACAGAAAACCACAATGTTCCTTCCTTAATCCTTTTCTTACCCGCACATTCTTCTCCTTCCTCTGTCTCTGGACATTCAGGTCCTTTGCATCTTTAAGTGCTTAAACTTTGGCTTCCAGGTGTCCAGGCCTTCTCCCCACAGGAAGCCAAACTGTAGTTCCAAAGCAATGGTTTAAACTTCCTCAGCCAGTAGAAGATCAACAGGGAATCCAAACCTATGGACTCTAGAAAAATACACACACCTCTCCATAGATTTTCAGGGGTATTCCCAGTCCCTCGATAAGGCCCTGCTCTAGAGGACTCATGAGGCCGAATCTAGTTAATCTTTCAGAATTTGCCCTCAGCACTTTGATTTAGGGTTTGACATGAGGTGAGCCCTTGGTGAATACAGAAGTTTAGACCTAAGAACATGGAAATGCAGGGCAGGGTGACACATGGAGCAGGACACAGGTCTGTGACTGTCTCTGAAGAAGTTTTTCTAGTGTGATGTCATCACATGGGGGTCACCAAATCCTGAGAGTGGCTTTCAGCCTTCCAGTCCCAGAAACTGCTGACAGCACCATCCTCCACAAGAAAGACTAAAGATCAGCAGATCTCAGAGACCAGGGCACATGGAGAGAAGAACAGATGAAACCGTCACACCAACCAGATCAACGTAGGGGTTGGCATTAGGATCACATTCCCTCCCCAGCAGCATATCCACAGTCATGGTTGTCCTGCACAGCGCTTACAATGGGCTCTGGAATCTTCTCTGACCATCTCTCATCTTGATTGATAGGTGCCTCTTTAAACACATTAATACATTCAATCAAATGACAGTCAACTCTTGTTGGTCTGGGAGCCATTTAGTCTCTTGAAGACATTTTGCATTTAAGACATGTAGACAGGCTTCATTTAATATTTGAAGGCTTTGAAAGATTCCATTTTTAAGGTTTACCACCCTGAAGATAATCTCTTTTCCCTTATTTCCAAATATTGGGTGTGAAAAGAATGCTTTGCTGTAATTTCCATGCATTACAACAAATTGTGTCAAATGAATGTGATTTTCCTTGCTGCTTACCTCCACTCCAATACCTATTAAAATTTCTGCTTCAGTAGTTTCTCGTTTCCCATTCTTTTGTACAAAGGAGAACTTCCCAAGCTTCTAAGTTAATGTGGCTTTGAAATTCAGGTGAGAAATTCTCCTACTGCACGACCTAATCCAGAAATCTGGAGGCTCACAAAGAATGGCCTGCAGGCTTCTAATTGACCTGCTAAGTATTTCTTAAGTTTTTAAATGGTCCCCCAGTTATTTTCACACAAAAATAACGATTTCTGTTTTTTCTTCCAAATAAATCAGAAATTTGGCAATATTGTCTCCACATTCTTGTACTGTAAGATTCAGGCAGAGAGCACAAAAAGACATGTTAAAAATATCCCAGGAAATAGCCCAAACTCCACCCAGTAAGAAGATGCTGGCATGCTCTGTATCTACACAAGGGGTTGAAGGCCACACCTCACGTACATGGATCACAGGGGCACACGGCAGCATGGTGGACACAATGCCAAGAACTGCAACCACATCATGACCATTTCATCAAGTTAAAAGCAACTTAAACTACTTAAAGCATACTTTTAGGATACAATTTGAAAAAAATAAAACCATACAGAAAAGGTGGTAAGGGTGTGACAAAGTCACATAGAGACCTGTTTGGGGCCAGGCAGGGGATGACAGGTCACATAGTTAAATGCAGGTTATTGTCAAGGTCCAAGTTTTCATTTGGGTGGTGGGTTCATCACATTATTACAAAGAACTATTGAAATAACTAAGCTAATGCCACACAACATGGACAAACGTCCAGAGTGTGTCACAAACCCAAGGTTATGGATAATCTAACTGGGAGTATCTGAAGTTACAGAAGAAGGAACCAGCCAGGGTGAGGAAGAGATGCCCTGGTAAGAAACAGAATAGAATACTGGTCTCGTGGAATGAGTTCAGGAGTTTGTTATAAACACCTGAGCCTGATCCCTGGAGTGTTCTCTGGCATCCTGTGTCTAGACACCCATGAACCCTTTCTCCAATGCACACTCCTGCCATCTGCCATGGGGCCCTCACCAGGGTCTGTGCCATGCTGTTTGGACTTTCAGCCTCCAAAACTGAGCTAAATAAACCTTTTTTCCTTCATAAATAGCCTGCCTCCAGCATTGCATTATAGTAACAAAAAGTGACTAATAACAACCATAAGGTCAGCAGAGGTCCAGTGCAGCCCAACAACTCATTTAGCAGATCAGGAAACTGAGGCTGTGAGAGGAAGTAAATTCCCGCATGATCTCTCCTTCCTGTCTCCCTTCCTGACCTCATCTTGGGCCAGTCTCCTTTTATCTTACTCTGCCCCAACCATAAGGTCAATTTACACTTCCTTGAATCCACCACGCCTTCTCCCACCTCACCATCTTCCCATGACTGGCTACTTCTCACCTCTTTAAGTACCCTTTAACTGTTTGCTTTTCGGAACTCTTAACCAACCATCCTATGTCATTAAGCCCCTGATCTCATACACCATTTGTAATACTGTGTAGCAATGTCACAATTAGCAATTTGTATATTTATTTTTGCTTGCTTTTCTATGTTTCCTCCTTTCACCCGCCACTAGCAACTAGACATTTTTTGAGTATTTTTTTTACTCTTTCCCTTTTTATTAATTTTTAAATTTGTTCTAATTAGTTGTACATGACAGTAGAGTGTATTTATACATTTTGATAGATCATACATAAATGGAGCATAATTTCTCATTTTTCTGATTGTACATATGCTAATTCACCATAAGGTGAGGGGCCTAGGGAAGAATAGAGTTACTTTAGATTAGATAGAGAGGAGGGAAGGGGTGGATGGGGACAGACATTATTACCTCAGGTACATATATGATTGCACCTTGACTTTTAAGCTCTGTCAAATTAGATCTACTCAAGTTTGTTTCCTCCAATACTATTTATCCACACCATGATATTATCTGCATGCAATGAGCACTCAATAAATACTTGATGAATTAATAAAAAATTAAGTGACCATACTAAAGGAAGAAGGGAAGGAAAAAGAAGAGGGATATAGGGAGAGTCCTAAAGAGAAAGGAAACAAAAATTAAACTCTTTCTTTATTCCTAGCTCAACAGATTTAAGTGTATTTTCTTCTTGGAACAAATAATAAAAATCAGTCTACTTGAGGGGAAGGGGGAAAACATAAGCAATCCCCAGACACTCCTCTGTGACCTTGACCATCAGGAAATGTTGACTAGTCCCATCATTTTCATGACATTCAAGTTCATCTCTAAGGACAGCTCTGCTGAATGAGTGCTTGCATTTTTGCTTTTTCTTCCTCTTTATAGTCTGCCTCCATGAGATAGAAAGATGCTAAAGGTAAGACTGAGTTTCACAAACTCCCTACCTTCAACAGAGCCAAACTAAGGGTTTGATCTAGAAGGAACCAACAGTTAGACACCTGCTTCAGGCTGCTATTCTGGTCTAAAGCGTGTGTTCACAATTACCATTGTGTGAACTGGGCTGATTTACCAAAAAAATAAATAAATAAATAAAAATACTAACAAAAGGAAGAAACTCCCGACAGCTTGACAACTGGGCCTCATTTTCCATTAACAATGCTCACAGTCATCGAGAGGCAACACAAGAAGGCTTTGAGGAGATCCTTAGGAACCAAATGACCAGGCTGCTATTCTCGGGCTGGTGGCAATGTCACTTAACCTAATTCCTTTCCTCAATTTGGAATGTCATTTCTCTCTCATTCCCAGATTAGGGATGTCACTTCTCTAGCCATGGAAAAGTGGACTCCCGGTTTCTCTTGCCATGGTCTTACCTCACGTGATTACTGTAAGAAGCAGTGGAATGGCACCTGTACCTGGTGTCAGGCCCCAGCACCCAGGAAACCATCATCAAAATGCTCTAGCACTGCAACCCCCAGCACAAAACCTACAAAGTATCTTTGCTTCCATTCAATTAAAATTACCTACTATATCTCAGGCTATGGGTAAGGTATGTCTGCTAAAGATAAATTTTTCACCCTCAAAGGACTAACAGGAGAGATGATGAATTAAAAAATAACGATAATTCAGGGCAGAAAATATTAATGCCGTATGAAAAGGACAAAGGAAAAAAATTAGTTTTAAATGATGAAGAGATTGCAGTGAGATGATAATTAGGAAAAGCCTTCCAGGAGAATTGTTACTTGAAAATGACTTGGAGAGAATTGGTAGAATTTCAATAGTCGGGAAAGGAGGATAGGAAAGGGGGCTTTCAAGTGCAGGAGCTAGTCCTCAGCTACAGTGCTGAGTCTGGAAACAGTACATCTAAGAACAAGTCTGAGACATTGTGGGAGGTCAGTGCACACCGTGTTAGTTAACCCAGTCTCTCATGGTTTGATGATGCGACTTCAGAGGGGACTCTGGGGTTCTAAAGTGTGTAACTGCTCGAGCTTATGGTTAATCAAAAAAAAAGTGTATGAAACCCTGAAAAACGACACCCACATCTTTCCCCATCCACAACCACAAGTGCACCCCTCTTGATTGCCCTAAGTTAGCATTTCCAGGAATAGTCAAGGGCAAAGGTTGCTGCCAAGGGCATTCCAGCAGAGGTACATGATTAGGGAAGTAGGAAGAAATAGATGTGCTCGGGGCTTTAGTTTCTTTTGACTGATCAGTTTCCTTCTCTTAGCTCAGGGTGCCGTCACATAAACTCATTCATATCACAATGGTTGGCTGGCAGAAAGCAACCCATTCCACCCACTGGCAGTAGATAAGTTGGGAACACCCTTCTCTGTAGATAATTGTTCACCCAACCTTGGATGGAAGGTCATGAAAACTCACAGTTCCTGTAAATAATAACTTATTATGTTCCCATCTCTTTATATAAACATTTTTCTATATGCAGCTTTAATTCTCAAGCTTGTAAAGAAGATAATATGTGGGTCAGAATAAGGAAGATAAGGTTCAAGGAGGTTAAGGAATGTACCTGGAGTCACCCAACTGGTAGGTAACAAAGCCATGTCCTTCTTAATTAAAACTCTTCCCACCCAACGAGCCTGTCTCTCATGAAGATACTCCCTCCTCCTCGCTCTCTAATATTCTCATTTGCAGGCATCACAGGGGACAACACTTGAACACTTGCTGATTGTTCACATTTGAGCTAATGGATGTGCCGCCCAGACAAGTTTTTAGGTTCCCCTTAAACAGGTTTTCACAAGCTTTAAACTGCAGAGTGAGAAGAAAGAGCAAGAGGAACTCCACCCAAGAGCAAGACAGTGGTTTCTGCAGACAGCATTCTCATCTCTAGCTCTGGTGATCTTGGGCAAGAGGCATTTCTAGGCTCTGCTGTGATGCCGAAATTGAAACTGCTCTTACTGGAGATGTCTTTGGCTTGGTAAGAAATATGTTTGGTCTATGTTCCCAGTGCCTGGGATAAAGCAACAAAAACCCTTGGAATTTCCAGAGCAATAGGAGTGTATTTGGTTATTCATACTGAGCCTATTTCAACCATACATGAGATTAAACATATGTGTCAGGAAACCCTGAGGTTGATTATACTCGGTGGACTCCTAAACAGCTTCAGGATGAGGGCCGGTGGCCAGAGGAACCAACCATCTGCTTTGAGGGCTGAAACTCCAGCCTCATCCACCCCCACCTCTGGGACAGAAAGGAGTCCAAAATCAACCTCACTTCTGAGATGGAACTTCAATAAAACCCCCAGATGAGAGGATCAGAGAGCCCCAGGGCTGATGAACATATCCAAACCAGAAGGTTTTACACCCCAACTTCATGAAGACAGAAAGTCCTTTGTAAGGGACACTTCCTGACCTAACCCTATAGAGATGATCATCTGGATATTCAATGGTATCCTTCATAATAAACCAGTAATAGTAAGTAAAATACTTTCCAAATTCTCATGCACCATTCGCAAATCATGAAATATGAAAGGGTATGAGGTATGGGAACCACTCTTCTTTGTACCCAAGTTAGACAAAATATCGGCAACATGGAGACCTGATACTGTGCCTGGCATCTGAAGCGGGGACAGCCTTGGGGGACTGAGCTGTAAGCCTGTGGAGTCTGCACCAACTCTGGGTTGAATAGCAGGACAATCCACTTGAGGTCCAGAGAATTGGCTGGTGTCATGTCAGGAAATCCCACATATTTGGTGTCAGAGTATGAAACAAAAACAAAACAATACAAACAAACAAAAAACCCAGTTCAACATCTGAAAGACAAAAGACAATAAGAGTGCAAACTGGATCTGGGGCAGCCACCCCATCCAGGCAGCCTATTCACTACACGGTGCAAAGAACCAAGATGGGGAGCATGCAGGAGAAAGGGCAGCTGCTTAACGGCAGAACACCTGGCTCGAGACCTGGTGCTGCCACTTGTTAATTTTATCATCTGGAAGTTTCTACCCCATCTATGAAATAAGAATAAGAGAATAAGTACTCTTACCTCACAAAACTATCGTAAGAGTGAAATGGGGTAAGAAATTATGAAAGTTTTATTCAAAAACGAGTTGTTATTATGAGAGGAAGTGGACTGAAGGCCGCCTGATAAATGCTCAGTGACCCCTGGCAAGTCATGGCCCTCAGATCGTCAGCTCCCCTCACTTCACACACTGGAGTACGACCCAGTCACTCTAGCACACCACCTTTTAAATCCCCACAAGTCCTTTTCTATCCTGTGTTTGTGTTTTGTGTGTGTGTGTGTGTGTGTGTGTGTGTGTGTGTGTGTGATGTAGCTAGAATGTACATTTTCAGAGAGTGGAAGAGCTTCAGCCTATCTCGTTGATGATTGAATCCCTGGCATGCAGCACATAGCAAACCCCCTAACATTTTTTGAGTGAATGGCTCGGATTACACTGTCAGGATCTCAAGCTATGGAAGTAGATGGGACTCTTGGTAGACTGGTGAGTAGAGAGGCCAAATATGATAATCACACACTGTTAGCACCTGATGATGACTTGGCAACTGTCAAGCAAACCCATCGTTTTTTAGAAATGAAAGCTGAGATCCTAAAAAAAGTCTCAAGAAAGACAGAGAGGAAAAAAGCATAGGAAAAGTTTCCACTCTTTGACCATGGGGGATGTCTCATGACAGTGAACTTCATCCCCCAGTATCACTGTCTTGTCCCCAGGTAGCATTAGTCATTTAACATACAATTTTAGAAAATGAAGAACTTCTCATAACTCAGAGAGAAAAGGCTCAGAGATGATCTAATGATACATCCTTTCCACAGTATCTTCAACCAATGCGGTCCTGACTTCCAAGTGTGGAATGAAGAAAACTTCTTCCCAGAGAAACCTGCTACATCTTCAGACAGTCCTACTAGCAATGGCGCTCTGTGCCAGACACTGGGCTAGAGCCCAGAAGGTGGACTCCAAGACCCCTCCCATCTCCACACACATGTCTCTTTCAACCCAAACAACTCTGCTCCTATCTGTTCTGTATATTGATTTCCCACTAAAAGTTTGTGATTAAAACGGGGTCTGTATCGATACAATCATTTTGAAAATCACTACCTTACTAAGCTCTCCTGATGAGATAGCCTGAAATCTTTTCCAAATGAAGGAAATTTGTAAATAAGTGAATGGAAAGCATGCCACAGACCACTACTTCTACCCTTTTTAGTATGAGGAGCTTTCTAACATTGCTGAAGAGCAATGAATTACTAAACCTATTTTGATCCAGACGCGGTGGTGCATGACCACAGTTCTCACACTTGGAGGGCTGAGGCATGAGGATCACTTGAGTACAGGAGTTCAAGACCAGCCTGGGCAACATAATGAGATCTGCCTTGAAACAAACAAATAAGCCACTTTTGAAAGCAATTTGGCATTATATAGTAAGATTGCAGTGATGCATACCATGTGACTGAGCACTTTCATCCCAGGTATATTCTCTACTAAAACACATCCCTATTTGTACCAGGATATGCACATGAGAAAAGTTCAAAGCTGGAAACAATTCGAAAGTCCATCAACAAAGAAACTGACTTGTAAAGTATAGTTTTACTGAGATAGATTCTGCCATAATTAAAATAAAAGTAAATTTTATGCAATAATGATATATCCCAAGAATTTAAAGAGCAGAAGAAACAAAATATGAAAGAATATAGTTTGCTTTCAATTTTATACACTTGAAAAATATTGTTTTGGGGTGCATACCTACATAGAAAGATATTTTAGAGCCAAGGAAATGATAATTACAGAAGTCATGTGAAAGGATATCTCCAGATTAGAGAAAAGCAACAGGCATGAATTTTTAAGTAGGGACCCAGGAGAGCCTGAAATGATAGTGGTGTTGTTCTGTGACTTAGACAATGATCATGTGGGTTTTTATTTATAATTAAATTAGTTTTGCATATTTTCACACCTTTATATACCATTTTTTAAAAGGCCACATACTCTCAAATGATTGACATCTACATTTGCTTATGGAGCCCATATCAATGCCTGATGGGCATATAAGTCCTTGGACACACAGCAATAACTCTTAACACTTATCAGGAGTTGCAACCCATAGATTTGCAACAACTGGAATCAGGGGAAAAAATAGCCCTGGATTACAGATGGGGAACCCTGGATTTTCACGTGAACTTTCAGCCTATTAAACATCTTTTTCCCCTGGCTGGGCCTGTTTCTCCTGCTGCAACAGACAGGGATGAGTTATCTGATCTTGTGATACCTGTAGTTCTTAGAGCAATAGGAAAGTGCTGAATATCGTCCCCGTGATAGACTGCAGAGCTCCCACAGGTGTACATCCAAGATCATAGACTCCTCCAAGGAGATGGCCATGTCCACTTTAAAGCTGCCCAGGTGGTCTTCAGCATTCAAACTTCCACATTCTTTATGGGAAAATAAAGTGTGGTTTCTACCACACTATTTGTAGGAATAAATAGGTGCTAACATGTTATGGAGACCACCTGCTTGAGAACTATCAGATAGTCTCTGTCAGGAACATGTTACATGTAGAAAGCCCGGTTGGCCCTAGGAATGGGAAGAAGCCTGCCATTGCCTGACTACCTGGCCATCATGCCATATTAGTCAATGGAGCATCAAAATAATCCAGTGTGCTGAGACAACCTGAGTCACTTCTCTGTGTCTGGGCTTGAGGATAGCCTTGGAGAAAAGTCCTCGAAATCCTTCAGATGGCACCATCAAGCTGTGGGATGCATGGTTCTGGTTTTGACTGGTAGAAAGAAGCCCCCTGATCTGAAGAATTTAAAGACCAAAGTGCAAACTGGTGACATTAGAATAAGTAAAGGGGAAGTGAATGACTTGTCGCTGGGGAGAATGTGGGGCATAAAGGAGACCAGAATTTCTACTTTTTTCAGATACCCAATTCACCTGATCCAGGGTAATTCAGGACATTAAATGCTGGGCCAGATAATTATAATTAGCTCAGGAGTTGTTTATACTTTCATTATTATAGAAGTAATACAAGAACATTTTATAGATCAGAAAAATATTCTTTAAAAAACTTGACACTCCCACAACCTAGAGATCACCCCAATTAACAACTTTGTTCATACTGTTTTTCTTTTATCAAAATCAAATCATACTGTAAATGCTATTTTGTAATCTGCTTTTTTATTCCAGGGTCTCCATTTTTGCAGATCAGTGAATATTTATCTTGTCTAAAACCCTTACCATATTATAATGTCACCAATGGACCCATTATTGTCCACTACAACTAGTTTTTCCTAATTAGTTTGGCATTCATCTATTTCTTATCCTATATGATAGCTAATGGATGTTTACTTTATAATTATCCATTATACTACACACATTTTGTGTACTTTTGCATAGGTAGATCATATAATATTCAAATATACATTATATATAATATGTAGTACTGCATTTCACAATAAAAGAAAGAAAGAAAATATCAGACACTCTCGTATGATTAGCATAGTCCTTTTGATAGTTCTTTTAATCTGGTTCGTTCTTTGTTTTGTGACCCTTTCAATTGAAGGTCTGGCCGTTCTGTGGGGGTTCATTTGGTCATAGCTGCCCCACGCGCACTCTGATTTCAGATGCTTCGTGAAGGCAACGGACAAGTGCAATCAATCTTTAGCTACTTTCATTATGGTGGCTCTTGTTCGTTTGCTTCTTCACTTATTTAGGGATAATTACATTTATCCCACAGGAGAATGGCAAAAAGTAGCCAAAGTTTTTGTTTATAAGGAACTTAATTTTTGTTTTGTTATTTTGCATTCTGATAAAAAAAATCTAGGTGTGATTTTATGTCATTTTAGGTTTGACTCTAAAGCAAACGGAAGAAAGGATTTCCTTAGTACTGTGCTTGAGATCTTTTTCATATAACAGCTCTCATAGAGAAATGATAATATTTGCATAGAGTAGATCAGGTAAACCGATACAGTTGTCTGAAGCTGGCTGAAGGAGACCCCTATTTTAACATTCCTGCAAACTTCCCAGGGCCACTGTGATACAGCAGTTCCACAGCCAGACATTTAGAGCAATACAATACCTTTCCCTTCTCTCATTTTCTTTTGTCTAATCAGAATCAAATTGGGCAAAGCTACACTTAAAATGAATATATTACCATAACTACTCACCGTTTCTCTGGATGTTCTATACTTTTATTCAAGCAGGGGCTTTTTTGTTTGTTTTTTTCTTTTGCTTTTCAAATGTATATCCCAACTTTATTGCTCCCTCTCCCAGGGGGGAATATCTTAGCAATCTTTAAGTGTACTATTCAGATAAAGCTTTGTCCATGATACCTCCTTCATCAGAATTAATCACGAGTTCCAAACCAAACATTACCTACACCCTCCTCGCTCTCCCTCCCTCTCTCTCTCTCTCTCTCTCTCTCTCTCTCTCTCTGAATCACTACCACACTATTATGCATTCAATTGTGTGACTCAGAAATCTAGGAATTTCCTTTAACATTCTCCTCCTCATTCCCCAAACATCTAATTAGTCCAAGATCTACTGATTATCTTCCAGATATTTCTCAAGCCCTGATACTCCATGCTCCATCCCTGATACTACTGCCTTATTAGTTCAGCCTCTCACTGGAATCTCTAGAAGAGCCTCCGCACCCAGCTCCACCTCTGTCTGAGGTTGTCCACACTACTACAGCGTGAGCTTTCCCAATAAAGTTCTGACTCCACTTCCCTGCTACAGTGACCAATTGTCCCCACTTCTCTAAGACAGGGGGTTGTGAGGTTTTGGGTACTAATGCCCAGAAAGTTTGGACAAACAAGTGTAGTTGAACACGTATTTAAAACTCTTCAGTCTCTTTAGGATGGATATATAGGTCTTTCTAATCTTCCCACCCTGGTTTTTTGACCTAACTCTCTGTTCTCCCGTCCCACTTCACTACACACCACATACGCCCTGCACACCAGCTCTGTCAAACTGCGTTCAGTTCTCCTAATGGAATGTGCTTTGTTCCTTTACATCTCAGTACCCCTGGACACTGTGTCTTCTTGACTTAGAACATCCTTCTCCTTATCTTTGCTTGTTGATAAACTATTGTCCATCCGATGAGATTCTTTTCAAATGGCCCCTTTCCACTGATACCACACAGAAACTGGCTATAACTTGCTCTGGTTTCTCACAGCACAAACTCACTGCACCCCATTCTCCACCACATGTGGAGATATAGCCTTTTGTCTGCCTAATGCCTGACACAGGGACTTGTACATAATAAGTGCTCAATAAACAAAAGAGGAAGAAAGGGAGGGAATCAATCAGTCAATCAATATGCTGACAGTATTTACCTTAATCACTTTGCCTCCTGTAGAGAACTTGTGGGGTTTTTTTCAATTGACATGTAATAATTGTACATATTCATAGGGTGCAGTGTAACAATTCAACATAGTATACAATGTGAGATAATCAGATCGGGGGAATCAGCATACCCATCACCTCAAACATTTATCATTTCTTTGTGTTGGAAACATTCAAAATCTTTTCTCCTAGTTCTGTCAATATACAATAAATTATTATTAACTATGGTCACCCTACTGTGCTAGAGGACACTAGAAATTAATCCTCCTGCCTTTTTGTACATGTTAGCCAACCTTCTCTATCTTCCCTCCCTCCTACTCTTCTCAGCCTCTAGTAATGATTATCCCACTCTCTAGTTCTGTGAGATCAATGTTTTTACAAAGTGACACATGGTATTTGTCTTTACATTCCTGATTTTTTTTCACTTAACATAATTATTTCCAGTTTCATCCATATTGTAGCAAATGGCAGGATTTTATTCTTTTTATGAATAATATGAATCATGTCCCACTATGTATATGCATCACGTTTTCTTTATCCATTCATCAGTTGATGGACACTTGGTTGCTTCCATTTCTTTGGCTTTCATGAATCAAGCTGCAGTAAATATGGGAGTGCAGATGTCTCTTTGACATACTGATTTCATTTCCTTTTGATATATACCCAGGAGTGGGACTACTGCCTCATATGATAGTTCTGTTTTCAGTATTTTGAGGAACTTCCCTAGTACCAATTTACATTAGAACTTGTGTTTCAGTTGGTTGAATAAAATGTCTGAGTTCCCGTTAGAAGGTTAGATCCTTGGGACAGGAACAAGGCTTTATCTATTTTAAACCTCCACAGCATCCAGGCTGCAAAGACTTAATGCATTTGTTCAATTTATATAGTTTGAGTATTATCTAACGTTGAGAAAAGATGGATGATGTGAAGGTCTTTGCTGGAGGATATATCAAGAGGAATTGCAGGGATGTACAGATGTGGTCCAAGTGTGTTGAGTCCTACCCCACACTCACTGTGATTGCCGTGCATTTACCTTTAGAGCAGCCAAAGCTTCTCTCAGGGGCAACCTCTTTATCACTAAATAAAAAGACAGGAGTGTAGAGGACTGAAATCTCCCACCAAAACCAGGCCCTAGAAACTGCTGAAACAGCACTTTGCACAACTAGATAATGAATTCTCTGCTCACTGTTGGAAAATGAGCCCTTGGGTAATGTCACACAGCTGCTACCTCTAAGTCATAATATCTAGACAGATAGGCCGAAAGATGGCACTACCAACCCTGTGCATCAGGGTCACATCGACACATGTTAAAATGAAAATTTCTGGGCCACTACCCCCGATCTCTAACAGAAGGGCCAGAGCATTTCCCATGGCTTCAGTTGATTCTTATCACAGTGGATCTGGGAGCTGCTGATTGATACAGCAAAGGAAAAGAGATCCTTTCATTTGGACAGATAATGCTTCTTTTGTGAAAGAGTTGATGTGCAAATCCAATAATGTTTTCTGTAAAGTGCTAACAGGATGTCTGGCAGGTAACAAGTATTTGGTATGTATTAGCCAAGACTGTTCCTATACTTCAAGCTCCTTGGTGAGAAGAACATGTCATTTTTCTCTCTACGTTTGGCATAGCACTTCAGTATCCAGAATAGGAACTTACAGTTAATAAGTCCTTGGAAAACTGAAATACACCAAACCTTGGATAATTGTGAAAAAGACTGGAGGGAAATATAAGAGCAAGAGGTTGTTTTTACCTATTAAATTGGCCGTAATATTTGGCAAGGGCTGAAAACTGACCAGAGGGCAGTTACAGGGCATTCTTGTGCAAAACTGTTTGAAGCCTTCACAAGGTGGCAAAAACTTTGTGCACAGCAGTTAGTAAATGCATCAACAGCCTTGAACATGTTCACAATTTTTGTGTATGCGATCATTATTTATAGTAGTTGATCTTAAAGAAATAATCTGAAATAAAAAGGTATAATTCTCCAAATATTTTATACACAAGTATAAGACACACACATACACTGCAGAGAACTCAGCTGACCTACACTGGGAGAAAGACTGGGTGGATTATGGCACTTCCACAAAACGGAATATCATTCAATCATTAAATTCATGTTTACAATACGTTTAAATGGCATAAGAAAATATTTATAATGTGTCAAGGTGAACAAAGGCATTTATAATTTAAGTTCAATAATGTAGAAGAAAATGTATACAGGAAAAAATCTTGAAGAAAATAAATCAGGTGTCAAACATGAAAGAACCAAAAGAGATGTTTACTTATTTCCTGATTGTTTTCTATGCTTTCAGAAAATTATAAATAAAAATGAAGAAGCAAAAAATTATTATAACTAAATGAGACTTCCACTTCTGAACACATACATTTTAATGTTTCCTGTTTCTCCCAGTAAGTTCAACTAAAAGCCCAGAATGTTATATAGGAAAAAAAATAAGAAGATGACTCTAGTGGAGAGAAGAAAGAGTGACCTCAGAAATTAAGGAATGAATGACATAGTAGTCAGTTCCTGGGAGGAGGAGGAGGAGGAGGAGGAGGAAGAGGAAGAATGGAAACAGAAACAAAACAAAAACCAAAACACCCCAAGAAAAACTAGGTTTCATTAGTCAAAAGAGCAGAAAAGGGGCAGCTAGCAAGCCAGAAAACTTCAAGACAATAACTACAATATTTCAGCCAAATACCACAGAAAAAGTGTGACCTTCCCCCTAAAAAGCTGTGCTAAAAAGCTGGGCTTCAACCCCCCTGCAAGATGGTGTCAGAGAAGGTCCAATGGGAGCTACGGCTTTGATTCCCGCCCAGTGGGATGAGTACCCTTGCCCCTCCGGGATCAATGCAGACCATGTGAAGCCTGGCCCTTCACTCTCGCCAGTCTAAACAAGGCTTCTCTTCCACTCCAGGCTGGGATATTATCAGAAGAAACCTAGTGGAGAGTCAGGACTCTCCATCCCATCCCACCCCACCAGAGGAAGCCAACCGGGGGCAGCAGTGAGGCACTTCTCTCTCTCTCTTTTTTTAATCTTTTAATTCTTAACAGACTGCATTTTGATTCATCGTACACAAATGGGGTACATCATTTCATTTCCATGGTTGTACACGATGTAAATTCATACCATTCGTGTAATCATACATGTACATAGGGTAATGATGTCTCTCTCATTCCACCATCTTTATACCCCCCTTCCTCTCATTTCCTTCTACATAATCTAAAGTTCCCCCATTCTTCTCTCTCTCCCCAGCCCCACCCCCATTATATATCATTCTCCACTTATCGGGGAAAACATTCAGCCTTTGGTTTTTTGGGATTGGCTTATTTCACTTAGCATGATATTCTCCAATTCCATCCATTTATCTGCAAATGCCATAATAGTATTCTTCTTTATGGCTGAATAATATTCCATTGTGTATATATACCACAGATTCTTTATCCATTCATCTGTTGAAGGGCATCTTGGTTGGTTCCACAATCTAGCTATTGTGAACTGAGCTGCTATAAACATTGATGTGCTGTGTTACTGTGGTATGCTGATTTTAAATCCTTTGGGTATAAACCAAGGAGTGGGATAGCTGGGTCAAAAGGTGAGTCCATTCCAAGTTTTCTGAGGATTCTCCACACTGCTTTCCAGAGTGGCTGCACCAATTTGCAACTCCACAGCAATGTAAAAGTGTGCCTTTTCCCCCACATCCACACCAACATCTATTATTGTTTGTGTTCTTGATAATAACCATTATAATTGGAGTAAGATGAAATCTTAGAGTTGTTTTAATTTGCATTTCTCTCATTACTAGAGATGTTGAACACTTTTTCATATATTTATTAATTGCCTGCATGTCTTCTTCTGTAAACTGTCTATCCAGTTCCTTGGCCCATTTACTGATTGGGTTCTTTGTATTTTTGGGGTAAAGATTTGTAAGTTCTTTATAAATTTTGGAGATAAGTGTTCTGTCTGAAGTGCATGTGGAAAAGATTTTCTCCCACTCTGTACGCTCTCTCTTTGCATTGCTGATAGTTTCCTTTGCTGAGAGAAAGCTTTTTAGTTTGAATCTATCCCAGTTATTGATTCTTGCTTTTATTTCTTGTGCTATGGGTGTCATGTTAAGGAAGTCTGATCCTAAGCCGACATGTTGAAGATTTGGACCTATTTTTTCTTCTGTAAGATGCAGGTTCTCTGGTTTAATTCCTGTCTTTGATCCATTTTGAGTTGAGTTTTGTGCAGGGTGAGAGATAGAAGTTTAATTTCATTTTACTGCATATGGATTCCAGTTTTCCCAGCACCATTTGTTGAACAGGCTATCTTTTCTCTATTGTATGTTTTTGGCTCCTTTGTCTAGTATGAGGTGATTGTATTTATGTGGTTTTGTCTCTATGTCTTCTATTCTGTACCATTGGTCTGCCTGTCTATTTTGGTGCCAATACCATGCTGTTTTTGTTACTATTGCTCTGTAGTATAGTTTAATGTCTGCTATTGTGATACCTCCTGTTTCACTTTTTCTACTCAGGATTGTTTTGACTATCGGAGGTCTCTTGTTCTTCCAGATGAAGTTCATGATCGCTTTCTCTATTTCTATGAGGAATGTCATTGGGATTTTAATTGAAATTGCATTGAATCTGTATAGTGCCTTTGGTAGAACGGCCATTTTGACAATGTTAATTCTGCCATCCTTACAATTAGAGAGCTATCAGTGGAGGACCCAGTGGAGAGCATAGCTTTTACCTCCACCCAGCTCCTTGCCCAAGTTTCAATCAGTGGAGCTGAGTGGGTGACCTGAACTTCCACCACCAGTTAGTAATGATAAAGCATTGCCATGTTCTTCCCCTACTGGAATGATGTCAACAGAAGACTACTATGACCAAAATTTTAAATAAGATCCAGAGTCCTATAACATAATTCCCAAAAGTTTTGGTTTTAATTTGAATGAATCACTCATCATTTCAAAAACCAGAAAGGTCTCAACCGAAAGAAAAAAGACAATTGATAGATGCCAGCACCTAGATAACAGAGATGTTAGAATTATCTGATAAATATTTTAAAGTAGTCAGAATTAAAATGTTTCAATTATATGCACACTTAAAACTAATGAATAAAACAGAACATATCAGAAAAGAAATATAAGATATACAGTATAACCAAATGGAAATTCTAGAACTGAATAATATGACACCTGAAATTTTAAAACTTGGTGGATGGCATCAGATGCAGAATAGAAGGACAAAGGAAAGAATCAGGGAAGTGAAAGAGAAAAATTAAAATTACCCAATCTGAACTATAAAGAAAAATTAGCGGGGCTGGGGAGATAGCTCAGTCGGTAGAGTGTTTGCCTTGCAAGCACAAGGCCCTGGGTTTGATCCCCAGCACCCAAAAGAAAAAAATATTAGCATGAAAATTTTTGAACAGAGCCTCAGGTATCTGTGAAACTATTACACTATAACAAGAGATCTGGCTATTTGTCATTGGGATCCTGGAAGGAAAAGAGAAAGAGGGAATAATTGAAAACTCAAAGAAATAAGAGCTGAAAACATCCCAAATTTATCAAAACATATAAACTTACAAATTCAAGTTTGTAAGATCCCCAAGAGAATAAATGCAAAGAAATACACAGAAGGAAGTATAATAGTCAAACATATACAACCTAAAAACAAAGAAAAGAAATGTTTTGTTTTGTTTTGTTTTCGGGGGTGGGGGTGCCTGGGATTGAATTCAGGGACACTTGACCACTGAGCCAAGTCTCCAGCCCTATTTTGTATTTTTTTTAGAGACAGGATCTCACTGAGTTGTTTAGCCCCTCACTTTTGCTCAGGCTGACTTCAAACTTGTGATGCCCCTGCCTCAACCTTCCGAACCACTGGGATTACAGGTGTGCACCACTGTGCCCGGCAAGAAAAGAAATCTCAAAAGCAGTCAGAGACCTACCTACGAAGGGAAAAGCAATTTGAATGACTGCAGATTTTTCATCAGAAACCATGAAGATCAGAGGGAAGTAACTCAACACATTTCAAGTGTTCAAAGAAGTAACTGTGAACATTTTTTCATATATTTGTTGACCATTCCTATTTCTACTTCTGTGAATTGCCTGTTCAGTTCCTTTGCCCATTTACTGATTGTGTTATTTGGGTTATTTTGGTGTTAAGATTTTTGAGTTCTTTATATATCAGCATACTACAGTGATACAGCCACATCAATGTTTATAGCAGCTCAATTTATAATAGCCAAGCTATGGAACCCACCTAGGGGCTCTTCAAAAGATGAATGGATAGAGAAAAAGTTGTACATGTACACAGTGGAATATTACTCAGCCATAGGAAAGAATGAAATTATGGCATTTGCCAGTAAGTGAATGGAACTGGAGATATGGCTAAGTGAAATACACTAGTCCAAAAAACACCAAAGACCAAAGTTCTCTCTGATTTGTGGATACTAACACACAATAAGGGATGGGATGGGAGGAAAAGTACAGAAGTTCATTGGATTAGACAAAGGGGAATGAAAGGAAGGGTGGGGGATAAGGAATAGAAAATACAGTAGAATGAATCAGACATAACTTTCCTTTGTTCATATATGAATACATGAGCAGTGTAACTCCACAGTATGTACACGCACAAAAATGAGATCCTACCAGGAATAGGTTGTACTCCATGTATGTATAATATATCTAAATACACTCTACTGTCATTTTATCTAAAAACAACAGATTTTTTTAAAAAAGAAGCAACTGTGAATGGTATCCCTACCCAGTCACAGTATCTATCAGAAATGAAAAGTAAAATAATACATTTTCAAATGAAGGAAAATTAAGATAATTTATGACCAGCACACCAACCCCAGATAAAATTCTCTAAACAAAAAGAAAAAATAAAAAGAAATTCTGGAATATCATAAAGGCAGAAAGAGCGTGAGCAGCAAAATTAACAATAAAGACAATAGGTTTTTTTTCTCCTCTTGTGTTCTCTAAATTGTATTTGATGATTACAACAAAAATTAGATATTATAATTTTATGATTGATGTGTCTCTAAATGTACACTTAGAATATTTAAATTAAATATTTAATAGTTATAAAGGGGGAAGGTAAAAGGATGAAAAGATTAGGCTTTCTAAATTTTATTTAATCTGATAAAGAGGTAATACCAGAAAACTTTATGTTATGTGTATATAATGTAATATTTAGAGCAACTGCTAAAAAGTCAATATGAAGAAAGATACTCAAAAAACCCTGTATATAAATCAAAACAGAACTCTCAAGGTTGTTCTAAAAATCCATGGGAAAGTAGGAAAAATAAAATAGAAACAATAAAACAGAGCAAGCAAAATCCAAAAATAAAAGGGCAGACATAAATTCTAGCATATTAATAGTTACATTAAATATAAATAGGCTAAATTCTTCAATTAAAATACAGAGATTGTCAGTATAAATTATAAAATATAATAACCCAACTATCATGGTATATAACTTACTTCAAATGTAAAAGTATAGGTGGGTTGAAATTGAGAGATATAAGATTTATCAGGTAAACATTAGTCAATAAAATAAAGAAAGAGTGGCTATAATGTAGAACAAACACACTTCAGAACACAGGAATTTGCCAGAAAGAGCGGGGGACTTTATAAAAGTATAAAGTTTCAAACCGCCAAGAAGACATGCCAATCCTAGATGTGTATACAACAAAGACAGCTGAAAAAAATATGTTAGGCAAAAACAGATAGAACTAAAAGGAGAAATTAACAAATCCATAATTATGGTTTAGGACTTTTACACCCCTTTCTCAATAATTCATAAAACAACTAGACAGAAAATGAACAAGAATATAGTAGACTCAAGAACATCATCAACCAATAGTGTTAAATTGTTACTTAAAGAGCTGTCGAGTCAACAACAGCAGACATACATTCTTTTCAAGTGTTCATGGAATATATGCCAAGATAGGCCATAACTTAGGCCATAAAGCAAACCTTAACAAATTCAGAAGAGTTGAAATCATACTAACTATTCTCCAATCATAAGAGGATAAAACTGGGAATCAGTAACGGAAATTTAAAAGATTATCTCCAAACCCTCGGAACATAAACAGCACATTTCTAAATATTTCTGAGTCAAAGGGGAAGTCTCAAGAAAAATTTTAAAATCCATTGAAATAGATGTAAATAAGAACACACATAACAAATTTGTAGGACACAGTTCAAGCTATGAAACATGTTATACATGAAACCAATATGTATAGCTGTAACTGCAAAGACTAGGAAAGATGGAATTCCCAACCATAATCTAAACTCCCACCTTGAGAATCTAGCAAATGAATAGTAAAATAGCCTATGGTAAGCAGAACAAAGGTAGCAATAACAAGAACAGAAATCAATAAAGCTATAAACAAAAAATAGAAAAATCAATAAAGCAAAGAGACACTTCTTTCAAAAGATCAATAAAGTTGACAAACCACTAGCAGGAGAAAAAGAAGAAAGAAAGAAAGAAAGAAAGAAAGAAAGAAAGAAAGAAAGAAAGAAAGAAAGAAAGAAAGAAAGAAAGAAAGAAAGAAAGAAAGAAAGAAAGAAGGAAGGAAGGAAGGAAGGAAGGAAGGAAGGAAGGAAGGAAGGAAGGAAGGAAGGAAGGAAGGAAGGAAGGAAGGAAGGAAGGAAGGAAGGAAGGAAGGAAGGAAGGAAGGAAGGAAGGAAAGGAGGGAGAGAGGGAGGGAAGGAAGGAAGGAAGGAAGGAAGGAAGGAAGGAAGGACTACCAATATCAGGGATGAAAACATAAAAATAAAAAAGGGAATGCCATTTCATTGAGAAAAATAATTCTACTTATATAAATTTGACAACTTAGACAAAAGTGGACCAATTCCTTGAAACACACAAAATACAACTTAATGCAAAATAGATAATTTGAATAACTCTCTATTACTACTAAGAAAATTGAATTTATACTTTTTAAATAAAGAAAAATCACTAGATAGTTTCACTGAAAAATTCTACCAAACTTTTAAAGAACTAACAACACTTTAACCCCATCTCTTCCAGGACAATTAGAAGATGGAACTTTTCTCAGTTCCCCACATGAAGGTGGCACAACCCTTATTTTAAAAATAAAAAAAAAAAAAAGGCAGTGAAGAAAAACAAAAAGAAAACTACAGACCAACACCCCTCAGGAATATAGAAGCAAAGAGAATTCAGCAAAGTTGACAGAATTAACTAAGTGGGATTTATTCTAGGGATATAAGGCTGCTTCAACAGCTAAAATAAATTCAGTCGATGTTGATTTACCAGACCACCATGTTAATAGATTAAGGAAGAAAAATCAGATGATTGTATCAATAAATGCAGAAAAAAATGACAAAATTTCATACTCACTCATGAAAAGAACTCTCAGAAAAAGAGGAATAAAAGGGAACTTTCTCAGTTTGACAGGAAGCATTTTTAAAAACCTACAGTTAGCAAATTTGATGGAAAGAGACTGAGTATTTTCCCCGTGAAGTCAGAAACAAGACAAGATGTCCACTCTCTTCTCTTATTCAATATTGTACTAGAATTTGTAGACAGACAAGAAAAGGAAATAAAAGCAAACAGAAATAAAACTGGCCCATCTACATATAATGTAGTTCCTATGCAGAAAATCCTAAGAAGTCTACAAAACAAAAACAAAAAACAAAACCCTAGAATTAGTAAATGAGTCCTGCTCAGCAAGTCACAGAACAAACACACAAAGATTAACTGTATTTCTATATCATGAGAGTGAATATGTGGGTACTGGAATTAAAAATACAAGATGCTTCACAATAACTAACAAACATACTCGAACACTGAAACTTTGAAACACTGATGAAAGAAATCAAAGAAGAACTGAATAAATTGAGAGATCTGCCATAGTCATGGTTTGGAAACATGGCTTTTAGTAAAGATTTTAATTCTTCCCAAATTTGTAAAAGAATTGAATGCAATATCCATCAAAATTCCCATAACATTTTTATAAATGTAAATAAGATGATTCTAAAATTTATATATAACATCAATGAAATGTAATAGATAAAAATTTTAAAAAATAGGAAAGATGTGGGAGCAACCAGTCCACTTGGTTTCAAAACATATTATATAGATACCATAATCGAGATTGTATAGCACTGGCACATAAATCAATGAAACAGGGTAGAAAACCAAGATAGACCTACACAGGTATGCCCATTTAATACGTGGGCAAAAGCAATTTGGTGAAGAAAAGTGGAATAACCTGTATAATAAATGCTGCTCGAACAACTGGACAAGCATCGGTGAAAGGAAGGAAGCAGGGAGAGAGGGAGGGAGGGAAGGAAGAACAAGAAAAAGAAACTTAAGTTCCATACAACTTATTCTCAAATTAATTCATAATGGATTACATAATATAAAACTTTAAGAAGAAAATAGCAGTACCTATAGCTAGCCAAAGAATTCTTAGACTCAAAAACATCTTAAGCACTGCCCATACAAGGAAAATTTTATATATTGGACTTCATCAAAATGAAAATGTTTTGCTCTGTGAAAGGTTCTGTGGAGAGGAGAAAAAGAAAAACTCATGCTGGGGAGAAAATGTCTACAAATCACACCTGTGAACAACCAGATGTCCATCAATGGGTGAATAGTTCAATAAACTGTGGCACTATGAAATATTACTCAGCAATCAAAATGAATCAACTTGATACACACAATAACCTGGATCTACCTCTAGAGCAGCCGATTTTTAAAAGCCATTTCCAAAGTTATATGCTATATGATCACACTTGTATAACATTCTTGAAATGACAAAATGATGGGGAAAGAGAGTATATTAACAGTTGACAGGGTTCAAAGAGTGGATACAGGCAGGTAGGAAGGAAGTATAAAGACATAAAAAGACGAAATGAAGGATCCCTGTGTGATGGAAATGTTCTGTATCTTGACTGTATCAATGTCACTCTGCTGATGTGACATTAAACTATAGTTTTATAAGATGCTACCTGTGGGAAAACTGGATAAAGTGTACTCAGTATCTCCCTGCATTATTCATTTTTATTTATTTATTTATTTATTTTTTAGTTGTAGGTGGACACGATACCTTTATATTTTTATTTATTTATTTTTATGTGGTGCTGAGGATCTAACCAAGAGCCTCACACATGTTAGGCAAGCGCTCTACCACTGAGCTACAACCCAAGCCCCCTGTATTATTTCTTACAACTGCAGGTGAATCTCTAAATATTCTTACACACAAAAAAAGAAAGAAAGAAAGAAAGAAAAGAAGTGAATGAGGTGGACTCTACTCTCTCTGAGTGATTTCTCTTCCTAAAATCTCATGCTTCGGAGGATCTAAAGGGTCCATTGGCTCTTGGTTGCACCTACCTCGCCTGTAGGTGAAGATTCAGGGCAACGCTGGAATGAAGGACGGGTAAGTAAATGAATCAGACAGATCCTATAGACCTACATCTGTTTAGAGAAAGAAAAGGAAATGACATGGAAGGGGAAGTTCCTGACACACAATGAATGATTAATGAAAGAATTTGTACTAAAGAGAAACAAAGCTTCTAAACAGAGCTACAGCAACTTGTAAACATCTATTGATTTCTCTGACAGCCTGTGCAGATCATTAAATACCACCCAGTCCAGAAGCTTTCAGCCCTGCGCTAAACCAGCACTTGCGGAAGAAAACACTTGGATAATTCTTACAAGCAACTTTACAATGAAAATAAATGCAAGATTAAAATAGTATTAATAAAAATAATCATGATGAAATGGGACCAGAAAGGAAAAGAGCAGGGGTCAAAAAAACTTTTTCTCTAAAATACCAGATACAGAATATTTTCAGCCTGCTGGGGAATATGGTGTCTCTCACCACCCAGCTGTGTTGCAAAACAGGAAGAGACAATATGTAAATAAATGTGGGGGGAGACTGTTTTCCAACAAAACTTTATTTGCAAAAACAATTGGGGGCATTTGTATTTCACCCAGGGTTTCCAGATTCCTGCAGTTTGGGAAGAACAGAAAGTTTTAGTCTCTGCCTCTGTAATGATAGTAACCTACCAACTGGGCTATGAGAATTTAAAATAAAATAGTACACAAAAGTGTTTAGCAATGAGGTAGGACCTAGTAACCCATGATTACGGACGGGTTATGATTGTTATTATGAGGCAGGAATCGGGCTAACCCCTAGGTGGTATCAGGGGTCTGGACTCCTTGTCCGCTGTGACCTTAGTCACATTAAGGGGCAATTGTCCCTATCGTGTTCTTCCTGGTAGGTACCCCTTTGTCATCCCTGTGGATTTGAAAGTCAGAACACACCAAGAGAGGATGGCTTCTTAAACTGTCATAAAGCATATCTTTCTAAGCTCTTCTGATGTCAAAGAACCGTGCCTGGTGAAGAGGGCTGAGACACCGAGGGTTTGGGCTGAGGAAGGGAGTCTAGAGCATGGAGGGGGCTTGTGAGGGCGATTTTTAAATACATGAGCTGGGAAGTGAAGAAGACAGAAGCTGGGTTTTGACAGGTGGCCCTGGAAGGCAAAAGAAGTCTGACTAATGAATTGAGATTAATGGGACCATATTTCAGTTCAACAGAAGGAAGAGGGTTTTGTTTTGTTTTGTTTTGTTTTTTTCCTGCATAGTCAGCTCTGCCTTAGAAGGACATGGTTTACCTTGTGGTAAATTTTCCTCTCTGAGGGCATTTAAGTAAAGTTTGTATGGGGGAAATAAGGGGAAAGAAAGTCAGATAGACTTTGAAGAGATTTCTGGTCTGAAACTCTATGATCCTATGAAACAGGTGCGGTGAAATAAATCAATCATCTGCTTCCTCTTAATTCTAATCTTCATTTATTTTTGGATTTATATACTACTTGATATGATTTTGGGATGCAGTTATAACCAGTTGTATTGGCCTGTCATTCATCATTCATCCAGAGGTGCTTCACTAGTGAGCCACATCCCCAGCCCTTTCTACTTTTTTTATTTTGAGACAGAAGTCTCACTGTGTTGCTTAGGACCTCACTGAGTTGCTGAGGCTGGCTTTGAACTTGCTATCCTCCTGCCTCAGCCTCCTGAGTCACTGGGATTACAGACCTGTGCCACTGTACCTTGCATCTCCCTATAAATTTGAAAGCCCCACAATCAAACTTTTGTTAAAGAATAAATACTGTCACTCTGACCACAGGATAAAGAATATGATAAAAATAATGGGAATTATAACTTTTATTTATTCATTATAGAGTAAGAACAGCAGGGAGAATCCCCAAAGAAACCTTTTGAAATGAAATCTGAAGGCCCCAGTTGGTGGCCAATCCTCTGTCACCCCGGCCACGTGTTCTCCTGTGGTCAGAATGAGTCCTTCAGATGAACACGTGCCTTCTGCTTGAAAAATCTTTAAAGAGAAATGTCACGGTTTCCTGACATACAGTCCCTCTTCATCCTTCTCTAGGAGGGTGAATGGCAAAGACAGCATTTCTGAGTATCAGACTCCCATCCCTTCACAGCGGTCAAGCCACTAATGAGGAGTGAGTTCCGTCTTTGTCTAGATCTCTGCTCTGAAAGGGGAATTAAAAGCCCAAGCAGCCTTACGAAAATGTGCAGATCACAAAAGGTATAATATTAGGAAACCAGGAAAGACTCTGTTAAAAATAAATAAGTAAATCTCTTCAGCTGGTACAAAATTCAGACCAGATTCATACTCAAAGCAGTTCACTGAAAGATGACTCGTAACAGGAAGTAAACAGGAAGAAATCCGTGAATGACACAAGGGCAATTAAGTACTATGACGTGGCCATTAAAATAATGTTTTTTAAGTCTTTTAATAATATGGAAAGAATATACGTAATAATATCAAGTGGAGAGAAACAACATAAAATCATGGTCTAGGATTTCAAATTTAATTGAAAAAAGTGTGGGCACAAAAAGGACTGGAAGAAAGCTGCTTTCTGCAAATTCCCGCTATCTGTCTGTGCCTTGGGTAGTGGCCTCATGATGACAGCTGTCTTGCAATATGACCTATATTTTACACATTTTAATCATTGGACATGCTTCATTTTAATATCAGAGAAATAAATAATATATTTTTGAAGAGCTGTTTTCCACCTGCACACAGATATCAAAAATACCGAATGAAAGCTACATTATATATTTTTTCCAACAAAGAAAATCACCCCGTGGAACCTGACTATCTTAACAGTCTTTGTTAAGTTCAGTTCACCTATTGACAATCAGATAGGAAATTCTGTTTGTGTGTTGGTTTGTCCATTTGTATTTTTTATTTAGACTGCTTGACTCCATTTTTCTTACTCCACGTAACAGTATACAACACCTCCATTTTCTCCTGGCAAACCACATCCTTTACTAATCCTAGACAATGTGCTTTCTGTAGAGCTGACTCTGACCCAGATTCAGTGCCTCTGGATCAAACTGTGTCTGAAGATGGTTCTATACTTGGATTTTTTAATTGAGCCAACAAATTCACTTTGAATTGCCTAAGACAACTAGTATTGAATTTTTCAGTCCCTTGTAACTAAAAAGTTCTAACTAATATGATAGTTTGCTAAAAGTTAGACACTAAACCAGGCAGTAGGGTTAGAGAATGGAAAACAAGAATTATCCTAGGAAAGAGTCAGATAATAACGTATTAAGAACTTATGTAGCCACTAAAATACGAGTCAATTGTAGGTACAAAATTTACACACCAAATTAAAAAAAAAAGCCTGTACATTTTTTCGCCTGTTTAACAGCTGAAGCATTCCTAGTTTCAGCAAATTTAATGTGGTGTCATATCAATTTAACAGTTTTTTTTTTTTTCAATTTAACATATATTTCTTGGGAAAAAATTAAAGCAGATATAGATGCAAGAATAGGAAGCATATGAAAAAGAATACAGAAATTGCTCAAAATAAGCATCACCAAAATTGTCTGCCAGACAAATCTCATATCCTCTTTTAATAGTTATTGTTACCTAACTGGTTTTGATAATGATTAAACATGGTTTATCTGATTTTCAAAGGTCTCTCTTAAAGACTTTTGCTTCTAAATGTAGAACGCTACAAAGAACATCCCCCTCACCCTAACAACTAGAAAAAAAGCCAAATAACCCACAACTCATAAATTTTCTTGAGCCCATCGGATAACTAAGATTTCAAGTCAATCAAATAAACCAAATTTCAAAGAAGGACAAGTCCCTCCAAAAAGAGACAGAGTAAAACAGCGTTTTCATCTTTTCCAGATTGTGAGAGAGAGTAATGGCCGCTATAAAGTAGATAAGAGGAAATCAGCTAAATTTTTAACAATTTCATAAAGACCAAGCGTGGTCTACAGCAAATGTTTGTAATATCGGAAGTTTTCAGACCCCAAAAGAGTTCACATCCACTCAGAATCCCTTCCTGACCGACACCAATTGGTTCCCAGGAAAGCAGTCGAAGGACAGAGGAGGACAGGGCAGAGAGCCCCCCCCCAGCTGCACAACTGTGAAGGGTGCCTAATGTCTCCAGCGGACAGGGAGGCCACATTCCCTCTCCTTCCCTGGGCCCTTTGCTCCCGTGATTTAACCGCCAGGATGGGACAGGGATGGGCCAAGTTCAATTACTTCTAAATAGAATAAGCTCCACCAGGACACAAGCAAAAAGCCACTGACTCTGGAGGAAGGACAGAAGCCAAACTGCTCTGCTGCTTCCCATCCTGACATCAGATGCTGCATTGAAGTTGAGTCCAAGGAACAGGCAGAGAAGGGACCAGACACCCTCATCAACACGAAGTGTAAGACAGACATTGTTGCTGCAGGGAGGATGAACTGGAGTCTACCAAACACCAGTCCCTGGAGCCCAGATTCGAAGGACTATCTAGGACTACGTCTGGAATGGATAACCCTCTCCATGCAAGCCAGGAGGCTGCCACCAGGGTAGTGGAGGAGCATAAAAAGAGACCACTTCTGTGGTGCAATCAAGCACACATAGCTAAAAACGAAAGGGGTACCCAGATCATCTAACCCCAGCACCTCTGCCCCTCCTCATTTCCATGCCCAAAGGATCAGAGACCTATGACTGTCATTAAACAGGACTGCAGGTTTTGTTTCTCACAAGCTCAAAATTAGCTGCCGAATTAGTAATGCACAGGTTATGTAGTGGTGGAGGTAGGGTTAGGCCACAGCAAAGACAGGAAGGTCACTGACTTTCAAGAGTTAGGAACAGGGCTTTGGTGTCAACCGACCCCGGTTCAATTTTTGCTGCATCTTCAATAACAGTGTTGGGCAGATTGTATAGTTTCTCAGTGCCTTCTTTTATAAAATTGGGATCATCAATTGGGTCAGAAAAGAAGAGACTATGGTAATACATGCACAAAAATCTGCAATTCAGCTTATCAGGAATTCACTAGGCAAACATGTAAGAGACAGACACAGACATGACACAGTCTCTGACAATAACCACAGGCTGTTAGGGGAGAAGGATAAATACAAGGCTGTAATGTAAAACTTAATTTTAAAAAAGTTGCCACACAGACTTGTAAAAGCTTAATGAAAATATCCGTAATAGGAATTCAACCCTAAACTGAAAAGAAAGAGTTAAATGTGACCACGGATTCCCTTGTGGCTTAATGAAAGACATCAGATTAGAAGTGGGTTTTGATGGATGAGCAGGATGCTGACTGGGGATTAGAGAAGACGTGTTCCTGGTATATGATGGGTATTGTGACAGGCATCAAGAATCCCAGTTCTCAGGAGTCTGAGGCAAGAGGCTCTCTTAAGCCTCAAAGTTGGAGACCAGCCTGTACAGTACAGTGAAACCTCAACCCCTCCCAACATCCACCAAAAATATATAATATATTCTGGGAAGAGCAGACTAAATTTGGGTGGTCAGAGAAAATAGAAAGTGAAGACCTGTCTCTTGAGATTGCTGAAGAAACTGGCTTGGGTGGGTGATTGCACAGAACCCTGGCTGAGATTGCAACCATCTTAGCATTTACAGTATCCATTTTTTGGAGACTTGTAGGTGCAGGATTTTGAAAGTCTGACTTTTCCCCCTCCCATGTTTCAGAATCAGTACATAGAAGACAAAATTTGTGAGGAACCATCCATGTTTTGAGGCCAGCTCCAAAGCAAAAGTATTCAAGTATTTGGTGTTTCCTCTAAAGTGAAATATCCTTGGGACACCTAGTGTTTCCAAGTTGAAGGAGTACACTGAAGCAATAATCAATCCTATTTTTCCATTAAAAAGTAGGTAGACATAACCATTTATATTTTTCCATCTAGCTACTCAAACTTAATTTTTCATTACTGTTGGTTTGGAGTTGGCCTCGAAAATACAAATTGTTCCTCAATGCATCATCTTCTAAGTACTGATGCTGAAACTTGAGTATAAGAGTTTCAAAGTGCTCCAACTATGGGTCTCCCTAAAATCTAATTGATTCTGTAAATGCTACAGTGATTATAATCTCAGCCAGGGCACCCACCACAGTCAGAGAGTGTCCTGGCCTGAAGGACATATTTCTCGGGAAAGCATGCAGGACATCTGGACCTCCTTCCTGTTCTGATGAGGGGACACCCAGGGCATAGCTGTGCTCATTGTCCATAAAAGTAGCCTTAGGCAGAGGGTGAAGTTGAGGAGGCTGTATCCTGAGTTGCCTTCCAGATTTTACCTAGAATGGTGTCAGACACTCATCAAGGTTCATGTGATGGGCATTGGGAAATAGTCGTGGGTCACTTAGGTGGGTGGTCCCAAACTCTGGCTAGTCTTCACAAAGCCTTGAAACTGTAACCCAGGAATAAATCTCCTCTGGACACATGACCAAATCACCAACTCCTTTGAAGGTCAAGTCATGCTTTCTGTCTTCTGTGGGCCTGAGGACCCTATATAGTTCAGTGTTGGTTAACCACTGACCAATACTCTTTATTCCTTCCTTCGTGGATCATGTACACAGCAACTGCCATAAATTTCTAGTTCAGTATAACACAATGTCGCCAGATATGTTTTTCTTTCCTTGACTAAAGAAACAGTATCTTGAAAAAATGAGCAGTATCACTGAGATTTCTTAAACTATTATACAAAGATTTTATGTACCTGTTTTAAATTTTAAAAAATTGTTTGTGAGTGCTTTGGAAAGGACCTTAAGAAATCAGTGGCAGGCATTAAGCCTGGTTCAAACCAGTAAGATATTATTATCTCTATCTTGTAAGTCAGGCAAAGTCAAAGCAAGGTGGCCATGATTTGCTTTAAAGTTGTAAGAATAAACGACAGCAGAGCTAGCAACACAACGGCGGTCTCAGTCCTAATGTTTTTTTCTGTTACACCCTGCTGTTTTTTCCACCATTAACAAGTAAAATAGCACATCCAGAATTCTGCAAAACCAAGAGGCAGTAAACCACTGTTTAAGCGGGGGACTTAGACCACAGTCTGCCATTACTTAGCCAAATGAACCTGGGTATATCATTTAACAGTTCCATGCCTCTGTTTCCTTATTTATAAAAAGAAAGATGATAATTTTTCAGAGCTGTTGAGAGTCTTAAATAAATAACTATGTGTATAGTTCTTAGTCTAATCTTGGCCCAAATAAACATTAAAATTTGAAACTATTACAATCCCCACTCCCAACCTGTTCCTATATTTCCCTCTGGGATCCAAGGGCAACATCGTTCTTCCCCATTGAATAAGCTAGGAACCTGGGAGACAGCCTTAGTAATTATTCATCCTATTCACCTGTCATTCATAGTTCATCTATAGTCCATGGATTAGGAAGTCTCTTTACCTCTAACTTCTAAATATCTCATGTCCTTTCTCTGTTCATCTTCTATGACAAGGCTGTGGATTAGTCCCAATTCCTTTCCCTGGTCTATTTCAAACACCTTGTCGTTGAGCTCCCTCCAACCAACCTTCCACACCTCATTTCTTTGGAGAGGCAAAGCCTACCATGTTACTCCCTGTTTCAGATCTTCCAGTGGCTTGCACACTGTCAGCCGGGCTGGTCTCACCACCGTGGATTAAGTCTATGTCCATCATCAAAGATTAGAATTCAGTAGGTCTAGAAGAGAGCCTAAGGATCAATTTTAATATATCCCCCAACATGATTCTAGTACAATTATTTCACGGACCAATGTTTGGGAATCATTAGAAGGGATAAAATTCACATACACTCAGATGTCTTCCAAAGTCTTGAACAATCTTATCCACCCTGCTGGGGAAGTTAAATGCCATCTTTGCCCTTGAAGTTTACTCTGATTAGATTGTTCCTTCTTTTATGTTCTCTCAACTCCATATGCACAACTCCCACAAAGGCACCCACCACATCACAAGGTCATTACATTTGCACCCCAGGCTTCTCCACTTGCAAGGACGGCTCCATGGGCATGAAACCTGAGGAGTCTCCCAGGACCCTGCACTCAGAAGGATTCTCCACTTGATTTCATGCATGACTATCATCATTCTGAAATTCTTAATAATTGTTGAACAAGGGTCACCTCATTTTCATTTTGCACTAGGCCCCACAAACTATGTCTTGCCCTCTCAGCTGTGAGCTCCTTGAAAACAGAAGCTATTTGTTATTCATTCAAAATCCTCCTTGGTTAGCCCAGAGGCCTCCTGGCACAGAGGAGAGGTTTCTTAAATATTTGTTGAGTTCATACATGAATGGATGAAGGGATAGAATAAAGTGTCTCATAGAAAAATAGTGCTGTACGGCTAATTAACTCTGAAGAATAAAGCCTTGTTGATGCTTGCAGGAGAGGAAAGCCAATTGACAAATTCATAGGATTATTGACCATTCCAAATAAATAACAAAATTTTTTAGCTTTGTCTTGAAATGACTCAAGCCAGGTCTACTTTTGAACCTGGCCATCTTCCTGTTCTCCCAATGTAAAATTGCAAGTTAATGGAGTTTGCAATTATACTGTCAAATATACCCTGCTTGTCTGTGCCAGGTGCTGTGCACAGTTCCAAGGGTAGCAGGAAAGGGAAGGAGAAGGCCACAAAAAGGTGACTCAAGCAGGGTCCCCCTTGTCCTCCAGAAGCAATTAAATCTCACTCCTCAAGAGTTTATATCAAAGATGAGTCGACTTCATGGGAGTTCTGTAGCAATGAATTGAGAATAAAGACATCAGACTTGGCCAGTAGCCCAGCTTCCTGAACATTTCAACTGACAAAATGTCTCAGCCTGAACACAATCCCTCCACTATGAGATCTGCGGGTTCACTAGTTAACACTGGCAACCAACTCGGAGGTGCTCACTGAGCATAATAAATAAGTGGCTATTGAGGTGGGGGAGGTGCTTCTGCTCCCGGGTGTTAGAGAAGAAAAGGCAAACTTCATCTATCAAAGTAAGCCAAAAACTGAGTGAGGACAAATGTCCCTAGCTCATGTTGATGGCACAGCAGGTCTTCCAATGGGACTGAGACCACACACCACCTACTGTCACATCACATGCCCCTTGCAACACTAACTTGGTGCTAGGTTCTCAGAAACAACCAGAAAGTTCAAATCGCATTTTTTGCTGCTTCTCCATATTCACTAGGTTAGTTTTTAGCTGCCCCGTATTTAACATGATTGATTATGTTAAATATTTCCCAGCACTCCACCAAACATATGGTTTCCTATGAGCTCTTTTGTTTTCCTCCACACTTGTCCAAATACAATAATGACATTGTATTTGGATATCATCCATTTGTTTGCAGCATGCATCATGGTAAAATAAAACAAAAATCGATCACATTCTATTCCTTTAAAACATGCAAACGTTAAATTAACTACTGACCATAATCCTACTTGGTATAACATCAGTAACAAAATTTTAGTCAAAAAATAGAAGTGCCTGTGAATATATAAAGACATATTTAACCTCAAATTAAGGAAATGCAAATATAGCACAACCATAAAATATCATTTTCACATACAGATGAGCCAGAGTTAAGAAGATTGATAATGTTGGCAGGTATGAAGAGAAAGGAAGTGTTGGCAAAAAGGATTGCTGCTCAGAGTACAAACTGTTACAACCATATTGTGCAGAGCAATAGGGCATTATGTATCAATCAAAATTAAGTGTGCATCCCCTTTAATGCTACAATACCATTTCTAGGCTGTGCAGTTGTACACCATTACATAGTGTTTCCATGGTACAGACATGACCAATAAAATGTCAAGAACATAAGCCAGGCATGTGGCTCACACCTGTAATCCCAGCAGCTTGGGAGGCTGAGGAGGCAGGAGGACCATGAATTCAAAGCCAGACTCAAATAATATGACAAGAATGTAAAAATACGCATACAAAGCTGTCCATCCCAGTCACAAAAATAGAAATAACTGAAGAGTGCAACATAGGAGATTCAACAGAGCACAGTTCATCCAAATGCAACTTAAAAGTGTCATGTGGCACTTTTCACAAAAGAAAAATACATCCAGAATACATACGTGTAATAAGAAGGCCAGATTTCAAAAATTAAAAAGTACAAGGGCAGAGGATATAGTTCAGTGGTAGAGGGCTCACCTAGCACACAAGAGGCCCATCAATCACAAGCACCGCTAAATAAGTAAATAAATGCACAGATGAATAACTCCATTCTTCATTTAAATATACCTATTTGGGAGTATGTGATTGCATTTCCTAAGAAAAGGTTGTGATTTATTTTATTTGATTTTGTCATGATGCGTGGTATAACCAAATAGATGGTATCTAAATTATATTGGGGCATATATTGGGGTGGAAGAAAGAAAGTGATGAGGAAATAATATTTTCAGTGGTGCGTTGGTAAATACTTATCAACCAGCCTTCCAGTGGGGCAGGATGGAGTTTTTTCTAGTGTAGTGCCCACAGATTGCTGGGGCATAATCACTACAAATGCTATTTATTTCAAACTATGAATGTGACATCCCTGAATATAGACTTGGGAAAAGATGTGCTGTTGCACACCATTACATAGTATTTCCATGGTACAGACATGACAGATAAAATTTCAAGAACATAAACCGGCCATAAGGGGCACACTCCTGTAATCTCAACAGCTTGGGAGGCTGACGCAGGAGGTTTGTGAGTTCAAAGCTAGCTTCCACAACTTAGCAAGGCCCTAAGCAACTTACCAAGAACCTGTCTCAAAATAAAAGTAAAATAAAAAGGGCTGGGGTTGTGGCTCAGTGGTTAAGCACCCCTGAATTCAACCCCTGATTACAAAAAAAAAAAAAAAAAAAAAAGAAAAGAATCAAAAATCATTAGATAGTAAAATAATTAGAAAGTGGTGAGTCTTATGTATGTGTTTTTATAAGTCTGGAAGAAGAGTTGCCTATAGGCAATATTGATGTCCAGGTGTTAAACTCATGAATCATAACTACTTCATTCTTTTGACCCTTATTTGCCATTTCAATATTTTTACAATAACCATGTTACCTTTATACTCAGAAAAAAATTCAAGATTTTCCCCCCTTACTTGCTAAAACCTAAGAGAAAAAGAGAAAACCCAGGGCATTACTTTTAAGAGAAGTCTTGCTAGCACAAAATGCTTCCCAGACTGGTTTATTTGTGTGAGCAATGTTTGCACTCATCAAACCATGATATATCTGTTCAGTCATGGCATAAGGAAGCGAACATGAATGTTCATACATCCTTTCAAAACAGAAATAAGGAACATCAGATTTCAGAGTGATTCCAACTCCCAGGCAGTCTGCTTCTCTCAATTTTCAAATAGAGAAACTGAGTCTCAAGATGGGTGTTTTCCCCAAATGAGCACTACAAGTCAGGTATGAAGTAACCCAGAGACTCTCCATTTATAAATGGTCTCTATAGAGAATAAAAATATATATTCCTCTTGTCGTTATTTAATGAGAAGAGATGACCTCATTTTGTGGGGTAGTATTCATTCAATTGGGTAATTGTGGAGTCTCTGACTCCTCCTACCTTTGTTCAGACAATAGCAGCTCACACTCCAAATATTATATCTCAAAACACTTCCACATAGATGTTGCCAATTGATCCTCCTAAGAACCCTGTGAGACAGGCAGGGTAAGGACCACTCCTACTTGACAGATAAGAAAACTGGGGCTATAGCAGGCAAGAGGCTCCCCAAGGCTAGTGAGAACCAGGTCTCTGGCTGGAAAAGAGCTCTCTGGGTGTCTCCTAGTTGAGTCCTTTCCAAAGCAGCCATCTGAATGAACCTTCTTCAAAGGTCACTTTCTCCCCTTCTCTTCCTTGCCTTTCCAACAAATTCTTTCTTCCTTTGGCACCTGTTTTATTTTTCACTTAGTAGTATTCATTCACCTGTGTTGTTCTTTAGTTATTTCTTTATTTTAGAATGGAAGATAACTCCAGTCATCTTGAGGCCTGGAATATTCCTGTTTTTTTTGTTTTGTTTTGTTTTGTTTTGTTTTGTGTTTTGACATGAGGGCTAAGCCCCAGAATATTATTTTTTCTTGACATTGGAAGTGATTTCTATCATCAGAGAAATTATTTTGCAAATGTTCATACCAAGACAAGAAACTGCAAATGTTAGACCATCCTGGCTTCCTAAAAAGGACTAACTTGAAAGTTGGAGAAGACAGACTCAGTGAGGAACTACAAATTACACATAAAATACATCTTGGGTGATCTTGGGTGATGTTCTCATCAGACTCATTTCATTAAGGGAGAAAATGTGTTTTGTTAAGAGTAGAGTGTCTCTGGGAAAAACTGAAAATTATCAATGGACTATATACAGGTCCAAAGACACACAGCTACCAGCTTTACCCATATGGCACTCCAGTCCCTGGACTTACTGGCTGGTGCACCTTGGGCAGATTCCCTGGGTATGGATTTCCCCATCTTTACAATAGGAATCATGGTACCTACTTTCCAGGGTCCTGGTGAAAACTAGATTAGCTTCTCACCAAGGAAAGACTTCATAAACTCAAACTTAGTATACAAATTTGTGGAATAACTGTAAGAGATCTAGATCATTTTTGAAGTTTACTGCTGTGGGCAAAGAATGAGGAGTGAGTGAGAAAGGGACTTGGTGTCAAAGAGAACCAGGCAGGTGGCCAGGTTTCTGCAGGCAGAACAGGATGGGGAGCCACAAGTGCATACTAATGTGCACCTCTGCTGAGACTACTGGTCAAATGACTCCTCACCAGAAAACACAGTGTCCCCTCCACAGCAGAGGCGCTCTCCCAGCCGGCCGGGCTTGTAGCCACACACAAAACTAGGCTGACCCCCTGATGCTTTGGTGGTGACCTTATGAAGATGAACCGCTAACAGAACTGCTTTGTTGGGAGAAATATGTAGGGCCAGGAAAGAGGTAATAGTTATCCTAGATCTGTGAATGTTCTCTGGGGGAAAAAATAAAAAGATCCTAATGACATTTCAAAGACAAATTGTCCAAGAGCAGAAATGAGTAGACAGGAGAAGAGCAGGTGTGTTTGTAAATGAGTCAGGGGGGATAACCACACCATTATAGAGTCCCGGCCTTCTGTGAGAGTGCTCAAGATGAGGATAAAACTGTCAACTTAATATGAAGAAGAATAGAATATATTTCTCTTAAGAAAACACTTTGGAGAAATAAGGATGATATCCGGCATAGGCCCAGACAGCCCATTTCTGATGACATTTGTGTAGGGCCTTGAAGGCAATTGTCACTGGCAGCCAAATCTGAAAGAAGTGAGGATATGGTTAAGAAAGTCATCTGAATTTAGGTGACTTCTAGTTCCTTATAATTTTTTTCAGCTTTGATAGAAGAAGAGATCTACTCTTGAAGTTCCAAAAAATGTTGTTGCTATAGGAACAGGTAAGCAGATTAGACTTGAAAGACCAGTTTTGGAACAAAGAATTTAATAGTCAGGGCTCAAGCAATTAACCAAGAAAACATTTTAAGTAAATATCTTCTGGGTTTGTTATTTATATATTAATTCTAGGAAGATAAAATGCTATTATAGGATGAGAGCATCACATTTGAACATTTTAATTATATCATTACTGGCATAAAAGACTATGCTTACACAATTAGCAGAACGACCTTATTAAACAGAAGTATGCATTTCCAACTCTCTCTTGATTACATTGTAATTGAGAAATATAACTTTAAATTCAGCAAGAGCATAAGAGTCATCTTTGATTTTCCTACAGTTCCCAAGATAGAAATACTTCTAAAATAAAAGAGACAATGAACTATAGAAAGTTTTCTGTTAACAATCTCTGTAACTAGGGACCTACAAGTAAAATTCTAGAAATAAACAGAAATGTGTGTAGGCTGATAATTGTTAATATTTTATGTGTCTTCCCTGTCCAACAGTCTAGGCGAACAAGATATGTGGGAAGAGAAGAAGGTCAGAGACCCAGCCGTGCTGCTACTTCGCTATTGATGTTCTGCTCCTTCCTATCAGGGAATACCCTGCTCCTCACCTCTGGGATCGCTGGCATTATTAGAAGTTTCAAACAGAACTTGCTATACTGTTGAGGCTCAAAAAAACGAATTATCAAGTGGCATTGTGTTTCTCTCCCTTTCTGTTTTATTTAAAAAGAAAACATTCTTGATAAAATGAAAACAATGTTCTCATTCTAGCAAATTTCTACTGTCAGAGGTTACATTTACAGGACAGAAAGATTTCGTGGACATTACTTCTTCTTGTGTAATCCCAGATCAAAGTGCAGAGAAGTGTGTAAGAGTGTGTATGAATGTGTGTGTGTGTGTGTGTGTTTCCCAGAGGCTGAGGAAAGAGAATGGGAAGAGGGGAATGTGGCTATAATCTTACCATCTCATTCTCTTCTCCTTCATTGAGCAAAGCATGCTGGCCCTTCTCAAAGTGGTCCCCCATGAACAAGTGATTCCACTCCTCCTCCCCGACCCTCCTGGGCACAGGCTTCCAGGACGAACTTGCCGAGCCACCGCCGCGCCCCAACTGACTGAAAGAGTTAATGATCCTCCAGGTTAAAACTCCTTCTGGAGCACACACCTTCTCTCAGCAAATGACAATACTTAGCAGACTGAACTCCTCCCACGAGTCACCCTCTGCAAGGAGGAATTTCTGGCTGCTCCTTGCTGACTGCATTCTCTCAGAGCAGCTGTCTCAAAGGAGTCTGCTCCCATGCCGATCTTTTTGTGCCCAACTTACAGGAAAAGAACTCATTGCCTGCCTAGTGCCTGCCAGCATCAGACTTCTGACTGCAAATCCAACGGGACAATGCCGAGCTGGCAGGATCCTTCCAAGGAGTGGGTGCAAGAACTCCCAGGTTGCTGCCTTATTCACAGGAGCTGAGCAATTGGGGGTTGGGGGAGGCTAGCTGAACTCCAGATTTAATTTGCTTAATGAAAATCCCAATCCATAGGTTTTTAATAGTACCCTCATTCATTTTGCTTATGAAAGGTACAAATTATCACTAATCCCTTTCAAAAGGTATTTGTAATCGCATTTCCTCGTGCATGCAAAAATATTCTACTTTATGTGGAGTTAAGTTTGCTTTTCTTGCAAACATAAAAAAGAATGGATAATCCAACTAGTCTATGTAGTCTCCTTTCACTCAAACATTGGTGGTTAAACTCTTAAAGATGTCCAGAAATAAAATATTAAAGTGATTTTATAACAAAACTCATTTTTTTATTTACTCACAAATTATTCAATAAACATCATTTGAGCACAGGGCCTACATAAATAAATCAAGTCATACTTGCTACCCTCAGGCTGACGGGGATTCAAATATGCAAACAAGTAGGACATAAGAGGACTTTTTATTCTGAGAGGTAGAACGCGTAAGTTTAGGACAGCTCTCTGACGTCCCAGTGTGGTATGAATAGGCACGAACCTACCTTGGCTCTGCAGAAACACCTGGATTTCAGCCGCTTGTCTGCATTGGTCTTGCTGTGTGATCATTTAACCTATAGGAACTGGATCTCCTCAGCTGGCAACATCTGGCAGGAATGTGGCAGGAACAGAATGGGACTTGAGACAGCATGCCATGCAGAGCTCATCAAGGGTTATTGGCATTATCAGAACAGATGTCTGGCGGGATGGCAGGTGGCAGAGTATAGTGGTTAAGGGCATGTACTTAAGATTTGAGGGGTCTGGGCTCAAATTTGGACTTTGCTAAGTGGTAGACATGCCACCTTAGGGTGTAGCAAGCTGCACAAACTCCAAGTGCCTCTACTTGCTCACACATAATGTAAACATGATGATAATAGAATCTCCCTCCTGAAACCACTTTGAGGAATAGTGCCTGGGAAATAGTAGGTGTTCAATAAAGGAGAGTTACTTTAACTTTCACTGTGTCCACTCTGCCCATCAAACTATGTACAGTGTTGACACTTATATCTCCAACCTGACCCAAGTAACCCTAAAAGACCAAATCTGGTATGTATCTGTGTGCATACGTGTATGAACCCTTGAGCAAATGGTAAAGTATAAGTAAGAAAAACATTAAAAAGTAAGCTTAGCAAATCCATTAGAATATTAATTTCAAACATGTAATATACATAGTTTTCTGAGTTTTCAAAAATTACAAGCACAATTTAACCAAATAACAAATAATATCAAATAAAATTAACATTTTTATTACAAAGTCAAAATATGAGGAGTGGGAGCTATTTTTTGGAACTGATCTAGAATTAGTTATAGCTTCACAACTTTGCAAATATACTAAAATTCACTGAATTGTACACTTTAGAAGGATGAATGTTATAAAAGTAAATTTTTTATTAAAAAAAAATACCTCAAAAAAGTAAACAAACATGTTATAGCCAGAGCAGGTGGTCATTTAATATATTTAGCAGAGAAAAAAAATAAAACAAGAATATTTCTAACTTCATCTCCACTTGTGTTAGTATGTGAAGGGACAAAACTATACCAGTGCTGGTGTGCAGGTGAGAGAGCAGCATCTGGTTCTCCTGTCCAGGTACTGGTACTGTTTCCTTCTGGCCAGGATCCAGAATACACTTGGCAACTCACATACCATTGTGGGAATAAAATGAGTGAGTAATTGATTAGGAGCTGGAGGAGAAACTGCAGTCAAATTTACACAGGAAAATGAATCAGGTTATGCCATTAACAATATTTAAGCCTAATTTGAGCAGGAAAAATAAGTCCCTATGATCATTAAAAGCTTTCATTTAAAAAACAACTGTCCATGGAAAGCCACTCTCAACAGCATGGTCCAGGAATCCAAGAACTCTGAGGGTAGTAAAAGGACTTCTGTGGGTCTCTCAGGGTCCCAATTCTACACTCCCGAACTTCGTCTGTGGCACCAAACTCATGGACACTGCTTGTCCCCACTTGATGCCACTGGTCCACAAACAGGAGTGTCCCCAGAAACAGGGCAAGATTCTGTGAGAAAGCAAAGAACATACGCCTTATTGTAAGCCTTTTACACACACCATTGTGCACAGTCTGTACAACAGCCTCTGTGGATGGTATAATTAGGGACCTCCCCACATAACACACAAGGAAACACAGGTGCAGAAAATAAGTAACGTGTCTAAATCCAAACAGTTAATAAATGAAAGGATAAGCTTTTGGACTCAGGCAACATAGCTCTTTCCATCCATGATCCTAGTTACCAGGCTAAAACCACTTCTGTGGGTTTGTTTGGCACATCCAAAGAGCTCTGCAAGGAAGACTGCACTTTCAAGACTGGGAGAACCAGCTTTGTGGAGCAAGTATTTGAGGAAGACCTTGAAAATAGACAAAAAGCCTTCAGATGATGGAGCTGCAGGGCCAAGACATGGGCAAGAGCTTTTGAAGCAGGGATGCTCCGGAGCCATGGGAGGAAGAAGCATGCAGTACTGTTCAGATTTAGGTCCTCATCCACCTGGCAGTCAGGAAGCTGGCAGTGACCAAGACAGAGAAATGCAGCAGGAAACACAGATCAGGGTCATTCCATGGAGGTCATGCATGTTGGGCCAGAATCTCAGCTAACACAACCAGTGATGATCACAAGACTGTTTCTCTGGATCCGTCTGTGCTGTCATATTATAGGAGTCATTACATGTGGAGGCTGACTACGTTTAGCCCTCCAATGTAATATTACATGTATAAAGTCAATTTCCTTGAACTTTCTTTAAATCTCTCTTTGGAACATAATTTGAAAATTATTCTTTTAATCAGCTCTTCCTTCTTAATTTTGTCTGCTATATTTCTCTTCTGCACCACCTGTGCCTCACAGGATGTGTATGATGGAGTGAGAACAGCAGATGGGGATTCAGTGTGGTTTGAATTCTAACATTGATATTTTGCTGACAGGTTCCATCCATTCATTCATTAAAGTGTGTTTGATTAAGCATGGTATGCCAAGACCTGTATAGATGAAGAACAGAGATTCATGAAGAATCACCTGGAAGAGTTAAGTCTGTTGTAGAAGCAAGACCAACAACAAAATATGAATTCTAAAACATGTGCATATGTCACAAGCATGGCAATGGAAATTCAAGAAGAGAGGTAGGGTCTGAAGGCTTTGTCAAAGTAGGGAATTAGTTCTGTGCCGGCCTGGACAAATAGAGATGGAGAGGGAAAGTCTTTCTGACCAAAGTGACTGAGACCACAGACACAAGGGTTGTCCTGGAAACTATGAATTATACACATGTTGATCACTTAGAATTGAGAGGAATGTCCAAGTGTAAAAGTTACTTCCATCATCCTGATTCTCTCTCTGCGCTCGCTTCTTCTCACTCTATTCCAAATAAGATGGGATATGGGGGGAAAGAGAGGGACTAAATAATTGGCTGCCTCTGTTGATCTGGTATTTCTTGCTTATCCCAGGAACATGGCTACTGCTCTGAGCAATTCTCAATCTCTGGGTGTCTGTAATAGATGTTAAGTACACATAATGGCAGTACAGGTTTCTCTGCCAGGTCTGTGGGGATGCTGATTTTTCACTTGCCTAGCCCATTTAGATGGTGTGAAGATAAGTAGTCGTAATGTTTCATCACATATTAATTTCCATCTTTCATCTGAGAACTCCACAGCATATTACAAACATCATTCCTTGCAACATCTTTGTGAAGTAGAGGTGAGTAATATTATTGCCCCCATTTGAAAGCTGTAGGAACTGAGTCATAAAAGGGTCACAAAGGACTGTTCAAGGTCATGTGTCCTCAGCATGGAGTGGAACCTAAAGCAAGTATATATTTCTGCTTTGTCATCATCAGCAATAAACTGGCTCAAGCCTCCTCTTCAGTCCTCATTACACAAATCCGATATTTGCAAAGTACTTGAGACCTTTAGTTACAGAACATTATCTAAACTTGAGGTTTTACTGTTATTATTAATTATCCTAATCTGCACTAATATGTAGTTTGTGGACCATACAGTAACAGGCAAAGATATGATATCCCAAAGAGGAATTACCTGCCTCAAGGTGGTGGTGTGAAGTTTAATTGAATTAATTAACATTTCTAAAACATTTAGCAACCCTTGGATTAAAGGCTCTCATACAAAGACAAGCCTCCCTATTAATTACCAAAGAAAAGAGCAGGCTAATGGCTACTTCTGCTTCTCAGAGAAGTTGCTCCGAACCATCCTGCTCAGCACTGGGCCCTGACCTTCTTCAAGGTGGTGTGGGGTGGTTAGAAGAGCTCCACTTGTTATCTGTTATGTCCAAAAATAAAGAAGAAAGCACTCCTCCTTGTGGGCAAGGTAGCTCCCCTTCTGTGAAGCTTGCTGGAGTTGGCGACTGCTGTGACAATTACAGTTCACTAAGGTCAGTCTATAAAACAAAACCCTAAAGAGCCAGTCCCCAGACAGAAACTTCATGACAGTGTATTTTGTTTTGAAGACATTTAACCTGAAAATCTGAATATATATAAAACAATACCTCTTGGAGTATGATTATTCTTAGAGTTTATTGCAACTAGATCGGACCTTAGAAATTACTATTAGCTTCATCATCTCTCAAGTTTTTTAAAAAAAGTGGGGGGTAATGGTTTACAGGAAGACTCTATAGTGATTTGTCCATGGTTAACTTCTGCAAGAGGTGGAACTCAACCAGACTCAAGTTTTATTTATTTATTTGTTTGTTTGTTTGTTTATTTTTAAGTTTTATATAATGTACTTCACACAGCACCATATTGCTACTCATTTTCTGTAAAGGAATCAGAATGGGATTCTTTGAAACAATCTCCCTAGAATAATTTTTTAAAGGATGTCATTTGCAAAGAATTGATTTAAAGAGAAAGTTTCCAGAACTCACCAACTGCAAAAAGGCTTGTTGTATCATTGACCTATAAGGCACAGCCAGTTACTTAGGCAGGATGCAGAAGGCTTGGAACAAAGCATTGACCCACCCACCGCCAGAATACTCTGTGCCTGAGGAGCTGATGAAACTACAGGTGCTAACAAAAGCAAGTTCAATTAACCAGGAGATTGAAACTTACGTGGTTTTTGCTTACTGCTCAGGAGAGCATATGCCCAAGGAAGAAGGAAAAGGAGGTCATAAGACAGAGGCGATCCCCATAAAGCCAGGCATAGTGGTGTACACCTGTAATTCCAGCTACTCAGGAGGCTGAGGCAAGAGGATTGAGTTAAAGACCAGCTTTGGCAACTTAGTAAGACCCTGTCAAAAGAAAAAAAAAAAAAAGGAAAGAAAGAAGGAAGCGAAGGAGAGAGGAAGCAGAAAAGGAAGAAAGAAAAAAAAGAAAGTGGAAAGCAGGGGAAATAAAGGAAAGGAAGAGACAAAGGAGAGACAGACAGACAGACAGAGAAATGCTTCCAAAAAACAGAGCCCGACAATAGGGCCCAGGTGATACTTGGAAATCCAGAAAGGAAGTTGGCTCCAAGGATCTTTCCTTTAATGACCAAGCCCCACTCAGAAACCTTGAGCCTGGGGCAGTATACCAATTCCAGGTGGGGACCTGTCAAAAGAAAGGCGAGTCTATACTTGTAGGAAGGATCTAGAGTTCAAGGCAGGTGGTCAAGCAGGAACTTGGGAACAGTAGCACATCTCAGGGTACCTTAGGTTTGGGAATGAAGCAGGAGTTGAGTTAGCGGAAGCAGAGCACAGCCTCCAATCAGACTAGCAGGGACTATGACATGGTGCAGTGAGAAAGGAGTCTGGCTGGATCTAGCACCCCTGCTGTGGGCTTGGGATGACCTGGGAACTGGGCTGGGCCCCCTGGGAGGAATCAAGAATAGACTCGGGCTGGGAATGGAGAAAAGAGCAAAGCTAGGGCTGCACTGGGCCTGGCTAGTGGACTTTCCTGTTTACCATCTTTCAGAAAGTCCACTTTAAGACGACTGATGCTGGTTACTCTTTGATCAACAAGATGCTGCACAGAATGGAGAAGACCCCAAAGTGAATCAATGATAATTTGAAAGGAAGACTGAAATTAACAATTAATAAAATTCAGAGTTTTTATTTGTGTACCACTTGTCTTTCAAAGCCCTAATCAAATTGATAATGAAAAATGCTATTTTTTATTTTATTTTGTTATTTGGTTTTTTGGAGGGTGTACTGGGGAATTGAACTCAGGGGCACTTAACCACTGAGCCGCATCCCCAGTTCTTTTTATTTTTCATTTTAAGACAGTCTCACTAAATTGCTCAGGACCTTGCCAAGTTGCTGAGGCTGGCCTCAAACTTTCAATCCTCCTGTCTCAGCCTCTTGAGTCACAGGGTACAGGCAAGCACCATTGCACCTTACTGAAAAATGTCATATTTTAATGAAAAAGAAAGAAAGAAAGAAAGAAAGAAAGAAAGAAAGAAAGAAAGAAAGAAAGAAAGAAAGAAAGAAAGAAAGAAAGAAAGAAAGAAAGTCAAATCTGGTACTCCAGTCCCAGTTAGTGTGGCATCAAAAAGGGTTCATCTCATATCCACATCCTCCATCAAACTCTGACAAATCACCTCAAGTAAGAGGAAATCTAAGTAATATGTGTGTGCCATGCAAATACAACTTTAAAACAAGTGCCCAAACTTCCGATTGCATCTCTATTCCTCAAGAGGCATTTGGGGGTTGCAGTTGCCTTGGGACGCACTTTGTTTGCAAGCCCCTGTAACACAACCTGACTTCCTGTGTCTGCCATGGGGCATTACTGTGCTTCCCCACCACTAAGAATAAAGCCCAGCCCTCCCTGGCTTCCACTCAGTCTTTCTCTGGCTCCAGAACACTTAGCTGTTTGTTGGTTGCGGGCTTCCTCAGTTTCTCTGTTTATTTAGACATCATTCACCCCACAGGAGGCAGCAGAGAATAGCAATAGTTCTTTGCTGGTGAGGTGTGTCAGTCACCCCAAAGTCTTTCTAGACCTCATATACCCTGGTCCCAAACCAGCCCTACCCAAATGAGAAATCCTGGAGGTGCAAACACAGAATCTATGTTTTAATGAATATGAGTTGTTACATTTACACTACTAAAAAGAGAAAATGAAAGGGAAGTGGAGGGAAAAGACAGGAAGGCGATGGAGGAAATGGAGAAAGGAAGGAGGGGAGGGAGGGAGAAGGAAGGGAACAAAAGGGAAAAGAACAGAGTAAGGTAGATCTATTGTCATGGCAGGATGTCCTGCAAATGGGTTATTCCATTTTTTAAAATATATCTGTATGTCTTTTTGATGTGGTATTTTTTAGAATACTTAAACTAAGGAGTTCTTGGATTTGGGGTTTTAGCTACTGTTCCCTTCTACAAATCCTTAATGTTCTGAAACCAATTCTAGCCTTAGAATTAGACCATTTAGATTATGACTTTCCATGTCTTATCTATGGAAAATTTGGCAAATTACTTAAAATTACCCTAAGCTTCAGTTTCACCTATGAAGTGGGATGACATTGTGACTCTGTTCTGTGGGGTGGTTGTAAGGATAATATGTGCATGCCTAACCCAGTGTTAGACAAATTAGTAGAATGACTTTTAAAGGAAAATTGGTAGTAGAAGATACCTGGATATCTTTAGTTCCCTAAAACATTAAAGATTGAAAAAAAGACAAAACTTTTTATTAATCTTTCTCAAATAAGTTCATCTGGCTTAATAAAGGGTTGAAGAATATCAGGACAAGGGCATTCAGAGCAGGACTGGCCAGCCCATGGGCCTTGCCAGCCTGGTCTACCCACCTTACTGGGCCTTGCTAGGGCCACTATCAGTTGCCACCTGCAGGCCTGGTCTCAGGCTGGGTGCTTTGTGGCAATAGCTACATGGCATTTGGCAGGTTGGAGAGTCATCCAAACATTGAATTACCTGGCCAGAATCCATAAGTGAGAAGAATAGCATGAAAAGAGAACTTCAACTACTCCTGTGAAATACTTTTATAAGAACTCATGAAAGTGCTTACCTTGTGAAACAGGAGATTTCAGGAATGCAGGCTGGTCATCTTCAGGCATCTGCCTGCTTACCATTTAAGACAGGATTTACACTACTCTAGTGATCCCAAGGGAAGAACTGGGATTAGCAGGTAGAAACTGCTGCCTGGTGGCTGAGTAAGGGCTTTGGTCTTGTCCACTGTGGTGATGGTTTCACAGTGAGGTATTTCACACTTTGCATATGTGCCATTAATTATAATTCAATTATATTTCAGCAAAGTAGAAAGGCATATGAGGCTTAATATTATATAGTTTGGGGCTTCAATTATTTAAAGTTGATCAGCCTCGTCACTGTCATGTAACCAAGAATCAACATGAAGTGCAATGAGGTGGTTTATATGGGGTAAAACTTGACTGTGATTATTGGATCCTCTGAACTCTTTGAAGTTCTTAACATTAGAAAGCAGTTTAAAGCATAGTTTACTAGGTCTAGGAAGATAGTTTCAGGGTTCTGGGTTTCTGGGATCTTTGAACGGCCATCATAGAGCACTAGAGAGAGGGAGAATTACTGCCAACTTCCAGATGCCTCACTTCTATCTCTGGACAACTCCTGCTGTTCAAATGAAAATAATGTGAGAGAGATGATTGTGGCATTAGAAGGAGCTTCAGAGGTAGTTTGGTTCTATTCCCCGCCAGTGGTCTCTCTCCATGCATGAGCTGTCCCAGACTTCCTCCTCTCTTCACTCCCAGTGCCCCTGCAGAGGGCTCTCTGCTGGCATCTGGCAGCCAGGAGTCTGCATAAACTAAACCTTATTCAGTGGTTGAGTATTTTGTAATTAGAAGTGGGAAGCACATGTACTTCCTGCCTCACTATGAGATCTTGAACACATCACTTCACTGCTCAGAACCTCAGTTGAATCCTCTATGGTGGAGTCGGTATTCTTTGCCCCTGGCCTATGATATTCTAAAGTGCTTAGTCCTGCTCAGCACAGTTAAATATTCCACGAATGGCAGGGCATAGACTGTCATGAGCATCCTGGGAAGTAACAGGGGTAAGATGGATAGAGAGTGGAGGGTCCAAGTCCTCAACTCACAAATCTGTGCAGCTGCTGAGAAGGGAAAGTTGGAGGATTTGCTTTCTCTCCAGGTAACAAAGATGCAATTGAGACACTAGTTCTCTGGAGGTCATGTACCTGCCTTCATTCTCTCCATTGAGCTACATCCCCAGTCCTTTTTACTTTTTTACTTTAAGACAAGATCTTGCTAAGTTTCCCAGCTGGCCTTGAATTTGTGATAATCCTGCCTCAGCCTCCCCAGTAGCTGGAATTACAGGCAGTGCCAATGTGCAGGCTTTGCCCCTTAACCTACTCTTTTTGCTGCTGCCCCAAATTCCAGATTTATTTATTGAAATTTAATAGTTTTCCTTAGAAAACTTGGAATGGAACCACCCTTTGACCCAGCTATCCCACTCCTCAGCCTATACCCAAAGGACTTAAAATCAGCACACTACAGAGATACAGCCACATCAATGTTCATAGCTGCTCAATTCACAATAGCCAGACTGTGGAACCAACCTAGATGCCCTTCAGTTGATGAATGGATAAAGAAACTGTGGCATATATATATATATATATACACAATGGAATATTACTCAGCTATAAAGAATAATAAAATTATGGCATTTGCAGGCAAATGGATGAAATTGGAGAATATCACGTTAAGTGAGATAAGCCAATCTCAAAAGTCCAAAAGACGAATGATCTCACTGGTAAGCGGATGATGACACATAATGGGGGGTGCAAGGGGGGACAAGAATGGAGGAAGGAGGGACTGTATAGAGGGAAAAGAGAGGTGGGAAGGATGGGGGGAAGGAAAAAAATAACGGAATGAATCAAACATCATTACTCTATGTAAATGTATGAATATGCAAATGGTATGCTGTTACTCCATGTACAAACAGAAACAACATGTATCCCATTTGTTTACGATAAAAATAAATTTAAAAAAAAAGAAATTTAATAGTTGAAAGATTAGTCTTAATTTTGGCTCACCGGGCTAGTCTTTGCTTTGAGTGTTTCGCTCCCATGATAGACCAGATGGTCTCCATCTTATACCTTTCTCTGAATGAATATCCCATTCATCTGGGCAGCAACTGGCCCTCCTCCTTCTTCAATGCACTTGAGACCCTACTAGGACTGGATTCTGCCCTCAATAGTCTGTTACTGCTCCTTGTAGCCTAGAACCTTCTCTGCTGGGCCCCCCAGACCTGGAAGCATTACAGAGCCTTGCACCCCTTTCTTTCTACCCCCACAACATCATGCACAGGTCCACATATCCAGGCGTTCATGCGTGCTCTCACACAGGCACACACACATGCACACATACACACAAGCACACTAGCATGAGCCTTGATCACACTTCATTAAATCCAGTGGTAGCAAGTGCCTCTCTGTTCCTGTCCACTGTATTTTTCACTCCTTTCACCCAATCTTTGGAAAGCCTGTTGCTTTTTCCTCTGATCCTTTTGGCCAATGCCTCATCTCTTACCCCAGATGTCATTCCCAAGGCTGACCATTATAGTTTTCAATATTTTCCACTATCGAAATGTTTAATGATATTCTTACATTAAAAATGAAATTGAGTTTTCTGGAGAACTATTTGTTGATATTTAACAAATGGAATATACTTATAATATCATATCCAACAAGAATGCTTGCTGTGTACCAAACTTTGTGGTATATTAATCCACCTTAACTCATTTTCCCTTCTCTTTCTTTTTTGTCCCAGGGATTGAACCCAGGGGTACTTAACCACATCCCCAGTCCCTTTTTTTTTTTTTTAATTTTTAAAAATTTGAGACCAGGCTCTTACTAACTTGCTTAGGACCTCACTAAGCTGCTGAGGCTGCCTTTGAACTCACGATCCTCCTGCCTCTGCCTCCTGAACCACTGGGATTACAGGCGAGTGCCACCACACCTGGCAACTTATCTTATTTCTTGTCATCCACTCTATGATTCTGGTACTTTTATTATCATCACTTCATTCTACTTCTAGAAACTGTTCCTAAGGGAAACATCTTAAATATATTAAAATCGCATGTATCCAAAAATTTATCACAGCATTGTTCAAATTGAATATATCTATCTATGTGATAGAATGATGGGCAGCAATTAAATACCAAAATTTTCATGCATATTTAATAATGTATAATCATATGTTAACTGAAAAACAAGGCATGGAAATTACTATAGTAATATGGGCCCAATATTATCCATGAATCCCCAGACAAAAGACTTAAGAGAAAAGGAAAGTGAGAGAAGAAATATAGTAAAATCCTAATAGTAAATATCTCAAAGAGGGAGAATTCTTTGTTTTATTCACTTATCTGTGTTATCTAATTTTCACAATAAGCATGCTATAATCTTGTAATCAGGCAAAGTAAATGTATAAAAAATTTACTACATCAAAATTTCTTTAAATTATACTAAATCTCTACTATAGACCAAATCTCCTGTTTGCCCCCAAGACAAAGCTCATGATTGTGAGCTTCACAATCTCTTTGACAGAGACTGTGAACTAAAAATTAATATTATTTCCCAAGATGAGAAGTCAGAAATGTAATGCAGTTGACTCTAATTACACTGAAAATGTCCAAATTTTTAAAAAATCTGTGTGCTTCACTGTGGCAGGAAATGAATACTCATTAAGGATCCACTGAACTTCCTGTATTTCTCTGAGAAATGGAAATTTAACTAACATGCATTAGGTTTTCTCTTTTCTTCCAGAATGTTTTCTTCTTCCAGGATTTTTCATCTTAGTGATGGTCTTTGTTTCTTTCCTGCCCACCAGCCCTTGTCTCTCTCAAAACTTACTGGCCCTGGTTCAGTTTGAAGTCAGTGTAGGGGCTCCTTCAAACAGACTCCCTTGCCTCTGATCTTGTGAGCCAGGTAGAGCAGCCCCATTTAAGATTCTGAGTCTATGGTAGTGTCCTTGGTAAAACAGGGCCACCTGAAGCCCCAGCACTTTCCATTGACTGCGAAACAGCTTCATCAAACAATTGATTCCAGGATAAAAGCTGTTTCTTCCTCTGGGGGAAAAAAATGAAAGCAGACCCAGAATCTGTCATCCAGTTGCAGGCAATCAATGGACACCCCCCTCCACGTTAGCCACTCATTTCTGCACATACTGAACACAGCATTGGTTTGTAGTCACCCCAAATCCAGACTTGAGATTAGGCTTTGCAACTAACTGGGAAAATTTGTGCAAGCCTGAGAAGGTTGCTTATCTGCTAATAACTCCTGTAGAGTTATTAGCCCTGTTTGAAAGAATGAGAAGTCTACATAAATGTGTATGTAAGCATCCCAGGTCTTTGTTTCTAATACTGTTCTCCAATAAAAGGAACCAAGCCTTCTTAGAAAAACGGCTGACTCTAGGACTGAGGAAGCAAATATAAAAGAAGGTCCTGGAGTCTCTTGCAGTGGCAGAAAGTAAGAAAGAGCTAAAATAATAATGAGGAGTGGTAGGGAGGGAAAGGAGGATATGTCAACTGGGTACAGCAGTAACTGAAAGAGTTCCCAAAGGCCAAAGTTGGAACAATTTAAACCACAAATTTTTAAAAAGTGGTACTGGATTATAACCCAAAGTATAAAACAACTACTCATGGTTTTTAGACTAAATGAACAAATGAGGAAAAAAAGACAAATTTCTCACTAAGAAGTCAAATCATTTATGTAATACTGCCCCCTGTAGGACGGTTACAGAGCTCACACTCTGCAAGTTTGGACTGGGTGACTTCCTTTGAAGAAGCGCTTTATGGAAAGGGGGAAAAAGAGAACCTTTGCAGTAGGGAACTCGACCAGTAGGACTCCAGCCAGGTGATGGAGGTCAACTTTACAGTAGCAGGTCATGTTAAGAGTGCACATTCCTAATTCAAGGAGGTGAAAATGAAATCTTCCCTATGTACTCTTCCTCCAGAAACACAAAATTCCAGTCTAATTCTGAGAAAAACATTGGCAAATTCCAGTAGAGGGAACTTTCTGAAAAAGACCTGGTCAGCAATATAGTTGAGAAAGGGGAGGAGGAAGAGAGAGGAGAAGAGGAAAGAGGAAGCCCCGGAGACTGAAATGGAGCAAATACATTCTATGCATGTACAATTATGTCAAAATGAAGCCTACTATTATTTATAATTATCATGCACTAATAAACACATTTTTAAGAAAAGACTTGGTCAGTACTTCTTCAAATTGCCAAAGTCTTCAAAAACAAGGAAAGTTTAAGAAATTGTCACAGTCAAAAAGAGCCTAAGGAGACCTGACAACTAAATACACCTGGTACCCTCCATGGGGTCTTGGAACACATAAGAAAATTAGGCTAAGCTAAGGAAGTCTGAATAAGTTAAGGACTTTAATTAAAAGTAATTTATCAATATTGGCTTAATTGTGATAATCATATGATACTAATGGAAGCTGATGACAATGGGGGAACTCAGTGTGGGGAATATGGAAACTGTGCTGTCACCACAATTTTTCTATAGACTTAAAATTGTTCTATAATAATAAATTCATTGTAAAAACCATACATAAAAAACAACATCATTTTTTCCTTATCTCTTTCTCCCTCTGTTGTTAGGGAAATACTATATTTCTTATTTATCAACAGACCATTTTATCACATTCATCACAAATATTATACTAGCAGGATCTCAATGCATTTCTATTGCTTGTTTTTTCTTTTATCCTTGAGAAATGGAGAGGGAAAATTATTGGTGTGTCAGTAAAGAGAGTGAAGGACAAAGAACTGGATTGTAGCCTAATACTGCCACCACCTTCACCTTTCTTCCCACCCTGCTCCGCTCAAACTCACCCGCTTAGCACACCACGTCCCCCACAGAGGCGGGCAGGCAAGTGCTGCAGCCATGCTGGCGTTCCACCACTTACTTACCAGTTGTATGTCCAGGGGAGATTGCTTATCACTTTAAATGTGGGGCTCTTCATTTAGGACCAAAAAGTAATAGTCTCTCCCTCGAGATGATGTACACAGAAGGCTGAATCCAGTGACTGCCATATACAAACTCTCAATAAACGGTAGCTACTATTGTCCTCTTACAATAATAATTAAAGGAGTGCAAAATGAGACTAGGTTGAGAAAGCAAAGTATGAAATAAATAACTATGAGTCCACGGGGAGAATAGATAATTCCAGATAAGTGATGTAGAGAGTGCCCCCTCAAGGTGGATTATGCAACTCACTGTTAACTCCTCCATAGGTGAGTGCTGCGCACAGTGACTTCCTTCCAGAGTGAAGAGTACAGTGAGAAGTAGGGGGTCAGAGGAGAAATGTGACAAATGCCACTCAGTCAAGTGTCAAGGTTAACATCAAAATGGGTATGTCATGCTGATAACATGATGTGATAAGAAGGCACTTTACTTCATGCCCTCCTCCTCCCCAGATCCTATAAGCCCTGTCTAACCATGAGGAAAATATCAGACAAACCCACATTGAAGGAAATTATATAAAATTCCTGACCAGGACCCCTCAAAGCTGTCAAGGTCAGCAAAAGCAAAGTAGGTCTGAGAAAATGCCATGATCTACCGGAGTCAAACAAACATGACAATTAAATGTAATATGGCATATTGGATGAGGTCTGGAACATAAAACAGTTAAAATTAAGGAAATCTGAACACACTGTGGGCTTTAATACTAAGGTATCAATAGTTGTGATAAATGTACCATACCAATGTAAGATGTCAGCAATGGGGAAACTGGATTTGGAGTGTGTTGGGACTTTCTGTACTATAGTCTTGACTTTATAAAACTATTCTGAAACAAAAAAGTTCTTTAAAAAAGAAGTGTGAATACTACGTTTGTAGTAATTGAGAATTACCTATTTTAAATTTACAGTTGCCCTGTCTTTGCTTATCACTTGTTAAAATTGAAGATACCTCATGGCAATGTCAGGATTTAGATTTAGATTGATGGTATAAGCGAGTTTTGATTAAAAAAAAAAAAAAAAAAAAAAAACTAGTTTAGTGAGTCAACTCTGCCCCCTAGTGGTTTAATGTTCAATTAAGGAAATCATCACGTGTGTGAGCAACCAGCCAGCAGGACTCCATGGCCAGGCAGGAGGGCATTTTGAACATGTGAATGGAAAGTCTTAACAAACTTCATGTTGATTTGTATATCCATGATGAAAATCTCTGTTTCTCAAAAATTTCCATTACATTTGTACAGATGTCAACACTTTTTATGACATCTTTTGGTGGCTTTTTAAAAAAAATTAGGTGGAAATTAAGAAAAATGTCTTGAGTTCCACACCTAGGTGGACTGGGTGGAGAACAGGGAAGAGAAGTGCTAATTTCTAATCTGAATTAATTTAGAATAGTGGTTCCCAAGTGGGAGCTATTTTAACCTCAAGGGGACATATAGTAATATCTGTAGATACTTTCAATTGTCTTGGTTGGGTTGAAGTCAGAGATGTACCAGTCTTAGTATGCACAGGACAGCTATCTACAGTAGTGGTCTAACCGAGGCCTGGGGATTTAACTTAGTGATAGAACACTTGTCTGGTATGCTCAAGGTCCTAGGTTTGATCCCAAGCACAACAAAAATGAAATGAATCATCCAGCCTTAAGTGTTAACAGTGTATAGGCTAAGAGATTTTAATTTAGAGGAAGCGAATCATCCAAATTAGAGGTATCCATGAGAACCTATGCCTCCTGCAGAATTTACAGGAATCTTCATTGGATCTCCTACAATCTAGGTGTGAATCAATCTTATCTAAATCATCAGGTACAGGGTGATACTAGTTTACACCTGGGTTATGATTTCAAATAAGAAAAATAAATCAATTAGTGTTCTTATTTGCAAGTCACAGATGCTAACCAGGAAAATTGAGCAGGAAAGGAATGAACTAATCAATAGTTGACAACTCATAGAATCTCTGGAAGGGCTGAAGAACCTGGCCTGAAGGCCAAGAAGCAAAGAAAAGTTCATTAAAGCACACTACAGAACTGGTCCCTAAAGACATCAAGTGTTCCCACCACTGGCATGGACACTGCTGGAACAAAGAAAGGATGTATATATTAGCAATGGTGATGGAATGGGTGCTTTAAAAAGGAAAGGAAAAAGAAGCATGACATCACCTTAAAAGCATATAAATATCTTTCAGCCTTAACATTAGAAAATTGAAAATTCAGCCACTTAAGCTCAAAACCTTGGGGTCTCTTTGACACCATAATCATAATCCAAGTCAAAACACATTTAGATAATTGCATTGTCCTCCTAAATGATCTCTTTGCTTTTAGTCTCTCACCTTTCACCAAAACTATTTCTACTGTTAGATCAATCTCTTTAGGGTTCCATTTGGATCATGGTGCTTCTCTGCAAAGAAATTATGGGTAAGTCCCTTTTCCAATAGAAAAATACCCAAAAATAATTTGACACTATTTAAACCACCTTCTGATCTATTCTGAACCTACTTTCCAGTCTTCTATCCCACTACTCATTCAGGCAAATGATTTGCTTATTCAGCTCTAAATATACCAAGTAAATTATTTTCTTTTCATCTTTCTCTCACAATTCTTTTTAAAGTTGCCTTTTCTTCTTTTCTTTGCTTTTTTAAACCTCATACCTGTGTTTGTAAGGTCCAGTCCAAAACTCAGAGAACATCTAAAAAAAACCACTAATCTACCATACGAGATCTTGAGAAAATGAATATATTTCTCCCAATTCATAAAAGTACAAAATAGAAATGTTATAGTGTACACCACTCCCTGGTGAAACCAGTAGCTCCAAATCAGTTGTTCTGAGGTACCTAGAAGAAAAGGGCTAGAGCACAGTCATTCTCATGACTTTCTTGTGGATGCAGTAGGTTCATTTCCAAATCCCCCTTTATCAGCCCCCCACATTGCAACCCACCATATAGAAGGCTGTCTTTCAGGGTACACTCTCGCCCCTGTGCTCGTAAAAGAGCACTTTTTAACTCCCTGTGAAACAGTCCTGAATGTTGAAAACAGTTCAATCTCTTGCAACCTCTTTGTATATCTACTAAGCAAATGTTTTTTGTGTACTATGGATACTATTAAAACATGCTATATGTTTTAATGAAGTAGGTATGAATCTCCATCTGCAAACTGATAAACAGGATAAATATCATATTTCTTTAAATGAACTGAAATTTAACTTAATTTAGTGGGTTTCTAAACTCAACTGCTGCCATTTGGTGGTTCTCTCATTATGGAAAGTAAAATAAAATTAGGTTATTTATTTATTATGGTGCATGATCAAATTGAAGTGTCAACTTGAATACATTAAGGCATACTCAAATCACTAGAAAAACATTAGTGCTGGTATATCTGTAAAGGTATTTCCAGGAGATACTGACCTTTGAACCAGTGGACTAAGTGAGGAAAATTCACCCTTCCTCCATGTGGATGGGCACCATCTAATCCCTTGAGGGCCCACATAAAACAAAAATTCATTTTCTTCTCTTTTCTGGAGCTGAAATAGCCATCTTCCCCTGCCTTGGACAACAGAACTCCCGTTCTCCAGTCTTCAAACTCTGGGATTTGCACCCATACCTCCCCTATCCACATCAGGTTTTCAGACCTTCTGCCTTGGACCGAGAGTGACATCATGGGCCTCCCTGTTCTGAGGCACTGGAACCCGAACAGAGCAATTCTTTCCAGGGTCTCCAGCTTGCAGATGGCCTTTTGTGGGACATCTCTGCTTCCATAATCGAGTGAGCCAATTTCTTTAGCAAATCCCCATAGATCTATATCTATGTTTATAGCTATTTTCTATTGGTTCTGTTTTTCTGGAGAACTCTGACTAGTAAAGAGAATAAAGTAAAGGCAGATTTCATGGTATTTTAGAACTAGGTGGACATTAGTATCAAATATAAGTTCAGTGGAAATATAGATAACAAAACATAGTCAGAAAGAAATATCGAATTCTTAGAGAATAAAAGCAATATTATTTTATCTTTGGTGTAACTAATGCTTTTAATGGTGGAGACGAGCAGTTTCACCAGCTCTCCATGAAAGAGTTCTGATGTCCAAGTCAGAACATGTTTTTCTCTATGTATCACAGTTTCACTTGTGATTAAATTGGCCATATGACAAGTTTTGGCCAACAGTTTGTAGACAGAAAAAAAGTAAATCATTTCTATCCTAGCCTTCAAGCATCATCCCAGACAATCTACTATCCTCTCCAAAGGAACCTCAGAAGCCACATGTCTCAGAGGGTGTAGGTGGAAGCAAACTGGTTCTGAGAGTCTGATGCCTTTGGGAGAGTCCCAGTGCACACCAGAATGCCATGTGAGAAGGAAATGACCTTGTACTGTGATCCAGCCTGTGAGTCTTCACTTACCAGAGCACTGTATCCCTTCCTATTTTAATTAATGAATAATTAATACAATTATTAGTTCATACTGTGTATTAGATGTTACGTTGGGCTCCTCACATATATTAATTCATTTTATAATGAGATATATCTTAGCAAATGTTATTATGTCATGGTCATAGAATAATATAGAGGTAAAAACATAAAAGGTCATTGAAATATAAATTTACCACACATACCCTTCCAGTATTTCTTCCCCCATTCTTTTTCCTTGTCGAAATCTTACCCTTCTTTAGGAGACCCAAGATGGCAGACTAGAGGGAGGCTGCATTCCTTGTCACTCCATGACTTGAGATTCAAGCAGAGGAAATTCTGTTTTTCTGCGAGGCAGTCATCACTGCCTGCAGATTCCCTGCGGTTTACTCCCCCGCCTCACCATCTGCCCGATCTCCTGCTGTCTGCCAGCATATGGCCTGCCTTTTGAGTGTGGACAGCTCACTGACCACCACCTATCATCCGCCATTTGCCTGTTTGCCTGCCTCTTCCCTGTCCATCACATGCCTCTCACCTATCCATTGCCCACTGCCCAACTGTACACCCTCCGATAGTCCGCCATTAGCCTACTGACCACCCTTAGACTGCCATTGGATTGCCTGCTGCCTCCTGTTGCCTAGAAGTCCAATGTCACAGTACCCCCAGGTTTGGTTACATGCAGGCACCGCCATCTTGGGTCACAGGCCAGGGCCTGGAGATACATAGGGCAACTGCAGGTCTGGTTGCACCTGAAGTCTTTCTGCTCAGTGTGGTAGTGGCTGCCCTCTGACTGCGTCTTTGCAGGGTCACTCCTTTGTGTGAGCACATCCCTGGTGGTCCCTCTGCAACTTGAAAGGCCATTGAGATTTTGGAACTGCAGTAAGACAGGGTCTGGGGAAGCAGATTGCAGCTGGGTTTGCAAGGGCCAGTCTGGGTCTGGCAAGCCTGTGGAAAACTAGAAACTAGGGGTAGTTCCCTGGGGGGAGCACAGGTTCAAGAAACTGGAGAAAACCAGGCTCACTCCAGCTCAGTGAGTCCTGAAGTGTGCAGGGACAGAAGGGGCCAGCTATGATGCGTGGGAAGGCATCTTGCTATTGGCTCACCCACTCAACCAGTCTGGCACCCACTTAACTGGAGCTAGCATCAAACTTCAGACAACCCCACCTATTGGCAGAAAAGGGAAGCTGAGAAAATTTTTGAAAACCAACAGAAGCAATCATTCAATTTTCCATTGAGACTTTTTTTTTTTTTTCTTTCCTTTTTTCACCATCTCTCTCACACCTCTACCATGTTGGAATCCACATATTTTTCATGCATCAATTTACTGAGGAATGGGATGTCTGAATACTATAATGCAGATTTGTTGTATATTCTTATATTTTTACTTTTTAAAAAATCTTTATATATATTTTTTTTCTCTCACCTGTCTCCCTAGATTCTCTTTCTCACTTCTCTCATACTAACAGCCAACTTCTATTAATTCCTCCCTCACTCTTACTATAAATCCTTACCTCTATCTTCTCTCCTTCTCCCTTATAAACATCACATCTTACGCTACTTCTTTTCCCTCGTTGTACATCATTTGAAACAGTAAACCCTTTTAGCAAACTTACTGTTTATGTTTATGTCATAGACAATAATTGAACACTTCATTTCTGTTTATTTCTACAAAACTGTAAATGCCCTAATAGGAGCCACTTGGTTTAAGTTGGTATGTTGTTTGCATTGGGTGCTGCTTAAAGGTGAGGTATTGGAAGCCTTTAGGGACCCTGTAACTACAGGGTAGAATCTGTACTCTCTCAGATCCATACTGCTAGATGAGAAGACACACAAACAATATGAAAAAACAAGGGAACAAAGTGCCTCAAACAAACCAAGATGTTCCAACAATAGAACCCATAGACAACACAGTAGAATAAATGTCAGAGAAGGAGTTTAGAAAATACATAGATTGATCTTCAAAATAAAGGCTGATGTCAGAGAGAAAATACAGGAATATAAATTTCATTTCAATAAAGATGCAGATATTATAAAAAAGAATCAATCAGGAATCCTCCAAATGAAGGAGACAACAAACCAAATTAAAAATTCAATGCCAGTATCACCAACATAGCAGACCACGTGGAAGACAGAACCTCAGACAATGAAGACAAAAATATGTACTCTTGAACATATCGACCATACAGAGAAGATGGTAAGATACCATGAACAGAACTTCCAAGAAATATGGGACAACATGAAAAGACCAACTTAAGATTTATCAGAATAGATGAAGGCATGGAGATATAAACCAAAGGAATGTACAATCTTTTCTATGACATAATATCAGAAAACTTCCCAAATCTAAAGAATGAAATGGAAAATCAACTACAAGAGGCTTACAGGACCCCAAATGTACAAAATTACAGCAGAGTCACATCAAGGAACATTATAATGAGAATGACTAACATACAGAATAAAGATAGAATTTTAAAGACTGTCAGAGAAAAAAATCAAATTACATATAGAGCAAAACCAATTTGGATTTCAGCTGATTTCTCAACCCAGACCCTCAATGCCAGGAGGTCCTAGAATAACATATATCAAGCTCTGAAAGAAAATAGATGCCAACTGAAAATTTTATATCCAGGAAAATTAAGTTTCAGTTTTGAATATGAAATTAAAAAAACTTCCATGATAAGCAAAAGTTAAAAGAATTCATAACTAGAAAACCTGCACTACAGAACATTCTCAGCAAAATATTCCACGAGTGTGAAATGAAAACAACAATAAAACCCAGGAAATCAGGAACTACACTAAAGGAAAGGTCAATCAAAAGAGAAACTATTATTTTATTTTTATTAATTGAAAGTATGAAACCACTGCAGAAAAATAAAAATAAAAAGAGAATTACGCAATAAATTCTTCTCAAAATCAGGAAGTTATGTGTCAACCTGCTATAACTGCAAAAAAAAAAAAAAAAAAAAAAAAAAAAAAAAGAGAAACTAAGTTAAGTCAAAAACCAAAAATAAACCAAAATGACCAGGAATACAAATCATATCTCAATAATAACCCTGAATGTTAATGGCCTAAAGTCATCAATCAAAAGACATAGACTGGCAGATTGAATAAAAAAAAAAAAAAAAAAAAGACCCAACATGCTATCTTCAAGAGTCTAAACTCCTAGAAAAAGACATCCACAGACTGAAGATGAAAAGATGAGAAAAACATATCACTCACATGGACTCTGTTAACAAGCAAGGATTTCCATCCTGATATCAGACAAAGTGGACTTCAAACCAAAGTTAGTCTGAGAGGATAAAGACATTTCATACTGCTTAAGGGAATCATACACCAACAAGAAATAACAATCATAAATATATATGCCCCCAAACAATGGAGCATCTATGTACATCAAACACTTCTCAATTTCAAGAATCAAATAAAACTATGACACAATAATACTAGATGACTTTAACACACCTCTCTCACCACTGGATAGATCTTCCAAACAAAAATTAAACAAAGAAGCTATAGAATTAAATAATGCAATCAATTATTTAGGCTTAATGAACACATATAGAGTATTTGATCCATCATCAAGCGAATACACTTTCTTCTCAGCAGCACATGGATCCTTCTCTAAAATAGTCCACGTTATGCCACAAAGGAACTGTTAGCAAATACAAAAAAATAGAAACAGTAACCTACATTCTATCAGATCATACTGGAATGAAAGTAGAAATCAACAATAAAATTTAAAAATAGAAGCTACTCCAACACCTGGAGACTAAATAACATGCTACTGAGTGATGAATGGATATCAGAAGAAATCAGGGAGGAGATAGAGAAATACTTAGAGGTAAATGAGGACACCAATACAACATATCAAAATCTCTGGGACATTATAAAGGCAGTGCTTAGAGAAAAGTTCATTGCATTAAACTCATACACTAGAATAAAAAGTCAACAAATAAATGACATAACATTATATTTCAAAACCCTAGAAAAATAAGAACAAATCAACACCAAAAGCAGCAGAAACAGGAAATAATTAAAATCAGAGCTGAAATCAATGAAAATGAAACAAAAGAAACAATTGAAAAAATTTGACAAAACAAAATTGGTTCTTTGAAAAAAATAAATAAAATTGATAAACCCTTAGCCAAACTAACAAAGAGAGAAAACTCAAATTACAAAAATTTGTGATGAAAAAGGAAATATCACAATGAACACTATTGAAATACAAAACATAATTAGAAGCTATTTTGAAAATCTATACTTTAGCAAAATAGAACATCTCAAAGACATTGACAAATTTCTAGAGACATAATGTACCCAGACTGAATCAGGAGGACATACACAATTTAAACACATCCATTTCAAGCAATGAAATATAAGATGCCATCAAAAGCCTACTAACCTGAAAAACCCAGGACCAGATGGATTCTCAGTCAAGTTCTACAAGACCTTCAAAGAAGAATTAACACCAATACTCCTCATATTATTCCATGAAATAGAAAAGGAGGGAACCCTTCCAATCTCATTCTATAAGGTTAGTATCACCCTAATACCAAAACCAGACAAAGACACATCGAGGAAAAAAAAAAACTTTAGAAAAATACCCCTGATGAACATAGACACTAAAATTCTCAAAAATATTCTGGCAAATCATACACAAAAACATGAAAAATATAGTGCAACACCATCAAGTGGGATTCATCCCAGGGATGCAAGGTTGGTTCAACACAGGGAAATAAATAAACATAATACATCAATAGACTTAAAGACAAGAATCATACAATTACTTAAATAGACACAGAAAAAGGAATTGACAAAATACAGCACCTCTTCAGGCTCAAAACACTAGAAAAACTAGGGATAGTGGAAACATACCTCAACATTGGAAAAGCTATCTATGCTAAGCCCAAGGCCAACATCACTCTAAAAAGAGAAAAATTGAAAGCATTCCCTCTAAAAACTGGAACAAGACAGGGATGCCCACTTTCACCACTTCTACTCAACATAGTCCTTGAATCTCTAGCCACAGCAACCAGACAGATGAAAGAAATTAAAGGGATACCAATGGGAAAAAGAAGAACTCAAACTATCCCTATTTGTTGATGACATGATTCTATATTGAGAAGATCCAAGAAACTCCACCAGAAAACTTCTAGAATTCATAAATGAATTCAGCAAAGTAGCAGGATATAAAATCAATAACCATAAATCAAATGCATTTCTTTACATAAGCAATGAATCCTCTGCTAGAGAAATTAGGAAAACTACCCCATTCACAATAGCCTCAAAAAATAAAATAAAATACTTGGGAATCAACCTAACAAAAGAGGTGAAAGACCTCTACAATGAAAACTACAGAGCACTAAAGAATGAAATTAAAGAAGACCTTAGAAGATGGAATGATCTCCCATGTTCTTGGATAGGCAGAATTAATATTATCAAAATGGCCATACTACCAAAAGTGTTATACAGATTCAACGCAATTTCAATTAAAATCCCAATGACATTCTTCATGGAACTAGAAAAACCAATCATGAAATTCATTTGGAAAAATAAGAGACCCAGAATAGCCAAAGCAATTCTTAGCAAGAAGAGTAAAGCAGGCAGCATCACAATATTAGACCTTAAACTATACTACATAGCAGCAGTAACAAAAACAGCAAGGTATTGGCATCAAAATAGACATGTAGACCAATGGTACAAAAGAGAAGACATGGAGACAAACCCACATAAATAAGATTATCACATACTAGACAAAGGTACCAAAAACATACATAGGAGAAAAGAGAGCCTATTCAACAAATGGTACTGGGAAAAATGGAAATCTATATGTAACAAAATAAAATGAAACCCCTATCTCTCACCCTGCACAAAAATCAACTCAAAGTAGATCAAACACTTAGGCTCTAGAACAGTGGCCCTGTGCCTAATAGGAAAAAAAGTAGGCCCAAATCTTCATCATGTCATCTTAGGACCTGACTTCCTTAACAAGACTCTTAAAGCACAAGAAGTAAAATTAAGAATCAAGAAGTGATGGATTTACATTAAAAAGTTCCTTCGTAGTAAAGGAAAAAATCAACAATGTGAAGAGAAAGCCCATAGAATGGGAGAATATCTTTACCACACACTCAGATAGAGCACTAATCTCCTGGATATATAAAGAACTCAAAAAAACTTAACACCAAAAAACAATAATCCGATCAATAAATGGGCTAAGGAACTGAACAGACACTTCACAGAAGAAGAAATTCAATCAATCATCAAACATATGAAAAAATGTTCATCATCTCTTGCAATTAGAGAAATGCAAATAAAAACTACTCTCAGATTTCATCTCACTCCAGTCAGAATGGCAATTATCAAGAATACAAGCAATAATAAGTGTCAGTTAGGATGTGGGGGAAAAGGTACACTCATACATTGCTGGTGGGACTGCAAATTGGTGCAACCACTATAGAAAGCAGTATGGAAATTCCTTAGAAAACTTGGAATGGAACCACCATTTATTTGACTCAGCTATCCCACTCCTTAGTTCATACCAAAGGACTTCAAATCAGTATATTACAGCGACACAGTCACATCAATGCTATAGCAGCTCAATTTACAAGAGCTAAACTATGGAACCAACCAAGATGCTCTTCAACAGATGAATGGATAAATAAGATGTGGCACATATACACAATGGAATAGTACTCAGCCTTATAGAAGAATGAAATTATGGCAATCGTAGATAAATGAATGGAACAAGAGAACATCATGCTAAGTGATATAAGTCAATCTCAAAAAACCAAAGGCCAAATGTTTTCTCTGATAAGCAGATGCTGATCTACATAGTGCAGGGTGGGTAGGGAAGAATGAAGGAACTTTGTATTGTGCAGAGGGGAGTGAAGAGAGGGTTGGGAGGTGGAGACAGAAAGGATGGTAGAATGAGCAGACATTATTACCCTATATACATGTATGATTACCCTACTGGTGCAACTCAGCACCATGTACATCCAGAGGACTGAGAAAATGTGCTCCATTTGTGTACAATGAGTCAAAATGCATTCTACTGGCATGTATAAATAATTAGAATATTTTTTTAAAAAATAAAATAAAGAAATATTACCCTTGCTCAAGAAAGGAACAAAATAGCAAGCTGGATACATTAAAAGAAACAAAGAAAGAAGAAGTTTTATTTGTCTGTTTTACACAAATATGTAAATTGATTTAAACTTCTTGGGAGCCATGCATCCAGTCATCCCACCTACTGGTAGAACCTGGTAAATCGAACCACTGAAAGCAGGCTTATTTTGCCTTTTTTAAATACAAGCACATTTGCTGCTTATTTGGATCTCTGCACTGGAAGACAACAGAGTTCGCTCTCCTGATCGTGACTGTGAACTGGATTAGGATTATGGTAGCCGGAACAGGCTGCTGCCTCCACTGCTCATCTTGGCCCTTTCTATCACCAAGGAAACTTAAGACTATCAAAGTCTGAAGGAGCAAGGGGGACTGTCAACAGCCTGAGACAATGAGAAGCAATGATGTGGGTGCTATCCCTCTGCAAAGCACACAGATCAACCCACTCGTGCTCAGGAAGATGCTAGCAAGCTGGAAAGGAGTTTGGTACTCACACTGCTAAAGACAATCACCATGTGAAATTACTAAAGGGCCAATATATATTTATTTATTATACAGGTCAAGTTTGGGAACAGGAAGGAAGTGGAGGATATGTTTTTAGTTTAAAAGAAATTCTCCAAATGTGGAGTGAAAAATACCCCTAAGCAGGAAAACAAAACTCTGGAACCTGGAGTAGAAAGAAGAGATATTTCTACAGTGTGGGCATGACATTGGCCAAGATGAAAAACAGTTTTATAAGTTGTCAGATACATAGGAAGCTCTAAAACACAGAACGACTTAATAGAAAAGGTTTTTAGTGATGAAAAAGTTGAAATAGGGTAAAGAAAAGCAGTGATGTGCTGCTTAAACAGAGGTGGGCTGATAAATGTTCAACAACTGGCTCTACCAAAAAAAAATTTATATGTATATACATAATATATATATATATTTATATATATATAAATATATATAAATTTCAGAATTTCATTCTGAAATTTACTACAAATAAATCATTAATTACTTTCATTATTATTTCAGCAAAAATGTTGCTTACACCATTAACCTGTGAGTTGAGATCTGACATGAATATTTTTTGGTATTTTCCTACACATGAATCAGTAAACAATATTTTTTAAAAAGGCATACCTCAGGACCTAAATAATTCATGAAGACTTGCAGGCCTTCCTCACTGAATCAGATAGTCATTTTCAAATACTGAAAGATCTCAGTTTTCTGTCTATTACAGTTTGGATCTGAAATGTCCCCCAAAAGCTCATGTGTTGAACGTTTAGTCTCCAGTGCACTGATATTCAGAGGTGGGGCTTTTGGGAAGTGAGAGCTGTAACCTCATTAGTAAATTAATTTGCTGATAGATTAATCTGCAGATAGATTCATAATTTGATAACATTGAGAGGTAGTGAAAACTACAGGAGGTGGGGTCTAGTTAGAGGAAGTAAGTTACTGGGGACATGTCCTTTAGGACTATACCTTGGTCCTGGCCCCTTCTTTCCTCTCTATCTCTGCTTCCCAGCCACCATGAGGTGAGCAGCTTTGATCTGCCAGGCCTGCCCTTCTGCCATAATGTTCTACCTCACTCAAGCCAAAAACAATGGAACCATCTAACCTTGGACTGAAACCTCTGAAACCATGAGACAAGAAGAAAACATTATTTTTTTCCCTCAGTTTTGTCCCACACACAAAAAGTTAACACTCTGTGCTAGTCACAATGTAACATCCACAAACAGAACACTTTTAAACTGCAGTATTATAATTTTTTTTCATAACTTTCTTGACCAATCAACAGAATGATAAATCAAGTGCTGATTTTAAGTATTTTCTGATTGCTCTGGTGTGATATCTACTGCTGTCATGATTAATTTCAAGTAACCAAACAAAGACACCACTGAACAAGGAGTTGGGAAGAAATGTACAATATCACAAACTTATGCAGTATTTCCTCCACACACTTGTAGTAGGCATAAATAACCACACACGTAGAAAATAGTTTTTATGATGAGAGGTCACAGGTAACCTCAGGAGTCCCCTGAATTCCTGGTACTTATCATCCCATTGAATCTGGGAGATCTGTGGTTTCTTATTTTTCTTAGGTGGCCAGAATCTTTTAGGAAACTGAGGGGGCCCTCAGAAGGGTTTAGGGTGGGGTGGGGTGCATAAGAGAGAACACCATCCTCTTTCTGCTATCTACGAATTTCTACCTTCCAACTATGACTTCTCCAAGGCTCTCTTCTGCTTGAGACCTCCTAATCAATTCCTGTCACAGGAACAAAGCATTTCTAGAAGACCAGAGGAGCCTGTAATTCCCTATGTTTCTGCTAACATCTCTGAATCAAAGAAATTACAAAACTGGTTGCCTTTTCTTTTTTTTTTTTTTTTTTTCATTTTTTTTAATTGTAAACAAATGGGATACATGTTGTTTCTCTGTTTGTACATGGCATAAAGGCATACCATTTGTGTAATCATAAATTTATATAGGGTAATGTTGTTTGATTCATTCTGTTATTTTTTCCCTTCCCCCCACCCCTCCCACCCCTCTTTTCCCTCTATACAGTCCTTCCTTCCTCCATTCTTGCCCCCCTCCCTAACCCTAACTCTAACCCTAACACTAACCCTTCCCTCCCCCCATTATGTGTCCTCATTCACTTATTAGCGATATCATTCGACCTTTGGTTTTTTGAGATTGGCTTATCTCACTTAGCATGATATTCTCCAATTTCATCCATTTGCCTGCAAATGCCATAATTTTATCATTCTTTATGGCTGAGTAATATTCCATTGTGTGTGTGTATATATATATATATACATATATATATATATATATATACCACAGTTTCTTTATCCATTCATCAATTGAAGGACATCTAGGTTGGTTCCAGAGTCTGGCTATTGTGAATTGAGCAGCTATGAACATTGATGTGGCTGTATCCCTGTAGTATGCTGATTTTAAGTCCTTTAGGTATAGGCCAAGGAGTGGGATAACTGGGTCAAATGGTGGTTCCATTCCAAGTTCTCTGAGGAATCTCCACACTGCTTTCCAGAGTGGCTGCACTAATTTGCAGCCCCACCAGCAACGTATGAGTGTACCTTTTCCCCCACATCCTCGCCAACACCTGTTGTTGCTCGTATTCTTGATAATCGCCATTCTAATTGGGGTGAGATGAAATCTTAGGGTGGTTTTGATTTGCATTTCTCTTATTACTAGAGATGTTGAACATTTTTCCATATGTTTGTTGATTGCTTGTACATCTTCTTCTGTGAAGTGTCTATTCATTTCCTTAGCCCATTTGTTGATTGGATTATTTGCATTCTTGGTGTAGAGTTTTTTGAGTTCTTCATAGATTCTGGAGATTAGTGCTCTATCTGAAGTATGATTGGCAAAGATTTTCTCCCACTCTGTAGGCTCTTTCTTCGCATTGATGATAGTTTCCTTTGCTGAGAGAAAGCTTTTTAGTTTGAATCTATCCCAGTTATTGATTCTTGCTTTTATTTCTTGTGCTATGGGAGTCCTGTTGAGGAAGTCTGGTCCTAAGCCGACATGTTAAAGATCTGGACCTACTTTTTCTTCTATAATTTGCAGGGTCTCTGGTCTGATTCCGAGGTCCTTAATCCATTTTGAGTTTAGTTTCATGCATGGTGAGAGATATGGGTTTAGTTTCATTCTGTTGCATATGGATTTCCAATTCTCCCTGCACCGTTTGTTGAAGAGGCTATCTTTCTCCATTGCATATTTTTGGCCCCTTTGACTAGTATGAGAAAATTGTATTTATTTGGGTTTGTGTCCGTGTTCTCTATTCTGTACCATTGATATACCTTTCTATTTTGGTACCAATACCATGCCATTTTTGTTACTATTGCTTTGTAGTAGAGTTGAAGATCTGGTATTGCGATACACTGTTTCGCTCTTCCTTTTAAGGATTGCTTTAGCTATTCTGGGTTTCTTATTCATCCAGATGAATTTCATAATTGCTTGCTCTATTTCTGTAATGTACGTCATTGAGATTTTAATTGGAATTGCATTGAATTTGTATAGCACTTTACGTAGTATGGCCATTTTGACAATATTAATTCTTCCTATCCAAGAACATGGGAGATCTTTCCATCTTCTAAGGTTTTCGTTAATTTTTTTCTTTAGTGTACTGTAGTTCTCATTGTAGAGGTCTTTCACCTCTTTTGTGAGAATGATTCCCAAGTATTTTATTTTTTTCGAGGCTATTGTGAATGGGGTAGTTTTCCTGATTATTCTTTCCAAAGATTCATCACTTATGTATAAAAATGCATTAGATTTATGTGCATTGATCTTATATCCCATTACTTTACTGAATTCACTTATGAGTTCTAAAAGTTTTCTGGTGGAATTTCCTGGTTCCTCTAAGTATATAATCATATCATCAGCAAATAGGGATAGTTTGAGTTCTTCTTTTCCTATTCGTATCCCTTTAATTTCTTTGGTCTATCTAATTGCTCTGGCTAGAGTTTCAAGGACAATGTTGAATAGAAGTGGTGAAAGAGGGCATCCCTGCCTTGTTCCAGTTTTTAGGGGGAATGCTTTCAGTTTTTCAATATTTGGAATGATATTAGCCATGGGCTTAGCATAGATGGCCTTTACAATGTTAAGGAATGATCCCACTATCCCTATTTTTTCTAGTGTTTTGAGCATGAAGGGATGCTGTATTTTATCAAATGCTGTTTCTGCATCTATTGAAATAATCATGTGATTCTTGACTTTAAGTCTATTGATATGGTGAATTACATTTATTGATTTCCTGATGTTGAACCAACCTTGCATCCCTGGGATGAAACCCACTTGACCATGGTGCACTATCTTTTTAATATGTTTTTGTATGCGATTTGCTAAAATTTTGTTGAGAATTTTTGCGTCAATGTTCATTAGGGATATTGGTCTGAAATTTTCTTTCCTTGATGTGTCTCTGTCTGGTTTAGGTATCAGGGTGATATTGGCTTCATAGAATGAGTTTGGGAGGGTTCCCTCCTCTTCTATTTCATGGAATACTTTGAGAAGTATTGGAATGAGCTCTTCTTTAAAGGTTTTGTAGAACTCGGCTGAGAACCCATCTGGTCCTGGACTTTTCTTTGTTGGTAGGCTTTTGATGACCTCTTCTATTTCATTACTTGAAATTGGTCTATTTAAATTGTGCATGTCCTCCTCGTTTAGTTTAGGCAATTCATATGTCTCTAGAAACCTGTTGATGTCTTTGAAATTTTCTATTTTGTTGGAGTATAGATTTTCAAAATAGCTTCTAATTATGTTTTGTATTTCAATTGTGTCTGTTGTGATATTTCCTTGTTCATTCCAAATTTTAGTGATTTGGGTTTTCTCTCATCTTCTCTTCGTTAGTGTGGCTAAAGGTTTATCAATTTTGTTTATTTTTTCAAAGAACCAATTATTTATTTTGTCAATTTTTTGTATTGTTTCTTTTGTTTCAATTTCATTGATTTCAGTTCTGAGTTTAACTATTTCCTGTCTTCTACTACTTTTGGTGCTGGTCTGTTCTTCTTTTTCTAGGGCTTTGAGCTGTAGTGTTAGGTCGTTTATTTGTTGAGTTTTACTTCTTTTATTAAATGCGCTCCATGAAATAAATTTCCCTCTAAGTACTGCTTTCATAGTGTCCCAGAGATTTTGATATGATGTTTCTTTGTTCTCATTTACCTCTAAGAATTTTTTAATTTCCTTCCTAATATCTTCAGTTATCCATTCATCATATAATAGCATATTGTTTAATCTCCAGGTGTTGGAATAGTTTCTGTTTTTTACTCTTTCATTTATTTCTAACTTCAATCCATTATGATCTGATAGAATACAAAGTAGTGTCTCTATCCTCTTGTATTTGCTAACATTAGCTTTGTGGCATAATATATGGTCTATTTTAGAGAAGGATCCATGTGCTGCTGAGAAGAAAGTGTATTCACTCTTGGTTGGATGGTATATTCTATAAATGTCTGTTAAGTCTAAATTATTGATTGTGTTATTGAGATCTATGGTTTCTTTGTTCAATTTTTGTTTGGAAGATCTGTCCAGTGGTGAGAGAGGCGTGTTAAAATCACCTAGTATTATTGTGTTATGGTCTATTTGGTTTCTGAAATTGAGAAGGATTTGTTTGACATACATGGATGAGCCACTATTTAGGGCATAGATGTATATGATTGTTATATCTTGCTGATTTATGCTTCCCTTAAGCAGTATGAAATGTCCTTCTTTATCCCTTCTGTCTAACTTTGGCTTGAAGTCCACACTATCTGAAATGAGGATGGATACTCCAGCTTTTTTGCTGAGTCCATGTGCATGGTATGTTTTTCCCCATCCTTTCACCTTTAGTCTATGAGTATCTTTTTCTATGAGGTGAGTCTCTTGCAGGCAACATATTGTTGGATCTTTCTTTTTAATCCAATCTGCCAGTCTATATCTTTTGATTGATGAATTCAGGACATTAACATTCAGGGTTATTATTAAGATACGATTTGGTTTCCTGGTCATTTGGTTCATTTTTTAAATTTTATTTATTTATTTATTTATTTATTTATTTATTTATTTATTTATTTATTTATTTGACACGACTTGGTTCCTCCTTTATTTGACAATTCATTTAGGATAATTCCTCCCTTTGCTGATTTGCTTCTTTGTTTTTCATCTCTTCCTCATGGAATATTTTGCTGAGAATGTTCTGTAATGCTGGCTTTCTTTTTGTAAATTCTTTTAGCTTTTGTTTATCATGGAAGGATTTTATTTCATCGTCAAATTTGAAGGTAAGTTTTGCTGGGTATAAGATTCTTGGTTGGCATCCATTTTCTTTCAGAGCTTGAAAAATGTTGTTCCAGGTCCTTCTAGCTTTTAGGGTCTGGATTGAAAAATCTGCTGATATCCATATTGGTTTCCCCCTGAATGTAATTTGATTTTTTTCTCTCACAGCCTTTAAAATTCTGTCTTTATTTTGTATGTTAGGTATTTTCATTATAATGTGCCTTGGTGTGGGTCTGTTGTAATTTTGTGTATTTGGAGTCCTATAAGCCTCTTGAACTTGATTTTCCATTTCATTCTTCAGATTTGGGAAATTTTCTGATATTATTTCATTGAATAGATTGTTCATTCCTTTGGTTTGTTTCTCTAAGCCTTCCTCAATCCCAATAATCCTTAATTTGGCCTTTTCATGATATCCCATAGTTCTTGGAGATTCTGTTCATAATTTCTTACCATCTTCTCTGTTTGTTCAACTTTGTTTTCAAGGTTAAATATTTTGTCTTCAATGTCTGAGGTTCTGTCTTCCAGGTGTTCTATCCTATTGGATATGCTTTCTAAGGAGTTCTTAATTTGGTTTATTGTTTCCTTCATTTCAAGGATTTCTGTTTGGTTTTTTTTCTCTAACTCTTTATTGAAATGATCTTTTGCTTCCTGTATTTGCTCTTTTAACTGTCGATTGGTGCAATCATTCAATGCCTGCATTTGCTCTTCATCTCATTGTTTGCTTCTCTGATCATTTTAATAATGTACATTCTGAACTCCTTTTCTGTCATTTCTTCTGCCATGCTGTCATTGGGTTTTATTGATGTAACATCTAGATTTGTTTGCAACATTTTCTTTCCTTCTTTTCTCATATTGTTCAGGTATCAGTGGATCGCTGAGATATTGCAGATTTCCTCTGTTGACTTATAATGTCCCTGAAGATTTCTATATATCACTTCTTAGCCTTCAGTAGGCTGAAGTCTTGGAGGAAGTTGATAGTGCGGTGCTCCACAAGGAAGCTGCCTCTCTAGGGGTGGTGGCCTTCAGGTGGGGTATATTCCCTGCTAGTGGGCAGAGGTGTCTCCACTTGTTGACCAATGGTCATCCAAAGGGTAACTAGGCTGCGGGCTGAGGCAAGGCCTGTTTGGGCCTGTGTCTCTGGTTTTACCGTCCTTGTGGGAAAACCTCACCTGGCAGGGAAGACTCACCCAGTGGGGAGGTCTCGCTGGTCAGTTCCCCTCCTAGAGGTTCCCCTCAATCTATAACTACTGCCTGGGCTGGGCTGCCTTCCTCTGCAATGTTCCCAGGGGCCCAGCCCTACCTCCTGGGCCTGGGAGCCTCACCCTTCACAGATGAGTCTCCTTAGGCTGCCTCTCCTCAGAGAATCTGCCCGCAGTCCTGGAACTTTCGCTGCGCCCCTAAGCGTGTCTCTGTGGGGCTCTTCCACCAAGAAGCCTCCTAGGTCCTGGGACCCTGCTCTGCACCTAATCGCCTGGCTATGCGGTCCCTCCTCTGAGCAGCCACCTGGAGCCCCGTACAATCGCTCCGAGTCCCAGAGACCCGCCGCACGCCTCTTCCTCCAGATAGCCACCCGGTGTTCCAGTGCAGTCACTAGGAGTCCAAGCAACTCACTGCGTGCCTCCTCCTCCCACCAACCGCCCGTAGCCCTGGGCAGTCACTCCGAGTCCAAGTGACCCTCCCCATTCCTCCTCCTCCTCCAGGTAGCCCCCCCAGGTGTTCAGCAGCGGTCACTGTGAGTCGCTCTGAGTCGCTCTGAGTCCACGTGACCTGCTGCACGCCTCCTCCGGGCAGTCGCCCGGATCTCTGGTGCGGCCACTGGAGACTAAGCGACCCACCACGCTCCTCCTCCAGGCAGCCCCCTGGTGTTCAGGAGCGGTCACTTTGAGTCCAAACAACTCACCACTCGCCTCCTCCTCTTAGCTGCCGCCTGGAGCTCCAACACAGTCACTGCGAGTCCAAGCAACCTGCCGCGCTCCTCTTCCTCCTCCTCCTCCGCCTCCTCCTCCTCCTCCTCCGGGCAGGCCCCGGTGTTCAGGAATGGTCGCATTGAGTCCAAACAGCTCGCCACGCAGCTCCTCCTCCGGCAACCACCCGTATCTCTGGCATAGTCACTCCGAATCCAAGCAGCCATGCTCCTCCTCCTCCTCCTCAGGGCAGGCCCTGGTGTTCAGGAGTGGTTGCTCTGAGTCCAAACAGCTCGCTGAGCAGCTCCTCCTCTGGCAACCGCCTGTAGCTCTGGTGCAGTTGCTCTAAGTCCAAGCGCCCCGCCGCACTGCTCCTCCTCCTCCTCCTCCTCCTCAGGGCAGGCCCCGGTGTTCAGGAGTGGTCGCTCTGAGTCCAAACAGCTCTCCTCACAGCAACTCCTCTGGGCCGCCGCCCGGAGCCCCAGTGGTTGCTCCGAGTCTCAGCGCTGTGCTGAGTGGCCTCCTCTATGACGCTCCCAGTTATCCGAGTTCACTGCTCCAGCGGGGGGAGGGCTGCCTCGCCGGGCAGCTCTACTTCACAAAGTTCCCTGCGTTCTGGGACGACCGTCCCATCCGGGACACCTCCCCAATGGGAGAGACTCACCCGGCTGCTTTGAATTGGTCCCAAGTCTCTCAATATCTCCTCTTTTGAATCCTGAGTCCTGGAGCAACATGAAATGCAGCCACCCTCTAGTCCGCCATCTTGAAACCCCTCTGGGTGCCTTTTCAATGTGAAGAGGGAAAGAGAAATCTGGGTGGAAAACAACAACAACATAAGTTTGATTTTTAAAAACTTATCGCACCCTCAGATTTTGCAACTGAGGCACAGGAGGAAAATTTTATTTGAATATTCACAGTGAGGCTACATTTTCTCAGTCCATAAAGATCAACAGCAACATTCAAGAGATCAGAAACAGAGAGAGAGCAAGAAAAGTTCTGGGGACACGACATACCTTCCAGGGCATGGCTCCCAGTGATCCACAACCTCCAATGAGGTCCCACCTCCTACAGTCTCCACCACCTCCCAGTATTTGATTACCTGTCTTCAGGGTCTTTTTTTTTCTAATTAATTATTATTAAAAGAAAATTCAATACTATGAAATACTACGAAAATTTATAACAGTGACCAAAGCCACTAGTCAGAATCCTAGAGGAATAAGCCCTAAATAGGAAACTCATGAAGCAAAATTTAAAATGATCAGTGGGGGTGAACACATGCTTTGCTACATAAAATGAAGTAAATCTTATGATCTATCATAGAAAAATTTTTGAAGCACGTGAAAAAAAACATTGTATTAGGGAACAAAAGGACAACCTTCACTAGTTACAGTAATCAAAATAGCCATTATAATAGAAAGATACAAAGAAATATCATATGCATGGATTTATTGAAATCAGTAAACAGAATTTATGTGGAGATGTGTAGTACACTGAATAAAGTCCCCCACAAAGAGTTCCAAATCCTAGTCCCCAGACCCATACATAAGGCAGAAAGGAATTGAGGCTGCTGATCAATTAACCTTAAAGTGGAGAGAATATCCTTGCAGGTTCAATCTAATCATAAGGTTCCTTTCCTGTGGAAGATGGAAGCAGAAAAGTTAATGTTAGAGTGATTCGATGTCAGAAATATTTGACCAGTCATTGTTGACTTGGAAGAAGGAAACAAGCCACAGATGAATGTGTGAAACCTCTAGGAACTGAAAAGGGTAAGTAAGAAAACAGAACATGTGAGTTCTTCCCCGGATTCCTCCAGAGAGAAACTAGCACTGTGGGCACTGTGGATACCTTTCTTTAAGCCCAGAGAGACAAATTTTTTACTTCCAACATCTAAAACTATAAGATAATCAGTTTTCTTTTATGCCACTAAGTTTGGGGTAAATTGTTACAGCAGCGATGTGAAACTAATACAAGCAGAAATCCATTCTACAGGGCACATGAGGCTCTTTGTACTTTGCCTTTCATACCTTCTGCTCCTTGCCCTTATACCGATGACTTGTTGGATAAATTTTATTTTCCCTCTATATGCTTCTTAGTATTTTCCAAGATATATATGATGTGTGTTAAATGTTTTATCATGAAAACTTTCACATGCAAAGCGAACGAAAATGGAATGAGTTTTCACGTATCTAATACCTAGCTTCTGTAATTTATCAGTATTTTGTCATTTTTTTTTGTTTTTTTTTTGTTTTTTTTGTTTTTTTTGTTTTTTTTTTTTTTTTTTATTTTATTGTAAACAAATGGGATACATGTTGCCTCTCTGTTTGTACATGGCGCAAAGGCATACCATTTGTGTAATCATAAATCCACATACAGTAATGTTGTTTGATTCATTCTGTTATTTTTTCCCCTTCCCCCCACCCCTCCCACCCCTCTTTACCCTCTATACAGTACTTTCTTCCTCCATACTTGCCCCCCTCCCTAATCCTAACTCTAACCCTAACACTAACCCTTCCCTCCCCCCATTATGTGTCATCCTCCACTTATTAGCGATATCATTCGTCCCTTGTCTTTTTGAGATTGGCTTATCTCACTTAGCATGATATTCTCCAATTTCATCCATTTGCCTGCAAATGCCATGATTTTGTCATTCTTTATGGCTGAGTAATATTCCATTGTGTATATATACCACAGTTTCTTTATCCACTCGTCAATTGAAGGGCATCTAGGTTGGTTCCATAGTCTGGCTATTGTGAATTGAGCAGCTATGAACATTGATGTGGCTGTATCCCTGTAGTATGCTGATTTTAGATCCTTTGGGTATAGGCCAAGGAGTGGGATAGCTGGGTCAAATGGAGGGTCCATTCCAAGTTTTCTAAGGAATCTCCACACTGCTTTCCAGAGTGGCTGCACTAATTTGCAGCCCCACCAGCAATGTATGAGTGTACCTTTCTCCCCACATCCTCTCCAACACCTGTTGCTTGTATTTTTGATAATCGCCATTCTAATTGGGGTGAGATGGAATCTTAGGGTGGTTTTGATTTGCATTTCTCTTATTACTAGAGATGTTGAACATTTTTTCATATGTTTATTGATTGCTTGTACATCTTCTTCTGTGAAGTGTCTGTTCATTTCCTTAGCCCATTTGTCGATTGGATTATTTGTATTCTTGGTGTAGAGTTTTTTGAGTTCTTTATAGATTCTGGAGATTAGTGCTCTATCTGAAGTATGATTGGCAAAGATATTCTCCCACTCTGTAGGTTCTTTCTTCACATTACTGATAGTTTCCTTTGCTGAGAGAAAGCTTTTTAGTTTGAATCTATCCCAGTTATTGATTCTTGCTTTTATTTCTTGTGCTATGGGAGTCCTGTTGAGGAAGTCTGGTCCTAGGCCGACATGTTGAAGATTGGGACCTACTTTTTCTTCTATAATCTGCAGAGTCTCTGGTCTGATTCCAAGGTCCTTAATCCATTTTGAGTTGAGTTTTGTGCAGGGTGAGAGATATGGGTTTAGTTTCATTCTGTTGCATATGGATTTCCAATTCTCCCAGCACCATTTGTTGAAGAGGCTATCTTTTCTCCATTGCATATTTTTGGCGCCTTTGTCTAGTATTAGAAAGTTGTATTTATTTGGGTTTGTGTCCGTGTCCTCTATTCTGTACCATTGATCTACCTGTCTATTTTGGTACCAGTACCATGCCGTCTTTGTTACTATTGCTTTGTAATAAAGTTGAAGTTCAGGTATTGCGATACCCCCTGCTTCATTTTTCCTGCGAAGGATTGCTTTAGCTATTCTGGGTTTCTTATTCTTCCAGATGAATTTCATGATTGCTTGCTCTATTTCTGTAAGGTACGTCATTGGGATTTTAATTGGGATTGCATTGAATCTGTATAGCACTTTTGGTAGTATGGCCATTTTGACAATATTAATTCGGCCTATCCAAGAACATGGGAGATCTTTCCATCTTCTAAGGTTTTCTTCGATTTCTTTCTTTAGTGTTCTGTAGTTCTCATTGTAGAGGTCTTTTACCTCTTTTGTGAGATTGATTCCCAAGTATTTTATTTTTTTCGATGCTATGGTGAATGGGGTAGTTTTCATAATTTCTCTTTCTGAGGATTCCTCACTTATGTATAAAAATGCATTGGATTTATGAGCATTGATCTTGTAACCTGCCACTTTACTGAATTCACTTATGAGTTCTAACAGTTTTCTGGTGGAATTTCCTGGTTCCTCTAAGTATATAATCATATCATCCGCAAATAGGGATAGTTTAAGTTCTTCTTTTCCTATTCGTATTCCTTTAATTTCCTTGGTCTGTCTAATTGCTCTGGCTAGAGTCTCAAGAACGATATTGAATAGGAGTGGTGAAAGAGGGCATCCCTGCCTTGTTCCAGTTTTTAGGGGGAATGCTTTCAGTTTTTCACCGTTTAGAATGATATTAGCCATGGGCTTAGCATAGATGGCCTTTACAATGTTAAGGAATGTTCCCACTATCCCTATTTTTTCTAGTGTTTTGAGCATGAAGGGGTGTTGTATTTTATCAAATGCTTTTTCTGCATCTATTGAAATAATCATGTGGTTCTTGACTTTAAGTCTATTGATATGGTGAATTGCATTTATTGATTTCCGGATGTTGAACCAACCTTGCATCCCTGGGATGAAACCCACTTGATCGTGGTGCACTATCTTTTTAATATATTTTTGTATGCGATTTGCTAAAATTTTATTGAGAATTTTTGCGTCAATGGTCATTAATGATATCGGTCTGAAATTTTGTTTCCTCGATTTATCTCTGTCTGGCTTGGGTATCAGGGTAATATTGGTTTCATAGAATGAGTTTGGGAGGGTACCCTCCTCTTCTATTTCATGGAATACTTTGAGAAGTATTGGAATGAGCTCTTCTTTAAAGATTTTGTAGAACTCGGCTGAGAACCCATCTGGTCCTGGACTTTTCTTTGTTGGTAGGCTTTTGATGACCTCTTCTACTTCATTACTGGAAATTGATCTATTTAAATTTTGTATGTCCTCCTGGTTCAATTTAGGCAATTCATATGTCTCTAGAAACCTGTTGATGTCTTCGAAATTTTCTATTTGGTTAGAATATAGATTTTCAAAATAGCTTCTAATTATGTTTTGTATTTCAATCGTGTCTGTTGTGATATTTCCTTGTTCATTCCGAATTTTGGTGATTTGAGTTTTCTCTCGTCTTCTCTTTGTTAGAGTGGCTAAGGGTTTATCGATTTTGTTTATTTTTTCAAAGAACCAACTATTTATTTTGTCAATTTTTTGTATAGTTTCTTTTGTTTCAATTTCGTTGATTTCAGCTCTGAGTTTAACTATTTCCTGTCTTCTACTACTTTTGGTGTTGGTCTGTTCTTCTTTTTCTAGGGCTTTGAGCTGAAGTGTTAGGTTGTTTATTTGTTGATTTTTACTTCTTTTATTGAATGCGCTCCATGAAATAAATTTTCCTCTAAGTACTGCTTTCATAGTGTCCCAAAGATTTTGATATGATGTTTCTTTGTTCTCATTTACCTCTAGGAATTTTTTAATTTCCTTCCTAATATCTTCTGTTATCCATTCATCATGTAATAGCATATTGTTTAATCTCCAGGTGTTGGAGTAGCTTCTGTTTTTTACTCTTTCATTTATTTCTAACTTCAAACCATTATGATCTGATAGAATACAAGGTAGTGTCTCTATCTTCTTGTATTTGCTTACATTAGCTTTGTGGCATAATATATGGTCTATTTTAGAGAAGGATCCATGTGCTGCTGAGAAGAAAGTGTATTCGCTCTTGGTTGGATGGTATATTCTATAAATGTCCGTTAAGTCTAAATTATTGATTGTGTTATTGAGATCTATGGTTTCTTTGTTCAATTTTTGTTTGGAAGATCTGTCCAGTGGTGAGAGAGGCGTGTTAAAATCACCTAGTATTATTGTGTTATGGTCTATTTGGTTTCTGAAATTGAGAAGGATTTGTTTGACATACATGGATGAGCCACTGTTTGGGGCATAGATGTTTATGATTGTTATGTCTTGCTGATTTATGGTTCCCTTAAGCAGTATGTAATGTCCTTCTTTATCCCTTCTGTCTAGTTTTGACTTGAAGTCCACCTTATCTGAAATGAGGATGGATACCCCAGCTTTTTTGCTGAGTCCATGTGCATGATATGTTTTCCCCCATCCTTTCACCTTTAGTCTATGTGTATCTGTTTCTACAAGGTGAGTCTCTTGCAGGCAACATATTGTTGGATCTTTCTTTTTGATCCAATCTGCCAGTCTATGTCTTTTGATTGATGAGTTCAGGCCATTAATATTCAGGGTTATTATTGAGATATGATTAGTATTCCCGGTCATTCGGTTCATTTTATTTATTTATTTATTTATTTATTTATTTATTTATTTATTTTGAGACGACTTGGTTCTTCCTTTATTTGACAATTCCTTTAGGATGGTTCCTCCCATTGCTGATTTGTTTCTTTGTTTTTCATCTCTTCCTCATGGAATATTTTGCTGAGAATGTTCTGTAATGCTGGCTTTCTTTTTGTAAATTCTTTTAGCTTTTGTTTATCATGGAAGGATTTTATTTCATCATCAAATTTGAAGGTAAGTTTTGCTGGGTATAAGATTCTTGGTTGGCATCCATTTTCTTTCAGGGCTTGAAAAATGTTGTTCCAGGCCCTTCTAGCTTTTAGGGTCTGGATTGAAAAATCTGCTGATATCCGTATTGGTTTCCCCCTGAATGTAATTTGATTCCTCTCTCTTGCCGCCTTTAAAATTCTGTCTTTATTTTGTATGTTGGGCATTTTCATTATAATGTGCCTTGGTGTGGGTCTGTTGTAATTTTGTATATTTGGAGTCCTATAAGCCTCTTGTACTTGATCTTCCATTTCATTCTTCAGATTTGGGAAATTTTCTGATAGTATTTCATTGAATAGATTGTTCATTCCTTTGGTCTGTTTCTCTAAGCCTTCCTCAATTCCAATAATTCTCAAATTTGGCCTCTTCATGATATCCCATAGTTCTTGGAGATTCTGTTCATGATTTCTTACCATCTTCTCTGTTTGTTCAACTTTGTTTTCAAGGTTAAATATTTTATCTTCAATGTCTGATGTTCTGTCTTCCAGGTGTTCTATTCTATTGGTTATGCTTTCTATGGAGTTCTTAATTTGGTTTATTGTTTCCTTCATTTCAAGGATTTCTGTTTGGTTTTTTTTCAATATCTCTAACTCTTTATTGAAGTGATCTTTTGCTTCCTGTATTTGCTCTTTTAACTGTCGATTGGTGCGATCATTCAGTGCCTGCATTTGCTCTTGCACCTCGTCATTTGCTTCCCTGAGCATTTTAATTACGTACATTCTGAACTCCCTTTCTGTCATTTCTTCTGCCATGCTGTCGTTGGGTTTCATTGATGTAACATCTAGATTTGTTTGCAGCATTTTCTTTCCTTGTTTTCTCATATTGTTTTCTTTGTTTCCTTGTTTCTCATATTGTTTTCTCATATTGACCGCTGTGATATTGCAGATTTCCTCTATTGTCTTATAATATCCCTGAAGATTTCTATTATATCCCCTCTTAGTCTTCAGTAGCCTGAAATCTTGGAGGAAGTTGATAATGCAGTGCTCCACAAGGGAGCTGACTCCCTAGGGGTGGTGGCCTTCTGGTGGGGTATATTCCCTGCTAGTGGGCAGAGGTACCTTCACTTGCTGATGAATGGTCATCCAGAAGGGAAGTAGGTTGTGGGCTGATGCAAGACCATTTTGGGCCTGTGTCTCTGATTTTACGGTCCTTTTGGGAGAACCTCACCCAACAGGGAGGAGTCACCCGGTGGGGAGGTCTCGCTGGTCGGTTTTCCTCCCAGAGGTTCCGTTCAATTCACAACTACCGCCTGGGCTGGGCAGCCTTCTTCTGCAATGTTCCCAGGGACCCGGACCTACCTCCTGGGCCTGGAAGCCTCACCCTTCGCAAACGAATCTCCTTCGGCTGCCTCTCCTCAGAGAAGCTGCCTGCAGTCCTGGAGCCTTCGCTCCACCTCTCAGTTTGTCTGTGGGGCCCTTCCACCAAGAAGCCATCTAGGACCCTGCTCTGCGCTTTTCGCCTGGCTATGCGGCCCCTCCTCTGAGCAGCCACCTGGAGCCCCTTACAATCGCTCCGAGTCCCAGTGACCCGCCACACGCCTTTTCCTCCGGCAGCCACCTGTTGTTCCGTGCGGTCGCTCTAAGACCAAGTGACCCACCACGCACCACTTTCTCCACCAGGCAGTCACCCAGAGATCTGGTGCGTCACGAGTCCCAAGAACTCACTGTGCACCTTCTTGTCCCGACTGCCTCCCGTAGCCCTGGTGCAGTCACTTCGAGCCCAAGCACCCCGCCGCGCTCCTCCTCCTTCTCCAGACAACCCCCCTATGTTCAGGAGCGGATGCTCTGGGACCAAACCACTCACCACGCTGTTCCACCGGATAGCCGCCCAGAGCCCTGGCACAGCTGCTCCAATTCCAAGCTATGTGCCGAGCCCGTATTTCTCCTTCTCCTCTGGGCAGCCCCCTGTGTTCAGGGGTGGTCACGTTCAGTCCAAACAGCTCAGCAAGCACCTTCTCCTTTGGGCAGCCTCCCAGAGCGCGGGTGGGTTGCGCCGAGTCCAAGCGCTGTGGTGAACAGCCACCTCTCCAATGCTCCCAGCTGTCTGCGATCACTGCTCCGGCGGGGGGAGGGGCGCCTCGCCGGCAGTTCTACTTTGCAAAGATCCCTGCTTTTGGGGCTACCGCCCCGTCCAGGACTCCTGCCCCGTCCGGGACGCCTGCCCAGTGGGGGACTCTCGCCCGGCTGCTTTGAGTTGGTCCCAAGGCTCTCTATATCTCCTCTTCTTGGGTCCTGAGTCCTGGAGCAACACGAAACGCAGCCACCCTCTAGTCCGCCATCTTGAATCCCCCAGTATTTTGTCATTATTGTTTCATGTAACCACTAGTCACTTCCTATCCTCTTTGCTCAAGTATTTTGTATATGTTATTTATGTAAACTGTACATATACAAATCTAAAATGAACAAACCTTGGCTTCACATTTTAACAAATGAATATGTCCATGTAACTCAGAGATCTTTTATAATAAAGAAACTTTCCATTTCCCTGAAGAGTCCCAGTTTCCTGCCCCACTCTTCACACCCATTTTCCATGTTCTAGAACATCTATAAACATAAACATAAAGCACATTCTTTTTTGATTCTAGTATGTCAGTTACCATTCATATTATTACTATACCCTCATAGTTCTTTCCTGCTTATTGGTGGGTAGCATTTAATTGTATAAATTTGCTTATGAATTTTCTTGTTCGTGGACATTTTGTTTGGTTCCAATTTGAGGCTATGGTGAATAACAAGCCTTTTTATAAACATCGCTTTTTGTTGTTGTTGTTGTTGTTAATGTTGTTGTTTTGGTACTAGTGATTTAACCCAGGGGTACTTTACCACTGATCCATATGCCATATCCCCAGCCCTTTGTTTTTTATTTTTTATTTTGAGACGGGGTCTCACTAAGGTGCTGAGGGTCTTGCTAAGTAGCTGAGGCTGGCTTCAAACATGTGATATGTGCTTCTATTGCCTTAGCTTACCGAGTTGCTGTGAACATGCTGTTATTTCTCTTTTCCCTAGGATTGGAATTGCCTTACCAAAGGGGAGGTGCATGTTTAACTTTATTTTTTAAAAAACTGTCAAATATTTTTCCAAATTGGTTTTATCATTTTACATTCCTACAAATAGTGCCTGACAGTTCTAGTGGTTCCACCTACTAATCAAATTGGGATTGTTAGTCTTTTTATTTTTAGAAATTTTAGTAAAGATGTTGTGCTTTTAATTTTAATTTCCCTGATGACTAATAACATTGACTATAGAGTGCTTTGTGTTCTTTGGCTGTGTGTGTGTGTGTGTGTGTGTGTGTGTGTGTGTGTGTGTGTGTGTTCTTGTTGATCTGAACTTCTTGCCCATTTTTAATTGAGTTGTTTATCATATTACTGATTTGTAAGAATGTACTCGCCCACTTTTCATCACTATAATGAAATTTCTGAGGGAGGTTAATTTTATAAGGAAAAGAAGTTTATGTCAATTCAAATTTCTGATCCAAGGTTCAGGTGTTGCATCCAGTGATCCAGCAAGCACATATGTCTTCAAAGATTTCTCTCTCTCTCTTCTTACAAAGTCACCAGTAGTCAGTCATGAACTTGTGTAATCTTATCACTTCCCAGAGGCCCCACCTCTAAGCACTATAATTACATTGAGTTTCCACCCTCATAATACCTCATGATGGGGATTAAATATAAACACAAGGGCATTTGGAGAGCACACGAGTCACATCTAAACCATACCAATTTCTTGTATATCCCTGGGTATGAGTCCTTTGTTAGATATGTATTCTAAGACTATTTTCTCCAAATCTGAGTTTTGCCTATTCATTTTCTCAATGGTGTCATTTGGTGAGCAGGATTTTTATTATGAAGTCTAATTAATGAATTTTTAAATTTTATAATGTTACTTTCAGTGGCCTAGGAAATATTTGCCTTCTCCAAGGTTGCAGACATATCTTCTTGTATTTTCTTCAATAAGCTTTGTACTTTTACTTTTGGCTATGTCCCAGCCTATTTTAATTTTTATGTATATATACTAATTTTGTGTATGATATAAGTTTATACAAGATTTTGCAGGTAGTATGTATATGGTATATTTTTCCATAAGGGTATTCAGTTGTTGCTGCACCATTCATTAAAAAGACTTCTTTCTCTATTGAATTGCTTTGGTGCTTTTGTCAAAAACCAGTTAAGGACACAGATTGAGGTCTATTTCTGAATCCTGTAGTCTGGTCCACCTATCTATTTGTCCTTATGTCAATGTCACAGTGTCCCAATTGCAATTGTTTTAATGGTAAATGTTGTAGGCATTTATAAATGTTATAACTTTTTATTCTTATATTTTAGGCTTTTGTATTTCTATATAAATTTTAGAATATTTTATTGATTTCTACAATTAATGTCTGCCAAGAGCATGTTGACAGTGATTAAAACTAATTTGGGAAAAAATTGGTATCTTTTTATTTGTTTGTTTTTGGTACTGGGGATTAAATCCAAGGGCACTTAACCACTGACTACATCCCTAGCACTTCATTGTATTTTATTCAGAGACAGGGTCTCACTGAGTTGCTTAGGGCCTCTCTACGTTGCTGAGGCTGGTTTTGAACTCACAATGCTCCCGCCTCAGTCTTCTGAGCCACTGGGATTACAGATGTGTGCCACTGCACCCAGCCAGAGAATTGGTATCTTAACAATATTGATTGAGTCCTTTAGTCCATGAACACAGTATGTCTTTCCATTTATTTGTCTTCTTTGGTTTCTCTCACCTATGTTTTCTAGTCTTCTGTGTTGAGGTTTGTGCACATCTTTTAAAACATTTTTGGCTTCTTATGGGGTTTTTTTTCATGCTACTGAGAATGGAATTTATTTTCACTTAATTTTCAATTTTTGGTCCTTTCCAGGGCATGATATAACAAGACTGTAAACTGGGAGTGATTAAACAACATAAATCTATTTTCTCATAGTTTGGGAGGTCATAAGGCCACGATCAGTATCACTTTGCTGAAACTAAGGTGTCAGTAGGGCTGTACTCCTAGAAGCTCTACCCTTTAGAAGCTCTAGGAAAATTTGTCATTTGCCTTTTCCATCTTCTGGCAGCTGCTGGCATTCCTTAGCTTCTGACTGTAACCAACTACTGCCTCTGCTTTGCATGGTCTTCTTTGTGAAACCTCCCTCTTACAAGGATACATGTGACCTAGGATACTCTCTACATCTCAAAATACTAAGTCTAATCACACCTGCAAAGTCACTTTTTCCAAATAATGTAACATTTACATATTTCAAGGATTAAGCCCTGGTGTCTACACAGGTGATACACAGAAACACCATTTTTTACTTTGTGTTTGTATTCCAAGAACCTCCCTAACTCACTATTTCTTATTACCTTTTTATTGATTTCTTAGTATTTCCTATGCAAGTCATCATAGAAAAAGGTTATGCTTGTATTTTTTCTTGCATTACTGCAATGTATATAATATATTTAGTGTTAAAAAATATATAATCATCAAGCCAGGAACCATGATGTATGCCTGTAGTCCTAGCTACTTGGGGGACTGAACCAGGGGGATCACTTGGGCCCAGGAGTTGGGAGAGCAGCCTGGGTGATGTAGTAAAACCCTATCTCAAAATAAAAACACTACCCACCTACACTTTTCTCTCTCTCTCTCTCTCTCTCTCTCTCTCGCTCTCTCTCTCTCTCTCTCTCTTTCTCTCTCTCTCTTTCTCTCTCTTTTTCTCTCTCTTTCTTTCTCTCTCTCTCTATATATATATATTATATATGTATATATAATACACACACATATACATGGAGACTATACGTACACACACATATTTAAAAATCATTAAGTAACATTGATTTAATCATCTACAAACAATTCCATATCCATGCACAATATTGCAAAGGTTAATCTGACCCACAGCTTCAACTTTATAAAGGCAATTCAAATGTGTATCGTAAGCCTTGCCTTCTAGAATTCCAGGGCTTAATTTCTAACTGCCTCGTAGGTTTTTCCACCTATGATATGCATTAATAACAGCATTAGTCATCAAACCCAAACCAGCATGAACATCCTTTCCATGTCTTCTTTGTATCTGCTTGTCTATTTCTGTGACTGTCATCAGTACTGTCACTTATATGATTCACTGTAGTTTGAAACCTCAGTCATCCTCCTCCCCCTAATTCCTACATTAAGGTTTACATTGCTTTAAACACTCACAAATATGCTTTCAAATGATCTCTCTCCTCTCCCCACTGTCATACTTTAGTTCAGACCTCTCACACTTGACTTTCTCAATAGTTCCCTATCTAGTCTTGGTGACCTTCAATCTCCTTTACAAATTCATTGTTTTCTGGTTTTCCAGAATGATCTTTCTTAAACCCACTTGATTACAATATGATCCTATCTAACAGGTCCTGCCTTTAATCTTTCTTGATCTACAGCATGTACTACTTCATATTGTTATTATCTTTTTACTATGTATATCTCTAGGCCACGGTTAGTAGAGGACAGGGACTCTATTCTATTCTTCCATATCCACAGACCATGTTCATAGCCAGCGATTTATAAATGTTGATGGGTATTGTAACATGCTTTTCTGAGCACTAGAGAGTTTTATAATGATGATGGTGCAAATATATGTTACTTCAGCTGTTTATTTTTCCAGGAAACAACAGAGGAGGAGTGCAGTATCAGGGAACATAAATATCTTCCAGAAGAACTTGGGGGAAAAAAACTTGTAAAAATTTAAATACAGCAAGGTGATTAGCAACTTAGTGAGACCCTATCTCTAAATAAAATACAAAATAGGGCAGGGGATGTGGCTAAGTAGTGGAATGCCCCTGAGTTCAATCCCAGGTACCAAAAAAAAAAAAAAAAAAAAAAAACAAACCAAATTTAAATACATACCTTATGAAAATAAATAAATGCAAACATTTCAGTTTCCATTAAAGATCTCTTTAGCTCCCTTTCTAATTTATTGGTTAATTCTGAAAACTATTGTTTTGCGTGTCAAGATAAATGCTTTGAGAAGTTTAGCTGGTGGATTGCTTAATTCCAAGCTGAACCGAGAATTAAGTGCAAAATAATAAAACCGTTTCAAGACTCCTAGGTCTGGAGGGTTTCTACTTGATAGGATTATGAGTACATGAATCTGAATTTCTGACTGACGATTAAGGGGAAAGGAATTTTCTTTATGTTTCCTGTATGTAAATGGGTAAGGGAATTTGCCCTTGAAATGAAGACAGGGCAGAAAGCCCTATAATCTGAAGCCCGGCTAATTTCACCAATTGGCTTCATAATCTTTCATAGGCCACATCCTCATAAAATATAAAATATCAAAGGTCAATGGTCTTAAATTACTTAGGAAGAGGAAGTAGATAAAGAAAGGGAACCAGAATGTTCAAGATCCTGGACTCTCTATCATTGAGAAATTGGGAAGAGAATTACACAGCAAAAAGAGACTAGGAATCAGCAGCTCTTGGAGGAAAAAAAGAAAATATTATGTCCTGAAAGCCCAAAGAGGGATGATGCTGGTTAACCGTAGAGCACTCAGCTGATGGTGCTCAGAGGTCACTGACCACTAGCAGTGTGTAACTGTTGGAGACCTTGACAAGGGTGGTTTCAACAAATTAGTGGGATTAAAATTCATTCATTCAGCTAGATAATGAAAGAACAAAATCATTTTTGATGCTTTTTTAAAACCCACGCTTATTTCAAACCCAGAGCTGGCCTAATGACCTGAGTCCCCTTCAGATCCCAGAGATTCTAACTCACTTCACTTTTCCATGATTCCTCCTCATGATTCCCAAGATTGTTTCAAGGATATGAAAGAGATTTTAAAGAGACCGGCAACAAAAGTAGGACAAAGGGGGGATTATTAATTTTATTATTCTATTCAATTACTCTATTGTATTCATTTTGTAGTCTCTAGGCTCCTTCATTCTTCCTCAATACCCAAATATTAATTGGTCGCCACAGTGAGCATTCACCAAAGCAGATTTCAAGACCTTTGCTATTCCCCACTCTCGTTCCCGCTCCTCTCCAAGTCTTTAACCACTAGGGGTCCTTCAGGTTTCCCACCCGGAAACTATGCGGACGGGGCGGAGCGGGGATAGAAGGAGTACACTGGTCCCGCCCAGATGCTTGTGGGCGCATGCGCCGGGCCTCCGCGGACTGTTCGTGCTGCTTCCCTAGGATGGGCCGAGTGCTGGTTTCAGTGACGGACTGAGTACGGGTGCCGGGCAGGCTCTTGCGGAAGTCCATGCGCCATTGGGAGGGCCTCAGCGGCTTTTCTGTGCCCTTGTTGCCGAGGGCCTCTTCCTGGGTCATTCCTGGATCAAGAGCCGCACTGGGGTTGACACGGGGGCTCCCGCGTGGCCGTCTCGGCGCTTGTGTGACCTCTACGCCGGCGATATGTGGCGAATGCGTCGGGTCGCGGTGGCCTGGTAAGTACCGGCTCCGACCTGGCCCCGTTATTTTAGGGCCAGGATTGTCCTAACACTACGTCCAGAATGTGCAGATAACGCCCACACCAGGCCGAGGGCGGTTGAAAAATTCCCGGATACTTTTGAGGACCAGAGTTACGGAAGCTCTGACTAGGCTTATCTGTGGAGCTGACTGGCTTCGGTTTCGACCCTCGTCCCTGACCAGCTTGAAGAAGATTCTGGACGCCTCTATCTTGGCCCTTCTCTGTTGTCCTTTTGTCCCTGTCCTTTACACCCTTTTGACCTCGCTGTTATCTCTGCCTCTACTAGTTTCTTCTTCTTTTTTAAATTCTCTCCTTGTCTGGCCTGGCTTTGTCCCTGTATCGCCTTCCGTGCGCTACTCTTAACTGTCTTTGCTTCAACCTCCGCGCCATGTGTACATTTACACCTGCAAGTACTTAGGCTCTTCTTCAGGGTGAAGGGGCCTCTGCCTATTTGCCTAGTCCTCTGATTGGAGTCAGATCTAGAACAGTGACGCACATTGTGTCAGAGATGGTATTTAGAGATGCACTCTTCCTAGGAGCTTTTTTCAGTGTTTAAGGAAGAGGACTTGACACTTGCATTTTGAAGCAAAGAAGCTAATGTGGCACTACTTTTCTAATTATACAATCGTTTTGACTTGTTTTAATCCTACATAGAAAACCATAGAAATCTTCATCGCTGTGGATTACTATATGCATTTAAGCTTATTAAATTGATTTTATTTTTTTATATAATTTGTTCTAATAACCTTAGGTAACCTTCACCCTTAACTCATTGTTGCAGATATTTAATAGGAAGTAATATGCATCAAGCAAGATTGGGAAAATTTAGTTTTCCTCACTTAACCCAACTTCTAAACACCAGCCTTGAATTTTTTTCCGAACTTTTTAAGTGGTGTAATTTAGTGTTTATAAGGAATAGAATCCATTCGTTTTTTGAAAGTTAACTGAAGTGCAAATGCAGATAAAATAGTTATAGTGTTAGTCAATTAGAATAATTGCATAGTTATTTTTAATAGAATTTTAATTTTTTAATAAATTCATGGTCTTTGGCACCAATAACTTGATGAGAAATATTTCTATTTCTCATCATTTAATGAGGAAACATGTATTTAAATAAAAGAGACTTCAAAAAAACAGTATACTCTGGATCAATTGAGATGTGTAGGAAAAATTTTCAAAATTGAATTTAAAGACAAACCGATTTATAATTGGTACTATTTGTTTATTCAGTTGGGTGTTGTTGGGCTAAGTTGTGACTGAAGTTACTATGGATGCCATAGAGTCCTGGCTTAAAAATGTCTTATGATGACAACACAGTTTAGCTACCAGAAGACGTGAAGATGTGAAAAGTCAGAAACCTTAAACTGTGGATTTGTCTTTTGCTATAGTTATTTTGCGTGTTATAAAGGAGTACAGTTAAATTCCTACTCTTCAACAGGTGGGAATGTGAACATTTTGACATACATATATAAAACATGCTAGTGGACATGTGAGGAGACCAATGACCAGCATTTATTTGGTGCAATAAATATTTGTGTAAGATTAATGAAAAATGAACAACATATTAGGAATTATATTTTAAAAGAGATGGTGAATAAGCAAGAAAGTAGATAACTTCTTGGGATAGGGAGTCTATTTTGCATCACTTGATTTTTAAGTTTTGTTTGCATATAGCAGTCTTTCTGTTCGTGGAAGTTTTTAGGATCTCAGCTTTGTCCTCTGTCTTAAATTTCTCAAGGCTTTTGTTCAGGTGTGGGTTTCTTTTTTCACTGCTCAACTGGCTTGACACTCAGTGGACCTTTTTGTTAAAAAGATCATTATCTTTCTTTAGTTCTGGGAAATTTTCTTATTTTCTTTCTTCCATTTTTCCTGTTCTTTTCTTTCTAGGCACTTTTTAAATGAATATTAGTCCTCAAATTGATCCTGTATGTACATGATTTCCAAAATATGGCCTGTACCCTTCATCTGTGAAAAAATACATGTACTGTAATATGTGGATGTACACATTAACCTGTGTGTGTGTGTGTATTTCTTCATTGTATATATCTTTACATTCTAAGTGGATCTTAACTTGAAGGGTAGTATACAAAAAAATAAATAAACTGCAGCTAGAAGCTTTGATACTTTCTTCTAGAACCTAGCGGATCCTTTTGTGCACCCCATGGGATGCTTTTACCCCATCCTCTCACCCTCTTTGGTATCTCTTTACATCACTTAACTTTTCTCTAATGTTTTCCTCATTTTTTTTTTCTTTATTCAACATTCTAGGGGATTTCCGTAATTTATTTTCCAGCATTGGTTTTGATTTTTTTAAAATATATTGGAAACAAAATAAAAATAAGAAATAAAAATGTATTGACCATTGCAACTTTAATCTCCATGAACTACCTTTTAGTATTTAAGCTCTTTTTGACTCTTAGAAATGTTTAATTCAGTAAGCTTTCTATTGTTCTTTGATTACTATTTTTAAAATAGTTTTGAATAACAACATGCTCTTATTTATGACTTAAGTATTTTCAGGGACCTTCCTGAAAGTCCTAATAAGAATTTCATATCTATTCTTTTTCCAGGACTAATAATGTTATCTTTGTTCTCATCTTGAGTTGTTGATTATCTAGAGTATGTTATCTAATCGTATTTAACCTGATGGACTAATAGTTGATGTAGATGCCAGTTTGGGATACCTCTGAGTGAGAGAGCTAATTGAGCAAACTGTGTTTTAGATATTTAGTGTATCAACTTGCAGGCTTCATTTTAGGGAGAAGAGGGGTGATTTCATCTTGTTACATATACTCATACTGTTATAGACTTAACTCTGAGAAGTTCCCCCACACATGCTTGCATACTCTTCAAAGCCTTAGCGCTTCCCTTCTTCTCTGACAAATTCTCAGCCTCTGCACAATCGGTACAGCTAACATTTGGCTGAATTGGAATGGACTAGAGGATGATCCATGCAGACTCTCCTCAGATAGTGCTGCAGTAAATCTCAGTTACTTCTTTTTACTCTCCTACCTGTATCTCGAGAGGACCTTGTTGTAAAAAGCAGTTCCCTCCTGTGTGAACATTTATCTTTTGAATTGGAAGCTCTTGAAGTAACTCTTGAGGATGTCTTTCTGAGTCTTAGGATTTGCGTAAAGTCGATTATCTCTTCCAGAGGACTAATTAATGAACATTTCACTTGTAATTACTGACCTGAAATACTTGAATATCCTATCCCTGTCCCTGATTCTCACCCATAGTTATTGCTGCCATCATTGTAGAAATAGAAATTTTAGGAATTTGGGAGAAAATAATGAAAAGCAAAAACATTCTAGGTATGAATTAAGTACTGGAGTTCATCAGGTTGGATATATATTTGGTTTAACTCCTTTCTAAGAAATGCAAATAACTTTTTGAGGGTTAAGGGGTATTTATTCAGTTACACATTAGTGGAGTTTAGTGCAAATTATGTTGAAGTGATGTTATTGAGCACTTACTTTGCTTGCATTTGCTAGGTTCTTTGACCTGTTTTTTGCAATTTAATTCTTCCAGTAACCTGTGTTCATGCAACAGATTTATTGAGTGTCTGTCATTTGTGAGGCACTGCAGACTGTAGAAATATAGTGGTAAACAAAACAGCTTCTTGGCTTTTACTGGTAGATTTTCGTTTACTGGTAGAGACCAATATTAATCCAATAACTACATTAGTATATAACAAGTTGAAGGAAAAGTAGAACCAAGAGCTGTAGCAGGGGGACTTGAATTATAATGAACTTTCAGTGACTCCTTATTGCCTACAAAATAAGGTTCAAACTGCCTGATATTCAGTGACTTCATAGTTTGTCCTTAGACCACCTTTCCAATTTTACCTCCCACTGTAAACTTTCTTTGTCTGCCCCTTGGATCTCTTATTGTTTCACCTCTTTGCCCTTCTCCCTGTCTGAGATTTCTCTTCCTTTTTCTGACTCTCACTTTCCACTTAATTTTTGGGTTTTACTTTTTTTGGGTTTTTTTCACGGATCACTGCTCTCAGGGATGACTTGTTTTCCTCTTAACTCTTGTACCACTTAACTGTCTGCTGTGCCTTTGATTTGAAGGGTTTGTTTTGTTTTAATTTTTATAGTGTATGATTTCTGAGAGTTCCAGAGGTGGTGGCAAGTACTCCAAAATGTCACCATAGCCTCTTATCTGGAGCCACACTGTTTATGCATTTACTGCTTCCCACATTCTTGTCCACCAGTGTATGTTGTGGAAAGAATTTGGGCCTTTTTGTCAGACTGAACCTAGTTTCAATCCCTTTTCCACCATTTACTAGTCATTTTACCTTAAGCAAGACATAATTTTAAAAAGCAAATTTGTGAAAGAAGATACCTTGCTTACTGGGTTTTTCCAAGAGTTAACCAGTAATATAATTTGTAAAAATGGCATGATGTCTGGCACTTGGGAACATAAGAGATTCCCCTTTCCTTCCATTATCCTTTACAACATTGTTTCCATGTTGCATAATTTCTCTTTAGAAGTTTCTAGTCCCATGTAATTAAATGAATTAATATTTTAAAACTCCTTAAAATTAGGTTCGACCCATAGTAAGCAACTATGAACGTGTGTTAAGATCTGGCATGTGATTCTTGTTGGTAACCTTTCATTCTCTTCAGGAAGGACAGTAGCTTATACAGTTAACATGTACTTTTAGATTTTGTTCTCTTTTGGGGATGCGGATGGCTTTTTTGCTATTTTCATTTTTCTGGGGACCTGGTTCCTAAGGTGGGATTGATTAATTTTTAAAAATATCCATCCCTGGGCTATAGAATTGGGAGAAATAGATAAGGGAAAAGAGAATAACTGTTTTAAACTGCCAAAATATTTGTGCTTAAAAGCAAAACTTTGCATGCATTTATTTGTTGTTGTTTTTGTTTTATTTGTGATAATGGAGATTGAACTCAGGGGCACTCGACCACTGAGCCACATCTCCAATCCTATTTTGTATTTTATTTAGAGACAGAGTCTCACTGAATTCCTTAGTACCTTGCTTTTGCTGAGGCTAGCTTTGAACTTGTGATCCTTCTGCCTCAGCCTCCCAAGTTGCTGGGATTACAGCCATGTACCACTGCACCCGACATTGTGTGCATATTTGTTTTCAACTTTTACTTACAGTGAATACCTGTTAATAAAGTAAATACCCACCTTTTCTCTTTTTTGGATTCAATTTCTTGGACCAGTATCTTAACCCACATATAATAAATTACAGTGCAAGGTCTGGAGTTTGCCTGCTTAGGATTGAATCTCACTTTTATTTCTTGTCTCAGTGTATTCTTGGGTAAGTTTTATTTGTTTGTTGTTTTTTAATATTTTTAGTTGTAGATGGACACGATACCCCTATTTTATTTATTTTTATATGGTGCTGAGGATCAAACCCAGTGCCCCACACATATGAGGCAAGTGCTCTACCACTCAGCCCCAGCCCTGGGCAAGTTGTGTTTTATGCTTTTGTGCCTCATTCTTCTCATCTGTAAAATGGGGATAATATAGGTACTTTCTTTATAGGATTATCAGCAGGATTGAATGAGATAGTCCGTGCTGTAGCCATGCTTGGCACATAGGAAATAACTGATAAACATATAAATAGTTGTATGTCCATTGTGGTTGGTCACATGTACATGTGTATCTTCTTTAGAGTATTGCTTTTTTCTGTTATTTCGTTTGTGCTATTATCACATCTTTATTTTTTTGTTTCAGTGAGGTCTGCCAATCCTTAGTGAAACATAACTCTGGAATAAAAGGAAACTTACCACTCCAAAAACTACATCTGGTTTCAAGAAGTATTTATCGCTCACATCATCCTACCTTAAAGCTTCAAAGACCTCAATTAAGGACATCATTTCAACAGTTTTCTTCTCTAACAAACCTTCCTTTACGTAAATTGAAACTTTCTCCAATTAAATATGGCTACCAGCCCTGCAGAAACTTTTGGCCAGCACGGTTAGCTGCAAGGCTCTTAAAACTTCGATATCTCATTCTGGGATCTGCTGTTGGGGGTGGCTATACAGCTAAAAAGGTGAGTTTAACTTTCCTATTGGTTTTCCAATTATTCCAGCATGATTATTTTGATTTTTATAGCTTTGGTCATTTTTCTTTAGTGTGGTTTAGTATAATTGATGTTTAAACACTTATTGTGTGCCTTTACCATTTTCCAGGTTATTTTAATGATGCTAGTAGGAAGGTGCCTTCTGAATTGTAGTTATAATTATAGGAGATAAAAAAAGCCTAGAGGAAGGTCCCTGAACTGAGAGTGAGAATACGTAGGTTTGATTTTCAGTTTTGCCATCTAGCATAGATGGGAAGGTTAGGTAGCTTGCTCACAAGGCCACTTCTTGGCAACTCTGGGTCCAGAAACAAGGTGTCCTGTCTCATGATGTATCTTCCTGCTGCTCCATGGTGTTGTTTAATGCCAAAGTGAAATCAGCTTGAAATAGTTATATATTTTAAATTTTTTTATTTTCCATATTTGGTGGAAGAGTATTTGCGTGTTTTATATGCTTGCCTACTAATTTGTTTTTAGAAGAACTAAAGCCATGTAAATTTGTGTCTCCAAAGCTTAGTACATTATATAATACATTGCTCTTTGTAGATTAATGTGTTCTAGTTGAAATAGCTCTTACATTTTTTATAGCATTTAGAATAAATGATTAACATATTTTTCTTATCTTTTAGACTTTTGATCAGTGGAAAGATATGATACCAGACCTTAGCGATTATAAATGGATTGTGCCTGACATTGTGTGGGAAATTGATGAGTATATTGATTTTGGTTTGTATCATCAACATTAAAATATTTTTATGGTTATTTCTTTAGGAAAGAGAAATAGTTTACTGACACAGTTTCTTAAGTTCTGAGTCTAATATATTTTCACTATAAAATAGAATATCAAAGAAAAGAGTTGTATGAAAAAAATTATTTAGTAGTCTATCACTTTGACACAGCTACCACCATTCTTATAGAACATTTTCTTTTAATTGTACTTATTGTATGTGGTTAATATTTTAGTTCTTTTTAAAAATTATATAGTCATAAAGACATGTACTTTGGTATCCTGCTTTTGTTACTTAACACATTTTGTCAGCATTCCATGCTGCCATACAACTTTTCTTCTTTTTGCCATGTTCCTTAAAAGTCTGTCAGTATTCAGAATGATTTCTCCTCCTAGTCAGATATTGTCTCTCCCCTATTTAATAAGTAGATGAGGAAAAATTATATTTGGCAGCTGATTATCAGTAACTCATGGTGATTTAAAAAATATTTTTATTGAGCTCTTTTCCTTAATCCCTTTTTAAGACATTGTCTTAATTTCTTGTCATAGGTATAAGTGGAATTGGAATTCATCTCTATAAGCACTCATTCACAGCATTTCTTAAAAATGAAACTTATATTTGACTAAGGCATTTTTAGGAAAAGCACACTTTCTAATTGGTTTTCTAATATTCATGGATACTTTTCAACATAATACATTTTCTACTCCCTCAGTATAGTAGCCGAGAGCTTGTATTCTAAAGCTAACCTGCCTGAACTTGAACTCTGGCTCTCCTGCTTCCTTGTTGTGTGCCCCATTATCTCATCTTTAAATGAAGTTGACAATAGTAGCAATTTTGTAGAGATGCTTTGAGGAGTAAGCAAATTAATACTTTTATAACCCTTAGATTAATATCTGACATATTCTTGAGACAGTTTGTGACTGTTTATGTGTTTTGGTTTTCTTCAGATAAAATTAGAAAAGCCCTTCCTAATTCAGAAGACCTTGCAAAGTTAGCACCAGACATTGACAAGATTGTTGAAAGCCTCAGCTTATTGAAGGACTTTTTCACCACAGGTAACAAAGGACCTGTTTGATCTAATTTAAAGATTTAAGAACTACAGAGGAAAAATACATACTTGTATTTGTATTCCCATCTTTTAAATTAAAATATTTAGTATGTTTTCTAAAAATGATAAACTGTCTAAATTTTGTTAAACAGTGGTTTTAATCTTTGTCTAGCTTAATAAACTATAATTTGTGCTTGAAAAAAATAGCACTTGTTCTTGACAAGTAGATGAGACTTCCTATGTATTTGCTTTTCATAATTGGTTAGAACCAATATGATTTTAAAACAAAATTTGAGGGACCATAATGAGTAGAATTTATAAGGCTAATCCTGGCATATTTGCCCAATTACTACCCTATTGTGATATAAATCTGAGATCTCAGACACCTTTGCTTGCTCATTCCTATTAAATTTTACATTTGTATTTCCCCTTCTGCTGATTTTTCACAGGTCACAAATTGGTTAGTGAAGTCATAGAAGCTTCTGACCTACTTCTCTTGTTAGGTGTGTAAAAAGACATTTTTGCTGACCTTAACGTGCCTTTTATTATGCTTCTAATAAACTAGTTGCAAATAAAGTTGCAGACCAAAGTATAATGCTGCTTACGCTGAATTTTAAAACCCCAGAAATATATTAGGCAAACTCATTATCCTTCAGGTGCAAAGAATGAAGTAATTATTTTGCAATAAAACTAAAATTCCTAAATATGTATGTATAAAATTAAACCTAGTAAAAGAAAATTTGCTTAGCCCAAATATTTTCTTGAAATATATCTAATTGTTTTTGATAATTGAAATGAAAAGTAATTTTAGTTTGTCTCATCTGCCCTGTCATGGTTGACATTTTAAGTTTGTTTTTGTGTTATATACTTGGCTTGATGACAGTGGTATTTGAACTGTAAGTACTCTCATGTAAAATAATCCTTACTAAAGATTTTCTTATTTTTTATTATAATTTTTTCTTATTATAATTTTCTGCTCAGTAAGTTAAATATGTACTATGATTTTTAGAAGTTTTCTGCATATGTTACCAATAATATTCCTTAAAATAAAAATAAAAATGATTTGATGCTTTGACATTGAGTTGCTCTAAAATCAGTGTACTTTTTAATTAATTAGACATTGTTTGGAATTTAACTTAGGCTATGAACATCACTAAAGAAATTTAAAGGATTGCATATTTTTAAGGTTCACCTGGAGAAACAGCATTTAGAGCAACAGATCGTGGATCTGAAAGTGACAAGCATTATAGAAAGGTAAGTATAAAACAGAATTCTTTTCATACATAGTCTTGAAAGATTTTTAAAAGTGTTTACCATTTGAAAGATTTGAAAGTGGCAGAGTGGCAGCATGAGAGGAGTAAATACAAAAGTATCTAAATAGATGTACTTTTACTAGTCTTATTGCAAAAATGTTATGTGACAATTCTGGAAATATAATTAGAGTAGCCCATTTTCTTCAAATATGTTCTCTGAAATAATAATTCAAGAGTTGGCCCCAAGAAAAAATTTTGTTGTTAAATACATGTGGGAAAAGCCAGGGTAGACAAAGCAAAATGACTTCTTTTCCTGAGGATTTCATAGACCTTAATATATTCATGGACTTTGTGGATCTCCAACAGAAATCAAAACGTACAGGATTTTCTGAATTTATTTATTAACAGAACCTCTTGCTCATGAAACATCTTCAAGGGACTAAATTTTACATAGGGGAGGATATTGAAGAGAGTAGAAAGTGAGTTACTGGAGTCCACAAAATTATGTATGGGGTTATTTAAGGTATGTTGATTTCAATGCATCCCTCTAGAACAATTCATATTAAAGCTATAGGAGAATTGCATATACATGTTTTAAAATTGCTCAGTTATATTTATAATCATGTTTACCTGACATTTTTTGTCTTTATTTCTTTTATCCTTTTGATATGGGTAAAATAATTAATTATACAAAAAGGTTTTGAAAAATAATATCTAGAATAATAGATTTGTGGAAAAAATATTCTGAACATTTTTAAATTAAATGTGAAATATGTATATTTTATGCTGAGTTTTAATAATAGGAAATAATTTTATGTTTATGTGGGGTAAAGGAAGAAGAAATGATTACTGCATCTAGGTTTCCATCTCTTTCCGTGTCCTTGAACTTTGAACATTTCATATAACAGTTCTGATTTTATATATCAAGATATTTTTCTTTCACTTTTTAACTTTTATCTTTTGAAGAATGTATACTTCAAAATGTGTACTTGTCTTTTGATTTGTTCTTTTCTGATACACTTCGCATTTACATAATTTTAACCAAATAGTACTCTAGACTTTTCATGCTGTTGATGGGCTACAGCTTATTTGGCATCAAGGCCTTGGTTCTTGAGGCAGGTAAACTTAATGTTTAGGAATAAACTAACCTAACTGGGGAGAAGGAGCCTTTGTTAGGATGATAGTGTGGTTTTTTTGAGTGACAGTATTTCTTTTTGCCTAAATCAGTTAGAGGAGGTATGCATATCTGCTCTCTTTCTGATATGGCCTGGGATCACTTTGGTGATAGAAGAACTTATCTCAGGACTTAGATAATTCCCCCAAAGCTCTGCCAAGTTGATAAATGAATGATCAATAATTAACTGGGAGCTCTGCAATTGAGATAAAGCAAAAGAATGTGTTTTGGAGAATTTAATTAATTATATTTACAGATTTTACTTTATACAATAGACATGAAAATTAATTTATTGCTTTATTTTATAATTTATTTTGCTTGTGTGAGATAAATGCCCTTGTAGACAGTTTCCTTTTAACTTTTTTAATATATAATTTATGGTAACTATTTTGCCCAATAAAATCTCACATTATTTCTTCCCAAACATTTGTTTTAAACACTAAATTTAGATTGCAATTAAGCTGCTTTTGTTACCAATTAAATCAAATTATAGTAAATATAAACTTGAAAATTTACTGTGAAAAAAAGTACCTCCAGCCCCAGCTGATGGTTTTAAATGCTATTGATACAAAGCACTGTTTCTAAGGATTATAATGCTTGAGAATAATGAACAACTAAGACATGATGCAGGTAAACTGACCCGATTTTAAGAGTCTTTCCTACAATTGATGATTGAATGCAGTCGTGCAAGGAGAGAACTTTGCATAGCAATAAACTTTTTGAAATCACAGAGACATGAAGTTTGAAAGTCTGAGTGATAATCAGAAATGGTAGGGTGGCATCCAGAGGTTAGCTGATAACCTTTTCAGTTGGTTCAGTCTGATGTCTGAGAACCCAAAATTTAAAATAGCATTTTAAAATAGGTTTGAAGCAGTTATACTTCAGTTGAATGGTTGTCAGGAAACAGTTTCTGACTGGACTTCTATGGAAAATGTTTTACAACTAGAACTAAAATAAAGATTTATCCTTTCTAATAGGAGAACACATTCAGAGAAGTCCTGGCAAGTAAATGAACGATTAGGACCATTCAAAGTCAAGTGGAGCGAAAGTGGTAGGAGTTGAGGGAAACCTAGTTGTCAGATAGTTTGATTGGATTCAGACAAAATGAACCACGTGGTGAACTGACCTATGGTGCCTAGTCTGGACTCACTAGACTTGTGTTTGGGAAGTTGTTATAGAGGTCTTCAAAAATTCTACAGAAAGAATATATTCCCCCGTAATGTTGCACAGACTAAGTAATCAAGATTCTTTGGTTTACCTGGATTTACATCCATTTAGTTTGCAGATACTAGTTATTTATGCTATGTTGATCAAAATTTCTGATATATATCTTTGATTAATAAAACATTGAAAAAATAGTAAAGCCACTTTGTTTAAACTAACTAAGCCAATTTATTGAGGTATGTTTGGCACACAGTAAAATCACTTTTTAATAAATGCTTTTTGTTAAGTTTAAAACGTGCCCTCTAGAGGAAAGTCACCCTTGCTGTAAACTGAATAAAATTCTTAAGACCCAGTGAACTTAAAACCTACCTCAAGACAATTTGGGAATTGGACTGGTGAGCCTATTTTTGTGAATTAATGGAATCATTTAAATCTGCAGATTTCTGCATAATAGTCATATGTAAGTAATAAGACCATTAGTGTATATTCTTTATTAGATTCTTTAACATTATTGTGTTCTAGTGAAAATTAATTTGTTAAAAGAGACATTTTGTTATCTAGACTTTTGTTTTATCATGTTTCTGTTTGGTCAAAAGCATCTCACAGAAGTAAATAATATGGCCATTCTGAAGATAACAAGCACATTCGTGATTTACAGAAAATATTTGAAGGACTTTTTAAAGGCCCAGATCATGAAAAGTAGTAGGAGTATTTTCAGTGTAATTATTAAATGATAATACATTAATACTCTAGTAACATGTTATTCAAATTTTTATTTTTATGAAATATCCCTTCTTTTTTTAATTAACCTGCCTAATTTCCCCATGTGCCTGTTGTCACCTTCATGAAGTCTTAAATAATCATTTTAATTTCTTCGGTTATCCTTTCTTCAATGTTTAGAATACTTGCCATATGAAATACTGTTTACTTTGGTTTGCATTCTTCCTATTTAATGGACCATTTCTGTCACTAAATCTCTGTCCTTGGAGGACCCAGGATAATGCTGAGAGCTCTTAGCAAAATTAGTTGATTGCTTTAACTCATTAGAAGAGAGGCTGATTGGAAGTAAATACATTTGTTTGATGTTAACAGAGGTGAACCAAAAGATTTTTTTTGCTCTTATTACCTTTGTGTTAGCTGTAAAAGCACTTACTGTAAAGCACTTATATTCTGAATTGTAGTAAAGTAATGTTGCTTACATAAAGTTTGCATTTCTGGGATTCCTCACACAACTGATAATGTAGAATTTGTAGCAAAATTAAATTTTCACAACTGTCACTATCAAGTAACCACAGATTTGGGGGATTCTTAAGTTTTCTGAGTACATAACAACTTGCAACTATCCTTGGTTAGATTCTTAGCCAGAATCCAAAACTATTTGTGTCCTGGAGCATAGTATATAAGAAACTAAGGGATCAAAGAAAGAAAAAGCAACACTAAGTGTTTTTATTTGATCTGTACATATATATGTATATGATACTGTTTTTAGGTAACCATTTAGAACAAAGAGAATTTAGTAGATGTTGTAGTATCAATAATTTCTGGCAAGAGCTATTTTATTCGTCTCTTACAAGTTTATATAGATATTGTCCAAAAAGTAAAACAGAATATGATAGTTCTGGATTGGAGCAACTTCATCCCAAATGGAAAGACGTATTGCCTTGCGATAACCAATAACAGCATTTTTCAGTTGACATAAATATCTTCAGCAGAATTATGTATAACTGGGAGGGGAAAAATAAGAAAATAGTTCTTTTTAACTAATCAAATAGCAGAATTATTCAAACTTTGGAAAGTAGTATAATGCTTAAGAATTTTTTTTAACTAGAAGGGGAAAAAAGTCTTTACTTTCATGAAGTTCTTTTGCCAGACCAAAGACACCATAAAATTTCTGAAGCAGGGATTGGTAAGCTTCTTTACAGGGACAGAGTAAGTGTTTCATTTGGGCTTGCAGGCCATAACGTCTCTACAGCCTGTGCACTGTAGTTTGCCAACTTTTGCTCCACAGTAATTTAAATATGCCTCCCTTTGTATTGTATTATTATCATTTTTCCTCATTTAAATGTAATTGAACCTCGTGGGTCAAAAGCACTTTGGAGCCACGCGCAATGGTGCATGCCTTAATCTCAGTGACTGGAGAGGCTGAGGCAGGAGGATAGAGTTCAAAGCCAGCCTCAGCAAAAGGGAGGTGCTAAGCAACTCAGTGAGACCCTGTCTCTAAATAAAATACAAAATAAGGCTGGGGATGTGGTTCAGTGGTCAGGTGCCCCCTAGTTCAGTCCCTGGTACCAAAAAAAGAGCACTTGTACTCTAGAGTTACTACTGATTTTCTTGATCTGATGTTGTGATTAAAAACAAAATAAAGCTGAGAGCATTTACATGAAATATGAGACTAAGAACTGCAGTGTCAATTTGAGATCAGCCAGGAGACGTTTAGAGAGTATATCATCTGTAATTATTAACAGGAATTATTTATCAATTATTTATAGCAATTACTATATTTTATATACATTTTTATATAGATATATGTATATATGTATACACATTTTATATGTATATACACATGTTTTATATATAGTATTTTAAGAATAATGATTTGTGTACTATTTCTTGAGATAAAAAATGTCAAGGCTTGCATAAATACTTATTAATAAACATATTTTGTACACCTGAGGAGTATATCTTGCATAGCAGGTGCACACTTTCCTTGTCCTTTCAGTTCCACATGGTTTTAGATTAGAAGGTCTAAGCCCATCACTTGGTATTTGAGGGTGAGATTTGATGCCTAAAACTAGGGCATCCTTAAAATGTATAGTACCACCTTAAGATGTATATCATAGTGTAAATAGCTTTTTATATGTCTAATTCTTGTTTTCTTCCCACTTTTTTCAGGAGGTAACAGTTAATTTCACCCATCTTCACATAACAGTGCTTCAGTAACAGACTTGGAAGGAAAGTGAGGTGTAATTAGAAAGAGAGCATTTTCTTATAATCTAATAGATATTAAGTATTTATCATGCATTTGTATTTAGATATAAGCAATGACCTAGGGATGGAGTATTTAAGCTATAAATAAAAAAATCTTTGGCATTTTATAAATTTTAGTACCGGTGATATATAAATATAGCAGGCACATTATTATGTAAGCCAACATAGGATGCATGTAAGCCAACATGCTTCTAAGGCAGTTGTATGAGAAATCTAAACACTTGCATGATTTGAAGAAGTGATAACCAAAATAAATGAACAAATTAATAAAACTGTCAGATTACTTTTCTTACTGTTTGATGAAAAGCAATGATATAAAAAAATGACAGAAATTATGAGAATGAGAATGATGAGGATAGTTAGTTGGCAGTATATTTTTTTGATAGATTTGACAGTGACCATAATAAAACTGATTTGTTCAAAAGATATGTCTTTAAAGATTACTTCAGACTTTATAAATATATTTTGTATTATTGAATCTGGAAACAAATTTGAAATTTCCCTTGTCATATGGAAAAAATATCAATTATTTCCATTCTTTGATTTGTAATAAACCAATCAGTTTTATGCATTGTCTGATGTTGGCAATGATCAGAGCCTAGTGTATTAAAATTAAGGATGAAGCAGAAATTCCCAAAATTGTGTATTAACATTTATACAATTTAAAATGCTTTACTATAATACTAATTTCTGTATTTGTTTTCTGGAAAACTCTTAAATTTATAGAAGTGTTTGGGTTCTATAAGGTAAATTAAGCAAGTAAGCCTCTGGATGAGTTAAATTTTGAATGTAATGTTTACTAGTATTTTGGACTCTCTAATTATATAAAACAAAATACTTTTGGCAGTCATTTAAAAAATTCTGAAGCTATTTAAACTTCAGTTTAGGTTATTTTAGTAAGTATCAGCTTTCCTAATTCTGTTTTTATGACTTAATAAAAACTGAGCCCATTGGTTTTCCAGACACTATTCTTACACAAATTAGTTATTTCATTCATTAAAACTTTACCTTTTTAGGATTTCTAATTGAGAAAAATCTTAAGCTTATGACATTGCCAATTGCTAGTTGTCCTTTCACATTTCTCAAGATTGATTATTTTATAGACCAACAATTAAAAATACTGTGTAGAAAATGACGTTTTTATTATCATGCCACAAAAGAATACAGTGTAACAAAAATTATAACCAATTTAACATTTCACAATTAAGTAGAATTAATTTTAGAAATAAAAAATAATTATTTTGTGTCTGGATCCAAACTAGCTTTTGTTTCATTTTTAATTTTTATAATAATTATATTATCTTTGTCTTTATTATGTTCTTTTATAGTGCTTCTGCTTGATAGTTGATATATGCTTGGTTATGTTCTCAGAGGCTATTTAATGTCAAAACAGCTCATAAAAAGTGAAAATTCAGTCAAACTTGTTGTTTAATGTTATAGAAAATCAAAATACAGCATAAAACATTTTTTAACTTACAAAAATTTTTTTTAATTTTAGCTTGTGTGCAGAGGCACATAGAGTATGAGTTAATATAAAACCTTGATTACCTTGCTCCTTGAAAACCCAGATTAATGGGGTTTTGGGAGACTGTAGTCTTCACGTGAAGAAGTCATATCAAGGAAAAAATATTCACTTAATAATAATAATAAGTAAATAAACTATTATGGTTTTCCAATTAGTCTGGTGAGAATTATGGTTGGAATTAGATTTAGACCTGTAAGATGAGCAGTGTTTTAAGAAATATCAGTTTTGCTTTTTTCTCCATGTTTCAAGTTAGGAGCATATACTAGGTCACATTGGCAATTCAGAATTAAGGGTTGTGCCAGGAAATCCAGTGAACTTCAATGCTGCCTTCCTGGAGCATTCCAGTTAGTCTAGGTTTTACTGGGTGTTGATGTATATCTGGCTTACATTATTCAGCAGTTATGATTGCATTTTACTTTTTAAGCTATGCTGTTTTATTTTTCTGAGACATCTAATTTTACTGAGGGGGAAAATGGAAATGCAGTACAGAGCCCAGCTGTATGAAGGCTCTAAAGGTGCATGGGTTTCCATTTTTGTTTTTTAACCTATCCATTCCTCCCTATCTTACATCTATTCTTTGTTGTGCCCTTTGATTTAACATTGTTCTCCTCCCCAATTTTCCTCTTCTCCTCATTGTAAACTCATGGCAGGGTCTGCTTGGTGAGCTCATTCTCTTACAACAGCAAATTCAAGAGCATGAAGAAGAAGCACGCAGAGCTGCTGGCCAGTATAGCACGAGCTATGCCCAACAGAAGCGCAAGGTGATGGATGATTTAAGGGGGCTACTGATGTGTTCACACTAATCAGCCATTTCTGCCAAGATCATGTCGCCTTAATCCATTCATGGACTCAAATTACAAGAAATTATTTTTAACAAAGTTAAAAAAAAAAAAAAAGACACATCATAAAAATATGTAGCTTTCCTGGAGTGGATATATAGTTTAGTATAGACAAAGCTGAAAATATCAAGCTCAATTGTAGCAATTTAGTTTCCAAAATGAGCTTATCTGTGAGGGTCCATGGATTTGTATTTAGAATAAGATTATGAATTACTGTTTATGTGGTCCAGTTGTTCAGTCACCCAAATATTGATGCAATTAAGAGGTTGTTTAGACTGTTAAGTAATACCACAGTATAGGTTCCTAAGTTTGTATTGTTAAGAGATTTTTAGATTCTAGTAAAATAATTGATTTTGCAGTTATACTCTGAGATCCTAAAATTCAGGTAATTATGTTACATCTATTAGATAAAATAGTTTTAAAATTATACACAAACCCTATTCAGGAATAAAGGTTAAGTTGTGCAATTAACTTCCAGGAGGTTCTGATGTCTACATCAACCAATACTGTAGATAATGATTAGGTTCCATAATTCTGCTGACTAACCTTATCTCATTTGGTGGTGGTTAACTCTTGACAGTTCTCATCATAATTCTATTTTTTCAGTGTTACTTACTGGCTCTTCTAAATTCCATGGCTGTGGAATCAAAATTTGTATTTTATTAGCAGTCAATAAAGGAATAAATAGGAAGGAAAAGAAAATAAATTATATTTAACTTACTTTAACGTTCTCTTTTCTGTATACTGTAAGTGTACCATTTAAATAGTCTAACAAACAGGATGTTTAGGCCAATCTATTCATCCCATAGATTTGTTACAGAAAAAAGGGGGAAGATCTAGTATATTCTGGTATGATACTTAGAAATAGGAATATAGCTTTATTTACAAGTTGTTCTGAAGTGTTTTTTTCATAATGGTAAAATTGAAATGAGTCCCTGTTATTCTAAGATTCCAAGATATGGTTAAAGATTACCATTGTGCTTTTGAATCTAACAGTACAGTACAGTAATGAATACTCATTTTCTATATTGCAAAAGGTTAATATCCATTGTGGGCCTACTTCACTAGGTTTTATTCTGACTTAGAAATATTATCCCTATTTCTAATGTTTATTGGATTATTCATTTTATGCCTCTTGTTTGTAAAATAGAGACTGGTAGGTCTCTAATTTTTTTTATTAAAATAACTTAGCGGGGTACCAGACAGGCCTTGTTTGTGCCCTCTTTGTTACCTTGTATGAACTCTAAGTGGGACTTTAAAAATAATTTATGCTCTTCTGTAATGAATTCCACTTGTCATCCTGAAAGAACATTTCCTTACTGAATCTTTACCTCCTTCCTAGAGTTAGTACAGAGATGACTTTTCAGCTCTTCACTGTCATGATCAAAATTCTTTTGAGATTTTTGTCATTTCAGTCATTTGAGTTTTACTTGAGGTACAAAACAAACCACCAGTACTTTTTGTTGCTTTTTAATCCTTGTTTCTCCTTTATCTTCTTGAAACGATAAGAAGGTCTTAATTTTTTATTATTTTGCTAGACGCAACTAATAAATTTTCCCTAGATCTTTTAAGTAAAAGAGCTCAAGCAGAGCTAATAGATTAAAACTGCCTGTGGTAGTTTTGCCTCCTAAAAGTATCTGTACATATGTAGAAATCATTACAGTGACCTTCTTGTATATGTATTTCAGAATGCCACAATGGCTTAGTAGGAAAAAATTCTTATTTAAAATCAGGCTTGGTTTTGTGAGGAGCTAGTAAAGGTTTTTCTCTTTCAGCTTTAGCTTGTTTCTGCGTAGGATTCCGCTCTTTGTCCATCATTTTCACAGCCCTGGAATTGTAGAAAAGCTCTGTTTTCAAGACCATTGATACCATTTCTGTCAGGGTGAGTTTCAAATTAATTTCATAAAGAAAACTAAATATGTTAAACAACAGAACATGAGCTTCTCATTGTAAGTAGCTGAATTTTACCAGTAAAGCACATAAAAATAAAATGTACCCAAGTTGCTAACTAAGACCTAGGTAAGTTTCAAGTTGAAAGTAGAAGAAAACATGTAAACATATATTCTCATCAAACTTTGACATTTGTTTTAGAAACCTTAAAGTTTTCTTGCTTCCTAGGAAAAAAGAAAGGTCTAATTTTTATTCCACCACCACTTATCCTTTAATATAACATCAAGATTAATTTTGATGGTACATTAGACTAAGCAGGTAGTCAGTAAACTATGCTTGAGTAATTTTTCACAATTGTGCCAGAAGAGTAAATGATAAATTTAAATATTCCTAAAAATTCAAATTTATAAAAATCTCAACAGTTCTTATTCTAAATACTAATAGTAAAATCAAGATTGAATTTGTTATGTTCTAATAAACCTATCATTCTAACTTATTTAACTTATTTTATAAAACTAATAATTTAGTTAACCTTTTATAGCTCTTGGCTTATAATAGACATTTTAACTTTTTTATATAATTATTATTAGTTTCTTAATTATTGCCCTGGATGTTTGAGTGTGTTGGATTTTCTATAATAATTTAGGATATATTACATGAAATCAGTAAATATTCATATTCAAAGCTAAAATAGTTGAAACTAATGCTTATGTATTTTACATGTATTTAGCTGCAGTTGGATGAATATTTAGTAGAGCAAAGTAAATCTCGAAGTGCCATTTTAAATGATCTCGGTATTTAATCTGCATAACAAATTACTTATGATCATACTATTATAGAATGATGGTATACCATATGATCATAATATGGAATTATTTATTTCTTCATTGACCTTCTAAATTTTGTTTTTTCGGTTATGGGCTTCTCCTCAACTTGCTTATCTCCTTATGTTTTAGGAGACTTAATAATTCTTGTCCATTCTAAATACACATAGTCAAAATGAAAAATGAAATTTATCAGCAAGTTTCTGCTTGCTATACAGGATTGGGAAAACAAAGTTTATCTTATTTTTTTTTCTCATTACCAAATCATTCTTAGAGATTTTCAGACATAGTCTTTCTAGAATAAGAAAATGTGTCTATTATTTCTAGTAAGCCTATCATTTGTTTAGGTAAAAGTTTGGGGGAATTTTGTAAAAGTACTTAGAAATAGGAATTAAAATCTGAAAATAACCAAGCGCACTAGTGCATGCTTGTAATCCCAGCAGCTTGGGAGGCTGAGGCAGGGGCATCACAAGTTCAAAATTAGCCTCAGCAACTTAGTGAGGCCCTAAGCAAATCAATGAGAACCTGTCTCTAAATGAAATATTTTAAAAAGGGCTGGGAATGTGACTCAGTAGTATAGTACCCCTGGGTTCAATCCCAGTACAAAAACAAAACAAAACAAAATCTGAAAATACTTTATAGCATGGACAAGACTTACTAATGTCTACCTCAATAATCATTTAAAATTTTTTCATATGTATTTGCTGCCATTGATGTCTTGATTGCTTAAATAGCTCAGTGAATATGTACGAAGATTTTAAATGATAAAGAATATGAATTTAACTTAGTTTTTTTCTCCTGTAAAATAAATTCACATCTAGAAATTTTGATATTTCAGAAATTAGAAAATAATTTTTAAAGACTAAGGATGACAACTTCTATACCTTATCAAGAAGTCAAAGTGCAGTTTGTGAATTTGTCATAAGAGACATCATTTTTATTACAATTGATCATCGTATTTTGCATTTAGATTTGTATTGTGACTACTTTAAAACCTGTTATAAAATTTCCTGGAGTTTTCAAAAACATTTTATGTTAACACTATTAGTAACAATTTGAAGTAGTTTACACAATACCTGTGGATTTTATTATCTTTTTGTTTTATATTCAAATCAATGTTAGTTGTTGTACTTGGTTTCATTATTGTAAATGCATTCCCTAAATTATAAGGGTTGCCGGATCTTGCATTGGAACTGAATTTAAAAACAAGTATCATGTTCAACTTAAAGCTCTAAAATTGCAACTTGCCTTTTTGCATTTATTATGCACTTACTTAAAGTACAGAAATGAATAGTTTTTCCTTAAAAAATACACTGTGACCAATGTAACATGTATCTGATTTCCCAAAACACATTTCTAGAGGGATATCAATATTTTACTCTCCAAATTGTAAGTCCCTGTGCTTTAGTACAAAACAACCTCTTAAGAATAAACGTGTTAATCTCTTTTTCTAACAAGCCTTTCATAAGAAATGACTGGAATGACAACAGGAAATTTATTCTGTTAAAAGGTTTTTACTTATTAATATATAAGATTTTGATGGACCTTTTTCCTGTTGGTTGCTGGCATTTTAATTTTCTTAAATAATCACTTGATTAAATTTTGTTTTAGTTATGCATATAAAGCCAGTAGTTTTTACTCTTGATACTTTTTAAAAAATTTAACTTACTGTACATTTCTATATAAACCTAACTGTTCAACTAAAATTAACTTCTTTTAAATATTTAGGTGTCAGACAAAGAGAAAATTGACCAACTTCAAGAAGAACTTCTGCATACTCAGGTAATTCTGATGAGTAAGAAAACCCAGGGTCTTTTTTTAAAAATCCAGTGGAAGTTTGGAAGTTTACTTTTTTAGCAAAGCAATATTTGAAATTGTTATTGATAAAGTGCTTATTATCACTAAGAGAGAAAAGCTAATTGAGAACTAAGAAGGAACTACATAATTATTGAATTAACTTGTTTATGTGTGAAAACTCATTTTGAGTGAATTTTCCTAATTTAAAAGGTAAACTACTGTGAAAAAAGGAAAGTGGTTTGATCTTATAGAAACTCACACATACATTTTTATATTGATAATATTATTTCTTTAATTGGTAACAGTTAAAGGAACTTGAGTTGAGTCTACCATGTAAGTCTAGTGGACTCTCAGAAATCTTTTTCTTTGCTTCTCTGAAGCCTAAAACCAATGGCTTTTCTAACGATATTTGTGATTCTACTTTGAAAAGCTCTTCTTTTAATAGTTGGTAAAAAAATCATCATTTTTAATACCTATTCTGTGAGTAGGTAACTTTCGCAGTATTATGAGTAGATGACTTTCTAGTACAATATTGTCTTATCACTCCATTATCTGTTGTTCTACATAAATAACAGTAAAATACAATCGTTTAGAGTTATTTTTAAAAGTTAACAGATTTATCATCTTGGATCTTTGTATTTAGGAAAAAAACAACAACAAGGGTCAATCTGGATGAAATTAAGTGAATAGTATGTACATTTTGAGTCATAGGTTTCTTTGATTTTTTTCATTGAGTCTCATACCTGACTATATACTAGAATCACCTATACTCTGGATGACACCATATAGTTTTTTTATTTTTTTACTATTTCTGTATTTATTTATAGAGTGTTATAGTTGTACATAGGAGTTGGGTTCATTTTGACAAAATCATACATGGCATGGAATTTTATTTCAGTCCCTGTTCCTTCCCTCCTCTCCTTCTTCCCCCATTCTCCTTCTTCTGCTAATCTTCGTTTCACTTGATTATTTATCTTTGATTGATACTTTCTACATATACATAAAGGTGAAATTCCCTGTGGTACATTTATATATGCATATAACATGATTTTGTTAAATTCATTCATTATTTCCTTCCCTTTCTCATTCTTTCTGTCTCCCTCTGGACCTCCTTCAACTCTACTGGTCTTCTCTATATATTTATGATACTGACTACCCCTTTTCACTACCTTCTTTCCCTTATTTTGCTCTAGTTTCCACATAAAAGAGAAAACAATCAACCCTTGATTTTCAGTCGGGCTTATTGCACTTAGCATGATGTTCTCCATTTTCTCCATTTACCAGAAAGTATCATAATTTAATTCTTTATGGGTGACAAATATATGAAAAAGGGTTCAACATCTCTATCAAACAGGGAAATGCAAATTTAAACTGCACTAAGATTTTATCTCATTCCAGTCAGAATAGCAGTTATCAAGAACACAAATAATAATAAATGCTGGCAGGGATGTGGGGGAAAAGGTACACTCGTACATTATTGGTGGGACTGCAAATTAGTACAATCACTCTGGAAAGCAGTATGGAGATTTCTCAAAATATTAGAAATGAAATACCATATGACCCAGCTATCCTGCTTCTTGGTATTTATCTAAAAGAACTAAAAACAACATAGCATAGAGATACAGCAGGGGTTAAAAATCATTGGTGTTATAGATGTGGACATGATGTGGGGAGGAGAGGAGCAAGTGGGCAGGAATGCGTGCTGGGCCTGCATTGGCCATCTTCGCTGCTCAAAGTGATCTGGACAGTAGCAAGTAGCCTGGCTATTGCCAGGAGCAGGAGAAAAGGTCATCAGTCTGCCTTGTCTCTCTCTCCACCCTCAGGAGGGGCAAGAGGGAGCAACTGCTGATGTCACAAATACACTTTCAGAAAATAACCTCTAAATCTTGGTTGAATTTTTTTAACCTTCCTCTGTAGATTAGCAATAGGAGTTTCTTATGTTCTCTGCTATGTAGTATTTTGTTGGGAGAACAGGTGACACATTGGCTAATATTCTTTATAATGATCCTCATGCTAGCATTCAGATGATAATGACAGAATCTTCTAGAAGGATAAATGAACTCAAATGCAGTTTCTAGCCAACATAAAGATGAAAACAGACATCACTGAAAACCTCTATCAAAAAGTTAAAATTCTTTATTGGGATATGTACGCCCTTAGAATCTAACATGTCACAGCTACCATGAGTTCAGTGTTGTAATAAAGTGGTGTTAAAGACTTTCCTACTGTGAGATTAAAGACCACAGGAGAGATCACCTGTACTGGAAAGCAGCTAAAGCTTTTCAATATGTTCATGACCATTATTTAGAAGATGCTGATTGGTGTATGAAAGCAGATGATGATACATATGTCATACTAGACAATTTGAGATGGCTGCTTTCAAAATCTTGACCCTGAAGAACCCATTTACTTTGAGAGAAGAAATACTATGTAAAGCAGGGTTGCATGAGTGGAGGAACAGGATGTGTACTAAGGAAAGAAACTTTGAAGAGATTTGGTGGTGATGCATTTGAAACAGTCAGATGTATACATAGTTCATCCATTGAAGACTGGGAAATGCGTGGAAATTGTAAATTTAAAACTGGAGATTTCTAGAGACAACTACTAGAAAAGAAATTTTTCATCACTTTCTGCCAGAACACTGCCTAACCAGAGGTTAACTACCCAGAACCTTTTGGTACTGTTATTATAACTATTATCCTCCTGTAGAGGTCCTGGTTGCTGTTCTGATATTGCAGGTTCTTTTCACTATGTTGATTGTACATCAAGCATGTATACCTTGTTTATTCATCCAAATGGCTATTTATATAGATATCAACCTGCCTTACCTGAGAAATTGAATTAATTCAAGCAAACAAAACTGAAGATCCAAGAGTATAATTAGGAAACCCTTGAAAGAAAAGTGTGAGTGACCCAAGGTAAAATGCCTAGCATTGCAATGAAGAACTTCTGCATTTTTGACATAGAACCCTGAAATCCCAGTGAGGAGTTAATTCTGAGTGAACATTCCATATAGAAATCTTTCAAATGACTAAGCTGAAACTGTGAAGTCTCTTAAAATGTTTTGATATGGTAATATATGTGTATGCACATACACACACACATAACACACATATATAAGGAACTTACATTTTTAAAACTGACAAAGTAGCAGAACTAGAAGAGATTTTGTTGTTGGCTCCTGATCATGTATATTATTGTCATTGAGAAAATAGTTAATTTTGCTAAAACTGCACTGCACTATGTAACATACACATTCCTAAACAGATCTGCCTTGAAGAAAATTTACAAGGAAATATGGTTGCTCAGTATTGTTTATACTTATTTGCAGTGTGATATAAATGAACCTCTCACCCTCCCCACATACGTAGTTATCTAATGAAAATTTTATTGTGGTTATTTATAATTGGCAATATCTATTCAAGAAGAAGGTAGACTAAGAATGGCACTTATCCTAAAGTACATTAGTAAAACTACATTTTGAAAGTTCAAAAATTCACTGGTCTCACAGTGATCCCTACATTAGCAGCATCAGTATCCTTTAGGAGCACGTTAAAAATGGCAGATTCTTGTCTCCATCCAATTCTGGGAATGAAACCTAGCAATCTTTGTTTTGCAAAGCTCTCAAAGTAATTGTGATATGTCCTACAGTATATCATTGTTCTAGAGTGTTGCAAGGGGCTAATAGCACATCTCTGCAGAGTAGCTACAGTTGACACGTGTTCTAAAGAATGAAATTGTAAACCCTAAAGTAGATTCCATATTTACAAGGAAATGAGCCAGTGGAAATCCTACCACCCTTATGTATACATTAATATCAACCCTTTGACTTGTGCCGTTGTAGTTATTAGCCACTGGGCATTGACACAACACTTTATGCAGTATTTATAATATGATAAACCCATGGAATTTGCTATGTCCGTATCAATGATCTCCAGTAGAAAGACTTATGAAGGCCACCTGAGAAATTGAAAGTTTCACAGTAAAAAAGCATGAAAAGAAACAGATGGAGTTAACAATATGCTGTTTAGCCCAATACGTACCAAATTAATATAATTTCAACATGAAATCCATATAAAAATATTAAATAAGATTATGCAGACAGCATATCTTTGTAGACAACCATATTTTAAGTAGTTTCTTGTGACTTGTGATTGTCATATTAGATGATAGTAATCTACCAGAATTTTGTTATATGTGCTATTAGTAGATATAAATGAATGTAAAAAATATTTATAGTACAGTGTAACCTGTTTGTATTATATGATTCAATTATATGTTTACTTTAACTTGGTTTAAGCTGGACATTCTCAGAGGATAGGACCATGATTAACTGTTATTTACTTTGTTCTAAAACTTGTTTTAATCAAAAGATTAAAACCTAAAAACTTATCTAAGAAATATTTTCTATTATGAAAACTGTGGTGTAGGTTATATATAAACATTCTGCTGATTAAAGGGAGGAGTGCTTCTTAGTAGTTGCCTGTACATTTTTAAATGTTTAGAAGAAATAAGAAATAGGAAGACCAGTTCACAAGGATCACATTTACTTAGGAAGAAGTGTATGTACCAAGCAACTACTGTGACAGAATACCCTCTATGAATGTATTAGTTTTCGTTACAATCTGTTTTTATATCATAATTTTAAATATTGACATGTTTTCTTTGGACATTGGCATTTAACAAAACTGAAGAGTGTATGAACCTCTGACTCAGACAAATCTGTATTCAAAAACTCTGTTCCTCCACTGACACAAGCTGGGTGGTCTTGGGCAGGCTACCAAACATCCCTAACCTTAAAATCCTACTCTGCATAACTCCTGCCACATGGGGTTTCTAGGATGGCTAAGGGAGTTAATGCATGGGAAACAACTTAGTAAATGGCCGGTCACATGCTACATGCTCGGGTATTGAAGTTATTATTACTTTATATCATATCTTCAATTAAAACAAAATAACTTGGGAATGGAAAGAATCTGAATTTTTGTCAAATGGCCCTATAATGAAAGCCTTAAATTTCGATACAAAAAGAAATACTGCCTTTTTAGGTGTACTTCAGAACTTAGTTTTTAAAATTCTTACATATTTAATATTTCTAAATAACTCAATTTTTTCAACATAAGCAATTTGTAAAGAATTTTTCAAATTAAATGCTAAATTACAATAGAAAATTGTGAATTTCACTGTATAATAATTCAGGAGTTTTTCTTGTTATTGCCTTATAAGCCTTTTAAATGTAATATTCATTTTAAGTAGGTGATGTAACTTCAAAATTTTGGAATAGTTTACTTTGGACTTAATATTTATTGAGCCATCTTTTCCTTGTATAGTTACATTATTATTTTTTTGCAGTTAAAGTATCAGAGAATCTTGGAACGTTTAGAAAAGGAGAACAAAGAATTGAGAAAATTAGTATTACAGAAGGATGATAAAGGCATCCATCATAGGAAGCTGAAGGTATTTTATTTCAACTTATTCTCAGAACTTTGACACGTACCATTTTTCATTGATACCAGATTTTAAGGAACTATCAAATGTTTTGGTATTCTTTTATTTCCAACTCAATGTCAATATTTCACAAATTTAAGTCTCCAAGATTTACTTTATACTGGATCCATAAAATCTAATTTCTTGTGAATTTATTTTTCTGAAATACTTGTTTATTTTTAGGCTTAATTTCTACATCTACAAAATTAAAATTATTAATTTGATGGACATTTAACTATGACATTGTCATTGCCTTTCTATTATTTCTAGTGAATGACTGGGCCATTTTATTTGATTTAAAAAATTAACATTCATCTTCTAAGGGAAGCTTCTTTGGGCATTTATGAGAATTTTTGAAAAAGTTTATGCTGGTATTATTATTAGCACATTGGTAATTACCTCTGAATAAATTAAATCTTGTTTCCCACAAAACCAAGCCACGCCATTTGTAGTTAATGAAATTAAAGTAATTCATTTAGCTTAAATGTAGTAAGTAAGCACAATCTCAAAGTAAGTACCATTGGCACATACATTCTGTAGCCAAGGTCCAAAGGTATCATTCTAGTTTAAAGAATGTGTTCATAGCTGTGACTCTTAAGTCATGACAGCACAAAAGAGATGAAGTATGGCTTTGTTTACAACTTGTCAATGGAGAAAAGCCACATCCAGACGAGATCGGGAGCGTTCAGGGTGGTATGGCCGTAGACAAAGCCACATCCATAAGTAACCGTATGTTGAGAATTTACCTGAGAAATGGCGTTTTCTCTCATAAAATGCATTGGTAATGAAAAATTTTTTTGCTTATTTTTAGATAGATGAATTGGCAGTTGCTTGCCATTTAATTACTTCCAGGTATAATAGAATAAAGGAACTTTAAGTCCTATTGTTCCTATCCTGGCATTAAAACTTATCTTAAAAAAATAAAAAACCTTTCTTTAATTATTAAATGTTGATGATTATCTTTCTTTCTAGACCTATTTGCTTATTTGTTTGGTCATCAGATATTTTACTTGAAGCTTGTTATGTGCAAGACACCATGTTCATTCCTGGTCTACACAGGAACAATTTAGGATATCTGTGCCAGATGCTCTAACATAGTAGCCTTCACAGGTGTCAGAGGAAACTTAACCTCTCTTACTGGCTTAACAGTCCTCTTGGTGATCATTTTTCTAGTTTTATCCTCAGATATTGCACACTTGCACGTGCTCTCTACCCATTTTATTTTCTCCCTGTCAAATACATACACCCCATATTTGGCAGAGAATAGTTTCCTTGTCAGTTGATCACCTGGCCTCTTTTATGGCTTTTTTGGTGTTAATGGTCTTCCTCTGTTGACATTTAGTATTAACTCATCAGAATTAATAACTTCTTTCTTTTATCATTTAATTAGAAAGTTAGGAAATCCTGAATTTATCTCTAAATTAAACTGAAATTCTAAACTGAAGATGAAAATGGCATTTTATTATGTAGTCTTTTAATCTTTACTGTGAAGATATAGTTATATAACTGGAAAAAGCAATATAATAATCACAGAAATGCAATTTGAACATATTAATTTTTTTCTCTTGACACATCTGTAGTATTTTTTCCTTAATGTTTTCACTCATACTGATTTTTAAAAAATTTTACAGAAATCTTTGATTGATATGTATTCAGAAGTTCTTGATGTTCTCTCTGATTATGATGCCAGTTATAATACACAAGATCACCTACCACGGGTGAGTGAAAAATTAATACACAGTGAACTTGCTCATTAGCAAAAATCATCTTAGCTTCTTAAATATTTTATGTATCTATATACATAATGTATGCATACACATATGTATAACAGACATAAACATACATAATTTTTTACCTATATAATCTTATTTATGTGTTCAGGTGATACTTAAGCACTGAGTATTATTTGATTCTTTATTTTGCTCCATATAAATATAAATATATTTATGTATTACATGTGTTATGTGTTATGAAGGAAGACTTATCAGGTTTTTGGCATTATAAATTCATTAGATTTATAATAGTAAAATATCTGAACCATGAATTAAATTAGGCACACAAATGAAATTTAACATAATAGAATTTAAATGTATTTCTAAAGAATAAACTAGCTATGGAAAGATTTGTGGAGAGTTAATAATCTAGCAGTAGAAAAAGTGGTTTTAATTAATCAACACAAGTTTTTTAAGTTAAAATTTGACTATAAATAACGAATCTAATTAATGTTTTGCTGTTTATACTAATGGTTGATACATGTAGTATCAACCATCATTTTGTTTTGGGTTTTCAAAAATTCATTTTTTAACTAATTATTTTAAAAGACTAAAAAAAGCTCAGTGACATTCTATATCTAAACTGATTTTTATCTGAGAAATATGAATGCTATTTGCTTTGTGATAAGGTTGTTGTGGTTGGAGATCAGAGTGCTGGAAAAACAAGCGTGTTAGAAATGATTGCTCAAGCACGAATATTCCCTCGAGGATCTGGAGAGATGATGACACGTTCTCCGGTGAAGGTAGGAAAACAGCCATCTGAATGAAGTGCTTCAGGAGAGTCACCACTTGGTGAGGGCTTCATTTGGTGGAAATGAAGACTTTTAGCTAAAACGAGAACTTTTATATAGTATTTGAATCATTCCCAATGTAGAAATCAGTAGGAGGCACAACCAGAATGCTCATGTGGCAGAAGAGAGTGTGGGAGAAGACAGTGGAGGTAACAGTGGCTGGCCAGGCTGTACTGAGCCATGGTGAGAACTTTGGATTTTATTGGGAATAAGATATATGAGAGATTGAGGAAGAGAATGAGAATATTAGAAGTGAAATTAATTAATATATATAGTTTTATTGTAAAAAAAGAGCAAAGAGGGCAGTGACAATTGAAATGTTGCATCAAGGGAAAAATTTGAAGGTATTTATATGCTGCTTATATTGATATATGGGAGGAAAAATAATGTAAGAAAAGGAACCCATTGCAAAGTCATTTGAGGTAAAGGAGGCCAAGACTCACTATACAAGTTGTCCATATATAGAAACACTAACAATCCACTAACATGGATGCGCACATGGAAAAAGTAAGTGGACACAGTCTTTCTTTAAACAAGTATTTGGTGAGCTCTTTATATGTACCAGTACTGTTCTGAGCAGTATGTTGGCAAGCAAAAAAGATTCTTGTCATAATGGAGAATATGTTCTGGAAGAGGGAGACAAACAACAAACAACTAAATTATAAAGTATGTTAGATTATAATTATTGTGTTACAAGAAAAAGAAAAAAAGTGGAGCTAGGCAAGTGGAATAGAGGTAATAGGGTACTGGTAGATTGCATTGATAAGGTGGCATTTGAACCAAGATTTGCAGAAAGTGAGGGAAGTAGTCACATGCAATCATGTTCCAAGCAGAGACTCGCTAGTGTACAGCCCCTGAGGTGGTTGGAGGAGGGAGGCACTGTCATATTCAAAGAAGAGTAAAGACACCAGTGTGAATTGACCAGAATGGAGAGTTGTGACGATGTCATAGGGATAATGGAGGACTGGGTGCTGGGTGAAGAAGATCATTAGACCTTACAGACCTTTGCAAAAACCATGATTTTTATTTTGAATAAAATGAGGTGCCAATGCAGAATTTTGAGTAAAGTAATATTGCCTTTCCAAGGGTCTGGCTGCTGTGTTAAAACTAGACAAAGGCAAGATAGATAGAATCATGGAGACCAGGTGGGAGGCTATTGGATCGTCTAGTTGTCCCTTGGACTGGTGAAGTAGCATGAAGTAATAAGAAATGGTTGGATTATCAATCTGTCTTCAAAGTATCAATCTGTTTGAAAGTTGCCATATTTGACATGGAAAGAGAGGGTATATGCTAGTGATGAAGGAGGTTGTGGATCTAAACACAGGACTCAGAATTGCCTCCTGGGCATGCTCAGTATTAAAAAGTTGAGTGAAGAGATAATAAAGGAATGTGTGAAGGTCCAGCTGATGCAGTAGGAGGGAAACCAGGACCGTAATTACTGAGAGTCAGGTGAAAATACAGTGAGGAGGAAGAAGTGATCATTGAGGTCAAATGCTGCTGAAAGGTAAAGATGAAGGCTGAGAAGCAGTCAGCCAGGTGTGGTGGCCAGGTATCTTGGCACATGGCTATAATCCCAGTTACTTAAGAAGCTGAAACAGGAAGATGACAAGTTCAAGGGTAACTTTGGCAACTTCAGTCTCAAAATAAAATGAAAAGGTCTGGGAATGTAGCTCAGTGGTAGATTGCTTGCCTAGCATGTGCAAAGCCATGAGTTCAATTCCTAGTCCCTGTTAGTAGGGAAAAAAAAAAAAAAAAAGACTTGAAAAGCAATCATTCAGTTTACCAGTGAAGGCAAATAAGTGGAATGTGTGGAAATTTTTTGATTGCTTCCTTAGTGAAACAAGAGGCCAAATTGTCAGCTGTTATATAAAGGATTGAGATAGGAGAAGGAAATGAAGATTTTGTGAGATGTTGAGGTGGCTTGATGAAGTCAAGAAGTATTAGAAATGATGAATCAGAAATCTGTATAGGGCTTTGGGAGGTTTTTGGTTTGGTTTGGTTTTTTTTTTGGTTTGTTTTTTTTTCCTTTTTCTTTCTTTCACATTTAGCTGGTAGAGTGGGTATGGAGTAATTAAGAAGTGGAAAATTGGAAATTGCCAAGAATTACAGCTAGAGTAGTGGTAGAAAATGAGACAATGAGCTGATATTAATCAAGAAGTGAAATCTGTTTATAATTGCAACAAGGAGTATCAGGCAGTCTAGTATGATTCAGACAAGAGAGTATACTTTTTTGATTCTGGCTATGAATTGGACCATGTTGTGTGATACTTGTTCCTTCTTCGTTTTTCTGTGCTATTGAGTATGCCACACTTTATAAATCCACTTTACTATTGATGGGAATTTGGGATACCTCCAACAGCCCAAAGTGAACCTGTGCTTCATATCATACTTCATATCAATTGTAAAAACATTGGAAACCTACTTTTTGCATTGTTACTAGTATCCTAATTGTAGAGGTCATGGATGATACTTCAGGAAAGAATTAACTTTGTTCTGATGAATAGTTAGAGTATTGACAGGTTTTCTTGAAACACATAATGCTGGCCTATTGTGAATTGGCCATTAGATTTCTAGTATTTTATCTGGGTTTCTCCTCCTTGGTGGATCCTGCTCTCCATATTTTTGTCTCCCCAGGTCAGTGAAATTGGCAAAGTCTTCACTTAGCATTTTAGCCTCTTCGCAGCTACTTTCTGCTTGGTTTTCTAATATGCACAAGTCTTGAAGGGAAATAGTGCACAGGATGTAGGGCTTAGTTTTGTGGGGAGTTCACAAATTTTATATTTTTTTCTGGAATTTTTTTCTGGTATATTTTTTTCTGGAATCTTGATACCTTAGAAGGTCGTAATAAACCTGAACTCCAGTTTTGTCTAGTCAACCCAGTGTAACTGCTGCAGGTTTCAAGCTTTTCTCTTGTACCTCTGCCCTGAGTCACAAATGCTCTGATGGAAAACAGCTGCAGGAAAATCCCCTGCAAATCCTTTGGGATCCTAGACATGGTCCATGATATGCTGTAGTTGCTTTTAGCAGCTATTTTATCTAACCTGGTAGTACTGTCAGTGGAAGGAATTGTGTTTTTAAAGTAAAATAGTAAAAAATTACAGAGAAACTTGAAAAGTTAAAATTGCTACATTAAGGAATGTGAAATTTAGAAATTCTCATAAAACCCCGACCATTAATATATTTTTAAAAATATTCTTGTCCAAGGGCCACTCCTTGGGTAAAGCCTCTCTGACTCTTTAACAGTCATTGCTATTCTCATCTGTGGCACCCTAGGTTTTGCCACACTGTTCTATCCTGTCTATATATATTTTTCCCAGTATGTAGTGAGGCCTACAACAGGACAAGTCAACTGTGTTTTCCTAACTGCAACACTTGACAAATAATTCGTATAATTATAGATGTTGAATAAATGAATTGTCCTTTACCTAAATTCACTTTGAAGTTAAGTGCAGGACTTTCTTTGACTCTTTAAGTTTCAGCATTATCTGCATGACATTGACTAGGGAATGAAAAGGGCAGGAGCATTTGGTAAAATCACAAGATATGAAGTAGCCAGCATTCTTGTTGGAAATCACAACATATGTGATATATACATGAACAGTACAGAACTGCCATGGTGATAGCTCCAGGGGATGCTCCTGAAATACAGTGTGAAGAACTTTCAGATGTGTGTCCTGCAGTGGCCCTGGCTGAACCAGGTAAATGCCGTAGGAATTAATATTAACTATAAATGTGTCATTATATCTGTTTCCTATAATTTCAGGTGACTCTAAGTGAAGGTCCTCACCATGTGGCCTTGTTTAAAGATAGTTCTCGAGAGTTTGATCTTACCAAAGAGGAAGATGTAAGTAGAATTCATCTGAGGTTTATATGTGTACCTTTATAAGCTCTATGAGCTTATAAAATAATTAAATGGATTATTTGTGAACTAAAATTTTCTTAGCATTTTGTTATGTTCCTTTAATAGCTTGCAGCATTAAGACATGAAATAGAACTTCGAATGAGGAAAAATGTGAAAGAAGGTTGTACGGTTAGCCCTGAGGTAAGGGTTGCAATTTATTTCAACAATGTTTTAGCCAGGCACGGTGGCACATGCCTGTAATCCCAGCAACCTGGGAGTCTGAGACAGGAGGATCTCCAGTTCAAGCCAGCCTCAGAAAAAGTGAGGCACTAAGCAACTCAATGAGACCCTGTCTCTAAATAAAATTGAAAACAAGGCTGGGGTGTGGCTCAATGGTCAAGAGCCCCTGAGTTCAGTCCCTGGTACAAAAAACAAAACCAAACAAAACGATGTTTTATAGAAGTGTATTATTTATAGTTCCAAGTAAATTACAGTATTGGTATTGATGTTTGATTATTATATGTATTTCAAGACAATTTTTTTGAAAAATGAGATTTTTTTGAAAAATGTTCTAAATAATGTATCATTTTGTGGATAATATTCTAGAATAATTACTTTTAGGATCGGAACAACTTTTCTCCAAATGTTGTATCTGAATGGATGAGATGCTGAATTTTCAGAATATATAACTCCAGAAAAATTGTTAACAACCTCCCCCCACAAAATTATTTTTTTCTTCCTGAGTAGACTATATCCTTAAATGTAAAAGGCCCTGGACTCCAGAGGATGGTGCTTGTTGACTTACCAGGTGTGATTAATGTAAGTATATACAAAACATGATTTTATTTTATTTCTATTGTGGAAAACACTTATAATGACATTTAAAACCTTTTTCTTCCAGACTGTCACATCAGGCATGGCTCCTGACACAAAGGAAACTATTTTCAGTATCAGCAAAGCTTATATGCAGAATCCTAACGCCATCATACTGTGCATTCAAGGTAAATCAAAAGATTTAGTTACATCGATATGCTTTCTTTAGTAATCCAAGCTTTGCTCTCAATAATGCACATTATGGAAATATATAAGACAAATGGGCATTTACTTTTTCTTTTGTTCATTTTATTTGCAACAGAATTGAAGTTGAGGATATTTTGATTATTTTCTTTCTAGGAATCATAGAAATTTTTATTGTTCAGATTTTCCTTTCATAAGTAAGATAAACGTATTAAGAAAATGTTTCTTGTTATAAAGCAGATATGAAGGTATAGTTTGTGTTTACTTTGCAATTATTATAGTTTCATTTTTCAACTTTTTTTCAGATGGATCTGTGGATGCTGAACGCAGTATTGTTACAGACTTAGTTAGTCAAATGGATCCTCATGGAAGAAGGACCATATTTGTTTTGACCAAAGTAGACCTGGCAGAGAAGAATGTAGCTAGTCCAAGCAGGGTGAGGGCAAGTTCTTTATTGTAAAAACAGATTCTTCATGCAATCTCTAGCTGTGATAGGGATTGGTTATTTTTAAATTTTTAATCTTTGTTAGAGAGTAATCTTGGGATTTAATTCCTATTTAAAAACAAAGTATCAAAAATTTATAGTAAATTACTCAAGTGTAATTTTGGAATATAAATAAAATTCCAGGTATATTATAGTTAATTTACTTCAAAAATACTTAAAACTGCTTTTTTTGCGTTCCCTTCCTTTCTTCATTCCTTCCTTCCACAAATCAGTGGTAGTATAGATTTCTTTTGGATCTTATATATGCCATTTTACTGCAGGTAAACATTACCTTCTCTCATTCACTAAGACTGCATAGTATAGCAGATTTTTATTGGCGTCAGGTTCCAGCATTCTTATCCATGCTCCACTGTCAGTTGAATCTGTGCTCGTAGGCAAATCTAATCACTTTTCTGAACCCATTCAATCTAGAATCCAGCCCACTAGTCTAGTTGACTAGATAAGATCTAAGGCTATTTTTATTTCTGAAATTCTGAGTTTTATGTGTACTATTCAGTATCCCTTAGGGGAATATGTTTAGAATTATTTCACTGAAATCTCTTAACAACTTCCCTATTTCCTCCTGCTGTCTTATTAGGGTTCAAGTCTTCACTTAAGCATGTTCTTTATTTAATTATAAAGGCAAAGGCTTCTGGGTTCAGAGTACAGAATCTGTAACCAGATTGCTTAGTTTTAAATCCTGGCTTTACCATTTGCTAACTATGTAATCTTGAGTAAATTATTCAACTTTTCAGAGCTTTAGACTTCCTTGTTCAGTGGAATGAGGATATTAATGGTACTATCTCATAGGTTTTGAAGGTTAAATGAGTTAAACAAATATGGTTAAAGTGATTGGAATAATGCTAGGCATGAAAGTGTTTGTTACTGCATGGCAGCTATCATCTCTGAGTATTAGTATTGTTATATCATTATCCCCTCTATAACAACAACTTTAAACTTTGTGTAACTATCCCCACTGCTACTACATAGAATGTGTCCTTCCCATCTTATACCTTTTGGGACTATTCCTCTGTGTCAGGAGTCTCCCAAACAGACCAGCCCTAGATTCAGTGATTGTATAGAACAACTCATAGGACTTGCCACATAGTCATACTTACGCCTAAGATTCATTACAGTGAAAGGGTACAAAGGAGCCTGGAAGTCTGGAGGCAACAAGTTGCTCATTAGGGACTCCATACCTGAAGTTTTTTGTCAGATGCTGGTCAGATAGGCACACTCGTGTACCAAAATTCCAGACTCCCAAAAGGAAGGCATGTGTTCAGCATTAACTACACTACTTGCCTGATGAGCCACTATTATTTAGAGTAAGTTTTATATCAATATAGGGGACTGTTTACCAATTAAGTTCCCAGATGCCAGGAAAAGGAAGTAGGCCTTTTTCAGAATTCTCTCAGGCCTGTTATGTTAACTCTTTCTCCATATCCTTCATGACCTCCCTGTACAGTGCCTTGTTTTTAAGAGTAAGGCCTGTTGTTGGTTATATTGGTCCTGATGTGGAGGAGAGAAGCGAAGTAGAAACAAATTTCTGTGACCTCCATTTCTGTCTAGTCCTTTCATTTTTTTTCTCCTTTGTAGGATAGTCAGTTTGAATTTCATTTGAAGTGCAATTGAAGTGTATTTCATTCTTTTTTAGTCAAAGACTGAACAGTTGCCTAGATCGTAATGAGTCTTAGAGGAGGAACTCCTACCCCAGTATTAATCTGAATGGGCTTCAGGGGTGAGACTTATATTGTGTGTGAATAATAGATTTCTGTGCAAATATATACGTTTCTGGGTTTAGAGACTAGTTTTTATCACACTCAAAAAAGGATTTTTGACACTGAACAAGTAAAGAACCAGTGGGTCCAATTATTAAAAAGGGAGTAGGGAAAGGAGAAAGAAGAAAGACTAAGAGAAGACAATCCAGCTTGTTTAGAGGTTAGATATTTGAAGAACTACAGGGAAATAAAAATCAAAAACTACTGTTTTTGAATGCTTTTCTTTGCTGGGACTGTGGTCAGTATCATATTATCTCATAATCTCAACAACCTTTTTGAAAAAATTTAGTCACTTAAGGCCACATAGCTAATCACTGGCAGAGCAGGAATTCAAACAAAGGTTGACTCCAGAGCACTACATAGTCATTCCAAGTTTTAATTTTGGTGCCTGTGTTTTATTAAGACATTTTCAGTATAGTAAAATTAAATGTATTTGTTTTTCTCAAATAGCAATTGAAATGCATTTAAATGCTTTTGTACAAATTTATTTTTGATCAACTTAACATGTATAGCATCATAAATTGTTTTGCCTTCTAAATTGTATGTTTTCCTTTTAAAAATTATGTAAGCTTCTATCTCACATTTATTTTTCCTACTTCTAAAATCAGATTCAACAGATAATTGAAGGAAAGCTCTTCCCAATGAAAGCTCTGGGCTATTTTGCTGTCGTAACAGGAAAAGGTATGCAAAGATGGATAATTATAATTTATTTTCAGTTTTTGTTGTTTCAAATAATAAAGATTAATTTTCTTAGTGAAAATTTGGTCATCCTCTTTCCCTTAGGAAATAGCTCTGAAAGCATTGAAGCTATAAGAGAATATGAAGAAGAATTTTTTCAGAATTCAAAACTTCTAAAGTAGGTATTTTGCTAAAGTATTTTAAAATTTAATAGTGAGAAAATAGCTTAAATTGAAATGTTTTCACTTAAAAATTTATTGTTTTGTAGCTATTAGTTTAACAGGGACTTTTTTCCCAAATAATGGTTTGTATCTAATAAGCAAGTTCTTTTTTTTTTTTTGTGGGGTGCGTGGGGGCATTACCAGGGATTGAACGTGGGACACTCAACCACTGAGTCACATCCCCAGCCCTATTTTGTATTTATTTAGGGACAGGGTCTCACTGAACTGCTTAGTACCTCGTTTTTGCTGAGGCTGACTTTGAACTCAGAATCCTCCTGCTTCCCACGCAGCTGATATTAAAAGCATGTTCCACCATGCCCACATAATAAGCAAGTTCTTAAGCCACTATTTGACAGAATTGGGAACAGTTTGTCACATGGTATGCAGATGCTTTCAAGATAAATTGCCCCTGGATATGTGGACACTGAAAGACAACACTCACATCTCCTACATTGTTTCACTTAGGAAGTGATTTTTTAAAATTAACATTTTCTTTTTAAAATATGTGTTCACATTTCTCTTACAGTAAGGACACAGTTCTCTTAAGTTGGGTTGGGGTTGTCAAAAGAATGTCTCAAAATAGGTATTAACAGAATTTAGTAGAAAATGAGATTGACTGAAAATGAAGAACTAAAAGGGCAACTGAATTGTACTAAAACGTTATTAGTAGAGTGTTTCTGGAAATAGAAAAGTGTATTTGCCAACAACCTGCAGAAATATCTGTTGGGGAAGAACTGACAAACATGAAACTGTGCTGTCAATACAGTAGTTGCTAGTCTGTGTGATTATTAAAAATTTAAATGAGTTAGTATTTGGTAAAATTAAAAATTCAGTTCCTCAACTAGCCACACATTTTAAGGATTCAGTAACCCTATATGGCTAGTAGTTATTCTGTTGGACTGCCAAGTTGTGGAACATTTTCTTCACCACAGAAAGTTAATAGTTGACAGTGTTGGTATAAAAGATGTAAGTGGCTGTTCTTAATACACAGGTGCATTCTCCAACGTGGTGGTAGTATTATTGTCCTTTTAACATGGGAATATATTTTAATCCTTTTTTGTTTGTTTAAATAGGACAAGTATGCTAAAGGCACACCAAGTGACTACAAGAAATTTAAGCCTTGCCGTATCAGATTGCTTTTGGAAAATGGTACGAGAATCAGTTGAACAACAGGCTGATAGTTTTAAGGGTAAGTTGGATTTTTAAAATAAGCAAACCAATTTAGACATTTTATTAGCTGGCAGTCTTTAGCATCCATCATATTTTTCATTCCCTTTTTTTAATAGTTGCTTAGCAGTTGTACTTTACTTTTAGACAATATGTGGAAAATGGAAAAACACAAACCATTTGTTGTGCAAGTATAGGATTTTCCTTTTCAGAGGAAACATTTCTAGGAGCCATTGCAGAGTTTTTTAAAAGTCAAGAAATTTATAGTAATGCTTGAGAGGAAGCTTACTTAACTATACAGAACCTGGATTCTCCCTTTACAGAGATGAGAGGAAACCTGTTGGGAAGCAGAGCACCCTGTGCTTCAGCTACAGTTGTCCTGCTTTCTTAGTCCCACAATTTACTGCCCTCTGTCTTTCCTTACCTAGTTTCACCTAACGAGATTATAGTCTTTCCTTTTCCCATTTGGAAAGTTTACCTATTTATTCCACTTAGTACCTGAGCAGTCTTGTAAGTATTATTTTTATTCCCATTTCACAGAAGAGAACACAGGTGCAGAGTAGTGTACACAACTAGTGTCACATAGCATTTAGACTCAGGATTTAAATCTTAGTGGTGTGACTCCAGATCTTCTCTTAGCAGCTGTACTAAGCTGCTGCAGCTATTTTTGAAGTGGAGAAACTAGAATCAAAGAGAATATTTTAGACAGCTATTGCAATAATTAAGTTATGAGATGTTAAGAGCCCAGAGTACTAAGGAGGCATGCCCTCAGAAATCCGGTTGATGCAGAAGGTATGCAAGATAGACTTTCACCATTACATCTGGAAAGAAAGAGAATCATAAACTTAAACACTTCACTTCTTCCTCAGCAACACGTTTTAACCTTGAAACTGAGTGGAAGAATAACTATCCTCGCCTGCGAGAACTTGACCGGGTAATATATGGATATCTCATATATTTTGTATATATTTTAATTTACTGTATTCTAACAGAATTGATGTTGATGAGAGAAAACTGGAAGCTAAATTGCTTTGGTTTTCACTATAACAGGAACAGTTATCTCTTTTAAACAAATTGTTTATTATATATCATTAAAACAGTTGAATCATAAGATATCAAAACAAGTGTCGAAATGTTTTTCTGAGAGTTAAATAATATTCTTTAAAGGTCATAGAATATTTATGTAATCAAGATTTTTTAAAAATTTGCCTTTTCAGCATTTTTCCTTAGAGAATTGGACTCTGATTTAATGGAAACGGAATATAGTTTCTCCTTGATATTAAAATGCCATTTGTTGCTGGGCGCAGGCATGCCTAGAATCCCAGTGGCTTGGGAAGCTGAGGCAGGAGGATTTCAAGTTCAAAGCCAGCCTCAGCAACAGCAAGGCACTAAGCAACTCAGTGTGAGACCCTGTCTCTAAATAAAATACAAAATAGGGCTGAGGATGTGACTCAGTGGTCAAATGCCCCTGAGTTCAATCCCCAGTACCCCTCCTCCCCCAAAAAAGCCATTTGTTGTAAAACAGCATTCATTTACTATTACTGTTACACTAAATAGATAAATATTGTTTGTTTCATATAACATCGGTTATATGGAAATCTTAGGAAAACAGATGCTATATGAAACACTGCATTTGGAATTGAGTAAGGTGGACATTTATCAGTATTTATATCACTTTCTCTGCCCTTATCTGCATAATGGTATTCCTAAAAAGTAAAGACTATATTACAAGAGCATTTTTGCTAGTCCCACATATTTAAATGTAAACTCAGCCTCCCATCCTACCAAAATCTTTCTTCTGGTTTCTCCTGAAAATCATGACAGGACAAATTTATTATCTTACAAAAAACTTACTTGTATCTGTATTGCCTAGAATGAACTATTTGAAAAAGCTAAAAATGAGATCCTCGATGAAGTTATCAGTCTGAGCCAGGTTACACCGAAACATTGGTGAGTATTCAACTTTGCCATTAATCTCTTTTCTCAGTGACTTTACTATTTGAATTAAAAGAAATATGCAAACTTAAATTGATAAAGCAGTGTTTATTGTTGCATAAAATTATGTCTTTGCAAGATACCTGCTGCTGTAATCTAACCATTGAATTTCTGGAAGACAGCTTTCTACATGGTCTTTTAAAATCTTTGGCTTTTCTTTACTTTGTAATTAATAAATGTATAATCATGTTTTTTATAAAATCATTTAGATGAAGTCTTCATAAATTATACTTCACATAAATAGCAATCTATTGGAACTGGTTGTTAGATTACTCATAGAGAAGAAAATTGGTTTATAAAGAAAAAGTATTAAATATTCCTAAGTTCTTATTTTGGAGTAAGAATAATTACTACTTTCTATAATATACACCTGCTATGTTGTATACAGATCACATTTTCAAGATGTGTTTTTTATTTTTTTTTACCTTTTTACGTCTTCAGCATTTTTCCTAAGGTAAATTCTCATGTGAATCTCTTTTAAGGTGAAGTACCACTTTCATTTTGTTTTATGTAAATTTGGACATTCTTATATTTGTTGGCGTGGGCATTATGAACAAATAACTTATATGTACCTCAAGCACGCTGTATAAAAATAGCTTTGAAACTTTTGCAGTCATATCTTAATTAAAAAATTCTTTGTGCCTAAATTACCTTCCATATATGGTCCATGATATTTTTAAGAATTTATCATTCTTATAGCAGAACTATTCTTACCATCCTTCATGATAAATTTTTTTTGTATTTATTCTGTTTGCTCAGTTAAAGGTTTTCACCCAAGTCAAGACACCAGTGTCTAGTCCTTAAATTTGAATTTGTTCTCACTAGTGTCCCAACTCAGTGCTCTCCCTTCCTCAGTAATGATACATCCTCTTCTCTTAGTATTTAGATATTTTTTTTTTTCTTCCTATACTAGGATCAAACCCAGGAGTACTCTGCCACTCAAATATCTCCTCAACTCTTTTTAGTTTTTATTTTGAGATAAGGTCTCTTGTTATGGTTTAAATGTGAGGTGTCCTCCAAAAGCTCATGTGTGAGACAATGCAAGAAGGATTCAGAGGAGAAGTGATTGGGTTGTGAGAGTCTTAACCTAATCAGTGAATTAGTCCCTGATGGGATTAACTGAGTGGTAGCTGGAGGAAGTGGTTAATTGGGGGAATGACTATGGGGTATATATTTTGTATCTGGAGAGTGAAGTCTCTCTTTGCTTCCTGATCAGCGTGGTGTTAGCTGCTTTCCTTCACCACCCTCTCCTGCCATGATATTCTGCCTCATCTTGAACCCTGAGGAATGGAGCCAACCTTCTATGGACTAAGACCTCTGAAACTGTGACTCCTAAATTTTTCCTCCTTTATAGTTGAGCTGGTAGGGTCATTTAGTCACAGCAAATGAAAAAACTGACCAAAACATCTCTCTAAATTCCCAGGCTTGCCTCTCAAACTTGCCATTCCCATCTCACAGATAGCTAGGATTATAGTTTTTAGCACCTGGCAGTACTTGACCATTTTTTTTAATCTCTCTTACCACCTCCCCCCCAAAAAAAAGAGATCTGGTCTTATCTATATTTGTTGATTGATTAATCAAATATATATGGCACAACTTGTTATGTTTGTTATTTGTATTTTAAGCCATTGCAGTGGCTTTGTGTAAGTCAGTTAGCTTTTGCATTTGCAAGAAGCATAGATACATACATATGTGTGTATAGATGTAAATATAATACTAGTTGCTTTGTCAGATTGTGTGAGGGTAATGCTCATAAAAATGATTTATAAACTAAAAGAACGTTGTAGTTTATGGGAGGGAAAACTGATCCTGCTGCAAATTAATTTCTGGCATCATCAAATGGAAAGCTTAGTTTTGTTTGGACAGAGCAATACTGAAATTAAAGAATAACTACACTGAAGCAAACCTAGAAGATAAATCTAATTTATTTAATACCAGTGGACTAAAAGGGAATAGGGAAGGAACAAAGAAACCTGTACTGCAACATTACCCATTGAGAAGGCAAAGGTGAGAGCTGGGACATCTGGCTACTAGAGAATCATTTTTGTGAGCTGCCAGATCAGACAATTCTCTTGTCATCTTTTCATCAACTTTTTTTTTTTTTTTTCAGACTCTAGAGCTTAAAAAGAACACAAATCCCAAGAACAAGTCCTAACCTAACTTCATGCCACATTGAATTTAACTGCACTACACTAAAAACACAATTTTTGTAACATGGTTGATATTGCCTTACAAGTTTTTATTGGTATCTCTTTGCCGCATGATATCTTTTGTAATATTTTAAGACACATGCCTAATGTCTATAATTATTTAAATCACAGGACTGATCTGTATTTGGTGATCTGGAAACAGTATTATGAGTACTTTAGCTCCTAACATGATCATTTTTTATTTGTAGACATCGTACTGTATTTTAGTTATGTTTTAAGAAAGTTGTTGGGGTTTTGATTTGACACATTGCATTGTAGACTGTCAGCATTTCTACAAGATATACTTGATTTTCAAGAACCAGTTGCCTGTATAAGTAGGAGATATTGGCATATCATTAACCTGTGTCCATCAACAAATATATGTCTTTTCCAGTAAGAGAGTTGGTTGACTTTATAGATACAGACTTTGGGGTGGGGGGAAAGGTACTCTGGTACTCATGTAATTTTTGGTGAAAATTATTGTTTATGTTAATTTAGTTTTAAAAGAATGAAAGTAAAAGTAAGATAGGAAAGCACAGTTGAAGCCCCTAATTCAAGTTTGAGGAATTGAAGATCTACAATATTATGATCAGAGATTTTAATGGGTGCATTGGTGTTAGGTGTCACAGAGACCAGGCCATAAAAGCAAGAGAGGTGAGCCAGGTAGCTGTGTCCTCTGGCTTAGCATATAGGTGGAGGCAGGAAGCAAGAGATAGAACAATAGATGTCAGCCAGATTACTAACCCTTACAAGCCATGTTCAGAAGCTTAGAATTTATCCCATGAGTGGGGGCCATTGAAGAGCTTTAGATCAGATTTTTATTTTAGAAAGAACTTTGTGATATAGAAATGGAATACAGGTGGAGAAAACTAGAAGTAAGGAAGCAGTTGGCTGATACAGTAAAAGGTGATGTTGGCTTAAATATGGGTACTGGTAGTGCAGGTGGAGAAGAGGAGCCATTTTGGAGATAGTCAAGTGCTTACCTAAAAAAATAGAATTGACAGGATTTGAGTGCTTTGATGGGTAGGTAATGAAGAAGAGTTCATTAAGCAGTGAATACATCTATATCCAGCAATTACTAGGAATTACTAGTAGGAATATATGAAAATGAAGATATATTTGACACAAATGAACACAGAAGAATCTTCACCTTGGTTTTGTTTATAAATGTAAAAAATAAACCTTTTTTTCTATTTGGAATTACATGGTAGTTGGTTTTCCTATAGATTACTATGCTGCCAATAAAAAATAATAGAATGTTGACATGGGAAACCATATACAATATACATTAAGTTTTGCAAAAAGCATTTATGAACTAGTATGAATATTATGATCCACTTGTGTAAGTACACGCACCCACATAAATACTTATGTAAGCACTATAACTTTTTAATGATAAACTATGAAAAGTGTGTGTCTCCTAGAAAAGAAATTATGGGGACTTACTACTTTCTCTATATTGGTTGAAATTATTATATTGAGTAAGTTTTCTTTTTAAATTTTATTTATTTATTTATTTATTTTTGGATATTAGAGATTGGACCCAGGAGTTATTGTACCACTGAGTTACAGTCCAGCCCCTTTTATTTTTTATTTTCAGACAAGTTCTTGCTGAGTTAGGTTTAAGGTCTCAATAAGTTTTTAAGACTAGCCTGAAACTTTGGATCCTCCTGTCTTACCTTCCCAAGTCGCCTGGGATTATAGGCATGCACCACTGCAACCAGCCTCTTATTTCAAAGAAAAAAAAATCCACTTTGAAAAATATTTCTTAGTTAAAGTGGTTAAAGTTCTTGGAGATAAAGAAGGTAAAAGAAAACTAGTATTATATGCATTTTGCATATTTGTAGACCGAATCCCCAGATGCTAGAAAAACCTACAATGAAGCAATCAATAATCCTATAGAACATGCTGGGGAAATTGTTAGATGATAGCAACAGGAAGGATAGCAGATGGGTACTACCAGATGGGTGACCTCACAGTACAGGGGTTTTTATCTGAGAGTAGAGGACTGATCTAGAAGAGAGATTGTGGGGTGAGGAAAACATAGCTTCTCCTTCCCAACTCTGAAGGATATTTAACTGCTGACAGCTTCCACTCAGTAAACTTGAGGACAACACTGTCCTTAAGGGAGAGCCAGAAAGGTTTAGAAATACAAGAAACAGAGAAAGAGTGAGAATGTAAAATTCCTTACTTGTTCTGGAACTGAGTGTTGGGGACCCATTAAAAATAGTGATGTATGGGAACAGTAGGAGTCTGGGACAGAGGACAGCAGCTCAGTGATGAAAGGGTAGGAGAGGCTATATAAGCAGGTGTCTGTTATGGATTGAAATGGAAAACAGCACTCTTGTCAAAATTTGATACTCTGGATTTTGCTACAGTTTATTTGAAAGTATGTCTAGGATGTAGATTCTTGGTCTACAGAATCCTAGACTTATATAGCTGGGTCTTTCGATAATTATATGTTTAACTTTTTAAGATATCACCAGACTGTTATACAAATGCTTGCACCATTATACATTCCTACCAGCAAAGAAAGTGAATTCTGTGTCCTCTATCCTTTTACCAGCATTTGGTAGGATCAGTCTTTAGCTTTAGTCATTGTAGTAGGTTTATAGTGGGATCTCGTGGTAGTTCACATTTCTCTAATAACTAATAATTTCGAGTATCTTTTCATGTGCTTATTTGTCTAATATTAATTCCTGTAGAGTCTCAGACAAAACTTATTGACAAAATTTTTACAATTTATCAGACCACAGCAGAAAGCATAGGGATATTATGGGTACTGTTACTTAAAATATTCCAACAGGTCAAAATATTTCAACAGGTCACGATTAAGGTAATAATATAAAAGATGCACAATCAAGTTGAAAATATTTGCAATACCTTTTAAGAAAACAGATTACTAAATAAGAAAAAGGAATTATTTCAATTAAGAAAAAAAAAATGAAAACAGGAAAATATTTATTTGGTTTCCCCTGAACCAAGTTCTACTATAATAGGATGCAAAAACAAAACAAGACCCATAACCAAATCCAACCAAATCAAAACAAAAAACCACACTGCTTATCCCATGGTCAGTCTTCAGCATAACTCAGTCAATCCTGTAGTACAGCCACAGAGCTCAGAGTGCCAGAAACATCTCTGCTGCCCAAAAGCAAAGCAAGGAGCTTAGCCACTAGTTTCACCAGGTCAACTTTCAGGTCTTTGTTCAGTTATAACCAGAAAACCAGAGTTCAAGGAAAGAATACATCACTAATGCCCAAAGGACAAAGACCATTCAGTCACCAAGTAATGACAAAACGTGGGTAAATTTACGGTGAAATAAAAGGATCTTGCAATGGCTTCCTACTGAGATACCATTATAAATACAAATAGGAAGGTGTATGAAAACTGAACAGAAGACCAGGGTCCAGTCTCTGACCACTAGAGTTTTTTCCTGCTCCTGCCTCAGAACAGGTCTGATCTGTGCAAACATTTGTATAATAGTCTGGTGATATCTTAAAAAGTTAAACATACAATTATTGAAAGACCCAGCTATTTCACTCCTGAGATAGTTTCCCAAGAGGAATGAAAGCATATATCCTTACAAAGATTTGTAAATGAATCTCCATAGCATCTTTACTTGTAATAACCAACAATTAGAAACAGCCTAAGTGTCCATCAACAGGTGGATGGATGAACAAATTTGTTCAATGGAATACTTCTCTCAATAAAAAGAAGTAAACTGTTAACACATACAACTTGAAAATAATTATGCTGAGCAAAAGAAGACAAAATTAAAGTTCTAGAAAATATTAATTATAGTGACAGCGCAGAGCGGTTCCAACTTTGGGATGATAGATATGTTTGTTATCTTAATTGCTGTAATTCTCAGATGTATACACATGTCAAAACTTTATGTGCAACTTATAGTAAGTTAATGATACATTAAGCTGTTTTTAGAAACTTAATATTATATTTAGATTTGATATTCTTATAATTGTGTTTTGTTTTTCAGGGAGGAAATCCTTCAACAGTCTTTGTGGGAAAGAGTATCAACTCATGTGATTGAAAACATCTATCTTCCAGCTGCACAAACGATGAATTCAGGAACTTTTAATACCACAGTGGATATCAAGCTTAAACAGTGGACTGATAAACAGCTTCCTAATAAAGCAGTAGAGGTTAGGATATAATTTAATTAAATGGGTAAGAAGCATTATCAGAAGAGAGTAGGAGCTGTGAATTTTAGGTTTTATCCTCACCACAGCCACTCTATCTTTTTGACCTTTTACTCCATTTATGCTTTGTTCCTCATCTGTCTGTTGGAACTAACCTTAATGTTGCTACCAGCTACTGTTGATATAAAAATTTACTAATTGGGATGGTGTTTGCCTGAGGGCATTGATTCTTCTTCCAAAGATAACATTTAACAAAAGCAGCAAAATTTGCTTAAATATAAAATATAGTGAACAATTTCTGTGGATTGAGATTCTATAAAGAAAACATTTAATAAAGCAATCATTTCATTTATTAATTTTTACTGGGCTCAAATTATACTAATCATTTTCAGTTAGGATCTTGCCAGATTAGACTTTAAGAATTATAAAAAAGTACCTTAAGGAATCCATTTTTGTTACCTGTGTAGTTGGTTGAACCTCTTAATAGCTGTGTGATCTTTGGGCTACTTGTTTAACCTTTCTGTTTCCTCATCTAAAAAAATAGAACTTATACTGTTTCCTACCTCAGCTTTATTATAAGGATTAAATGAGTTCAACTATGTAAAAAATTCTTAAATAATGCCTGACCTGTAGTAACTACTCAGGAAATGCAGTTGCTGTCATGATTGTCATCACTGTCCAGGTTGATCTGTCCTACACATCGCTCTATGATGAGTGATTGTTCTAGCTCAGAGTCACTGCTCTTTGTGAGGTTGCTCACAGAATTGGAGTCAACATTAACAGCAATTTTGTTTTTCATACTGACATTAAAAACAAAGTGTCAGTTTCTAATTATTCAGGCATGACTTCTCCTCTTTCCTGTCCTGCTTCATTCCTGGGCTTCTTTAACCCTGTTCTGAGTTTCTGCCAGCCTCTCTTTCTAGGAACTCTTGCAGCCTTTCTGCCTAAGTTGCATGTTGCTCAACCTCAAACAATTCTCACCATGTTTACCCTGAACAAAAATTGGGGAGCTACTACCACCACTTCACTAGCTGTCCTCACTATTGGCTCTAACAATTTTCTGGGCCCTGTCCCATGAGAGGATATTTTCATACCTGAGATTCAAGAAGTGTAAGTGGTCATAAAAACATCAGTGATTCTGTCTCCTGCCAAGTACTGCTCTTAACCTTAGGCACAATGGAAAGAACAGGGGTCTGGTGAGGGTCAGAAAGTACAGATGTTAATACCCCACCACTCACTGTGCCCTTTTGACAATCATTTTAAACTTCTTGTGTTTAAAATGAGGGTGTGATAAACAAAATCCAACATTTAAAAACCCATTTAATCATAAGTAGATTTAGTTCTTATTTTTTAATGCTGTACTCTTCCTTTCACTAGATAATTAGAAGCTAGCTATAAGCCAGGCGGGGTGGTGCACACCTGTAATCCCAGTGGCTTGAGAGGCTGAGGCTGGAGGATTGAAGTTCAAAGTCAGCCTCAGGAACTTAGTGAGACCCTAAGCAACTCAGTGAGACCCTGTCTCTAATAAAATATTAAAAAAAAGTCTGGGGATGTGGCTTAGTGGTTAAGAGCTCCTTCGTTCAATTCCTGGTACAAAAATTAATTAATTAATTAATCAGTTAATTAAAAGGGAAGAAGCTAGCTATAATACAATGGTGACTAATGTTTGTATCATGTTATGTGTTCAAGCTATATTTGAAAGTGATTTATGCCTTCTTTCATGTCTTTGCTAAAAGGCAAAGATGTGAAATAGTTGACTCAATAAGAAATTTTGAACTTTTTATGGTGTAGAAGAAGCACGCAAACCCAGATGTCTTACAGGTTGAAATAAACAAGTTAACTAAGCCGGGCGTGGTGATACACATCTGTATTCCCTGTGGCTGGGGAGGCTGAGGCAGGAAGATGGAAAACCAAAGCCAGCCTTGGCAACTTAGCAAGGCCCTAAGCAACTTAGCAAGACCTTGTCTCAAAAATAAAAAATAGAAAGGGCTAGGTATGTGGCTCCGTGGTTAAGCACCCCTGAGTTCAATCCCTGGTACCAAAATAATGATTATGATGATGATGATAAACAAGTTAATTAAGTCTGCTAGCAGACTTTGAATGCAAACCTCATCTAAAGGAGGTGGCCCCTATTCAACTCTATCAGGTGTTGTCATGTGGAATGTGGATATTCCCAGATTGTCCATAAAATTTATATGAAGTCAATTTTTAAATATTGGTGACTAATTTCTAAAAATATAAAACACTGTGCCTATCTGACCAAACATGTTAGGAAGCCAATCTTGTCTTGCCCACTACCAGTGTGAGAGCTCTAGACTGTAGTTTATATTTGCTGCCTTTTTATTAATGTACTTTCCTTCGTATATATTTCCTAATAAACTGATTTATCATCTGTTTGACTTGATTTCATTTGTCGTATATTAAAGTATGTAGTATAAACACAGTTCTTTTTTCTTTTAAATAATTGTAGGTTGCTTGGGAGACTCTACAAGAAGAATTTTCTCGCTTCATGACAGAACCCAAGGGAAAAGAACATGATGATATATTTGATAAGCTTAAAGAGGCTGTTAAAGAAGAAAGTATTAAACGCCACAAGTGGAATGACTTTGCAGAGGATAGTTTGGTATGTCATTTTATTAATTAGAAGGTCAGCATTATTTTTTATATGATTTCTCAAATTGAGATTTTTCTATAGGAGACTATTTTTATATGACTATTTAAATTATATTCTTAATTTAGATAGCTAAATTAAGTGTGTAGATAGCTAAGTCTAAAATCTTTAACGACCATGCATTCAGTGCTTGCCCTGTGCCAAGAGCTCTGCTAAGCATTTTGCAAGCATTATTTGATGTAATTCTTGGTCAGTCCAGTTGTCATTGGCAGAACTGGGATCCAGGGCCTGCTAAGACTGCAAAACCTAGTTTCTGACCAACATCTAATATTCAAACCATAATCAAACCGTTATTAAAAGTATGTGTTGTGCTTAGAGAGTCATGAGAGAAACTGCTGAATGAAAGAATTGAGTAGTACTCTAGAAAAGTATGTATCTCACTATGATCTAGTTGTAATTATTTGTCTTCATGTTTGAAAACTTTATTCTTGTTAAAGTTCCTTAAAGACTTTCTTAGAGAATGATGCCATTTGCATCCATTCATTCAAAAGTTATAAAACTTTGAAACCAATTTTCAGTTAAAACAAATATCTAACATTTATGATTGTCTAAACCTTTTAAGCATTTATTTACCCTATTACTATTTTTCTTGCTCTTAACAATGAAATGAATGGTTATTAATTTTTCCTCTTTTTTTGAAAATACTAATGAATAATTCATATGGCAAAAAAGATAGGTAAAGATGATCTAAATTACTGACCCCTAAATACATTTTATGTACTTAAGTGTGTATCGTACCTATCTCTAACTTTTACCTCCCTTTCACTCATAGTTAAGTTGTTTAATGTGAGCCAGGAAAGGATCTCTACTGTTTATTTCTTAGAAAGAGCTCCTGTATTTTTATAGAAGGGAAGTGTTTTTATGCTATTTTAAATACATCTGTTATTTTGAATATTTACTAAACTGATACAAAATTACTGAAATGAGGAGACATTAAGTCAAACCAGCTTTTTCTTTGCTTGTATTTCAGAGAGTTATTCAGCACAATGCCTTAGAAGACCGGTCCATTTCTGATAAGCAGCAGTGGGATGCAGCTATTTATTTTATGGAAGAGGCTCTTCAAGCTCGTCTCAAGGATAGTAAGTAGGAACATGGGTTACTGAGTTAAGAGCATTTGTAGTGGTGAAGTAGTAGTGAACCCTGTAAAAATAAAACATTTCAAGGTATTTATCATTAATATAGTTGAATATTTGTTGGATTTTTCAGTCAAGTGTTTCATGACTACTAAAAAGATTAAATAAATTAGATTCATGATGTTTATATGTATTCCTACTCTAAGAAGATATAACTCAGAATATTTGAGTTTGAGTTTGTTGCTGTACTTTGAGGAATTCTATAAGCAATTGTACTTTTCATAGATTTTAGTCACTTTTTTTTTTTTTTTTTTTTTGGGTGGTGCTGGGGGATTCGAACCCAGGGCCTTGTGCTTGCAGGGCAAGCACTCTACCAACTGAGCTATATCCCCAACCCATCTTTTCATAGATTTTAAACATATAATTCTTATTCATGTGTCCATATCAGTCATCATTTTTCCTTTATTTCAACCGATTTCATATTGATATATGAAATAGTAAAGAAAGTAAGACCTTTTAAGTAATAATTCATGTTCTTGGTAAGTAATACAATTTTTGATGAGTTAATTTGAGATATTTTTTTTTTCCTAGCTGAAAATGCAATTGAAAATATGATAGGCCCAGACTGGAGAAAAAGGTGGTTATACTGGAAGAATCGAACCCAAGAACAGGTAAAATCAACTCTGTGGTCTCATAATGGTATAATTTTGTTCATTTTAATTCAAGCATTAAAATGTAATCTTTGGCCAGACTCAGTGACACACACCTGTAATCGCAGTGGATCGCGAGTTCAAAGCCAGCCTCAGTAGAAGTGAGGTGCTAAGCAACTCAGTGATACCCTGTCTCTAAATAAAATACAAAAAGGACTGGGAATGTGGCTCAGTGGTCAAGTGCCCCTGAGTTCAATTCCCAGTACCCACCCCCAGCAAAATGTAATCTTTGCCTGGCTTTAGATTAATCCTAGGTATTTTGAATAATTTATATTTGCCTTTCTAAGATATAACGAATCTCTAAAATAAAGGTTAAACCACCTAAAAAACTTTTTTAAAAGTCAAGTAACTGTGTTAGTAAAAGAAAAGGGAGATAAAACATGCCCCTTTCGTGGTTGACTACTTTATTTCAATTCCCTATTTGAGGTTAAAAAAAAGGTGAATTATGAACAGGAAAAAAATGAAGAAGATTTCAAAAGATGTATAGACTATAATTAGGAAGAAAAATAATATAATGATTTTTGCCATATTTTGTTCTCTCTGGATTTTTCTGTTGGCAGTCTATTCAAATTATTTTATTCCTTTGTATATTTTGTTTGTTTGCAATATAAATATAAAAATTCACAGGACATAGAGTTATAGAATTTGTTCTTTAACATTGAAAGAGCACTTCAGAAGAACAAAATGGTAAAGCCAAATTATACATAACTAAAAATTGGTAAATTGCAGGAAAATGTATGTCATTAAAGTTCTCATCCCTGCCTTCCCACTTATATTCCTTCTTTATTTTTAGCTTGTTTTCCTGCCTAGCATTCAGTCTTATACCATTGTTCTTTTCTCCTTAAATGAGTCTAAATAGAATATAGAACTTAAATACACAAACAAATGAAGTTGTAAGAAAAAAGTAACATCCAATCTATTTTCTGTTCTTGATTTGTTTCTTGTATCCACTTTGAGAAAAAAAAAAGACCAGAAAAATTGGAAGATAATGAAAAATTGCCAAAGAACATATACTTTGTTCTTTGTATTTTTATTTTCATTTTAACTAGTTAATTGACTTATATAATCAACACCCTATTTTCTTCTAATTTCACACATTTCTTGTTTCATAAACTATCCGATTTCTCAACTTGACTCAAAATACTGAATACAGTCTCCCCCTCCTCCCCAAAGCTCTGTCTTTCTCTTCCTCTCTCTTCTTTTTCTCCTATTATAACTTTTGTAGAGAATGACTCATTAAGAGCCATTAAGCTGGGAAGGTAGACAGAGTAGTGATTGAATCATGCATGTGTTTAGGTTGCCAGTTATCTTTACCATACACATGGCTGAGAGAAGGGGATCTATCAGAGGAGGATTTCTGGGGGATCCATTAAAGGCTTCTGACTTTGAGACAGGAAGAGGCACTGATTGATTAGAAAGTGCTGTTGTAGGACAGATAAAACTCAAGAGAAAATTGAATGATTTTTCAGTTCACACTTAGGGAAATTGGGCCTAAAATATCCATAGCAATCAACAGTAGCAGAACTTGCCTCAGCATCTAGTGGTAAATATCCTTTGCAAAAACTTGGAAAAGATTCCTGGTTGTCGGGTTTTTTTGTTTTTTGTTTTGGTTTGTTGTTGTTGTTGTTGTTGTTGTTGCTATTGTTTTACCAGATCTTAAAGACAAATAAAGAAATTCATTTTAAGATCATTGCAAAAGATCTGTAAGCTTAGAAGAGGAATGAAAACCTTTCAGAGAAGGGCCTTCTCTCCCCAGAGTTACCGGGCAGCCTGTGTACCCAGCCAACGTGGAACAGTGGCCATAAATTTAGGGTGTGGAGGGGAGGTGCTTTAGAACCACCTGGGGAGATGTTTTTATATATGCATATTTAGTTTCCTTCAAAAGATAGCCTCCAGACTCACCGAGTCTAGTTCTCTTCTAACCTTTTATCCTTCCCACTCCCTGTTGAAAACTGCCATTCTAGACCTCACACTCAGAAATTACAGTAAAAACAAATTGTAGGAGAGATTGAGAAGTCTCATATTGCAAGTTTAGGTAGCTGTGTAACAGTTCTGTCTCTTGAGTGACAGGATTTAGCAGGAAAAGGACAAAAAAAAAAAATTGTCCTGTGATAAAATATTAGAAATACATGCTACATGTTCTGAAGAAAAAAAAAAAACTATTATGTTTTTATTTTATGTTTTTCTTAGGTTTCTAGGAAAATCCTACCCTTTGAAACATTTTCACCTTGTCTGATCTGAATTAATTTTCAGGATAAATAAGAGAAAGTGTCTTTTGAAGGCTAAGTGTCATGGTAACAGTGGAGTGGGTGATGGCTAGAAAGGTAGAAGTGAAAATACAGGCCAGGGCAAGTGGAGGGAACCCCATTAACCCTAACCCAACCTGTCCTATCTCAGACTGAATAGAAATGTTTAAGCATATAGTGAAATTTCTCTTTAATAATATTTCTCCTAAAGTGCCTTATCTTCAGAGAGTAGTAATTGGTACTTCCATTTACAAGCTAATTAGTTGCATTTAAGTGTTAATTCTTGTTTAAGTTCTTATATGCCATAGTTGTGGTACAGTTTGAAGCAGTCTTATTGTAGTAACTTATTCAGGTAAGTTTCTTTTTTCATAAAGTTTTGAATGAAGAATTGAAAAATGATGAGATAAATTTAATTTGGCACAGTATAAAAGTCTTGTTTTCAAACTTACAATGTATATATGTATGTGTATTATGTTTTCTTCCTTTGTTGAGCTTTATGAACAATTACAAAGAAGAGGCTGAAAGTGAATCATTTAAGAATGTTAGGTACCTCACAGGAACAGTCTGAAGTGTAATTTTTAATGAAAAGGCTTTTTTAAAAAGCCTAACTAGCATTTTGTATTCAGTCAGGAAAAAAAAAAAAAACATATATCAACAGATGTGACTTCTTGTGAGCATTTATAGAGCATCACCTTTTTTGTTTTCAGGGTTCTTTTCTCTAAACCTGAAGTATACCCTAAGGTCAAGAAAAAGAAGTATATAGTAAGATACCTAATGCTATAGCTTCAGTAGTAGAACATGGCAGCAAAAGTAAAAATGTAATAAATAGGTCTAATTCTTATTTTTTTCCCCTTTCATAAGGCAAATTGCTTTGCAGTCATAGATCACTTACCCATATTCATCTTAGGATACTGTGTTTTCTCTTATTGTGATTAAGCTTGTGTCACCTATTAGGCAATAGTGATGTACTTATTAAAATTGGACTCTGTTTTTACAAGTGCCAAATTATAAACATCTAAGCATAGTCCTCTTTTCAATATTTTGAAGTCTGTTCACAATGAAACCAAGAACGAATTGGAGAAGATGTTGAAATGTAATGAGGAGCACCCAGCTTATCTGGCAAGTGATGAGATAACCACCGTCCGAAAGAACCTGGAATCCCGAGGAGTAGAAGTAGATCCAAGCTTGGTAATAAATATTACTGAAAAAAAAGACAAATCTGCTTTCTTAATTATTGCTTTGTTCTGTACAGTGTTACTGCTTCTAATGTGTAACTTAGATGTCTAAGTGTTTAATTTTACTTTGATTATTTCCACATTTGCTGATGCAAAAGCTTGGTCATTTCAATTGTATGAAGTTATTGTGTGAAGAAATATTATTCTCGATATTGCTTTTTAAAGGATAATCTATAAATAGAAAATTGAAATTTGGAAAATTGAATTTTCTCGGGCAAGTTCAGCAGTTCTTACAAAAAAGGATGAAACTGACCCAGATCTGTGTCCCTTAATCACACTGTTTTAGATTACAAAATAGAATTTCTGTTTAAATATGGTTCATTTCTGTATATACATTGTGTGTCTTTTGTAGTCAAGTATAACTCAATTAGCTATGATATATTTAGAAAAAATGTGAATTTTTTTATTGACTTGGATAAGACTTGTGTTTTCTCATTTTCTTCATGTATGGTAAATATGAGAACAAAGACAGTTCATACTTCAAGCTACTTTTGCTTGCCTTCATAATAATTATTTGCAACAAATTTTTAAAAAACAAAACTTTCCAGTCCTGCATTTCCTGCTAGAAAGTAGGGGTTCATTTTAATTAGCTTAAGTGAAATCCAGTTAGAAAAGTAAATCTAGTGGGGAGAGCAGTCATACAAAAGTTTCAGAGCTACCCATAAGATTTTTTAAAGATTATGGTTTTGCACTTCAGGAATGAGTGTACTTGCTTTAAATTTCACAACAAGAAAATTGGTCAACATGAAAGCAGTTAAAGCTGTTATAAAACTAACATTATTTATAAATTGAACATGAGATTTTTAGTTGAGCATAGATTTAATTTGTCCACATTTGGTCCTAACTCTCATTAACACAAAGTTGTGTAGACTGAGCCTCCCTAATTCAGAAATCTGATGTCGTCTAAAATCTGAAGCTTTTTTTAGCTCCAAATTGATGCCACAAAAAGGAAATTCTAATTTGACCTCATGTAACTTGTAGTCAAAATGCAGGTGTACTAAAAACATTGTGTAAAATTACCTGCAGGTTGTGTGTAGGTGTATGTGAATTTCATGGTTAGACTTGTGTCCTGTCCCCAAGGTATCCTCCTTATACGGATGCAGATATTTTAAAATCCAAAAATATTCTGAAATCTAAAATGCTTCTGATCCCAAATATTTTGTGTATATTCAACTTATATTCAGTTTGATACTTTAAAATTTTATGTTGCTTTGGTTAATACAGTAGGAAGAATTTTCTCTTGGAATGGAAAATGCTATATGATTTTTTTAAGCTTTTGCCTGTATCTAAGGCTATATGGATTGGAGATATATATCTTCCTTTCTCTTAGCAAGAGAAATCTCATTTTTTTTTTCAAGTGACACTTTGTTTAGTACATCTTATAAAAATCTAAAATAAGTAGCTAAGTACCATGACAAGAATATTAGATGTCAGGAGATGTAAATTGTAATACAGTTTCATTACATTAACCTTAGTAATTGATATCTCTCTGAGCCCCACTTTGCCCATCTGTCAAATGGTGTTAGTGATATTTGTTCTATGTATGTAGCATTATTCTTCTTATATTAAAAAAAAGACAATAGGTACGAAGAAGCATTGAAAGCTCTAATAATATTATGTAGTAATAAAGTGGTAGGGATCGTTCTGGTGTGATAGCCGTAATATTTAATTATCAAAAAGGAAATATTAGCTAGGCATGGTGGCACACACCTGTAATCCCAGCAGCTTGGAAAGCTTAGTCAGGAGGATCGTGAGTTCAAAGCTCGCTTCAGCAACTTGGCGAGACCCTATCTCTAAATAAAATATATAAAGGAACCAGGGATGTGGCTCAGTGATAAGCACCCCTGGGTTCAATCAGTACCAAAAAGAAGGAAATATTGTTGGGTTAATGCACATGGTCCTAGGAGAACAGATTCCTGGTCCCAACTCTGCCCTTGGGCAAGGCTCTTAACCTTTTTTTGCCTTGGTTTCCTTAGCCTTAATTAGGCAAGAATAATTCCCATTCTATCTATTCTACAGACTGATTGAATAAAACAACATGCTTATTTAAAGCATTCCATGTTTTGAAATACATAAACTAGTAAATGTAATTTTGACTTGAAAACCAATGTAAGTGAATAGAAAGGGCTGATAAAATAACAATCTTGCTGTTGCTTTTAATTAACATTTTTATATTAAATTTTATGTACAACTTCTCAGTGTGGTTGAGCAACATGAAGATATAAAATAACACTCTAGTTTTTGTTTTCTTATTTTAGATTAAGGATACTTGGCATCAAGTTTATAGAAGACATTTCTTAAAAACAGCTCTAAACCATTGTAACCTTTGTCGAAGAGGCTTTTATTACTACCAAAGGCATTTTGTAGATTCTGAGGTAAGGTTTTCCAAAACAAAGGGAAATATTTTTTAGCAATAGTTGTTTAAAGATAGTTAAAAATAAACTTTAATTTTAGTGTTAGTTTTAAGTCTTTTGTTCATCTAGAAAAATATAATTTATAAAAGATATCCTAACTCATCTTTTCTAAGATATGTGCCACTTTGGTAGCGACTGCATCTACCATATGTATCTTTCCCAGTGCCTCTAAAGAATGTAAAAAAATATGTGAAACAAATAATCACTTACACTCCTCAGGCTTAGAAGTCATTTTAGATAGCATTTTTGTGTTCTTCGGAGTTTAACTTTCTATAAATGAGTGTGTGTGTGTGTGTGTGTGTGTGTGTGTGTAGCATAATAATCCATTTGCATAATTTAAATTATACAGCAAAGCAATTTTTATTTTAAATCTGTCATATATCTTAAATTCTTTCTTCATATTGCTAGAATCTTGTTTTAAATGATTCTTTCAAAGAACTAGTCATTTTGAACTGTTTTATAGTTTAGAACATTCTTATAAGTAACCTCTAGATGGCAGCAGACTGATGCGTTTTGAGCATTTTCTTTATAAAGTACTTTTAAATATCCTTTTGAAAAAGCTGTTAGTGTTTATGAGACCTCCAAAATGCTTTTCTGTTTTCAGCAGCTTAAAATAAATCTGTATTCAAATAAGTTTCTTGCATAATTTTCATGGTTGAAATGAAAACATATATGTGTTTATAACATGTTTACAACATATGTGTTTATATGTATTTACAATCATGGCTTTCATTTTTACTTTTATTTGTTAATCTTAGTTACTTAATTTTTCAGCTGGAATGCAATGATGTGGTCTTGTTTTGGCGAATACAGCGCATGCTTGCTATCACAGCAAATACTTTACGGCAGCAACTTACAAACACTGAAGGTAAGCCATGTAGAAACTGCTTTCTAATTTGACCTGTTTTTTTTTTTTTGAGACAGGGCCTCACCAAGTTGCTTAGAGTCTCACTAAATTGCTGAGGCTGGCCTTGAACTTGTGATCCTCCCATCTCAGCCTCCTGAGCTACTGGGATTATAAGAGTGCTCCACCATGCCTGGCTAATTTGACATTTTTAATAAAACAATGCCAAAATACTTCCTTAAAAAGAGATTTATTAGAAAAACTGAAAATTATAATTTCCCCTGAAAATACTAAAAAATACATTTTAATTCAAAAAGGTGGGAGCTAAGCATACCAAGTATCATCCTTCATTTTGCAAAAATTCCAGTAAGAATGGACTCTGAAACAACACTTAAGATTTTTGGGAAATCTGCACTTCCATTAAAATGTTACAGCTGGGTCTGGGCTGTGACTCAGTGGTGGATGTGTAAGGCACTGAATTTGATCCTCAGCACCACATAAAGATAGATAAAGAAAAGATATTGTATCCATCTACAACTAAAAAAATACTAAAAAAATTCTACAGCTTAAGATATATCATCTGAGAATATCTATCAGTTTCATGTTGATTAAAGTGCTAGATAATGGTAGAGATTTTCTCTATAACTGGGAGAAATATGAACTTAAGAATAGATCTAACATGATAAACCATAAGAACTTACTCTCCATCTATGGTTAATTTTATTATCCTTTGCATCACAAAAACGGTGCTCCTCAAGTTTTTTATTTACTTTGAACAGTTAGGCGATTAGAGAAAAATGTTAAAGAGGTATTGGAAGATTTTGCTGAAGACAATGAGAAGAAAGTTAAATTGCTGACTGGTAAACGAGTTCAACTGGCAGAAGACCTCAGTAAGTAGTTCCCCCTGCCCTCAGACTTACCTCCTGTTTCTCTTCACCTTTTACATTGTCTTGTTAATCTTTCTAATCTCAAATTTATAGGAAAGCTAAAGTATCTATCCACAAGGAACTTTTTTTTCTCTTGGAACTGTCAGAATAAGATCTTGATTTAAAGCCCATCATTTCCAAGTACTTAATGTGTATTTCCTCGAAACAGGGATTTTTCTAGCAACTACTCAAAGCAGAATACAAACACTGATAGTTACTGTATATAATCCTCAGACTCCATTAAAGTTTCACTTGTTGTTCAGTATCATCCTTCCACATAGCAAAATGTTCCAAGCTCATTCTCTAACCCAGCTTCCATTTTCTAGAGACTTAGAAATCAAGATCTGAGAACAGGATATTCTCATTATTGTTGAAATATCACAATTCCCAGGCGTTCTCAGTAAAAAGAGTTAGGAAATAGTGTTGTGTTTGTATGTGTGTGAACATGTATAGATGCTCATCCACACATTTACATCTCTATTCCTAGTCATCTGTCTGTATATTTAGATTTTTTTCATACCACTCTGGCATTCTAGTTAAGTTTGTGCTAACACAGAAAACCTGCACTCAGATCTAAACTGCATTTATTAGTTGTATCTTCAACAGAGAATCACCCAAAGCCTTATCTCCTTTACTTATGACTACTATCTTAGTAATTGTTGAGAGAATCTGTTCAGCAAGTATTTGGAAGTCCCTGGTTTAAAATTTCATGCTAAATTTGTACTAGATATGTCCTTGTCATGATGTTTACAATATTTTTTATTCATCAGGATGGTTATCACAGTAAAATATTTCAATGAATTTTATCAGCATATATACTTTTGAGTGATTGAAAATGATGTCTTTTCTAATGTTTTATAATAGAGCCTACATAATTCTATACCCTCCACTCCCAATTTGATTATTTAAAGAAAGAATATCACTAACTCAAATGTGTGTACTGTCAAGCCAAGTATTCCTAGTGGTTTTTAAAGGAAAGTAGTCCTATGACTTTATAGTGTTCCTTTTATACATATAAAATTGTAGTGGTATTAATGTATCTAATAATATCCTTAAACAAGCGTTTCACCAGTGGCTTAACTTCATCAGTCACACTAATGGAGATGAGCCATGACTTTATCCAGTAGTTGAAAAAGAGTCTTGAAAGTTTCTTTACCTTATTATTTATTTTTGCGTAGCTCTTGGGAACATAGTCACGGATGCTTTTAGTCAGAAATTTTAAGTTTAACAGTTACTACTTTACAGACTAAAGTTTCTAATACAGCATACTATTTAGAGGGTAGTGTGTTGGCTTATAGAGTTTGAAGAAAGAGAAGCTATCAAGAGTTTTTATTATAACTTCAAAATAGTGAAGAGTAGCATAATGTGGGGATGGTTAACATTTTGATGCATTCATATTTTTATCAGTCTGAAGCTTACCTGGTCTTAAATCATTTAATTGCTTTAGAGATTCACCAGTTTTACTTTAAAATAAGTACATAAGAAGTAGTACATTGTTTCTCCACATTCCAGAGAAGATATACCACATTCACTATTAAAATGAAGCTAAGTTAAGAAGAGAAAAAAAAAAAAAAAAATGGGGAGGGGAAAAAAACTGTCTCAGGAAGCACACAGTAGAGTAATCATACTTAGAAATGAGTATCTGTGGAGATATGCAGAGAGAGGACAGGAAAAGTCTGGGGTATGTTAGGATTTAGAAGTAAAGAAGTGCTTGAAGGGTGATGGACACATGTTAACAGGACATAAAGGCCCGGTTGAGGCTCTCACTGGCCATACCTGGGACAATATGGGCAACAAAGTAAATAATGACAGTAATAAATCTTAACTCACTGAATGAAATAAGAATCCATGAATTGGTAGATACATAAATAAATAAAATCAGAGGTGTTTATATAAAATCAGGATGTTTATATGAACACACAGAATATCTCCACAGAAAATACTTGTAAGGGAAAACAGTAACTTTATAGTGAAGAAACCTGGCAATCACTACCTTAACCAAGTGGTCAAGTTAATATTATCAGTAATGCTCACATCAAAACCATGTGCCACCTTACAGAATGCCATGAGAAAACCCAGCATCACTTCCAAGATATTCTTACTAAAGATGCATAACTTAAATCCAATCATAACAATACATCAGAAAAGCCCAAATTAAAGTACAGTCTACATAATCTTCAACTGTCAGGACCACGAGAGAGAGGGAAAGACTGAGAAAAACTAAAGGATGTGAAAACCTAATGCAGTATCTGATCCTGAACTTTTGCCTTTTTTCTAAAGGACATTAATGGGATCATCAGTGAAAATTAGATGAGATCTGAGCATTTCTGAGTACTAATACATCAGTATTAGTTTTCAAGTTTTGATTATTAAATTGGGATTATTTAGGAAAATATCCTTATTTGTAGCTAATACACAATAGAATATTTGGGGGTTATGTGGCATAAGTGCAGTAAATATTTCAGGAAAAAATGTGTTTTTTGTAGTGTTCTTGCAACTTTTTTTAAGTCTGAGATTGACTTCACAAAGGGTTGTTTTTAAAAAGGCTTCTGGTTTTATAACTAATATAGGGATCATCATCGAAAATGGCATTTGAAAACATGACCTGAATATATCAAAAGACTGAGTTACTTCATGAACGATTTAATAAGATACATAGCTCATCTGTGTACCTTGATTCCTTTTTTTCAGTACCTATCCATACTTAGAACTGTCCAGTATTGAAATATATCCATTATGACCTTAATGAGATTCTTTTGATTTTGTAGTAAGATTCATTTCAAAGGTTTTTTTTTTTTTTAACAGCCTTTTAAATACAGTGTCAACTTAGATGAAATCCATTTGAACTGCTATTGTCATTTTCAGTAACATGTCTAAACTATTTGAAATGGACTGTGATTTTTAAATATCTTCTTCAGAAAGGTGAAGATTGGTATTATGGCTCAATTCAGATTTTATCATTTATAAAATCCAAATTTGTTTTGTGGTTGTCATCATATAAAACAAGTAAGAGTGCTAAGATTTCACAAATTTTGTTGTAATTTGTTCTTCCCCATCCCACCTTTGAAACTGAGTCTCTGGGCACTGGTAACAATGGCTAATATGTTTGTTGCTAAGTTTAATCAGTACAACATGGAGCTTTTTTATTCTTTATTCTGTGATTATTGTACCAGCTATTAATTAGGTTATTGTGAGTGTTTGGACCATTATTATAAATTGTTTGGGACTTAGGTTTCTGTTTTTTGTTCTCTAAAGCCCAAGTGTTACTTGGTAGTCTCTGTGTAATCATTGATACCCAAGAATTAAAGAGGCATTAACATTCATTTAGATTGCTCAACTTTCAACCTGGTCTTTTAATTACTGTGCTGAACTAATTTGGGGGAAAAAATTCAAGCCTTTGAAAAATATAATTATACAGAATTGTCCTTTATTGGGATGCTTCCACGATTAACTGTTAATCAGTATCCTCCACAAGGTGGGTCAGAAAGCCATACATTTATTTTAGTGATGATGACTTTCATCTTTACAGTTATCCTGTATACTTTCTATAATTTAAAAAGTTTCAAACTATATGAAAACTTTGATAAAACATCTTGGTAAAAGAACTCCAAAGTGTATGTCAACCTATAAACAGATTAAAGGAATTAATTTTCTTTATAACTATATCTCCAAATATACTCTGTCAGATCACACCATAATTAAGTAGCCTTTAAGTTGCCCAAAATTCAGGAAGTGTTTCAGTGTGGTATATTCATATTTAGAGTCCTAAAGTCAACCTGTGACAAATATGGAATCTTTAATTGAACAAAGTGCCCATTATTCTAAGTGTTGGCTTTCTGTTGAGCTAGATTGGGAGTGTTGAAATGTTTTCTAACAAGTTTCAGTGTATTACTTCATATTCACCAATGAAAAGTGTCAACAGTGATAAATTTCTTTACTTGGGTTACCATTGTACAGGCGTATTGTAATGGTATAGTTTGATATCCTTAATGTTAAAACCAGTATAACTAAAGAGGCTGGTAAATTAGAATTTTCCAATATCCTCAATCCTCCCCCCACCCCCCCACCCCACCCCCCTCACCCCCGAGTTAATTTGCTCTGCTGACTCCCTACACGAGGTGGCAACAGCTGGCCTTTTTACTGGAGCTCAGAGGGATTAGAGGGAAGGAATCACAGCAGCGTGCTAGGCCTCTTGCCTCTGTTGACTGTTCTTTATTGTTTGATGCCTGAGCATCTCCCAGACAGCAAGCAATTGTTTCTGGAAACTTAAAGTTTGTTTCTCTTGGGTGAATACAATGCTGTTGGGGCTCCTCTTTGTGTTTCTTCAGGTTCCCAGTCTCCTCTTATCCTTCATCCTATGCTTTCTCTGGATAATTAGAAAGGAGCAAAGATAGAACCTTTGTATCTTAGTCTGCATGAGATTCAGTTGTGACGCTAAAACTTAGTCATACAGTCTATTGATCGAAGTCTTTTTTGTACTGAGCTACCAGATATTCAGTAACAAATCATTTTTATAATGAAAACTTTGTTCTTCATAGTTAATATTATTTGATAATTGCATTATTAAACAAATGTACTAGTGCGTTTTTGAAATAATGGTAAGAAGGCAGGAAAGTGATCTAAGACTCCATTTTTAAAAGCTAAGAGTAGAAGAGCAATGTACTGTAGCTACTTAAATCTAAAAAGATGCTTTTGGACTTCAAAACATTATTCTGATTTATAGAATAGCTATAGACTTTGTCATGGTAAAACTTGAATAAAAAGCAGATAGCTAAATGGAACCCTTAGTTAGCCAGTATGTTTTATTCTAATGTATTTAGAAAGGAAAAATTTTAAGATACTCTTGAATTAATTTCCAGTGGTCACTTTACATTCCTAAACTTCTCCCATGTCTCCCATATCTTTGAGTATTGTTATGGATAAAAACAGTAACCCTGAAATATTGTTGGATTGAAAATCATAAGAAAGATTATTAGACTTTAAATTGCACAAAAAAAAGAAAGTTACATGTACACATGTAAAACTATTTTCCTAGAGGATTGGCCCTGGCATGAATATTTCGACAAGGCTCCACAGGTAACTCTTGTCATCCAACATCACCCATCACCACCTGCTCCTGGACTGGTACTCTTGATGAGTTCTCCCTCTTCACAGCAAGACAATATATTGTTTTATTAATTGGGATAAAATTGACATGTATCTTTTGTAAAATCTGTTAGTGTGACTGTTGAAAATTTGGTAAGTTAATTACAATAGTATGTTCATTTTCATTTTGTGTCTGAAGACTTAACCCAAGAAAACGATTTTAAAGTGTCATTGAGTTGTAGAGTTCTAGATATCTAGATCCAGAGGGAATCTTTTTCTTTTTCTTTTTTTTTTGGGGGGGGGGGAGTGTTACCAAGGATTGAACTCAGGGACACTCAACCACTGAGCCACATCCCCAGCCCTATTTTATTTTTTATTTAGAGACAGGGTCTCACTGAGTTGCTCAGCTCCTTGCTTTTGCTGAGACTGGCTTTGAACTCTCAGTCAGAGGAACTCTTTGAACCACGCCCAGCCAAAGGAAATCTTTTTTAAAGGGAAAAAAGAGTGGGTGCATCACAAAGAATAGAATAAGGTGCTCTGGAGGAAACTGTGAACCATAAGGACCATAAGCCCTGCGTCCTCATTTGTTTCTTAATACTGTTGCTGTGGGGTTTTTTGGCCTCAACACTATTTCATCTCTCCTAGCTTATAGCATTTCTCCAAGCAGTGTTTCTCTTTGTCTTTTTTTTCTTATGTCACTCACCATACATCCTTCTTGATCATTATCATGAACCTAAACCATTATTTTTCCTCCTGCCTACCTATTTGCCTTCCTTCCATTATTAAAAACCTTATTCAGGTACTGCCAGTGGGTTGTTCAGTTGAACAGAATGAAGCCTTCCCAATAATAGCAGTTGTAAATCAGCCAAAATAACCATTTAAAGAAAATATTTTCGGACTGGGGTTGTGGCTCAGTGGTAAAGAGCCACATGCCTAATACATGTGAGGCACTGGGTTTGATCCTCAGCACCACATGAAAATAAATCAATAATTAATGTTTTTAAAAAAACAACATGGAGTTTTATAAAAAAAACAAAAAAAGAAAGAAAATATTTTCATGTCTGTATTGATACTAACCCACTCTGCCAAAGTGATCTGGTTCAGTCTTCAATTCACCATACCTTGTGTTATATACTATACAAGTTCTGTGAATGTTTGATCATGATCTTTTAGTGCAGAATCTTCATTAACCACCTTCTCTTGACTTAAAAGGGAAGGAGGAAGGTTCTTTTCATCCTAAGAAACCTTTCTTCTACTCTGTCTCACCAGCAAACTGCCATCTCGTTTCTCATGCAGCAGTTTACACTTGCTGTGTTCACTTTTATACTCACCCACTCTTTTCCTCATATCTTGTAGTCTGGCTTTCAGCTGCATATAGAAACCTCTTATTTATAGATCACCAGTGTTTCCTAATTGCCAGTTCATCCAATTTATTTAAAAAAAAAAAAACTTTACTTTTTATGTTTATTAGGAATTAAGTTTATTAGAATACATTCTCTTAAAGCACTTTTAGGAATGGTTATTACTAGAAATGTGTATATTGGAAAAAGGGAAAGATTGTTTCTGTTCACTCCAGAAAAATAATTTGTTTTAGGCTATCGGTTCTTTAACTCTTCCTCCTTCCCTCCACTATTGAGTGAACATTTATTCTTTTTTTTCCTCCCACTTTTTTTATTGGTGCACATGAACTCTTTAAGATATCTTTTCTGGGTAAAAGTGATTGCAGTTTTAAATTCTGCCTTTGTAAAAGTATTTTTCATAGTAAGGTAAAGTTGACAGATAAAAGCAGCGAAGGAAGATAGTGAAGGATTATTCCACCTTGAGTCTGCATAGATGAGCCAGGTTCTGCTTTTATGTTGTTGTCACAAAAAATTAAAATTAAAAAAAAAAGAAGAGTTGACATAAAACATAAAGTAATCCTTGGGGAAACAACTGTGTGTTAGAAAAATAGTTATTTACACACAGAATGCCATGTGACGAGGCTCTGGCAGTGAGCTTTCTGAGTTACTGATGAGAAGATCCAAACTCTAAATAAGCTTTTAGAATGGAGCACATTTTTCATGGCCTGAGTTTATTTTTGAAAATCATGATTGAGGGATATTGATAAATTGGTACAAAATTAAAAGGACATCAACTTCTCCATATTATTATATAGACTACTGGTACTCAACACTTTGTTAACAAGTATATTCTTTTTGCTCTAAACTCAGCGTTTGTTAAAAGTACTAATAAAAACAAGTTTGCTTTAGTAATCTAGAGATTGAAATTGCAGTTTAAAGTTAAGTTTATGTACTATTGTGAAAATATTATTTGATTTTCAAAATGCCAGTGCACATATTTAAACCTAGAGATTACGCTAGTTCTCCCCTTCTAATAATGCTTACCATTTTTTCAGCAGAGAAATTAGGGCAAATATTTTTATTGGGATTAAATTTCATTTGGTTTGGTTTTTTAACTTTTATGTTTTTGAGTATTCTCCCCAGTTCTTAAATAGAAAAAAAAGAACAGAAACCTAAATATAATCAGAAAACAATCCACTGGCCTATGCAATAATTATAAAAAACAAAATTAAGCAAGAAATGAATATATTTTTGACAGAGAGAGAGCTCTTAAAGAATTGGTGAATTGATACCTGCCTACCTAGTAGCCTTTGTGTAGTACAGTTCTCTGGGTGGTTGGAAGGGTGGGTTAAGGATGAAAGGAATGTTAATTTTTTACAATTTTATATATTTGTAAACTACCCCCTCCCCCCCATTAGCACAATTCAAAAATTACCTTAGAAATTTTATAATTTAATTATCCTATCCTTGGAAATAGAAGCTAGTGCATGATATGTTCAGTCTTCAAAGTTTCAGATATCTTCCTGAATAATCACTTGATGGTTGTAGTACCAAGAGACATTGCATGGGACCATGTAGTAATTGCACATCATGGTATCCTCCTCAGTGGTTGTAATTCACACTGAATTCTCATTTAGTGCAACTTCTCATCTTGGGTCCATCCTCTAAAAAAATGAATTGAAATCTTTCTTATACTCATGTTGTTTTCAAGCTTGTTCAGCATATTTTAGTAATAGATTTTCTCTTTTGTTGTTACCGCCTATGTACAGCACATTCTGTTTTAATTTTTTTCTTAGAACAGTTCTTTCATCTGTTCCCTAGTTTTAGTAGTTTGTGTTATAGAAAGAAGTTTGCTGTTTTTAACTTCTCCTTTCTGAGCCAAGAATTTGAGTTCATTGTTTTTTTTTTAATCTTTTGAATCTCTTTTCATTGTACCACTTTACAATCTGAGTATATGTACAAATAGATGTCTTTAGACAGATCCTTACCAAGTACACTATCCTAAGTTTAGTGGGTTTTTTTTTTAAATTGTTATCATCACAGAGCTAGTGCATATGTATTATGGTGAATTAGAGAAATATAGGTGGTAAAATTTTAAGTGTTGCCAATTAGAGATTACCATTGTAACATTGTAGTTTAACAATATTTGGAATGTGGTCCTAGCAATATAATTTCTGGAACACAGTTTTCATTAAGAGTACTCTGGTTGTCTTCCTATTGTACCCCCACATCTTCATTTTCAGTGCCCTTATTTCTAGTTTCTCATCTGTCAAAGCAAGCTAAATTCCACTTACATTTCCTCTTATAAACTTATTTTAAAATATTCATTCAGAGAAACAAGCATCATTAATAAAACCTGTGGTACCATTTACTTTATATAGTTCCAAGTATCCCAGAAACCATTATTATAGTGTAACATGTACTAAAAATCACTGTCCTTTGAAAGTTAATCCCCCACCTGCATTTGGGGCCCTAGCCTTCTTATGTGTATTTGTGTTTTCATTATGTCTCTCAGGTCATTCTCATCTTAAAACTAATGGATTGATTTTTACATACAATCTAGCTACTTTTAATCTTGATTTTGTTTTACTCAGGAAAACTCTTTGTTTGCCTACTGCCCTACTTAAAACGGTACACTTGCTTCTTAACTTTGTGGTCTTTTATTCTCACTTGTGCTAAAATAGTTTTTTCCAAGATTACTGTAAATAAGAGAAAGTAATAGCAGTTAGAATTAGAAAATATTCCCATATAACTGTACCATTTGGTACTTTGGAATCAACTTTAATTTGTCCCTTACACTTGTATAGTACTTTACATTTACAAAACTTAAATTTCTTTTAAAGTCATATGGAGCTCATACGGCATTTTCCCCATTGTTCATAGGGAGAAATTGATGTTCTTTGGGACTAATAATTTTTAGCCAGTTAACATAAATAGTTATGACAAAGCTGAGTCTAACAATATATGTTAGAGGTAAAAATCTTCTTGGAATTGTTTTTGGATTCTATTCATCTGTAGTCTTTGGGCTTGTGTTTTTAGTTGATCATAGGTCACTCAGTTCATATAATTTGATTTTCTTCTTTTGAATTTTTAATATATGTTAGTTTTAGAGCCTACTCTCCTAGAGAAACCAGTCATTAAGAATCTAGAAAAAGTGTTTCTTCAAGATGTGCATGTTTTCATTCACTTTAAAAAAGTAACTCAGGTTTATAGTATTTGTTATTGCCATTTTAATTTGCAATTTTACTTTTCTACAGAGAAAAAGAAATTGCGATATAAAACTTAAATGATTTTCTAATTTAACAAATATGCGAAAGTAATTCTGAAGTTATTTTTATTTTTCTGAGCCTTATTTCAGCTTATGGAACCAATGCAGGGTAAGCATTTCTAATCTGAAATCCAGAATGCTCCAGAATTCAATTTTAAGTGCTAATGTCACACTTTCCTAAGTTTTTGGATTTTAAATTTTCAGATTAGGAATGTTTATCCAGTAGAGTCTGAACAGATATTCCAAAATCAAAAAAATTTAAAAATAAACCCAAAATCTAAAACATTTCTGGTCTCAAGTATTTCAGATATTCAACCTGTAACTACACCTCCTTCCAGGATTGCTGTGATAACAGAACTTGTAAATCAGCCTAACAAAGCATGAATACCTGTTCTTCCTGTGATTAATTTAGTAATACTGTATGCTAATGCAACATCCTATTTAAGAAATATAACTTTTCTTTTTTGCATTTTATCTCAATTTGTAACTATTAAATCCTGTAATTTTTAATTTTGTATTTTTGTGTGAATTTTTTAGTTGGGTTCATGAATCAGTACATTTTCTGATCTTATTTCATTTTACTTTTAAAATTACATTTATGATTTGACTGGTTAAGAATCATTCTCATGATTTATTCGTCTGTTACGCCTCCTTTTTAAAGTTTCAGCACTGAAGGTCTTTTGACAAACCAATATTTATAACAGTTTGACAGCAGGATGAGGAACAGCGTTTGTCTTTGTAACAGCTTGAAGAAAGACCCTTTCCAGGACCCAGTCATGCAGTTACAATCTTGACCTCTTTCTTATGCTGGGAACATACATACAGCAGCACCTCCCATGTGTTTTCTTGTCCCATTGACTGTCCATTCACTTCCCATCTGTTTTGCAGTCTTAAAGGAACAGAAGGAGCCCTCTTCTTATAAATCTGTCTTTGCAGGTGATAAATGGTGTCCTATCTCTTTAAGGACTGCCTGGGTGGTTTTTCTTTCCTTAAAATGTTTCAGCTTTTCTCCTAACAAAATTCAGAGCAATAATATACTTTTGAGAATGGAGGAAAATAGAAAAGAAAAACATGATCGATTTTTTTTTTTTTTTCTTCCAAAACTTATTTAGCTGATTGGGACAAAATATTTTACTGATTTCTTTTCAGTTTTCCCAATTAATTGCCTAAATTAAAAAAAAAAAAAAAATATATTGATATTTAGGTTTTCCTGCAGGGGCAAGCAAAAGAAATGTATTCACTTTACAAGTGTCTTCTCCTTTTCTTGGAGAAAATAAAACGTGTTAAATGCATATATAGAATAACTTTTTAAAATTTGTTCTAATTAGTTATACAATAACTTTTAAAAGTTTTATAGCTTATAATTTGAAGTGATAGTTATAATATGGAACATTTTGTGTACTGAATACAATATAAATAATTCAGTCAACAATTGTAGTCTCATGGTAGAATCTAACTTTTATATTTTAAAAAATGATTATGAATGCCTTAAAAATTTATTATCTTTTAGTTCTATGGCTGAAAATGAATGCTATAGATATTTATAATTTTGGGTTTTCCAAGTGTTGAGCGTAAATAAAAATAAATTTCTTCACCTATGCAGGAATTATTCCTAGAAAGTTAAATGTTACAAATATGTGTTTCCCATCCCCACCCTGCAAAATGTTCCTAAATTAATGACTTAAAAAGCATTACCAATATAAGAAGAGCACATTTACAATATTATGGTATATTGTGTTAAATCAACTGGCTAATGGCATCTTCTACAAACAAGATTTGTTAGTTTCTTCATTAGTTTCCCAGCCTGTCCATAAAAGGATTTGAGGCAGTTTATAAACATATATTTTATACAAAAGATAAAAATACTTAAGTGAAAACATTGAATGGAAGGAAAGGGAAAATATAAGCAAATAAATAAAGTGAATCTTGGGTTAAGATTGGTAACCCCTTACATACTTTGCTAGAGGCAAAATGGCTGGTGTACATTAAAGTTGGTGATTGATGGTGACTGTCCCACCCCAACACAGCAGGTGCTTAGCAGAAGAGTAGGTATCCCAAGAATACATACCTGAGATATGTATACTTCTCATCAGTCCTCTTAAAGTAGACACAGAGTTAGATGATATGAATCAAATGGCTACATATAATCATGCATTTCATGGACTCTTCATAGTAATGTTCCTCAGTATAAGTTCATAAAGAATCTGTGGAAAATGAAAATGACACAGTCCAAATTCATGGTTGTTTGGTTTAGTTTATCTAAAGATAAAACGTATTTGAAGAACTAGATGAGGGCTAGGACTGTGGCTCAGTGGCAGATCACTTGCCTAGCACATATGAGGCACTGGGTTCTATCCTCAGCATCACATAAATAAAGACAAGTCCATCTGCAACTAAAATTAAAAAAAAAAAAATTCAATGAATTATACATCCTACATATGCAATCTTCCATAAATATTATTTCTTAAAGATTTTACACCTATTGACATTAACAAGCACCTGGAAATCATTAATCAGTGAGCTGAAATTAGGTTTGCCATCCACTTAGGAAAGGTGATGGGTCTAACAAGTATAAAAACATGGATACAAGGCTAGTCCATGTGCTTCTATACTAAAGTCTTTTGAAGAATAGCCTTCAAAATATGGAAAAAGTATTTGAAGAGGTTTTGATTATATTAGCCAAAATGAGCCTGGCTGAAACATAATTTGTAATTTACTTCACAGACTTTTAAGACAATTTTCTTTCAAAATTATTTTGTTAAGGGGTCATAAAATAGCAAATATGTTAATCATCTTTACTGTTTGAATTAAGTTATGGTTAATTTGGTTCACTCAACTATAAATAATGAATGAATATTTATGGACATCTATTTCAGAGCAAGTGTTGTACTGGGCTCAGTGATTTTAAATGATAGATTTTTTTTCTAAGTAGGTAATTCATATAAGCACTCCCTGCTGTTCCCCACATTGATTCTTGGAAAAAAACATAAAATTGATCTTTCCAAAATGAATCATATAGCCCTGTGAGAATGTATTGCAGTTTATGATTACATTTTTTTGCCAGAAGATTAACGTCAAATTAATAAAAAGACATCAAGGTAAACAGAAAGAAAAGTTTTAAAAAATACAGTTATAGACATGTGATCAATTAGAACTAGGACTGTGATTTTTTTTAAAATTGAGTTATATTTAGGTCTCGAATGCTTGAATTTTTCTTAAAGAACTAATATACTAAAACTGAAACTCCAGAAGATTTCTCAAATGTTTGTGATTATGAAGAGATTTCTGAGATAAACCATACATGGAAAATTAGTAGATAATTATTTTGATATTTGCTATTTGACTTGTTAGATGACTTCTCCACAGTTGTAAGGGTAGTGGCAAAATGCACATTGTAGAATAAGCTATGAAGTGTACATCACTTTATGTTCTCTCCTTTCTAAAAATGATACAAAATATCCCCCATTGATAATTAGAGGATTAGAACAGGGATTTAAAAAGAAAAAAGTTTATTAAACCTTTCATTATTGTATATTACCGTGAAGTCCATGTCTTAGAAGATTTTGTATACAATAACACTTATGCTTTTTAATTAGAAACATGGAGCTACCAATTATAGTTCCCAGTCAGCTTAATAAATAGTCATGAAGAGAGTGGATGTAATTCTAGCCCAAACAAAAATTTCCATTTGAATTTTGGAAATAATGTAAATAACCCAGCCTTCACAGATCCCAGAGGTTTGGGAACCCCAGTTTTGGAAGTCCTATGTCAGTCTTAAATAGCTTTTCAGGTGCCTCCTCCTTGTGTAACAAGAAGAAATATTCTGTTCATCTTCATTAATGAGTCATTAAAAATAATCATGCCTATTTCTAAGGGAAAAAAACTACAGGGTCCAAGACCCAGAAGATAAATGCTACATTGAGCTATACCCATTTGACTCTGTCTCTTTGATTCATCTTTTCATCAGCTTTCAAGTGCTTTATTTTTTATTTGTCAAATTGAAGATTTTAACTATCGTTTTCATCATCTTGAATCTGGTGTCTTATTTTTTTTTTCTTTTTCCTTTCCTTGTTTCCCTGAATCTTGGATTCCTTTAAATACTGAACTTCTAAAGGTAATTGTCTAATAAAAGGCAGATATTTTCAGAAACAACATGTGTTACACAGTATGACATGTTCCTTTAATTTTCAGTCCTTCAGTGAACAGCTCTTTATAACAGAATCTCACCTACAAGGTGTCCTAAAGCATGGTACAAAGTGCTTATGCAGCATGTTATGGAGCAGTTCTGTTGAGGACATTTGGATCTTTGAATGTGTGGTTTGCTTAAAGTACCCTGCAGTAGTAAGTTTGCAGCTTGTTTCATCATGCTTTCTTTAAAAACATCAAAAGTTGTAAAAGGTTTATTTCAGTGCATGTGGTAGTGTTTTGTGTGTGGTTCTTTGTTCCTGTTCTAAACTGGTATTAACCACTGAAGTGAACCTTCTCCCGGGTTTGGCCTTTGGCATTCACAGTGTATTCAAAACCTAATTACAGATTAGTCTATATTTGAGACTTTAGAGCAAGTATCAGAAGACTCAAAAAGAAAATGAGAGTAGCAGTATCATTTCATGTGGAGATAAAGAGACCCAAAACATGAATGGGTGTCAAGTCATCTAAAGAGAAGAAAAAAGAAGGAACTTCATTCACTGAGACTGGTGGTTTATGAGTCGGGGATTATGGGAATATTCATGACTCAATCAAGAAGCACAATGAATTGATGTTGAAATAGCTCATCTTTTAAGTAAACAGTGGGTAAAATGGAAAGTAGACTCCATATTCACTTCATTTGGAATTGTGTAACGAAATAGTAGTTTGTTAATCCCTTCCTGAGTTGGTTTCATTTATCAAATAAGTCACAAATTTTGTCAGAATTCTATAGTTATAAATATTTTAATAGAAAAGGGAGTTTTCTTTATATATACTCAAGCTGATCTGTATTCATATTCCTGGTTTTAACTAAAATATGTCATTTCACATGAAAGATAGTACTTGTAACAAATAGACTTAAAATAATAGTATTTGATTTATTACTATTGACATTCAACTTGTGATACTGAATTATACTACATTTGAGTCACAGGAACACAAACAGAGCTAACTCGTCAAACTTTAACATCCTCATCCTTAGTCGTGATACCTGTAGGATTTAATGAGGACCAAATGGAATTTCTTTTCCTTCCCCACTCTGCCACCCCCACCACCCCGCCACTCCCTGGGGATTGAACCAGTGGCCCTTTACCACTAAGCTACATCCTCAGTTCTTTTTTTAATTTTTTTTTTTTTAAACAGGGTCTCCCTAAGTTTCTGAGGGTTTCACTAAATTTTGCTGAGGCTGACCTTGAACTTATGATCCTCCTGCCTCAGCCTCCCTGTTCACTAGGATTACAGGTGTGTGCCACCACTTGCAACTGAAATGTCACATTTGAAATTACCCCAGACAAAGTAGACACTTCATAGATTTTAAGTGAGAGAGTGCTCACTTAAGTGAGAGAATGCTTCCCAGAGAAGGGATATCTTCATGTCCCTTGCTCCTGTGCATTGTATAGGTGAGAGAGTGACAAAGAAATGATTTTTTTTTTTTTTTTTTTAGCTATCATTAAAAGAATACATCTGTGACAACTACTCTTTTTTCTTGTAAGCTTCCTTTCTGTTTATGACACCCATCCTATTCCTCCTCGCTTACTTAAGTTCCCTTTGTGTCATTTTTGAGGTTTCAAGACATAGTGGTACTGTGTCCTGATAGTCTAATTGTAAATTTTCTAAAAGCAGAACTTTTTAAGGGAAATTTGATGGTTTTTTTTTTTTTTTTTTTTTTTTCTGTGGTTTTCATGTTAAATAGTTCTTTTACTTTTATTGGGGAAAAGAATATTTGCTTATCTCTTCATTTCAGAAGGATTTGATTTTCATTTAGGCCTTACAGAGTTTGGCACCTGCTTCAGAGTGGCTCTTGGTATCTTTTAATACAAACAGCTCTTGCTCTGAGTGGTCTCTTTTGAGTGATGCCACTGTACCTCATGACCACAGATAATTTGTCCAACTGAGGATAGAAGTCATTGATAGGGCAAAAATGTGGCTAACTGGCCCTGTAGCTGCCTGTTTGCTCTCAAATCCTATATCAAATAGAACTGGATTTTCTCTCTTCATATGGTATGATGTACTCAAGTAGAAATATTTATCATAGAAGTGTTCAGAGGCACTGCTGAGGCTCTAAATGCATCTTTGAGATTTCTGCATGCTATTTAAGTTAGGTGATTTTTTTTCAAGACTCTGTCCATTTTCAGAGTTCTTTGAGACAATTTAGAAAACTTTTTCCTCTGCCCTATACCCTTTTTTAAAAATCCTTTAACTAATGGACTACTTTTGTGAAATATTTCTACTCATTGCAGAAAATACACTTGACTGTTTATAAGCAACTAGATGGAATAATTTTTAAAATTAACAATGTAGCCCTATTTTGGGAAGGTAAGTTTGTTTACTAGTTTGACTGCTATTAAGAATTGAAAGCCAGGACTGAGATGTAGCTCAGTGGCAAAGCGTCTGCCTTGCATTTGCAAGGCCTTGGGTTCAATTCCCAGTCCCCACCCCCCCCCAAAAAAAACAAAAACAAAAAAGAACCCCACCAAAAATATAAGATTAAAAAAAAAAGAAAGAAAGAAATGAAAGCCAGCCTGTCAAAATATATTGACCAAACTAAGAGATAGGTTGGGATTATTTTCTCTGTAGTTCCTCTAGTTTAATCTTATGTATAAGGAAGTAATGTTGCCATTGTGATAACTCATCATATATTCTCAACAAATGGTTTGATTAAAACAATAGACCCTTCTTCCCCATAGGTTTTATTTTAATCTTAATATAGATCAAGAATTAGAAATGCTAAGTTGCCAGAAAAAGTATATGACATTATGTTCTTTATTCACAACCTTGGAAAACTCTGTTGATTGCATGCAATGCTAAGAATCTATAAAAAGATCAGTTCTTCCTTTTATTGAGTACTCATCACTGATGCCCCCTTGCTGTTAAAAAGGTCACCTATATCTTTTTTTTTGGGGGGGAGGGGGGTGCTGGGGATGGAACCCAGGGCCTTGTGCTTACAAGGCAAGCACTCTACCGACTGAGCTATCTCCCCAGCCCCCACTTATATCTTTAATTGCAGATTATTTTCTTTTAAATATAAATGTTGAATATATATTGTATCTTCTATGGTTTTTCTGTGGATGCAAGTAAAATGCTTGTCAGTTATACCTGTAGATCACTTGCTTTGAACCAGTCATCTCACGTTAATTGATAATTCCCATATATGTTAAAAATGTCAAAAACATGTAATCATGCTTAACCTGTATTTTAATATAGGAGATGCAGGATTAAGTTGTCAGTGAAGTAGTATAGTTCACATTTGTAGAGGAAATCTACACTTCAGAGAGAACTTACAGATTTTATTTGGAAGTCTGTAAACCTGAAAAACATCAAGTAAACACTGTAAAACTACCTTTATTGACTCTAGTGTTTTTAAACTTTTTCCATTTACAATTTGAAAAGTACTTTTCTGTGTGTATTTTTAAAGTGTTATCACCCTTCCCTGTATGTTGTGAATATCTTCCACAGTTTTCTCTGCTTTTTAATCTTACATTTTGACAAATGAAAGTATACATTTCTCATGGCCAGATTAGTTGATCTTTCCTTTGTTACTTCTGTTACTTTATACTTAGAAAGTCATTTCCTAGACTAATAGCAGTTAGAGACCCATCTGTATTTTCTTTTCATTTTTTTTAAATGTATTTTTTGGTATTTTTTTGGTTCTTTTTGGTTTTCTTTATTCATTTTTTAAATATTTTTTCTTTTTTTTTTTTCTTTTCATTTTTAAAAAATGGTTTTACTGTGTTTTCCTATTTCATATTTGCTGAGTCCTTGGTTGGACTCCAAAGAATTTGAGAATTTATTAAAATTCTACACAGAATTGTCCATCTATTCTGTACATGCATTTTCTGTGTAAGAGTCTATGACTTTTAATAGAGTCCCAAAGCACACACCTCTTGTCCTCTCTCTTCCAAAAAAAAAACATGTAGACTTCAGGTGGTATGGTAGGACTCTAACTTTTTTTCCTTGTACTTCAAATAAACCTTTTAGAAAGTGATGATCTCCTGTGATATGCAATGCCTTTGAAAAATAATTTTTTTTATTTAGCTTACTCATTCATTATTTCTTTTTATCTCCATAGAGAAAGTTAGAGAAATTCAGGAAAAACTTGATGCTTTCATTGAAGCTCTTCATCAGGAGAAATAAACTGTATTAAGTGAGTAAAGATTCTGCTGCTGCATTGGTACCAAGTACAAAATTTGTATTTTAAATTTTTTTAGCAGTGTATTATTATGCTTGACTATATCCTGCTTATTCCTTACGATGTAATAATTTTAAGGCATGAATCTGAGAAATAACTTCTGAATTTCATATATATACTCTTCCTTTAAATAACTTGATTGCCGGGCTGGGGAGATAGCTCAGTCAGTAGAGTGCTTGCCTTGCAAGCACAAAGCCCTGGGTTCGATTCCCAGCACCACAAAAAAATAAATAAATAAATAAAAATAACTTGATGCCTTCAGACTGAACCAAAAATATTCTCTAGCACTCGTTATAGACAGAGCAAAGGTGAATAAAGAGCTAAGATATTTTATAATCTGCAGATGACTCATTATCTACATGTAAAAAATTGAACTGTAGTTTTTGTTTTTTCACATATTCATAATCATTGGATAATTATGTATATGTTAAATATTCAACTGTGAATTTTCTATTTGGCTTGTTTACAATGACTTTAATCTTAATCTTACTCTCTTTTGTTTAAAACATTTAGATATATCTTTTTTCTGTTTAATTTATATAGCCTAAGAATTTATTACTCATCTTGATATGTTGACACTTGTCTGATTCTGTTCTGGCATTCTAAGCATGTTCTTAATAAAATGCATATTTAAGGATTTCCCTTAGTGGCATAGTCCATTGTTGATCATCCCCAAGGAATTATAATCAGTAATGGTTTGCTTTCTTTTATTAAAGAATTCGAAGAGGGAAATGCTATGATTAAGCTGTTATCATTTATTTAAATATTTCCATTCTTTATCTGTGAGCAGCATACAAGCAGCTTGTGTGCGACAGGCCCATAAGCCCAACTACCACCTCTTCTTCTACTGTAGGGGAAATGTTTTTGAGAAAGCAAACTAGAAAGAGAGGCACTGCTCAGACCATATATCATTCATAAGAGTACTCCAGCAATGAATGGGAGAGGAAGGACTTAGGTTTCAAGGAAGCTTTGCTGCTTTGTTTTGCTTGTTTCTTTAAAGGACAGATGTATAGAAGTATACAAAAATACAGAATTATCTTTAACACAAGCCAAAAATAACTTTGGTGCTTTTATAAGTCTTTGTTTATAAATGCTTTCTGCATCTTCCATGTGTAAAAAGTTATTTTAAAAGTATAAAATGTTCCAGTATCATCCTGGTCATAATAGTTACTATGAATAGTACTGTTAGAGATAAACATTTTCAGTGCTTCTTGAGCTAGATCTTCTCCTTTTTAGCACCAAAGTTCACATTACATTTTCATTTATAGATATGACCTTTGGGGAAATTATTTATGAAAACCCATAGAAAACAAAAGTCATTAAAAATACAAGCTACTTTTTTTAATTAAATGAGGAAGTTCAGAGCCAGCCAGTATTTTATATAATAGTATCTACTCTCTAACCTGGTCAGTGTGATATCTAGAATTACCATTGCTACTGGAGACACGCCTCTTCTCTGCCAGAGTGTCTACCCCAAGAGCAGTACAGTGCAATCCTAAGAGGCAGGTCGTGATGATATTGGGGCATGGAGAGACCTTGCACATGGGAAAACCATCCTAATTTTTCTTGTTTCCTACATGTCTGGAGTCTCTAAGGCCCTTCCCAACCCTTGTGATTTATGACTCTAAACTCTTAGAAAATATCTATGTATTGGACACATGATCTATTTTTTACCTTATAGATCCATTCAAAAGAGTAAATCTGGCAGAGTGGTAATCTTTCTTAGTTCCAGTCATTTTTTTTAAGTTACCAGGCATCGGGAGAAATAATTCCTCAATTAAAGTTTCAATGTATGTAGGGTTCCTTAGTTTTCATTTTTTCTTTTTTAAAAAAATAGTTTAAAGTAATTATAATTCTGATAAGTAAATATTATTTACTTCTTTACTGGGTATAAAGAAGACATTTATACCCAACACAACCATGTAGTCTTCTAATATTTTAAACTTTTTCAATAAAAAGAAATTAATTCTAGTGTGTTTTTATTCAGACATCATACTTAATAAAATTGTTAATATTTATATTAGGTGATATTCTAAATAATTTCAGTAAAACTTGCAAACTTAGTTAAGCTTCAGTTTTTTGTGATCATGCAGTAATAAAATTTGTTTAGAAATTTTAGCATTTGTCTCCCCAGACCTAAATTTATCAAATGGGTTTATTTTTACAGAATTCTACTCACAATGTAATCGCCTCTGCATACATCTGGAGAAAGAAAACTTCAAAGTTTTTTGTCCTGCCTCTTTTTCTTCTGCTATTTCACCTTTCTACCCATACAATAAAGTCAGGATACAAATAATTTATGTACATTACAGGCACTTTAACCATCAGCTGCCTTGAATGAAAGAACCATGGAAATGGCGTTAACATCCTATTCAGTTGTTTTGAAGTGACAAATTGGGATTATATGATTGATATTACCATTAGGTATAGTCCTTGAAGATAGAAACTTGCTCTTTGCTGTTGTCTTATTTGTGGTGGCACTAAAATTTATTAACAGGTGTTACTCACTGTCAGTTTCTTTTCCAGGAATATAATGCTAGTTGTTTTGGAATAAAACATAACAATTTTTAAGAAGTTGTCAATTGTATATAAAATGATAGTAGCCTGCTAAGTCGTTGTCTGTATCTTTAATGTTCTGTATCCAGTTACTATTTGACTGTGATAATTCAATTTATATTCACCACATGAAAGAAAACTGGTTAACAGAAGAACCCCTCAGATAGGTTAATTTGGATTATAATAATTCAGTGTATATTCAATGGAAGAAGCAACCCTTCATTGCTAGCTGAGAAGTTAACCTTGGAAGCTGTCAGTAGCAACTTACCTTCAGTTGCTATTTTTACATTCCCTATATCCATTTGAAATTAATTCATTTTGAATATTGTATACTTAAGTTAGACTTTCTGTTAACAGTGGTTTCTTTTTTCCTATTGACAAAGGCATTGGATCATAATCCAAAAGATGAAAAAGATGAAGGATAATCAATTGACTGATTTTTTTTTAGAATATTATCAAACATTTGAACTAGGAATCAGGAAAAGACTTACTTTCATATTATTTTTTCTTTTCTTCTCTCAGTGCTGGGGATCAAACCCATGGCCTTGCATATGCCAAGCAAATTCTCTACCCTTGGCTACACCCCCAGGGTTTCCATACACTATCTTAAAAACTTTCAACAACTAGAACAATGTTAACCATTCCCTCTCTTAACTGAAAATTTAAAGAAAAAATTTAAAGTTTAATTCGTTGCAGTTCAGTTACAATAATACCCTAACAACATTTTTTGTTTTATATAATTTTTATTGGTTAAAGGACTTTAAAGCAAATGCCATTTTTTTTTTTACTTAAAATGTCCTCTCATTTGCTACCTTTTTAAGTCTTTATTATGTTAATAAAACTGCCCATTGTATTACAAGTTTTATTCTACAGTTTACTTAATTTTGTTTTCTTGGAATTCCCTTGCCAATCCCCACTTTTTTTTTAATCAGTAAAAATTGATAACCCCTCAAGATCTGACACATAATATACAAAGATGGAGAATGTCAAAATATTTCAGAATGGAAATTTAGTGAATTTTTTTTTACACTGTTTGATTAGAAAAGTAGATCCAGTTTTTAGCAGCTAACAGCAATATACACTGTTTTGTAGATGAGTAGTCAAGAACTTTTTGTGTTTCTTTTGGGACAAGGGGCAAGGGTCAACAATTCTGTAAAGTTCTGTACAAAGATTAGGAGATGGCCTCACTGCTTAATCCCTCTAGCCTCTACCTCTGCCGTCACCTACAGCTGCAGTAGGTAGGCAACCCCTCACTGAGCAGACATCTTGCAGGGTAATATTATGCAATTATAAAACACCCATTACAACTACATACGATTTCTTTAAAAAAAAAAAAAAAAAAAAAAAAAACACAGAAAGAAATAGGATCATATTTGTTATTGTGAACTTTGGAGGGAAAAAAATGCCCGCATGTTAGGCAGTGATTTTTATCACATTCATTTGTGTAAATTTTAAAAAGGGTCAGGGGGATGAAGAAACTTTACTTATTTGAGGAGATCAGTAGTGTAACTTAAATATGTTAAGTAGATCATAAAAGCATATTATTAACAATCCCATGTGAGTACTGACATTCTCTCTATTCCCTTCATTAATATAGCTTCTTTCATGATTTTTTTTCCTTTTCATCTTAGCTGATCTCACACTATACATGCTTCCCCCCCTCCCCCGCTAAAAACTAGGTATTTATTAAATGCATATGTTGTGGAGAGAAAAAAATAAAATTCAGTCTCAACAGTAAATCCTGTGTGTTGTGTCTGTAGTTTAAAAATTAAAAGTTTTTGCAATTTAAGGAAAAAAATAATTTCAGATATTTAATATGCAGAAGTGAAGTGAGGACAAGAAATCATTTGTTTGATGTCAGAACTTGCAAAAAATGGGGAGACTCAAGCTCTGTATGGAGGCTGAGGAATTTTAAATAGATTATAGCCAAAATTAGTTGGTCAGGATGTTAATTTTAAAAATCAGTGTGTGTAGGTGATTCCCAGTAGGAAACAGGTGGTGCAGCTCTTGCTCTCCACTGTCTTTTTTTGAGCTGGTTGTGGCTGTAGTCACAGGCAGAGCAGTCAGCCTTTCTCGTTGTTTAATTAAATTCTCTCCTCTTTGTATTACCCTTGCTTTCCAGGCTTTATTCAAAGGGACTCCTTCACATAAATTATTTAGTGACCAAATGTGAACCAATAGTGTAAAAGTGATTAAGAAACATGGTAGAGAGTTTTGCTTCCTAGTGTTACAATTTGGAAATTTGAAGTGCAAGATTCAGCCTATGGGTTTTAAAGGTGAATTCCTTAACTAGTTAATAATTTTGTATGTATTTATTTTAGATATATTTATCTGAGAAAACAAACATGGTGTTTTTCTGATAAATGGGATCATAGTAATGGTCTTTATCTCAATTCTCAAGGCTGGTATATGTTGTACTTTCAGATATTTTAGCAGTATGGAAATATGCTTAAAATGTGTTTTCCCTTTGAATGATCATGGCTATGTGTTGTTTAAATATTTAAAACTTGTTTTCACTTGTGCACTGTGAATGTACTTTGTATTATTTTTTAAAAATAATACTACATGTAGATATTGCAGCTTATATTTTGCCTGTGCTTGATCTAAGGTCATTTGTGTAGATGAGTAATTAAAAGAAAATTAAATCACATTATAATTTTTATTATTGAAGAGCATCTTTTAAATTTTCTTTGTTTCTAATGAGGAACCCTATAATATAACATAATTCATGGTCTAACAAACTTTTTAAATGTAGCTGAATTCCATGTACCCGACTTGTGATAACTAAGATGATCATATGTTATGCACATATTAAACAAAATTGATAAATATGGAGAACTTGAGGGTTAAGAGAAGTACTACAAAAATTGTTAAAAAGTAGGACAGTGTCAGGCGAGTTTGAACTGGGTGATCTTGAACCTGAAGAACTTAGTTGAAGACATCTATATCGTAAGTTATTAAGTTAAACCTGATTCCTGAAATAACAGTTGAGTTCCTATTATGAAACTTGAGAATGTATACATAATCCCTCTCTGAAAGATTCCTTGTGAGTGATGTTCACACTCTGTAGGGCCAGTGTTAAGGTTCATTTGGGATCAAGTCATTGACAAGGAGGTAACTACTAGTTTTGTTTTTATTTGTTTTGTTTTTTTTGTTTTTGAGACAAGATTTCACTGAGTTCCTTAAGGCCTTGCTAAGTTGCTGAAATTGGCTTTGAACTCAGACTCCTCCTGCCTCAGCCACCTGAGCCACTGAGATTACAGGCGTGCACCACCACATCCAGCTAACTACTACTTTTACCTGGTTTTAAATCAAACTTGTTCCTTTGTCTTTTCAATACAAAATTCTCATTCATATTTTTATTCATTAACCCAGGTGTAAATTCAAGTAGTTGAGATGATTCAAAAATTTGAAAAAACGGGATGAGAGGCACTGCTGAAGACCCAGACACCTTGAGGTGATACTGCCAGCATCCTCCCCCAGAGATAGGTCTTACAACTCTGTTAGGAGTACACATTGCACTCCGTAATATTCAAAGCAAAATAATGGCCATTCCATTGCTTACTCATGAAGTTATTGAGTCATAGAGGAACAAAATGGAAATTAGAATTTTATACACTATGGTTTATGTGATCAAGCACTTAACCAAAGCTCATGAGACCTGCAATATTTGTGAAATAATTTGTAGGGAATAAGTTAATTCCATCTTTTTGTTTCACTAAAGTTTATCTGAGAATCAGGCCAAATCAGAAAGCAGTACTATCTGGACTACTTACCTACTACCTCTTTATCTAATATTAATGCCCTTGACTTCCACAAACAAATGGTACCAGCATATGATGCACTTATTTGAAGAAAATACATATTACCTTGCAAAAGTCTAATCTATCTGTTATCACATAAGTTCATCAATGTTAGGATTACTGGATAATTTTGTACCAGCAGTTTCCTCTTCAAGCAGACACGTATACTTCTTTCCTTCTAACCATGAGAATGCAAGACCTCACCAGTGAGTGTCCTTACTTCAGGTGCCATGAAATGCTGCATTTAGTTTACCTCTCAAGTGAAGGAATGAACCCAGCCATTTTCTGCTGCCATAGTCTGTGTTCCATTTTTTTGTTGTTGTTCACCTCTCCTTTCATACATCTTAACACAGAAGTGATCCTCCGTCATTAGCAAAATGCACTGAATGCCATTTCTCCTTTAAGAAATGTATTTGTCACAAAGCATCCCACCATTATGTATAAATGTAATGCACCAATTAAAAATATGGGGAAAATGAACTTGTCTAGGCAACTTATATTGGATGTGTTCACATTTGCCATGATGTTGCCGGTGCTATATAACCTATCCCCTTGATGCCAAATATTTTTTTTAGAATTAATTTATATATAGTAAAAACTAGTAATCACCTTACCAATATCTCAAGGACACAGCATACACACGGTGACAGTGGTGAGCCTGCCTCTGCACTGCCACGAGCAAGACTGACAGCAAGAGGTGCCTGATGTGTGTTTGGAGGAAGGATGTGGAGAAATGCCGAAGTATGCAGCCATTCCAGGAATATGAGCACATCCTTACTAAGGTCTTAGCTGGACTCAGAAAACAAAGAAGAGTATTATGACTGGCCATTAGAATTTGGGGATCCATCTAGAAACTTCTCTGAAATCTTTTTAATTTTCAGTATCCTGTCTTGCCAAAGAATTGGTCCTATGGAACTTTTGGTTTTTCTTTGAATGTAGAAAGTCTGAATCCAGAGCAAAGAAACCAGGGTGTTTTTTGTGTTTTGTCTCCTTTATCACAAGCAGTATTATTTCCACTTTATAGATGAAAGAATAATGTAGACTCAGAACAATTTTAAGTAACTTGCACACGGTCATTCTAAAGTAACAAAGTCGAAATTTGAAAAAAATCTGATTATAAACCTGTGTACTCTCTGAAATGCACTCTCCCTCCAAAAGTACTTTAGGACAAGAAATGTGTTTATACTATCAGGAACACTTTCCATTAAGGCACATGATGTACCTAAAAAGAGCAAAATGAGCTGACTCATTTCATAATAGAAATAGCCCAGGATAGTTTTCCCTCACTGTATGAAGCTGTCATTGCATTGCAAGGATCGAATTACCAGCAAAGATATGTGATTCCCCATGCAGCCCTACTGGACAAGATGAGATTCAGGAGTTGCAATTTTATGTCAGCCAAAGGCCTTATGTGTTAGGAGTAAAAATTAGTGTTTTGCAATTTCTCTTCAACATGTTTAATTGTCTCATCTACCCATGCAGAGCCTCTTAATCTTTTTGAGTTAACCTAACTGTTAAGAAACAATTACTTTTACCCCAGTTTTTAAAACCTTGATTGAATATTTTCTCAGATTATTCCTTTTGACTGTCTTCTTTTGTCTAACACTTTGGAAAGGTATTAGAAGCCATTACAATTGCAACTAAATTTTTTTCCAGAAATCTTAGATACATTTCTTCTTTAATTTTCTTGCCTTGAGATATTTCTAGCTTTCTACAACTATTAGAATGGAAATAGCTACTTTCCTGCCAAAATTATTCTGAATTCATCTTTTCAGAATGCCTAAAATGAGTGTGTATTGAACATCCCTGCCATTTGCTGTCTCTGCCATTTCAGAGGCTCTCAGCCCAGGCACAAAGCCACTTTCGTTTTCATACCTTCACTTTCTTCTTCTAAACATTTGACACATTTACATTCTTACTAATTACAGTGGTCATAGCTGAATCAAGATTGTGGAGTGTAGTTTTGTTCTTGTCGAAAGTACTATGTTGGGGTACCCTATTGGTGGAATGAGGCATTTGGTCCTGGATGTTCTTGGGCATCCCCCACTTTGAGGCAGTTCGCCAGCTGTGTATTCTATGATTGGCTGGACTTTTGATGTGCAGATACTACAAGTTGGTCACAAACTTGTGTACAATGGGCCTGTTCTGGTTCATGTGAAAATCAACATCCTTTTTTGTGTTCCTGGGTGACAGGATGCTACAATACTATTAGCATTTGCAAAGAGTGTGCTCTGTCCAAGGGTGTAACCACAGATCTTGGGCTGCTCAGTTTGTGTTTCTCTATTATGTGAGAGACACAAAGAAGCTGAAGGCTGGCAAAGGCCTGTCAAATCTTGTAATGTAGCGCTCGACCCCCAAACTCCACTTGGCCTCCAAGCATCTCTTGTTCCCTGTCCCACCCCTTTCTCTGAATGGGCTCTGAGGTAGGTAAATGAATTCAGCGGCTGGTAGGCGGGGATTCCTTTCTGACCTCATTCCTGTACCATTTGTTTGCAGGCTTGTAGGGGGAGAGGAGGACATTTTGGAATCCTTTGTGTCAAATCATTTTCTTGCAGGTTGGGGAGTTAATGGTAACTTTGTCTGAAGCCAGCCAAGCAGAAAGCCTCCACGGATGAGGCGTGGCATGCTCAACCTCCTTACAGCTACAAGATGAGAATATGGAAATGAGGAACTTTCCAGAGCAGATGGATATGCGGCACGTCTGCATGTTCATCGTCTCATAGTGGGAAGCTCAAATCTTCCCATGTATTTTAGCACAGAATAGTTAATTTGTTTTAAAAATATTTTCCCCTTTCTCAATCATCGCTTTTATACTGATGTCTATAGTTTGAGTGATCTTTTGTGCAACCAATTATTTATATATTCTAAAGTAGTTTAAAAGCCTCCTAATATCTGACTAATTGTATAGGGTGTGCTGTGACTGGAAGAATTATATAAGTTTTTTTTTTTGCTCTCATATTTTCTTTATCTGAAAAATGAACTACAGCTTTAAAACAGAGATAGCTCTAATTTTGCAAAAAGAGGCCCAGAGAGAAGCAATTTATCCAGCTAGTGTTGGAGCTAGAAACTTCGTCTCCTGATGCCCAGGCAAGTTCTGGTCTGTCCCATGAAGAGTTAAGTCCAGGACCATGATTCAGTGCCTTCACAGCCAGGCATTTGTAAGATAAATTGGGGTCCTGGATATTGATATGAAACCTCTCAATTTTTAAATGCTAGCAGCTAAATTATAGCTTTCCTAAAATAAAATGACTTCTGGTCCTTCTTTAACATACAGTTTTATTATGAGGCTGAACTGGAGGGAAATTCTCATTTATTAAATTATCTACTGTGTTCCCAGTATTTTAAATACATTGCCTCACTTATTCTTTTAACATGCTAAGTTGGCATTATTTTACCAACATGTCAACTCTTTAGACAAAGGTTGTCTGAAGTTCCATAGCTCACTAATTGACAAGGCCTCTATGGGAGCCCATGTCTGTTTGGACACAGGACCCAGAAAAAGAGCAGGTACAGATGAGATGGAGGTGTATTAGTAGTTTCCTTCCCCCCATCCCACTACCCTGAGGTAACAGTTCCTTTTCATAGAATGAGTCAGTATTATGGTTTCGATAGGAGGTGAAATTACTAGATTGTGGTAGCTATAACATAATCAGTGGATTAATCCACTGATATGGGCTAGCTGGGTTGTAACTATAGGCAGGTAGGGTGTGGTTGGAGGAGGTAGGTCACTGGGGTCATGTCTTTGGGGTTTATATTTTTCCCTTGGTGAGTGTGGCTCTCTTAATTCCTGTTGCCATGACCTGAGCTGCTTTCTACCACCATGCCCTTCCACCATGATGTTCTGCCTCACCTTAGGCCCAAAGCTATGGAGTCAGCCAAACATGGACTGAATCTCTGAAATCACAAACCAAAATAAATTTTCTTTATGTTGTTCGTGTCAGGTGTTTTGGTCACAGTGATGAAAAAGCTGACTAAAACAGAAATCAGTATCAAGAGGTGGGGTCATTACTGTGACTAACCTGACCATGTGGTTCAGAAGTTTTTGGAGCTGGTTTGCAGGGGAAGAAATTTTTGAAAAGTTTGAGGATACAAGCTTGTAAAAGCTTCAGAATGTCATAAGCATAGTTTAGGTGTAGGAGCTCAGAAGACGAGAATGTCCATTGACTGTGAACAGAGAAGACTGGGCTCATGGGGTTTCAGAGGAAAAGGAGGATTCTTGGAACGTGTACTGGAGGCCATTTGTGTTACATTCTGGCAAAGAAGCTGTCTACATATTTTGCCCATGTCCTGAGACTTTGAGGCTGAATTTAAAAGTAATGAACTCATTAATCTGACACTCAAGTGGTGGCATGGATATTGCAGGTGGCAAGTTTACTGTGATAATCAGGAGGAGGAAATTTTGAAAAACTTCAAGTTTGACCAGAAAAGTATGTGTAAAAGTGGGGCTAAGGAAGTTGTGATTGTTAAAGACATTACAGCCACTAAACACAGAGTACTTACCCAGAAACAATAGGAAAGATGGCTTGAGAGCAACTCAGAATTGGCAAGGCCACACCTAAGACTCAAGGGAATAAAGGTAAAAATTACTTTGAGAAGAGACCTGCTTTCTCAGAGGGGTCTAGAAAATTGTTTCACTGTGCTCAATCAACCATGTGGTATTACTGGTTGTGCATTAATGAAAATGCAGGAGTTATGGGATTGTGGAGGTTTCCAGCAAGATTTCAAAGGAAGGCCTTGGAGGCCAAACAATATTGCAGGATCAGAGTCCCTGTGGGCTGCCCCTTAGAGACAATTCATGAAGTAAGAAGGAAGCTGAAGCTGCAGTGGAAACCCCCAAGGTTAAGACATGCCAGTACCGTGGAACAGTCTGCCAAGGAAAACTGTAGGAATCAAGCAGAGACAAGCCAAAAGAGCCCATGTGGGCTGCAGCACCAAGGCCACAGAGGAAGAGCTACACAAGCCCTTTGAAGAGAACATCACAATGCCATGTGTCCCAGATGCCACATGTGGAGCTACAGGACTTGTTTACCCTTCTGGATTTGGGTCTGTCTTGCTTTGGCCCCATCTCTTCTTTCTGTGCTCCTATTTTTCCTTTGGGGAATGGAAATATTTCTTCTGTGCCATTAAATATTGGATGGAGACACGTGTGTGTGTGTGTATATATATATATATCTTGCTTTTTATCTTTACAACAGTTTGCCTTGAGTCTCAGATGAGATTTTGGACTTAAACTTTTGAGTAATGCTGGAACTTTTAAGATTCTGTGAACTCTGAAGTGTACTAAGTGTATTTTTCCATTGTAAAATGGGCATGAGCTTTGGGGGACCCGAGGTGGAATTTTATGGTTTAGATATGAGATGACCCACAAAAGTTCAGGTGAGAGACAATGCAAGAATTTTCAGAGGTGAAATCATTAGATCATGATAGTTGTGACCTAATCAGTGAATTAATTCACTGATATGGATTAACTGGTTCACAACTATAGGTAGATAGGGTGTGGCTGGAGGAGGTAGGTCACTGGGATCATGTCTTTGGGGTTTATATTGTCTCTGGTGAGTGGCACTCTGCTTCCTGTTGCCATGACACGAACTGCTTTCTTCCACCATCCCTTTCACCATGATATTCTGCCTCATCTCAGGTCCAGAGCTATGAAGTCAGCTGTCCATTGCCTGAACACTCCCAACCCGTGAGCCAAAATAAACTTTTTCTCTTTGTTGTTCCAGTCAAATTTGTTGGTGACAGTGAAAAAAATTACTAAAACAGTCAGCAAAAATGCGTGTGTATTCATAAAGAGATGCCAGTATGCACTACTACCACCACGAACAAGTGAAAACCTTGTTTGAAAGAGATGCACATACTTATACAAAAGCCTTTTGTTCTAGACATCAAACTATTTCAAATTCTGAAGAACTTCAGCAGGGAAAATGGCATTTTTTTATGCCAGTTTTATACCTTTTAACGAATTCTGAATGTTGAAGGCACATTTTATTTTTAAGATTTATTGAGAAAGAAGTAGCCCAAAGTCATCATAATTATGTTTATATAAAATCACTCACTCACTGTTGCTTTATCATAAGGGATCATCTGTTGTCTGCTAAGTAGTGTGTGGATGTGTGTGTCCCCAGCATTGCTGACACAGCTAAGCTCCAACTAATGTCTTTCTACCATCCTCTCCTTTCCATCCTCTATCTTGGCACAGTTCACTTGACCCATGTCCTTACCTCTGTTACTGCTACTGGCCTCATTTTCAGCTCTCATGTACCATCCACGCTCTTGACAGAATGAGCTATCTAAAATGAAAACTTTATCATTTGATTAAAATCTGCTTTATTCCCCATCCATAAGAGGATTTGATTGGTTTTACTTAAGTTCCTTGTCCTGCTGCCTTTGTGAAAGCTTTGATTGTTTTTATACAAAACTGCCTTTTATAAATAAAACTACACCTAATTGACAGATAGTTTTCAGAGCTATTATTTACCTTCTAAAGATAGCAACAAAATGGACAAATCATTTTTTCTTTCTTTTTTTTGGTACTGAAGATTGAACCCACTGGCACTAACCACTGAACCACATTCTCAGCCCTTTTTTTATTTTATTTAGATATAGGGTCTTGCTGAGTTGCTTAGGGCCTCATCAGGTTGCTGAGGCTGACTTTGAACTAGTGATCCTCCTGCCTCAGCCTCTGGAGTTGCTAAAATTATAGGCATGCACCACCATGCCCAGCAGTTAATCAAATCTTGACGGAATAGTTTGTTTCCAATGCTAAATTTCTAACATAGATAAAACTGCAGCACAAGATACATTTCTAGTTCCTTTAGCTATCAAGTTTTCCTTCCTGTTTGTTTGTTTGTTTGTTTGTTTGTTTGTTTTTGGCATCAGAGTCTCTTGATGAGTAACTGCTTTCTGAGATCCAACTCTCCTGTTCCTGTACCAGCAGGGGACAATGACTGTTCTGTGGACCCTTAGGATCCTTAAGATCCTTTTAGTGACCACAAGGGCAGCTATAATGCTAATGTTTCATTTGCCCTTATCATTGTGTTGATAGTCATGGTTTATGAACTACACTACCACTTTCTTCAAGAAATATTTTGCTTAAAAGAATGGACTGACAAAACTTGTTCACTCAGACTTGGTCATATAGCAGATGGATTCTCACCCAGTGAGCACAGTGAGTCTGCCACTTCTTGTAATTGTCACCAATAATAAAGCTTGTGTATTTAAACAAAAATGAGAATTTTGAAAAACTTTATCTGCCAGCATGTACTTGACAGATTCTCAGTATATTTTGATGAAATGGTAGTGATAGGAATGAATGTGTTTTTTTTTTTTTTTTTTTTGTTATTGTAGAATGAAAATATATCAACATCTGTAAGATCTGCATAACTCAGGGAATCCATATTTTCCAAATGGCAGATCAGGGATGGGTAAAGATCCCTATGAAGTAGGAGGCACACCAATGGATTTTAGGTCACAGAATTTGAGAAGTTCATTGACGTGGCTTCAGATTCCACATTACCACTAACCTTTGTCAAAGGTAGGTACATTGAAAAGAAGATTTTCAATTACTTGAAAAGATTATTAAATTCTTATGGTTTCTAATTACATAACTGTGAGGCAAGTTTTCTTCCTATACTTCAACCAAAACAACAGATCTCAATAGATTTAATGCACAAGCAGATATGAGAATTCAGTTGTCTTCTCTCAAAACAGACATTAAGGAAATGCAAAAATGAAAACAATGCTGCTCTCATCATTTTCTGTGTTTCTCCTAAGAATTGTTATTTATGCTAACGATTATTTTTTAAATAAATTGATGAGTACATTTTTTCTGTTTTAAATGTTGATATAATAAATATCAAGAGACACAACCATCATAAACCCCTGGGGCACTCAAAAATGTGAACAGATTAAAAATTTGAAAATCACTGCTTTTATCATGTAGTATAGTGTCTGATCCTTTAGCAAACCTCAGAACACAAAGCAGTGATTTGTTCAAAACTACCCTTTGTGTAAAATATCTTTAGGTCTGTCTCATGACAATTAACCTCTTATCTCTTCACCTGAAATCTTGTGTGAATGGCAAGTTCTAGAAAGCAGTCCATCCAGTCCCGGAATCCCCATGTGTGAATTGTGTCCAGATGACCTGTACCACTGCACCAGGACTGCTCTACCTAAGGTCCCCATGGCACCCATGTCATGACATCCATTGGGCAGTTGCCAGGCTACCCTCACCTGACCACCACTGCATTCTGCACTCCTGGCCACTGCCTCTTTGAAGTACTCGGTGTCTCTTGGCCTCCTTTACAGCATACACTTCGGGCTTGTCCCTCTTTCTAGGTGTGGTCTCCCTTGCCAGTCGTTCCTCTGATATTCACAGCTCTGTCCTGGCCCTCCCACAGTCCGTCTGCTCTCCTTGGATTTCATCCATTCTCAAACCTCCAAACACGGTTGAATCACCAGTGGTTCCAGTGCCTCATCAGCATTATCACTTGCATTTCTGAAAGGTACCTCGGAGTGGACCTCAGTGTCGTCCTCCCTAATCTGCACTCACTCCACTCTGCCCTACTTCACTAAATGATAATATTTACCTTTTTGCCCAAGCTAGAAACTAGGCGTTATCCTTGAGTCTTCCCCTCTCCTAATATGCACGTCAAATCATCCTCCAAACATTTCTCAGTCCTCCATGCCTCTCCCCATTCTAGTCTGGCCAAGAGCTGCACAACCTCCTCATTTCCTCTCTTGCTTTCCTCCCACCCACCCTCAGGACTGCAGCCAGATGATTTCTCAAAGCACACGTGCAATTTTTATTCTCCTGCTTAAACCTGTGCTGCTGATTGTCCTCATGATAAGAAATAAAATCACCAGTAAGGCATTTGAAGGACCAGAGAGGTGTACCTCTGCCTTCTCCAGCCTCTTCTCTGTGCACCTCAGTCCCTCGAATTTTCCAGATCTGTTTAAATACACTCTTCAACACACTCAACCACCCTGGGCTTGTGCACACGCCCTTCTCGACCCCCACCCCCATGGATCTCGCTAACTGCTACTTATCCTTAGGGTTTGGCTTAGATATTACCTCCTTTGGGAACTCATCCCTGCCCTCGCCCCTATTCAGACTGATTTGATGCCTCTGGAGCACACTGGACTGTGCCTTCCTACCTCGTGCCACATTTCTAGTTGCTTTCTCTGTGTCCATCTTCCCCATTTAGATTGTAGATTCTGAGAGATCAGAGACTGTGATTTTCCCACAATGCAGTGCCAAGTACAATAAAATCTTATCAAATGAATAAGTTTATCAGAATGTCAGAGCTATAAAGGATTTTAGAAACCCAATCCTGAAACAAATATGGCAAAAATGAATCCCTGGTGGATAACATGGCAAAGCTGGTTTGTTAAAATAAGATCTCTGAACCAAAGACTTCCATATCTCAATTCTAATATGATTCTAATATGATTAGAATTATATTCTAATATAATTTTCACTTATCAGGTTAAAACCCTGATACGTTTAAAGCATTTTCAAAGTGCTTAGCCTATGATAGGTGTTCAAAACCAAGAGTTATTAGGATACTATGTTGGTGGAAATTAAGTTCCAGTCAATAGTTGTTTCCAAACCAAAGACAAAAATGGCATCAGAAATATTGATGGAATCTTGTGCTCCTCCTGCAGGGTCCACTCACCCACACTGACACCTGGGTACAACTGATTTTCCAGAGATGTCTCCCATGCTCTCTGCTAAGCAAAGGACCTCTCTGAACTTTTCAGGGCCTTGCTTCCCAGAGCCAGCCCAGGTCAGGCAGTGAAGCTGGCCAGGCCCAGCTCTGCTCTGTGGATTCTTGGTGGCTCCGTGTGTTTGTGCTGAGACTGGGTGTCAGCCTCAGTGAGCAGTGCAGCTCATACTGTCTCTTGCATCAGTAAATGTTCAGACAGGCCCCTGAGAGTGGTATCGCTGTGGCACTGACCAGGTGGTGGTGTTTATGGATTCTGAAGAAAACTTGAGCAGCCATACAAGTCTGTTTTTCTTGAGAAAATGCAGAGAATCCAATTCCAGAGAATTCTAGCATGACTTGAAGTGGTATCTTTAGTGTGGAGATGTTAGGGGACACACTTTCAACTCAGCATATGGGGTTTTGTTTGAGGTTCCACAAGTTGATAGTGGTGTCTCAGACTCAGTGTGAGGGAGAACTGCTTCTCTTGACTAAAACCAACCACACTCTTAACTTCCACCGACCATTATTCTCGCTTTTCTTTGGCTGCTAGAAAACCTGAAACTAAATCTGCAGCCTATCCTTGTGCTTATATGGAACTTTGCATTTACACATCTTGTCTATGGTATTGAATTTTTTTCTGACTTGATTTCATTTTGCTACCTTTCCTCCCATTTAACTTTGATTTCTCCATCTGAATTTTTGTGGGTATTTCCAAAAGCTACTTCAAATTCTGTCATCACATAAGGTTCATGTGTAAACATGAGTGTATGCAACCACCAGCAATACAGGAAGTTTGTTCTCGTACTGCCGCCAACTCCTTTGTAACAGCAGGTTGCACGTCTGTAACTTCTTTATTGTTATTTCCTTCAATTCTTTTATAAAATAGGGACAGGATTAGGGATGGAAAGTAGCATAGCGATGCCTGATGGAAACCTGGTTCTTCATGCAACCCGTGCCAGGGGCTGAAAAGCCAACATGGTCTCTGAGGCTGTGGAGCAGGAAAGCAGACAGGAGACCAGAGCCAGTGGGTAGGAGGAGGTGGCAGTGCTGAAGGCCGCCAGGACAGGATCTGCTTCGCTAATGAAAGGGCCCTTCTTTCCAGGGGATTATAAGAATATTCATGACCCTTGAGATCAGCAGGTGAGGCTTGGCCCTCCCTGCTCATCCTTTGCGCAAACAGTCCAGAAAGCAGAGGTTGCCAGGATGAGAAAGGAACAGTGGGAGTGGGGAGCTTTTCCTGCTTCCCTTGGCCCCCAGCCCCCTTTTATTTTCAGAGGAGGGCAGGGTGGGGGGCACTTGTCCTGAGGTGAATCAAGGACTGTGTCTTTCATTTCTAAAGAGCAGGCAGCGAGGCCGAGGCAGAAGTCCCGTGACATGACTTGAGACACAAAATGGTATCTTAGCATCGAAGACCCCCTTTGACAAGAAGAAGAAAAGCCCTTTTCTTCCCAGCCCGGATTAGGCGAGGAGGGAATTCTCCGGAACATGTGTGCATTGTTTCGCAGAGGGCAGCCAGGCTGGCCTAGGGCTTGCCTCCCAAAGTCAGCTCAAGGAAGCTTGTCCCATGTAATTAAAAGGGAAGGGAAACAGCAGGGAGTCTTGTTCCGCTGCTGCCCACCAAAGTGGGGTCCCCAGGGGACAGTGTGGCCCAGGAAATTGGCTAAATTAATGGTTGTGGGGGCCTCACTGAATGTGTGGGCCCTGGAGGCAGAGAAAGGGCAGGGCAGGGAGACTCACTGGAGCACTTCTGATAAAAGGGGGCAAAGAGAAGCACTCCCAGAGCAGGAACCGGGAAGCTCCTTGCAACCTGACTGGGCAGTCGGGCTGCCGCGGGGACACGGCACCTGCAGCGAGGGGTCAGCCCCTTGCAAAAGCAGAGCCTCCAGGCAGTGTGTCCAGGCCCTCGTTTGTCCAGCTGATGCAGGCTGGCCCCTTGCTTTCTCCAGCTGACAAGGAGGCAGGGAGCCAGGAGGTCACAGGTCACAGCCGGGCTCAGGGACCCTGGAGCTTACAAAGGGGGAGCGGCTGCTTCCCTTGGCAACAGAGTCTCTGGAAAGCAGTCTCTTGTATTTGTCAATATAAAGTGTCTCACTCAGAAATCACTGGGAGAAGCCAAACCCCGAACTGGAGGCTAACACGGGCTTGGCATTTATAGGGTCTGGACCAATCATAAAAAAGAAATTTGTTTTACTTATGAAAAGAAAATTTTTGTCATATCGAAAAGCTTTCCAGTTGCCATTTCCCGGAAGCTGCAGCTGGAGAATGAGGGCTTCAGGCTTCATTTTTCCCAACTCCTTTCTTCTCAAATCTCACAGGTCTCATTATAGGGGACTTAGGCGACCTTAATCAGCAGCCTGGAAACTCATGACACCCCACCTCAGCCTAACTGCCAGGAACATGGGAAAGATAACAGTGACAACGGCCATGAAACCAAGTCATGCTTTTCCATGACCCCACACACTTTGCTTCAGGCAGTGTAGACACTCAGGTTTTTCTGGTAAGTGATGAATCTAAGTCAATATTGCAAAGCAGACGTGGCTCCTCTGGCTCTGCAAATATTAGACCAAAGACTCGAGTGAGGCATGCTATTGACAGTGAGGAGATGGTGGCATTGTTGTCTTTGTTACCATGAAGTGCAGCTCCGCACAGCCTGGCCTAACACCCTGTGTACACAAAGGGGATGGTGTGCTGGGAGGCCCGTGTGTTTGCTCTGCCAATATGCGCCAGCGGCCAGCCCTCCAACCTTCTCCCTGCCATGGTTACAGCTGGGGGTGTTTAAAACATACCTTAGGGGCTGCTGAGCAATGGCTAAGTCACATGCTCCTTTTCTTCTTCCTTTTTGATTCATTTTCTAAAACGAACTTTGTATTGAATTGTGATGTGTACATATGATCTATACAGCTGAATGAGTCCTCGCACACTACCACTCCCTGCTATCAAGCACCAGGTCAAGGACCTGAACGCTCCCAACATCCTACAGGCCCACCTGTGCTCCCTTCCAGGCATCCTCTGCAGCAAAGGCAGCCACTCTCTGGACCTCCAATATAGACTTGTTTTGACTGTTCTAAGCCCCAGGATTTTGAATCTTGGCACTGGAAACCAGTGTGATCCACCAGCAGGGCACAATCACAACACAGCCGGGCACAGTCTGGTTTCGGCTCCACCTCTAACTCTTGTGCAAATCCCTTCCAGGTCCTGGCAGCAAGGGTTGACTCCACGGAAGAACAGAGTTGGTCCTCCTGTCTCTCAGGCCCTGACAGTGGGAGCACACAATCCCTGGCTCCTCCACTATCCAGTCTTCAGCAGGGGTGGGGCAGACACAGGAGCACTGTGTCTATGAGCCAGTCCCAACACACAGCCTCAGGTGTGCCTTCTGAGACTGTGGCCTCTGCCTGGCCCACCATGCCTCACCTGCCTCTTCCCTCCATACCACCATCCCAAAGCATAAGAAGACATGTCGCCACCAGAGGCATCTGATTTTTGTTCTTTGGGTTTTTTTTTTTTTTTTTTTTGGTCCCAAATATGGCCCCTCTGTCTTAAAAATGTCCCAGGCAGATTAAGAGCTGGAGCTTGGGGACTAGCCCTCTGGTCACACTGTCACCAGATCTCCCTCCCCCTTTAGCATGCCTGCTACCTTTTCTTCATAGGTGGGTGGGGATGCAGAGTGCGAAGTGGGACAGCTGATAGGCATGCCAGAGCAGGCACTCAGCTCGGGGCACTGAGGCCTCACACAGGAGGAAGCAGGCCAGGCTTCCCCCTTCACCACACCCAGTCCAAGAAAGCTTTTTTTTTTTTTTTTTTAAGACACATTTATTCAGTTTCATGATCAACTTATTATATTTGTTAGTCAATAGCTTGCATGTAAAAAAATAAAATAAAAAGTCTACATTAAAAACCTTGTTGGAATGCTTTACACTTTTCACAGAAGAGAAACTAAAATAACCCGTTACACAATTAGTCTCAAACACATTCCTCGAGGGGTTTTTGGCCCTTACACATGAGTATTGTCTAAACAGAGTCTCTGTAGCAGCTAGGCCCTGCCGCCGGTGCGTGGCCTGAGTTCACAACTCTGCTGTAACCCGTGGCTTCCCTGTCCCTTCTCTGGCACTCCTCTCCGGCTAAGCTGTTTCATGGCAGTATTAAAACGTCTGCCGCTGCCATAAGCTAGTGCTACTGCCGGAACCACCACAGCCACCTTGGTTTCATGGGTTGGCCAAGTATTTGCCTCTAGAGTTTCTGCTTCCAAAGTTTCTACACTTCATGGGTTCACAATTTAATGACTGATTGTTGTAATTACCAAAATCACCACCACCAAAATCGCTCCCACTACCACTCTGCACCACTCCCCTTTATTACAGTAATCACAGCTGCCACTCCTCCATGGCCGCTGCCCTGGGTCCCATAACCCTGTCCACCACTTCCATAGCCCCTGCTTCCTCCAGAGTAACCAGGGCCCCTCCTCCACAACCGCCATCATTACCAAACCCATTAGCCATCCCCACGACCACCACATCCACCACCATCATGGCTGCCGCACCACGGAAGTTTCCACCACCACCACCCAAGTTCTCAGAACTGCCAAAACCTCTTGAGCTGGATGAAGCCCTGGCCATCTCTTGCTTCCGCAGGTTTTTTTCTCACTGCACAGTTGTAGCCATGCACAGCATGGTGTTTCTTTTTTGTTATTTCTTTTTTCTATTTTTTAATTTTTTGATTTGTTCTAATTAGTTATACAAGACAGGAGAATGCATTTTGACACATTATACACAAATGGAGCATAACTTCTCATTCCTCTGGCTGGGCATGGTGCTGAGTCAAACTGGTAATCATACATGTAAGGTAATAATGTCTGTCTCATTCTACCATCCTTCCCATCCCCACCACCCCACCCCTCCCCTCTGCATAATCCAAAGTTGCTTCGTTCTTCCCTACCCACCCCCCAGTATGGATGAGCATCTGCTTATCAGAGAAAACATTCAGCCTTTGGTTTTTTGGGATTTGCTTATTTCACTTATGATATTACCTAGGTTCATCCATTTACCTGCAAATGCCATAATGTCATTCTTCTTTAAGGCTGAGTAATATTCCATTATGTATATATTCATATATGCATATGCATAAATACATATGTATATATACATTTTCTTTATCCATTCATCCGTTGAAGGGTATCTAGGTTGGTGCCATAGTTTAGCTATCATGAATTGAGCTGCTATAAACATTGATGTGGCTCCATCACTGTAGTATGCTTATTTTAAGTCCTTTGGGTATAGGCCAAGGAGTGGGATAGCTGGGTCAAATGGTGGTTCCATTTCAAGTTTTCTAAGGAATCTCCACACTGCTTTCCAGAATGTCTGCACCAATTTGCAGTCCCACCAACAATGTATGGGTGTACCTTTTTCCCCACATCCTCGCCAACACTTGTTATTGCTTATATTCTTGATAATTGCCATTCTGACTTGAATGAGATAAAATCTTAGAGTAATTTTGATTTGCCTTTCTGTAATTGCTAGAGATGATGAATATTTTTTCATCTGTTTGTTGATCAATTGTATTTCTTATTCTGTGATGTGTATGTTCATCTCCTTAGCCCGTTTTATTGACTGGGTTATTTGGGTTTTTTTTTTCTTTTTTTTTTTTTTTTTTGGTGTTAAGTTTTTTGAGTTCTTTATATATCTTGGAGATTAGTGCTCTATCTGAGGTGTGTGTGGTAAGGATTTTCTCCCATCTGTAGGCTCTCTCTTCACATTGTTGATTGCTTCCTTTGCTGAGAAGAAACTCTTAGTTTGGGTCCTCTCCATGTACTGATTCATGATCTCACTCCTTGTGCTCTAGGAGTCGTGCTGAGGAAGTCAGGTCCTAAGCTGGCATGAGGAGATTCGGGCCTAGTTTTCCTTCTATTCTCATTCTAGTGCCCAAGTCCTTGATCCCCTTTGAGTTGATTTTCATGCAGGGTGAGAGACAGAGGTTTGATTTCATTTAGTTACATATGGATTTCCAGTTTTCCCAGCACCATTTGTTGACGAGGCTATCTTTTCTTCAATGTATGTCTTTGGCACCGTATTTATGTGGGTTTGTCTCTGTGTCCTGTATTCTGTACCATTGGTCTACCTGTCTATTTTGGTGCCAATATCATGCCATTTTTGTTACTATTGCTCTGTAATATATTTTAAGGTCTGGTACCATGATGCCTCCTGCTTCACTCTACTTGTTAAGGATTGCTTTGGCTATTCTGGGTCTCTTATTTTTCCAAATGAATTTCATGATTGCTTTTTCTAGTTCCATCAAGAATGCTTTGGGATTTTCATAGGAATTGCATCAAATCTGTATAACATTTTTGGTAGTATGGCCATTTTGACAATATTAATTCTGCCTATCCAAGAACATGATAGATCTTTCCATCTTCTAAGGTCTTCTTTGATTTCTTTCTTTAGTGTTCTGTAGTTTTCATTGTAGAGGTCTTTCGCCTCTATTGTTAGATTGATTCCCAAGTATTTTATTTTATTTTTTGAGGCTATTGTGAATGGGGTAGTTTTCCTTATTTCTCTTGCAGTGGATTCATTGCTTATGTATAGAAATGCATTTGATTTATGGGCATTGATTTTATATCCTGCTACTTCGCTGAATTCGTTTATTAGTTCTAGAAGTTTTCTGGTGGAATTTTTTGGGTCCTCTAAAGTTAGAATCATGTTGTTGGCAAATAGTTATAGTTTGAGTTCTTCTTTTCCTATTGGCATCCCTTTGATTTCTTTCATCTGTCTGATTGCTCTGGCTAGAGTTTCAAGGACTATGTTGAATAAGTGGTGAAAGAGCACGTCTCTGTCTTGTTCCAGTTTTTAGAGAGAATGCTTTCAATTTTTCTCCATGTAGAGTGATATTGACCTTGGACTTAGTATAGATAACTTTTCCAATGTTGAGGTATGTTCCTGCTATCCCTAGTTTTTCTAGTGTTCTTAACATGAAGAGGTGCTGTATTTTGTCAAATGCTAGTTCTGCCACTAGTGAGAAAATCATTTGATTCTTTAAGTCTATTGAAGTGATGTATTATGTTTATTGATTTCCATATGTTGAACTAACCTTGCATCCCTGGGATGAACCCTACTTGATCACAGTGCACTATCTTTTTAATATGTTTTCGTATGCAATTTGCCATAATTTTATTGAGAATTTTTGTGTCTATGTTCTGCAGGGATATTGGTCTGAAGGTTTCTTTCCTTGATGTGTCTTTGTCTGGTTTTGGTATTAGGGTGATACTAGCCTCATAGAATGAGATTGGAAGGGTCTCCTTCTTTTCCATTTCATAGAATAATTTGAGGAGTATTGGTGTTAATTCTTTGAAGGTCTTGTAGAACTTAGCTGAGAATCAATCTGATCCTAGACTTTTCTTTGTTGGTAGGCTTTTGAAGGTGTCTTCTATTTCATTCCTTGAAATTGATCTGTTTAAATTGTGTAACAGCATCGTGTTTCTGGATGACAACCTTATTCACAGAGTTGTGGACATCAAAAGTTACAAAAACAAAGCTCCTTTTCTTTCCTCCGCCTGGGTCAGTCATGATTTCAATCACTTCAATTTTCCTATACTCTTCAAAATAATCTCATAGGTGATGTTCTTCAGTGTCTCCTCTAATGCCACCAACAAAGATTTTTTCCACAGGTAAGTGGCCCCTGGTCTTTGAGAATCTTCTCTTGAGACAGCTCTTTGGTTCCACAACTCTTCCACCATCTTGAATGACCTGGCATTCATGGCTGCATCCACTTCCTCCACAGTGGCATAAGTGACAAACCCAAAGCTCCTGGAGCATGTGGTGTTTGGGTCTCTCATTACCACACAGTCCGTGAGCGTTCCCCATTGCTCAAAATAGCTTCTCAGACTCTTATCAGTTGTTTCAAAGCTCAGTCCTTCCATGAATAGCTTCCACAGCTGTCTGGGCTCTTTAAAGGACTCTGATGTAGACATGACGACAGCAGGAAGAAAGACTTTAATGATGCTTTCTCAGAGGCATCCACAGGCAGAAAGGAGTAAACTAACAAATGTATCCCCAAGAAGGCTTTTTTTAAAAAGGACTTCATATCTTTGGTCAAGGGACAAAAAAAATCACCCCATTCTCTCCTAAGGAAACCCAAACACAAACAACAGAGCAGCACCAACTGTTGTTTACTCCCATTCAAAATTTTCTGTTTCATCTATTTCTCTCTTGCATTCACATCAACCCTTGCAATAGCCCTAGGATGCTGCTGTAGAATTGACCATAGCTGCTGTTGCCACCACCATGGTCAACCATGATCCCTGTTTTTACAAATGAGGATACGAGGTCTGCGTTTTGAAGTGTGCTGCCCAACACTGCATGCTGGACCCGGGAGCTGGCTTGGAGATGCCAAGGTTCTGGAGAGACTCAATCTGCTCCCAGCTGTCCCAAGAGTACCTTTGAATGTCCCTCAAACCAAAACCTAGAGCTTGGTTCCATGCAAGCCTCCTTCTTGCCTGAGCACACATGCTGGTCCATAGTGGTCAGAAAGTCAAGAGACTCTACCAACTAGAGGAAGAAGTACTGGCAGGAATCTATGGCTCACCTTCAGCCCTGTTATGGTTTGGATGTGAGGTGTCCCCCAAAAGCTCACTTGTGAGACAATGCAAGAAGGTTCAGAGGAGAAACGATTGGGTTGTAAGAGTCTCAACCCAACCAGTGATTGAATCCCCCTATAGGGATTAACCGAGTGGAAACTGAGGTGGTAGGTGCGGCTGGAGGAGGTGGGCATTGGGCATGGCTTTGGGCATATATTTGTATCTGGCAAATGGAGTCTCTGTCTACTTCCTGATCACTGTGATGTGAGCTGTTCCCTCTGCCACCTTTCCTATCATGATGCTCAGCCTCACCTCAAGGCCCAAGGAATGGAGCCGGCCTTCTATGGACTAAGACCTCTGAAACCCTGAGCCCTCGAATGAATTTTTTCTCCTCTACAACTGTACTGGTCAGATCCTTTTAGTCACAGCAGCGAAAAGCTGACTAAAGCCCTGAGGCCTCCATGCAGGGACCCAGATGCCCTCCAGTCCCACAAATTTGACAACTTTATAACCTCCCTTATACTGCGGTCTTTGCTTCACTTCCCTCCAGACATGGTGCCAGCAACACCCCAGGCCTAGTCACCCAACACCCTGAAAGCAGACCATGGGGTGTGCAAAGGCACCAGTGAGTCCTTCTAAAGCACTGCTGGGATGCACAGGGCCAGGCATAGGAGGTTTTGGTTCATTCAGTTCTGACTCTTAGCCTGATCCTGTTCTGGGAAGTCCATATGAACAAACAGGGCTCTAATCTCAAGAGGCTCACATGGTCTGGTAGAAGCTGAACACCAGGAACAGTGAGAATCCTGATCACAGGAAAGAAGTAATTTCAGAGAGGTCCTCTCTGAAGAAGGCACCAAGTGCTAAGGGAGGTCAGAGAGAGCAGAACCAATCCAGGTGTCCTTCATAAATTGAAGGACAGGCAAAAGTCAACTGACATCTTGGAATAAACCTTTACTTTACCATAGTCACCATAAGAAAGTTTATAGTGAAAATGCACATAGTATGGTGTCTGGCACATAGTAGGTGTTCAATAATAAGTGTCATGCAGAGTGTTAGGTAGCAGAAGCCAGCCTGGTTTGACTACAGCTAAATGTGTGTCTTTGAGAAAGGCTTGAGGATGAGATTGAAGAGTTGAGTTTGATTTAAATTGGAACAAGCTAAGAAGTTTGGGGTTTTATGCTGAAGAAAATGGGGAGACCTTGAAGGATTTTGAGCAAGAAAGTGACATGATCCAAATTGCTTTTTCCAAAGGTTGTTTTGCTGGGAGGAAATATTTTCAAAAGACATATCTGATGAAGAACAACAATATGAAAACGTGCAACCCAATTAAAAAGTGCATCAAAGATCTAAACAGACATCTCCCCAAAGAAAACAGACAGATGGCAAATAAGCTTGTAAATTGTTGTGCGCATCATATGCTATTAGGGGATTGCAAATTAAAAATAACAAGGACCAGACACAGTGATGCACATCTGTAGTCCCAGTTACTTGGGAGACTGAGGCAGGAGGATGGAATGTTGGAGGCCAGCCTGGGCAACTTGGTGAGACCCTGTCTCAAAATAAAAGAAAAAGGGCTGAAGATGTAGCTTAGTGGTAGAGCGTTTGCTTCGCAAGTGCAAGACCCTGGGTCCAACACCCACTACGGCACAAAATAAAACAAACAAAGCAAGACAAAAAATAATGAAATGTGATTGCATGTTTTAGAATGGCCAAAATCTAAAATTCTGACAATGACAAATGTGGGCAATGATTTGGAGACTCTCTCATTGGATACTGCTGATTTCACAAAATGGTACAGTCATTTTGAAGACAATTTGGCAGTTTCTTCCAAAACTAAATATACACTCAATGTGATCCAGCAATTGTACTTCCTGGAATTTTTCTGAATGAGTTGGAAACATGTTCTCACAAAAACTTATACACAGATATTTATTGAAGCTTTGTTCATAATTGTTCAAACCTGAAAATGACCAAGATATTCTTTAGTAGGTGAGTGGATAAATGGTAGTACATTCAGACAAAGGTATATAGGGGCATATACATACACATGCTTGCTTGTGTGCACACACACGCACAGACCATCCAGGAAGACACGGGGAAATCATAAATGTGTATTACTAAGTGAAATAAACCAATGTAAAAAAGTCTACACACTATATGATTCCAACTATATGACATTCTAAAAGGCAAACTATGGACACAGGATCAGTGGTTGCCAAGGGTTAGGAGAGAGGGAGGATGAATAGGCAGAGCACAGGGGATTTTTTAGGACAGAGAAACTACTGTTTGATACAATGGCGGATACATGTCATTATACATTTTTCTAAACTCATTGAGTGTTTAAGAGTGAACCCTAGGATAAACAATGTACCAATACAGGCTCAAAAATTATAACAATTGTACCACTCTAATGGTTGATAATGGCGAAGGTTATGCAGGCAGGCAGGAAGGAAGCAGATGAGAAATCTGTGACTGTCCTCTCAATTTTGCTGTGAACATAAAACTGTTCTATAACACAGCCTATTAAGAAAAGAGCTTACCATCGTTTTGGCCATAGTACAGAGACAGGAGTAAATTTGGAGGTGAGAAGGTAAATGGCAGAGCAAGAATGGAGGCTGGGAAACCATTTGTGGGTCTAGCACCAGAGTCCAGCTGTGAAATCACAAGGGTCTCAGCCCTAATGGGCAGGGAGATGAGCCAATGGAACCAGCACAGGGGCTGGCTGTGTGGCTTGGCACACTCCCTCATTGTTGGGGCTGTTGAAGGAGTCGTTGGTGTGTACTGCACTTGAATGGTTCTCAGGCATCAGGAAGGATCTCTGGGGGTGGGTAAGGACAGCAGATTGTCCAGAAGTTAATCAATAGCTACCCCTGGTAATTTTTTTTTTTTTTAATGTCTTGCCTAGGCCTTCATTCCTAAGGCAAGGTTCTCTCAACTGCACCCTGTGGGTTGAGAAGGACTCAAGATATCTGGACCAGGCCTCCTCATGAGCATGGAGCCTTTCAGAGTGCTTCTGACTGACCAGCACTAGACATCCTTGCACACCTCGCACCATCTCCCCGTCGGGTAGGTTTTACTGTGCCTATATTCAGGGTGAAAAAACAGAGGCTCCGAGAGATTAAGCCATATACATCGTAAAATGGGAATTGGAGTTCAGGTCTTGATTCCCTACCCAGAGTCACAACTCTGCCCGAGTTCAGTGAGATGGAAAAGCAAAAGCCTGTAAGACCTTAAGAACAGGGATGTTAGGGTTTAAAAGAAAAACAGTATCTATTGCTTTAAAAAAAAAATACAAAGTTATATTCTTTATTTTAATTTTTTAAATAATTTCAAAGTTATAGAAAAATTATAAGAAAAGTGAAAATAATTACCATATACTTTTCACCCAGACTCATCAATTGTTAAGTCTTCTACATGTATTTCACATATTGCCTTTAAATTCATGAGTTTAGACCATTTCTATTTAGTGTGATTATTGACATGTTGGATTTAAATCCAATCACTTTACTATTTTAAACCTATCATCTTCATATTTCTACATGTTAGATTGACATTTTGTTTTCCTTTTCCTCTTTTTTCCTCCTTTTGAACAAATTGATTATAATTTAATCTCCTTCATTGGCATATTAGCTGTAACTAGTTTTTTAATGTTAGCTTAGGTTTCTGGTGCATACCTCTAACTCAAATAATGTTATGCTTTGCTTATAACAACCCGGCAGGAGTATTCTTCCATTTCTCCTCTCTCAATCTTTGTGCTATTGTTATAAAAATTTTACTTCTTCATATGGTGTTCATTGCCCAATATTTTATTATCTTTGCTTTAAATGGCAGTTATCTCTTTTTTCCCCATTTACAAATGCCATCATTAATTTATTCAACAAACATTTAACAAGTGCCTATTATGTACTCAGAGAAGCACCACTGTTACCTGAGCTTTTAAACAATCAGAGGTGGGCTCCGAGTTTACAGATAGCAAATACAATTGAGAGAAAGCCTGTGAGAGAAAGAAGGCATTTCGTGTCTTAATTTTCATCATGAAAACAGAAGGTACAGTGAATGTGAGAAAAATCTTTGGGAGGGACATTTTACTTTTCTAAGCAATTATCTTTTTAAAATAATCTTGTAGAAGAACTTAAATGACGGGAGAAGACCTTAGGCACACACTCATGTAGTTACTGTTCCTGGTGCTTTCTATTCCTTTCTGGGGATCCAGGTGACATTGATGTCATTCCCCTCTGCCCAAAGCCCATATTTCCTTCAATATTTCTTATAATGTAGATCTTCTGCTGCTGAGTTCTTCCAACTTTTATATATCTGAAGGAATCTTATTTTCCCCTTTATTGTTAAGTGATAGTTTGTCTAGGTATAGGGAAGTTGGTTTTACTTTTCAGAACTTGAAAAATATTGCTCCAGTCTTTTAACTTGCATCATTTCAATGTGAAGTCTGCTATAATTCTATACTTTGTTCCATTGCACACGATATGTCTTTTTTTCTTAAGCTGCTTACGAACTTTCTTTTTTCCTCAAAATACTTGAAGCTTGTTACTATAGAAAAGAGATGTATTTGGCTTACAATTCTGATGGCTGGAAAGTCCAATAGCACAGTGCCATTACCTGGCAAGGGGCCCGGGATTACATCACAGCGTGGCCCAGGAGCAGAAAGGGAGAAGGCTACCTGCAGCAACTGCTGTGTGTGGTAGGGGCAAGGAAGCGTGAGAACGGGGAGGAGCCAGGCTCACTCTTTCAGAACCACCTGCTCTTGTGGGCACTAACCTGGTCCTATGAGAACCATTCATTCTTCCCAAGTGTGGTGCCCTCAGAATCCAATCATCTCTTAAAAGCCCCACCACCTCTTCAAGGTCCACCACCTTTAAATACCAACATACTGGGGACCAAGCATCCAACACATGAACCGTTGAGCGACCAACTATATATAAACTGTAGCAACTGCTTTTAAGCAATTTGATTAAGATAATGCCTTATGGTACTTTTTTTCGTGTTTCTTGTGCTTGAGGGCTTATTGACCATCATGGATCCAAGAGTATATATATTTTTTATCAAACTTGGAAAAACTTTAGCCATGATTTCTTTAATGTCATCCTGTATACCCCTTTCTCCCGTGACTCCTTGAAGACTACCTGAAGTTTTCCCACAGATCACTGATGATCTGTTGCTTTGCCCCCAGGCTTTTTTTTTTTTTTTTTTTTTTTTTTCTCTTTTCATCTCTTTGAGTTTTATTCTGGCTTTCATTTTATGTATCTGTCCTCAAATTTCATACATCTCTCCTCTCTAGTTGCCCATCTACTGTTCATCCCATCTGTTATGCTTTCATCTCTGATCCAGAATGATGAGGACGGGGGTGGTGGGTGGAGAACCGACACCTGCAGCTGGGGCAATCAGAGAGGCCTTCATGGAAGAAGTGGCATTTAAGGTGGCATTTAAATGGAGAGAGTGAATGCATTTCAGGAAGAAACGATTGTAGCTCGACAAAGGAGAGGGCACCACTGGCACAGGGACCAGCAGAAGCCAAGCACAGAGTGTGGACACTGGCAGCCTGGAGGATGGTGCAGGGGCACCGACTGGGTTGCAGGTCAGTGGGGGAAGTTCTGAATGTCAGGGTCCATCTTCTGCAATTTTAGAGGAAAAAACATAAGTAAGAGATTGGAATAGAAATCCCATCATAAAGCTGAAAACCAAACAGAATCAAGACTAGAATTCCTGGTGGAGGTGGCTTACAAATTCCTTGCATTGAAGTCACTTTCTCTGCTTGGTAATCAACCTTAAGATCTGAAATAAGACCTCTGAACAATGCTTCTCCATTGTTCTGGTATATGTGATCTCTAAGGTTGCTTTCTGCTCAATGTGCATAACTCCACAAAACAAAACACCTTGTTTTAGTAGCATTTGGGTGTCCCCGATTTTTTTTTTTTTTTTTTTTTTTTTTTTGAGCAGGAGAGTGGCATGCCTGTTAAGTAAATGAATATTTGAGCATTTATGAATGAGTCAGGTAAATGGGTTCCCATCGTGATGGTTTTAGTGGGACTTAGAGAGGAGGCACTGTATGCATAGATGTGTGTACTGTTACAATTCACTGAAGAAATAGGATACGGAGAGAAGTAGCATGAAGAAGACATTTTTTTGGGAGGTTGGGGAGTACTGAGGATTGAACTCAGGGGCACTCAACCACTGAGCTACATCCCCAGCTCTTTTTTGTATTTTATTTAGAGACAGGGTCTCACTGAGTTGCTTAGTGCCTTGCTTTTGCTGAGGCTGGGTTTGAACTCAGCCTCCCGAGCCTATGGGATTACAGGCATGTGCTACCACGCCCGGCAAGAAGACATTTTTGAAAAGTTATTTTACAATTAAAAAAACAAATAATGATGACTTCATCCCAGTGGGAAATCCGCTGGGGCCGTGATTAACAATCCACCTGGCTCTTGTAAGTGCTATGATGTGGTGTCTGGTAGTAAGAATGGCAGCTGACTTTGGCTTAAGTTTTTACTGTGTCACTAAAAAGATTGTATAACCTGTGTGAGTCTTGTTTTTTTGCATGTGAAAACATGGTGAGAATAATGACAAAATCTTAGATTTGTGGTAAGAGTGCAAAATAATCGCATGTGATTAAAGATTTGAGTTTCATCACTGTTCCATCTGGTTTTTTAGTAGAAATTGACAAATGGATTACAACATCTATACAGCAATACAAAGGAAGGAGAAAGTCTAAACAAGTTTACCAAAGAACTGAAAACATTTACACTTCCTAATATCAGAACTTATTAGAAAGCTAGAGGAATCAGGAAAGTGTGATTTGGCATAAAGACAGGCGAACTGATAAATTAAACAGAGTAAAGTATAGAAATCAATTCACACATACACAGGCACCTTATCTTTGACAAAAGTGCAAAATAGATGGTTTTTCCACAAGTTGTGTTGAAACAGTTGGACAGCCATATGCAAAAAACAAATTGAAGCACAACAAAATCTTTGTTCATCATGACATTTAAAGTAATCCCCTCTTTTTTTGTGGTTTTACTTTCTGCAGTTTTTAGGTGCCCACAGTGAAATGTGGTCTGAAAATATTAAATGTAAAATTCCAGAAATAATTCATAATTTCTAAATTATATATTATTCCAAGTAGTATGATGAAACCTCTTGCCATCCTGGCCATTCCTAGGACAGGAATCTTCCTTTTCCAGCGTGTCTGCACTGTATACCCTACCCACCTGTTAATCACTCGGTAGCCGTTTGGACTATCAGATCCGCTGTTATGGTATTGCAGTGCCTGTGTTCAAGTAACCCTTAAGTAACAGCCTAACACTATGTCTTAACACCTGTCAATCACCTCAGTTCATCTCGTCACATAGGCACTGTATCATCTGACATTATCATAAGAAGGGTGAATACAGTATAAGATATTTTGAGAAGAACAGAGAGACCATAGAATGTTCATTGTAGTATGTCATTATAATTTTTCTATTTTATTATTGTTAATCTCTACTGTGCCTAATTTATGAATGAAATTTTATCACGATTGTATATGTCAAGGAAAAAAAAAATACATAGGGTTCAGTACCATTCAAGGTTTCAGCATCCCCTAGGGTCTTAGAATGTATAAGGAGTAACTACTGTACATAAATTACCATGATATGGGTCATATACTTGAATGTAAAAACTATAGTTACTAAAGTTATCGAAGAAAACAGGGAAAATACTTCGCAACCTTACATTAGGCAAACATTTCCTAGATATGACAATTAAAGAACCATACGAACAAATTGATAAAATGGATGTCAGCAAAATTAAAAACTTCTGCTTTTCAAAGGACACTTAGGAGAATTAATAGGCAAGTCACAGACTGGGAGAAAACATGTGCAAATCATATATCAGGCTAAGGGAGGGTTTTATATATTCAAAAATATACAAAAACTCTCAAAACTCAATCACAGAACCAAACAACCCAATTAAAAACATGGACAATAGACTTAAAATGACATTTCACCAAAGAAGATACCCCAAGGCAGGAAAGCACCTGGGAAGACGATACAGCACACTATACACCTATTAGATTGGCTGTGATGACCACACAGAGTATTGACAAGACTCGGTGTAGTGAATTCCTTCTTCACACAGGGAGGATGGAAATGTAAAATGACATACCTGTTTTGTAAAACAGTTGGCAATCTCTTAAAATGTTAAATTCACAGCTCTCATAAATGTTGCAGCTATTCCATTCCTAGGTCTTTCCCACCAGGAAGAAAAGCCTGTGTCTATACAAAGATTTGTACACAAATGATCATAGTCGCTTTAATTGTAATAGCTCCAAACTGGACATAATCCAAGTGTCCACCGACAGGAAAAGAGATAAATAAACTGCAGTTTCCAATCATGCCACAGACATTACCTGGCAGTCAAAGGAAATGTACCACTGACACACACAACAGCGTGGGTGAATCTGAATGATTAAACTGGTGAAAGGAGCTGCATTTAAAAACATAATAAAAAGTTCTTACTGTATGATTCTAGGCACCATGCATTTTAGGAATTGCAAACTAATACACAGTGACAGCAGATCTTTGGTTGTCTGGATACAGGAGGAAGGTATTATAAAAGCCCACAGGAGAATGTTTGGGTTGGTGGATGTTTATTACATGGATAGTGATGATGGTTTCACATAGGCACAATTGAATGCCAGTTGTACTTCAATGAAGGAAAAAAAAGATGGGATTCTATGTCGCACAGGTATGGATTCACTTCCTACCTTTAAATCTCAGCTTCACCGCGGGAAAACTGTATGACATTAGGCTCGTCGCTCAACCTTTCTGAATCCCAGCATCCCCATTTATAAAATGAGGTTGATAATATTTCTACCTTCCTTATAAGACTATTATGAACATAGACTGAAGTAACGCAGGTAAGGAGCTTGGGACAAAACAGGTGCCTAATTAACAGTAATTATAGTTGAAGTGCTTCCTATAACATCCGGCGTTAGGTAATTGCTCAGTAAAATCTCACCCTTCTCCACCCTTACCTTCTCCCATTGAACTTTCTGTATTTGATCATATAAGTCTTGGCACTCTAAAAAAGAGGGGTCACTAGCTACACCAGACAGAAGACGTCAGCTTCTGAGCAGGACAGTTCAGCTGGATGTACTCCCATCTTGTCCTCATGTGGTGTGGCTGATGTTGGCAGTGTTCTCTCAGAATAGTGACCTGGCCTAAGAGGAGCCTGGCACAGCAGAGTCCCAAGCCCTCCCTTTCTCCTGGGCTCTTATGGAACTTTCCAGGTCTACAAGTGTTGGGCAGCAGGGCAGTGTGTGAGCTCAGGTCTCCTTCCAAGATGATACTGGCACTTTATAAGAGGGGGCCCCTTATTATCCAAGAGGTTTCTTTGGTCACAAAGCCTTTGCTGAAGTCTCCCCATCCCTGTAACAAAACTAGGACTAGAACTTTCATGAAAGAACAAGGCCTGCTCTGTGTGGCCACAGCAGCTGAAACTTTAGCAGCAGTGGCTGGGACAGCAGCCCCACCACTAACTCATCCTGCCAACAAAGACGTTCCCCTCTGAGTTCATCTCTCCCTTCCTCTGAGTTCCTTGACAAAGGACTGGAGACAGGAGGGGTAGAGCTGGAGGCTGGGGGTAATGGCTGGGTAGTGAGCAGTTTTCAGATGCATTCACCATAAAAGGAGCTTGTTTACCTTTTTTTGGAAAGTTTGCTCCTGTGCCTAGTGGCAGGTGACTATGCTGGTTTTAAGTGGCAGATCTGGCCCACAAATAAGGCTTAAGGAGAAGTAGGTTTAGCTTTGAAGGCCACATCTCTTCAACAGGATGCCTGTAAGCACTGTCTGCAGTCAGGGTTTTCAGAAATTCTAGAAGGAAGGGGGCACACATCCCCCTGGGTTTCCCAAACATATTGCCACTCGGAAGCCTCCATATATTCAACAGATATTTAAAGTTGTAGAGCGTGGGCAAGGTTTGGGGAACAGAAAGGTGAGCACAGCACACTACAAGGAACTCACAGTATCACGATTTGGGTCCATCATATCTTGTTTGACACTGGGCAAGTTACTGAACTTTTTTGAGCTTCAGTTCCTACCTCTGAAAAATGGGATTATAACCTGTTACTCAAAGGATCCACCATAAGATGAAGTGGAATGAAATGAGACAATGTGTTATATCACAGGGTCCAACACAGAGTAGACATCCCACGAACTTGGCCTTGACTATCAGTAATGAGCAGGATTATAAGCCAGGCTGACTTCGTGTTCTCGCTGGATTTGTGTTAGGTGATGAGAGCAAAGGCAAAGTCGGGAGACCTCTGAGAGCTGTACCCTTCCTGGGAGAGGGATTGACTCAGGGCCTGCATGATCCAAAATTTAGCTCCTTTTCAAACACCTTTCACTAAGTGGTTTTTTTTTTTTTTTTTTTTTTCTTTTCCTTTATTAAGACCCTGTATAAATCTGTGTTACTCTTATTCACTCAACACTCACAGTCCTGAGCATGTTCTATGGGGCCAGAAGCTGGGGATGAGTGTCACTCTGAGGCCTGCCCCAAGCAATGCACGGTGCTGAGGGACAAGTGTCAGGCAGCTATAAGCATGTACCCATGGGGCACCACAGGCCAAGAAGAGGCACCTGAGCAGACTACATGGCTCACCACACCCACGCAGTTCCCTGAAGAGGTTCCTTCCCACAGTGTGGCTCTTCCTCTGCCCTCCCCTGCCCCACTCTGGCCTAGTGGCTCAAGGCAACAACCTACTATGGTTACCTATGCAAGGGTTGCTCTGCCTCTGGCGTCTCCCTTCCCAGTTCAATATGAGCAAAACACTGCCCGCACTCAAAGAGCTCCAACACTTCTCTGCTGTGCTGGAAACTTCACTCCACTACTTCACAGAGCATCCTCTCCAGTACAGCCCAACCTTCACGTGCAAGCTGACCTGGAGGCCTTGCCTGCAGCTCCGCTCACCATTTCATGCACCATCTTCTTCTCCAGTGTCTTTTCCACCTCTCCTGCAGAGTCCCATCCCACTTTTGGCACCAGGAAGACCAAAATTACACACACACACACACACACACACACACACACGCATGTATTTTAGCATATCAGTCTTATTCTGTTAATTGTCATATCAGTGTCTAATTATTGACAGCAATGGCTTAAGAAAGAATACATCACAGCCCAGGGGCACATGCTGTACAACCATTCATTTTTAAAATGGAAAACACTAGATTATTTCTGATGTGTGTGATTCCTCATGGATCTGAAATTTAAAAATGAATAAGTAAGAGACTTTTCTTGCTCCTGCTCTATACCAACCAAGTACTTGTGATGAATTCTCTTTACAACTACAAAATGAAAATAACATAAATATAAAAGGCAAATGAACCCATTTTCTGCAGCAGAAGCCTCGGTCTCTTACTGCCTGACATGGATTCCCCTGATGCTGGTACACAACTCAGCCCCTGGAGGAGTGAGAGCAGCTAGGTGCAGTCGGGAGGAGCTGCAGCGCAGAGCCCGACCCCTCCTCTCTTGATGTGAAGAGCAAAGTCATTCTGAGCACCAGGGACCATCCTCATGGGACATCCACAGCCCCACAAAGCCCTGGAAGGAGCTATTGAGATTTAATTGTGCAAACCCACGTGGCTGATGGGAAGGACACAGGAGGGGTCCTATGGGGCTTCTTTTCCTTTCTTCCCTTTCTTTTCTCTTTTTTATTTCTTTCCCCCTGACTGATGGAATAAAAAGAAATGATGCTTCTGCCTGCTGCAGCCTGGGGACTTTCTTAGGGTTCTCTGTGTAGTGTTATTTGAAAAAAGACAAAACCCCGAAACAAAACACAGTTGTATTAACACAAAAGTCCAGCTCCATGGTTGAAATCTCCCTTTCCATTCCCAGGGACGGGTTTCCCAAATGAACCCTGGCTTGTCTGTTCAGACAATGGGGTCCCCAGGGAGCTACACGTGATCAGACCAGCGAGTGAGGGGCTAGTGGGTCAGCAGCCTGGTCTCTGTGACCTCCCCGGCTCTGTGAATGGGGGAGGTGAGCTTTCTATCTTCAGTCTGCGTCTCCTGTGATCAGATGTGATGCCAAATGCCCAATGCACGAGGCATGGGGCATGTGAGTCACCAGACCCTGATGTCACTTCCTGAGTGCTTGTCTTCTCTGCATCCGCATGATCCTGCTGCCCTGGCACCCAGCACAGGGCGCAAGAGCATGTTTGCTGAACAGTATGTGCAGGTGTGTGTACATGCTTGCCTGTGTGTGTGTCTTCTCGTGTGTTTTTAAAAGTTTTTAGGGTTCTTTTTTAAAAAATAACATTCCTTAGTTACTGGAATCTGGAAAACAGGTAGAACCTAGCACCGAGACCTGAAATAGGTACTTTCAGACCTGGAGGAATCTCTGGGGTGCTCCAGGCCAAAGCTGTGGCAGAATCACAGGGAACTGTATGGGAACCCTTGTGTAAGTATCATGTCATCGGGTAACTGAGTGCAGGTGCTGCGGCTCATGGCACACGTCTAAAGTTGCTGCAGAAAAATGGAGTACTTTCTTGCTTTTGATGCTGCGGAGCCCTCTGTAAACAGAAGCCTCCCTCTTGAATAGAATTTCAGATATGTGCCCCTAGAGCTGCTACATGTGGGGACGCCGGACATCAAGGTGTGAGGTTTACAGAGTTACAGAGCAGCGGAGTAGAGGAAATGCAAAGTCCTTTGCTCCATAGGTGGAGAAAGTGAGGCCTGGAAGAAACATTTACTTAGAAGAATGGATTGTAAACCTTGCTTCCTTTGTATTCCTAGCAGAGGAGGAGACAACCTTGTGAAAGATTCCCCTCCCCCACTTCAAATGCTTAGGTTGTGTTATGGTTTGGATGTGGGGTGTCCCCCAAAAGCTCAAGTGTAAGATAATTCAAGAAGGTTTGGAGGAAAAAATGATTGGGTTATAAGCGTCTTAACCCACTCAGTGGTAATTGAAGGTTGGAGTAGGTGGATCACTGGGGTCATGCCTTTGGGGTATATATTTGGTGAACACTCTGCTTCCTGATCGTCATGTGAACTGCTTTCCTCCACCACAATCTTCTGCCATGATGTTCAGCCTCACCTTGAGCCCCAAGGAATGGAGCTTGCTCTCTATGGACTGAGACCCCTGAAATCGTGAGCCCCCAATGAGCTCTTCCTGCTGGGAATTGTTCTGGTCAGATCTTTTAGTCACAGAAGTGAAGAAGCTGACTAAAACAGGTTGTTTACTGCATAATATTCTAAGTTATCAAATTTGGCTTGAAAGGGAAACGCTTTTCCCATTCTCAGGTTTGCCCTGGGCTGTGGCCACTTGAGAAATCCTCCACAGATTCAGATCCCATTGGGTGGGTCCCACCAGCTGCAGCATAGGACAGTGCCCTCAGTGGTGCCTCCCTAAACAATGGTGCCTCCCAGGCTTAGGTTACATCCCCCAGGACCTTCTGTCCACCAGGCACCTGGCACCTACCATCATGGTATTAGGATAGAGACTCCAGAGTAGAATCCAACTTAGCAGGGAGGTGATGCTCAGGTAGCCTCAGCTCTCTCTTAGATGCTGAGGGCCCAGACCTTTGGGACAATATTTAGCACAACAGGGATTGACTCGATTATCTGCTCTGTCTCTCTTTTCCCCTTCTCTGTCTCTTGCAAGTGATGCTGTCCTCTGAAGTCTCTGTGCAGGTGCTGTCCCACCACCTGGCCACCTTGATCAGGTTGCATTCTGTGCTTCTTCAAAGCATGACTGAAGGGCTCCTGCTTCCACCATGGAACTGTGTGATGAGGTGCTTTCTCCCTCCTTGCCCCACTTCCCTCATCTGTAAAATGGGGATTCAATGGCTCTACCATATGGGTTTGTTGTAAGATCAAATAACAGAATGACTGGTGCTTTGCATGGTTGTTTGGCCCAGATTCATAGACTTGTAGGGGCCCACAGAAACCTCCTTAGCAGGAGCAATGTCAGCCGACAAGGCATGCTTTCTCCTCATGCTAATGCAGTGGTTACACAATACTAGTGCAAACCTCCCCAGGTATAGTGGTTGAGAGGGAATCTGATTCCCTCTGTGGCTGAGAAGGGAGCAGGTGTAGTGGGTGTCTGTAGGCTATCATCCCAGGGTGACAAGAAGTGCTCAAATAATTGGAATGTTCTAAAAGAGAATTCTCGAGATTGCCCAATGTGCATGCACCATGTTTGATATAAGAGATGCCTGGCCAGCTCTTGAGAATTTAGGCAAATTTTTAAATGACAGATTTTAGAATCTCCACCAATTCTATATCCTGGGTGTCATTAAAAAAATGAACTAAACTATTTTTATAACTTTTTTTTTTTTTGAGGTACTGGAGATTGAATCCAAGACCTCAAGTGTGCTAGGCAGTGTTCTTCCCCTGAGCTGTTACACCCTCAGTCCCTAAACCAGTTTTTGAGGCCAGTGAGTTTCCTCTCATCAAGCTCCTGGGCTGATCTTACCTGAGAGTAAGATAGCAGGAAGCTAGAAACCTCTCCACCTAAACCCTCTCCACTGCCCATAGGTCTGTCCTGCTACCTTAAAAAGCCACCATGAGAAGGCAATTCCTCTAGTCCCTCTTGGGAACCAATCAGCCAGAAAGAGAGGTCAATATGTATGACTAGTCACTGAGCTATCTCAGGGCTGAGCTGGGCAATTTTAATTTTAATGAGTATATTATTCTGCAGCTTGATCTTTTTCATTTAATAAATCTTGTATGTCTTTCATTTCAGGCTTGCCATGTGGACTTTTTAGATGCTACATAGAGAAGGAAGAACCACCCCATAATCAGAGTTGTTTGACAGCAGTCTAGCAAACTAGGAAGAAAGTGAGCTTTCTATCACTAGAAGTGGCCAAGCAGATAGCAGCTATAGGTTAGAGATGGCAAGGATTCCTACATTGAGTAAGAAGGTTCTACTAATATAAGCCGATCTCAAAAAACCAAAGGAAGAATGATCTCGCTGATAAGCGGATGATGACACATAACGGGGGTGGAAGGGGGGGTCAAGAATGGAAGAAGGAGGGACTGTATAGAGGGAAAAGAGGCGTGGGAGGGGTGGGGGGGAAGGGAAAAAACAACAGAATGAATCAAATAACATTACCCTATGTAAATGTATGATTACACAAATGGTATGCCTTTACTCCATGTACAGAGAAACAACATGTATCCCATTTGTTTACAATAAAAATTAAAAAAGAAGAACTCTTAATTGGCCTTTACTGAACAATTATTATGTCCCAAGCATAATTCCAAATAGGTTATCTCTTATGACACTCACAGAACTAACTCCATGAAATAGACATCATTTTTGTTCCCATTAGTGCACAGGAGAAAATAAAGTCTCTGGGAAGTTCAGAAACAGGTACAAAGCCTGGAATCAAACTTCTAGGGTCCAGGCTCTTGATCTTCATGCTAACACCCACCCTCACAAGGAGATCCCCAAGCAGACACCCTTCCCTTTCTGGGGTTCAAGGAAGCCCCATTGCCAAGGTGGCTGCCATTGGTGTTCTATTAGGCTGGATCTGAGTGACTGGTACCTGCCTTTGCTTAACCAGAGAGTAAGACCAGTGAAAGATGCCCAACTTTGAGGGAAGCCATCTTGGAGGAAGAAGACGGTAAGAATGTCTCCTCCAGGGCATGGTTATCCTTGAGGGGGCAGGAGGCCCCCTTCACAGCACAGCGGGTATGCTCACCAGCTGACATCGAGGTCCCAGTACCAGGGACAACAGAGATGCCCAAGTCTTTCATGCTTCTCCAGGGGCTGCACCAGCCAGACCATGGATATTTTGATCTGCTATTCTTCTGATCTGTGTGTACATGACCTAGCCTTGGGCCTGGAAGAAGATGAAACCATTCAGGGCCTGGCATATCTTGTCCCGGCAACTAACTTCCTGGAAGCCAGCCAGTGACAGGATGCTTGACCCATGCAGAACTCACTCCTGGAAAATCAGAATGTCTCAGTCACTCCCCAGAAAACTGCTGGGTGGATTTCCAACAGACGCCCTTCACAGAAAGGGTAGAAAAGTAGGAAAAAATTTTCCTGGGCACAGGTTCCTTAGGCAAACAATAGTTCTACAATCTTTCATTTACTGAATGTCTGCTCTAAGCCAAGAACTTGACAAAATATGACTTCTACTGTTGTTTTTGATGCTGCTACCACTCAAACCAGCTAACATGGATGGAGCACCTATGTCATAGGAAGTACTGGGAATGGGCCAGCGAAGCAGTTAAATGCTAGATGGCCCGAGTCCAGATACTGGTTGTCCACTTTCTGACTGTGACCTTGGGCAAATTATTGAAACTTTCTGTATCATACTTGTTTTCACCCATAAAATAGAAATAAGAAGACTATGTTGTTTGGAGATTAAATGAGATAAGACATAGAAAGCATAGTATCTAGCACTAAGTATATATTATCTTCTATTTTTATTAGCATCTCATTTATTATTAGCAAAAAAATTGACTTGGCCAGTATTACTGTTATCACTCCCTATTTTATAGATGAAAAAAGTAAAGTGCAGAGGGTTCCAGTAAATTTAAATTTCCCAAAATTAAATAGCTAATAAATAGCAGTGACAGAATTTAAACCCAGCTTTTTCATGCTCCAAAACACTCATTCTTACCTGTCAACTAAACTGCCTCCGGGGACTCCTGGAGCGTAACGTAAACATTCAGGAGTTCTTGACATTGTTTCTAGTCATTGATATTATGCTGAAATGTTAGATATTCCCACTGATAGGAATAGGCTGCACATCTGGAAGAATTGCTTAAAGTGATAGAAAGGCTGGGGACCTTCCACAAGGAATTCAAATAACAAATCTTGTAAATGGTGGCAAGTGAGAATCCAAATGGAGTATGTTGCTGAGGAGACCCCAGGGCAGGCCAGGAGACTAACATGCCCTTTCTTGGTCTGCCACTAGAAGAAGTTATCAGCTGTCTCTGGAGTGTTTGTGAGGTTGAGATTCAATACCCTTCAAAAGGCTTCATGAGTCAATGAATATCTTCATTCAGTCAGTCACTCACCATTTTATTGACCACCTACTTTGTACCAAGAACCGTTTTAGGAGCTGGAAATGCAAAGCTAAGAGCAATATGCTTGTGGTCCTTGCCTTCACAGAGCTTGGAGGGGGAAGAGAGAAGCAAATCAATAAGGACCACAAAGTGAAGGTTGCTCAGAGAGCACAGGGCAGTAGTTTCTCAAGGAAGGCTCCTGACCCAGTTCAAGGGCCAGGTGAGTTTTCCTGGAAGAGAAACATTTCTTCTGAGAACCAAAGATTAAGTAGGAGTTTAGGCAATGGGGGCACTAGAAAGAGATTTCTGAGAGGAGGGTACAGATTTGTGGTCTGTGAACCTGGTATATTTGATGAAGCAAGTGAAGTTTAGTGTGACTGGGTCTCACAGGCACAGGGGGAGAAACTGGCCAGAGAAGAGGCCAAAGGCAGGTAGGGCCCTGACTTCATGCCAGACTCTGTTACCCTGTTAAGAATGCTGATTTTTATCTTTAAATGGTTCAGAGGAGCCCCAAGGGTTTTAGGCTGACTTGTAATTTAGAAATATCACCCTGGCTCCATGGGGAGGCTGAATCAGAGACAGTAAGTAGCTATTGCCACAGACTCTGCAAGAGATAGCCCTGCACCTGGTGAGGAGGCAGGCCCTGGAGAAAGCAGATAAGAGGTGAGGGCCACTGAGGTGGTAGAATGGGAAAGTCTTGGTCTCTGGTGCCTCGAGGGCATCCAGGAAGACTGCACCAGAGGAACTGGGCAGCCCCTGGGATCTGACCTCCAGCTCGGCCTCCCTGGGCCCTGAGCAAGGCCTTCTTTTCGAAATTTACCCTGAACACGTACTCTTGGGTGACCTTGGCTCTCTCCATGGCATCGAATCCCCCTCTCTGTGCTCACAGCTCAGGCCCTGACCTTTTGTCATCCTAAACTTCATTTGCATCCATCTAGTCACCAACTGGTCATCACATGCTAGCCAGCTCTGAGTCACAATCTTCTTTTATTGGTACCGGGTACTGAACTCAGGGGCAGTCAGCCACTGAGTCACATCCCCAGCCCTGTTTTGTTTCTGAGGCTGGCTTTGAACTCCCGATCCTCCTGCCTCAGCCTCCCCAGTCCCTGTGATTCCAGGCATGCACCATCGTGCCTGACTGAGCCACCTCTCGATGTGCTAAGAAGGACGCTTCTGTCTCTTCCACCTCTCCGCTTCCTTTCCGGACCATCATTTCGGTAAACAGCACCACTCTCCACCGGCCTGCTTTCAAACATGGGCGGCCCACAGCCATGGAGAGCAGCGTGGCCCCTGCAGCATGACCGTGCACCTCTGCAACTCTGGGTTTGGCTTGGCAGGCAGTGGTGAGGGGCTGGAGGGAGAGAGCAATTATCGGCCTTCAAGGCTCCGCCTGCGCTGTTGGCAGGAATGTTTTTTCCCTGGGTGTCAATACAAGCCCAGGGTCATTTTTCAGGGCCTGCCAATGGCTGTAATTGCATAGGCCTGAGTGGCTCTCCAGAGAATCCCTGCTGCTCTCCATTCTCTCCTCCCGGACACTGCTCTATAGACGCACCCCAGGCCATGGATCATGTTTTTCACATAACCCGTTAATTACTAAATAAAACAACCCAGCTTTCAACCTGATTAGCCCAGATTAATGGCCAGCAGCGGGTTTCACGCGCCTGCACAATTTATCACAGAAAAGAACTGTGTCTTTAATGATTTAGCTACCTGGCCTAGCAGGACCTGCTCAGGGCCACAGCCTCTGCGAGGAGTTAATTGCTGTTCTTCGTTTCTGACCTGGAAGGGCCCAGGTGACAGTTCCCATTAGCTAGGCTTGGCCTGCCTGATGACAAAGGATGGCAGGAAACCCTTCCCTCCCACTTTGTTTGGAAGATATATGGAGGTCAAGTGTCCCCAGCCCCACCACCCCAGCTGCCAGATGAAACAGGTTGAATCAGCCTGTACATTTACATGCCTCCCCCTTGGCTCTGGCCTGTCTTCTTCAAAATGCTGAAAAAAGTGAATCATTTTTTTGGTCATTAATCGATAAATTTCACCAAAAAGTTTAAGGAGCTTTCATCAATGAGGAAAACAGTTCATTGTTTTGATTCCTTTTTGTTACATTTTAGCTTTTTCTAGGAGGGCGATAGAGTGACAGAATTTTTTAATCACTTATCATAAAAAGATCCTTTGATCAAGACTTTTCAAATGTCAAAACTAGTCCCCAACATCTGATCCAGCTGTTGTGTTTTCCAGATAAGGACACAAAGGAAAGGGCTCAGGTCGGTTATACGAGGTGGCCCCACGAGTCAGTGGCCGCACAGATTGAGCGCTCGGGGCTCTTCCCAAGCAGCCAGCACTGCCAGACCAGGGCCACCAGGGGGCCGGCAAGACCTCTTGAGTGTGAAGTACAAAACAGTACTGGAAGGGGTCATCAGACACTGACTGTCTCTAGACATCTTTTTACTTACTAGTCCCGGAACCTGTGAGAGAGAAACTCTTACTTGTTTTCCTAGGGAGAAGTCCAAGCAATTATTTTGTACCAGAACAGTGCCATCCAGTAGAACCCCCTGCAGTGATGGAAATGTTCCACGGCTGTGTTGTCCCAGACAGTGGCCACTACTTCCAGGTTTGCCTTATGGCCATGGCGACCAAGTTTTCATTGTTGTTATATAGAAATACAATTTATTTTCATGTTAATCTTGTATCTTATAAGCTTGCTGAACTCATTTATTAGTTCTACTTTTTAATTTATGGAGTTTATTTTTTTTAGAGAAGTTCAAAGTTTAAAAAAAATGGGTGCAAAGAAAAATTGGATAGATGTTGGCCTCCCACATCTATGGGCTGTGCATCCACGGACTCAATTAACTACAGGTCCAAAATATTTGAAAAAAAAAAAAAAAAAACTACATTGGCACTGAATATGTACAGACGTTTTTTCTTGTCCTTATTCCACTACAGTACAACAAGTGTTTATACAACATTTACATTGTATTAGTTATCACACGCCCTCTAGAGAGTGTTTAGAGTCTATGGAAGCACATGTGTGGGCTAGATGGGAATACTATGTCATTTTACATAAGGGACTTAAACATCCATAGATTTTTGTGCCTGTAGAGGGGAAGGATCCTGGAACCACTGTCCCATTGCTACCAAGTGGCTAATACCCAAGATTTCTCATATACATCATCCAACTGCCTCCCCTATTAACATCCGACATTGGTGCAGTACATTTGTACGACTGAAGGACTGTATCGACATACCATGACTAGCTGAAGTTCATAGTTTAGGACCATGTGTGTCATCCATCCTCTGAAAAATGCATAATACCTTGTATCCACCATTACAGTATCATTCAGAACATTTCACTGCCCTAAAATCCCTCTGTGTTCTCCTGATTCATCCTCCCTCCCTCTGCAAAACCCTGGCAACCACTGATCTTTCCATAGTCTCTAGAGGTTTGCATTTTCCAGAATGTTGTATAGCTGAAATCATACAATATGTAGCCTTGGTATATTTTGGATAACTGTTCTTTAGTGACTGTATCTTTTGCAAATGTTTTCTCCCAGTGTGGATTCTTTCTTCTCATTTTCTTGACTTTCTGTCTGTGGCAGATCAGGCTTTTCTAATTTAATGAACCTCAGCTTATCACTTCTTTCTTTCCTGGACTCTGTCTTTGGTGTTATTCCTATCAGTTATTCCTATCAAGTCCTCAACAGCACAGGATGTTCTAGATTTTCTGCTATGTTATTTCAAGGGCTTTATAGTTTCACTGTATACATTTAGGTCTACAGTCACTTTGAGTTAACTTTTGTGAAGAATGTAAAGTCTGTATCTAGATTAATTTTTTTGCATGTGATTGTCCAGTTGTTCTGGTATCTTTTGTTGAAAACACTGTCTTTCCTCCATTGTATTGTTTTTGCTTCCTTGTCAAAGATCAGTCGACTATACTTATGTGGGTCTATTTTCGGTCTCTCTATTCTATTTCATTGATCTATTTGTCTATTCTTTCTCCAATACATGGTCACTGTAGCTTTATATTAAGTCCTGAAGTCAGGTAGTATAAGTCTTCCAACTTTATTCTCCTTCAATATTGTTGGGAAGAAGTGACATCTTATAATATCAAGTCTTTCTCTCCATGAACATAAACTGTTTCTCCATTTCTTTCACCAGAATTTTATAGTTTTTCTACTAATGTCTTATAAATATTTTGTTACATTAATACTTAACTATTTCATTTGGGGGGATGCTAATATAGATGGCATTTGTTGTTAATTTCAAATTCCAATTGTTTATTGTTGGTATGTATGAAAGTGATTTATTTTTGTATATTAACCTTATATTTTGCATCTTACTCTGTTTATTAGTTCCAGGAAGTGTTTTGGTACATTTATTTGTTTTGTTTGATTTGTGAGTTCTCTTGGATTTTCAATGTGAACGATCATGTCATATAAGAATAAAGATGAAGCTGGGTACAGTGGTGCAGGTCTATAATCCCAGCAACTCAGGAGGCTGAGGCAGGACAATTGGAAGTTTGAGGCCAGCTTTAGCAACTTAGTGAGGCCCTGCCTCAAAATAAAAAATAAAAAATGATCCAGCATGTAGCTCAATGGTGTCCTTGGTTTCAAGTCCCAGTACTAAAGAAGAAGAAGAAAAATGGTTTCATTTCTTCTTGATTTATTTATTTACCTCTTATTTCCAAACAAACATTTGCTTTTATCATCATGCTTTTCCCCACTTTCTTTTCCTCTTTTTAAAAAAAAACTAAATTTCAATATGGGTAAGAGACAAAATGAAGTCCTTAACCTCTAATCTTATTTTCAAATCTTACTACTATAGTTAAGTGGTTGAAGCAGCCTTTTCACTAAGATCACACTGAAAGTGAAGCAGGAATAAAGCTCTTGCTCCTCCCATATCCAAAACCAAAGCAAAGGACCTTGAAAAAGGCCAAGAAGCAGCACTGAAAGGCATGCAAAGTCAGTAAAGTAGTCCCACATGTCACCCATCTCCAAAGACGTGGATGCTTAGGCTGCTCAAATAGCCTCGGAGGAGCACCCCAGCAAACACAGGTTGAACCATTACCCACTGAGTTCCACCTGATTTCTGTCTGCCGTGAGGAGGACAGAAGACAACACCATAACAAGCGGCAAATCAAACAGGCTATGAAGAACTCTGAGACATTGATGTGGCCAAGGTCAATATCCAGGTCAGGCCTAATGGAAAGAAGAAGGCATACATTCAACCAGCTCCTAATTATGATGCTTTGGATGTTGCCAACAAAACTGGAATCATCTAAACTGAGACCCGTTGGTTAATTCTAAATATACACTTTTTTTTACCTTAATAAAATAAAATAAGTGGCTGAAGTCATGAAAATTTCCATATGAACTGTTAATAATTAGGAACTAATGAAGCAATTCTTGTTCTAAGTGAAAATCATTCCTTCTTGCAACTCAGAATTTCCTGGAAAGATTGATTTCTTCCTCCAAAGAACTTCTCCTTTGAAGTTCCCTTAGCAAGAATCTGTTTATGATGAAATTTCTCAGTTTTATTGTCTGACATGTCTTTAATTTGTTCTTTTTCTTGAATGACATACTAGTTTGGTTCATAATTCTTGGTTTATACTTTTTTTCTTTTGTACTTTTTCTTTCTGTTGACTTCAACAATATACATTCTGTATATTGTTTAGATCTTTCTTTTAGTTCATTAATTCTTTCTCTAGGTGTTTGAAATTCATGTTTAGTATAAATTTAGGTTTTTCTCATTAATTTAGTTTTTAATTATAATAATTATTTTTTCTCATTCTTAAAATTCTATTTGTTTGCTTTCCACAAATGTCTGAGAATTTTGAGATTGTTTCTTGCTCATGCATTTTATTCCCTCTTGTTTCCTGAAACATCTTTTATTTTCTTAGAATGTACTTTTTAAAAACTTCTGTGGTCTATATTCCATTTTTCATGTGCTTTAAAATTTTTGATTGTGAGCTCATATGCAGCTGAATTTATCTGTGGGAACTCGTGAGGTTTAGCTTTTAAGTGCATGATTACAGAAAGAATATGCATTTACTTTGGCCAGGGGACCCTGAGATGCTATAATTCCAGACTAAAGTTAATTCTTGGGGCTGTTGACGAAGCTCAATGGTACAACACTCGTTTAGCATGTGCGAGGTCTGTGTTCAATCCCCAGTGTAGTAAGGAGGTAGAGAATTGGACAAAGTAAAGTTAGTTCTTCTAGTCAACATAAACGTATGGATGTTTGGATGTAATCCCTTGTGCATATGAGTGATGAGTCTTATTTTCACTTTCCTAGGTGACTTTTTCTAGGCCAGCCTTTATTGAAACTGTAGCTTTTGATACTTCCTATTTTCTCTGGTGTCTCAGCCTCGTTCTTTCTAAGGTGAAATGTCTAGTCTTCTGTCCCCTGTAGGGCCATTAAAACTCAAGTTTGATTCAGAGATTGACCAACATTCTCAGGATAGCTGCATTTTAACACTAACTCACTCATCAGCTTTGTTTCCTGGTAACTTCCTTTCCTCTCAGTTCAGTTCTGAATTCAGGCCATTAGTTCTATACTTAAAAGTATGTAGGTGCTGTAGTTTGGATTTGGAATGTCCTCCACAGGCCCACGTATTAAGGGTTTATTCTTCAGAGTGGCCTTATTGGGAGATGGTAGAAACTTTTAAGAGCCGGGGCCTAGTGGGAGGTATTATCGAAGGACATTGTGGGAAGACTTTCTCATTCTCTCTTTCATTTTTTGGGGTCCCACCATAATGTGCTACCGCAGAGCCAAAACCTGGACTGAAACTTCTAAAACCGTGAACTGAAATTAATCTTTTGCCTTCGATTTGTCTAAGGTATTATTTACAGTTATGGAAAGCTGATAAGCATAGCATGTTATATTTTGTCCAGAATATCTTAATTTTTTTTTTTTTTTAACTTCAGGAGGGGTTTCCAGGCTATTTAACTATTTTCCAAAAATGCCATAGCACAAGTTTCTCTCTGAAAGTATCACCTTTTACGCTGTGTCAAATGTCATTTCTACTTTGAAGAGATAGATTATGTGTATATTTAAAATATCTACAAGGTAGCATACTACTGACAACTACCTATCACAGTGAAGGGTGGTTAATTTGGAAAAATTTGCTTTTTCACAAGAGAAACCCGTGTAGCACATTTTTAAGTGCCTAGCTGTGGTATAATCTGGGGGATCTTCATGGTTTCTTGCCATCTGTCATTTAAAATAATTCTACATACACCTAACTGGGCATATGTGAACCACAGATCCTTGTAATAAGCTGAGAATGATAGAAAAAATGAGGGTTTCTCTGTCAAGCTGTCCAAGTTAAATATATCTTCACTGACATATCTTGGCCAAGGGTGTCATCAATGTGAACAAAACTTAAATTCAACACTTTGTAATCAAACAAAAATAAATGGAAGTTCTTATATTTTTTTTCCACTACCTGGCTAGGCTCACCCTCCCTCGGGGTACAGGTATCAGGCCCCACAAGGAAATGTTTTGGTTGTTACCAGTTGGGGGAAAGCACCTCTAGCATCTATTGGGAATGGAGGTCAGGAATTCTGGCTTACACGTCCAATAATGCAAAGGACCTGTTTGGTTAAAACAATCGAAGCTGTCAATAAGCACTAATTAAAGAACAATTTCTCAGTGTGGCAATCTCAGTGTTTTACTTCATTCCTCACTGCTGCCCTTCAGGGTCCCCCTGATTCAGAGGCCCTGGGCTGTGCTTCCTTCTCCAGGTAATCTACATCTTGTCCATGTGTGTTCTTCCAGGGCTTAACATGCTTCTGGGCTTGGCCTGTGGATTGTTCTCCAGCTGAAGCTTTTCTGATCAACTCTCTGCCTCTGGACTAAACGCTGCCACAGGTTTCAATAGAAAGGTCTTCTCATAACTTACCTCAGGTAATTATTCAGATAACATCATTATTTTAAACCAAAAAGACCAGCAAGCAAAGGATAGAGGTGTTTATTTTTCTCATAAAGCAAATTTGGGTGACTGCAATACAGTATCTCTCAAGGTCACTGGGCTCTGGTCCTAAGAGTCAAAACAGAGGTGGGGTGGCCAGAAGTGTTTAGGCGGGGAGTCCCAAGAATGGAATCAACACGGTGGGGGCGGGGTTACAGGGAGATCTTTTAAGTCCAATATTTGAGCTGAAGAGACCCACATGGCATTTCTTTAAAGCTCAGGATGATTTGGTAAACCAGGATCAGGGCAGACAGGCAAGACAGGAGGCCAAAGAGGGCCAGGAATGGAATATAGAACTCCAAACTACTCACTACAGGGGCTTCGAGGACTGTTTGCTAGAAATTAGAGGGAAGCTTTTCACCTATTTCTGTTCAGTCATGTCACAATCCCAGCCCCGATCAAAGAGTGAAAGGTCAGTGCTGGTACAATAAGCCACAGTTGCTGTGAGGCATGTCCAGGACTCCACTCCCCTGGGGGCCAGGTAAACCATTTGTCTCTACTTCTCCTCTGGTGAACTTACCTGCCCTGAGTCCAACCTGTGTCCAGAGGCAGTCTAGCCCATGGGTGGCTTCCCACTTCACAGAATGTCCAGCCCTCAGATCTCCCGTTCTGCATCCTTGGCTGGCATTTTAAAGATGAAGACATGGAGGGAATCACGGCTCCTGGTTCCCGTTCCCAGGCAGCCTTTCATTTTTGAGGAAGGTGTCTTTGGCCTGAGGGGCCTGAGAGTAGACTTTCACCTTGACTTTATGGGCTCAAAAAGGGAAGTGAGATGGGTCAGAAGTGACGATGGAAGTGATTCACTTTTGTCCAGAGGAACATTTAGCCCAAACTGGAACCCAATTCTCAGTCTAAGGAAACAAATGCAGTGAGGCTTCTGAAGCCTGGATCAATGTCTTTTTCCCACCACGAGTGAAAAAATAAAATCCATGTTGAACACTCTCAAGCTGCTAATGAGAAGGAGACAGGGCTGGGGTGGGGGCAGCCAAGGAGTGCAGGGGAGACATTTATCCATTGAGCTTTTTCTGCTTATGCAATAGATCTTCATTATCTACACTGTCCTATGGTTCCCCAGGTCCCCAAGGAGATGCTTAATGACATAAACTGCTTAATAAGTGGTGACTGGTATCCCCAAAGATCTGATGGAAGAAGAAGGCAGCTGCCTTCTGTCTCCTAGTTCCGTGTGTTTCCTTTCTCACCGCTGATCTTTGAGATACTGGCCACAAAGAAAGGCAGTCATTCTGCACACAGGCTTCCAGCACTTGCTGTGTGGGAAGGTAAATACAGAGTAACACTGCCAGTCACTTGTCCTGGAGAAGGGAAGCAAGGCCTCCGATCTGTGTGATCTTCACTAAGAATTTCCTGCCTGGGTGTGCTCTGCTTCATCCAGAAGTAACATTTGCTTTTCTTTCCTTTTCTTTTCTTTACCAAGCATGTGTATGGTGTTCACTGTGTGCCAGGTGAACATTCTAGGTGCTCCATGAATAGTAACTTACCCAGTCAACATAACAGGATGACAGAGGTAGTTACTGTTTCTTAGTTCATTTTAATGACAGGGAAACAGGTGCAGAGGTAAAGTCTACTCAGCCCCCAGGAGCCTGGCAGCTGTCATGTACTTCTCAGCCCTGTTCTGGATCCAGGCATGGCCTTGTTCCTCCTCTGCTTTCCATCCAGGCGGAGCCCTTTTACACACACTTCTCTTTCTCTGGAGAGTCATCCCAGGCTCCTCGGTCCACATGCCCCATCTCATTGCCTCTGTTAGTCTGTGTCTAAATATCCACTGACCCCCTCTAATGTAACTTCCGTCTACACGTTTCCAGCTAATTCATTGTCCAAGATTTTCCCCGGAGATCAAAAGTCGATAGATTTCTCTCTCAAAGAAATGGCCTGAAAAAGAGCCAGGATTATGCACATTGTTCCAATGTTGTTTATAAGAGCGAAAATTTTGAAACAGTCTTAATGTTTAATAGTAAGAGATCACTTAACAAAATGTGAAGGAGTGTCATGTCATGGTTAAAAACTCCTATCTCCAGAAGCTTTTAGTGAGGAAATATGTTAATAGGGAATTGAGATGCACGTTAAATGTGTCCTATGGTCTTGCCTATCCTCTGTGGTGAATGGGGAAGGCAGGAGGAAGGGCATAAGGGAAAGAGTATTTCATTGCTGATGCTATTTAGAATCACTGTCACATGGTAATGATAAAAAGCAGACAGTTTTAGTTTATTAATGTTTCAAATTTTTCTGTAGATAATTTACTTCCCTGTTGCCTGTTCTTCGGTTGACTGCTCCCAATAAACCTTCCCCTTTGGTATGTCATTGCTATCATTGTGTCCATCAAACACCATTCACGTTATACTCCATGAATGTATATGTCAAAATACACTCTACATCGTGTACATCTAAAAAGAACAACAACAAAAAAACCCTAGCATTCAATTGCTCCTTCAATGTCTCTCTTCCTTGCAGAACTTCAAGTACTAGGGGAGTGTTTCTCTGATGGTTAGGATGTTGAATGTACTTTCACGTGCTTATGCACTGTGGTTCTATGTTCTTTTGTAATTAAAAACAATTGGATTGTTTATTTTTTAAAATATTGACTTATAGGAGTTCTTTATGTGTTCTTAAATTCTTATGGGTCATTTTATTGCACACATTTTATTCTAGGATGTGGCTTGTTTTTCGTGTCTTTAAAATTTCTTTTATTTTGATGAATTTATTAATTTTTAATACATTATAGTTAGTGATTAGTGTCATATTAAAGAAATCTCTATGTACTCCAAGGTGTAAAAAAGTATATTCTACCCTTTTTAAAATTTTGTTAAGCTTTTAGTTTTAGGTCTACAATCCATCTCATTACTTTTTGTAAACTGCATGCGATAGGAGACAGTGTTGGTTTTTTCTGTGTGGATGTCCAGTTTTTCCATTACCACGTGTTGAAAGACTTTCTTTTGGATATTGACTTTGCTTGGGTGTCTGCCAACCATCAATTGATTGTACATATGAGATGTTTCTAGATTTTATTCTGTTCCTTTGATCAAATAATCTGAGTATTGAATACACGGTTTTAATAAGGCATTTTGTAGTAATCAGGTCAGTTTGGATTGCTTAGTTCATTACCTCACCATGATTTGTATTTTCTTGCATCTTCACATGCCTAGTAATTTTTTATTGAATGTCAGACATTCTGAACTTTATCTTATGGATACTGGATATTTTTGTACTCCAGTATGTATTCTTTCCTGTCTGGTCAAGATGAATAATAGGAACCTGATTTACACTTACAGATCATTAATAGATGCATCATTAGTAGGTTTTCCATGCTAGCTTTTGGAAACAGGCACTATTTCCAGTTTGAGCTCTGGGTTCTATTTCTACTGATTCTTTCAGGTGATTCTTCCCCAGCTTTGGGTACTTTTTTCACGTATGCATTCATGGATATTCGGCCAAAGATTCAAAGTCTGTCTCTGAGACTTTCTTGAGACTCTCACCTCTCATGCATTCTGCTACGGCCTCTAGCCATCTTGGCTGCACTAAACTGCCAGCTCCTCTTAGACTCAGGGAGACCACTGGGCTCTCCGTGGGCTTTCCTTGCCTGTCATGGCTTGGAAGCTTTCTCTAGGAAGCAAACTGGGAGAACTGTAGGGCTCATTTCATTTGCTTCCAGTCTCATCTTTGTCTGTCACTGATAAATGTCCAATGATTTGAGGGCTGCCATTTAATATATATATAGTTTCTTTTTTAGTTGTTTCAGATGAAAAGGAAATCAGGTCTCCATTATTCACCTTGATCAGAAGTGAACATTCTGAAGGGACTCAGAAGTCCCACAAATTTTTGATATGATGCTTTTCAAATTATCACTCAATAAAAATACTTTCATTTCTTTTAGGGTTTCTTATAGGACTCCTCCATTACGTAGAAGTATGTTGCCTCATTCTGAAACATTTGGGAGATTTCCAGATTATTTTTTGCTTTTGATTTCCAGTCTATTTTTATTGAGGTCAGAGAACATATTCTTTCTAACTTCTTGCCTTCCAAGCTTATTGAAATATGTTTTGTGGTCGAGAGTATGATGCATCTTGTAGATGTTACATGCACATGTGAGATTATATATACTTTGCTTTTAGGTATTGTGCTTTATAAATATCAATTAGGTCAATTTGGTGATAATGTTTGCATCCTGTGATATCCTTACTGATTTTCTTCTCCGTATTTGGTTGTTATGGTTTGGATATTTGGTGTGTCCCCCCTGCCCCACCCAGAGCTCCTGCATATTGCAGGAATAATTAGAGGTGAAATGACTGGATTATGAGAGCTGTAACCTAATTAGTCCCTCCTAGTTCGCATGGACCGACTGAGTGGTAGCTGTAGGCAGGTGGGGAGTAGTTGGAGGTGGTGCCCTGGGCTTCCCTACAGCCCCTTCTCTTCCTGGTCTCTCCTCTTACTGGCCACCATGAATGGAACAGTGCTCCTTCATCACTCCCTTCTGCCATGATGTGCTACCTCATCTTGGAGCAATGGAATCAGTCACATGTGGACTGAGAACTCTGAAACTGTGAGCCCCTAGTAAACTTTTCTTCCTCTAAGTTATTCTTGCTGGGTATTTTATTCAGAGCAGTGCAAAGATAACTAACACATCGATATATCATTGAGAAAGGAAGTGCTGATTATGTCTATTTCCTTTTTTCAATTCTGTCAGTTTTTGCTTTATGTATTTTGAAGCCATTATTGTGTGCATGCAAATTTAGGATTGCTATTCCTGATTAATTGACTCTTATTATTACCATCACTTTCTTGTCTTAACATTTACGTTATCTGATATCAATATCAGACCATATTGCAATATTATAGTAAAGTCATTCAGCTTTAGTATGATTACCATTTTTCCTGGTATAGCTTTTTCTTTTCTTTCACTTGTAACCTACTTGTATCTTTATATTGAATATGAATTTCTTGCTGGAAACAGTGGTGCATGCCTATAATCCTAGTGACTCTAGAAGCTAAGAAAGGAGGGTCTCAAGCTCAAGGCCAGTCTGGACAATTTAGTGAAACCCTGTCTCAACATGAAAAATGAAAAGAACTGAGGCTGCAGTTCAGTGGTAAAGCACCTCTGGGTCCCTAGTACTGTGAAAAAAAAAAAAAAAAAAAAAAAAAGAGTCTTTTGTAGACATCATGTAGATAAATGTTGCCTTTCTTTTTCTCATCCAGTCCAACAATCCCTGCTTCTGAGTTGGTGCATTTTTATCATTTATATTTAATATAAATATTGACATGGTTGAGTTTAAATCGACCATCTTGCTATTGTTTTCTATTTGTCTTGGTTTTTTTATTTTTTTCTATTTTCTTTTGGATAGTATATCATTTTGGTGCTGATCATAATCTCAAAAGGTACAATCCTGAATGACATAATCTCAGATGTTGAAATCACAAAAGATCAAAATCCCTGAAGTCAAATCCCTGAAGACCGCAATCCCAAATGATTAAAATCCTGAATGTTCACATTCTAAAAACTGAATATCCAAAACTTCAGTTTCCATTGAAAACAGCAGGATCAACAACAACAAACAAAATAAAACAAAAGGGCTATATAAAAGGGTAGAAAGCCAACTCTGGGGAAGTGATTATTGAATTTTTAGTTGTACACAGGACAGTTGCCAAATTATTTGATCACATATCATTTCTGCCCCTTGCCTTCAAAAACTGTTCTTTATCAGAGAATAAAAAGAATTCAATAGCTTGGTGTTGTGGAGCATGCCTGTAATCCCAGTGGGTTGGGAGGCTGAGGCAGAAGGATTGTGTATTCGAAGCCAGTCTCAGCAAAAGTGAGGCACTAAGCAACTCATTGAGACCCTGTCTCTAAATAAAATACAAAATAGGGTTGGGGATGTGTGGCTCATTGGTCAAGTGACCCTGAGTTCAATTACCAGTATAAAAAAAAAAAGAAAGGAAAGAAAAAGAATTCAATTCAACAGCTCAGCAACTATTTGAAACAAACACTTGTTGATAGAGAAGATCCTCCAGTGTTAAAATACATTAATGGTAAACTATTTTTGTTTAAGGATTTAACTCTCAAAGAAAAAAGATAGATTCTTATGTTGACCACTAAATCTAACAGAAAAATAGTGTGTTCTAACATAGAAAAATAGGTAATACAATAGGTAATAGTTAGATACATATTTTTGCAAACATAAACAATCAGGTAAACAAGTGACAGTTGCACAGTGTCTTTTTATCAAATACATATAATTCATGCCTCTCTATTGGATTCAAAAATTCTAGAACTTATCTCCTTGCTTATGTATTAATGTGTAGAAAAAAGCAAACCACTTTACAAATGCCTATTTGAAGATAAGCTTTGCAGAAGAAAACAGAATTTAATTGAATACCCAAACCATAATGACAGAATTGTAATTTGACAGAATCAAGTGTTCTAACAGTGAATTTCAAAGTGTTATCAATAAAACTTGTTTTTCATATTAAGCCTGATGAGTTTGGTGGAAAATTCAGATGAGTGGATTGGCATGGGGCATGGAAAAATAAAAACTTTTTAAAAATGTGTCATTTATCTAGATTGGCGTTCCTTCCCACTGATGAAATTCCAGGAGATTTCAATGGATTAAAGCTGCATTTTTCTGAAGAAATCAAGTTACCGACTGGTTTAAGATTAGTTAAGGGCATCATAGAACAAGAAGACACATAGGCAGTGGTGTTACTGTTTTATCACCAGAATTATTTCTGCCAGATTTGTGGCCTGTGGCATATGAGTGATGTGGAACAGTGTACCCAAAACAACACAGAAGCACACACAAAGATGGGGAAAGTTCATAGGGAGTATTCATGTTGGTGTATAGCAAATTAGAATTTCAAAAAGAGTAGAAGCAGGTAGAAGATGAATGTGAGCATACTTTCCAAGGAGGGCCATATCCTTAAAGAAAAAACATAAAAGCAGCTAGTGCTCCTGGTGCAGGACTTTGAAATGTGGTTAATGATCATGAATGTCAGCCAGCTCTTGTGAACCGACTTCCATGCAATTGCCCATAACCTATTCTTGTAGTATTCTTTTTCATATGTCATTTTATTCTTTTTAGGTTTTCCCATCATTTTAAATTGTCAGTATTATTTTTTTATAATTCCCTATGCTATAAAATTCACCTTCACACAGGGCACAATGGTTCACGCCTGTAATTCCAGTGGCTCCAGAGGCTGAGGCAGGAAGGATCATGAGTTCAAAACTAGCCTCAGCAACTTAGTGAGGCCCCAAGCAACTCGATGAGAACATCTCTTAAAAAAAACCAAAAGCAAACACACACACAAAAACAACAACAAGAAGAAGAAAAAGCACACTGGGGATGTGGCTTAGTGGCAAAGCACCCTGGACTAAATCCCTGGTACAAAAAAAAAAAAAAATTCACATTCACGTTTTTTCCACGTGATCAAACTTGAGGTAAAAATTATGTTAAGACTTTTAAAATTTGTTAACTCATTTTAAGGCACTTTTTCAGTTTGGACTCTGCAAAAGTGCATTAGCACAATATTGACTTTCTATGTAAGTACTGTGTGTGTGTGTGTGTGTGTGTGTGTGTGTGTGTGTGTGTGTGTGTGAAGAAACATTCTTTTTGTACATCCACATTTGTGAAAGGTAAAATTTCTTTAGATTTGGGTCTCCAGGCAACTGCATATGTGGTGGAATCCATCAAGGTGTTTGATTGATCTCATTATAGATAGGTTGGCTATCACAGTATTTCCGAAGACAAATACAAAGCTGAGTGCACATAATTTTGTATCACGTAATTGTGATATGCATTTATCCATTTCACTTTTGAACCTGTTTCTTTATGAACACTATCCATCTGCTCATCCTCATCTGTTACACTGTGCAACTGTCACTTGTTTACCTGATTGTTTATGTTTACAAAAATATGTATCTAACTATTACCTATTGTATAAAGTGATCTATGGACATAAAGAAGAATGAAATTATGGAATTTGCCTGTAAATGGAAGGAACTGGAGACTATAATGCTAAATGAAGTAAGCCAATCCCCAAAAAACAAAGATCGAATGTTTTCTCTTACATACGGAAGCTAACACACAATAAGGTGCAGGGGCCAGGGAATAGAAGTTCATTGGATTAGACAAAGGGGAATGAAGGGAAGGGAGGGGGGATGGGAATAGGAAAGACAGTGAAATGCATCTGACATCACTATGTTCATATATGAATCCATGACCAGTGAAACTCCACATCATGTACCACCACAAGAATGGGATCCTAATTAGAATAGGGTATACTTCATGTATGTATAATATGGCAAAATACACTCTACTAGAACAAATAAAAAAATTAACTAATTTTTTAAAAAAGTGGCCTATGGAGTGTTCGGTCATATTTTTATGTTTCTCATATAAATCCACTTTTAAAATGTAAATGCCTTCTAAGGATTTTTTAAATTATTTTGTCTACAATTATACGTTGGTGATTTTGATCTTTCAGAAGTTTCAATGATAAGAATATTAAATTTTACAGGTTTTGATCTTTTGAGATTTTCAACATGAAGGATTATGGTATTTGGGGTTGTCTTGGGGTTATGTCCCAAACTCCATATTGTTTAGTATTACAGTTTATCTTCACTATTAACTATACCTTTATATTTTATATTCCAGAACTTTCTCTAGGATTTCCAACACATGTTTAAATTGTCACAGTCCACTTTCCATTATTATTTTACTATCTTACATAAAATTTAAGAACTTTACAGGAATACAGCCCTATTTTCCCCTCCTCTCTTTACAGTACATATTTTATCCTGTTATAAACACTACAATATAGTCTAAAAAGCAAATAATTTTTAAAGAAACTAAACATCATGAGTAAAACAAATCCTTTCATATGTATCCACAGATTTATCATTTACAACATTTTAATTTCTTTCTTTGGATCTGAGTTTCCATCTGTTATCTTCATCCTGCATGAAGTACTTTCCTCAATATTCTTTTTAGTGTTCTCCAGCTGATGAAAAACTCACTCAGCTTTTGTTTGTTTAAAAAATGTCTTCATTTTGTCTTTAATTTTCATACTTTCACCAGAGGTAGACTTCAGAGTCGAGAGTGGTTTTTTTGTTTGTTTGTTTTGTTTTTGTTTTTGGTTTTGGGCAATCTGATTTTTAAAAATCTGTTTCATTATCTTCTGACCTTCGTTGTCCTGAAGGGGTCAACTGTCATGCCTGTCACCGTTCCTGTTGTATGTAATATGACTTTGTCCTCTAGTTACTTTTAATTTTTTTTCTCCATATTGTTTATTTTCAAATTTTACTATGAGGTACCTGAATCTAGCTCTGTGTGCATTTTTGTGCATTGGTGGTTCTATGTGTTTTTTGAACATTCAGGGTCTGTATTTTAATGTTTTTCATTAACTATGGGAAAATTTCCAATCATTTCCTCATATATGTACCTTTTTTCATTTCTTTTCTCTATTCTCCCTTTCTGGTGACCTAATGACATATATGTGAGATTGCTTGGTATTTTCCAAGCATGGAGACTGTTCAATATTTTTTAAATCTCTTTCATCTGTTTCATATTGAATAATTTCAAATGATCTGTCATTAAGTTCTTTAACCTTTTTTATGTGATTAATATAAAATCTGCTGTTAAGTCCACCCAGTGGAATTTTTATTTTACATGCTATTTTTTCATCAGTATTTCCATTTGGTTCTTTTTAATGGTTTCTATTTCTGTATTGTGATTTGTCATATTTTCATTTAAGCCACTAGGTATATTAATAATAGCTGCATCACATTTAAAGTCTTATCTGTTAATTTTAACATGTGGATCTTTTTTTTTTTTTTTTGTGCAGTACTGGGGATCGAACTCAGGGCCTTGTGCTTGCAAGGCAAGCACTCTACCAGCTGAGCTATCTCCCTGGCCCCATGTAGATCATCTTAAGGTCTACTTCTATTGATTGATGTTTTTTCCTTGATCTGAGTTGGGTTGCATTTTCCTACTTCTTTACACGTCTGGTAAGTTTTTAGTGTATGATCTTTAATATGAATAATATGATACAGAGAGTCCAGATTCTAACATCTTCCTTTCAAGAGTGTTGTTCTTTGGAGATCCTTGGCCTGGGGTGTGTGCAGTTTAGTTCTCAGCCATGGACCCACCACCGATCCCCATGCATACTTCAGTGACCTGCCTATCTGTGCAGTTCCTTTTTTTCTGTTATCCTGCCCCACAAATCCCAGCCCCTTCTGTAGCCTGAAGCTTCAGTATCTGCCTCCTCAGCTCAGAGTGAGCACTGCTTAGCTCCAGCTCCATCACGCTAGGGGAGTCCCCTGAGCAGAAAGTTGAGGTGACCATGGAACTCCCCACATGGAGTTCACTTCTCTCCAAAATCACAGATCCCTATTGCCTGTTGCTCAGCAACAGTTGCCTTGTTTATTTTTACCCAATTTGTATAACTTTTTAATGTGAGGGAAAGTTATGTACCTGTTACTATATCATGGCCAGACACAGAAATCCCCATGTGTTCTTAATTCTCAGCAAGATTAGCCTTCCTGACGATGCAGAGTAGAAGGGTCCAATTTCTCTTAAATGATTGTAATATTCTTTAACAAGGGCCCTTTCCTTAAAGCAAGGAAGTCAGGTTTCTCTCAGCCTTGGGTGACTTGAGTGTTTTAACTGAGAAGGTGTGTAGGGATTAACTAGAAGCTTAGGAGCACATATCATAAAAAGAGAAATGAGTGTTTCCTTAGTAAACACCATCTATTCTGGCTACAAAATTGTCAAAAGGGAGATAGCACTGGGCAGACTTATTCTTCCAATTTTCTTTCTCACACCTCGAAAATAAATGTGATGTCAGAGTGCATGAAACCATTGTTTTCCATTACTCACACCGCCATGTACCAGGCCCCCTCTGTTTAGGTTAACAGGAAAGTGCGCTGTATCTGAAACCCACAGGCACAGAAATCTTCACAAAAACCTGTCTTGGCATGTCACTTCCTCACTGCCCAGTGCAGGTTGGACTCACGTGCTGTTCTTGCTTTCAACTCCCTCTTATTTTCCTTCAGACACTCGAATTGTGTGTAGTCACACATGTGCCTATGGCTACTTTCCACCTGCTCCACGAGGGCAAAACTTTGGTCTGTAGCCCCAGTCAGCAGAGTCACTTATACTCAGCAGTCCCCCCCACAAATCCACAGTGTCACCTTCCATGGTTTCAGTTGCCCCCAGTCAACAACAGTCTGGAATCAGTAAGTGGAAAATTCCAGAACTAAACAATTCGTAAGTTTTCATTGTGTACCCTTCTGAATAACATGATGAAACCCAGGGTCATCCCTTATGCCTAGGTGGTGAATCATCCATTTGTCCAAGGTACTCACACTGTATGCCACCTGCCCATCAGTATAGAATTGCTGTCTCCACTTGATAGCTGTCTCCAGCCTCAAAGTCGATGGTCATGGCATCTCAGGCCTTATGTTCAAGAAACCCTTATTTTAATTAATAATAGCTTGAGAGTACAAGAGTAGTGATACTGGCAATTTTATTATAGTATATTATTGTAATTGCTCTATTTTGTTATTAGTTATTGCTATTAATCTCTTCCTGTGCCAACTTTATTAACTGAACTTTATCATGGTATGCATGTATTGGAAAAAAAACACAGTTATATAGGGTTTGGTACTATTGATGGTTTCAGTCATCTACTGGGGGTCTTGGAGCTATTCTGCACAGATAAGAGAGGACTCCTATGTAGAAGGATCTAAGAACTATTTGCTAAATGAAGGAATAAATAAGTGAATCTACAAATGAATAGATCCTTCTGGAATGATACTAAAAAGGATTTAAAAACAAATAATTAGCTCCTAATTCATACTTTCAGTTTTTATTCTTCAAGACACTACGGCCTTTCTGGACAGATATGACTGTTTTACTGAAAACAAGTTGTTCCTGGAGAATCAAAAAGTATCGCTGCTTCTGAGAACCAGACATGAACACATCTACCCTTTCCATAGAGGCAGTCTTGGTCAAACCAGGCTTCTTTGGCAGTGGATTTTGCCCCCAGGCTACACCCATAGATTGGCCTTCCCTGACAGGAGCATGTTCCAGGAAGGATTCGGTGATGTTGTGTGAGGGCTAGCATGCATGGGTTTTGATGAGTTCCATGACATGAAAGATTCCACATGTGGTCCAGAGAACATCTTGTCTTCTCTTGGATGTAGTGGCCAAGGAAAACAAAAGCAAAGCCTGGGCATTCTTTTAAGAAGACCTGGGCTTAGACTGCTAGAGATCTTTTGGTTACTATTTCCCATCTTCTGGGTGGGAAACAATCTAGGATTCAAGATGGGACTGAACACACCCAAGGACACCTAATGAGTAAAGGATAGTAATACTAGGACTATTCCCAGGCCATTGACCTTACTTCAGGCTCTTACTGCTCATTCATAGCTCCTTCCTCTACCTTCTCCACTCATCCCTGCCAATATAGCAGGCTGGTTTATTTTGGATCACCTTATACTCCCAAGACACAGCCATGACAAGTGGAATCCTGATGAAACTGGGTATTAATTGTGATCTCACATAGTCATCAGTCATTACATCCTAAGATACCTTACATTGTTTGTAATAAGACCTGACACAGATATGTTGAATTGGCATAATTTGAAATATACAATGTATACTATTATGAGTACGGAAGAAGTTGTATATTCTCACTGACTGTCAGTTTTTACAGAGGGGTCCAGCAACTTTCTAACATCTTCATTGTGTGCCAACCGATATTGCCATGGAAGCAGGAAGAATGCTGGATGCTGTTGACATGAAACAGTTTACAGAAGGCCAGGAGAAACCTTCTAGGTGCAATTAAGAAAACTGGACATTAACCACTTGATATTATTAAAAGTGGGGGCAGGGTGTGGATCAAGACAACTCTGTTTTTTATCATGTTTGACTTCAAAAGCACATTGATGTGCAAAGTTAAAATGCCAATCTCAGCTGGACCTGGACTTTTCAAAGTGTACTGACTCTCTGAACATGAAATGTGAATGTTCTAGATTATTCTCAGAGTCTTATTTGTTGAGAACTGTCAACATTGGGCAGAGGAAAGACTGGGCCTGGGCTGTGAGGTGTGTTTTCTTCCTAGGACTCTGCTGCCCTGCGGTTCATGGGCTGGACACAGCTGCAAAGGGAGGAGAGGGCTTCATGGCTTAACAAAAGCTGGAACAACTAGATCCCATCTCCCCTCTTCTCCTCATGGTTGTGATCCCAGGCATTTTCCTTTCCTGTATTCTCAATTTTCCTTCCTCTGTTAGATCAGTGTCAACCGCCTAAACAGAAATCAAACAGGATCCTAAATGTCCCTTCAACTACCCCCTACACTATTTCTCTCCCTCTCTTTACTGCCAAACACCTTGAGACATTCATCTTCTCATTTCATCACCAAATTCCCTTCCAAATCATTTTTTGACCCCCTGATGGACTTCCCCACCCACTTTATATCCAAACTGCTTTTATCAAGGTCATGAAGGGTCTTCATATGACTAAATTCCACAGTTGGTGCTCATCTTTTAGTTTTCTTGATCATCAACAGCACCTCACCCAGGGAATCACTCCTTGACGTTCTCTTTCACTTGGCTGCCTGGACACCGTAGTCTCCTGCTTTCCTCCTCTCCAACTGTGGCCTTGATGGGTCTCTTACGCACCTCCCTCCTCACCACCCAACTGTGCCAGCAGTTCTGTTTGGAACTCCTCTCTTTCCACACTCACCCCTTGGTAAGCTTAACATTCTCACAGCTTTCAGTAACATGCTCCCAAATTTATATCTCCAGCTCTTTTGTTTCCCTTCGCTGCTGTAGCAAATTGCTATAAATTTAGTGGCTTGATACAACACAGATTTAGTTTTGTAATTCTGGACATCAGAAGTCTTATGGAGCTAAGAATCAACATATCCACAAAACCAATTTCTTCTGGAGGCCTTGTCTCTTCCAATTTTGGAAGGCCACCAGCATCCCTTGGCTTGTGACCACATCACTCTAATCCCCGACTGCATCATCCATCCCATCATATTCTCCTCTGACTCTTGCTCTTCTTGCACCCTCCTCAAAAGAACCACTAAGATCACATTTGGGTCATCCCCATCCCAGGATCTGCAAATTTATCTGCAGAATTTCTTTTTCCATATAAAGTAATATTCATGGGTTCTGGGGATTAGGATGTGGACACATTTGGGGGTATGCTACTGAGCGTACCATACAGCCTAGACCTCTACTTTAGTTGGATTGTGTCACCCTAAAAGTATATATTGGAAGTTAAATCCCATTGCAGTAGTGTTGAGAGGTGGAGCCTTTGGAAGGTGGTGAGGTCCTGGGGGCTTTGCCCTCTAGCTGGGTGAAAGCTGTTACTGCAGGAGCTGGTTAATTGCTGTGGGAGTGGGTTCCTGATAAAAGAGTGGATACCTTATTATCATGCAGCAAATAAGACCCTCACCAGAGGTGCCTCCCCCATCTTGGACTTCCCAGCCTCCAGAACTGTGAGACAAATTCATATCTGTTTGTTTATCAATGATCCTGTCTGTGGTTCTCCTACAGCAGCACAAGCTGAGACAACCTCCCTCTAATTGCAGATGTGGGTACCAATCGCCCATTCTGCCCTGTGGCTGAAACATCCTGACACCGACAGGACACAACAGAAGTTGGGAAAGGGGCTGCTTTGCAGTCCCCCTCTCCTCAGGCCAGTCCCTTCCTCCTAGATCAAATTCCACTGTCTCTTTTCAAAACACACCAGAATCCTCCCATGCACACATCTCAGTGGTATCAACCCGTTCCAATGCATTGTGGCTGTAGCGCTCTCCCAGATTGTCTGGATAGCCTCCCAACTGGTCTGCCATCTTTCTGCCTGCCTGCTGTGGTCTGTCTGCCATACAGCAGCCTGGATGATCCTGTTAAAACCCAGTCAGATCATGCCATTTCTCTTAGGGTTCCTATTTTGCTAATAGCCCAGTAGACCCTCCATGACCTGTGGGCCTCTCGTCTCACCCCTCCCTTCCTCGCTCACTCCCCTCAGTCACACTGGTCCCCTGTGTCAGGCCTGGGTCTGAGGACCTTCGCATTACTCCCTCAGGTATTGCTATCTGACAGTCTATTTTATGTAGTTATTTCTTTTTTTGTTTTGTTTTTCCTCTTGACACTGTTTGTTTCTAAACTCTAAATTCCATGAGGATATGCATTTTGGTCTGCTTCGTTTTCTTCTATAATCAAGAACAATGCCTGGCATGTCAAAGGACTTGATAAATATTTGTTGAATGAATGAAAGGAGATTTTTCCCATGCAGGTACACAGTAGGTCAGAGAAATGTGACATTTATGACATCTATATTTTAATCATTTTATCAAACATTTGTTGGGGTGCGTCCTGAGCCCAGCCCTCAAGGAGCTCCCAGTCTTGGATAGACATATGTGCAAGCCTAATTTTGATGCTATGAGTGCTACAGTAAGAGTTCAAAGTGTAATGGAGGAAAGAGATGCTCTAGCTTGCTGGTGGCTCTGGGAGACTGGAAGTGGCTTCGTGGAGGAGGGAGCATTTGGGCTGTGCTGTGGTGTGCATGTGCCCACCAAAACTTACTTTGAATTTTAATCCCCGTTGTGCGGCATTAAGAAGTGGGATCAGGTGGGACCTTGAAGAGGCGATGGGGTCATGGGGGCAGCATTAATCCACTGACGGATTAGTGGATTAATGTGCTCGTGGTTTTCTCCAGAGGTCTGTTATATAAGCCACTTTGGCTTCATTAATGGGTTATGCCTATCTCACCATGTGACGCCCTGGGCCTCCCTAGGCCTCTACAGGGAGACCCCATCAGCAAGAGGACCCTGACTAAATATAGCCCCTTGACCTTGGACTTACAGTTTCCAGGTATTTTTTTTTTTATAAATGTCTTAATCTGAGGTATTCAGTTATAGCAACAGAAAACAGACTGAGACCTACTGTGAGCCTGAGATACACGGCTCCAGGCAGCTCCATGACCATGACTCCAGTGCCCCTAGGCTAATGGAGGACAGGCCACAGCTAGGCAGAGCTTGGCCTCCTCTGCCCCTCGGCCCACCCCAGAGGACTCTGGGGAGAAGACCAAAACGACCACATCTGCCAGGCAGAAGGCACTGCTTTCAGTAAAGTCAGAGTGTATGTAGTGACTTCCTGATGTTATCTCAAGAGTCTGGGGACAAGCTGGGCAGGAGATCAGAGCCCAGCCAGGGAGCAGCCAGGCAGGAGCCAGGCCCATGGGGCTGTGTGGAATCTGGGCCCTGGGCTCTGTTGTGAGGGCTGAAGAGAGTGTCATTCAAGAGCAAGATAGAGTTACAGGCCATGCCTCCCTCAATAGCTTCCCTATCTCTGTCTCCTGGTGGCCTTGAAGTTCCATTTGTCCATAAAAGGGTGGACGTTTTGTGAAAAAACATCTGACTGGTGGCCCTGGCTATCTCAGATCTGACCTTCTGTTCCCATTTCAGGCTTCAGAGTGGAGTTGTTGTTTTCATTGCTTGTTTCTTATTTTCTTCTTCATTTACCCCAAATGTCTTTAGAGGCCAAGGCAGAAGCAGTGAGCATGGGGATTTTATTTTAGAATTGCCTGGTTTTCTAACTGCCCTTTCCTCTCTTGCTACTTTCTTGGGATCACCGGGCTCTAGTGTGGATTTGAGTGTACTGTGCAACTGGACCATGATGGGGGAGACACTCCGGAGCAGATACTTACCCAAACTGCGAGGAGATGGTGGTCAATGAGCACCATCAGGGTCCCTGGTGTGGGTCTGCAAAAGAAAGGATGTCCCAGTGGAAGACAGTGACAGCCTGGGGTTTGGGTCAGGATTCTGGGCTGCTGGCTGAGCTCACCTACTTCAGAGCAGCCTGTGTTAAGCAGTGCTCAAGGTGAGGAGGCATGCAAGAGATGGGCAGGTGAGGAGGAAGGCCCTTGCCTACTTTGTGGTGCTCCTGGGGTGAGAGTGAGTGTGCTAACTGCCTTGCAGAGATCACAAGCCACCACCTACCCCAGTCTGCACCAGGTCCAAGCCCTTCCTCTGGGGAGACTGTAATCACACTTGATTCTGTAACAGTCTGTGAATCTGCTTCCAACTGGCAATGAAGACAAATAGAGAATCTGGACCACTACCCAGGCATCAAGATCACCATGCTGATTCGAACCATTGCTCTGCAAGTGGAGCAGAAGTGACCTTACATTTACCTCTTTACTCATATTAAATGACAACTGGTATGCTGACCTTCCAACTCTTTGCTCATGACATGGATGTCTTATATAAATAACTTCCCAAAGGTGAGGATGGTGGGCGGAGAGAATCAGTAAAGCCCCTGAGATCCCCTTGATGAGTTAACTCCTAGCCCCAGATGTTCTGGGCAGGTACAAAATACAGTGTTTGAAGAGGCCATAAAGATCAGAGAGGTGGGATTGAGAGAGTAGATGACAGAGGACCCAGCTGAGGAAGAAGGGGGAAAGCTGAAACCAGGCCGATCTCAGCAAGCTGTCGTCTTGTACCTTGGCCCTGGACCAGCCCATTGCAGGAGACCCGGGACAGAATCAGCAGCTGTTGGGCTGAACACAGGCTGGTCCATGAACGCCATGTTGATAACTTATTTTAAATCTTTTATTTAAATTTGTAATAAAAACCAATGAAAAACAACAAAATGACAAAACAAAAACTGCACAATCTTTTTCCCTTAAAGGATAACAACTCTGGCCCCCTGTGATTCTTCTATTTTATACACATATTTCAAATAGGTAATGGGGATCTGGACTGTCTTTGTTGGAATCCAGCTTTGCCACTTTCTAGCTCTCTGTGGGATGGACAACTATCTTAAATTCTCTGTGCTTCAGTTTCCTCATCTGCAGAAAGGAGATAATAATAAAATCTACTTTTCAAGAATAAATGAAAGTTTGTGAGGTTCTTAGAATGACCTGGTAGATGGATGTGAAATAACAGTGCCACCCATGAATTAACCAGCCCCTCACCTCCCCTACCTCCCAGGCCTTCCCTGAATCCTCCAGTTGGTGAGCTGCCCTCCCCAAGTGTGCCCTCCGTGGGTTTGCTTAATAAACCCCATGCCTCTCTTCCAAAGTGACCCTCTGTGGCCAGGAGCTCACAGGCTCTGTCTCTGTGCAGCTCCCAGTACTATGTATGCCATTTCTCACCCCTAACGCGCTCCCTGGGCAGGGTATGTGTCTCATTTAACTCTGTGTCCCCTAGGCCCTCACAGGCCCTGGCACACAGAATGAATTTAGTAAATTCTGTTGAAAATAAAACTTTCTCCCACCTAATGATTGCTGACCCACCTCTCCTGTTAATTTCACAGCAGCACCAGAAACTCAGCAGGATGGGGTTCATTATCTCCCTAATTTCAAATCCCTAGAGAAGAGATGTGTACATCCCAGTTTCAGTGAGCGGCTATCCAGGTGTGGAAGGGACCTCATCCAGGGCACTCTTGCGAGGGGCCTTGCCTTAACACTTTTCACTGTTTCTTTTATTCTAAAGACTCCATTCCTCTTTAGACTTATTCTAGTCCGTCATTGTGCCCTGCTTACAGGAGATGGAAGTTCAGTGCCTAGGAGCACAGCAGGTCAGGCAGGCCATGAAGAGGGGTCATGGCCAACTATCAAAACAAAGCTGCAAGCAGGCATGGGGACTTTCAGCCCCAGATGCTGCAGTGTCTCTGTGTCACAACATCCCAGCAAGAAGGAATCTGTGTCTGGTCTTTACCCATTCTTCAGCCTTACCAAGCCCGGTTCCCCAGGCCCCTGGGATGGGGCAGGGATTCCTGTGGTAGATGATAGTTGGTAATTACAAAGAGAACAAGTAAAAAAAAGTGCATTTTTATTTTTGTTTTTGTTTTTGGCTGCATCAAAATACTTCCAGTTTCCAAACAGCCACATGGAGATGCTGCGTCCCCCTTTGGATGCAGTCTGTCTCTACTTCTGGCTGCTGGGGGTGCAGAGCTGAGTCAGCGCCATCAGCTGTGTGAGGAAAGGCTGCCGTGGAACTGGTGACCAGGGCTGCAGAGGGGCTCGATTCATACTTACATGTCACCGATCACTCTACAAATCACTTCCTTATCCATTATTCATCTGACCTCACAGCTCTCTGGGTAGGTCAGCAGGATATTACTAGGAGCAAAACTGAACTTTTAAAAATCCCAGTAAGTTAAGGGGGCTATGACCCTTAAACACGATCCCTGGTGTGAAAACTGCAGCCCATGATGGAGATGGTGGAGTTCATCCAAAAAACAAAATATAACTTGGTGTGGAGCCAGCACACCTGGCTTCTTTCTAGTCCCACTTGCCGAATGAACTTGGGCAAGGCACAACCCCTTCGGGCCTCAGTTTTCCTACCTGTAAAATTCGGTTTATGATCTCCAGTGTTTTGCCTCACTATTTGGAAAGGCTCTACATTAAGATGTAAACTTCTAGGGTTACTAGATTTCTAAGAGGGAATCCCTCTCCAGGGTACACCTTTATCTCCCTTCCCCAACACACAAACCCTCTGAAGTGGGGCAAATATCATCATTAAAATCAACGAATTAAGTGTTACCCCACTTGCTGGCAAATCAGTCGACTACACCCATATCCATTAAGTGGCTGTGGTAGTCCATTTTGTATTGCCACTACAAAATATCCGGTAAAAGGCAGAGAAGTTTATTGGGTCTTATGATTTGGAAGACTGAAAAACTCAAGTGTGGGTGGCTACATCCAGCTATGGGAGAGCTCCTGAGAAAGAAACCAAACGATAGGGGTGGCCTTGATTTATGGTAGCCTGCTCTTGAGGCAACCAATCCGTTCCTGCCAAATGGATATTAATCCCTCAGGAAGGCTGAGTCCCTTTGGCCTAATGACCTCCCCCTCGGCTCCACCTCTTAAAGGTCCCACCACTACTCAATACTGTTACACTGGGGACAAAGCTTCTAGCACATGGAGAGGAAAATCACATCCAGACCGTAGCAGTAACTTCTTTGTGTGACTTTCTTTTTAAATTTGTGGCTCCTGTGCTCGTGAATTTCTCTCAGAACATCAAAAGGGTTGTAAGAAGATGAAGCAGTGTCCAGAGAATCCCATGGTATGTGTACATTTGAATTCTTTGAGGTGACCTCAGAAACTGATGGTTCCTCCATTTTCTTTTTGGCCACAAAGGAAAGGGGTAAAGGGAAACGGACCCAAAACCCTCCTCTTCCATGATTGGGACCAAGGAATTAGCAACAGATGGCCCCTCCTTCTAGGTCCTCTGCTGGTCAGGAGAGTAGCAAGTCCAAGGCTTCCCTGTTTATTGGCAGGGTTGAACTCTGCTCAGGTCAGTGAGTATGGTAGATTACTGTATACATCAGCTCTGAAATGTGTTACAAATTGCATCTTAATCTGTAAGTACTCTTGGAAGCAAATATAAAATGAGCAGAATCACTCATGTGAATCATTTCATCATGTTCAAAAATGTAGTTGACGTTGTGAAGTGCTAGACCCTGTCCAAATGGCAATTGTCCTCAATTCCATCCACAAAGCACAAGGTTGAAAATCTGGACTTTAAAGTATATATTTATCATCAATGAACCAAACAGCGAACACATCCCTTTTCAGTGGGCTGAAACTAATTCCTATCAAAGTAAGATGGGGAAAAGTTTGATTTCATTAATAAAAGAGATATATAGGTAACATTATAAGGGTTAAAACTCATGATTTATAAAATGTAGTATCAGCCATTTAAAATAAATATGGTTTGTGACAGCATTATACTGTGATAATGTTGAAAAGAATTTATTAACACAAAATGAGAATTTGTGAAGTGAGCAAAATTGGTTTCATTACTTTTGAACTTTACAGTATTGTTCTTTTTCAGTTTAGTTGGATGTTTGAAGTCCTTATTAATGCATTTTTGTAGTCCTTGAAGAAATTCTAACAACATACATTGGTTATAGACTAGTGAAATAGAGATATCAGTATAAATTAGTAAAATTAGTATGTCATATCTTAAAACAGATATAAAACATGTTTTTTTGTTGTTGTTTTGGTTTCTTTTTTTTTTTTTTTTTTTTGGTACCAGGCACTGAACCCAGAGGTAATTAATCCCTGAGTCACATCCCCAGCCCTTTTTATTTTTTATTTTGAGACAAGGTCTCACTAAGTTTATTAGGATCTCACTAAGTTGCTGAGGCTGGCTTTGAACTTGAGATTCTCCTGCCTCAGCTCCCTGAATGGCTGGGATTATAGGTGTACACCATTGCACCTGGCATAAAGCATATATTTTAAGCGTATGTTATTAGAAATGTAAAATTCTATAAGAGATATTTATTTTGAGGTATAGGTACCAGGAAAAGGAATGGATTTAATGATCTAATTTGTATAGCTTCAAGAGCTCTCACTTAATATAGGAGAAAAATAGGTTTATATTGTGGCTCCTAGAAATGAGAACAAATTATCATAGAAATTCTTGCAACTGCTGGAATAACCATCACCATCATAAGAAGAAAAGGGAGACATGGATTCCATTGACAGAGGTCCTTTCTAGGGGTCTTGTACATTGAATTTTCTAATACTCCTAAATGGAGTATGCATTCTGAAAGAATGAAGAAGCAGGATTGAAAGAGGACAGATATGGAGAGTCAGTCCTTGGGGATATATCTGAGGAGTCTGGGGATACGGGATACTAGGAACTGGGGGGTCCGGGGTGGAGCTTTCTCTGCACCAGTTTTCTAATAAACCCAGGGCCTGACAGAGCAGTGACCCAGAGCCCTGCCCTCCAAATGATCGCACAGGCAACAGAAGCCATCAGCCGCAGTCCATTTTCTACTGACAAGATGTTTTTGAAACAAGGTTGTTCAAAGCTCAGGAATCCAAACCCTCGGGTCCATGGACCACAGCACACATGACCTCCACCTGCCTCTCTGTCTCTTACAGCTCATTTCCTTCCTGTGTGGGACATAAGAGGCATAAACTCTACACTCTCCTTGGAATCTTTCATGTAACCATCCTCAAGTGATCCTCAAGTGCTTCACATATTATGGAAGCAGATGGAGAGGCAGGCAAGGTCAATGGCTTGTCTAGGGTTATGGGAAGGTAGGCAGGGAAAATGGAAATGGTGGTCTGGGGGTCTGACGAACTTCCTTCACCTTGGTCATGGCGTCACATCCCATTTCCTTGCTAGGATGCACAAAGCAACTCATGAAATAACATTTTTTCTTTTCTTATCCTTTTTCATGGTTGGAAAAACTGCAGAGACAGTGATTAATTTCTTTCTAGAAGATTCAATGTACAAGACCCCTAGAAAGGACCTTTGTCCAATAGAATCCATGTCTTCCCTTTCTTCTTATAGTGGTGATGGTTATTCTAGCAGTAGTATTTGTTGGACTTTCTCCCACCACAGACCTCTAAAATGCAAAGCCCCTTTAAGCCTTCTGATTTTGAGGTGGTAAAAGCCACTCCTTCCCCATATCCTAATGGGCAAAGGCACCAGAGAAGGAGCGAGCCTGTGAGGGCCAGTTAGCAGGGCCCCACCCTCTGCTGGACTTAATATTCTGTTTAAGAGACTACTATTGGTGGCTACTATTTGTTTTTACCATCTTTGGCTCCTTCTAACAATTCCCTCTAAGTCAGAGAGTTAAAATAAGGTCCTCATAAACTCCTTCAGCTTGAGAGTTCTCAGGGATGTTAATTTTGTTGACAAATTTCAGTGTCCCAAAGACCCAGGTCTTAATTCTTTGTGCAAACTCTTGGGTCCCGAGTTGGCCTGCTCCCTTTGGGCCCCTAATTAGTCTTGTCATGAGTTCCTCCACTATTGTTTTAACACAGTCTTATGCCCTGGGAGCCAAAGGGCCCTTTGGGGTGAGTCATGTTGTATTTGTACATATTTTCAAAAAATGGTCATCACCCCCCCCTCGCGGTGGCCGCCATCATTTCTCAGTGGAGGTGTTGCCATAGAGATGTTGTCTGATCCATCTCTATTGATACCCCCTTGAAAGGGGGTCCTGAATAGCCACTGAGGTAGGTAAATGTATGCAGTGACATTGAGCGGATGATTCTATTCTGAAAAATTCCGGCACCATTTGTTTCTGTGCTTGTCTGAGGGCTGGGACACGGTGTTGGGTTTTGTTGCACGTGCTACCCTCACAGGCCTGGAGTTAATGCAAGCCTTGTTTGGAGCCACTGAAGCAGAAATTTCTCTGCTGCCGAGGACAAAAGCTTCACAGGCCACCTCAGAGGCCGCTTTGGGAAGGCCGTGTCTCTGGGGCTCCCAAAGGAAATGGGAGATAACTGGGAACATGGAGGAGAGCCCCCAGAGCTCCCAGCCCTGGAAGGCTACCCGACACATCTGGCCCCACGAGTCTCCTCTGGGGAGGTGTGGGCTTCACCAATCAAAGGTTTTAATTCAATTTGTTCTTTTTCCAGCCTGTTGAGAAAAATCATCTTGAAGCTGTGTGTGCTGTTCTGTCTGTGGTGAGAAGTGGGTATTTGCATAGCTCTCTGCTCTGTCTTTTCTCCCTAATGTACTGGGGAGAAGCCCTCTCAGAAAAGACAATCATGGTAGCCTGGTTACAGACCTGTATGCTGAAACCAGATGACACCCAAGTCCTCTTCCTGCTCTGAGGAAGAGAATGGAGGAAGAGGTAGGAAGGATTTATCAAGTATCCTGGATCAGTGTCTAGGACTTGGTAGGTCATAATAAATGAGTTTTGTTGAACACACAAATAAACAAATGAATGTTTCAACTGAGCACTGTGCCAGGACCCCCCAACACACACACACACACACACACACACACACACACACACACACACACACAAACACACACACAAAGGAATTCAGTGACTTGCCCAAGGCCACTCACAAGTTGAGGTGAGGGGTGGCTTCTGAACTTGAGTCTGGGTTTTTGACTCCAAGTCCAGTGCTCCCTCCCGTGACCACAGCAGCTCTGCCCCCCAACTCTGCATTTGGTGCCTCTATCCAGGGGCCAGAGCTATGAGGGCACGGTCAGCTTCCTCACTTCAGGGCACTAGGGCCTGGGGGAGGCCACTGGGCTCCTCCTGCTCCTTGTCCTGATCCCTGTCCTTGTTTACTTGGCCACCATTAACCCCTGTCTTGTGGTATGAGGATAGAAGTGGCAAGTGCAAGGATATATGCATTGCCCAGCTTTAGGATTCGGTCCAGTGGTTGGGGAACAGTGGTTCTGGTGTCCAGATACTTATTCTTCTGCTAAGCTGCTCCACATGTAGGTCATGTCAGCTGAAGGCAAGGAGGTGTGGAGGGATAATCTCTGTCTCTGGCTAGCAGACCTTTGGCATATGAATTTAGGGACACAGAATTCCAGTGTTTGTTTACTCACTCACTCATTCATTCATTCATTTACATATTCAATATAAACTCTGGGTAGGACACGCACCAGGTGCAGGGGTCTAGTGCAAAGGATGCAGGGATGGATGACTTGAGTCCTGTTTCTCATAAACTCAGAAATGTGAAATTGCACCAAAAATAACAATTCACATCTGCCCTTAAAACTCACAGAATGCCTTCAGAACTTCTCTTCAACCTGCATCATATACTCTGTGGTAGGAATTACTACTAAATTCATTTTACACATGAAGAAAACAACAGTTGGAGTTGGCCAAAGTTAGGGAGTAGTTGGGTGTGAACTTGAACCCCATCCTCTTGAGTCCAGGTTTTTCATGAAGTTTCTGTGTGTTCCTCTGCCTGCCGTTTTAAGACACAGGGGTTAGCTGACTTTACTAGTGAAGCCACCTGAACTCATTCCATGTGACTCCTTCAAGTGAGGAAAGGAGTGGCATTGTACCAACCTCTGCACAGACTGCTCAGTGTTCATGGGGGTTCACAGGGGCTGCCAGGGTCCCACGATTTGGGGCTAAAGCAGTGGCTTTCAATCTTGGCTGGGCATTGGTAGTTTAGAAGCACTCAGATCTAGGACCCATGCTGGAAATCGTGATGACTTAGAGTGAGATGGTGTCCTGGAGGTGTTTTTTGATTCATGTAGAGTCTGAGCTAGGGTGTTCCTTGGCCCTACTCTAAGAGCTCTGTTTGGGCGTCTTCTGCAGGTATCCCCTGACTGGCCATGTTGGGGAAGGGAGGTGAGCGCTCCAGGGATGGTCTGAGCTAAGGGATCTCATGTTCATGGCACTAAGTCTGGAGGGGCCGTGCACACAGAGATGGACAGAGTGGTCTGTGGACCTCAGACCTTGCTTGCAGGAGTCCCGAGGGTTGTGCCCCAGAGAGGCCGCCTGATTTAGCTTTGAAAAGTGAATTGGCTCTTCCCAGGCCCAACTGTGGGAAGCACTTCAAAGCAGAAGGTACAGCAAGAGCGGAGACATCCAGCCTGATCATAGTGGGGCGGGGGGCGCAGTGGAGGGAGCTGTGAGAGTAAGTCTATGCTTGAAGGTTGCACACAGCTCTGCACTTCATTCTAGAGGCAGGGACAGCTGGGGGAAGACCTCAATCCAGGGACTGTCCTGGAGAGAGCACTGGGTTTGCAGTGATCCAGTCCAGTGGAGACTAGAGGGAGACAGAACAATTGGTTGCAGGGCCAGTGCTGGGCAATGACTGGGCAATGGAGGTGGGAGAGAGGAGGATGCCCACCCATTCCCCTGGACAGCAGGGCACTGGATTCTTTATCACAAATGACTGACCCTCGGCAGCCTGATACCTGCTAGCTGATCCAGGCAGGGTCCTTCCCTCCGCTATCCGGTGACTGATGTCCACTGCACCTCAAGTTCCAGACTCTGGGTGCCCTGTGGAGGTCAATCTGCAGTTGAACATCCTGGGCAGTCATTCCCATGTGTGGGGCCCTAGAGGGTTTTTTTTGTTGACCAAATGCTCTGGGCTCCCAGGGTAGAGAGCTATTAGGGAAACAAAGGGGAGTCCTTGTAATTAGGTTCTCTGAGTTCCTGCAGGGCAAGGGAGGAGAGGAGCAAAAACCCAAGCTGTTCTGGAGATTAGATACAACAGGGGAAATGTTGAAAACACCTGGGTGTATTTATACCTCCAAAGTCATGACTGGAACCCACGGGATTTAGAAACAGGAGTGAGTGGAACCTTCCTCTGGGCTTTCATTTTCATTTATTTGCAGCCTCCCAGGAGCATACAGTGATGTCAGAAAGCCTCAGAGTGACCCTTCCTTGCTCTCTGGGGACCTTTACCTGTCCCTCCAGTCAACCCAGGCCTGAGTGAAGGGGGCTTATCATTCTCAGGAAGTTACTTTGATCCTGTTGCCCAGGGCACCCTGCTTTATACCAGGCAGCACACCGAAGGCAATGAAGCAGAGCAGAAACGGCAGAAAGGTAGGTCTCCAGCAGGTTTAAGACTTTCCGCTAATAATTATAGTGAACCCCACACCCAACTTCCTGTAATACATAAATAAGTATTCTTACAAAGGAGGGAGAAAAGGGAAACGTCCCTGGCAAACTCAATGAAAGACAGGTACCTCTTTCCCAGGGGTTTCTGTTTTGCAGGATCTAGCAAAATTCTGGTGTCATTGAGACCCTTCAGAGTGGTCAAATGAATGTCCTTTGCTACAAGTGACACCCCAATAGGTTTTATACTGATGCTACTAGGGAAAAAATAAGTAGTTAAAGGAGGGCAAGATTCTTCTCCTTTGATCAAAAGCCCAGGGCCGATCTTCCAGCACAGTTATGTCCAGGCAAGTCCTGCTGCCCTGAGAGTCACAGAGGATAGAAGCCCCTTTCCCGGCTGATGTCACATGTCCCCCCTATCTAGGAAAGACGGTTTTGCAAAAAGCATTTGGAACAAATTGTGCCATTTGAGAGAAGACAGAGATAGAACAGAAGCCGTCAAGCTGTAATTGCCCTGCTAATTAATGGTTGATCATCTATCCTTTTATGATTCTTGACCCCAGAAGGAAAATTTATTAGTACTTTTAGATTTTGCACAGTCGTGCTAAATGAGGCATGTAATGCACTAATTTAGTGCCTTGTTAGCATAAGTAGGGCCTCCCCAGCCCGCTCCGTTCCCCACCCAAGGCTTTCTCAGGAACTGTGGGGAACTTACCTAGGACAGGCACGGATTATTTTGCTCCAATGACTGAGAGGCCACAGCCAAGATGTGGACTTGCCCCATCCACCCTGGGGGATTCGAACACTGGATGTGCCTTTCATCCTAATGAGAAAGTTTAAATCCTCCGGTCTTCAAGTTGTTTCTCACCAGTCTCCCTCAATGCCCTGGTTTTCGGAAGTCTCATCCTACGTTCTTTTTCAGCCTGTGGGTGCCACCACTCAAACCAAAAACCAAGATCTTAATTAACCCAAGGAGGGAATTTGTTGGGATACTGGACAACCGATGTCCTAGTTGATTCAGATTATATTTAATGTGCGTATTTAGCCCACACATTTACCTGGTTTAGATGCCACCTCAGTGAATTCCCAGGTTTGCTGCCTGTATTAAAACCCTGCTGTGAGTGCCAGGTGCAGTGGCGCACCCCTGTAATACCAGTGGCTCCGGAGGCTGAGGCAGGAGGATGGCGAGTTCTAAGCCAGCCTCAACAACTTAGCAAGGACCTAAGCAACTTAGTGAGACCCTGTCTCTAAATAAAAAATAAATAGGGCTGCAGATGTGGCTCAGTGGTTAAGCGCCCCCTGGATTCAATTCCCAGTAACATCCCCACCCCCAGCACCCGGAATAAAATAAAGCCCTGCTGTACATATGCTCTGAGTCCATGTGGTTCAGGGATCCAGTTTGAAGGCAGGCAGTGAACTGTGGAGAAGCTTGCTGGGCAGGTAGCCACGCTTGTGCTCTGACTTTGCCGCCAACTCTCTTTGGGAAATGCAGAATGGTACTGCCCTTTGTGAACCTGTTTTCCCATCTGTTAAAGGACCTGTAAATCTTCCTGCCTAAAGTACCTTCGAGTTTTGGCATCCTGTCATTCAACATGGTGGGAATGCCAGAGGTAGGCTGGGTGACTTGGTTGCAGCAAAGGCCAATATCAGAAATCTTTAGATGGTCCATATCTATTGGCAATTCTAATTCTTAGAAACAAGATCCAAGGAGAAATTAGACAAATGCATGAAAATAGGGTATTTGTGAGACCTCAAAGGATTGGTTAGATAAAATACAGTAATCCTGTATGACGGGGTCCTATGAAACCATTAAAAATAGCAGGATAGAGAACTGTGGACCTAGAAAGAGGCTCACCGCATTTTGTTATGCAAAAATCCAGGGTGTCTAAATGAGACCTATTACGTGATAATAATTTTGCAAAAATATATTTTAAAAATGTGCCTATTGAAAGTTCTAGGAATATCTATATCAAAATGGTGTATCTTTGGGTGATAAGATTCTTGGGGATGTCTTTCTTTTTTATAGCACTTCATATTTCCAATACTTACTTGCAAGGAGTGTGTATCTCTCTTAGAACCAGAAAAGAATTACAGAAATGATTTAAAAGAATTAAAATATTGGTTCCAAATCAATATATTCTCTTCATGTTTCATTTTTCACACACACGAGTTGACAACCAATTACAACCTTGAAGGGTCAGGCAATGACTTGCTGGCTGGACTTTCTTCATGAAGTAGTCAGCTGAAGAGTCTTAATGACAACTTTGGATGGCCTAAACACTTTGCCATATATGCAACTCTGGGGGATTTAAATTTATTAAGAGATAAAACGTGTGAAGATCTTCAAAGAAAAACCCTAGTTGCCTGTTGTGTTCTCAGCGCGAATCCCTCAGAGGCCTTAATGGGAATCCAGGCCAGCCTCCACGTCCACGTCTAGGAAGGGACTTGCTCAGATCTGAGAGCTGGTCACAGTAAAGCCAGAACCCTGTGTCAGGATCAAAACTGCAAGGAACCTTCCCTCTCCAGACATCTGGGGAGGAGCAGCAGCTTAGAATTTCTTTTCTGGAGCTCTTTAGGTGTGACTTCAGGGGGCTCAGGTGATTTCTTCTAAGTAGAGATCCTGGGCTGGAATGTGACCTCCCTGGAAATGGTCTGCTGATTCTGTCTGGAGCAGTCACATGGGGCACCCCTCCCTGCACAGTTGTACCTGGGGCACCAGGGATTTGCACCATGGGCTGTCTTCCTAGAAGCAAGACAATGGTGAAAAGTTCGCCTGCGTTCTTTGAAACACACTGCTCTTCTAGGGTGTTCACCCTAAGGAGGGATAGATGAGATTGGAAAAGTCAAAATATTGGATGATATGGACATCACTTGCAAGTTACTTGGAAATTCAATTGCACTGTTATTCCCTGAGAACCTCCTAGCTTCCGGGAACTTTGTTGGGTCTTTGGGTGGGACAGGGAATGAGGGTGGGGATAAAGGAGAAGGGCAGGATGTGGCAGATGCTGCCCTTGTCCTCAGGGCTTAGAATTTAAGGGGAGGAGGAGTCACCACGAGGAATAAGAAACTGTAAATTAAAGCATTTTGTTAGAACCTGAAAAGGTATAAGCTGACTACTACATGGGGACACTTAGGACATGCAGTGGAGAGGAGAGCTGGGAAGGCTTTCCTGAGAAGATGGCATTTGAGAAAGCCTTCGTATAAGGAAGGATTTCAACATTTGAAGGTAGATGAAAGGGCATTTGAAGTTGAGGGAAACAGGAAGTGACAGTAATGGCTGGTGTGCGCTCAGAACAGCTTGCAGCGGGGGCAGGACCAGGACCAGGATAGGAACCAGCCTGTGGGAACTCAGTGCATGAGGTTTAAACAAGAGACATGGTGTGTTGGAGGGAGAGGGGGTTATACCTTGAGGAGCTTGAGTAAAGATGTCTGGAATTTTCCTGTAGGTAACAAAGAGACACAAGATTTGAGGTGAGTGGTGCTTTAGTGGATTTTAGGGGAGGGGGAAAGATTAGAGTTGGAGGCAGTCATTTAGAAAAAAAGAAATAATCATGGAAACAAGAAACCCCTAGATCTTCTCCTTTTTTCCAGGTGGTGAGGAGAGAGAAGGAGGTCTTCCATTCTTCCTAAACTTTGTGGTCTCTCTCACAACCTTGCAAGAGAAACTTCTGAGCTGGTTGTTCCAGCAGCATTAGGAAGAAGCCAGGAAAAGTATGTAGTGTGGTTGGAAGCTTCTCCAGGGCAGATGGAGACTACATGTGTCCCCACCACCCTTCAGAAGAAGTTTTGTTCCTTCTTTAGAGCCATTACCTCAGGGTGGTTCCAAGTCTGGGCTGCAAACTAAGGGATGCCTCAGGAAATAACTCTCTCACGATGTCTTAGGGTCAAGAAATTCTTCTTGGTAAGAAAATAGAAAAGAGGTGAGGCTGAGGTGGGGTGGGGCGGGACAGCAACCCCAGGAGTGGCAGGATGGGGGTTTGTCCACAGAACTCATGGTGAAAACAGACTTTAAAGACAATATACTAGGATCTCTTATTTGCTCTTTCCTTCATTGAATTCGGATCCATTCTCTGCAAAATAGTGAGGGCGCATGAAATAGCTTCCAGGGTCTTCATCCCCAGGTGATTTGATGCTTGTTGTAAAACCAGGGTTCTCATGTGGGGCCTTGATGATGCTGTATGCCTCACTCTCCCCAAGTAAAAATAGAATCAATGTGGTTTCGGGCTGGAGATTAATGACGAGAGAACATCTGGAAACTTCCCATAGAGGACACTACTGGGCCTAATGACCTTCTTACTTACTGTCTTTTTACTCTGGAGACCTCAACAGACAATGGCAGAAGCATGCATACCATCCTAGCATACCCTCCCACAGAGCCCAGCCTGGAGTGAGCCACCTTTTATAAACACACACACACACACACACACACACACACACACACACACACACACACAAGTACTCTTGGTGTCTGCCAAGAGTGAGTTCCCTTGACTATCACAGATCTGAGGTGGGCCTTGTCCTTGTCACTGGTAAATTTCTGTACATCCCCTGCATCCCTTTCCAAGGTGGCTACTAGTCTCCACCAGCAGATGGCACCCGGAGCTCTCAGACGACCGCCCGGGCCTCAGGCCTGAACTCCTGGCCTCCCCCACTCCCACCCTTGGAATGGGATAATTTGGGAGTCATCTGTGGGAGGGCTGCCAAGGCCTTAAATTTACTACTTGGAGCTTGGATAATCTTCCCCAGACGGAGCACTGGAGGGGAGAGAGGACGAAGGAAGGCAGGCAGGGTCTCCAGGGGCAGATCTGGTCAGGGCCAGGACAGATTCAGCTTGGGCAGCCAGAGAAGTCCTCACTGCAAGGCCATACCCTTAGGGGTGTCTGGTGCAAGTGTGGGTCACACCCTGGAAGGGGAAATACTTTCACTGGTATGAAAACCCGGGAGACCAAAGGGATTCTCTGACATAAGGGCTTCCAGATCCTGACCATCCCTCCCATTGCTGCCTCTGGCTCCTCTTCTAACCCCAGCATCAGTCTCACCTGCTGTGGGATGCCATCCCTGACCTGCATGCCTCCTGTCAAAATTCATCACTAATTTTCTTTTTTTCTTTCTTTCTTTTTTTTTTTTTTAGTTTTTTACTCTGAAATTTTCCAAACATACAAAAGTAGAGAATATAATATAACAAACCCCTTTGTTATCTATCACCAGCTTCAATAACTATAATAATAACCAGTGTTTTGCCAGATTTTTCATCTTTTCCTCAGCTTTTTTTTTTCTGAAATCTTTTATGGCAAATCCCAGACATTATATCATCTTACTGCAAAACACTTAAGATGACTTTTTGTCCCCTTAGAGTATATTAAAACCACCTAGACATCAGCATGCATCTCTACCTGATAAGGTCTGCTTTCTCTTTAACATAATCACCTGCCATTATCATATCTCACATTTATAATCACTCCTTACTATCACCTGGAGCCTCAGGGCACTTGGCTCCCTCTGGCATCTATCATAGTTCACCCAGTGTGGGGGATACTAGCATAAGTGTGGGTAACCCCCCCTCCACTATAGTTGGCTCCAGAGCAGGGACCAGACCCCAGTTATCCTAAAATTCTCATGGACCCAGAACAGCACCTGCTCAGAGTCCTGGAGAGTTAAAGCACAATAAAGAACAACACTCCAGGAAGTCACCTTTGTGGTCATCATGAGACCCCAGGGAAAAATTCCACCAGATGAAACTGAGGTCAAAGGAGAAAATCCCTCGGAGGTGGGTGTCACAAGACTTGTCCTTTTCTCTTGAGGTAGATAAGAGACACACGTAGACAGACTCTCGTCTCATGACTCTAGGAGCAGCAGAGACAGGGAATGCAAAAAATGTGGTGGTGCCAGCCGCAGAGAGGTCTGGAAATGCCTTCTTAATTGAGCCTTTCTGGGAGCCGCAGAGGCTGCCTGGAGGAGGGATGGAGAGAGGACAGTGGGTGGAAAAGCCAGGAGGGACGGCAGGACAGACCCTGGTGCTTTGATCCTGCCTCTTCTCTGGTGAACTTAGAAACCCCAAAGGCAAAACCCTCAGTTCTTCTGTAAAATTGTTATCTCAACAATGCCCATCAAGGGACAGGATTACTCTCTCCTTGGACGGCTCTGTCCATAGGAAAGTCTTTGCTCCCTGAAGCCCAAATCTATTTTTATGCAGATTTTTACCCATAAGGGCCACCTTGAACATATTTATTTGCTTTTACAGGAAATATGTGTGATAGGGATAAAGCTGGGAAACATATGCAGAACACTTATTAAAGGCTGAACATCTTGCATACATTAAACCCCAGGGATATTTTTGCTGTAGATGTCACAGTTCCTATGTGGCAGGTGAGAAAAGGGGGCTCGGAGAAGTGCTTAGCTTCCCAGGACACACATTCCACTGGGGTTCTGGTCTAGCCTCTTTTGGTTCCCCTTAGACAGCCAGAGCTGGGTTCTGCTCTTGAAGCTCTCTGGTCTCCAGGCTACATACTGATGTCTCCCTGGCAGCCCATCCTGCCCAGCTTCTGGGATGCACTCAGGTTGGCCTGAAGCCCTGAATAGTGAGGTCCAAGACAGGGATCTGAGTGTCCTTGTTTTGCTTGAAAAGCATTATGTGCCAGTCAGCAACTGGTGTACTTCATCTTTTGCTTGAGGAAATAACATGTGCTTGTGACCCCTTGATCCCTGGACTCTTGGGAGGGCTCTGGGTAACAGGAGTAGCACAGACTGTGCCAGAAGGATATCAGGACCATCAGTCAAGCCCTGAAACCAGTTTTAAGAGTGCTCTCTGCATCTATAGCTCTCCTGTTCCCAGGCCTCCACTCTTCCCAAGCAACCACTGACCCGGATGCGTGGAAGAGGATGCATCATGCTTTTCATGAAGTTTTATTTATTCTTTTGTGAATGGGTAATACTTTCTACACTCTCATGGCTGGAAGTTTTAACAATACCAAAGGTATAAAGTAGAAATTCTCTTCTCAATTCCTTGCTCCTTCCACTAGTTTCCCCCTCTCCTAGTAACCAGTGTTACTTGCTTCTGGTGCACCCACTCAGTTGTGCTCACAGAGAATACAAATAAGATGTATATGGGCATTTCTACTTTCTGTTTTTATACAAATGTCAGATTATTATATTCACTGTTCATGCCTCTCAAATACCATCCCCACTTTTGTTACCATATATCTTCAAGTTCATGATTGGGGTTAAAATTTACCCTCTACATGCCATAATGCCAGTGGTCCAAACCTGAACCCTAGCCTTTGCACCCAGCACAAAACAATGAAGCTTTCAGTCCATGCTTATGAAATAATCTCCATGTAGATATTAAGAGATGACTGTGGACCTGTTTTTGTTTACATTTCCCACTTACATTCTCCAGGAAGTCAAGACTTTGTACTGCTCTTGTGGGTATATAACCCTCACTTTACAAAGAAAAGGAATCATCCAGAGATGGAAATGATTTATTCAAATTAAGTTGCAACCCCCTTTCAGCTCCTTTGATTTTGTGCTTTGGAATTAGCCTCTGGAGTGGGGAGCATGGCTGCATTTCTCAATAGTCACTTCAATATACATGGAGGTACTCAGAAGGAGCCACATATGACACAGTAGTGGGACTCAAAAGCCTCCTTCCACCCTGAATGGAAGATGGAACCTGCACCAAATCATTTTTTTAACCTTTCTTTCAGCTTCTCTGGCGCAAAGCAGTGATAATTCAACTTGCTCTTAGGTTCTTAAGTGCTCCATGGTATTAAATACCTGGCATTAAACAGTACAAAAAATATATTAAAAAAATACCAACTTGTAAAGTGCTAGAAATGACACTCAGTCTTTGCCTAAGTATATTATGAGAAATGGGGAAGCTGGCCTCTGGGGGCTGTCTGCAGAGCCCAGGAGTCTAGGGACCTTCCATGATGTATGTGCAATCACCAGATTATACTGGAGAAAAGATCTAAAACAGACATAGTTTTAGAGCATTCATGATAAATGGTTCTTAACAAATTGAAGCTTATTATTTCTCTCCCTCATATTCTCAAAGAAGTGGTCTCTGCTTTTAAGCATGTTCCATTCCTGGAAACTCCATTGTAAAGGGAAATCCTACCCTGATTCTATGGTTCAGGGTCTCTCTCTTCAAACATATTCAGTCTCCTGAGGGAACTGAATGGATGAACGTGACGGGAAGGAGGGGTAGGTATTTTTAGACCATGTCAAACAAGAGAGGCAGAAACTGGAGCCTGCTTAAAATGATGCTCTATAATGAGAATGTGGTTTAGTGTAATGAACAATCAGTGCATTTATTGAATTGTGTAGCTAGCCATTGAAATTAAAAAAAAAAAAAAAAAAAAGAATAGTAAGGGTCTCGTTGAGACTGACACACAGCACTGGGCTGAGTGCCTCTAGAAGGTTCAGAAAATGGTTCCCCTCATGGAGTTCATGGTACTACCCAAAGCTTTCTCATCCCTTCACCTGGGCTCTTCTTATCCACCTCACACCTCCATCCAGTGTAAGGAACAACTGCCACTGACAACTTTCCTTCACAGTAAAGTGGCCTTGCAGTCATTTCTCCTCCAAGGAGAAGGGATAAAACATCAGGAAAAGCTGCACATAGTGGCATATGCCTGTAACCCCTACAATTTAGGAGGCTGAGGCAGGAGGATCACAAAGTTGAGGCCAGCCTGGGAAACTTAGTGAAATCCCATCTCAAAATAAAATAAAAAAGTGCTGGGGGTTATGACTTAGTGATAGAGTACACTGGGCTCAATCTCCAGTGCCACCAAAAAAAAAAAAAAAAGTCAGGAAAGGTCTTTGGGTCTCTTGGGTCTCTTGAAAAAAAAAAAAAAAAAAAAACCCACGGTCACCATGTGTGTAGAGCTTGGGAATCAACAGGATAGGCCTCCTCTCTAAACCTGAAGACCCAGGAAAACCAGAAGTCAGCTCATCAGTAAGTTAGCTGGCTAACCTCACAGGGTCAAGTCAGTTTGGTGTGCATTCCATGTCTATGATTTTAAATATCAAATTTAAACATTTAAGGCTTTGCTCTTTGAGAGATAGGTGGCTTTGGCTCCCAACTGAACTAATCAAGAAAAAGCAATGAATTCTTTGCCTGCAGTAGGGAGTGCATTCAAATGAGAGCTGGGGACCCTCTCCCCTATGGGGCAGGGGACTAGAACAAAACCACTGGAGCCTACCAGGAAGGAGCTGTTCTTTGGTCCCAGGTCTGGCAGCAAGCTCTAGATGGGCGTGTTTGGAGTTGAACTTGGGTCCTCCGTGGGTGAGCTGGCATACTTCTCTCTAGGGAAAGTACCAGAAAGGTTGGCTCAGAGAAACTGGCCTGGCATTCATCTTCAGGAGAGAGTGATCTGGCAGATACCATCTCTCCCCACCAACTTGGCAGGAGTCTGGGCCTGTGTGAGGAGGTGAGGAGTTCTTCTGGATCAGGCGAGCTTGCCTTCCTGCAGAGGAAAGCTACTGGCCAAAGGAGATGAGGACCCAGCTGCACACCCATTCATTGCTCCTCTCAAGACAGGTGGGTGGTGTGGCAGCGTCTATTTGTTGTCTCAACATTCATTCCCCCTTTCTTCCTTAATGATAGATGCTGATGGTATGGAGAGTGATGACAAGACTACATTCCCAGCCATCCTTGCGGCTGGCTGGCAAAAATCATCAGGTGGTTTTAAAGGGGACTGAATTAGTAGGTAGGACATCACATCGACCCTTGCCCTTCCAAATCTTCCTCTCTGGAGGATTCTGGGATGAGTAGGACTTAAGAGGGTATCTTGGTCCATGCCATTACAGGACCAATGGAAAAATCAGGTTCTAGGGCTGATGATGATTTTGTGGACTGCAGCCTGTCTTCAGATGTCTTCTTAGATGTGCAAATAAACCCCCAATTTGGCGAAGTCGTGACTAGGACTCCATTTCGACTAGCCAAACAGATTTTCTAACTGATAGAAACTGGGAAAGAAATTAGCTCAGGGGGTCACGGGAGATGCGCAAGGGCAGCTGTGGGAGGTGGGGGAGGAGGGAGGAGGTTGTGGGAGGGTTGCTAAGGGTAGGATGGGATTGTAAAGCAGAAGTCCTCAGTGTTTGGCACTGGCATCCTATGCTGTTTTGTGCACATGCCAGAGGCGCTCTGTGAGTTTTACCCCTAACACCTGCCCTCTGCCTTTCCACCCATGCATCCTGCGGGAAGCGACCGCACGTGTGCCGCTCACCTCCGCAGTGAAGCAGGGAGCCGCTGTGCTGCTACCTGAGAGTGCTCGCCGGATCCAATTCGTTAACTGGTTTTAGTCTGAGTCTTAAAACAACAGGCTTAAAGGAGAGAGATGTCACCGTATAGTAGGGGTCAATTTGAGCCCACTGTCTCTTAAAATCACAGGTGCGGCGCGGAAGGTGCTTCGTAGCCTCGGGGAGGAGGTGGCATCCCGGGCAGCGTCAGTTGCAGCGTGACTGCCCTTTGGACCCATAGGGGGCACTAAGGAACTACCGGATCTTGTTTCCTTTCCCGCGGAGGTCGCTGCTCAGACCTTCAGCCGCTCCTGACCAAGGGCAGAGGAAGGGACGGTGCGGGGCTGGGGCTGGGGCTAAAATCGGTGGGAATGAAATCCCCACCCTTCCGCATTCTGCTTGATCTAAAATGCAGAGCATCTGGTTTGAAAGTTCAGAAGACAATGTCCCCGTCCCCACTCTCCCATCACATACTGACAGCTGGACCTTTCCGTGCCTGGATGTTAGATTGGCACAGAAACCAGCCAGTCTGACGCAGTGACCAGCCGATCCTCGCCACTTGTTTAGCGTACAGGGAAATCGGAGGCGAGAAGGCAAGTGAGGGGTCCAGAGCAGCGCAGGGCGTCTGCGGCAGGCCCGGAGAAGAAGCCGCCCCTCGGATTTCAGGCTAGTGCTCTTTCCGCCACACCCACGCCCTGGCCACATTTGTTTTCTTTTCCGGCCCCTCGGGGACTCTGCAGGGCCGGGGGTCTGATGTGAACTGGAATCTGTTCAATTTCACCTCTCATTGCTCCCACCAGCTCGCCACTCTGGCTGACGGGAGGCAATTAGAACCAGACATCCCATAAGGGCATTCCAGGGAGATCTCTTAAAATTCCACAGCAGCTGGGGACTTGCCTTTTCCTGCGGGGATCATCTGGTGTGTAAATACCTAGTTGTGTAAGACACGGGGTGGGGGACGTGCTTCCACACACAATCTCTCTCTCTCTCTCTCTCTCTCTCTTAGTACACATTCACCCACAGAGAGAAAAACAGAAATATTCAACAATGGTTCTTTTCCTTTCTGCCTCCCAAAGAGGAAAGTTAGGAATTTACAGGATACCACTGGGAACATCTAATAGCTTACTTCCAGGGATGAGCTCTGTGTTTGTATTGGGCAGTGGGTGGCAGGGAAGGGAACAGGACATTGTTGGTTTTCTTACACCCCCTGCAGATGGCTCTCCCTCTATGCTGGCTTCTGGGGAGACAGCCAATGGGTGTTGGTGGCCAGTTTAGCTAATACACAATCACAGGACCCCAGCTGAAATATGTTGCTTCCCTTTACCTTTGGGGATGCCAAGGCTGTCTAAGACAAAATGGCAGAGTAAGGAACTCCAAGCTAAGACCACTGACCTTGATTCACCTGCCTTATGATTCCTGCAATATCTGAAATTGAACAGCAGACCCTGGATTATGAGCTGCTGGGAGTCCTCTCTGTTTCTCAGAGCTCCCATTTCACATTTGTCACTAGTATACCTGGCTTTGGCCAACAGTGTGTTACTGTATAAGCAGACCCAGAAAACCTTAACTTAGCTGTCACTTAAAAATTGCCACGGTATTTTGAAGGCAAACGGAAAACTGGAACCTGAATGAACACCTTCCTACTGGATTTGTGGGAGGCTGGAGAAGGTGGAAGAGACATCCTTCTGACATGTCTGCGTACCCCATAGGTTGCAGAGTTTGGGGTCAAGACCATGTCTTCTGTTTCCTAGCCTGGGATCTTGCCTCCACTTGACATCTTGCCTCCACTTGACATTCCTCCCTTTGAGGTTAGATATTGGCTTTTATATCCCATTTATAAATAAGGATAAGCCAATTTTTAAAAATTAAATCAGCTCATGATTACCATGATTTTTATTAGACATGGCCAGTAACTCTGACTACCTTTTAAAAATATGTCTGGGGTTGGTGGTTAATTGGCGATTAATCACCAATCCATGTATTGTGTGATTTCAAGTTACCGATTGACTTTCCCTCCTGTGCTTTCCATTTCCACAGGTCTCTGCTTGCTGGTATCCTTCAGATCTTTGTCTGAGCCCCAGATGTGGCAATCTTTACCAGACTGACACTCCGGGAGAGAAGAATGAACTCACCAGGTCATTTTGTTGGTGAGTGCATTCATTTATTTACTTCTTCAACACTAAATAATTGCTGGTAATAGGAATCATGCAAGGTGCTGGTGAGAGGCTTTGGGAATAGAGGGCTGAGAACTTGGGCTTGAGGAATTTAAACTTTGGTACAGGAAGACAGCAGCACATGCCTATGAGTAGACTAATGCTAAGACCTAGAAGAAGCCCCACAAGGGAAGAAAAGGTGAAGTTAGTGCCGGGGAGAGGAAGTCACTTCTGTTGAGAGTGGGTAGGGGACCAGTCAGAGAAGAGTTCCTGTTCCTGAAAGTGGTGAAATTGAATTTGTACAGAGAAGGATGCGTAGGCTCCTGACCTACAGGGTGAGGGAGGAGGGTAGGTTCAGATCATTCTAGATGTGGGATGGTAGGCAGGAGGGAGAGTGATGGTATGTTTAGTAAGGAGAGGATCAGTTTTGCTGGTTGCCCTGGTCAATTGGGGTCACCACTTGGATGATCCTGGTTTCCACGTAGAGGTTAGGCATCAGGAATGAGAAAGCTGCCCTGACTTTCCCAGTGGGCAAGTTGTGTAGACAGACCTACTACCCTTGAGAAAGGGGAGTGGAGCAGTTTGTACAGGGGGGTGAGAGACAAGAGTGAGCTTGCAACATGTGACCAGGCCACCTACCTAGCCTCTCTCTACTGTATGCACACACGACTCTGTCTCTCCCATTCCTTTAGCATGAATCCATGTGCCCTAAAAGAGACCTGCAGTATCCTCTGTTTAAATGGGCATAAATCCACGGCAACCCCTAAGCAGAATTAAAAACCTTGCTGTGTTGAAGGGAGCTCTATTTTTCCTTTCTATAAAACTGGAGAAGTTTGAAGAAACCTCCAAGGTCATCAATTGCAACATCTACTTGATCCTTAGATTTCCCCCATTGCTCTTCTGCTGGGTGATTGTCTATTTTGTGCTTAAATATTCGCAGTGATGGAGAGTTCACCTCTTCAAGCGGCAGTGCATGCACTGGTGAGACATGGAGTCAGGGACAGAGCCTGCACCACCCTTGCTGGTTAAAACTGGAACAAGACACCTACCTGTTTGTGCTGACAGCATTGAAAGAGGAAGATTCCCTACTCCAAGCATGTGAGCTTCCCAGAAGGTTTCTGGAGTAAAAATCTGGTATGAATGACTGGTTTGAGCAGCACTTTACAGTTCGCAAAGAGCTTTCTCAGGCTTTATTCATCTCATGTCCGCAACACTGTGTGGACTGCATTTCCATTTTATGTCTCAGAAAACATCCCTGGGATGAACACTGAATCAAGATCGATGCCAGGACCCTGGTCCCATTTCTTCTGGTTCTAGATCCTGGACTTAGCAAACCAGCTAAGGAGGGAGGAAGTCCCTAAACACCAGCCTGGAGATATTGTTTCCTTTCATTTTAAAAACGCATGATGGGCTGGCCACAGTGGTGCATGCCTGTAATCCCAGCAACTCGGGAGACTGAGGCAGGAAGATCCAAAGTTCAAAGCCTGCCTCAGCAGTGTAGCGAGGCATTTGGCAACTCATCGAGACCTTGTCTCTAAATACAATATTTTTAAAAAGGACTGGGGATGTGGCTCAGTGGTTAAGCACCCCTGGGTTCAATCCCCAGTACCAAAAAACAAACCCAAACAAAAAAACATGATAGGTATAAAATTAATTCAATCAAAGGGGCCAGATGGCGTTGTGCTTGCGTGTGCACATGCACAAGTGTGAGCATGCACGTGCCCACGGGGTCCTTTATGTTAAGTAGAAATGCATGGCCAACAGATTTTCTCCTCCTGTTTCTCTCTTAGGAGTACAGTCAGGGCCCTGGTCTCAGAGTCAGCTGCAGGGGTAGAAGCCCAGTGCACCCAAGGACACCTTATTTGTTGACCAGTGGAGCTAGTGTGTCAGGAGGGGCAGGAAAACTACAGACCTCCTCGTTGGTAGGAGGATTAATACTGAGAGGCATTGTCCTATAGGTTCTTTGCCAGTGTCTCCTGTGACAGAGGAAGGCAAGCTTTCAGACACCTCCATCACAGATCACCATGAAAACATGTTATTGCCATCCTTTGACTTCTCTGTTGTGACCTTTAATTCAGGACTTTATGCATCTGCCTAGGTGGGGGTGATCATAGAGGCATCAGCCAACCAGTTGTTCCTAAAGGTCATGCCCTGGTCTAAAAGGGGGAATATAAAACATCACTTATGGTCTCCGAATTGGCAGGAGGGGCTGAAGCGTAGAGATGAAGGGGTGCAGGCAGACCTGGAGCAGCAGGCTTTGTTACCCTGACAGTGTGTCTCTCTGGGAGTTTGTGGTCCCAAGTCAAGTAAGCTCTAGGCCAGAGTCAAGAGGCTGAGAAGGGCCTCTCCGGGCCACCTGGCTCAGAAAGTCTCTGAGGAGCTGAGATTCCAGAGTCGACATGGGAAAGAAAGCGAGTTCTCTGGTCCACTGGCTGAGGGAAGGTTGAACCAAGGATGGTGTGACCTTGAGAATAGCGGGAAGAGAAGAAAGGGCGTCTGGCCTCAGAGCAGTCCATGTCAAGGCTGTCAGGGCCAGCACACAAGGTCCCTCTGCTTAGCTCGTGGGAACCTGACTTGGGGAATGGACTCGCTCAACATGGCTCTGATAACTGGTGACAAAGCTGACTTTTAGAATGAGGTGTTCAGATGGCAGCTAGGAGAGGACTAAAGGGAACCTAAGAAGGTCCCCAAGGAGAGGGGGCACGGTCTAGTCTCTCATAGTGAGGAAGATGGTGTGCACTTGGGCGATGGGGAACAGAAGTCCCCTCTCAGAGAGCAACAAGGTCACCAGGCTGGGATGCCCTGTGATTCCAAGAGAACATGGCAGAAGACTCCCTGTAGAACTCTGGGGAAAACTGCTCCAACATGAAACTACTGGAAAACAAGCATTCAAGGCGTCAGATACAAATCTCCAGGATGTCAAGACAGATCAAAAAGAATACTGTATGGAAGACCAAAGCCACCCAGGGGCTGGGCTTAGGAACTGGTGGGGCTGGTGATCGTGTGCGAGGAGAGAGAAGGTCAACCCACTCACAAGTGCAGTAGGAATCCATGAGGGGCTGTCCTACAGGGCACCCGCCCAGGGAAGTGTAAACAAAAGACCTGGGTTCAAGTTGGTCTTAACCACTGACCAGCTGGATGACCCTGAACTGGTCACAGCACCTATTTATCACTCAGTTTCCTCAATTGTAAAATGAGAAGAATGCTCCTTACCTTCCAGGGTGATTGGGAGTGAAATGACATGGAAAATGTGGAAATGTCTAACAGAGTTCATTCATTTCCATGTTGGTTTGTTAATTCATCCATTCAGCAAGCATGTGCTATGGACCTGTGATTTGCCTAGAAAATAGTAGGCACTCGATCAGTGTTTTAGAATAAAAAAACATAAAGCAGGAATGGAAAATGAATTCCAATTGTATGCCTTTGAAGTCTGGAATAATCCATAAGTATTAGGGAAGTTGGTAAATGGAACCATCAAAATGATCAATGAGTTGTTTGTTATTCATCGTTTTGGGAAGAGGTTGATGGAGAGATCTAAGCTCTTCGCTGAACACTGCTACTGGCAAGATTAAATGGAGGGGAGGCTTGGACAGATGTCATCCAGAGACACATAATGGCTCTCCTTCAGTGAAGAAGAAAGGCAGAGGCCCAGGATTTCACAGCCTGAGCATGGGCTATTGAAAGCAGCTCTGTAACACTTCTTCCCCTAGTGTAGGGGGCTTGGGGTCCTACTCTCTTAGCCAGAACATTGGACACAGAAGTCTCCTCTAAAGAGGTTTTAACCCATTTCTTTCTCCATTTGGGATCCTTAGATTTTTAGGGCATCCATGAATATTGCAGTACATTTTTGTGACCTATTTTAAAAATTTCAAACATCCTGTAAGAAATCACATGTCCCCACAATGAGGTTTTATTTGGCTAGAATAATATCAACCAGTCGTGTTGATCAGAGGCTCTGGTATGTGCTTTGATCAATAAAGAAGGGAAGTAAAATAAAGGCGGCTGCTTAATAAGTTCAGTGTGTTTAGAAGTCAAAATTCTTTCAAACACAGGGCATAGAGCAGTTAAGGATGTAATTTTTTAAAAATTGAAAACATTGATAACCACCACTTCAATCCAATCCTCTCATTTCCCAGTGAAAGACTCAGAGGTCAGAGAAGCAAAGAAAGTTGCCTAAGGTTACAGAGCTGGTCGGTGGCAATGCCAGACCTAGAACCCAAGTCGCCCGGCCCCTAGGCTGCTACTGCATCTCAGTGTTCCTGAGCATGGATTTGAAATCTGCAAGTCACTTTCTGCAGTCATTGCCAAGGTGTCAAAGGAAAGATGCTAAGCAGCTTTTCCTCGGGCTGCTCCTCTTCTGATCCAGCTGCCTAATGTGCTATTGGTTCCGCCGGTGTTTGTCTGGTGGAACTTCCCAAGGCAGGGAGAAGACAGACGGACAGGAACGCCCTGGGAGGTTCTTGCAGGAGATGAACATCCTCTCTTTATCTTCAAAGCAAATGCTCAGGACAGGAGACTGCAGTGCTTCCCAGAATTCAGGCTAAAGCAAAACACAGATGACATATCAGCCTGGCATCTCAGCCAGGGGTCGCTGAGGAAGTTGCTTATCGGAAAATGAGGTGGGGGTTACCTAAGAAATGTCTCCTGTCTGAGAAGGAGGCACAGGGGTGAATCTAGGTTTTCCTACAGGGAATTATGCATAGGGACCTAAAATTGTGAGCTGTTGAAGAAAGGAGTTTAGTTGAAATTGATAACCTAGAGGAAAAGGTTATTAATAAATCACAGGGCACATTTTAACCTTTCAGTAGGTCTAAGGACCCGGAAGTTGGGTATGATGGATTTAAGTTCACAGTGGGCCAAGTGGCCATACATGTTCATTTGGGAAACAGATGGTTCATGCAGTAACTTCTAATGAACATATTTGAAATACACGATCACTTTTTCTGTTTTGGGAGACTTTTAAAATTTAATAAAATATCCAGTCTGGATCCCTTTGGGCTGTTCCTCTCTCTAGTTTCCATAGATCTGAGATTCCATCCTGGTCCTGCTTTCTTCCCCTGCAGTTGACATACTCTGATTCCAACTGAGCAAGCTTCATAATCTCACATAACTTTTGACTAGAAGCACGTGACCTGGAAATAATCACACAGTCCCACTTTTTGGAGCTCCAAATTCCTTTGGAAACCTAAAGGGCTATTCAAACCCAAACATCACTCTCGGATGTCCTCAGCCCTCATCCCACACCATCTGTCAATCAATCCCTGATGGCAAACTGGGTGTTGGGGTGGACATGGCAGGAGCAGGGCCATGGGCCGGCCCCTTAACCCTGGCGGCCAGAGGGCCAGACTGTTCAGCACTTAGTAGGGAAATTAGAAAGTAGGAAGTTCTTTTTCACAATAACTAGGGACTTAATTACTTTTCAACAAATATTTAGTAACATAAAAAACTACCAAACTGCAGATACGAAAATAGTCTTTTAAGTAGGAAATAGTGTTCTCCTGAATGAATACACGTATGCCAGAAATCCAGGGGTCAGCACTGCAATGTCTTCTCTGCCCATAAGCAACCCACGCCAAATCCTATGGGGCCCTATTGCCTCTCGATTATGCCTGCTTCTCTGTGTCTACCTCCGTCATTTAAGGCAGACACCATCTATCTACAGTCAATAGCCTCCTGATTAACTGACTGTATCGACTCTTGCCTACTCCATGTGGCAGCCACCTGGATCTTTCAGAAAAATAAATCTGATTACTCCAACTCTGGTAGTTCTAAATCCCACAGGGGCATCCTGTTCCTGCTCTTAGAGTCAAAATCTTTCACTGTGCCCTGTTGGACTCTGCATGCCCTGTTATCAACCCACCTCCTGGACCCTTTTTGCTCCAGCCATGTTGCTTTTCTTTCATTTTCTCAGATTCCCTAGGGTTCCTCCTACCACAGGGCCTTTGCATGTGCTGCTTCCACCAACAAATACCTTTCTTTCCCCTCTTAACATGATTAAAACTTACCTATCCTTTTTTATCAACCTATGTATAACTTCCCTGGGAAAAAACTTTCTCCACACCTGTTCTACATTAAAGTCTCTCTACATTCTTTTGTTGGTACATTAGAATTGTACATAATGGTGGGTACATTAAACTCTCCATTTACATGTATTTAGAGCTCTATGCACATCATCACTTTTAAAACCCTAAAGATGATTCAATTTTAATTTTGTATACAATTACTTGATCAATGTCTAACTCCACATTAACAGCGAGCTTATGAGGACAGGAAAAATAACTGTCACATAGTAGTAACAGACATATCAGACAGAATGAAGGGATGACTTCATGCTTGTCCCATAGTAGGTGCCCACTGGAAATGGGAAGAAGAGAAGTGTTAGGAGTCAGGAGAGTGGGTTCTGGTCCCTGTCTCTCCACTATCTCGCTCCACGCCTCTGTCTTGGGCAAGGCCTGCCCCTCTCTAGGCAAAGCTCTCCCACCCACCGTGTGGGCTGAGCTGGTGTACCTTGCTGCATGGGGCCTGAAGGGTCTGAGGTAGGATCCTTGCTCCACCACCTTCTGGCTGTATGACTTTGAGCATGATGTTCTCTTGTCTGAAATAACTTATTTAGTGTCTCTCCAAGTTCTCAAAGTTTGGAGATCTCTATGGGTCTGAGCAAGTTGGTGGCAATGGGAATGAAGAAGATGGATGAAAGACAGTTTCAACCAGGTGATGAGGTGAAGCAAAACAATGGTTCTCAAAGTTTGGTCCCAGGACCAGCAGCCTCAACAACACCTGGAAACTGTTAGAAATGTAAATCTCCAGTCGGATCCGGAGGACTGAATCAGAAACTACCAGGGTGGGTCCCAGGAAACTGTTTTGGTTTTGTTTATTTATTTATCTTGTGGTACTGAGGATCAAAACCAGGGCCTTTCACATGCTAGGCAAGTGCTCTGTCACTGAGCTACATCTCCAGCCTTGGAAACTGTGTTTCAAGGTGCCCTTTAGGAGATTCAGATGCATGCTTGAGTTTGATTAGGGGCTGAGGGTGAGGGAGAGGGACATGTCGAGGGCAGAGGACATGTGCTAGAAGGCACGTGCAGCCACATGGAACTATCAGAGAGCATGAATTGCCTTTCTCCTAAAAATATCAACCCCAGACCTATAGGAGCTGTCTGTAAGGTACAGGGGTGAGGGGGTGGGGTGCTTGATGTAGGTCATCTCTGACAGAAGACCCACCGTTACAAGGGACGTTTGGAAAATTATAATCAGGGAGAGACTTACATGCTGATTTCATGAGATATCCCAACACAGCTTGAAACAGGACAAGGTCCTGGGAAAAGGGACGAGCTCATGCACCTGTGTCCTGAAACATCTGGCCATCCCAGACGCAGGGAGTCAAACAGCACTGGAGAGACTTCACTGCTTCCTTTCTCCGGAAACATCCAGAGCCTGAGTGATCCATTTGTGCCTGAGAGATCCCTTTCCTAATAAGGACCCCACATAGGCCCTGTGCAGCCTCAGGAATGCTTTCTGTTCTTGCCAAAATCATCACAAATTTGAGTAGGTAGGACCTGGAGGAGATATGCAAACACAGCCCCACCCACATCCCAGCAAAGAAAAGAGTTTTCACAATAGATCCTCATCTGATTTCTCCTCTGTGTTGTCACCAACAGGGGTGCCCAGGGTGCCATTGTAAAGTCCCAGACCTGGGAACACAATTAACTCTTTCCTCACACTGTATGGATTGATGTTTTGTATGTGCTTTGGCCACATTCCTATTGTGTTTGCTTGCTTTACACAGTGTGTGTGTGTGTGTGTGTGTGTGTGTGTGTGTGTGTGTGTGTGTGTTGACAACAGCTATCTCTGTTTTTTTTTTTTTTAAATACTCTTTGCACATGGCAAAGTTTTTTTCAAGGCATAATACTATCCTCACCATCGTCATCATTATAACTATCTAAAAGCTAATGTTCAGTGGGCGTGATCTCTAGAAGAGGAAGCTAGAGTAGTATATTCATTGATTTGCACATTTAGTAAACATTTATTGAGCATACCATAGGCGTCAATCATTGTTCTGGGTACTATAATACAACAGGAAAGGCCCAGCCCTTGGGCACTTATATGCCACAGGGGAAGGCATATAGAAATGATCAGGCAAGCCTATAGGACATCAGACTGCTCCATGTTCTCCGATGAAACAAAAGGAAGCCAAAGAAACAGTTAGCAAAGTTCAGGGGATGGGCGCCGCTTTACACCAGGGAGTGAGAAGACCACGGTACTAAGGAACCTGAAGGAAGCAAGGTGGAGGCTCCTGCAAGATCCAGGGGAAGAGCGTGAACCCAGAGGGAATGCTGGGAGTCCACTGGAGCCTGTCAGCCAGGGGTGGGCCTGGGTGGAGGAAGGGCTGGCCAGAAGAGTTGATGTGGATTCAGGGAGGTAAGAGAAAAGCCACCGAGAGGACTTTGTCAGACACTCACATAAATCGCTTTCGACTGTGAGCAAGGTGGCCAGCGTGGATTTACACTCAGGGATTTTAGGGCCTGATTTCCAGGTTTTAAAAGAAGCTATTTGGAAAGAGGAGTAGCAGGGCAGGAGAGGAAGCTGTGAGACCAATAGGAGGCTCTTGGAATAATCCACATGGGAGGTCAGGGGGCTCATTCAGGGCGGGAGCAGAGAAGTCGGGAGCAGAGAGGCCGAGGAGGGAGACAACAGGATTGGCTGTGGGCGGCTCTACATTTTTGGCCTATGCAACTGGGTATGGGATTGTCTTTAACTGAGATGGGGAAGACTGAGGAGCAGTGAGGGAAGGACCATTGGGAGCTCGGTCTGGGAACTTGAACTTGGGAAGTCAATAATACAGGCTGAGGATAGAATTTGGAAAGACATTAATACACTTTTAGTTTAAAACCCAAAGACAATACAGAAATCTTCTAGTGATGCTCTGAAAGGTAGGATGAAGGGGTAGACCAAGGTAGACCAAGGCTGGGGACACAGATGGCCTCCACGGCCATGGAGCTGAGGAGGAAGGGCCCACAGCACAGAGGTGAATGAGGAGAACATGCAGAGATGAGAGCAATTTAGGAGGTAGCATCTACAGGACAAGGTGGCATGAGTTGATGTCAAGGTTGACAAAAGAAGGTCAGCTCAAGCCATGTCTCCGTCAGGACTAGCTCATGAAGATGCACCACCATCACCAGACACAGTGAAGTAAATTCCCACATGTTCAGGCCATGCCCCATTCCAAACTCACGCCCAGGACATCCAAACTACAGGGTCCCGGAGGCACTGAGGCAGTTATTTCAAGTTCTGACTATAGGTAAGACACAAGACACGTCACCCATTTGAATACTACTAACAACCCTTAAGCTCGAGTTTGGGCTTGACCCGCTGCATGGATAAGCACCGAGCAGAGTCCTTCCCACGCTGCTGTTCTGCCACTATCTTAACTGGCAGTGGCTTGCTCTCCTGCTAAAACTTTCAAGCCCTCCTTCTGTGCCGTATCCATTACACAAAGCAATACATAATGGACTAGACAGGATTATTGGCCCAAATGACAAAACCAGATGTGATATGGAAGAGGATTTTCTAGAACCACACGTACCTCAGGCCTCCCACAGCTGTTCATTGTAAACAGGAAGAATCACACCAGGGGCTCCACAGTGGGTAACGTGGGGTGCAAAGTCAACCCTCCACCAGCCTCTGGGTGTGGGAAGTCGCCAGAAAGGATGCCTTGGGTCTGGGTTTCTGGCCCTGGCAGCCTCTCACAGTTGCTGTAGGATGTGATTTGCAGATGCTGGGGCTGCTTTCTGGATGATGGTGTGGTGGAAAACGCTGCCTGGGGACCTGGGCCCCAGTCTTGAGCTGTCGTTCCTGAATCCCAGGATTTGGGCCAAGTGAGCCTCTACTCTGAGCCTCCGTGTCCTCATCTTCATGGTGGGGATAATAGAGTCCTTTTCTTGGCATGTCTTTGTCAGGTTTTTCATGAGGATTTATGTTGTTCTCATCAAATGGATTGGGAAATGGTTGTTTCTCCTCCATTTTTCTGTAAGTGTGTGTAACATTAATACTATAAATTTCACAAATATTTGACAGAACTCACCAGTGAAACCATCTGGGCCTAGAGTTTTCTTTGTGGACATGTTGCCAAATAAGATTATTAATTGAATATTTTTGAAATATTATTACTATTATTTTTTTAAATTTTTTGGTGCTGGGGATTGAACCCAGGGCCTTGTGCTTGCGAGCCAGGCACTCTACCAACTGAGCTATATCCCCAGCCCCAAAATAATATTTTTATTAATACTATTGAAATTGAGTTTTTTAGGTTTTTTTTTTTTTTGTTCTTTTTGAGTCAAATTTGTTTTGTTTTTCAAGGAACTTGTTTCTTAAAACAAATGGTTGACACTATTGGCCTATAGTTCGTAGTATTTCCTCATCATCCATCTGGGGCCTATGGAATCTGGAGGACCCCTTCCTTCATACTTGAAATTGGTCCTTCACATTTACTCTTTTTTATGATTGACATTAAGAAGAATTTATAAATTGTATTAATTCTTTCAAAGAACCAACTTCTGGCTTTGCCAGTTTTCTCTATTTGAATTTTTTTTTAATCTCTTTGCTTTCTGCTCTTATGGTTATTTCTTTTTTTCTACTTTAATTTTATTATGCACTTCTATTTCTAGTCTTTTAAAGTGGAAACTTGCATCATTGATTTTAAACTTTTTTCCTTTTTAACATAAGCATTAAAAACTATAAATTTCTAAGTACTGCTTTCTTCAGTTGCATAACATAAATCTTTCTATACTGTATATTATCAGTCAGTTCAAAATACTAATTTCCCTTGTAATTTCTTCTTTGACCCACATCAAAGTATGAAAGTATATTATTTAATTGCTAAATATCTAGGTAATTTTCTAGATATTGTGATTGATTCCCATTTCATCAATTTAGGGAACATTTCTATAAGACTTCAATTGTTTGAAATGTATTGGCATTTATATTTAGGAATCAACAAATATTTGATCTTGGTGAAAGTTCTATTTACAGCTAAAAAGGATGTGAATTTTACACTTACTGATATGGAATGGTCTCTAATATCAATTCAGCTATGTGTGTTTGAATCTATATCTTTATTTCTGCATTGTTGTATAATTATTATGTTATTACTGAGAGAGAGGTTCAGAGAAGCTTTTAAAGCATGTCAGAATATGGCTTTCCCAGTGCAAATTCCTCTAAGGTTTTTTAGTGTGCTTGGGATAAAATTCAATCTCAGAATCAAATACTACCTATTCCCCTCTCCCTTCCCTTCCCTTCATTTTCCTTTGTCTAATCCAAAGGACTTCTATTCTTCCCCTCCCTTGTTGTGGGTTAGCATCTACATATTAGAGAAAACATTCAGTCTTTGGTTTTTTGGAATTGGCTTATTTCACTTAGCATTATATTTTTCAGTTCCATCTATTTACCAGTCAGTGCCATTATTTCATTCTTTATGGCTGAGTAATAATCCTTTGTGTGTATATATACCATATTTTCTTTATCCATTCACCCATTGAAGGACACCTAGGTTGGTTCCATAGCTTGGTTATGTGAATTGAGCTGCTATAAACATTGATGTGGCTGCATCACTGTAGTATGCTGATTTAAGTCCTTAGGGTAGAGACCAAGGATTGGGAAAATCAGATCAAATGGGGTTCCATTCCAAGTTTTCTAAGGAATCTCCATACTGCTTTCCAGAGTGGTTGCACCAGTAGCCTTTCATCTGAATACATGACCAGGGTAACTCTGCAACATGTACAACCTGAGGAATAGGATCCTAATTAGAATAAGTTATACTCCACGTATGTATAATATGCCAAAATACATTCTACTGTCATTTATAACTAAAAAGAACAAATAAAATAAAATAAAAAGAATCAAATCCTATAAGAGACTGCATGATCCCTCAGATCCCTTCTGTTCCTCCCCAGCCTCCTCCCTACCCTACACACTATTTATATGGCAACCACTCTGGCCCTTTTTTTGTTCTCTGAGTTCTCCAAACCTATTTCCACCTCAGGATTTTTGCACTTGCTGTTGTTCTTCCTTTTGCAGATGACCTCATGGCCGCCTCCATCATGAGCAAATGTCCTTGCCTAAAAGAGGCCTTCCACAACCTGTCTGGAACATTCTTTATCACATCACCCTGTGTAGAACTTTTCATTATCAGAATTAATCACTTTCATTAATTACCTTATTTATGGTTTGTATGCTGGTTTTGTTTAATACTTCACCCCCAAAGCTGAGAGTAGAGCTGGTTTGTAGTGGCTTTTTAATAAATACTTGTTGAATAAATGGATGTTAGGTGGGCAAGCAGCATTTGATGTCATTCAACATGGTCTATCTTGTTTCATTGTTGTTTCTGTTTTGATATTATGACTAGATTGTGAGGTCTTAAAAAAAAGGGACTCATTCTGTTTTATCTTTGTATCTCTGACACAGAAGAGCAATTGCACAGTAATTGATTGCTGAACATACCTCTGGGTGTTTACACGTCTGTCAGCGGCCACTTCACTCCATCTCTCTTCTCAAGCAACTAAACTAGAGTTCGGCATAAGATCTTGTACATAATACATACTCAGCATATGTGCATAGAAATAAAGAAGATGGGACGTAGTAAGAAACTTGTTACACCTCTGATGAAAGCATTGACTACAAATTTCAAACCTGAGGCTCCAAAGTCAAAACGTCAGAAAGGGTCTCCTTGCCCTTTTGTTAACTGGAAAAGTCAGAGGGGCTTCATTTCCTTAGTGGATGGTTCCTCTCGCCTTCCACAGGCGCAGGAAGCAGGGGCTGTGGAAATGACTTTAGAAAGTCATGGTGTCTTTCCCCAGAACCCCGCGGTATAGAATATATGCCATGGCAGTTGCCCAGGAAAAATGGCGACCGAAGCACTTTCATGTACCTGTGATTAGCTGTGAAGGCTTAACTGTTTCTTCAAGATTTGTTGGAAATGAATACGTATGTGAAGAAGAAAGATGAGAAAAGTGAAGCACAGACCAAAAAATCATTCTCACCTCAACTGCTGAACATACAGTGTTTATTTCCTTAAAAAGATTCAAATTAACCTGGAACTTTAAAACAAAACAACTTCATCATTATCGTGTGGGCCACTGAGTTTATCAGGACTTCTAGAGCTTCCTTCCAGCCGAACCTCAAGCTCCTTATCTAACGGCTCCTTCTCTTGTCTCCTCTTGTGCCTGGCTGCATGCTCCCCCAAGGCTGCACTCAGCAAAGGGCTCTGGGGTAAAACTGCATGTTTGGAAGCTGTACTGTTTCTGCCTGAGATGGATGAATATGGAAGTAGCCTGTGTTCCCGACCCAGGCCACCTGCACCAACTATAGCTGTACAGATCATGGCAGAGGCTGCCTATGTTCCTCCTCAATATCAACTGCCTCACTTTGTCCACAATGGGTTTAGGTCAGGTTTTGACATATAATATTAACCAACCAAACCATTCAAGGAAAGTAGGGTTTTGTTGTTGCTGCTGTTGGTACTGGGGATTGAACCCAGGGGCCTTAACCACTGAGCTACATCTCCAACCCATTTTTATATTTTTTGCTTAGAGACAGGATCTCACTAAGTTGCTTAGAACCTCACTAATTTGCTGAGGCTGGCCTTGAACTTAGATCCTCCTGCCTTAGCCTCCGGGGTCGCTGGGATTACAGGTGCACACCACCACACCTTATTCACATTAGGTATTATAAAGGGTGGAAAATCTACTGCAATGTACTTCCTCAGGTTGAGATGTAAATGGAGAGATGTGAACATTAGTACTAACCTACTTTGGACTCTACACCTGTACTATATTCTAGCAGTAAAAACGAGCAAATCCTATATGTAGAAATGAAGCCTAACCAGTGCTCTCAAAGCAGCGTAGGAAATGACGATGATTGCAGACTAAATCAGAATTCATATGTGTATCACTTGCCCATCAGAGTGAAATACAACTGCAGGATTCATAAACTAAAGACCTCTGGTGTCACATCCTACAAAATGAGATCTAGAATTTTGAAGATAAAGAAACTGGGTATATTTCCTGTTGTATATGACTTTCTAAAAGGTATATTTTAGGAGTATAAGAAGTATATTCATGATGTGTATCACATTTGGATTCACCAGCTTAGTTTAAAATTAAAGAAAGAGAGTAATTTACCAGAAAAGTCAAAACTGAAAGGGCCTTCACAATCAGATTGTCCAATATTGTCTTCAAAATAAGTAGGTTCCCAAGCTGGGATTTCTGGATGCCAGTTCTTGGTTTCGAGCCAGGTCCCTGCAGTATATTGCATCATCTTGCAAACTTACTAATCAGGCCCATTGCCAGGCCCCATCCCTGGAGGTTCTGAGTTGGCCAGGCAGGCCTGGGAACCCGTGGATTCAAGGTGCTCTCCCAGACATGGTATCCAAGGAGTCCGTGATGCCAGACTTGCCCTGTCCTTCATCACTATGGATTCCAGAGTGAGGATGGAAATGGGATTAAAGTCCATCTGCTCTGGAAATGAGCCTCTGTGTTATAAGGGACACTGGGGTCCCCAGTAGTTGTTTAAAACCTTCAGTTTATAGGTGATACTCTTATGGTGCCATCTATAAAAATCAACTCAAGTCAACCTGATTTATTTATTTATTTTCTTTCTTTCTCATTCATATCACAAATATTCACTGAATGCCTAATCAGTCAGGTCTGCTGATAAGACCAGTGAACATCACAGGAACATTCTCAGTGTGCCTGGAGGAAGAGCAGGATATTGGGAGGCATCCAGGAGCAGTACCTGTTCCGATTTGGGGGAGCCGACTGATGCTGGTGAGCGAGCTGACATTAGTCCTGTGAGGGCGAGAGACCTATATTAATCTATCCTCTGGGGATGAACACATTTCCACTTCAAACTAAAGAAAGGAAAATAATAATTCTGGGAAAGCAATGAGGCCGCCAGGACCACCTGTCACAGAAGCCATCAAAGTAATTCAGCACACAATGTTAATTTCTTAGTGTTGGTAACTGCCCTGTGGTTCTATGAGATGCTTATATCAGCGAAACTCTGAGAAGGGATAAGGGGACTCTCTGCACTATCATTGAAACTCTGCTACAAATTTAAAATTATTTAAAATAAATCATTTAGAATAGAGAAGCCAGGGGACAAACCTCAGGTAGTGACTGTGGGGATAGCCAAGGTAGGCACATTTGAGAGAGATTCAGGTGATGGAATGAAGAGAAGTAAGAGACTGAGTGAAAGGGAAGATGAGGGATAGAGATAGAGACAGAGAGGGTGGTGTCTGAGAGGAAGGATAATGGAATCAGATGTGGACATGGTGACTTGGAGGTGCTGGCCAGAGCTTTAGGTGGTGATGGTTGCAAGAACATTGGATATCTGGAAGAGGAGTTGAGGATGGATCTAGAGATTTGAGAAGCAACAAGAAACAAATGAGGAAATCATTACTGTGAAAGTAAATGAAATAATTGGGATAGATGAATTTTCCTGAAGAGGGCCTTATAAATAGGCCCTCAAAACCTTAAGGAAATGACAGAGATTAAACTGAAGAGAACATTCACAGAGGAAGGAAAAACGCCAGCCAAGTCTATCATGAAAGCCAAGGGAGGAAGGATTTTCAGGAAGGCGAGGCGAGATCAACCTTCAGAAAGGTTAAATCAGATAAGAACACTAATGAGTGCATTATTGGCAACGTTGGTGAGTTTTAATTTACCTTTCAACTAGATGCTGAGACAATGCAAAACTAATATGGAAGCATCAGTAAATATTTCTAAGCTCCTGCTTTGATGAAATTTGCCCTGAGATCAGCCAGCCTGGCACTATGGAGAAATGATGTGTAATCTTGGGAGTCAGACAGACCCAGTTCAAATGATAACTCTGTCACTTGCTGAATGACTTTGAGCAAGTTACTTAATTAGCCACCTCTTGCATACCAATTGCTTTGTCTATAAAATGAGGTTGAAAGTATGCTTCTTGCCCTTTGAGGATTAGCAATAATGCATATAAAGCCTCTACTGTGGCATCTTGCACACCATAGGTGCTCAACAAATGGAAGCCGTTCTTATGAGCCGAACGCTCCTCCTCCGGAATCTAAGGTGTCATGTGCGTGAATCTGTTGGGCCACTGACTGCAATGTACTGAAACAACTCAAGTCTTTTTGACTGGCAGGCCCAGCCTTCGCCAGACTGCAAGTTCTTAAGGGTGTCTAATTTTACTTAGTTTATTGATCAGCCAAGGCAGCATAGGCATCCTGGAAGAGAACTTCATTCTGCAAGATCAGAAGAAAGCCAGGAGGTGGGCCCTGCCCCAGTGATTCTCTTGGGAAAACTTTCTTTTCCAAGATGGCACTGGAGGTACAGGTTTGAAAACAAGATGGTCATGTGCTCATATGGTCCTGTGAGATGCTGAAAGTCATTTTTCCAACTCTGTAAGCAATCTAATTCTGGAAATCCCAAAGAAATGATGGCGAATCAGAGAAATCAATGAAGACACTTGGCACAACTTGTGAGTTGGCTGATTCATCCAGATTCTCACAAGATAACTCTGTAATTTTGGAAAAATGTATCTTCCTGAATCAAGAGGAAAAAGAAAAAGAGACATAAATCAGTATACATAGTCTGATTAAAGATTGTGGGCAGGTGCCAGGTATAAACAAGGAATCTGGAAGGGTGGCAACCTGGATATCTGGGTCCAAGAATTTTAGTAGTTCCACAAGAAGCAACGCTGAGTCAGGGGCATCCTAGGCTACCAAGGAGTAAGAGCCCAGGGTGGCCCTTGTGCCCATCTTATGAGCTTCTGATGGCTGCTGTAACAAATTACCACAAGCTGGGTGAGAAATTTATTGTCTCACAGTTCTGGAGACTGGAAGTCTGAAATTGAAGTATTGGCGATGTTGGTTCCTTCTTGGGGGCTCAGAGGGTAAATGTGTGCCTGGCCTCCTCCAGGATTCTGCTGACTGCTGGTTGTTTCCTAGCTTTCAGATGCATCACTCCAATCTCTACCTCTGTCTTCACATGGTGGTGTTTCCCTGTGTGTCTGTGTCCAATTATTCCTCTTCTTGTAAGGACACCATTCATTGAATACCATACCCCTGACACCCACCAATCTAGTATGACCTCATCTTAACTTGATGACATCTCTAATGACCCTATTCTCAAATAAGGACACATCTGTAAGTACTAAATATTAGAATTTTGATATGAGTTTTGGGGGGACACAGTTTCCTGTTGCCCTTCCACGCTTCCACACTCTTCCCCTGGCTCTGAGAGGTGGGTGCAACTCTCCAAATTCACCACATTCCCATACCTCCCTGCCTGCCCTGTGCTGGGCCCTCACCATGGAATGTTCCCTCCCACCTAAGAAACTCCAAATTATCTTGGAAATGCAGGGGACATTTTCTTTCTCTGTGAAGTCTTTCCTCCCTCCCACCATCTCTCAGAATCAACTTCTAGATTTCTGATGCTCTCCATCTGTACCTCAGGCATGATGTGTAGTAAAGTGGATCATGGCCAAGGTTAGCACACCTACTTTTCTCACTGGACTGCAAGCTTTGTGAGGACAGGGACCTGCCCTCTAACCTTTATATCCTGTGTGCCAGTCACACAGTGCATGTCCAACTACGTATGGGTCTGCCTTTGCAGGAGGCCCCGCTGGCCACTCTGGGGCTTTCCATGGGTCTGACTGAACAGGGCAGTTTGCCACACTAAATTGTGCCTTCCAGCCCAAGCCAGCACTTTCCATGGGTCAAGTGTGGGCCGTCAGTGAATTTCCAACCTGATTTCCTCTGCTCTGGTCTCCCTGGGAGGTCCCTGTGCTGGACACAGTCAGGCCAAGTCTGGTGAAAGCTGACAGGCTGGACTGCTCACTCCTCCAGTCTGCTTTAAAGGAGTCTGAAAACAAGGCCTGCTGGCCAGAGGGTCCCAGTGCCACAATGCAGCATTCAGTGGCTGCTGGGGTGTCCCTGTGTGTGTGTGTGTGGGCAGCTCCTCATGATCCAAGGCCAGCAAAGTCCCATAAAAATGTCAGGTCTGTGCAAAGACCAGGGTTCTTTAGGCTTCTTTCTCTCTTTGCTAGTGGTTTTCTTCTTAGTCATCTGTCTCCTTAAAATGGCCCTTCCTTTCTTCCATCTGGGGCTCCTGTTTCTCCATCAGTGTTACTGATGTGCACAGTAAAGCAGAGGTCAGAAGAAAAATGGCAGATATTAATGCATTACAGAGCTCTGGAGTTCTCGAGAAGGAGGGAACCTAGTCCTGTCTCTCCTCCTGCCGGTGGGGAAAACAAGACCTGGGGTGGAAAGGGGACTTGTCAATAAAATCACAGCTGACATGCCTCAAGGCTCACTGTCTCCTCATCTGCAAAACTGAGAGGTAACCACAATGCTGGGGGTTGAATAGGGGATGGGATGAGAGACTATAGCACCTAGCACAGAGGACGAGGCCAGTAAAGACTAATGGCCTCAGTTGCTTTAAAAATACTGTTCTTTGATGACCTCTCACTTTTCCAAGACAGCCAGAAGTCAGAGAGGGTCAGAACCTGGCTCCCTAAGTGCTCTGTCTTCAGCCATGCTGCCTCAGCCTGTCTCTTCCAGCTCAGGTTTGATTGACATTTTGTAGCAGAACAAACTATGAAGAAGTTTCCCGTGAAGTCCTCCCCTGCCCGAGTCCATTTAAAAGGACACTGATTATTCAAAGAGGTGCTGTCCCCTATTCTAAGGGACTTCCTCATAGTGCATAGAGGAGACACTACCGTGCAAATCTGTGGCATCAACACAACACTATTGCTAGAGATTGCATCTCATGGAATGCTAGAAGTGAAAATAGATTTGGATATTGACTGGAAATTCAAAATGAGAGAATTCTTTTTTTTAAGATTTTCATTGAAACAAAAAAATGGTTTATGTGTCACTATTTATTTATAATGCCCAAGTGTTCACTTCAACTAGTGTTTTAAAAATAAGGGGGGAGCTGGGCACAGTGGTGCATAACCTGTGATTCCAGCAACTTAAGAGGCTAAGGCAGGAGGATCACAAATTTGAGGCCAGCCTCAGCAATTTAGTGAGGCTCTAAGCAACTCAGTCTCAAAAATTTAAAAAATAATAAGAAAAGACTGGGGATGTGGCTCAGTGGTTAAGCACCCCTGGTTCAATCCCTAACACTAAAATAATAATAATTATAATAGGAAAAGGATACTTTTATATGCATTTCTGAATATGTCAAAATGAACCCCACTATTATATTCTACTATAATGCACTAATAAATATTAAAAAAAAAAAACTCAATGAAATGGACAGACACAGGACCACCATGAGGAAATGATATCTACCTGTTCTTAACAACCAGTTCTGTGCATCTGTAGAAGAAGCACTGGTGTTGGACTTAGGAGTTTGCCATTATATTTTCCATCGTGCTTTTAGAAAAATCACTTCCTTCTACTAGGTTTTAGTTTTTTTCTTTTGGCTGCAGGACCTGAAGGCCATCTTCAAGTTCAAGATTCTCCATTCCAAAGGAAGCACGAGAAAATATTAAAGAACCATAACCATAGCCCATGTCGCTGAAGACTCACTGAATGAGGATAAGGATGGTGAAATGACTGTCTTGTGCCTCTTACTTACGTCCATGGAGCCTTGGGAAAGTTTCTCATGAAATCTGACTTCTTCCTAGGGGAAGAGTGGTTCTCATTTTCTCCCCCTCCACAACAGGAGAGTAAGGGACCCTTTCAGTGTTGGGGAAGTCTATACTTGTTAACAATGACAATAGGACAGTTTCCTGTAAAATAGCAATCACTTTGTGCAGTCAATGCAGAGATTTTGTAAGTGTTGATGGTAGAGGAAGGGGAAAGAGCTGTGGAAGGCCTGAGCATCATAGGGGGAGACCAACATGCTCCTTGGATTCTGCCATGCTTGCCTATATTGTAGTGGAAAGACCACAGGACTGAAGGCCTGGTGTGACTTTTTTAAAAAATCCTTGCTCTATTACATACCTACTTGCTAGAGGAGTGTGAATATTTGTTTGACCTCCTGGCTTCTCTTAGTTTCCTCATCTTCAACATGGGGACAGCAACAGCAACCCTGGGGAGTGATTGGGAAGACGAAATGAGAGAATATGAAATCTGGATCCTAGAAGGAGGCCAGTGAGATCTGAGTGCCTCTGTTGCCTTAGGAATATTATTCTTCCATCTCCGTTTTCTTTTCCAAGCCAAGCGAAGGCTGCCAGAGGATGGGAGGGGGTCATAGTCAGCTTGGGTCCTCTGGCAGTGGTGGGGGTGGGGAGGGGTGGTGGGGGTGGGGAGGCCTCGCTCCCTCTGCACCCCCCAGGGAGTAGGCTTATTTCCTGCAGCCTTGGGGAACCCTTTGATAAGCATCTGCCCAGTCTACTGGATTAGGCAAATGCAGGCCACAGTTTGCAAAAGAGCATTCTGTTGAGGCTTGTTGCATGAAATGTTTGTGGAGACAGTTGAGACTGCAATGCCCTACTGGACACTTCTCAATTCTGGGTCAACCTGATGGACAAGGATTAATCCTGTTTGTCTGCTCCTTCTTAGCTTTCTAGGGCTGGGCCACTCCTTTGAATGACCTGGGGTTTCAATGAAATCAGGATTTTGTTTTCTGATGTGTAAAACATGGCAGGAAGGCCGACCACCCCTTCCAGTACTACATCAGAACACTTCCAGTGGCCACCTACCTCTGGGGTGAGGGATCAGGATGTATATTTGGGAACGGAGGTGTGAGAGCAGAGGGTGTTTTGCATGGGGTATTGGTTCAACATCCAATTGGTTGACAATCTTACCACCTATTTGGTTCCTAGCTGGGTGTCAGACAGAGGTGGAGCTGAGGAAGAGCAATGGGGGTCATGAGATTTTGCTTCAAGAAACAGTCTGTGGAGGAGGAGAGGCCTATGCACAGTCACAAAGTGAAAAGCAAGCACCTAAGAATTCCAGAAGAGGGCTTCAGTCTTGCCACATAGAATAGCTTTCCAGGACGCTGACCCTCACATTTCTTGTCTCAGGTATTGAAAGACATTCTGGCCACTTTCCTGCAAGCTTTCATGTGCAACACACCTTAGCCTGAGAGGGAAAAGACCAGTGCCCACTTGAGAAATAAGCAGCACGTATTCTTGTCTTTACTCATTCTGGCAGAGGTGATTGATGGGGCTTCTGTAGACCAGGTCCCTGCCTGCTGCTTGTTTGATTTGTCTCTGACTCTCTCGTGGTGCCCTAGCATGGAGGAGATGTCCATGAGAGGCTGATGAACGAAGGATGGACAAATGAGTGAATGAATAGGACACAAATGAGTACATCATGGTCCTGCTGCAGGGGGACTCCAGGGGGCTAAATCAGTTCTCAGGAACACAGTTAATCACCTGTTTGAGGAGGTTCCCATGGATGACTCTGAGCCTCTGACTTCACTCGGAACAACTTCCACCCTGAAGACAAAATCCAGACACCTGAGTGGGTGAGGATGTAATTCACATGCTGGAGCTCATACTTGGCTGGTGCCAAAATGACAAACAGGACAAAAATAGATCTGCCCTGTAGGTCTCCTCAGTGCATCTGAGAACATCAGTGTGGAGACTGGAATGGTCCCGGACCTGCTTGTCACCGGGTTAAGGCCACCCACCAATCCACTCCTTCCTGCCTCTTCCTGCCCCTGACTCAGAACCTGACTGCTATCAGCACATTCCCCTTGACCTTATCTTGCTCTTTTCAAATACTCCACACTTCCCCACCCCCAGGACTTGGCTCATGGAGATCTTTCTTTTATCTCTCTTATTCAACCTCCAGCTAGTCACAAAAGTTCTCATCAAATGCAAATTTTCCCAATGCCTTCACTCGAGATGAGTCTCTCTCCATTGTGCTAACAGAGTATGGTGACTGCAGCCCTTCAAATTAGAGGCTCTGACACGAAGTGGGGCCACCAGCTTGGTGTGAAACACCAGAGAGCCAGTGGGCTCTGGCATCCATGTGGACCAGTTGGTTTGTTGTGAAGAGGGCCCTGGGTAGTTCAGTTTCTCAAGTGTCAATACTGAGATGGAGAAGACAAGGAGGTGATAATTCAGAAGACTGCTCTCTGAGGAATGGAGCTATGGGCCAGGACAGAGTAAGCCCTAAATGCAAATCTCCCACCATGGCCCTCCCCTCCCCTTGTCCCTGCACTATTTATTTATTCTGATGATGCTTGGGCTAATTTCCTTTCGGGTCAGGGTATTCAAGGATGTCCAGCTCAGGGACTCCCAGCATCTAAGCAGGGATGGTATCTGGACCACCCTCTACTTCCTGAGCTGTATGCTCAGATGGGGGCTCAGCAGAAGGGACACCTTTTCTAATTCACACAGAAAAAGCAAAGAATGGGGGTGCATGCTTGCCTTCATATTTGTAGAGTTTGGGACAAGAGTGTAAACTCTCAACTCTTATTTTTAAAATTATGAAATAAGTTTAAAACTATTCATCGAAATATTTTCTATCCTCTTATCTTGACAAAGATATCTTTAGAATAGCCTAAAGTCCACATTCTAATTTAGAATTCTGGGGTTCATAGAATTGTGTCCTGGAACTTGGTAGCACAAGGGAAACTTGTCCCTGACCCATGCCTAACTGCCTTCTCTTCCCTCCTCCAGCAATCTCCTGGTCTTTAAGAGGCCTCATGTACCCACATCTGGAAACATCTGGGCATCAGCTCAATGTTCAAGTTCTCCTCCGAATCCCTTGGATCCAAATGTGTCGCCATGGTCCCTGATCTGAGGAGCACACACACTTTCAGCACAAGTACACTTGGGAAGACAGACCTGAGGGAAGGTCCACACAGGTCCCAGAAGTGGCTGGTAGTATTTTGGAAGGAAACAGGAGTTGCAGGCACCCAGAATGAGGTATAGAATAGGGAGGACAGAACCTTCTGGACTCCTTGCACTCCATGGAGATAGGCATGGCCCTGTAAAGGGTGGGATCCCCTTGTGCAGGGGTTAAGCTGCACAGCTGGGTGGGTAGCACCAATCAACCAGAAAATGTGGACCCTCATCTTACACCAGTCCCTGTCAGCCCAAGGCCAGATGGTGACATTCAGGTGGCATATGCCTGCCCCTGTTTAGCTCTTGGATGACAGGTGCCTTGTCTTGCCATTTTTGTACCCTTGGTAGCAAATAGCACAGGGCTTCAAGGCCTAAGCATTCAAGGGGCACCTTTAAAATTTGCCGTTTTATGCACAGTGGAAGCAGCCCTGGCCTGGACTGGGGACACTTGGGCTCTCTCAGCTCTGCCATAACTCACTCCCCAGGCCTCACATTTCCCGTCTATAAAATAAGGGTGTTGGGCTGAACCGTTTCCAAAGTCCCACTCAGATCTGAAGGTCTGTGGTTTATGACTCCCCAGAGCTATGCCTCTCCTTATCTGTCAGTGGTTCTCAGCCCTGAGTACTCATTAAAATCTCTTAGGAAGCTTTAAAATATACCAGTGCCCAGGGCCTCTCTTCCAGAGATTCTGATTCAGTTGTTCTGGGTTGGGGCCCAGGCCAAAGCTCCCCCAGTGATTCTGACATGCAGCCAAGGCTGAGAACTGCTTTTGGAACTGGAGGGGAGCCCCCTCCTCCCCCTACTCACAATGGAGCAGGACAGATGCCTGGACGCAGAGGCAGAACAGCTGTAGGCAAGGCTAGACGCTGAGGTCCCCGGGCGGGGGTCTCCTGCTTACTCTCCAGGAAGACAGGAATAAACAGAGCCAATTTCCTGGCCTCCAGGCCCCTCACCTCCCTCTCCAACTTCCCATCCTCCAGCTGAGTGGGGGGGGGGGGGGGGCGCGGAATGGAGCAGGCAGCTGCCTAATCTGGGGGGATTTTCTCAGAAGTGGGGGAAGGTGACTTTTGGCTCCAGTCTCCCTCCTCCCTCACAGCTGGAGCTGGAACAGCCAGAGCGAGTGCAGGGGCTGGGATCCCAGCTGCTGGCAGTTGTTCCCATGTTATCTCCCCAACAGCTGCAAATCTCCTGTTGTGTGAGTGTGTATCCAAGTGTAAGCCTGGACTCTAGCAGAGAAAATAAGATGCAGAGGTAGGATGGACAGCCCATGAAGTTACCAATTTTCACTGGGCTTCAAGACACCCCTTAAACCTTTCCTGATCCCCACCTTTCCCCAGCCTTCGTGAATTCCCTCCTTAGAGCTCCCATAAGCACCTGGTACTTCTTTCCCATTGAGATCCCAGGCCAGAAGCAGCTCCAACAATTATAATAGCTATCATTTACTGAGTGCGTTATCAAGTGCCAGGCATCCTCCCAGGACTTGAAGGTCGATGGTTCTGTCTAACCCTCCGAACAGCCCTAGGAAGCGAGCGCTACTACTATGCCTATATTACAGATGAGGAAACCAGGAACAGATGAATTAATATTTAATCCAAAATCACACCGCTGCCAAGATTCAAAGGCAGGCCGAAAGGCAGTTGCGCACACTTGAGCTCTCTGCCGCCTTGCTATTGTGCCTCCTGTGGGTGACGGATTGCGGATGAAGCCTGTCAGGGTAAACGCGGTCTCTTTCGGCTCTGACACTAGAACAGTGGTATTACTTAAAATGACATATATTTTACTCTTTGAATTTTTTGCTTGCAAAGAATTGGATGAACATTGAAACCCCAGTGTCAGAAGCATGTGCCACTGCCCCATGGGGGTGTGTAGGGGATCACGACACTGTTGCGATACCACCAAAAAAAGGAACTCCAGAAAATAGAGCAGAGTGGGGGCCGGTCCCCTCCTATTTGCAAAGGGGAAGACAGGGTGCCCTGTGTGGTTCTCCCAGGAGTGGCCTTGGTCCACGGTGAAATGTCCACGTGTCCTCATCCTTAGAGACGACTCACAGTATCTCCGAGATGGCAGGTGGGGGCCTGGGTACAGCTTGTGCCTTAGTGCCCACAAAGCACTGAGAGGGTTTCTTACTGCACTTCCAGATCTAGTGTGTGCCTGACTGTGGGGATGGGACCATCTGCTGAGTGGGGAGTGACAGTGAGGACAGGAAAGACCCTCCCAACAGTACCCCTGTTCTAAGGGAGGAGCCATCCGTCAGATGAAGCTGGTAGACCATCCCAGCTCACCTCCAGGGCGGGGCCCCGGGAGCATCTCGTTTTAGTTCCCTAATTGCTTTTTATTCAGAGTTTTTTTTTCTCCTCTCTCTTTAATCAGGTTTTATTCCCATTTGTTTACTCTCCAGGGGTATGGCCAAGACCTTCTATTTACCCTTATGAGGTTTTAAATTTCATTCATTGAAACAATAAAAAAAAATTAAAGTTCTTTGCCAGAATGGGTTTCAGAAAATCCTGCTTCAGAAAAGTAGGTTTTTTGGGTTTTTTCCTTTCCCAGGGATTGAGCCCAGGGCCTCAGCATGCTAAGGCAAGTGCTCTACCACTGAGCTACATCCCCAGTCCAGAAGGAGATTTCTAAGGTATGTCAAACTCGATGTACATGAGAATCACTAGATGACTTGCTAAACTGTTGGTTCTGGTTCCATGGGTCTGGGGCAAGGCCCGGCATTTCCAGGTGATGCAATGCTGCTGGAGCACAGGTGTCAAGTGCCTGTGAGACACAGGCTTAACTGGAAGCTTGGAGACCATGGAGCGAGACACAGGGCACCTGTGCTCTGAACAGCTCCCAGCAGGCCGGGGGCACCCCCAGCTCTAGAGGGGGACTCTAGCAGCCTGGTGCAGCTTCTCTCTCACAGGAGCCTGTGGCAGTACCCACTGCCACAGTTCTGGGCCCATCTTTCTTCTAGGTGCATGTTGTCCTGAATCCCTGTAGCCACGCTCTCCTGGAAGCCTGTGCTAGCGTAAGAAACCCCTTCAGGCCTCCGGTAGGCAGCAGCTTCCCTTCCACCCGGCCCCACCCTGAATCCGGTGTGTTTGGAAGAAACCCTGGCAGGGTGCCTCATTCACACCGGCTGTGCACACATGAACCTTAGGAAGACACAGGCTTTGAATTTTTCCTACATGACTGACAGTTTCACTTCCTGTTTGGGTTTGAGGGCAGGGTTTGCCCTCTAGGGGAAGACCTGGGTTCCAGGGAAAGAAAATGTGAGTTAAGAAGGGACTCTGCCTAGTGAGAGGTAAGGTCTTCCCTTAAGCCCTCTACAGAAACTCCGATGTCCCTTTCATTCTGGAAGGTCATACAACATATTCCATTTTGGAGGTCAAACTCACTTGGATATTGGCAATTTCATCAGGCTTGACCTAACATCACAGCCCAAACTGAGGTCACTGCAGCATACCATCTCCTTGGTTCTGTGTACAGAACCAAGGTGAAAGAGAATACAGACCCGAAGCCACCCAGAAGCACCACCGTGATTATGTAAATATTTGTGTGTGCACTTGGAAGCCACCACTGATTTGCTCTGGCGCCAAGGTGCGAACTCTTGATTTAGACAGTTGTGACAGGTCTGAGGGGTGTGTGATCAAGGCAGTGACCTCTGATGATGTCTGCTGGCTGGAGATGGTAGTCTAATCTCCTTGCCCAGCAGTACAACCTTCCCTTGATGCCAGCGTGTACTCCCCAACATCCTCTACACCCTGAACTCTGCCTCTAGCTACTAGGAGCAGCTCCTTCCTCTGTAAAAGTCTGTGCTTCTGCCCCAGGTCTTTGTTCACATCCTGTCTTCCAGAGTGGCCCCCCTGCCACCTCTGCAATCTTGTCTGTCTCTCCAGGTTTAGTTCAAAGTTTCCCTCCTGCTTGGAACCTTCTCTGACATCCTTCATCACCAGCCAGAGCGATCGCACTTCTCTTCTTGCATAGTACTTTGAAGCTTTCTTATGACATGTCACGTCCACCTTATTATACACTCCTTCACATTCGACTTTTCATTTATTCAAAAATATTTACCTTTCTGCTTGGTGTAGGTACTATTCTAGATGCTGGCTTTACAGTGGAGGATAAGACAAAGGATCTTAGGACAAAGGACTGTGAGGACAGAGAAAGGAGGTTAGGAAATAGAGAATGAGGCGGTAGGGACATTATATAAAGGCTTCTCTGAGAAAGTAAGGTGGGAGCTGGAGTCTGGACGAGGCGAGGGAGTGAGCTGTTGTTAAAAGACTGGGAGTAGAATGCTCTGGGCAGATGGCACTGCCAGGGAAGCTTTGAGCAGGCAGGTGTGAGGAAAGTTCTAGGCCAGTACTTCTCAAACCTCAGCATGCACAAAATCCCATGGGGTTCTTGTTAAAAGGCAGATCTCATCCAGCAGGACTGGGGTAAAAGCTGAGATTCTGCACTTCTAACCAGCTCCCAGGGTGCTCCCTGCAGGGGTCAGACTAAGCAGCAAGAAAGCAATAGCCCAGATATGGCATCAGGAGCCCCACTATTATGTATAGTTATACACACCAATAAGGAAGGAGGAAGTAAAGAAGGAAGAGAGAGAGAGAGAGAGAGAGAGAGAGAGAGACAGAGAGAGAGAGAGAGAAAGAGAAAGAGAGAGGAAGGAAGGAAGGAAGGAAGGAAGGAAGGAAGGAAGGAAGGAAGGAAGGAAGAAAGGAAGGAAAAAAGGAAGGAAGGGAGAGAGAGAGAGAGAGAGAGAGAGAAAGGAAGGAAGGGAGAGAGAGAGAGAAAGAGAAAGAGAGAGGAAGGAAGGAAGGAAGGAAGGAAGGAAGGAAGGAAGGAAGGAAGGAAGGAAGGAAGGAAGGAAGAAGGAAGGAAGGAAGGAAGGGAGCCCAGGAAGAGAAGGAGACCTTCGTGCCAGGGGTAGAGGAGGAAGGACAGACTGATGGGCAATGTGGACAGAGTGGACAGGGGCCAGGCCATGCAGTGCCCTTTTGGCCATGGTTGGGGAGTTCTGCGTGGAGGAGTTATCTACTCTGATTTTTACTTTTAAATGTTCAGTCTGACTTGTGTTAGGACAGTAGACTAACAGTGAGGGAGGGAGACTAGAAATTGGTAGGACAGTTAAGTGACTGTGTGTGGAAGTCTCCAGCTGGACTGGGTGACTGGAAGGAGGATGTAGTAGCAGAGGTGGAGAAATGTGTATTTAGGATTCTGGACCCTCATGAGAACAGGGACTGGGTTTTAGCCATTCCCTTCCCTTTTCAGTCAAACTTCAAATGCAGTGACACCCCCTAGCTCTACCTCACAGTTCCCGCTGTGTGTCAGTCTGCTGCAGCCTGGCTCTGGCCGGAGGTACTATGGAACAGTTCTGCCAGAGGGCATTCGGACCTTCATAGAGTACAATAATTTCATTTTAAAATTCAATCTCATCACTTCATTTCAGTATTGCACTGGAAGTCCTATTAGATGTAACCAAATTTTTAAAATGTATTCACTGGAAAACAAAATGGAAAGGGAGACCCCAGACTAGAAGGAAATATTTACAAGCTATCTGACTTCTGTTCAGAACATTTGAAGAATTCTTACAACTCAATAACAAGATGAACCACCCGATTTAAAAAAAAATAATAGACACAGGATTTACACAAATGTTTCACAAAGAAGATATAAATAGTCTACAAGTATATAACACAATGTTCAACTGGTCCCAAGGGAAACACAAATGAACACCACAATGAGATGCAGGCTGAGCATTCCTCATCTGAAAACTTGAAATCCAAAATATTTCAACGTCAAACTTTTTGAATACTGACATGATGCTACTGGTGAAAAATCTCAAACCACGAAATTGTTCCATGCACAAAATCACTTAAGATATTGCATTAAATTGCTTTCAGGCTTTGTGTATAAGATGTATGTGAAACATAAATGAAATTCATATTTAGGCTTGGGTCTTATCCCCAAGATAGCTCATTAGGTGCGTGCAAATGCTCCAAGATCCAAAATCTGAAACCCTTTCGGTCTCAAGCATTTCAGTAAAGGCATATTCAACCTGGCCCACTATAGGCACACTAGAATTGCTCAAACAAAACTAAACAAAATGATAGCAAATGTTGGTAAGAATGTAAAGAAATTAGAAACCTCCTAAGTTGCTAGTACAAATGTGAAATGGCAGAGCCTCTTTGAGACCAGCTTCTTTTAAAAGTAAACATGCTTGTCATGCAACTTAGCAATTTGACTTTGAGGTAGTTACCAAGAGAAATGAAAATGTACGTCCTCCAGAAGAGGCATAAGTCAATGTCCATTGCAGGATTATTCATACTAGCACAAGATGGGGAAAAGTGCAAATATCCATCAGCTGGAGAATGGCTAAATAAAATGTGATCTATTCATTCAGCAGAAAACTACTCGCATAAGAGGAGAGAAAAGTCTCAACTACGCACAACAACACGGAGAAATTTCAAAAAACAGTTAAGAAGCCAGAAAGGAGCCAGACACAAAGGACTACAAGATTCTATTTGTATGAAATTTCTAAAAATGGCAAAACTAATGACAAAAGCATGTCTGTGGTTGTCTCGGGCCAGGCGTGGGATCAGGGATTGACTGTAAAGGGGCACCAGGGAGATTTTTGTGGTGATGAAAATGTTTTAAAATTTGAGTGTGGTAGGAGTTGCTTGACTGTATAAATTCACTAAAACTCATTGAGCCATACCCTTAAAATGAATGAATTTTATGGTATATAATTTATACCACAAACAAGTTGCTTTTAAAAATCTTTACATAAAACTTACCAACTTTAAAAAAAAAAAAAAAGAGAGAAAAGGAAAAGAGACCCACTTACAATTCTGCTTTACGGACAACATGGTTCTGCCTTGCCTGGTTCTCCTTCCCACTGTCTCCTTGGCCCACCACCTTCCTCCACCAACCCAGCAACAAACTCTGCCCCCAGGGCTGCCGGAGCCAGAGTCCCTCTCTGCACCTTTTCACCCCTCCTGCTTTAACCACTGTCTATGGGCAAGTGAGTCTCTTAGGTGTGTTCCTATCCTGACCTCTTCTTGAGCTCCAGACTCATTGATTCTCTTTCTCTACCATCTCCCCGCCTTAAGATGCCACCTCCTGATGCCTGCGATCACTGGCACCGCATAATCAGTTATGGAGCATTTTACTTATCTTCTGCCCCCTTCACCTGGTCTTTCTCCCAGATTTGTTATGATTTGAATATGGTTTGCTCCTCCTCACCAATTCATGCAGCTTAATCCCCCAAGTCCTATGCCGATGGCATTAAGAGGATGGGAACAGTCTGACCACAGTGTTCAGCAGAAGTGGGGCCTCTGGGAAGTGATGACATTAGACTAGGTCATTAGGGTGGAGCCCCATGATTGAATCCTGGTGGCTTTATAAGGAAAGGGAGAGACAGCGCAGATACATACACACATCTTTTACCATGTGACACCCTGGGACAACTCGGGACTGTCAGCATGGAAGCCATTATCAGAGGCTGAACCAATGGGCCCACATGATCCTGATGCAGCTAAGGGGGCCCTCCAAAGCCTCCACCATGCTGTTTTGTCTTCCAGCCTCCAAAACTGTGAGCTAAATAAACCTCTCTTCCTTAAAAAGTAGCTGTCTTGGTTATTTTATTATAGTCACAAAAATCGAATATGTCCTTCAACTGTTTTAGTGTCACCACCATTCACACTGACATTCAAACTAGAAATTGAGGGTCATCTATAAATCAACCACTAGACCTGGATTGTTGGTTGGTTGGTTGGTACTAGGATGGAACCCAGGAGCATTTTACCATCGAGCTACATCCCTAGTCCTTTTTTTATCTTTTATTTTGAGACAGGCCCTCACCAAGTTGCTTAGGGCCTTACTAAGTTGCTGAGGCTGGATTGAACTTCAGATCCTCCTGCCTCAGCCTCCAGAGTCACTGGGATTACAGGCATGTTCCACTGTGCCTGGGTAGTCCATTTTTATTTTTAAAGATAAAGTTTACACACAAAAACAGTTCAGATTTTAATGTTCATCTTATTAAATTTTGACACTTGTATATACTTATGGAATCATCACCAAAATAAAACACAGGACATTTCTGTCCTTTGAGAAAATTCCATCAGGCCTCTTACTTGTCAATATAAACCCCCTGCCTCAAAACACTTACATATTCCCACCATCTCATTTCTAACTTCATATATATTGTTAGTTATATATTTTACATGTGATATATAATTACATATGTGATATTATATATCACTATACATAACAATATATATCACATATATTAGTTATTATATATTGATTTTGTCTCAATTTGGATTTCATATAAATGGAATAATACAGTTTGTTCTATTCTGTGTCTGATTTCTTTCACTCAACATGGTTTTTCTGTACACCTACATTTCATTGCACATGAAGAGTTTATTCTTTGTTATTGCTTAGTGGTGTTTTAATGTATGGACGTACCAGAGGCTGTTTCCTGATTCCTTTGCTGGGGGATATTCGGGTTGTTTCCTGTTCTCCCATATTTGAATAAAGCTGCTATAAACATTCTTTAAATTTTCTTGGTAACATTTTTCTTATGCAAATTTTTGGTAACTTATTTTCTTGTGCAAGTAAATAGGGGTGGAATTACTTAGTCATAGGTTAGCTGTATCTTGAACTCTATGAGAAACCATCCAAGAGTTTTGCACCATTTTTCTCTGCCACCTGCAGTGCAAGACAGCTCCAGCTTCTCCCTGTTCCCACCAGCACTTGATGAGGCCCATCATTCTGACCTTAGCCATGGAGGGTGTGGGATGACATGGTGTTGCGATTTTGTGTTTTCTCCATAGGTAATACTGTTGAACACTCTTTCACGTGCTTCCTGGGCATTGTCTTTTTTGGTAAGGTGTTTGATCCAGTCTTCTGACCATTGTTTTATTGGGTCATTTATTTTTGAATTTTGCATTTGTTGGACAGCTTGGTTGGTTTTTGTTTTTGTTTTGTTTTGTTTTTCATTGGTACGGGGGATTGAATTCAGGGGCACTCAACCACTGAGCCACATCCCCAGCCCTATTTTGTATTTATTCAGAGACAGGGTCTCACTGGGTTGCTTAGTGCCTAGATTTTGCTGAAGCTGGCTTTGAACTTGTGATCCTCCTGCCTCAGCCTCCTGCATTGCTGGGATTACAGGTGTGGGCTGATGTGCCTGGCCAGCCTGGTTGATTTTTAAATCTGAAATATTTCTCCTCTTGGGCCAGTCCTTTATATCCCACTGCAACTGCACTAACTCGGGCCCTTCCCATGTCTCAGCTAAGCTATGACAGGAGAAGTCCCATAAGTTTCTTTGACACTGGCCCCTTTGTATATTATTTCTTTTGATATAGGCAGAAAAAAGTCAATCCATGTCTCTCTTTTGTTTCCCATAACCTGGAGGGATGCATCAGGCATCTTAGTGACAATAAGGTCCTTCCTGAGTGTCCAGAGTGACTGCTTCAGTCACTCTGCCTCCCTTCCAGGTGTCCTGATTTGCAAACCTGCAGTGCTAGTCACTTATCATTTCTACCATGCAATTTCCCACTGGGGGCCTTGGCCATTTCTTTTACCTTAAATACCATCCCCACTTTCTCAAGTCTCTCTTGAAAGTCAAGTCAGATGGCATCTCCTCCTGGAATCCTTCTGTAAGCTCTCAGACTGAGTTACCCTCCCACCCCTCCCCCGGGCATCGTGGTCCCAGAGCAACGGGGCCACCCAGGCAGCCCCTGTGTTGTGTGGACAACCTCAGTTTCCATCACTTTATCCCTCAACTCGCAATCCCAACCTGCGCCAGGAGCTCAGCAAATGCCTGCTGACCAAATGAGCCGTTCATTCCTTAGGCAAAGGTATAAGGAAAACATGGCTCACAATTTTAACTTGAAGAAAAAAAAGTGTGTGGAGGGGTGGGAGGAGAGGATGAGATAAATAGGCACCATCCCCTGCTTCAAACCCCAGTACCCTCTTTGCTGGGAAAAGGGAGCAAGTGGAGAAGAACTGATTTGCTGTGCGCACCGCTGAGACTGCTGCCCTGTCCTGGCCAGTCGCACACTGCCCTGAGCTCATGCCAGAGGGTGGGGACGTGCAGCCATCAGCTGCATACCACACTGCCTTGCTCTGCGGTGTGCTACCTGGCGAGATGCAGAAACCACCACTCTTCCTGCTCAGGAGGGGCTGGTGGACCCCTGGAGACACAGGGTGCAACATCCTAGTGACACCTGACACCCGTCTTTCAGGCCTGCCATCACTTCAGAGCCTCCTGTGGGAGTTTGTTATTAATTTGCCCACCTGTGGTGCCAGCCCTCCCTGTTCACACCTAGGCATGTTTGAATAAGAAGCCAGGTGTGGGTGTTAGCAGCTCATCAAGTTACGGTAGGGGGAAGGGAAGAATCCAGCACTCTCAAGAGAGCCTGAGGAAGCCTTGAGGAGCATCAAGCCCTACACCGCCTCCCCAGGCTGGGCCCCTCTGGACAGTCATGTCTAGGGGGCTTCCTAGCCCCAACCCAATTCCTGCCAGTGACAGGAACTCACCACCTCCCAGTGCATCCTTCCCCTCTTGGGTCAGCTCCAACAAGGCAAGATCTCTCAACTTGGACCTGCCCTCAGCTTCCCTGGACACCTATCCCCCATGGTTCACATCCTACCATCTGGAGCAGTGAACAAACTGGGGTCTTCCCCATGACGATCCCTCAGGTATGGGACACCAGCTCTCTTGTTTCCCCAGTCTTTCTTCTCCAGGCCAGAGGCTTCCACTTCTGCACAGCTCTCCCACGTGACAAGGTTTCAGGTTCCCTCAGTACAGACCCTGCTGTTGCCATACCTCTGCAAATTGCCCTTGGCCAGCAGGCAGGCAGAGCTTGGACACCATTTACCCTCCCAAGTGCAGGCCTTGAACTGAACTGAATCAGCTTTTTCTTTCTTTCATTTATTTGACCATGCTCTTGGCAAATAGTGGCTGTCAGCTTGCCCTGCTGCCGTCTTAGCAGAAAGGACCATGTCCTGTTCACTTTGGCTTATTGAGGGCACTCACCACCATTCCTTAAGAATGGTGGGTGCAAGGTCAGGTGTGTGTGAATTGAAGGAGGAGACTGGCTGGAACCTTGGGAGAAGATTTCTTGAAGGACCTGGTTCTCACTGCTATGGTGGTCACTCTGCAGGTGGCAAAAGGACAGTAGGGAAGTTCCTTTCCACTAAGACGGTCTACGGAGCGCCTGCTGTGGGCTGGCTTCTGTGCCAGGCTCTGCCTAGAAGCACAGCTCTTTGTGAGCAGCACACAAGTTGTGTCGTGTTCTCTTCATATCAGTTCATATCAGTTTGGAGACCCCATTCTTAGATTTGGGGTTCCCATGTTCATTAATGACCCCACGGAAAAGCAAGAAGTTGACATCTGCCTCCCCCAGAACGTGGGTACTTTCTGAGGAGTCCCGTGACTTGTTCAATGCAGACTTTGGGGTCACTGGTCCAGGGGCTTCAGATGCACCTTAACTTTGTCTTCAGAATAAACTTCCAGCAAGAGGAGTAACTCAAGCAGCTCCTCACAAATCACAGAGAGGCAGAGGCTGAACTGAGGTCATCCATGGAGTGGAGCCTGGGCTTCCCAGCTTTGCCATCCATTTCCTTGGTGACCTGTCTCCCTGCAACCCAGGTCCCACACTTGCCCTGAGCCCTACAGAGTCTTCAGTGTTGGAAGTAGTCCGCTGATGCCGTCTTAGGGCTCTTGTGCTTCTGGGAGCCTTCCAGCTCAGAAGAAGGAGAAAAATCTCATTGCCAAGATTTCAGAATCAAAAGTGCTCTTCTGTGCATTTACTTTTGAGCCTTAAAGGTTTTGACAAAGATGACCTACTCCTTCTGCTCCAGTAACTAAATGTCAGATATTGCAAATCTGCTTGCTTGCATTCCCCCCACCTACCTCTCTCTCTCTCTCTCTCTCTCTCTCTCTCTCTCTCTCTCTCTCTCTCTCTCTCTCTCTCTCTCTCTCTCTTTCTCTCTCTCTCTCTCTCTCTCCACTGAGGAAAGTTCTTTCTGAATTTCCATGTTGTAGTACATCAGAGTTTGGAAAAAATCTTCAGAAACCTAATTAAAATATAACCCAGTTGTAGCACAGAAACCCATGTGATTTCACACAGGCCTGGTGTGCTAAGATTCTATTACAATGCAGTCTCCCAGCAAAAGTCATCTTCCTTAGTTTTATGGGTCTATGGGAGCAAGAGGTTGGAGGGGCCGCCCCACTAGGATCACTCAGCATAGAAAAATGCCCTTTGTGACATTCAGGTTGCATTTGTCTGAGGTTCCCACACATACTCATGGAATCTAAAAGATTAACATTGAAAAATGACCTATTTTAACAGGTGCACCCTTGTGTGTAAGTGGGATTCAGTCAAGCATGGAATTATTTTAACATGGAAATAAGTTGCGGGCATTGAGAAACATCACTCTTCTGACCACACAGGAATCAGACACATGGTCAACACTGGAGAGTTTCTCAGGACTTGAAACGGATGTGTTGGTTGGATTTTTCCAGAGGAAGCTACAATATCATGGGGAAATAAACACTAATGCTGACAAAACACGACTGTTCATGTTCCAATTCCCTCTTCAAAGCATGTCCCTTTTCTCAAAGGAACAGAGAGCAAATTTAAATTATTAAATCTGTATAGGAGCAATAATTCCAAACATATAAAACAACAGCAGGTAAAGTAAATCCACATTTCACAGCACAGTGCCTTCAAGAGATGCTGAGGTCCAGGGAAAAGAGCACCCGTCAGGCAGAAAGACCCAGATTCCATCATCGCAAGACGCCTGGCCTAGGGCAAGAAGCCTCTGCGCCCTGACTGTGCACCTTGGGGCCCACCAGCCTGCCTGCCCCTCCCGCACAGGGGAATGGTAAAGTGCTGGACGGGTGGGAAGATGCTGTGCCCAGGTGAGGGCTGTCACGGCTGCTCCGTCTGTCACTGCAGTGGAAGTGGCTTGAAGTGGCACATGTAGTAGGAGTAGGGTGGAGTGACAGAGGAAGAGTCATTGAGTCCCAGTGGTGCCTAGAGGAGAAAACATTTTTTTCAGGGTGACAGTTGCTCTTTTCTGTGGCCTGACATTCCCAGAAATCTATTCAAGGAATTTGCGACTCATCGGAGTAATCCCAGGGAAGGGCATTTCCTTCATGGATAAGAACTGAAACTTGCCTTCTCAAGGTAGTTGCCTTTAACGTTAAGAGGACATTCCTAAAGAGCCCTAACCGTGTGACTTCAATGTCTCTTTATCGTGTTTTTCTTGTGGATAAGTGCATTAAAGAAATGTTGACTCCCGATCCTTTCCTTTGGAGAAGCACATAGCTGTGCGACTTTATTTAGGTTACTTGACCTTTCTGAGGCTCAGCATCCTCAACTTTGAAAAGAGGGTCCATTAACCCTGCCCTGCCTACCCTGCAGGGTTGTGGGTGTGTGAGTCCACATACATCTACATATGCACATGGACATACGTACTGTAGGATAGGAAAAATGTGTGTACTACACAAAAAGCACATTTTTTTCTTTGTCTTTTCTGGTCTCTTACACACACTTAGAGTCTGGGGCTATGGGTAAGATGAGGTCCTTCAGAAAGATGGCTGAGTGTGCATAAGGAAAGTTGTTTTCTGAGGGTAGGCTTTAAAAATGTATGGGTGAGCAATACTTGATCAGGGATAATACCTGTGGCTATTTTTAAAATACCTTCCAAGTGCCAGGCATATGATAAATCAAGTCCTCATTTACCTTTAACAACAATCCTGGAAAATAGCAATCTCTCCATTTTTGCAAACAACAAAGCTCAGGCTCAGAGATGTCCACGAACTTGTCCAAGAGCACACAGCCAATAATTGGTAGTATTGGTTTAGCTCTCTGCTCTCTCTCCTGCATCATTTGGCCTCTCCTTGGCTCCTATGGCATAAAGAATAGGGGACAGTACATGAGTCAGGGATTCCCAGCTGTTCACAGAGTGAAAGGAAGATAAACTGGTTTCTGGGCCTTGTCTTTCTCTTGGTTGTTTAGAGTATGTGTAGTCCTTGTCTATTTTCTTTAGATAACTTGATTTTTAGATTAAGAGCCTGTTTTCTAATTCTCGGGCTCGTATCTCTGTCGCTCCACCTCACACACTCACTGCCAAGATTCCTGGCTCCTGGCCTGCTCCCCCTCCTCTTTCAGGCTTGTCACCCCAGTTCCCAGACTGAATTTGCTGAATCCACAGCAAGGAGACTGGGAACAGGGGGCTTCCTTGGGCGCAAAGGCTCTCAGGTTCTTGGTTCCTGCAGCAGGGGGCTCCAGGGCCCACTGTGGCCACCCAGGAGGGAAGGCCTGCCTGGGCAGAGCTGTGGACTGCAAGAAGTCCTCTGAGCTGCCTTATTTGCTGTTGCCCAGACTCCGGGCCCGGCCCCATCAGCCCAGGCCTGCCCGGCCCTGGGAGGTGGCGGGGAGGGGGCAAGTTTCAGTGTCTGATGAAAGCCACCGAAACCAGCACCATGCTCACATGAAACGGAGTAAGGAAGGAACAGGAGGCTGGCTGCCAGGTCACAGGCATGACTGGACTTGTGTCCCACTCGGAGAGAAGGAGACACAGATAGAGTCATCCCAGAAGGAGTGACGGCGCCTCTGCAGGCCGTTTCTCAGCAGAGCCTCCATGCCTGGAAGAACGAAGCCTTTGACCTCCTGAGTTCCCAGCAATACCCCTGGCAGGGCAGGCCGTGCCCATCAATAGTCAGGAGTCGTGGCTGGTGGGAAACCTTGAATGGTGCAAGATGAGAGGCAGCACCATCAATTCCTGTCTAGACTAGATTTTTGGAATCCAACTCCTGAGATGAAAGAGTACATTATGAAGACAGGATATAAATCCACCATGCCAACAAGACCCACATTCACCTCAGATTATTGACACCTTTTTGCCTCCCCCTGGTCATTGCCTGTTGCACTGTAATCCACTTTCAAGTTTCGACAGATTCATCTAATGCACCATAAGCTAGAAGTAGCCAATCACATGTATATATTTTCATTTTGAGGGGCTCCTTCCTCTAGGCTAATTTACCTTCCACTGACCCCTGGCAAAGCTTTACACTTTTTATTTGGAACTTTAGAGACATCAAGGATGCAAAAGAACGGTGCAGTCATAAGCATGCAGTGAAACTTGGCTAGAGAGGTCACCAAGTGTGTATTACTAATTTGGTCTCCACCACACCCTCGGGCCCAGGCCTAGCACCTTTGTGCAGCGATTACTCAAGGATGTGGGGAGCCGCTGGAGTGAGGCTGCTGACGTGGCCCCTTTCTGAACTGCTAGCTTGAGATCCTTGGTAACCAGAGCATTCTGTACAGTCACTTGGGAAGGTTCTGGGCATAGAAAACCAGTCATGAGCTTCCACCACTACTGAGGAATCAGTTCGACCTTTTGTCTAGTCTCAGGTCCTGCATTCCTAACTGTCCTGGGACATCTAGACTTAGATGATCTCTAGATATTTATAAGTAACAGCACAAGCTTAAGTCAAGCCACATTCTCTTTGGGGACCTCTGTTTCCCATTTTATCCAGAGATGATTGGACTAGAATGGTCTCTGATCTCTTCCAGCACAGTGCAGTGGGAAAATAGCACAAGAGAGCTTTGCAACACAAAATGTCCACATTCCTTTTTGGCTCTGCTGAGTGACCGTGACAGTCCCTGAAATCTCTTCCTCCCCCAGTCTTCTTGCCTGTGGAACAGAAATGCAATACAGAGGTCCCTTGGTGTTCATGGGGGACTGGTTCCAAGATTCTCTATGAATACCAAAATAGTCAAATGCTCAGGACCTTCATATAAAATGGCATGGTATTTGCATATGCCCTACACAATCTTCCCATATATTTAAAATCATCTCTAGATTAGGTATAATTCCTAATACAATGCAAATTCCACACAAATAGTTGTTATACCATATTGTCAGGGAATAAAGATGAGGAAAGAAGTCTATACATATTTAGTACAGATGCAATTTTTTCTCAAATACTTTCAGTCCATATTTGGTTAAATCTATGCATACAGAACCTGATACAATATGGAGGGCTGACTGTAATGGCTAATCTACTTCCTGTGAGCCAGGCTGTGCTCTAAGTGCTTGGTATATATTAACTCATCCTATTTGTAAGCAAAGTTCTACTTAGCAAACACTCAAAGAGTGGTATGCGCCTTCCCGTGGTGCTGGCAACATCTGGACTGGAACCTCACAGCGGACCTTAACTAGTATACCGTGCTCTCTCTCCAAGAAGAACCCCCCAAATGCAGTGCCCTTTCTTTTCCTTCCCCCTTTCAGTTCTGCACATTCTTTAATTTGGTGTCCCAAAGTAATATCCACCTATTCTTTTTTTTTTTTTTTTTCCTTTTGTGCAGTGCTGGGGATTGAACCCAGGACCCAGGGCCTTGACATGGTAGGCAGGCACCCTACCACAGAGCCACATCCCCAGCCCTCTGTCTGTCCTTAATGTTTCCCCAGCTATTCCTCTCGCCTCCCTCAGCCATCTGTGACTCCTGCCACTCCTCCCAACCCTCTTCCCTACCACGTTTGGTAGTGGTTGAGTACAGGCAATAGATAGTGCCAATGTCAGTGGCAGGAGAGGACAAAGAGAGAGAAGGGCACTGTGGTCGCCTCTGGGCAGGCTGAGCTTGATAAATCAAGTAGACCCAGTCACTCTGGGTTTTGAGGACCACAGAGACTGCAGGAAGGAGTTCTTCCTGCATGCTTAGAGAAATAAAAGACTCCTGAGGATTTTAAACCAAGAAGGAACATGACCCAGTTTATCTTCAAAAAATGTGGTTCCATCCTGCCAGAAAAAATCCCAAGAGCCAGCAATGCCTCCCTAGAAACATTCTCTGTCATGAGTTCAAGGCCTCTGTCCTGCATCCAACTGGGGTCTGTATCTTAGTTGCTGGTAAAGTGGAAGCTTCCTGGGTTGGTGGGAGGACTATGAGAGTGTAAGAGTCTCCCGGCCTCAACAAACATCTCTTTGACTCCAAGTGCACAGTCCCTCACCTGTTGACCACCCTCAGGTGGTCCTTCATCCTCGCTGGCTGCCTGGGCTTGGGAAGGTGCACATCCACTCTCTTCTTCCACAAATCTCTACATCCATTTATTTCCAATTCATCTCATAAAGTATTTCTAACCCTTTCTGATGGCCTCTGACCTCTATTTCTTCAGAGGTCTCTACATCCAACCATTCCGTACTGACAAGGTGTTTCCTGAACATCTACTAAGTGCCCCGTGCCAAACCAGGCTCTGTAATAAGGATACATAGCCCCACATTCAAGGAGCTCACAGCCTAGAGCTGGGGGCACAATAAATCACATAAGCTGATAGCTATTGACTACAAAGAGGAAGATACAGTGTGGTAACAATTTAAAGAAGGGAGTGTCCTTTCCGCCTTGGGGGTGAGAAGTAGATAAAGATCATGGGTACCATTGTGACTCGCTGGAAGAGGCACTGGATTTGGGCCTTGTGGGCAGGTCTGGACATTCACACATGCGAGGAGGGACACTCTGGATGCAGGCGGCAACAGGAGCAAAGGCCAGAAAGCAGGAAGAGCAGGGCTTTGTGCAGGGGCTGGCTGTTTGTGCCATCCTGAGAGAAGAACCTGAGAAGAGTGGGGCAAGTCCCTCAGAACTTTCCCCCAGAGGCAGGGTCTGGCCATTATTAGTCTTATCAGCAGGTTCAGTAGCAGGGGTGCTGGGATCTGTGTCCTGAGGTGGCATGAGGTCCTGGGATAGCCTCTGGCATTACCTGGAGCTGCACTTATCTAACTCTGCACTTATCTAACCCGGCAGCCACCTCTGCCCTTCAGAAAGGCCTGCGACTGGATGGCTGCGTGCTGATAAGAGGGGTGGGGTCTGCTCTGCTCTGTTCATCTAACTCCCAGCAAAACTGAGTCTGTGACCTGGGCACTGAGTCACCAGGGAGGCACCACTTTCACCTTGCTTTTTGGCTTCTCTCTCACATGCATTAAACATGGCAGGTGCCAAAAAATACAGCTGCCAGGGAGCTGGACGAACTCAGTGGGAAAGTTGAAAAGAGGGAACTTCTTTCTCTGTAGGATTTTGGGTATGTGCTTTTCTTTGAGGCACAATCTATCTTTCCTCCCCCTTTCTTTTGTGGCGCTAAGGATTGTACCCAGGGCCTTGTGCATGCAAGGCAAGCATTCTACCAATTGAGCTCTATCCCCAACCTCGAAGGACAATCTATTTGCTGTAAACTCAGTGACAGGAATCACTTGCAACAGTTCCTTCAGTGTTTTACCAAGACCTCTGCTCATTCTTTACTTCTTGAAATAGGGGCAAGTTCTCAAATGACTTTATGAGGACTTTATTGCCCATCTCTAGGTGCACAGGATATAACTGTTGCTTTAGGGTTTACAAAAGAATCACTGCCGGGACCTGCCATCCAAGCAGGTACGCCCATGTGCACCTGCAATGCCTGGAGCTCTGGCGAGGCCAGCAGCAGCCACACCAAGCCGCCATCTCTTCTCGCTTGGCCTACAAATTCCCAGCCACAGCCAGGGGTTTGCCTAAGCTGTTTCTTTCATCTTGGATTTTCTTCCCCCATTTGCTTATTAAATTCTTAGTGTCCTAAGGATTCCTACTCACCCTTTTTTAAGGCCAAGCTCTAAGTTAATCATCACTAAAACTAAATCCGCATGTCTCCCCGGTCTGAATCCTTATCCCTCACTTCCCACTCAAGCTCCACCCAGGTCTCTAGCAAATGCTCTTTTCACGTGCAGAGGGTTCATCAGTGCTGTGAAGAGGGACCAACAACCTGGAGGCACAGAGACACAGGTCTGTCTTATGCTGAATGTGGAAACTGAAGACTGACCTTGGACCTATCTCTTCCTCTTCAACCTCAGTTTCCCCATCTGAAGATGAGGGGCTTGCACAGAGTCTGGTTCCCAATTCTCACTCTGCCTAACCGTCTCCCAGACACTTGTCCAAAACAGATCTCCAGGTCCCTCTCAGGGCTGACTACATTTGACTCTCAGAGGTGGGCCTTAACATTTATATTTTTAAAAAGTCTCACAGGCAACTTGTATATAGCCTGCCTGGTGCTCAGCCCAGAACCCAAGTTAGAGCCACTGTCCTAGAAGTTTCCAAAAATCTTATGAGCTTATGTTTCCTTCAGTGGTTTTTCCTCCTTAACTTGCTGTTCACTAGAAAAATCTATATCCAAATCACTACCAGGAGTAGAAGTTCTGGTTCCTGAATGGGAAACCCCTGGGCCATGGCCCTGGTTTCATGTCCCTCAAGGGGCTACTATGTTTTGTGCGTATTCTAGATGGTTGGAAACATACAACTGCCATCCACCCAGCTATGTTAGTCAACTGGGGCTAACCTAACAGAACACCACAGACTGCGTGGTTTAAACAGTAGCACTTCATTTCTTATGGTTTTGAAGGCAGGAAGCATGAGACCAAGGAGCCAGTTGGCTGGGTAACTGGTGAAGGCTCTCTCTGGTAAGCAGACAGAGGCCTTCTTGCTGTGTCCTCACTTGGAAGGGACAGAGAATTCTGGTATCTCTTCTTTTAAGGGCACCAGGCTTTCAGATGAGGCCCCCATCTCATGACCTCATTTAATTCACAAGGCCTGTCTCCAAATAATCACATTGGGGATGGGGACTTCAGCATATGCATTTTAGGAGGCAAAAAACTCAGTCCATAATACCAGTGATGCCTGATGCTTTACAGAAAGCCAGGCTGACCTAACCAGGCAAATTGGTATCCAAATAAATTCCATGACCTATTTTTTTCTAATAAGTTCCTGAGAAAGAGCTGCTGTCTCCTCCACTGAGTACGTAACTGAATCCTCATCCTCACCATGCAGGAGACGGTGGCTGCTTCCTCCCCACGGGGCTGCAACGTCCATGCACATCCAGCGAGCCCTCATGGGATGCTTCTGGATACATTTCAGTGTGGTTCTGGCTGTCTGAAAGTCTCTTGTCCCTGCTATTTTTCAAGTCAAATTTGCAATTTTTCTGTCAATTCTATGAGCACCTCCTTTTCCTCTTAACAAAAATGTCTTCTGAGTCAGCTCGAGTCAGTTTCTATTGCTTGTAACTCAGAATCCTGACTTACACGTACATCCCGTAAGGAACAGCTGATGGAGTTGCAGGTCTCTGGTCTGAACAGAGAAGTCTCTGGGAGTTGGCACAATCTATAGATATCTGAGAGCCTGTCATGGGGAAGAGAAGCAGATGGCTCCTGTGACTTCCCAGGCGACACGAGACCTGTGAGGAAACTCCAAGGAGAAACATTTTAACCCAATAAGAGGTAGAACCTCCTCAGGGGCATGAAACCTGGGAAGATGTGAGCTTATTCCTACCACTCTCGGGAAATGGTGGAGGCCAGACCTTTTGCCAGTGATGCTGTACGGAAGGGAATGGTCCCTCGATAAAGTGTCCTTTGAAACACAAGATATTTTTAATAGCAGTGCAGTCCCACTTCTCTATTTTATTGCTGTTGTTTGTGTTTTTGGTGTCATATCAAAGACACCGTTGCTTAATAAGGTCATAATTTACTCTGATGTTTTCTTCTAAGAATTTTATCACTTGAGCTTCCTGTTCAAATCTCTGATCCACCTTGTGTTTGTTTGGGTGTATGGTGTGAGGAATGGAAACCCATTCCATACTCTCTATTGGCTTCTGGCAGTTTTGGCTTTGCATGGTTTGTAAACGAATCCTTCTAATCTCCACCTCTTCTTCACATACCTTCCTTGGTATATGTCTTTGTGTTTTCTCCTTTTCTCTCTTTTTTTTTGGGGGGGGGGTGGGGGGAGGTGGGTACCAGGGATTGAACTCAGGGGCACTCGACCACTGAGCCACATCCCCAGCCCTATTGTGTATTTTATTTAGAACAGGGTCTTGCAGAATCACATGGCATATGCAGGGACTTCCCTCCCCTGACCCACAGCTTTCCCAGATTCAAAAGCAACAACGTAGACTTCATTTTTGCTGAGGCTGGCTTTGAACTCATGGTCCTCCTGACTTGGCTTCCCGAGCTGCTGGGATTACGGGTGTGTGCCATGGCGCCTGGCAGTTTTTTCGTTTTTTATCTCTTATAGTATATAGAGCCTGTCTTAAATCCAGGATGATCTTATCTCAAAGCCAACTTCATTACATCTGCAAAAACTCATATAAAGTCATATTTTCACATAAAGTCACACCCACAGGCACTGGGGGTTAGTACTTGGACGTGTGTTAGGGGTCACTATTCAGCTGTCCTGCACAGGAAGTCTACGGAGTTGGCAGAGCCCTGAGACCTCTGTGGCAAGGACAGTCTGGCTGAGATTTGTGTGGGTCAGAGACCGAGCTAGGAATTTGGTAATAAATTGGTTAGGGTCCCTGTCCTGGAGAGTGTCACTGTCTAGTAGAACACTGGAACACAAATAACAGACGCAATGAACAGGTGGTAAGAACCTTAAGACTTGGCAGCTGAGGTCTAATGGAGGTCTCCCGGGAGAGGAAGGGGCTTCCTCAGCAGCGGCTGACACTGTCAGCGCAGGCAGGGGTTGGAAAGCAGACACACGTCAGGGACTGTTGGAAGTGAGTTTGTCAGAAGTGCCAGGGTGCAGGTGGGAAGAGGGAGACAAAGCTAAGCAGCCATCCTGAGGACTCAGGCTCCAAATGCTCAGTCAGTTGAGGGTATGTGAGGGTGGGCAGGGTGTTTAAGCTGTCTGCAGGTGCCAGATCTATACCTTCAACAGTGTCCAAAACTGACCCTGATGGTCGATACCTCCAGGGAGGCTACGCCTTAAGCTGATCCTGCAGCTGGAAGATGTGGGCTGACCATGAACTCCACATACCTTCACAGGGGCGGCCTCTGCAAAGACTCCCCAGAACCAGTCCAGCTCCCCCGTCCAGGCTCATGCTGAAACTGGTTGTAAACATCTCACTTCCTCACTTGGCCAGAAAATCTCACTGTAGGAAGCCGGTTCCCAAGCTTCATTTCTTTCATGCATTTTTGCTACAAAATCCTGCCGCCATAGACAGAACTGGGCTGTTCCCTGGATCTCAGAGAATGAAGTTGGGTGCGCTGCCTCACGTTTAGAGATAACAGTAACAGGCACGGTGGGAGAGTACCATCGCTCTAGACCTTGGTGGCCACGGAGAGGTTCACACAGGGAGTGCCATGCGAAAGGAGGGTCCCTCTGACTGGACCTCAGGACCCTTGACATTCCCAGCAAAAGAAGTGTCACCTGACCCCATTGGACTTTATCCACAGCCTCTCTGCCCTGGAGAGGAGAAACTAAGGACAAAAAGGAAAACTGGCTCACATTGTAATAACTTCCCTGGGTCTTCAGCCAAGGGACAACAAGTCCCATACAAATTTACACAAGGTCATTTGAAGGGAAGCACGTCACAGAAGCATAACAATAAACAGCCGTTGGGCCCAGCCACACCACTTCTGTCACAGAGGAACAGGCTGGAGAGCTCATCTCCTGGGAGGAGCCTCCTGGGTGGAACGGTTCTATACGCAGGCAGCGCACACTCTGGAGGGTCCCCCTCCCTACAACACCATCTGGACGAAGATGAAGTCAGTCAACACGTGTGGACTGAGAAACATCAGGTCACAACATGGCATACACAGGGACTTCCCTCCCCTGACCCACAGCTTTCCCAGATTCAAAAGCAGCAACGTAATATCCCCCAGCCACTCCCCTCTTCCCTTCTCATTTTGTCCCTTATATCACCAAATGCAGTCTGGGGTCCTCAATGAGCCAGGAAGTCCTTCTAAAACAGAGAGAGCCTGCCCCACCCTGCACCACGTCACATCAGGGAAAGCAGCCCCTAGGGTGAGGCCCACGTGCCAACAGCAGCTTGTGCTCTGACTCTGGAAGAATTGAGAGCCACAGTGAACCAGAGCCAGGACACTTGGCCTTCATTTCCAGATCTGCCACTGACATACTCTGATGGTTTGGGGCATGCCGTGTAGTACCAAGGGTTTCTTTTCACTCTGTGTAGAACAATCCAGGACCTTGGATATTTGAGAGTTGCAAGGACCCTTGGAGGTTTCGTTCAGGAATTGGCAATTCTGGCCACTTCTGTTCACCACCTGGTTTTGTAAATAAAGTTTTACTGGAACACAGCTGTTCCCATTCATTGTCTATGGCTGTTTTCACACAAAATGGCAGGGTTGGGTGGTTGAAGCCAACCATGTGGCCCACAGTCTCAAATATTTAATATTTGGTCCTTTACAGAAGAAATTTGCCAACCACTGCTCTAGGCCAATATTATTATTTTAAATAACAGGGAAACTGAGGCACCTGTAGGGCAAGCAATTTGCCAAAACTCATGAAGTCAGTCAGGCCAGAGTCTGGGTGGGACAGCCCATGTCTCATGATTGACATTGGGCAAAACTTCTTCCTTGGCCTAGAGTTCTCTGTCTGATACTAAGCATTGGGTGGAAGCTGTGTTGGGGGAGAGAGCTTGTGGGGACAGAGTAGCTGGCTCCATGAGGAAAGTCTGTGCAGTAAGGACAGTCCTGTGCAGTAAGGACAGTCCTGCTAAGATCTCGGTTGGTTGGTGTGGGTCAGTGTGGGTCAGTGTGGAGCTGCTGAACCCGAGAGAAGCCAGGTGACACTGTAGCAAGGCAGAGGCTTCGGGCTGGAATCAGATGAGAGCTAGCCCCTGAGGACATTTTAACCACAGGTCACAGATCTTGGTAAACTCTTGCTGGCTTCTGAACCACAAGGAGACTTTCTTTCTTGCCTCTTGACTTGCCGGCTATTTCCTCCTTCTAGCATTTATTAATCTGACTGGTTAACCATTGAACCCAGGGCAGCCTCCTCTTGTTTCAAATCTTGTTCTCCCTGTTGGCTTCAGAATAGGGCTCTCACTAAACAAATCTACTTTTTTCTTCTTTCTTTTCACAGCTGAAGTCAAGCGATAAAGGAGGTGGGGTCAGGGGTGCCTTGTTTGCCATCAAAGACACACCCCAAACCTGGGTCCTGAGAGGAGAGGTGGCCCTTCTAATGCAGGTCAGCCATGCTCAGAAAGGAACCCAACAGCTGCAAGACAGACAGACAGAAGACACACACACACACACACACACACACACACAGCAAGAGTGACCTCATCGATTAGTGTAGTATACCATTTGGAGAAGAAATTATAAGAGTATTAATTTCTCCATCATTGAACAAAGTTTCTAAATGCAATTCCTGTTTGCATTCACCCCCCACCCCCTGTTAAAGGGGAATGGTTTAAAGAGCCATAAAAATGGAGAAGGGAAGAGGCGGTGACCGTGAGGAAGAAGGGAGAGGGGCTGTGACAATTTAAGGGAAAGGCCTTCTGAGCAGAAGTTCTCAGAACCTGGCATCTGCCCCATTAGCAGGTTCTTTGAATTGTTAGCATCTACTAGAACAGGAGCTCTATAAGCACTCATAATAGGACACCTTACTAGGTAGGTGTTATTACCTCCCTTTCCCCCTACCCCCTGCCTTTTACAAATGAGGAAATGAGAAGTTAATGAATTTGTCCGAGGTCACAGAGCAGAGTTTGGATCTGTCCCAGCCTCCAAACAGTGACAGTGTTTTTTCCACCAACCTCATATTCTCCCTTGAATTACCTCAGTGACCTTGAATAAGTCCCTTCTCTCTGGATCTCAGTTTCTGTATTCTCAAATCCTGAGAGTTGAGCAAAATTATTTAGAAGTTTTGCACATGTGGACATGTGACTGGGTGGCCTTATTTCATAGTGAGTCACAACTTAGTTTTGCTTCTGGAAGTTAAAATAATAACACCTTTATTTTTAATTTTTTAAAAATTGTTCTAATTTGTTGCATATGATAGTAGAATGCATTTATACATTTTGGTAGATCATACATAAATGGAGTATAATTTCTCATTTTTCTTTTTTCTTTATTTATTTATTTATTATTTTTTACAGACTGCATTTTGATTCATTGTACACAAATGGGGTACAACTTTTCATTTCTGTGGTTGTGCATGATGTAGATTCATGCCATTCATGTAATCACACATGTACATAGGGTAATGATGTCTGTCTCATTCCACGATTTTTCATACCCCCGCTTCCCTCTCATTTCCTTCTACATAATCTAAAGTTCCTCCGTTCTTCTCTCACTCCCCACCCCACCCTGCCGCCATTATATATCATCATCCACTTATCAGGGAAAACATTTGGCCATTGGTTTTTTGGGATTGGCTTTTTTCACTTAGCATGATACTCTCCAATTCCATCCACTTATTTGCAAATGCCATAATGTTATTCTTCTTATTATACTGTATTTATTTATTTATTTTTTTGATAACAGGGATTGAAACCAGGGGTGCTTAGCACTGAGCCACATCCCCAACCCTTTTTTTAATGTTTTATTTTGAGACAGGATCACACTCAATGGCTCAGGGCCTTGCTAAGTTGCTGAGGCTGGCTTTGAACTTGTGATCCTCCTGTATCAGCTTCCAGAACGGCTGAGATTATAAGCATGGGCTACTGTACCCCACTACACTGTTTATTGAAAGCAGATCAAAATGCATCCTGCTTACTCAGTTTGTGGATGCTTACAGACACCCTACCAAGTCCTGCCTCTCTTCCCTTTTATGAAGTAAAAAAGTCCTGCTTTTAATCTGAGCACCAGTCTTGCTTCTCTGGCTGCAGGTCTTCACTGTGGCCCCACCCCCTTTCCCACTGGTTCTGTGCAACGGTAGAATCAAGCAGACCCTCCCAGGGATCTGTGCATGGTGAGCTCATGCCCAGGCCAGCATGCTGGCATCACCCGCTGCCCACTGTGAGCACCAATCTTAAGGCAGCCTCTGGGCACTTGCAAACACGTTTCCTCCTGAGGCTGAGTTGGTGTGAGGAGAACAAGGGAGAACGGTGGCTTCTGAAGGGGAGGGATCCTGAGGTTTGAGGTGGGGCCAAGGATCTTAATTCACAGGTTGCCTAACTGAGGAGACAGAGGAAGTTCAGATTCTTGGCACCAGAAGGAAGCATAGCAATCATTAAATCCATAGGTTTCCAGCTTCTCTCGCTGCAGAGAAGCTATGTAAAACAGAAAAAGTCTAATATTCTGGTCAGATACAGAGTAGTGGGGCCACAGTTCTCTTTCCCTTTCTCCCTAATCTGTCCTGAAAAGAGGTGGTCCCCGGAGGCCTTCCCAGGGCATGATTGGAAATTATTTCATCTAAACAGAACCAATATTCACCCAGAGTCCTGTAAAATGAGCCATTTACCAAGCTCGACCACCTGACTGGAGGCAGCTCTGGAGCTCAAATTCAGAACTAAGTTGCTGTCTTGGTACATCAAAAAGGCAATAAGGGAAGGGTCCAGGTTGTACTTCCCAAGCAGGCCCGTACAGAGCCTCCTACAGTTCCTGAGCATCAGGCATTTCACTCGGGTGACCCCAACACCACAGCAATGGGTGACCCCTGCTTTGCCCTACCCTGGCTCCTGGGTCTCCACATCCCTTCCCTCACCACGGCCTGGTCTCCCCATATTCTTCCTACTCTCTTCTCTTCATTGCATTTGCTATGAAACCTCACCCAGCCCTACAGATCTGGAGTTTCTCCATTTTTTCTAAGTTTGTATCTTTCTCCCAGTTCATTTCTTTTCCTATCACCTTAAGCCCTGGAATCCATAACCCTAAAAAAAATCTGACCAATACCCAAAGCTCCTTCACTCTTGGCGCAGATGATCTACAGGCTGATGACTCAAACTGGGATCTTGCTCAGAAGTTTTTAAACCAGAACCAGATGTGAGTGGGACCAGGCCCGGCTAGGTAGAAACAGAAGATCAGAGTTCTTGCATCTCAAAAAGGGAGGCCAGCAACTAGGCACAGCTTGTTCCCCAGTGTGCAGCCTGACTGCACACTTAGAATCACCTGGAGAGCCTTTAAACAGCAAGCGGGCCGAGGCCATCACAGAGCAGCAACGTAAAAACTCACGGGGGTGGACACCAAGCACTGGTATTTTGTAAGTACACCTTTAAAATTTAATGCTAGTATACATCAGAAAATTAGATAAAACCCTTGGCAAATTTTCACAAAGTGAATATCCATATGTAACTGCCACCTAGATCAAGACAAAACTACATCCTCCTGTACCACTCCTCCCTCCTTCCCTGGTTAGTAACACTTCCCCAAACTCTAACATTATATATTTGTTTTACCCGCTTTTGATTATTTATGGAAATTAAGTCATAGAATATGTATACTGTATGACTGACTTTGTGTAGAAGATTCGCCATGTTGTTTTGGGTGGCTGCTGTTCATCCATTTTCATTTCTATATAGTATTCCATTACCTACCAGCTGTGTCCTGTGGCCAGAGTTTGTTTCCCCCTCCCCACAAATTCATATATTGGCAGTTAATCTCTAGTGTAATACTAGGAGGTGGGAATCTCTGGGAGGTGATTAGATTATGAGAGCTTCACCATCATGAATGAAATTGATGTCCTTATAAAAGAGCCTAGGGGGCACCTGTTTGCCTCTTCTGCCATGTGAAGCTATAGCAACAAGGTGCCTTCCATGAGGAATGAGCCTTTACCAGACACTAAACCTCTTGTTGCCTTGATCTTGGGCCTCCTAGCCCCCTGGAACCATATAGCAATCAATTCTGTTGTTTATAAATTACCTAGTTAGGGTATTTTGTTCTAGCAGCCTGAGTGGACAGACACCGACTATAATCACACAGTTTATAACTGTTTCATTGATAAATGTGTGAACTATTTGAAGTTTTGTAGTGCTTATAAATGATGCAGTTTTGAATATTCTTGTACATGTGTTTTGATACATATATCCATGTGTTTTTGTTGAATAGATATCTAGGGGTGGAACTTCAAAAATGTATATATTTTACATTAGTGGTTAAAACCAAACATATTCTTTCTTTTGTGTGTGTGTGTGTGTGTGTGTGTGTGTGTGTGTGTGTGTGGTATTGGGGATTGAGCCCAGGGTGCCATGCTTGCTGGGTGAATGCACTACCACTGAGCTACATCTTCAGACATTTTTTAAAATTTTTATTGTGAGACAGGGTCTTGCTAACTGGCTTAGGGCCTCACTTAGTTGCTAAGGTTGGCCTTGAACTTGCAATCTTCCTGCCTCAGCCTCCCGAGTTACTAGGTTAGCAGGCCGGCATCGTGGTTCTACAGTAGCACGCCATCGATGACTGCACAAGCTCTCAGTGACTCCCAAGGACGGCATGGCTTCCAAAGGAGCAACGATACCAGCTTCACTGCCAATCAGCACTTTGGAACCCCTTCAACTCCCATCAAAAGACTGGAGAAAGACAGAGAAAGGGCATCCTGGTCCTTATTCCAGGTGAGAGGCTTGTCCTTTGCCCCATGGGGAAGGGGGTTTAAAGATTTCAGGTGTCAGAATGTCCTTCCCTCACTATGTCTGCAGGTGAGTTCCCAGGTGTTTTTCAAGAGCAGCTCAGTGTCATCCTCTCAGCAAGTCCTCCCATAGTCTGTAGGCAGAATCGCATCACCCTTGGCAGAGCCACCAGCCCATTGTGAGGATCCTTCCTGGGACCCTCCCCACATGGGGTCACTGCTGCCTGTGTGCCTCCTCACTTGGATGAGGGCTTCCTGAGTGTGCACAGGGCCATGTCCTGTTTCTCTCTTCCTCTTAAAACTTAACATAGTCCCTAGGTAGAAAGTGCTTAATAACTGCTGATTGTGATAGAGAATCTACAATGTGGTAAAATAGGAGTTAATCAATGCTTATGACTACACCTGGGAAGGAAGATTGAGTCTCATCCTGATTTTCTGTTGCACATTGAGCCATTTTGATTCTGAGACAGGGTCTTGCTGAGTTCTCAGGGCCTTGAGAAGTTGCTGAGGCTGGCCTTGCCCTTGCATGGTCTTGTGTGGACTGGGTTCAGCTGCTCTGTGGTTCCTGTCTGGAGTCTGTTCCAGTCAGACAGAGGCCAGACACGGACGGTCTGCAGACTCCACCGGGCTGGGCATCATCCTGGCATCTTTCCCTACTCAGTTGCCCTTGGGGTGGTGAAAGAACCGGGCCTCTCCATGTGGCCAGTGTAAGAGTCCCCAGAGCACTCCAGTCTCAGGGGAGCTGGGCTTCTCACGTGGCAGCAGCTTTTCTCCGATAAGTGTTCCCAGCTGCAAGACTTCCTATGACCTCCTCTGAAGAAGGCACACAGCATCACCGCTGCCACATCCGCGCGCTCAAACGCAAACCGTGGAGCAGGGCAGATGAGGAGGAGGGGACTTCACAAGAACATGGGGACAAGTCTAATTTAATACTTAAACCAGGATAGACAAGTGAAACTCAGTTACCTTAAATATCTCTGGGAACAACACAGGGCAAAAATAAATACTTAATGCAAACTATATACATTCAAATAGAATGCTTCATCTTGACATCTGTGAGCTTCTATAAAAGTCAAGATGCTTAGTTTTAGAAAGTGACCAAATACCCTGGGGCAGCCTATAGGAAGCATTTGTTTGTTGATGGGGCAAACTTACAGCATTTAGTATAATCAGGAGCAGGTTTCACTTCAGACCTGCCTTCTTGACATCTGGACAGCTCCCTGGGCTGAATGAAAGGTGTTGTGGTTTAAAGAAGGACTAGAAGAGCAAAATTTGTGTGCAAGAATGTTCGAAACTGTTAATTGTAATAATGAACAATTAGGAAAGAACCTCAGTGCCTGTGTTATATTTGTTACTGTAACAAAATGCCAGAGACAATTAGTTTATAAAAAAGAAAGAGTTATTGGTTCATAGTTCTAGAAGTTGGTTGGCCCATTTTGGGGAGACCATGATGAGGCAGCTCATCATGGTGGGAACACATAACAGAGGAAGTCTGTTCATCTGTTCATCTCATGGCAGCAGAGAAGCAAAGAGAGAGAGACAGGAAGTGGCCATAGTCCCCAAAATCCTCTTCAAGGGCATACTTTCCATAACCTTGCTTCCTTTCAGTAGACCCCACCTCCCCACCTCCTACTGCATCAAGAGCTTTAATGGCAAAGTGCATAACAAACTCTAGGTGAAAAAAAATCAACAACAACAAAAAATTTGCATAAAATTTATTCCAATTATGTTTAAATATGCACAAGAATAGAAAAAAGACTAGCAGGTTCTATATCATAGTTTCGATGGTATTATCTATCCACACAGCAGAACCAGAAAATGTTTAAAAGTTTTCTTCTTTGTGCTTTTTGTGATCAACAAGGTTCATGCAGTGAGCACATATACTTATTATAATCAGAAAATAAAATTAGAAAATGAAACTCCACCAGGAAGTTGGGACTGTGTCATGGTCCCAAGGCTTCCCCCAAGCCTTTGATTCCAGGGCTGCCAGGGTTCAATGTAAGCGTCCCTGTTGGATGGGAGGCCTTATCACCTACTGCCTTAGACCAATATCTTGTGGTCTCATGTATTGTTCTTAACTTCTCCAGGCTTTGTTATCTGCCCTAAAATTATAGGGTTGGACAATAGGATTCAATCTGTGGAATTTTGGAATTTGCAGACACTTTCCCTCATCCTCTTAAATTCTCCCTGGTGCCTAAAGGCAGAGCAAGGTGAACCTCATCACCATTGACTAAGAGAAAACACAGGCTCGGCAGGTGATGCACTGGCCCAGGGCCACACGGATGTTAAACAGGGTGAGGATTCCAACAGGCCTCTGGCATTGCACCAAGATCTATCGACCAGGATTTCTTTTATATATCAACGACAAACTCCCATTCTTTTGGTGAACTCCAGCCAGGCTCTCTGCCCTCTGAGATCACAGGTGGTAGGACATATTTCTTCTCCTCATTTCTGTACTGCAAGGGTCTCAGAGCATCACTACTGTCTCCTCTGAGCCCTCTTTAGTTCCATCTGTTCTCCTCAGATGACATTGTTTGGGAGCCATACACCACTTTAGAATCTTAGAATCAGAATTGAAAAAGACTTCTAAAGGTCATCTGTTCTAAAAAACCCCTGTCAGCCTTTTACAGAAACACTCTCATCTGAAAAAGTCCCTCAACAATGCTCCCAGGGGGTCCTGGGGCCAGGGCCTGGGTGACAAAGCGCCCTTTCCCCAACTGAGCAGTGGTACCTCTGTGTCATGGAACGCCGGTGGCAAAGCTCGAGGCGGTGTGACTCAGGCCTTTACCGGGGCATTGCACACAATGGCAAGATCTGAAAGGTTCCAAAGGGAAAGAAAACCAGAAAGGCCAAGACAAGTTGCACGCAGAGAAAGCCAGCATATAACAAATCCCAAGAGCCAAGAAGAAACCGTGGAAAAAAATCTTTCCTGAGAGGGCTGCATTGTGTGAGCTCTGGGTCAAAAGAACCTCCTGTGCAAAGGGGCTCTCCCACCTGCTGGGACTGTCCCCAAGGAGTTCTTTTTCTTCTGTCTGCGTTTAGCAAACTTCCTGCTTCCTCTCCCCCAGTACAGTGAGCCCCTCTCTGTCCTGGTCAGCGAGGGTGACTGGGCTTGGCCGCCGTGGTGGCAGTTTGCCTGGGCACTGGCACAAAGTGACTTAGTAAATACCGTGGCTTTGATAATTTCTTGCTTCACTGGTCTCTTGGGATTCTTTCCATCTGCATTTAAAAAAGAAATCAGACCTCCCTCTGCCCACAAAGTCAGATGCTTTTATTTTGCGTAAAACTTAAAAAAATGGATGCCTATCCCTAATACTGACCCACTGGGTAATATATTTTAAAAGAGGGAAAAGCAAAAATATTTTAAAGGTTCCCCTTCTCTGAACCTCAATGAAAGCTTCATCGGTGGAGACATTTAAAAGCCATAATTGATTCAATTTGAAATGGAAACACTTTATGTTGGAATCCAAAATGTCTTACATACATGAAAAACTATTATGCATAAAAAATCCTATAATTGTTTTTCTCTCCCAATAAAATTCATTTGTGTTAACAAATACTCCTTTGTGAATGTGCAAGTTTAGGGAGCACACAGAGATTCTCTAAGGCCACATCCCTTTGTTTCCCTGATTACATGAAATAATTTTATATGACCAAAGCGAACCTTATCAGATTTGTATAACAAAGATGTAAACCTCAGAGCTCAGAAGTTATTTTACCAGTGTGGCCACCTGCCCCCCCCCCCCATCTGATGTCAGACCCCTCTAAAGGTGTCTTGGACCAACTATGGTCAGGCTAGTGCATCCTGGGAACTTGGATGATGTGCTCATTTAATTCACAACAGCCCCAGAGATGTGTAATCTCCATATTCAAATCAGGAAACCAAATTAAGAGAGAATGTTATCCAAGATCACAGAGCTAGTGAACAGGTCAGTGAAATGGAAAGACTCCTGAACCAGGGACCTTTTTCATATTAGACTTTTTCATTCATATGATCATCTAGTCACTCAAGTTCAAGTTCTCCACTCATCAGAAATACCTCCTTAGGCAACCCATTGCAGTTTGAGAGTTTTTGTTGTTTCAGGGAGTTTTTGCAGTATTTTTTCTTTTCTTTCTTTCTTTCTTTTTTTTTTTTTTTTTTTTTTGCAGTTTTTGCAGTATTTTTTCTTTTTTCTTTTTCTTTTCTTTTTTTTTTTTTTGCAGTTTTTGCAGTAAGTTTTCTCTTCTATACCCAGAATTTCTTTATCTATAAAATCTATAAAATGGCTTATGCTGAGCTTCCTCCTAATGTCCCCACCATAATGTTTATAACCCCACCATAATTATGAATCTACTCCTGGGGCACAAACCCAGGGGACATTCAGAGGGGTGTAAGCTCACGATCACTAAGATGTGAGGTTTCCAAGCTTTGAGTTAGAAGAAGCTGAGACTCACCTATGAGGAAGGACATTTTAGGACCGTCATGTGAAAACTGCAGCTTCCTTGCTGCCAAGGCTAGGGAGCACTGGTGTTCAGGAGGTGTTGGGGGCTGATTAATGTTGGAGGAGAAGAAAGAGGATGGACCACAAGCCCCACACTACAGGTTCACCTCATGGGAAAACAGTTCAGAAAGGAGACACATGTTCTGATGAGAGATAACCTCTATCCCACCTGCATTTGTCTGCAAGTCATTTCCTGGTTCTTGTATGGCAGTGACCTGGAAATGTGAGCCACAGAGGTCATGATTCTAGAAATGTAGGCTTTGCCAAGTTCCGCAGCCAGGTGTACCCCCTGCCTCCACAGTCATTGGTGTATACCTCTTGGCCTGGTTGTGTCATGTGAGCTCTCTAGACTGTGACCTTATTGTGCAAGGAATGGCAAATTAATGCCCCAAGGCTCATTTTTGTAAATAAAGTTTTATTAAAACATAGCCATCCCATTAATTTTTGTATCATTTATGACTTTTTTTTTTCTATAACTACTTAGACTATATGAACGACAAGGGTTCATATACATTGATTACATGTCCCTTGACACAAAAAACTTACCAATCCCTGTTTCTCTCTCTCTCTCTCTCTCTCTCTCTCTGTCTCTCTCTCTCCCTGTCTCTTTTGGTACTGGGGATTAAACCCAGGGGTGCTTAACCACTGAGCTACAACCCCAGCCCTTTTTAAATATTTTATTTAGACACAGGTTCTCACTAATTTGCTTAGGGCCTTGCTAAATTGCTGATGCTGGCTTTGGACTTGTGATCCTCCTGCCTCAGCTTCTTGAGTCACTGGGATTACAGGCATGTGCCACCATGCCCGGCCCAATCTCTGTTCTTGAGAGCAAAGACAAATTCTTATCTTGTATCTCTATTGGAGTCTTGTATCCCCAGTGTTATAGACAGAATTTCTTTATCTATAAAATAGCCCTGATGTCTTGTTCACAGAGATGTGTGAAATATGCAGGAGATACACTTGGAATAGGTAAGATGCCTCACCCAGTGCCTGGTGGAGAACAGATACTCAGCGCGAATGGAGTGAATGAGTGACTAAAGCAGGCCCATCCACACACGATGCAATGAAGCATGTGGAAGCACTAAGTGAACTATAAATGCTCTACCATAACCAGGTGGGGCATCGCCATCTCTGTCAAGTACAGACATGCTCTAGAGCAAGGCCCACCCTCCCCTCTGACTTTCCTGATCCTGATTTACAAGTAAAATCAGCACACACAGTCTTAATTTAAGCTGATTCACATTCCAAAAATTTTTAGATATTGCTCTTCTCTGTGATCTTTAGGTTAAATCTGGAGCTCCTTAAATAAGAATTACTAAATATTGACGGCTCTGCTCTCTGGTTGTTTTGTTCCAGGTCAGCCCACCTAAGCTCAAACATTTCCCAGACTTTCCTCCCTTGTGTTGCCCTGGTGGTTGGCCACCAGGGAAACCGCTATGAAATTTTGAAAGCAGAGTAACCATCATACTTAAAGGTCAGTGCTGAGTCCCAAGTGCCACCATAACTCATGCACATGCTCTGTCACTGATCTACTTGTCCTCCTTGGTGTGGAGTGCCAGTCAGTTCTGCAGCTTCCATAGCTCTTGCTGTGTCCTGTGTTAGGCACGTGTGCAGCTCCAGGCATGCTCTTCTGTAAGGTGAGATGACAAAAGATCTGTATAGGTCCCGGGTTGTCTTGGCTCTCTCCCTGCTTCAGGTTCAACTTGGGCTTCCTGCTGCTTACCTTGCATTCACTTCAGATCCACGGTAAGACACAGAGGCACGGCATTCTCATTCTGCCTATCTTCATTCACTTTCTATGGCTATGATAAAATACCTGAGGCTAGATATATTTTTTTTTTTCGGTGCTGGGGATCGAACCCAGGGCTTTGTGCTTGCAAGGCAAGCACTCTACCAACTGAGCTACCTCCCCAGCCCAATATTTTATTTTTAAAGGGCTTTATTTATCTCACAGTTTTGGAGGTCCAAGAGAAACATTGACTTTTTGTAAGGGCCTAAGGGCAGATAGCATTGCACGGCAAACTGAAGGACATGCAAGAAAGAGAAAGAGGGACAAAGGGAGGCAAGAGGGAAAGCTAAGAAAGCTGAACTCTTTTTCATAACAACACACTCTTGAAACTAATGCGGTCCTGTGAGACCTGTTCCACTCTCTGGAGAGGAGCACTGATCCCTTCCAAGAGCAGTGCCCCGTGACCTCATTATCTCCTTGAAGTCCTCACCACCTCAATACTGTTATGTTGGAGAATTAAACCTCAGCACAACTTTTGGCGGGGACAAATCTTCAGACCACAGCACTGCTCTTTGTAGTACCCTCATAGTAAGTCTTCTCTTCCAGACTTTCATTTCCATAGTCTCTCTCACAATTGTGTGGAATCCAATTTCTTTAAGAAATTCTTTATTTCACATCAGTGAGAATACCTCAACTTTACTGACCAAACCCTGAGAATAGAACCTAAGGTATGGGTTCTCTTAATTGGTTCTGAAATTGGCTCTTTAGTCTGATTATATTTAAGGGCATTAATGACCCTGATGGCAGGGGTTAAGGAGACACTGGTAGTCATGGTATGAGTGTAAAATAGTTAATTAAATTATCACCTGTAAACACATGTAATTAAGTACCCAAAGAAGGTAAGATTTTGAATGACCAAGTAGTTGTTTCCATAGAACATTTTAATGAAAATTAGGAGGATAAAACAGTGGATAGGTAGCTTCTAAGCATACTAGAGGACTTGGAGAAAGACAGTGATGACCTTAGGGCTCCAAATTTCCAACTCAAAGCTAACTAAGGAAACCCTTAGTTTCTGTGGCAATGGTCTGAGATTTCTGAAAATCAAATTGAATGTCAAATTTTGGGCTAAATGATGCAGATTGAAATTATAACCTCCCAAACACTCTTATTATGTTAAAGTTAGAACTTTAACTGGGAGAAAGAGGGACCCCAAAAACTGGGGTGGAAACATATGAGCAGATTCCGAAGAAGCTGGTGAACTTGAACTTGAATATTGCTGGATCTCCTTTGTTAGTTGAAGTAGCACTTCCTCCATAACTGAAGAGCTTAGTCTCACCTTGTCTAAAGAAACTGCAGTGGACTTTCATTAGAACTGGACGAGGACAAAGGACCTGAGTTGCCTTGTAATAAACTTCTGAATCTCCTCAGGACCTTAACACAGCTCCTCCCATCTAGACCTATAACTAGATTCAGGCTTCAGCAGGTCCCAGGGGTCAAAGTTTAAAGTGTAATTCATGCTAAAAAAAAATCTCATATACATCAAAAGAGTTATGTTTTACCAATATATAGTCACGGAAACTAGAGAAATATTTTTAGAAATCCATCTTAATGTTGAATTAGGGTGGAAGGAATATCATGCTGGACCAAGGCAAACATGTCCATATAGGAAACTGAAAAGAGATTCTGGGTTTCATGTGATACTCTGAGTAGCTTTGAGTGACTCTCATGGTCTCCTTGGTTCATTAACTAAAATCTAGATCCAAAGCTGGCTTATACCTGGTATAATTGAAATACCAGAACTTTCTTAAAGTAGAGAAGGTAGTCAAAGACTTAGGAACATCAGAATGCTAGAGTGGGTTTATTACATGAGACCTGCCCTGCCTGCCTACATTCTAATGATGTCCCCAGGAGGTCCAAAGGATGTTCCCTCTATCAAGACCTTGAGATATAACATCTAAACCATAAGACCCTGATCACGATAAAAGAGGAATGACATAGAACTGTTGCCACTGAAAGAAGCTCTGGAAATTCATGAGCATGATCATATGCATAGGTAGCAGAACCCAAATGCAAGGCACTTAATCCCCCACCAGAGAGGAGGTGGACACTGTAGTGAACAGTAGATCCAAAGAATTCATTGGAATGGTTTGACCTGAAAATATTTTAGCTTTGGCTAATTGGTTGTATTGTACCTAAAACTGAAATTGATGTGTAACCTGTTCAATCTGATTTATATTAAGTTGAAAGTTCTAGATCTGGTGAATAGAGATGACATGGTTGCAGTAGGGAACAATAGTCCCATTGATGGATTCCTGAGACTTGAGTCGGTTCTCAGCCCCATTGCCACTTGACTGAGAGGGGAGTGGATTCGATCAGAAAGGAACCTACTACTCAGTCCAAAATTTATAGAGTAAATCTGTTTTTCCTAAAGAAACTTGAGGACATTTACCAGTATTACTTTGTGTTAGAAAAAAGGAAATTACTACACCTTTCAGAAATTGCTGGGTGTTGGCTCTAAACCGACACTAATTTCAGGAGATTGATAATGCCAATGTGGCCCACTATTAGAACATGGATTTGTGGAGATCAGATGATCCATGGAGTTACTGTTGAGTCCATTTCATAGCAGGCTCAGTGTGGCTCTGAATACCCTGTAGTTATTACCTGGTTCCAGAACTGATCATTTTAGGAGTAAACATGCAGGTTGTTAGTGGAATCTCTACACTGGTTTCTTTCTTTATGGCGAATGGGTTAGTATGGTAAGAAAAGTCAAGTGGAAGCCGGTAGAATCCCCTATGACTACAAAAGGGTAAACTAAAGAAGCATCACACTTTTGGAGGTGTGGCAGAAATCAGTGCCACCAACATGGACTTGAAAATTGCAGGGATGATGAATCCCACCACATCACCAATCAACTTGCCTGTTTGGCCTGGGACCAAGCATGGATCTTGGAGAACAACTGGATTATTCTCAACTTAACTGGGTGGTATTTCTAATTGTAGCTGCTTTTCCAGATATAGTTTTGTTGTTTAAAAAAAATCAATACAACCTGTGGCAGGTATTGATTTGATAAATGCTACTTTTTTTCTCTATACCTGCTAATAAAGACCACCAGAAGCAATTTGCTTTCAATCAGCAAAGTAGGCAGTACACCTTTACTGTCTTACCTCAGGGCTGTAACTCCTCAGTCTACTGTCATAACCTCATCCTGTGGATGGATCCTGGTAACCCCTCCATTCCACAAGGTGCCACACAGGCCTACTGTGCTGCTATCAGACCGAGTGGTCCTGGTTGGTAGGAAACAGCAGTTACTCTGCATATTTCGATAAGAAAAATACAAACAGATGGAGAAAAAAATAAATCCCACAAAAATTCAGGGGTCGTCTATTCTGTTGAAATTTCTAAGGGTCCAAGAATCAGGTCGGGTTGAGATGTTTCATGCAAATGAAAGAGAAGTTGCAGCATCTGGCCTTTCTTACCACTAAGGTAATGGTACAATGCCTGGGCAAGTTCTGGAAGCAACTGTACTTCGTTTGGCATGCTACTCCAACTCACTTATCAACCTGAAAAGCTGCTGGTTTTGAGGGCAGTCTGGGAAATGAGAAGACTTTGTAAAATATCCAGGCTACCATTCTGCCATCTGAATGGAACAAATGACTTGGCACATGCAGTTGTGCTGAAAATAGCTGTGATAGGTCTCTATAGGTAAGTCACAACATGGATCTTTAGAACATGGGCATAAAACTGTGCTGTACTCTGCACATTATTATTCTTCCTTTAAGAAAAAGTTCTGCCTTACTTTTGGGCCTAATAGAGACCGAGTTCTTGACCATGGGCCACCAAGTAATAATGCAACCTGAGTGACATTATGAGATAAGTTAGGGTTCCAGTCAGTCTATTCTTGTGCTCTCCTGCTTCATGTGTTGCTATTCTTCCCATTGCTTTTCCTGTTGACCTGTAGTAACTTCAGGCCACTACCAAATGCAGAGTTTTTCCTGCACTACCTACATCACTTTGTGGTCCCTGATGGGTGACTTTGATCCTTCAACTGTCCCCTTCCAGATTGTCTTAGTTCACTTTTTGTTGCTATAACAAAATATCATAGACTGGGAATTTGTACAGAATAGAAGTTCATTTGGCTCACAGTTCTGGAGCTTGGGGCACCTAAGAGCATGGTGTCTACTTGGCTTCTGGCAGGCGCTCTCTTGCTGCATCACAATATGGTGGAAGGTAACACATGGCAAGACAGAGCAAGCAGGCTAGTTTGGGTCTCTCTTTCTCTCCTTATAAAGCCACTAAAGTCATCACAAGGGTCCCACCCTCATTACCTCATCTAATGCTAATTATCTGCCCAAGGTCCTACCTCCAAATGCCATTAACATTTGCATTTAGGGATTAAGGTTTCAACAGGTGAAATTTGGAGGGACACATTCTCAAACCTTAACACAGATATTCACTTCCCAGCTTCCACTACAAGGGCGATGGCCAAATTCCTATAACAAATCCTTTATTTTATATTACTCGTAGTGATTCTGCTTTCCTCATCAAACCCAAACTGGTACAACTGCCTATTATGTACATGATTACATTTAATTTTCATAACAGCTCTGTCTGATAGATCTAATCCTCCAATTTTATAAACGCAGAAACTGAGAATTAAAGCAGTTTGCCCAACACTTCATGCCTGGTGTATGGAATCCAGAATCAGAACCTGACTCCAGACCTGCACACACTGCCTGGGAGAAGCAGAGGACTTTGCCAAGCTGTACCCAGATCCCAAACAAGAAGCAACACAAATGCCCACTGGAGAGAAGTGAAGGAGTCAATTGAGGTGCATTCCATTAGTGAAGAGGTGAAAATATACCATGCGCAGCCTCACACCCGCAGGGGCGGTGCTGCTCCTAATGTGGACAGGGGAAGTCAGACACAGGAGGACGTGCTCAGGATTCCATTGCATGGAGGTCAGAGACAATCAAATGGAATCTTGTTTGGGGACCAGGAGTCCAGGAGTACCGGGGGGGGGGGGGGGGGGGAGGAGCAGGGTGGCCATAGAAATCAAGACAAAAATTAATCTTGGTGGGGGGTAGCAAGAAGGGTAGTGGGGTACTAGCAAGGTATTTTCTTGACCTGCTTGAAAAGCACTCATTATATAATGGTCTGTTCTGCTGTAATTCATGTTTTATGGACTTTTCTGCCCGCGTGAATTCTGTATGTAACCATAATAATGGTTTTTAAAGCACATGTCACAGCAACTCTTACAGCTTCACACTGGCAATACTAAGGATGCTTTGCAAAGCTCAAATGCCAACTGGCAGTTCCCCTACCTCCTTAAAACTTCTGTTTCCTGCCCAAGGAACAACACTTTCTTAGACCCCTTCAACTTCAAAAGAGGTTTTTTTTTTTTTTTTTTTTTTTTTTTTGGTTAAAGAAGTTGTCACTTAAGAGGATCGTCATATACGTTGCCAGATAGAGAGTAAAACAGACAGCATGAGCACCACCCTTGTGAGCTAAATAGCACTACAGGAACTGCTCCTCACAGGGCACCCTAGGGAATAACAGATACCCAAAATGCCAGGTCTCCGAAAACAGCTGTGGCTGATAGTTTCATTATGCTATATGTTCAGTCCCTCTACAGACAAGCAACTTAAACACAGAGAAGTTAAGTAATTTGCCTCTGTCGATATCCAGGAAATTGAAAATCCAAGTGTTGAACAAAACCCTCTAACCCTGGAGCCTGCTTGAGTAACCACCGAGCCATCCTGCCACCCCCAGCCATTGTCTAAATTATGAAGCAGTGTGTTCACACACACACACACACACACACACAAATCTTGAAATTCTCCTTCTCTTTGCAGTTGAACAATCAACCCCCCCCCGTCCCCGTCATTCTAAAAGTTCTCTTGATTCCATCCCTATGTTAATTCCCTCAGCTTAACACTGGCCAATTTCATCCCTCACCCGATTTATGGCAGATTCTCTCTATAACCAACTCCTCTCACACCAGCTATAAATCTTTTGATGGCTCCCCATTGCCTACCTTGTCAAGCACAGACCCGCTCCATGACTCTTACAGTGCCCTTCTTGACCTGGCCCTGGCTCTCGAGTCTCATCTTCTATTTATCCTTTCGTCCATCTCTCTGCTAATGACCCCAGACTATTTACGGTACCCCTATGTGCTGCAGTGCTTTTCCCCACTGGCTCTTCCCGGCCCCTCCACTCTCTCTCTGGTCCTAGTCATCCTTCAAAACCCAGTATGAACCCCAGTTCCTCTGGGAAGCATTACATGATGCCTTCCAGCCAGGACTTCTCTCCCCAATCTCTCTATACCTCTCCTGTGACCTTTATCAAAGTCTGCCCTGCTGAGAATTACCCACCTGTCACCCTCACAGACTCTAAACCAGAATAAGGACTGTGTCTTATTGACTTCTGATTCCCAAAGCCTGGCACAAAATAGCACCAGCAATTCAGTTCATATTCAATGACTCTGTTTCACCCACTTAAGTTCATGTCCAGTACTGAGGACTTGCGTGACACCATGACACTCTCCTGTCCTGATATCCTGGCAAGTTCCTCCCAGAGCAAAATAGCTAAAGCAGAGATCATGTGGAGGTAGGAGGATGGAGTCCTTTCCTGGCCAATGGGAGATGACTGATACTGGGACCTGCACAAAGGACTATTCATGTGGGGTGCAAGTCTGGCTGGATGCCCACCTGAAACAGATTTTTGCCTGGCCGAGTCTCAGACTCCAGAGACTCCGCCAAGGTGAATCAGGATGAGGAGAAGTGGAAAATTCCTCCTTCACATCTCATTGGGAAACTTGAACCAGAAATCAACCTTCCAGGCCCAGCCTGTCTCGTTTTTCCAGACAGGACTCCCTGATTCTCCAGTCTACCCTGAAAGGAGCTGTCGTGGGAGCAGTGTGAAGCTGCTGGGGAGACTTTCATGTGGCTTCTCTGCTAGAAAACAGTCCCCTCCTAGAGGCCTTTGGAACACAGCTTCATTGAGAACCTGGCCTGTCTTCCAGGCAGGGCATGGGGACTGTTTTTAAAGGGAAAACACATGCATAATTGCTGGAGAAATACACACATTTTATTTCTTTTGAGCCTTGTGAGCATTATTCCTTAAATAAATCATCCTGCATGATCTTGTGACCTGAGACCTGGAAGTAGTTTGGTCCTGGCCCTGTGTGGCCTCCAGAGAGAGGAACACGTCCCATATGGACGCCCATGTGAACACACACGATGCTGCTACCCAAATGGGCAGACCAGCTGGAGCTGCCAGAGTCTATCATCTGGATGCCTTTTTCAAGAGCCAAACAGGTATAGGGCGACCTGCCTGCGTCACAGATGAAAAGGAACAGGAAGTCGACAGAGACAATAGGAATCATCTTTGGCAGCCCTCTCCATTTACAGAGCAGGGCACTAAGGTCCACAGAGGAAAATCCTGTGGCTGGTGTTTCCCAAGGCCTGGCTGCATGAAGTCTCCTGGGGAACGAATCACCAATGCCACGAATGCTGGGCCCCAACCCACACTCAGTCTCTGGGGATTTCCTCTGGAACCAGGGTTTTGACTGGCTCCCCAGGGAGCTCTGGTACACCCTGAAGTCTGGGGCTCACGCAAGGGTTCTCTGGCCTTTCTATTTAGATGCAAGCTGAGCTCGTGTTTCTCATAGACTTCAGCTGTCCTTTCATCTGCTCTGTTTACCCTCCCCTCCAGCTACAATTGCTCCATCTTGAGTTCTCACACACTTAGACCACATTGCCCTGCTTGCCGCCTGCTCCACCCAGGTCCTCATCTAAGACTCCTGGTATCCTAAGCTGCCAACAGTACTCCAGGGAATAGCGCACTCTCTCCAGCAGTGTCTGAGCTGTGCGTGGCCCCAGAGAGGAGCTGCTGCTGCCCCTCCTCCCTGTCCCCATCTGTACACGTTCCTTCCTCTGTTCCCCCTTGTGTACAAAGTGCTGACATTATTCATGGAAGCAATAGCATCTGCTGTCTCCAGAAGCCGGAAGCTCTGTGTGGTCTCAAGAGGGGTCTGTAAGATGATAAGTCCTTTTGAATTTGGGAGCTTGCTCAGGCTTATTGTAAGTAACCATTTTACTAAATGTGTCTATAGACTTCTGGTGCATATGATTTAGAGCTTTACTGAATTCATACAATTCTATAGTCATCCTCGGTATCCAGGGGGATTGGTTCCAGGACCCCCTACAGATACCAAAATCTATGGGCCCTCAAGTCCCTCATGTAAGATGTCATCATTTTTGCAGATAACCTATGCAAATCTCTCTCTAGTTTAAGGAATAATGACAAGAATGAGAAGCCTGTACATGCTCAGCATAGATACATTTTTTTCCAAATATTTTCAATCTGCAACTGGTTGACTCAATGGATGCAGAACACACAGATCCACAGGGCCACTGTAATCCCTTCCCTCCACATAGCCACCTCTGTGTTGGCCTTTAATTTAAATAAACGCCATTTTGGGAATTCCTCTATTTGTGAGTGCTACTTCCTTGAAGGCAGCCTGTCCTCTCAAGGGGAGTAGGAAAGAGGGAGAGACACATAGCAGGGGAATCTGATCCACATGGGCCAGTCCTTCTTCAGTGTTAGACCTCCTCATAGAGCTTTAGTCTTTTCATCTGAAAACTGACTGCAATTCCCACCTCACAGAGTAGATGTCGTAAGATTTAGAAGCACAGTGCCTGATGTTGACACTTGGTGAATGTCCCTGTCTTGCTCCTGGCCATCACATGCTGCTATTTTAGGGACATGCTGCAAACTCTTAAGACCTAGTTCTTTGTGGACTAAGACTCTGGTAGTTGGAGGACCCCTCTGGAAAGATCTCTAAATTGCTGAAGAGAGAAGAGTAGTTTGAGTTCCTGCTATTGGAATGGTAGTATCAGATAAGTATTTGGGGTGTGGTCTGTCACCATGGGCACCTTTAGAAGGACTGGGACCACATTACTTCACCTAAGTTAGACTACATAATATCTCATGATCCATTCTTATGATCCTGTGATAACCAGCTTGGCCTGGCACTCAAGGTTCATTATAAACACAATCAAGTCAGTCTTACAGACTCATCCATCATTATTCCTCCAAATCCCATATTTCTGGGGGACCCAAGATAGCAAAGATGAGGTAGGCAGCAGATCTCACCTCCTCTGCAGTTTGGAATCAAAGCAGTGAAAGAACAGCTTGATGGGAGAAGTGGGTGACTCACAATATTGGAAGGTCAGAGACATGGAAGGACTTGAAAATTCTAGTTCCTAGAATAAACCCCATATTTCTTCCAAGCTATGAAGTTTGCTGTCTCCCCTCCATGTCACACGGTTTCCTGCAACCAGACTTCTGATTCTTAAACTTTGCATTCCTCCTTTCTCTGCAAGATGAATTTCCACTCATCCGTGAAGGCCCCATTCCACCAAGCTCCTCCTGCTTTCCTAGCTATGGTAGCCCCAGCTTTCAACCACATTTCTCTTAGGATGTTACCATTGAACTGCTTTGTATTCTAACATGTGGGAACAGATCTTACCAGACCACATCTTACTGGACTCTTTGAGGACAGACCCTGGTCCTCAGTTTTTCTCAGAATATGCTCACTGGCACGTGAAAGATGTTCATGAATGTTTATTGAAATGAGCCATGGATTCTAAAGATTAAGTCAAATACACCAAGTCTTTGATTTGAGCACTTTTCTTGTTTGTTTATTGGTGGCAAAGACAGGAAGATACCTTCTCTATCAATTTCAAATTTTAAAAAACAAGGTTATTATGAGAATATGGGGGACTGTTATTGACCTCTCAGGACAAGAAGTGGGTAATGGTGGGTCACAAAGAAATAGAAAAACTTTCCTCTGTCTGTCCTTCAAGGGGCTGCAGGGTCTTTCATTGCCTCTTTCTCTGTATGTCCACTCTCTTCATGTGGCAGCCTGGACCTCTCTATAAGGCTCTTAGTTTTGTCTTCTATAATTTAGGCTTTGTCCATGACTCCTGTTTTGTTATGCACAGTATCAGCTCCTGTCCTGCTATCTCAGGATCTTCCATTTCAAGCAGCCTCCTAATTCTCTGTGTCTCTTAATTAATATTTTCTTGAAAAATAAACTGATTGGCTCAGTCCAGTCTGTACCCCCAAATCACGTGTGCACCTCTGGGCCAACCAGCTGCCTAGGAACAGCAATGTCTGATACCAGTATGACCTGCTAGATTCCACCCTTTCAGCAAGAAGACAAAATTCAGAAAGAAGGAGGGAAGAATTAGAATGTCTCCCAATAACCTGCCATTGGTTGGATCATCATCACAACAGAATCTAATACAATAATGTCTACAAAAAGCAATGAGGCATAGGGAGACTTCGGTAAGGACTCACGCAGTGAACCACAGCACTGGCTGAAACGGGAGCACCTGGGTGCTGTTTATATGGGTCTCTGGGGTCTATGGCAGCTGAAGGTCACATACAGGTTGGCTCAGTCTCTCTCAACCTTCTACTTGCATTTCTGTTTTCTTCTCAAGAGAAACATGAATGGAGCAAGTAGACTTACCCAGATGGATATTTCTGGTCTGTTCTCTCCATTGCCAGCAGAGGTAACTCTGGAGTTGACAGGATGAGAACCAAGGAGAAAGGAAAGAGGTGGGAATAGAAAGTGTGGATCTGAGGAGCCAGAGGCACTCCCACTAAGTCATGCAGAAGACACTGGAAGAGGCCACGGATTGTCAATTAAAGCAGGCTCAGGATGGTGCCTCAGTAGATGCACAGGTGCTGGTATTTGCTTTCCCCTGCTTTAGCCTGACATGATGTAGTATTCCCTTTCCCAAAACAATAAATAGTAAATCAATACAATAAAATAATAACTAATTCTCCTTGAATATTACTCAGTCATAAAGAATGAAATTATAGTATTTGCTGATAAATGGATAGAACTAGAGACTATCATGCTAAGTGAAATAAGCCAATCCCCCCACAAAAAAAACCAAAGGCCAAAAGTCCTCTCTGATACGTGGATGCCAACACAAAATGCGGGGGGCGGGTAGAAGTTCATTGTATTAGATTATGGGAATGAAGGGAAAGGAGGGGGACAGGAATGGTACAATGAATGGGACATCACTTTCCTATGTTCATATATGAATATGTGACCAGTGAAACTCCACATCATGTACAACCACAAGAATGGGAAGTTATACTCCATGTATGTATGATATGTCAAAATACACTCTACAGTCATATATAACTAGAAAGAATAAATTAAATAAATAATAATAAATAAAAAATAATTCTCCTTGGCTCCTTTATATCCCATTCTTTCCTGGTCAATTTGGGTAGCTATAGCAAGCTACCAAAGACTGGATAGCTTCTAAATGACAAAATTTTATTTCTTCCAGAAATCTGAGATTGGGGTGTCATCATGGTGGGGTTCCGCTGAGGGCCCTCTTCCTGGATGCTAGAAAGGCTGCCCCCCTATATCCTTCTACAACAGAAAGTGCTAGAGCACTCTCTGGGGTCTCTTTTATTCAGGGTACTACACAAATATTCAGTTCATAGTATTCTAATAATTACCCCAGATGTTCTGGGGGTAACTCCCCTGTATTTATGACACTTCTGGGAGTTACCCCCAGAACATCTGGGTTGAGTTCATTACCACAGAGACTGGGTGAGGCCCTAAGGATGATGCTTTAAATAAACTTCTAGGCCCTTCAAATTCACATACCACTACATCTGCTCTTATTGTTCTTGTTTGTTCAAAATTGGAAAAACTAATACTCGATAGCCAAAGGGCAGCCATGTGGTGTCATGCTTCCCCTGCCATGGCCTCCACCTCACCATGTTTTCCTATCTTCTCTCCATCTTCAGGAGGTTCTTTTTCTCTCATTTTTTGGGTGGGAGTGGGGGTGGAGGACTCTTAACCACCTTTCAAGGCCCCATTCAAAAGTCTCATCTTCCACACAGACTTGCCTGACTTCTCAGCCAGACCCAATATGTCCTTCCTCTGGGCTTCCACCTCCTGTGATCCTTCCATGAAGGTAGCATGTGTCATGCCCTTTGTGAGCCTCCCTGACAAGCCCGTGTACCCCTGGTGGTGAGACCCATGCCTGGTACAGCTTCATAGTACTCTGTATTCACTAGACTTTCAGGATGTAGTGAAGAAAGCAAGACCTGGGTTCCTTCTTCCCATTTACTCTTTGAGGACATTGAGCAAGACTCAATTTTCTGAAGGCTTAGGAGGCCCATCTCTAAAACAGGGGCAGGAAAGATCTTCACCCAGCCTACTCACATCCCATGAGAACAACTGGGGGAGCTTGCAAATCCCAAAAAACTATAGGAGTGTGGAGGGATTTTCCCCATACCCATTACATCACGATTCTCACAAATGACCTGCTGACCTGGTTCAAGAGAAACAGGTGTAACATCACTGCGTCCATCCATGATTTTGTTTCCATGGTCTGGTTACAAACAGTGTGTTGGCTCTGTCCCTCTAAATTGATGCAGATGGCACTCCTCATGGGTCGCTCTTCAGTTCAGGGCAATAACCTCACAATGGTGCCTAGAGTTGCACATAAGGTGCCTAAACATTGCAAAAGCAAGGTCAGAATTAGAGTTGGTTTCTTAGGCTTCCTGCAGGGCTTGTATCAGTACCCACCCAAGGAGCACTGACGTGTGAAGAAATGTCCTTTCCTAAGTCCTTCATTCAGTCAGTCAGTCACTGGCTCATTCACTTACTACCTCAGTATTTCCCTTGTGTCCAAGCAGTGAAGGCAGAGCATGGGGCGGGGCTCCGTGACAGGGCTTTGCAAAGGTTCTTAGGAAAGTGTAGAGAAGCACCCGGCCAGACTCCAGGGGGAAACTGCTCCACACCCCCCACCCCAGGTGGCACCTGAGCTGACTCTAGAAAGGAAGACAACCAGATGCCCCTGAAGAGGATCGGGCGGGTTTTCCTGCAGCAGCAATAGCTTGTGCAGAATTTGGAGGTGAATGAGAATTTGGGGTGCTGCGGGAAACACAAGTTGTTTAGAACGGCGAGTGTTGAGGGCAAGGAGTGCATGGGCAGATACGAAGCCAGAGCAGGACAGGGATGGGCCCATGTGTCTTGGGAGCATGGCTTAGGACCTGCTCTGAAGGATACCTGAAATTCCCCTGTAAAAACTTGCTAGAGAGATCCCTCAATTAACCTGCAGAAGCGTCTCCATGCTCCTAGTCCAGTGTTCATTGGCTCCTGGGCTGTTCATTCAATGCCCCCTGGCTCCACTGCTCCAGAGGAAACCCAGCCCTGGTCTTGACCAGGGCGCTGAGCGCGGGAAGGCCCCTGAGTCCTGAGCCAGGACGGATGCCCGCCGCCGACCCCACACCCAGCCCAGCCGGATTCTGCAGCTGCTGACCGCGCATTGGCGCTGGTACCAAAGACCCGCCCAAAGGTTGGCAGCCCGGCTGCTTCGCAAGGCATCTGAGCCCTCCCGTGCTGTGGTTAATTTTCACTTTTCATAAAGATGTGTCCGTTCAGGGGGCCAGGAGTGGAGGAAGGCCTGATGGGGAGCACGTGCTTCCTCCACTGCGGGCGCTGACCGTGCAGAGGCACGCTGCGAGCATCTTGCTGTCCCCAAGCCAGATGCTGGCTGCTTTCGGGAGGCTCTGGGCGTGGGTTCGCGACGCGTGCGGGGAGCCCCTGCCCACATGAAAGCTCGAGGGCGGCGGCTTGAGCCTCCCCTTCCCGGAGCCGCCGCGTCCCCGCCCCCGCCAGCAGCCACCCGCTCGCTCCCTTCCAGCGACCAGCCTGGGAGCCACACAAAGGAAATGGCAAGAGAGTGAGTCACCGAGAGGCTCGTCTGCCGCCTGGGCTGCAGGCCCACAAGAAGACCATTGTGCTGCGCCCTGGGAGGACCAGGAGCGCCGGCTGGAGCGAGGCAGACATTGCAGCGCGCTGAGTAATGCGGCAGAGGAGGAATAGCACCGGAAGAGGGGCGACCCAGGGCCCCACCGCTCTGCAGAGCCACGGCAGGATCGGGAGCGGGGCTCTGAGAGGTGCCCCTCGACAGCCCTCTTCTCACACTGCTGTCCCCTATGGAGCACAGAGATGTCTCCTCACCGCGGTGTCAGAGACTGGACGCCGGGGTCATGTGCCACTCAACGCTCTCTTCCTGCCGCTGTCCCTAACAGCACGAGAAGGAGCTAAACGTTTGTGCAGTGGGTGGGTGACTGGCTGGCTGGATCATTCATTTACACAAGTACTGCATGTGAGGAGCTAACCCAATGCCCTCATTTCACAAATGGGTGAAATGGAGGCCCAGAGATGGAAATGAAGAGGCAACGGCTCTAGAATTGGGTGCCATGTTGTCTAGCAGGCTGTGCTTCACTGTGCAGCTGTTGTGAGACTCTCACCCAGAGGGTATGAACAGCAGGGCCAGGGAGAGTCGGGATGGCTGGAACCCACAAGTTTGAATAAGATGATCCCAGAGAGGAAGAGAAACCTGAGCAGTAGCGATCAGGGCTCCAGTCTCCAAGGGCGATCATAATCTTTTAGCCAAGAGAGGTCATAGAGATTACATGGAATGAGGAAAGCTCAGCAGATGAGGATCTGGTGTATGCCAGGCACAGACACTTAATCTACTCAACCCTTTATTGTTCCAGATAAAGAAGATGGCTGGAGGACTGGTGCCCCCAGGACAATCAGTTGCCAGCTCTGACAGGGCCTTCACATATTTTTTCATGTAATCCTCATAGCAACAGCATGAGGTTGTTGTTGTCCCCACCTTACAGGTGAAGGTGAAGGGCAGAGTGGTAATAACTCAGTGGGGCCTCCCTACGAAAGTAGCAACTTCTCAGCCTGGAAGCCCAGAAGCTCAATGATGTGGGAGCCCTCAGAGGGTGTCAGTATCTTAAAGCTAACTCACAAAGAGTTGGACTTCAGTTACCAAGGGACTCAAGTGTAGAATGAGCTCAGCTTTTCTACCTAAAAGACGCTGAATGCTGTGATCCAGGCAGGTTGCCTAGGGGCATGGAAGAAGTACCAGAGATTCAGAGCCACAGCAGGGAGTGCTGAGTACCAATGAACTGTGTTTCTAAAGGGAAAAGGGGTTGGACTCTTGTAGGTCACCCATCAGAGGTCCTGAGGATGGACTTACCCATTCCTCTGTGGCCTTTCCTCCCCTAAGTCCTATGCTGACCATGCTCCCCATGCTCCAAGCAAAACAATAGACTGGGTGTGTGAACAAGCTGGACACCACACTCTAGAGACCACACCCAGGACGCAGTGATGAGAGTCAGACAGCCCAGATGCCGTCAATTCATGGCAGGGATCATCCCTACCTCTGGTGTTTCCTAATTCTCAACAGAAGCCAACTTTAATTTTAAAATGAGGGCAACGGGCTTCCTTCTTCAAAACTTTCTAAACTATCTTGAGTTTAAAGACAAGGAGTCCAGAGAAAGTTCAGGAGCCTGCCCAAAGTCACGTGGCTGACGTGGTAGTGCCAAGATCGGAACCCACGCTATCTCATTGCACTCACCCATGACACTGCTAACAATAATGACAAAGGCTTCCAGCTGCTGACAGCTTGCTATATGATGAACACCGTGCTTGACCCTTCACATATTTTTTCATGTAATCCTCTTAGCAACAGCATGAGGTTGTTGTTGTCCCCACCTTACAGGTGAAGGTGAAGGGCAGAACAGTGAGGAAATCTGCCCAAGCCAGGGTTGCTCTGTCATCAAGAGTAAGAGCTGGACTTTAAACCAGACCGTGGGTCTCCCCGTCCAGGCTTAGCCACTCCACTCCATGGCAGAGCCAAGCAAAATGTCTGCAGAAATGAACCCCACGGTTCCCCTGCGTCCTGCCCTAGGAAGAAGCAATCTCCACTCTGAGTGGGGAGAGGGTGTAGCAGCCCCGTCATGGGTTACCAAAGTCCAGAGCCTTGCCCTGGCCTTGTCAGTTTAAAGATTAGGTTTGGATCAGCTTCCTAGGGAGGAACAGGTCCTGGCAGTCTGACTTCTGATGACTCAACCCACCAGGGACTGAGCCAAACCCAATTAATTGATTGACCTGTGAGATAAGCCAGCCCGAAAGAAAGACTGTGGTTAAGCGCACTGGCTTTAGAGTCGAGTTCACCACTTCCTCGCCCTGTGACTCTTCACGTGTTATCCACTCTCTTCAAATCCTAGTTTCAACCACTGAAAATGGGGGAGGAAAATGCCAATCTTGTAGTGTCTAAAATGTCTAGTACAGTGGTTGATACTTAGTTGGATCTCAATAAATGGTAATACTTATAATTTTTATCGTGATTATTGTTTGAAAACTAGGTTTGGCTCCTTGATAAGACCTCCCCTGCCCAATGAGTAGGTCCTATCATTAAAAAAAAAAAAAAAAAATCCAGCCCAGAAAACTGCCAGAACTGAGAGGAAGAGGACTTAGTCTTCAGCCTCTGAGCTGGATGAGTTGTCCATGCCCCTCCGCTGCCACCCACTGGGGGTTATTTCTGTTTGAATGCCCAGTGCTAGTTTGAACTCAGAACCCTGTCCTCCCCAGCACTGAGCCAGGAATGTAGTCTGCCCTCTCAGTACTTCTTCCCACTGAAGGATAGTCCTGGCCTGCCACCTCACCTTGGCAGCTCCTGTTTTGTTGACAAGGCCCCCGTCCAATGTACCTTCATTTGTGAGGACTTTCCAGCTCCCCAGGAACAAGCCCATGCTATCATGCAAGGAGCATGTCCCAGGTATTGAGACCCAACAGTGAAAGCCACAGCTGGATCCAGTCTTTCTGCATCTTGAAGTCTAGAGGGACAATAAGCAAGTGAAGAAGCAAGGCAGCTTCCGGTGACTGCACAGGAGGAAATAGCCGATCTGATGTGATAGAGAATAACCCTGGTGTGATGGTCAGGGAGGACTCTCCAGGGAGGTGGCATTTACCCTGAGGTCTGAAGGACAAACAGGAGTCAACCTTGCCAGGAGCTTTGAACAGAGGGCTCTCGGCATAAGGAACAGCTTCTCTCTTTGGAGGAGGGAAAGAACTCGATGTGTTTCTCATGATCAGACCCAGCTGGAGCAGACAGTGGGTGCAGGGAGGAAGAGCCATGGCAATCAGAGGCAGGCAGAGACCTTGCTCCTCTGTGCACGCAGCTAGATGTCTGACAGTGGGAATAAGACTCCTTACTATCAATTGAGCATCTAGTCTGTGCCCGGAACCTTGTCGGCTCTGTCCATCGATGCTCTCATTTACTCCTCGATCTCCCAACCACTCCTACCCACATGCGATTGGCTTGTGGTACTGGCATTAGTTCTCTGTGGGTTTGTTCCCCCATTAATGTGTAAGGCATCTTGATATCCCAGCACATGGCACTAAAGCAGTGCTGGCATGGTTCCTCCTCACTTGGTCTTGAGCAACTGCAACTTGGGGGATCAATATCAGAAATCAATACTCTTTAGACACAGTTTCTAGACATGTACCTTACTGTCATGATTTAGAATCACTAAGTTGCTTTGGTAGCACACTTACAAGTATTGTCTGGGTTAGCCAATTCTCAGTGTATGCACAAGAGCTAATCTCAGCCCTTTGCATGTTAGTGTCTATGCAGAGGGTAATATTTCCAGACTTTTCCCTAGATGGAGTGAGGTGGTCTACACAGGCCACACAGACCATGCTTCCAAGAACAGGCATGAGGCCATCCCATTCAACATACTGTCATCGGGCACCCACTATGAACTAGACTCTGTGACAGATGTCCTATTGAGCATAAAAATGATCTCCGTGTCTGTGCTCTTTACCTACTAAATTGCAAGATCGATTGTGTGCAAGGCTATAACCAAGTGCAAGCAGAACTGTGATGGGAAGACGGTGATCCATCCTGCAGTGGCCCCATGACAGGGGACCTTGATGCCATGCCAAAGGCTTTGAACTTCATTCAGCATGTCAGAAACAGAAGGGGGACCTTAAATGTGGTTTTCGATTTTAATTTTGTTTAAGTAGGCAATCATAAAGAACTCTGTTTTGAAAGGGCCATTTGAAAGGAAGAGAAGAAAACAACTGCCAAAGGGCTTGGAAGAAGGAGCGTGGCCAGGGGAAGACATTCGGGGTCAGGGTGGGGAGATCAGATGATGGTCCGGGCTCAGAGCAGCTCACTTCATCCACAGGGCGAGCAGGCCCTGGGGTGGGGAGGCAGGGGTCACAGGAACAGAATGAGGTGTTGAGGAACAGGCAGGGGCTGGGCAGGGCTGGGACTGTTGCCTGGAAAGGACAATCAGTGCTTCCCAGCCAAAGACTCCAGAAATCAGAGACATCACAGATGTGTGGAAAAACACCCGTCTTGGGTTAGAATCAGATTCCAGTCCAATTTCTATCATTGATTAGCTAGGTAACTTGAAACAAGACCCTTCATTCCCTTAACCTATTTCCTTAGTAGAACAATGAAGGTAACTACTTCTAAACCTCAAATTGTAATAGAAAAAAAGATGAGTAAGAGCAGTTTTTTTTTTTTTTTTTTTTTTTTTGTACTGGGTATTGAACTCAAGGGCGCTTAACCGCTTAACCACTGAGCCACATCCCTACCTGTTTTTTTTATATATAGGGACAGGGTCTCTCTAAGTTGCTTAGCGCCTGGCTTTGGCTGAGGCTGGCTTTGAACTCTCGATCCTCCTGCCTCAGCCTCCCAAGCTGCTGGGATTATAGATGTGCGTCACTGCGCCCGGCTGATGGCAGCTTTTATTCAACATGAACATTCCAGTTCTTTCTCCAGGTGTTCTGTTCGAATCAACTCCACTTCTTCCTTGCAGCTATTCATCATCTGATACCACATGGCTGTGGACACAGGATAGGCTGTCGATCCTATAATTCCTAAAAGACCTTCCCAGATTGTCTATCGAGCACCCAGGTGAATCTGTTCCCCTAAGGAAAGTCAATGACAAGTTCAAAAGTGATAAAGCCACATTGCATCCTTACACAGGCTTTACGTGAACCCTGGTAGACTGTGCAACCTATTTTTGTTTGATTGTCAAGTTAAAAATATTGTTTATCACTTAAATGCAGACAGCAATGAACAGGTGATTATGTTATAAAGCCATTAAAGGTAGGCTATATAGATCCCTCTGTAGGTCTTCTCACCATTCCCAGTGAAATTTCCTTCACTAAATTTGCTACAGCCAAATTAGACTGTTGATTGTGAAGGTGTAACACAGAGAATGGAGAGACCACCACTCAGGGAAAGAGGCAGGGTGGGGGAATGGGAGGCTGCCAGACAACTTTTCCAGTCCTGGTTGAACAGCATTGGCAGCCTTGACCCAGGGCTGGCCAGGTTGGTCCAGCAAATGAGGGACAGATGGGGGTTGGGCAGAGCTGGGACTGTTGCCTGGAGATGACAATCAATGCTAACCAGCCGAAGACTCCAGAGATAAAATGTGTGGAAAAACACATGTGGAGCCTGGATCTATGAATGAGCAAGTCACGTTTGTCCTCCACTATAGGGAGGCAGGGGTGGGATGAGTTAGACCAGAGTTTCTCTTCTTTCTCAAATCACCAAATCAGAGTCCAAGGATCTAAAATGGAAACAATGCAAAGGTTATCATTTACAGATTCTGCCTGCAGATTTGCAAATGTGCCTTTGTTCCACTTAGGCTGTTATAACAAACTACAATGTTCATGGCTTATAAACAAGAGAAATTTATTTTTCACAGTTCTGGAGGCTGAGAAGTCGAAGATCAAGGCACCAATAGATTTGGTGTGTGGTGATTGCTTTCTGGTTCCAAAATGGTGGCTTCTTGCTGTTTTCTCACATGGTGGAAGACATCATGTCCCCGTTTTTAGTAAGTCCTGGTATCATGACTGAAGGATATGGTTGCTACCTTTCCTTCTGCCCCACCCTAAACTTCTCCCATCACCTGGCCCTGCCCACCAAAAGTGCCTGCCAAAAGCAACTCCTCCCATGACCGGCTCTGCTAAGGCCTTACAAAACCCAGACCTTCAAGGTGGTTCACCACCATCCCCCCCACCAAGATGTGCCTCTCAGGAGCTGAATGAAGCATCGCTGGTCCATGAGGTCTCCTCCATTTTCTTTTTCTTTCTGTATTCTCTTTCATGTGCTTTCAGTGACAATTCCCACCACTGGCGACTTATCACCCATGATAACTCCCGTCACAGGTTCAGTATTCTAAAATGACTAATGGATGTGAAGTAAACAATATTCTAATTAGATTTTCTAAAGTAACCAATGGGGGAACATTGGACACTATTCTAATCAGGTATTGTAATGTAACCAATGGGAGCAAAGAGGGGTAAGGTCTTCAGTCAGATCTGTATTGGCGAAAGAATGTCTCATAGCTCAGCATGTAAGACGCTAATTTTCAGACATCAGGGCCTCGAGTCTGTATCTCTTGCTTGGCCTCTTCTGCTCCACTTACAGAGTACGACTTTCACCTTGACCTTCAATAAATCTGTGCTTTGCGTATTACTTCTCTGTCTGTTGCTCAATTCTTTGTTTGGGACACCAAAGACTTGGACCCCAACTGGACACCCTGACAATAACCTTTAGACCTTACTTTTTCTCTTTTCTTTTTCTGCATTGAGGAATGCTTCTTATGAGCATATGTAAATCTTCTCGACTGAAAAATTCCTTCAGATTACTCCTGTAGACAGACATTCATGATTTATTTGACCTCTCTCCTTTTGACAGGTAGGGTTTGCTCCCTATTTCTTTCCTCATTGGTTACAATGTCCTGTCAAATATACTTGTATGTCCTTCCCAGTGTACTTATAAAAGACTACATGTAGGATGCATTTCCAGGAGTGAAATGACCAAAAAACTGTGCAGTTAAACTTTTAGCAGAGTTTGCCACATTGCTCCTGAAGGACTTTCAGAGATTTTTATTCCTGCTTCATGGAGGAGAGTATCCACTGATGTCCCTACTGCCTCACTACCTGTGATCTTTAGGAATCTGGTGGTAAAAAGCCAAACTCATAGTTATTTTTGAGTGCCAGTCTACATTTTCTTATATACTTATAAACTGGTTGGTTTTTTTCTAAGACTGCTGTTTTAAAGTCAAAATAAACACACAGGCTCTGTGTACAGGCTGTGCCTGTGTGAGTCATGATTCATCTAAAAACCACTGCTGAGATTTCCAGCGGGCACTGTGCCAGGGGATAACAGGTGACGACAGGGGGCAAGGAGGATTCTGCCCCTGCCTGCAGTACTTACAGGCACAGAAGGAGGCCTCCACGAAGCCAGGCATTGAAAGATGGCCGCGGGAACAGAGTCCCCACAGCGGGGAGCCAGGTCATCTGACAGGTGTCCAGGAAGACATCCTGGAGGAAGTTGTCTTTCAACTGACACCTAGAGATTTCAGAATGACAAAGGCAAAGGGGACAGGCAAAGAGCATTCTCAGTAGGAGGCAGGAGGACTGCAAGTGTGGAGGTGACAGACAGCATTAAATGGGAGAAATTCAGAAGAGGTGGGAATAGTGGGGGAAGGGATGAAGAATGAGGAGAAAGGGCGGGTGGACCAGGCCCCCAGGATGTCGTGATGGAATTGGGAAGTTCCTTGCTAACCTGGATGAGCTGATCACCCTACATGACTGAGACCACATTAAAGAGCTGTTTATAAACTCTAAGGACTCTAGACTTTGTCGCAGGGACAATAGTGACTAATTAGAGTTTTTAACAGGGTCATCTGTTCAAGGCTCAATGCTGTAGAGCCCGTATGATTTGGAAGGGTACAGAGGCAAAGGGGGCAGTGTGGCAAGACTGGAGGCAAGACACTAGCTGGGAAGCAGGGGGCAGTATTACAGGCTAGGGTGGCCTAGTGACTCCCCTCATGCCTCTGGGCCACCTAAGCACCTGAGTCCCTGGCCAGAACACCTCCTGGCTGGGGTTCCCTTCTCACCTCTTTGGCTTGCAACTGCATGCTGGGCCTCCCTACCTCACCCCCTGGGATTCTTACTGGTGGCAGGGGACAGCCCTTTGCGGTAGATGAACGCCATCCTCACTCCACATGGGCCCAACCTCACACAGGAACCCCACCTCTGCCTTGTGTGGGTCCCCTCCTCACTCCTTAATAATGGTGTCTAGCAAGGGTACTGGCAGTTGAGACAAAGATCAACAGGATTTATTGACTGCTGTGGGTGCTGCTGTTCTTGAGGGGCTGGGGGCGGGGCTATAGGGGAGGAGTCTGAGCTGGTGTCCAGAGGAAGGAGCTAATGAGTTTAAACTTTGCTCTGTGAGGGCAGGAGCCTGAGAGCTACCCCAGTGGTTATATGTGGGAAGCAACTTGATATCAGAGTCTGCAGTTTAAGAGAGCAGATCTGGGAGATATACAATTTGGGACAATTCACCTTAAAAGAGCTAACTGAAACCACTGGAATGGATAAGAACACCCAAGGGTATAGAGGAAAGTCTGATTCAGGACAGTAAAGATAATGTCATTAATTATAAGCAAAACAACAACCCCCCCATTGCCACATTTACCAAAGTTCAAAATAATTCGGTTTAGAATAACAACTTAAAAATATTTGGTGAAGTCTTTCATGCCAGAAAGTATAGGGAGGGCTCAGCATTAGGTCCGAGGTTCTTCTACACGTACTTCAATAGCAGGCTGCTTTCAGTAAGTTTGTGCTCTCCACTTGCACAAGGCTCCCAGGAACCCCGGCGTGCTGTCTGTCCTGAGCTGCCCTGTCCAGGGGCTCATTTGCCCATAGTCACATGACTGATCCAGAGCGAGAACTCAGTGGTCCTGGTTCCCTCCCTGGCACATGCTCCTGGTAGAACCATTGTCTGTTAGAACCAGAAGTCATCCTGGTGCTCCGCGCGCAAGCCCAGTGGTCTGATTTTACTGTGAAAGTGCGGCGTTTGGTGTGGGAGGGGAGGACAATGCTCCTCCTCATAGATCTGCAGGGCCCACAGAGGCTGAATTAGGTGGACAGGGCTTGGGGAGAGAGACGACAAGGTCTGCACGGAGGTGGCCTCATGCTTCTCACTCCGCATGGGAGGCTGCGGAGCAGGGGTAGACCGCCCTGCCGGCTGAGCGGAGGACAGGAGGTGAAGGGCAGCTCGCGCGCTGGAGAACGTCAGAGCTCTCCTTCTCCTCAGGCAGAGGAAGGCCAGCTCTTCCAAATGTGGACAGCTCCTCCAGCTCTCCACAGTGCATTCTTGACAGATTGACAGATGAAGAAACTTGTCCAGGTCACATTGCTATAAAGGGTCAAGAAAAGATTTGAATCTGGGTCTTTTTTATTCATTCCATTATCCATTCAACAGTTACCATCACCTGCCTTACAGTCTGCTAGACTCAGAAGGAAAGAGGGAAAGGCTTCAGAAAGAACAGTGGTATTCACAGTCACCCTCAGGGGCACTATACGAGCCCCTTCCTCACCCTGCTCAGCACTGACACTCCTGCCAGGTTACCCTCCATGAAGACACCTTCTGCTCCTGCTTAGCCACGGGTGTCTGGCCCTGGGCTTCCCTCCTGCATGGTTGCTCTTTCTGCCCCCTGCCACACTGACTCTAGATGCTGGGGAGCCCCTGCACCCACCCTCCCCAGCCACTCTACTTCTGACACCCTCCAATGGCCATGCAAACCTTTCCCAGTTCCACTCAGGGTCTGAGTCCTTCTGTCAGGATGCCCTCCAGACAGGGACTATTTTCACTGCTTTGTCTTGACACCCTATTGGGGGCGTCCCTTCCCCACCCCAGGGTTCTGACACACACTGACCTATGGACCCCTCCTCACTCCTTATGGGCCCCAACCTCCCACTGGACCGCCACCTGCTGTGTGAGCCTCCTTCTTACCCCAGCCGAGCCCACACTCCTGGGAGGCTGCCCTCCTGCAGAGATGCTCTTCCCACCCCATGGCTCATCAGCAATCGAACGCAGACATCTGCCTTGTTCCACCCCGACTAATGACTTTTGAGATGAATTTTCTGGAGGGAAGGGAAAGAAAAAGAAAGCATATTCTCTCGACCTGTTCCTGTACCCCACTTTCTCCTTCCTTCACATCACCGTTCTCCAGGAACTCCCGTGTCTCCTGGCACTGTTGACTTCTCCAGGTCAGTGAGGTTTCCACTGGTTTCCACCAGGGCTTCCCATCTCCTATCCCTTTTCTGTGCCATCTCTGATGGCTTGAAGCTCTTCAGCTGGGTTCTGTTGCAAGGTGTGGAAGGATACCTCTGCCTTACTCTGTCATATTTGACCAGAAAGTCCCTAAGCAACACCCTACTTGGACCCAATGTTTTACAGGGTTTAGAGTCCACAGCTTTTACTGAGTACCTCTCCTTGTGCTGGGTCCCCTCCCTCCACAATCTGGGTCGGGAGGCAAATCTGGGTGACAAATACCATTGTGCATGCGGGATTCCCTCCCCTCTTCCAGTTCAGGCTTTGCATTGGCAGTTCAATCTTGCAAGGCACTCCCCTCTCCTCAAAATAAGTAACCTCCTGGAAGCTCTGGAGGATTTCGAGGCCCCTATACAAACAGATGTCTGATTGTCCACCACTGCCCCATGCTCTGGACATTTCTAAACTCCAGTAAGGGCACAGTTTGTGCTCAAACTAGACCGACTTCAATGATCTTGACCAAGATTCTACTCTGGACTGTTCCCTCTCCCCTCCATGTGCCCAGTATGCCAAAGCAATGTCCCTGTTTCATAACCCATTCATTGACTAAGACCCGTATCATACTCAGTATGGAGGATTCACAGAGGCCCTTGGCAGAGACAGGCAAAGTCTCATCTGCTAGATTCCAGTTCACATGTGCAACCTGAAGAGCAACCTGGAGTGCTTTTCCCATTGGCCTAAGCCCTTTAGCCAGCCTAGAGGAAGTCTGAATCTCTTTTCTCATTTTATGGTGAGTTAAGAAAGAATTAGGTAAAGGAGCAATTACATAGCCACTATCAGACACTCATCTATGGAGAGAGATTTACTGGACCATGGATATGTCACCAAGGAAAACTAGGAAAACACATTACTGAAATACCCAACAGAGGAAAGACCAGGTGTTAGAGAAGCAACCATTAACTTGCAAAACACAACTTTAAATTTCCATACTGTAGCAAAAAGAACAAACTGCTTTCAAAAGAAGAGTGGTGACAAGATCAAGAGGTCCCCACTTTGAGAGGGAGAAGAAGGAAAATTCCTGCTGTAGAAGGAGCCACTGATATCAGGAGAGAAACTCCATCATTCTGGCAGGAGCTGGGTCCCATGTAAATAACCCTGGGTCTTAAAGAAATTAAAGGGATACGAATAGGAAAAGAAGAACTCAAACTATCCCTATTTGCTGATGATATGATTATATACTTAGAGGAACCAGGAAATTCCACCAGAAAACTTTTGGAACTCATAAGTGAATTCAGTAAAGTAGCGGGATATAAGATCAATGCACATAAATCTAATGCATTTTTATATATAAGTGATGAATCTTTGGAAAGAATAATCAAGAAAACTACCCCATTCACGATAGCCTCGAAAAAAATAAAATACTTGGGAATCAATCTCACAAAAGAGGTGAAAGACCTCTACAATGAGAACTACAGTACACTAAAGAAAGAAATTAAAGAAAACCTTAGAAGATGGAAAGATCTCCCATGTTCTTGGATAGGAAGAATTAATATTGTCAAAATGGCCATACTACCTAAAGTGCTATACAGATTCAATGCAATTCCAATTAAAATCTCAATGACGTACCTTACAGAAATAGAGCAAGCAATTATGAAATTCATCTGGAAGAATAAGAAACTCAGAATAGCTAAAGCAATCCTTAGCAGGAAGAGTGAAATAGGGGGTATCGCAATACCAGATCTTCAACTCTACTACAAAGCAATAGTAACAAAAATGGCATGGTATTGGTACCAAAATAGAAAGGTAGATCAATGGTACAGAATAGAGAACACGGACACAAACCCAAATAAATACAATTTTCTCATACTAGACAAAGGGGCCAAAAATATGCAATGGAGAAAAGATAGCCTCTTTAACAAATGGTGCTGGGAGAATTGGAAATCCATATGCAATAGAATGAAACTAAACCTCTCTCACCATGCATGAAACTAAACTCAAAATGGATTAAGGACCTTGGAATCAGACCAGAGACCCTGCAAATTATAGAAGAAAAAGTAGGTCCAGATCTTCAACATGTCGGCTTAGGACCAGACTTCCTCAACAGGACTCCCATAGCACAAGAAATAAAAGCAAGAATCAATAACTGGGATAGATTCAAACTAAAAAGCTTTCTCTCAGCAAAGGAAACTATCAGCAATGTGAAGAAAGAGCCTGCAGAGTGGGAGAAAATCTTTGCCAATCATACTTCAGATAGAGCACTAATCTCCAGAATCTATAAAGAACTCAAAAAACTCTACACCAAGAATGCAAATAATCCAATCAACAAATGGGCTAAGGAAATGAATAGACACTTCACAGAAGAAGATCTACAAGCAATCAACAAACATATGGAAAAATGTTCAACATCTCTAGTAGTAAGAGAAATGCAAATCAAAACCACCCTAAGATTCCATCTCACCCCAATTAGAATGGCGATTATCAAGAATACAAACAACAACAGGTGTTGGCGAGGATGTGGGGAAAAAGGTACACTCATACATTGCTGGTGGGGCTGCAAATTAGTGCAGCCACTCTGGAAAGCAGTGTGGAGATTCCTTAGAAAACTTGGAATGGAACCACCATTTGACCCAGCTATCCCACTCCTTGGCCTATACCCAAAGGACTTAAAATCAGCATACTACAGGGATACAGCCACATCAATGTTCATAGCTGCTCAATTCACAATAGCCAGATTGTGGAACCAACCTAGATGTCCTTCAACTGATGAATGGATAAAGAAACTGTGGTATATATATAC